>NC_064617.1:635158999-636408999 GCF_023898315.1 Schistocerca nitens
AGTGACAGAACACCAACATAAATCATAGACAACAACAATTATTACGAAAAATTAAAAACGTAAAATAAAACTAAAACCAATTTTAGGCAAAAACATAGATAAGATTAGGTTAGGTTAGGTTAGGTTAGGTTAGATTCGATTCGATTCAGTTTTTGTTCCATAGTCCCAAAAAATGAGATGATTCTCGTGGGTGTGGAACATGTCAGAAAGTATGACAAAACAACATAAAACATTTGAATATAATACTTACTACTCTGATCGTTTGTCAGGAGATAGGCGAAAATAAGTTAATACAATGCAGTAAATTGGGACAGCTAATATTTACAGAATTAACACACTGTTATCCACTATTAATAAATTTATCATAAGCAAAATACCTAATCTTGACTATTGTGTCCAAGTGTTGTCAAAACTGAAATCGTAACAGATATTTTTACTTAAGCTGACTTAACAGTCTCTGTTAAGATATTCATCTATGGCGTAGAAGGATTTGCCTATCAAAAAGTCTTTCAAACTCTGTTTAAACCGTGCTTTATCTGAAACCAAGTTTTTAATGGTTGCTGGCAATTTATTAAAAATGTGTGTTCCTGAATATTGGACCCCATTTTGGACCAAGGTAAGTGATTTTAGGCCTTTATGTAGGTTGTTCTTATTCTTAGTATTGATACTGTGTACTGAGCTATTGGTTGGAAATAGAGATGTATTACTTGCAACAAATTTCATTAAGGAATAAATATACTGAGAAGCAGTGGTTAGAATACAAAGTTCCTCAAACAGGTTTCTATGAGATGTTCTTGAATTTACACCACAAATGATTCTTATCACACACTTTTGCACCCTAAAAACTTTTGCTCGGTTTGATGAGTTGCCCCAGAATATGATCCCATACGACATAATAGAATGAAAGTAAGAAAAGTATGCAAATTTTTTTATGTTTATACCACCTACATCTGACATCATTCTCACGGCAAATACAGACTTGTTTAGGTGCTTAAGCAAAGAAACCTGTTGTTGTTGTTGTTGTTGTTGTTGTTGTTGTTGTGGTCTTCAGTCCTGAGACTGGTTTGATGCAGCTCTCCATGCTACTCTATCCTGTGCAAGCTTCTTCATCTCCCAGTACCTACTGCAACAGTCCTTCTGAATCTGCTTAGTGTACTGATCTCTTGGTCTCCCTCCACGATTTTTACCCTCCACGCTGCCCTCCAATGCTAAATTTGTGATCCCTTGATGCCTCAAAACATGTCCTACCAACCGATCCCTTCTTCTAGTCAAGTTGTGCCACAAACTTCTCTTCTCCCCAACCTATAAAAAAATAAAAAAACTGAATTTCACACATCATTTATTTATAATGGTAACTATGTAAACATGTAACATCACTGACCTACTGTCATCCAAATGTCAGAAAAGTAGCATATTTGGAAAACTAGTAACAACTGATATACATCTCCATTCTACACCTGAGAGAAAGTAATAATTCCAAAACAGGCAGGGCATGACAGCAATGATGTTACGTGTAAGGTAAAACACCTAATGATATACCGGGTGATCAAAAAGTCAGTATAAATTTGAAAACTGAATAAATCACGGAATAATGTAGCTAGAGAGGTACAAATTGACACACATGCTTGGAATGACATGGGATTTTATTAGAACCAGAAAAATACAAAAGTTCAAAAAATGTCCGACAGATGGCGCTTCATCTGATCAGAATAGCAATAATTAGCATAACAAAGTAAGACAAAGCAGAGATGATGATGTTCTTTACAGGAAATGCTCAATATGCCCACCATCATTCCTCAACAATAGCTGTAGCCGAGGAATAATGTTGTGAACAGCACTGTGAAGCATGTCGGGAATTATGGTCAGGCATTGGCGTCGGATGTTGTCTTTCAGCATCCCTAGAGATGTCAGTCGATCACGATGCACTTGCGACTTCAGGTAACCCCAAAGCCAATAATCGCACGGACTGAGGTCTGGGGACCTGGGAGGCCAAGCATGACGAAAGTGGCGGCTGAGCACACGATCATCACCAAATGACGCGCGCAAGAGATCTTTCACGTGTCTAGCAATATGGGGTGGTTCTAATAAAACCCCATGTCATTCCAAGCATGTGTGTCAATTTTTACCTCTCTATCTACATTATTCCGTGGTTTATTAAGTTTTCAAATTTATACTGACTTTTTTGATCACCCGGTATTATAAATTTTCAGATCATAGTTACAAAACCATTATATTAAGACCATCGCTTATATATATATTTATAGAGCTCCTGACGATGGCAGTTTGCCGAAATGGGCTCATTGTGAATGAGATAAAATATAAAAAAAACTTGCATAGCAGTGTAACTGGAGATTATTCATAAATAATCATGTCATCAAAAGACATATTTTGCACAACGGGCCCCAAATAACAAAAGATATTGAAGCATTTACGGTATAAGAAATTACTAGAAGCTGGAGCCAAGAAGTTAAAAACAAAGTTTGAAAGAGGATGTATTTTCATAACAAAAATGTTAGAAATACGAGAATTCTACGGTAGAATCTCTAATGGAACAGGTGTGAAATTGTCCAAGGAAAGAAACAAGACAAGCTGTAATAATATTGAAGGAAAATAAACAGCCAATGAAAAGGAATTTAACTTGGCACATGATCCCTATAGCTAGCCACAATGAAAAGTAAGAAGTAGATGATATGTCTAATTGTTGCTTTGATTTAATTTGGAAATTGCTGTAATTTTGCGCAGTTACAATCTTGTGATAAAAGTGTTTGACATGTTGGCACATCGTCTAGTTGTTTAATACATAATAAAAATACCTGTGGGATAAATCTACCACAGACATTGTGCATGTTTGATGGGCAATGATTTTTGGCATTCCATTACTGGTTCAATGTGTATGTTCATTGCACTTGGAATGATATTGCTAGAGTGCTTTAAGGCAGCTGCAGATCAATGAGCACCGTTTAATGCATATTGAAAATGTAAACTTTCTAAAGAAGTTATCAAGCAGCAAATACTATTTGCCCCAAGCCTTTAGATCGAAGTTTTACATTTAGTAGACTGTAAACTGAGGAGTATTTTAATATAAGGTTGGAAAGGAATATTTCAGGCAGGACAGATCTTTATGATCAGTGCTTGTGAGGCGCATGTTTGTAAACTGTTTATGTTTAATAATAAAAAGCCGCTTGCTTGATTGATGCCAGTGGCACTACCTTAAAAAACAATACACACTCTACTGTTGAATGTGCATGGTGAAGTTTACTGTTTACCACTGTGTGTAGTTCATGATTGGTTGTCAAAGCTGAAACATGTTGTTAACATGAAAATGCAGATGAGCATTTAATGTATAATGCAGCAGGATTTAGCAAAAGTCAAACAAACATTCAGAGAAAAATTTTGCGACAGATGTTATCCTAATAGGAAGAAACTTATCAGTGTGGATAGAATTTCTGCAGGAAACTGGGTCATTCAGACAGTGAGAGCTGACCAAATTATTGACAAAGAGTTGTTCACATGGTAGAAATTGGGGTGATAACATTGTATCATGTGAGTGAAGATTAATCAGTAAACATATGCAATGAAATTTACCCTGTGAAGGATGCAGTGCAAAACTTCCTATTGTTTGTTTTATTCACTGACCATTTTTTAAACATTATACTGTTCAAAACTGCCATTTTAACCATATGTGGATGGAGTGGTGGAAATCCATGTGCCACACTTGTCTCATATTACCACCAATGAATCCCCATGAACTTATGGGATGGAATTATTGTACAAGATTCAGTAGTAGGATCTTGACTGCTGACAAAGGTATTGGGACCACATCTCTTATTGGTGATGGTGGTATTTCAACCCAATCCCAATTCCAAAATATATATCTGTGGGCACCTGAACAGTACCCTCATAGTTAGACTAAAAGGGGGAGGCTCTGTGCCAAATCCATTTCCTGTGGAATTTCACGAAGTTGTTTGTTTATGAAACTCCAGTAGACACTGAAGATGAACTGGTTGTTATGATCCTCCCGGTCTTTCTCAATGTGTAATATACAACAGGAGCATGTTTTAAAAGGACAGCAAAATTTTGTCCGCCATTATAATGAATGCATGCATTGAAAGTGGCAGATGTCACTTTGAATAGTTGCTATGAGCTTAAATTTTTTTTCTGAGGTATTGGATTTCTCCAACAGTTTGTATTTTTGATCCTCAATATTTGGGACATCTTGCGTATAAAGTTAATCTGTTTATCTGTTGTACTGTAATAAATTGAAGCGACACTTTTTGCAGATGTTTTATATGATAGCTAACTCACTCAAATGAATTCATTGTCTGAGGATGATAATATTGTTTTTGGAATTAATTCTCCCACTATCTCACATTCGGCAGTATACCATATTTCACTTATTGTAGTTCTGTTTGTGTAACTACTGTTCGTTGCATAGACAAAACTAGATTAAAGGAAAGTGTTTATACAAAAACTACAAGGCCAGTGTGCATTGATGAGCAGTTTAAGGTATTCTCAATTACATCATTGTATTGGTTCTTTTTAGAAGATGAAATTCCTTTCTAACACTTATTGTGGCATTGAGATAGATTACCTATTATAAATTGTGTACCAGAGAACAACCTACAGATGGAAGCAGGAGGTATTTTATTTCCATAAATTACACTTTCCTGATGTTTGTAGGAACCATACGAACTTCCAGATTGCCTTGGAGGCAGCGGACCACGTAAGTCACGGCTGGCATCCACTCCGCTCTTCCATGATTTTGTTTTCTGCTGTGTTGGACCATTCAGTGCTACTGCTGTTGATGACCTTAAGGTAAAATTTTATCATATTTCTTCACATTATCTAATAGTCATACTTTCATCTTGGCAGTGCGATATTGACAGTTATTATCTCCTGAAGAGTAACAACCTGGCTCTAATTGCTGGAGTTTGTTGAAAATTTACCGATGGCACTGCAGCTAGGTAAAATCGAATTAGCTGAAATGGATTAATCATTATCTGTTATACACAAATGGCTGAAAGTCTTGGTCTGTTATTGTTGACTGTAGCTATAATCTCTGCCCTTACTTATACTGTCTCTCTCGTCAGCAAATACCTCTAAAGCCTAGTATTGACAGCATAAAAGATTATACTGAAAATATTCTTTATAATGTAGATATTAATTTTCTTTCTGAAATTCTCAAACTTTTTTTACTTAATGGTAGATATATAACTCTCCATACTTGAGTTCCAGATGGCATTAAGTATATTTTAATAATATACTAAATGATTTATATGAAATTCATTTTAGGACCTAGCATTAGTCGTGCTGATGGTTTTAGGCTAGTGATTGTGTCCTGGTCTGTTATTTTACCTGCATGTAGTAAATGAATTATATTAATTTCTGTTTTAGGACCTAGTGTTAGTTCTGCTGATGATTTTAGGCTTGTGATGATGATGTCCTAATGTACTACTTTACCTCTTCCTTAGTCTCCCTAAACATATTTCACTTTCCAGTGTATATCCTGTACCTTGTTTTGGTAGATAGTCAATTTTTGCATCCAACCTTCAAGTTTTTCCTGTGTGTGTGTGTGTGTGTGTGTGTGTGTGTGTGTGTGTGTGTGTTACTATGGATGTCATACATTCTGCTGCAACATTTGACTCCTCTCATGAACTTCATATATGTAGTTTCAATTTGGCTTTAGTTGACCACCAGCGTATGCGGGTGCCCCCGCACAGAAAAGCTTGAGACTGCCATTTTCCTGTAGAATTTCAGTTGAGTCTTTGTCTGGTAGTTTTCCAGTAGAGTTTCAGTTGAGTCTTTGTCTGGTAGTTTTCCAGTAGTGTTATTCTGGTTATGCCTTACATTCACGAAAAACTAGCAAAATTGTGTAAATGCTCTGCCATATTCAAATATTATGTAGTTGATGTAAGAATAAAATTGCTCTTTCTTCAAGATGCAGACCATCTAAGTATATTTATGATCTGAAAATTATGTGCTCTTAAATACCATTACCTGAGTTTTTCTTTTAGAGGTTTCAAAGATATTTGATTATGCTCTTTTATGCACTAGATTAACTAGGATAAGTGATCACACTCATAAAAATCCATTCTAGGTTACCTGAATTGTAGCTTACAGGTCGTGTTTGACTTTATAATGTCCAAGGTCTTTCTTCTTGGCATCCAAGATCTGTAGAACCCAAGTGTCATTCTAAAAGTTCTGCACACTGTAAGACAGAATTGAAGAAAATAATGTATTTTACATAATACCTTTACATTCCTTCATATAATCTCTATTCTTGCTTATGACAGCTTCCCGATGTTTTGGCAACTTGTGTATTCTGGAAAGCGCCCCTTCATTGTTGAGCTGTCTGATTACTTGGGTCATCTCAATGGACAAGTATCAAAATGTTTTCCATGGAGTTGTTCCTTCAATCTGGGAAACAAATCAAAGTCTGGTGGGTGGCAAAATATTTCCCATTCATATTTGTTGAGTGTTTCTCTCACTGATAGGGCAATTTGCCACCTTGCATTAACGTGCAAAATGAGGATGCCAGCTGCAAGAATGTCAGATCTCCTTCAACAAATTTTTGGGTGCAAAACATTTTGCAAAAACAGCTTGTAGTACACGGCTATTACAGATGTCCTCTGGAACTCTTTATATTTGTAGCTATGACTTCATTTATGTTCTACACAAAGATCGTCATAAGTTTCACCTTTGATTGTTGGTGGCAAAATTTTTTCGGGTGCAGAGAATCAGAACTTTTCCATTGTGGTGACTGAGATATCATTTCTTGCTCAAAATCCCATATCTATGTTTCATCAAATGCAAAACTCCTTTTCAGAAACTATTTGATAATGTTGAAGCATTTCTTCTGTAATTCTTTTGTGACCTGCTTTCTGCATGTCACTCAGATCGCGCAGAACCCATCTGATCACAATTTTTCTCATATTTAATATTTCAGTTACAATTCTGTTAACAGAATTGACAGGCATCCTCGCCTCATATACAATGTCTTCACATGTTTTTCATTGATTGTCTCTCAGAATTTCATTAAAATTAACTGGTAGGTGTAGTCTGTTCCACTTCATGGGTTGTCCTCTGTGCTAACCTGACCTTCACTTACATGAGCAGACCACTGTGTTACTCTGATAAGATCCACTGTTCTATTCCCACACACCACATTGTGATGCAGCCTTGGCCTGCATCACAATATTCTGCCATTCTATCCGTTCCATGGCTTTCCGTCTCCATCCTCTGACACCCAGCTTTTTCATGTCTTCTTCAATTCCGTCCGTCCATCTCTTTCTGGGACATCCCTTCTGTTGTCTGCCTCCAGCCTTGCCATAAAAATATCATCTTACATGTTCAGTCTTCCTCTATTCTGACCATGTGTCCTGCCCATCACAGTCTTCTTATTTTAATGGTAGTGACAATGTCAGGCTCTTCAAAAAGTTGTTCTAATTCTGCATTCATATGGATGCACCAAACTTCTTGATCGTATATTGGGCCGTACATTTTACGCAGAACCTTTCTTTCCCAAATGCTAAGGATCCTTTCCTCATTTGAAGTCATGGTCCATGTCTCGGCACCATACATTACAGCGGGTCTTGTAATTGTTTTGTAAATGAGGATTTTAGATTTTCGTGATAGAAGTGAGCTCCTAAGCATGGGCAGTGTGGAAAAGTAGCATCTGTTGCCTGCTGCTATTCTAGCTTTCACCTCGCTGCTGATGTCATTTGTCTCTGTGATAGTCGATCCGAGGTACTTGAAATCTCTTACCCTTTCAAACTCCTTGTCAGCTATCTTGAGATTTGGTAGGTTTTGCTGGTTGGTCATTGCCATATATTTGGTCTTTTCAACATTGACTACCAGGCCAAGTTCTCTTGCGCCTCTCTCCAGTTGTTGATAGGCATCAGCCAGCACAGCGGTGTTTCGTGCGAGTAATGCCACATCATCTGCGTAGGCAAGGTACTGCAGTGTATGATTAAAAATGGTCCCTCCGCTATTTATCTCTATGTGAGTTAAAACTTTTTCTAGGCAGAGGTTGAATAGCAGTGAGGAGATATTGTCACCCTGTCTCAGTCCCTTCTTCACTTCAACTTCTCTGGAGATTTCGTCCTTTATTTTTACATTTACAGTTGGTTTCACTGAGGGTCATCATAGTAAGTTTAATGAGCTTCTTAGGTATTACTGCCTCTTCCATCACATTCCGCTATATCACTGTTTAGATACTATCATAGGCTTGTTTAAAATCGTTATAAAGCTAATGTATGTTTATTTGATGTTCATAACATTTTTCAAGTAGTATGCGTAATGTGAATATTTGGTCAGTTGTTGACCTATTTCTTCTAAAGCCAGTCTGATAGTCTCTAATTCTCCCTTCCACATAGGAGGTAAGCCTCCTAGTTAGGATCTTGGAGAACACTTTGTTTGTAATATTTAGCAGGGATATTCCTTGGTAATTCTGGCAGGTAAATTTATCTCCTTTTTTGTGTGTTGGGCACATAATAGTCGTTTTCCACTCCATTGGCATGCTCTCCTGCTAGATGTTCACTATTACTTTATGTATTGCTGTCCACAATGCTTCCCCACCATGTTTGAGAAGTTCTGCCTGGATCTGAGCGTCTTCTGGTGTCCTATTATTTTTTAAGGTCTTAATGGCTTGTATCACTTCCTCCAATGTCGGTTCTTGTGTTAAGACCTCTGGTCCATAATAAGTTATTTCCACCAGTTCTTCTTGTTCTAATCCTTCTACTTCTGGCTTTAGTAACTCTTGGAAGTATTCTGCCCATCTGTTGAGTATTTTATTACTCTCCCCTATCAAATCCCTTTCTTTATTTCTACATATATTTGTTCTGGTTTGAAACCCAGCCTTTCCTTCTTTAATCGTTTGGTACATTTCACGTACGTGCTTCTCTTCTCCTAGCTGTTCAATTTCTTCCAATTTTTTCTTTTCTAGTGCTCTTTTCTTCTTTCTGCAAACCCTCTTAGTTACATGGCACTTCTCATTATAATCATTCATATTTGCTCTAGTTCTTCTCTGAAATAATTTCATTCATGCTATGTTATGCTCCTCTGTTCTTCTCATACATTCTTCATGAAATCAATTTGCCTTCCTTTGAGTCCGTACCTGTCCCAAAACCTCCCCAGCTGCCTCGAGGATTGCAGTCTTACATTGCTTCCAAATTATTCTATATGTTCATTTAATGTGTCTGTATCGTTCTTAATCCTCTCTTCTGTTTTTGCCTGATATGCTCTCCGTATTTCTTCTGACTTTAGTTTCTTAATATCAAAACTTTTCTGTTTGTGGGCTTTTTGTTTACTCGGTAGTGAGATCCTTTGCCTGTACTTCATTCTCCCTAGATGATGGTCTGAATTGGTCAGCAGCACGTTGGCTCCTAACATCCATTATGTCTGTTCCGTGCCTCCTGTCAATATGGTCTATCTGATTTCTAGTTTGTCCATCTGGTGACAGCCATGTTTCTTTGTGTATGTTTTTGAGTGGAAACTATGTACTTCTGACAGTCATGTTTTTACTTATAGCAAAATCTTCAACCCTAATTCCATTGTCATTTGATATTTCATGGAGGCTATGTCTTCCTATAGCTGGCTGATAAGCCTCTTTTCCTATTTTTATTGAAGTCTCCTATTAAGATCTTAACATCATGTTTAAGAGCCTGATCATACAACTGCTCAACTTTGCTATAAAACTCATCATTCTGTTGTTCATCTGCCTCCTCTGTGGGTGCATGTAGATTTATAATTGTTATGTTGAAAGATGTTCCCCTTAATCTTAAAATGGACATCCATTCATTGATTGGTTCGAAGCGCATTACAGCATGTTTCAGTCCTTTAACGACCACAAAACCTGTACCAAAGGTATTTGTCCTCCTGCCACTATAGAAATTGTGAAATTTGCTGAGTCTATTACGTTACCTCCCTTCCACCTAATTTCCTGGAGAGTCAATAGTTATATACTGTAGCTGTGTACTTGCATTAGCAGCTGCAGTAGGGCTCCAGCTTGGTATAAGCTCCGCAGATCCCACGTTCCTATGTACATATCTCTTATCCTTTTTTTGTTTGCAGGGGTCATCATCAAAATATCTGTCTGGCTTATTGTTAGCATTCGTTTTCTGCATTCTTGAGTTCAAGAAAAGTGAGTTGTGAATTGCAGTGTAGTGGGCATTTCGTACCAAATTTGGTATTCAACCACCAAATCCCAAAATCATTAGCTGTTGGCTTAAGCAATTTAAACAGACTGGGACTGTGTGCAAAGGAAAAAGCACAGGCCGATCGCGTGTGTCAGCGGATGATCTCCAATAGATTCAAGAAAGTTTTGTGCCCAGTCCCAGTAAGTCTACCAATAGAGCCAGTCGAGAACTTGGAATACCCAAACCAAATGTATGGAAAGTTCTGAGACGGCGTTTGCTGTACTAGCCCTACCGATTACAACTTGTGCAGGCTCTCAACCCCAATGACAAAGAGAGGTGTCTCGCATTTTGTGGTTGTGTGCTAGCAAAGATGGAGGATGACGCATTTCTATAGCGTGTAATTTTTAGCAATGAAGCAATGTTCCACCTTAGTGGAAAAGTCAGCAAACACAATGTTCACATATGGGATTTGGAAAATCCACCATTGCAACATGAAAGAGACCCAACGAAGATCAACCTGTTCTGTTCCGTATTTGAAGGTTTATGGACCACTTTTCTTTGCAGAAGGAACTGTAATGGAAATCACATACCTGGAATGTTGCAACAATGGCTATTCCCTCAAGTTATGGAAGATTCCCAGGACTTCATTTTCCAGCCCCATTGGCACCGTGATGTATGAAGCTTTTGGAATGACTCCCTTCCTCAGTGCTGGATCGGTCACAGAGGACTAGAGGACCTGGCTCTGCACTTCTGGCTACCGAGATCTCCTGATCTCACACCCTGTGACTATTTCTTATGGGGGTATGTGAAGGAAGCCGTTTACGTGCTGCCTCTACCAACCTCTCTGAATGATCTGCAGAACTGGATCACTGCTGCCATGCACTCAGTAACAGTAGATATGCTTTTGCATGTGTGGGACAACTTTGGCTACCGCATTGATGTTTGCCGTACAGCCAACAGTGGCCACATTAGACATTTATAACACTTATCATTATTAAATAATTATTTAAAACTAATTAATTACAAATTATTGAATTTATTAAATTGATATCAAACATTATGAAAAAGCGTTTGAAACTTCCTCTTTTCATTGGTATAAAACTTGTTCATTTTAGATTTGTACTTGAATAAATACGAAGTTTTGAAAATGGGTCCATCATTTACACTTTGATGTTTTATTTATCAAGACATGAAGAGGTTGTAATTGTGAAGTAAGTCCTCCCTATCTCAATTTCTCTTTCAGAATTTTTCAAATGACTAATAAACTGATCTAGCACAAGAAGAGAATTCATCTTCAGTAAAGCACTTTTCCTTCTCTCCCATGTTTTGTTAATCCATAATTTCATACTAACCTCATCCGTCCAACCCTTGTCATGAACATGAACACCACCACCTGACTGCATTTCAGAAGGTTTTGGCATTGTTTTGCACTCGAAAATGATCATTGCATTAAGTATCGTATCCTCAGCACAACATGAATGGACAACAGTGTAGTGCATTTTTTCATGTTCACTTGTTTGTATAGGCCAGTGGCCTTGCCACAGTGGTAACACTGGTTCCCGTCAGATCACCGAAGTTAAGCGCAGTCGGGCTGGGCTAGCACTTGGATGGGTGACCATCCGGTCTGCCCAGTGCTGTTGGCAAGCAGTGTGCACTCAGACCTTGTGAGGCAAACTGAGGAGCTACTTGATTGAGAAGTAGCGGCTCCGGTCTCGTAAACTGATGTATGGCTGGGAGAGCGGTGTGCTGACCACATGGCCCTCCATATCAGCATCCAGTGACGCCTGTGGGCTGAGGATGACACGGCGGCCAGTTGGTATAGTTGGGTCTTCGTGGCCTGTGTGGATGGAGTTACTTGTTTGTATAATTACATTTTCAGCACCTTTCATGGGAACAGTACTGTTTTTCGGCACATCAGATGTCGGAGGAGTTTCACATATATTCGCTGGAGGAGTTTCACATATATTCGCTATTTGGCTTAGTTCCACACTGATTTTCTTTCTCTTTATCATCTTGTGGCATTTTCCGAGATATTTTGGTTTTGTTTCGCTTGTTAAGTGCTTGATGCTTCATAAACCTGTAGCACTAACAAGCTCTACCCTTAAAGTCTATTAAGTTCCACTTAAGCACTAGCCTACGAGTGTCTATTTGAATCATTTTTGTAGTAATTCCAAAACCATTTTGACAATGTCCTTGAATACATTTCAATACACTATCTTCTAGTTTTGGCCATTTTGTATTCAGTGCTCTATTTGCACATTTAGTCTTCCTCACTTTTTTCAGTTCTTCTTTACTAGCCTGTCAGTCGTGAATGGTTTTTTTCTGTTGGTGGTGGGCCGAAATGCTGATCTGTTTCCTTGTTCTTCTGCATTGATAATACTATCAATTTATTGCCCTTGTCATATGAATACCTGTTATTTTTTTCCATTACAAAACCAGCTACTAACAAAAATATTGTACTGTTACCGATAACACAAATCACTTTCAGTTCAAGTTCACTGGCATCGTAGATTACAATGACGCATCATAGGCTAGACAGTGTTTTGTGTTTGTGATGGCGGGACAGGAGAAGGACAGTGATAGCAAGCTTGCAAATCCCAGTAACTCATGTTCATCGCGTTGGTGCACTTTTGTTGCCAGTTGAATCCAATGTTCCCAGATAGAGGCAGGTTTTCTGCAGCATCAAATATATTGCCATTTTTAAGACTGGTGAGAATTTTAAACAAACTCTTGAAATTTCTGTATTAATTTTGAGTATTAAGATGCTCATGAATTTTGGGAGCAACTTTTTGAAGAAAGAAATGCGTGTCATAGTCTGTAAAATACGGTGCCTTAGACATGACTTGAGATGTGTCATAGTATGTTTTCAGTACTACTAACACTTTACCATTTTCAGTACTACTAACACTGTACCAAACACTTTCGTCTCGTACCATTGCATTATGCTCAAATTATTCCTGTATCAGGTAAGTAAGCCAACCAGCCTGTTTTTTACTTGTTGTTGACAACACTTTTAATATCATTCATTTTCCAAATGCATGATATTTGTTCAGTTGCAAATGATGTTCAAAATAGCTCTTGTCCCGCGCGCCACGGAGTTTGAATCCGCGCCAGACGTCATGGACGTCGAAGAACCCTACACCATCGCGCTGTAAGCTGTGGCGGCATGCACCTCCTGGCCCGCTTTTAGTGTGAGGGCACCACAGTGGAACACGTGGTTCCAGCGGCCAATAGCAGCACCTCCGATAGCATACTTAAGCGCCTGCCTCTCGCTCAACCAGCCAGTCTAATCTCGCGTACATCTGTGGACAGATCGCCTCGCGCTAGACAGCTTACTTACTTTCTTGTTCTGTGTACGAGTGGACATGTTTGTTAGGTTTCCTTGTCTTGTTGTTGTTTGTTCTGTCCTTCATTGGTCATGTCCGTCCTCTCCCATTGTGTTGTTGTTCACTGGTCTCTCCGTGGGTCCCGCCTCGCTTGCTGTCATTTCAACCCCACGACCGTCCCGTTCGCAGTTACAGCAATAGCGACAATTTCTAAGCCATGAGGATAACATATCATTCCAGTTTGTGTCGACAGAATAAGAGTTGGCTCATAATGGTAATTTACTACTTGCAGGAGTTGCTGTCATTGACTGGTGCATTAGTGGTAGAGAGCCCTCATCAAATGAAGACCCGGCCTCAGTCACGGCACGTCATCTTGGCTGAGGAAGACCCAGCAAGAGAAGACTTCTTTGCAGGTGAGCGGAATACTTTTTACATTTTGTAGAGATCCTGTCCTGTTTTTATTTGTCAAATTGTTGAAACACAAGGTGCAGTTGAGGCAATATTGTCCCTCTTTTTGCTCAAACAATTTACAATCAGCTAATTGCAGATACTAGAGAGGGGTTTAAGGGCATTATGGCAGCAAATTCATCATTAAAAAAAATACAGGGTATTCACATACTAAGCTATTGCTGATGAGGTCAATATACATTGTTTAATAGATTAATGTAGTGGTGGTCATCTTACATTTACAGATGATGCCTTTCACTGTTGAGGTCACATGCAGCTTTATTTTGAGGAATTTGGAAGGCTAGGGCTGGACAAATGATGCTCACATTTGAATAGGCTCAAATTTTTCCTGTTCACTAGGGCGCTCAATATAGTATAGATCTTGCTTGAATAGTCAGTTGACATTTGACTCGTGCAGTGCTAGTGCAATGACAAACTGTGAACTAGCCACTACAACAGTCTACTGCTCTGCTTAAAATTTGGCAAAGTGTGAAGCACAGGAGAAAACAACATTAAATTCCATTGTCTTACAAACTCTGGTTTGTAGAGTAATTGAAGAGGTTTGCAATAAAAGTTCTCATACATGTATGGGTACCATAGACAAATATTTATGCTGCTTTTTAAGTGAAGGTAACATTTGTAGGTGAAAATGTAGTCCATCAAGAAAAAATTACTTGATTCTGAGAGACTGTAATGGTTTACCACATAGTTTACAAATGAGAAATTCAATCACTGTTCACATCTTAGAACATTGGGTAAAAACATTCTGAGTTTTTAATTGGCTGTGGTAGCACAGGATGGTGACACTCAGGTGAAACAAGAGAAAAAAATCCAGAATTAAATGTCAAACAAACTAAGTAAATTATATTAAACTGACTGTAATTGTTATTGTGAGAATAAATTACAGTGCTAAGACCCATCATGGAGGTAGTACCAACAGACATCACTAGATTGTGGGCTGAGCGAAAGTTTCAGAACTGGACTAAATCATGATTGCGGAATTTCATTTATGTATTAGTTGCTGGTGTTACATATGACCTGCAGCATAGAAGATATTGCAGTCTGTGTTTCACAGTTGTTCAGGCACAGCACTATGGAAGGAGTGGAGGGGGAACAGTCACACCAGCTTGGCTGAGAACTAAGATGAATATGGTTTGGGGAGTGGAGAGCGAGCAGCAAATTTCATAATGGTGCCAACTATGGGAATCTATACTGCACACTTAGGCTTTTGTGGGCATCTAACACCTTTAAACTGCAGTTTGTCTGAATCCATTTGTAGTCTGAACGGAATTGACTTCAAAATTGGACAAATTCTCAACAATGGTGTACATTTCAGCAGAAGACTGTAGAAGTCTAGATAGTGGCCAGTGTGTACTTATCTGTTTCTTGGAGCAAAGTAATCAGTGCTCACTGGGAAGTATAATGGGGCTGAAAGGAAATGTGTCAGCTGGTGCAGCCGATGCAGCAGCAGCGGCGACGGCGGTCAGACGATATGTATGGAAACAAGAGACATAGTAACATTCTCCCATAAGTATAGAAGCAACAGTCTCAGAAACAGCAAATCAAGAAACAATCAAATAATTGTGACAAATAAGATATAATTTTCACATCTGTGCCTTTAGGTTAATGGTAATGATGATGATTAAAAATAATAATATTGCAAATGAAAGGCTTAGTAAAAATGTAGCGAAGATAAAAATTAATGTAAACCATTTCTTTTTGTTTATTTTATTTCTTCTCGTGTTATTAAGATGCAGACAATCAATAAGGGGCATAAGTTGTAGGTATCATGTTAACTTTTTAAGCGGCTACTTTGTCAATAAAACAGTTAGTAATTTTGATTAGTCAGAATATGCTAAAAATAAATTTTTCTCAAGGAACCTCTTAAAGAAGGTGGAAGGGTCGTCTTATTCTTGGATAAATACTGTAATGGCCTGTGACCATGGAGCACATGAACTGCCAGTTGTTGACATTGGTAGCCAAAACCACAAATACATGTACAAATTCCAGTTCTTG
Source organism: Schistocerca nitens (assembly GCF_023898315.1). Classification (NCBI taxonomy): domain Eukaryota; kingdom Metazoa; phylum Arthropoda; class Insecta; order Orthoptera; family Acrididae; genus Schistocerca; species Schistocerca nitens. Next base: position 635,174,925 of record NC_064617.1, read on the forward strand.
ATAACATTGTGATATCGAGAAACTAATTTGACAGTGAACTTTGGAGCCACATTGACACAATAGTTGCTGTGTCCTGTAATCTGTATGGGGCTGTCATCCATATTCGTAGTTGCATCTGCAAACAAAACCCTTGTGTGTTCAAGGCCATCTTCCTGGTTGCTCTTCTGCATGCTTCTTATCCTGCTTTTGTGCATTCTTCAGGAACTGTACCTCAGAAGAAAATAAAGAAACTGTGTGACCTCAACTTCAAATATTTGAGGTCTGTTCTGCATGTAAAGAAAATGGGTAATTGAGAAATTATCTATTAAGGAGGACAAAATTTCCAGTGTTTAATCAGACATGTTGGAATGCCACCTTAATGTGGTCCAAATGCAAAATGATCACCCACTGAGAAAGATGTTCTGTGACGATGTACAGAATTGTAGAGAGAATGTTGGAAAAGAAAGGCTTCACTTTAAGGACAAAGTCAAGTATAACATGAAACATTATAGGGCCATTCTATGCCATGTGCTCCAATTTCAGAAAAAGTGCCCACTTGACCATCACGGATTTTGCTGAAATTTTGTGTGAACATTTGCACGTGTTACCAGCGAACACTGGCAAAGTTTTACTTTCGCCAATTTAATACTTGCAGAGCTATAGTCATTTGTTTGACTCAATAGTGCAGCTATGAGTTTTTGGCAACTTTGAGACATAATATCCCTAGCAATATTTTCTTGAAAGAAACAAAACTAGGCCATCTTGTACAACTTTTTGCGCTCTCTTAAGTGAAATTTATACATAAAAAAAGATTTCCTGGGCATTTTTCATGTGGATAATTTCAAGCAAGATTGGCCAAAAAAAAAAAATAGATGCCTGGAAAGAAATATGTAGTTCAGCTTTTTATTTCTCCAGAAGTAATTATGTGATAAACCTGAAACTTTGCACATAATAACTTACCAATACAAGATCATGGACTGTAAAATTTCATTCTCGTATTTCTTTCCAATAGTTTGCAAATTGAGGGAAAAGGTGACAATTTTTCCAAAAATGACAAAAAAGGACTATTTTGGCCCATATTTACCAAAGAAGTGTCTTCTACAAACTCTTTTGAACTGTTTTCATTAGAAAGACACTTTTCTAAACACCTAAAAAACTATATTTGGTTTTGCATTGCTAGCCTTAAAAAATGACGACAAGATTCAGCAAAGTCAGCTGAAAAAGTAGATGTTTGAAAAAATTTGAATTTAAGTTTTTTGTGTATCTGAAGGTAACAGCATGATAAACCTAAACTTTGAATATATAAACCTGTCAGTACAAGGTCTTAGAATATAAAATTTCATTCTGCTATTGCTGTTCAATAGTTTTACAAGTTGAGGGCAAAGATGACTTTTTTTCTAAAAATGCAAAAATGGCCATTTTCAGCCCTTTTTTTTAAAAAAAAATAGTTGTCTTCTTCAAACTCCTCTAGACCACCTAAAATGAGCCCTAAAAAAATAACGAGAACGTGGAGGTGCATTGAAGATTGGCCCATATTCCATGGATACTGAAATTAAATCCAATGTCTTTTATTATGTTCTACAATCAGTGACAGATGATAATAAAAATCCTAACGACTATAAAATGAGCTTGAGTCAGAAAAACTGCAAATATGTAGTCCTCTTATTATTTTAAAAACCATCTCTACAGCATTCAGCTCTACGAGGGTCTTTTCGTAAAAAATGAAATTGAATAAGGAATCCTTATGGGTATTCCATAAGACTGCTGAAGTCCCAGGCGAAGACTACCTCATTATCACTGGTGACATGAATGTACATGGCAGACAAAGAAAAGAAGATCCTGACGCTCACAGGGGACATTGATATGTAGAGAAGAACGATGATGGCCAGCAAATCCTGGATTGTGCAGAAACTCATGAGCTGGTTGTCACAAACATTTGTTTAGGAAAGCATGGAACTCATCTAATCACGTACTGTAGTGGATCAAATGCAACTTGGATTGACTTTGTCCTAGTAAGAGGTTGTAACCTGAAAGGTGTGTTAGACTTGAAAGTCGTTCCATATGAAAACTCGCAGTGTAATACCAACCGGTCGTCTGTAAGCTCAGAATAAACCCACCAAGATCTGGGTGCTCTGGTAGAAGTGGACCATCAAGAATCAATGGTGGCACTTCAAGGAGAAGGGGACTGACATTATGACAGAAATTACAGTGCCCCCAATGGCCACAGTCGAAGATAGCTGGACTAAATTGAAGATCTCTGTTCATGAAGCTGCACACTCTATTCTCGGAACAATGAAACCAGGATGACGAAGGATCAGCAAAGACAGGTGGCTTTGCAGTGACAGTGTTAAGGATGCTGTATGCAAGAACAGAAAATTGCACCACATGTTTCTTGCAGGCAGAACACTATCCTATTGGAATGCCTACAAACAAGCCCTTAGAAAGGTGCAGAACATCATTGCAGTCACAAAAGTAGACAAGTATTCAAATCTCTATGTGCAACTAGACACATACAAAGGGGAACAGGAGTTTTATTGACTAGTCAAATTGAAACTTCGGAAAACAGAAGACATCCAACACTTTTATTGCATCAGTGACAGAATGGGTAAGCTGCTGAACAACCGGAAGAAAGCAGGGACACAATGGTAGAGCTACTTTGAGAGAATTTCATCTGAGGATCTTCTCTATCCATCAGTACCAGCCATGTCAGCAGTTGAAGGACCAGTCAAGGAAATTAATATTGCTGAAATCAAGGGTGCTGTGAAGGAGATGAAGAAGCCATGCTTAGTGTTCTAATTACTGCCTGACCAGATTTCTGAGCCACATGATGAAGATCCTTGAACACGTTCTCTACAGATGATTCATGAGATAGCTCAGATCACAAGGAAGCAAGCCAGATTTGTGAAAAATTGTGGTACAACAGGTGCAATCCATGCTGCACTGGTTGAAAAATACCATGAAAAGAAGAAGCCACTGCACCTTGTTTTTCTAGCCCATGAAAAGGCTTTTGATCGGGTACCACTTGATCTAATCTGGTCAGAACTTTTGAGACCATGATGGCATTCCAGAGTACCTCATTAACTGGCTACGACTTCTGTGTGTAGAACCAAAGAGCTATGTACAAGCGGCTGCAGAAGCTTCAAATGACATTCACATCACAGTAGGAGTCCACCAAGGCTTGGCCATAGCATCACTGCTGTTTATTCTTGTGATCGACACTGTCACATCATAGCTGCACATGTCACTACCAAAGACATTTTTCTGTGCTGACGATGTCATGTTGACTGTGAAGAACAAGATCGATCTCCAGCACCAAACACAAGTGTGGAATGACTGACTTATGTGATATGGCCTGTGGCTCAACAAATAGAAAACTGAGTATGTGGCATCAGATCCGCAAGAAGTTTGGCCATCGACATTGACAGAAAAGATTTATCAAGAGTGTAAATATCTAAGTATATCGGTTCTACAATCTCTAGTGATGGCGAAGTTACAGACGAGGTCAGTGCAAGGACACAGGCAGCCTGGGTGAAGTGGTGAACAACAACAGACATCACCAATGATTGTTGGATTATGGAACATCTGAAGTCAAAGAGGTAGAACAGTGATTGGAGGTGATGGAGACTAAGATGCTTAGATAAAGAGGTCATATTACTCAGCAGGATCACATTTCAAAGACACTATCAGGAAATATTTGGGAGTTGTACTGACTCAGAAGAAAATGCAAGAAAGTCGCCTGTGCTGGTTTGGCATGTTATGTGCACAGAGGACAATACCATTGCAAAGGCAGCATACACAGTGGAAGTCATTGGGAAGAGATCCAAGGAACGACCTAGACATTGATGGGCTGACACTCTTTGCAACAACCTGAAAAGTGTAATTTTTTAGGATCTATCTTGTCAAAATTTCTTCCCAAACAGTGCCATCAGTGATATCATCTAGCCAGCAGTATAGTTTTCCATATGACATTCTACATCAAAGTAATGAAACCTGTAAAAAAATTGAAGTAGCTTGAAGTAAGCAGCTTGGACTTGTTGTGTTACCTTTTATTATCTTCTCCTCATTAGCTATTGAAACAACCTCGCTTTGTAATGTAATTTTAATTTTCACCCAAAGGCACATTCAACACATCGCCGAAAAATACACGTCTTTCATATCAAGACAAGAGAGAGAGAGAGAGTCATCCATTTGTTCTTAAAAAACAAAAACCTACGCAAAAGTAAAAAAAAAGAACAAAATTATTTATAAAATTGGTCGCTGGCGCAGCGCTCTTCTGCGTGCGCGATCGTAAATTATAACTTTGCGGAAGTCAAAGTACCATTACAATGCCTCCTCTACTGACACGCTCCGCAAGCGAGCGTGGCAGTATAGAAAATTTACATAGATACATATATATATGAGAAAATAAGAAATTTACATATTACAAAAAATATTTCTGAGCACAATGCTCTTTGCATATCAGTCTTTGTATACAGTCTTTTTGGTGTGTATCTTCTTTAGGAGTCGTAACATTAATGTCTTTGAATTGCAGCGTATTATCGTTGCTTAGCACAGCGTTTGAATTCAGTTCACATGATTCGTGTTTACAATGGAATTAATTCGAACAATAAATGTTTCTATTTTATTGCTCCAATGTCTTTAAATGTAGTATCGGATTCTGAGTGTGTGTGTACTGCCTGGATCTCTTGCGTGTGACTTGAAGAAAATCCAAAGTTTGTTCAATGTGTCAACACGAAATTGTGATCTCCAGCAGTCGAATTTTGGTGGCGTCTACCGGGGTATAAATGGTCAATGAGGGCACAGGAAACACCTCACTGCCTACGACAGGTGATGAGCTTGTCTGTTTACACCAACCTGAAGACCTGCCAGCTTCCACTACACCATACACTTCAAAGCATATTGACACTACGTAAATATTGCTTGACCAGTGTTCCATCACGTTGGTTTCTTCTTTGCATTTTCAGTTCCATTTATATGAATCATGTGCTACATGCACAAGTCCTTTGCAGCTCATTAACACCTCCTTAAAATACATTTCTTGATACAGTAAGTACATAAATATACAAATATTTACAATTAATCATTACATGAGATAGTTACATTGTTGTCATATAGTACATATACAGAATTAAATGAAAAATATAGTCAATTTTTTACGTTACATTCAATATCATTGTGCTGACATGTTAATTACATTACATTCAGATTTGCGTTACACTTGCAACATTTGAAGATAATTGTGGCAACTCGCTAGAATATTCAACTTAAAATTCATCTTGCCTCCTGGAATAAAATTTACACATATTTCAAGCCTCAAGACAGCCCTCTGTAGGAGGATAGGTTCATGGGATGATTGCTAACTACTTCATAAATACTAGTAAAGTCATCTCCTACAGTGGACTACACAAAATAAAATATGATAGATAAAATACATGTTAACTTAATGTAATGTAAATGTTCCTCAAACTGTTGCCTCATCAGGAAAGAGGGAAGGAGAGGGAAAGACGAAAGGATGTGGGTTTTAAGGGAGAGGGTAAGGAGTCATTCCAATCCCGGGTGCGGAAAGACTTACCTTAAGGGGAAAAAAGGACAGGTATACACTCGCACACACACACATATCCATCCACACATTACAGACACAAGCAGACATATTGAAATATGTCTGCTTGTGTCTGTATGTGTGGATGGATATGTGTGTGTGTGCGAGTGTATACCTGTCCTTTTTTCCCCCTAAGGTAAGTCTTTCCGCTCCCGGGATTGGAATGACTCCTTACCCTCTCCCTTAAAACCCACATCCTTTCGTCTTTCCCTCTCCTTCCCTCTTTCCTGATGAGGCAACAGTTTGTTGCGAAAGCTTGAATTTTGTGTGTATATTTGTGTTTGTTTGTGTGTCTATCGACCTGCCAGCGCTTTTGTTTGGTAAGTCTCATCATCTTTCTTTTTAGATATATTTTTTCCACGTGGAATGTTTCCCTCTGTTATATTCATAATCACATATGTCATATTTAACTCAGTATAGCAGGATATGGGGCAATTTTCAATGCACCATCACCTTCTCACCGAGTTTTAGGTCGTTATTTGTGTGCATTGCAAAACCAAATCTAGTTTTTTTAAGTCATTTTGAATATGTCCTTTCTAATGAAACTGGTTTAAAAGAGTTTTGCAAAAGACACTTTTTTTGTAAAAGTTGGTAAAAAATAGCCATTTTTGCATTTTAGAAGTATTATCAACTTTGCCTTCAATTTGTAAACTATTGGAAAGCAATAGGAAAACGAAAAATGGCTTCAAATGGCTCTGAGCACTTTTAATGGCTCTGAGCACTATGGGACTTAACATCTATGGTCATCAGTCAGGAAAATGAAATTTAATATTCTAAGACCTTGTATTACTAAGTGGAAGTTTCTGGTTTATCAAGCAGTTTCTTCTGGAGATATAAAAGCTAAACTACGCTCCCTTCTCCAAGTGCCTAACTTTGCTTCTACTCATCGTTTTTTAGGATTCTATTTGCTTGCATTGCAAAAAAGATTGATCTGGTATCCACACATGTCACCTGTATCAGTTGGTGGTTTCTGGGTGTGAATTTTCTATAGGTGCTGCTTCTTAAAGTGTATGGACATTATAGTTCGCATCATGTTGGAAGGCGGACCTATTTTCAGCCGTCCTGCAAATCCCCCACCAGCCAATAAGATTCATTCTCTTTCCAAGTGGCCAGCAATGAGGTACAAACTAGTCTGTGATAATCTCTCTCCCACATGCTGCGTTGTTGCTGTATTTTGTGACAATGCAGTTTCGTTCTGTGAATGAATTTTTCATTCAAATGTCGATGTTACTTTCTGGTGGAAGTATAGCTGCGAATGTGTATATGTAAACGTTTTAGTCTGACTTCCAAATGAAAATGTCATGCGATGGCAATAAACTTGAAGTTCCTCATAAGCAACTATAATTAAATTGTGTGCCTATGGAGTATCGTCTTAGTTGTGCAACTAGATTCGTTATTTCCTGTCAGAAAGATCACTGTTTGTTGTAATTGACGGAAAATCATAGAGTTAAACAGAAGTGATTTCTGGCATTTTCAAGGAAGTGTTGTAGGTACTCCTCTGTTCTTGATGTAATAAACGATTTAGGAGACAATCTGACCACCCCTCTTAGACTGTTTGTAGATGATGCTGTGATTTACCATCTTATGAAGCCATCAGAGATTAAAGCAAATTAGAAAACTACTTAGACAAGATATCTGTACGATGAGGAAAGTGGCAATTGACTCTATATAATGAAAAGTCTGAAGTCATCCACATGAGTATAAAAGAAATCTGCTAAATTCATTTTACAGGATAAAACACATGATTCTAAAGGCTGCAAATTCAACTAAATACTTGCTGCTGCTGTGGTCTTCAGTCCTGAGACTGGTTTGATGCAGCTCTCCATGCTACTCTATCCTGTGCAAGCTTCTTCATCTCCCAGTATCTACTGCAACCTACATCCTTCTGAATCTGCTTAGTGTATTCATCTCTTGGTCTCCCTCTACGATTTTTACCCTCCACACTGCCCTCCAATACTAAATTGGTGATCCCTTGATGCCTCAGAACATGTCCTACCTACCGATCCCTTCTTCTGGTCAAGTTGTGCCACAAACTTCTCTTCTCCCCAATCCTATTCAATACTTCCTCATTAGTTATGTGATCTACCCACCTTATCTTCAGCATTCTTCTGTAGCACCACATTTCGAAAGCTTCTATTCTCTTCTTGTCCATACTAGTTATCGTCCATGTTTCACTTCCATACATGGCTACACTCAATACAAATACTTTCAGAAACGACTTCCTGACACTTAAATCTATACTCGATGTTAACAAATTTCTCTTCTTCAGAAACGATTTCCTTGCCATTGCCAGTCTACATTTTATATCCTCTCTACTTCGACCATCATCAGTTATTTTACTCCCTAAATAGCAAAACTCCTTTACTAGTTTAAGTGTCTCATTTCCTAATCTAATTCCCTCAGCATCACCCGACTTAATTCGACTACATTCCATTATCCTCGTTTTGCTTTTGTTGATGTTCATCTTATATCCTCCTTTCAAGACACTGTCAATTCCGTTCAACTGCTCTTGCAAGTCCTTTGCTGTCTCTGACAGAATTACAATGTCATCGGCGAACCTCAAAGTTTTTACTTCTTCTCCATGAATTTTAATACCTACTCCGAATTTTTCTTTTGTTTCCTTTACTGCTTGCTCAATATACAGATTGAATAACATCGGGGAGAGGCTACAACCCTGTCTCACTCCCTTCCCAACCACTGCTTCCCTTTCATGCCCCTCGACTCTTATAACTGCCATCTGGTTTCTGTACAAATTGTAAATAGCCTTTCGTTCCCTGTATTTTACCCCTGCCACCTTTAGAATTTGAAAGAGAGTATTCCAGTTAACGTTGTCAAAAGCTTTCTCTAAGTCTACAAATGCTAGAAACGTAGGTTTGCCTTTTCTTAATCTTTCTTCTAAGATAAGTCGTAAGGTTAGTATTGCCTCACGTGTTCCAACATTTCTACGGAATCCAAACTGATCTTCCCCGAGGTCCGATTCTACCAGTTTTTCCATTCGTCTGTAAAGAATTCGCGTTAGTATTTTGCAGCTGTGACTTATTAAACTGATAGTTCGGTAATTTTCACATCTGTCAACACCTGCTTTCTTTGGGATTGGAATTATTATATTCTTCTTGAAGTCTGAGGGTATTTCACCTGTCTCATACATCTTGCTCACCAGATGGTAGAGTTTTGTCAGGACTGGCTCTCCCAAGGCCGTCAGTAGTTCCAATGGAATGTTGTCTACTCCGGGGGCCTTGTTTCGACTCAGGTCTTTCAGTGCTCTGTCAAACTCTTCACGCAGTATCGTATCTCCCATTTCATCTTCATCTACATCCTCTTCCATTTCCATAATATTGTCCTCAAGTACATCGCCCTTGTATAAACCCTCTATATACTCCTTCCACCTTTCTGCCTTCCCTTCTTTGCTTAGAACTGGGTTGCCATCTGAGCTCTTGATATTCATACAAGTGGTTCTCTGTTCTCCAAAGGTCTCTTTAATTTTCCTGTAGGCAGTATCTATCTTACCCCTAGTGAGACAAGCCTCTACATCCTTACATTTGTCCTCTAGCCATCCCTGCTTAGCCATTTTGCACTTCCTGTCGATCTCATTTTTGAGACGTTTGTATTCCTGTTTGCCTGCTTCATTTACTGCATTTTTATATTTTCTCCTTTCATCAATTAAATTCAATATTTCTTCTGTTACCCAAGGATTTCTATTAGCCCTCGTCTTTTTACCTACTTGATCGTCTGCTGCTTTCACTACTTCATCCCTCAGAGCTACCCATTCTTCTTCTACTGTATTTCTTTCCCCCATTCCTGTCAATTGTTCCCTTATGCTCTCCCTGAAACTCTCTACAACCTCTCGTTCTTTCAGTTTATCCAGGTCCCATCTCCTGGTTCCTAAATCTCTGTCTTACCATTATATAATCTATCTGATACCTTTTAGTATCTCCAGGAATCTTCCAGGTATACAACCTTCTTTTATGATTCTTGAACCAAGTGTTAGCTATGATTAAGTTATGCTCTGTGCAAAATTCTACAAGGCGCCTTCCTCTTTCATTTCTTCCCCCCAATCCATATTCACCTACTATGTTTCCTTCTCTCCCTTTTCCTACTGACGAATTCCAGTCACCCATGACTATTAAATTTTCGTCTCCCTTCACTATCTGAATAAATTTCATCAATTTCTTCATCATCTGCAGAGCTAGTTGGCATATAAACTTGTACTGCTGTAGTAGGCATGGGCTTTGTGTCTATCTTGGCCACAATAATGCGTTCACTATGCTGTTTGTAGTAGCTAACCCGCTCTCCTATTTTTTTATTCATTATTAAACCTACTCCTGCATTACCTCTATTTGATTTTGTATTTATAACCCTGTAATCACCTGACCAGAAGTCTTGTTCCTCCTGCCACCGAACTTCACTAATTCCCACTATATCTAACTTTAACCTATCCATTTCCCTTTTTAAATTTTCTAACCTACCTGCCCGATTAAGGGATCTGACATTCCACGCTCCGATCCGTAGAACGCCAGTTTTCTTCCTCCTGATAACGACGTCCTCTTGAGTAGTCCCCTCCCGGAGATCTGAATGGGGGACTATTTTACCTCCGGAATATTTTACCCAAGAGGACGCCATCATCATTTAATCATACAGTAAAGCTGCATGTCCTCGGGAAAAATTACGGCTGTAGTTTCCCCTTGCTTTCAGCCATTCGCAGTACCAGCACAGCAAGGCCGTTTTGGTTAATGTTACAAGGCCAGATCAGTCAATCATCCAGACTGTTGCCCCTGCAACTATTGAAAAGGCTGCTACCCCTCTTCAGGAACCACATGTTTGTCTGGCCTCTCAACAGATACCCCTCCATTGTGGTTGCACCTACGGTACGGCCATCTGTATCGCTGAGGCACGCAAGCCTCCCCACCAACGGCAAGGTCCATGGTTCTTGGTGGGACTAAATACTTACGGATTATAATAACGAATAACTTAAAATGCGACCATCACATGGATAACTGCGAATTATTGGTAGAACATGTAGAAAACACAACAGGTATTATGCGTTTCTGCCCTGTTCTGGATTATTGCTGCCAGGTGTAGGATCCACAGCTGATAGGATTGATCAAAAAAGTTCAAAGAAGGGCAGCTCATTTTGTATTTTCCCCGAAATGACTGCCACAGATATGATACACGAATTGAGGTGGCAATCATCAAAACAAAAGCATTTTTCGTTGTGGCAGGATTTTCCCGTGAAATTTCAGTCCCCAACTTTCTCCTTGGAGTGTGAAAATACTTTGCTGGGGCCCACCTACATAGGGAGGAAGGATCATCATAATAAAATAAGAGAAATTAGAGCTCACACAGAAAGATTAAAGCGTTTGTGTTCCCTGCATGCTGTTTGAGAGAGGAATGGTAGAGAAACAGCTTGAAGGTGGTTCTGTGAATGCTCTGCCAGATACTTAATTGTAAATTGCAGAGTAATCACGTAGATATAGATGTAATGTAGACCCTTCACAAGCAGTCAAGGAGGCTGATGTCCCTCATTCGTAACTTTTTCAAATGTGAATCTGAAAGTGTACTTCAATTTTTGACATTTTGAAGACTCAAGAACAAACTGCAGAAGCACTTGTCAGCACAAGAACTGTATAGAAAGTTGTAAATGAAAGTGTCGCAGCTGTAGAAACATCAGGCAAATTTGTTTTCATGTCGTCTGAATATCATCAAAACCACAAAAAACCTGTAACACAATCAGATGGTTTTGACAAAGATGTTTTAAAACACTCCATGTTTGAAATATAATAAGAGGGCAATACCCAACATCACATAAACTTGTTACAATTATGCCTGAGCAAACTGGCTTCAAAGGTAGCGCTTCGTCAATGCAAAGAATTTTAAAATACATTGATTTCAAATATGTTACAAAGAAAGTTTTTAATTGAAAGAAGTGACATAGAAGCAGTATGAACCACACCCATTATAAAGATGCACAATACAAGAGGAGTAGGAAGAGGTAGTTCTGCAGTGTATTACCTTGATGAAACATGGATGAATGAGAAACATTCAATGAATACTTGCTGGAAAATGGGTGATGGTACTGTTAGTTTGAAAGCTCCCTTAGGAAAAGGTTCTCGGATAGTTATTCTGCATGCTGGCTCCTCTTCTGATTTGGTTCCTGAGGGTAAACTTTTATTTAGGCATAAGAAAAATAGTAGTGACTACTTTTCAGAAATGAATGCTGTCACTTTCGAGAAACGATTCACTGAACAATTCTTCCACATCTAGCTTCGAAGTCGGTCATTGTAATTATCATGCCAGTTATCATTCAACTGTTACAGAGGGATAACCAAGGACGAGCACCAGGAAGAGGATATTGTGCTCTGGCTAAAAAATAAAAATATCCTGGACAATATAAGCCAGACTCCTGCTGAACTCCTGTGGCTCATTAATTTATAAAAGTCAAGCGACATGATGTACAAATTTGACTTTCTTGCATGTGAATGTGGCCACACAGTTTAATGTTCAGTCACGCATTACTGTTAGTATAATACAATAAAATTAATTTGCACACAGGTTACAAGCTATGTGGACAAAAAAAAAGGAAAAAAAAATCATTCCAGATAACAGACATTTAAAAACTTGTGAATGAAGCAATAGCCAGCATCCCTCTTCAGCATGGTCACACTGTGTGTGTCACAATGAAAAGTTCAGAAGTAAGACTTTCATAGGGAGGTGAAGATGGATAAAAGCCTTGAATGTATCACCACCGTGGTACAACAACCGAGTTAGAAAACTGATGCGGAAGCAAAGGGAACTTCACAGCAAACATAAACATAGCCAAAGCCTTGCAGACAAACAAAAATTACACGAAGCGAAATGTAGTGTGAGGAGTGCTATGCGAGAGGCGTTCAATGAATTCGAAAGTAAAGTTCTATGTACTGACTTGGCAGAAAATCCTAAGAAATTCTGGTCTTATGTCAAAGCGGTAGGTGGATCAAAACAAAATGTCCAGAAACTCTGTGACCAAAATGGTACTGAAACAGAGGATGACAGACTAAAGGCCGAAATACTAAATGTCCTTTTCCAAAGCTGTTTCACAGAGGAAGACTGCACTGTAGTTCCTTCTCTAGATTGTCGCACAGATGACAAAATGGTAGATATTGAAATAGACGACGGAGGGATAGAGAAACAATTAAAATCGCTCAAAAGAGGAAAGGCCGCTGGACCTGATGGGATACCAGTTCTATTTTACACAGAGTATGCGAAGGAACTTGTCCCCCTTCTTGCAGCGGTGTACCGTAGGTCTCTAGAAGAGCGTAGCGTTCCAAAGGATTGGAAAAGGGCACAGGTCATCCCCGTTTTCAAGAAGGGACGTCGAACAGATGTGCAGAACTATAGATCTATATCTCTTAACGTCGATCAGTTGTAGAATTTTGGAACACGTATTATGTTCGAGTATAATGACTTTTCTGGAGACTAGAAATCTACTCTGTAGGAATCAGCATGGGTTTCGAAAAAGACGGTCGTGTGAAACCCAGCTCGCACTATTCGTTCATGAGACTCAGAGGGCCATAGACACGGGTTCACAGGTAGATGCCGTGTTTCTTGACTTCCGCAAGGCGTTCGATACAGTTCCCCACAGTCGTTTAATGAACAAAGTAAGAGCATATGGACTACCAGACCAATTGTGTGATTGGATTTTCCTAGATAACAGAACGCAGCATGTCGTTCTCAGTGGAGAGAAGTCTTCCGAAGTAAGAGTGATTTCAGGTGTTCCACAGGGGAGTGTCATGGGACCGTTGCTGTTCACAATATACATAAATGACTTGGTGGATGACATCGGAAGTTCACTGAGGCTTTTTGCAGATGATGCTGTGGTGTATCGAGAGGTTGTAACAATGGAAAATTGTACTGAAATGCAGGAGGATCTGCAGCGAATTGACGCATGGTGCAGGGAATGGCAATTGAATCTCAATGTAGACAAGTGTAATGTGCTGCGAATACATAGAAAGATAGATCCCTTATCATTTAGCTACAAAATAGCAGGTCAGCAACTGGAAGCAGTTAATTCCATAAATTATCTGGGAGTACGCATTAGGAGTGATTTAAAATGGAATAATCATATAAAGTTGATCGTCGGTAAAGCAGATGCCAGACTGAGATTCATTGGAAGAATCCTAAGGAAATGCAATCCGAAAACAAAGGAAGTAGGTTACAGTACGCTTGTTCGCCCACTGCTTGAATACTGCTCAGCGGTGTGGGATCCGTACCAGATAGGGTTGATAGAAGAGATCCAACGGAGAGCAGCGCGCTTCGTTACAGGATCATTTAGTAATTGCGAAAGCATTACGGAGATGATAGATAAACTCCAGTGGAAGACTCTGCAGGAGAGACGCTCAGTAGCTCGGTACGGGCTTTTGTTAAAGTTTCGAGAACATACCTTCACCGACGAGTCCAGCAGTATATTGCTTCCTCCTACGTATATCTCGCGAAGAGACCATGAGGATAAAATCAGAGAGATTAGAGCCCACACAGAAGCATACAGACAATCCTTCTTTCCACGAACAGTACGAGACTGGAATAGAAGGGAGAACCGATAGAGGTACTCAGGGTACCCTCCGCCACACACCGTCAGGTGGCTTGCGGAGTATGGATGTAGATGTAGATCCTAAATTTACAATCAGATGTTTCAGACATGTATGCAGATGGTATTATGATATAGACTTTGAAACAAAGTGAAGTAATGGTCTTTCTTGGTTTTAAAGACTCACGGTTTAAAAACGTTTTTGTCAGCATATCGATTGCATACACGTGTCATGAGAACTTCCTAGTTTTTATTGATTAGGAATATGTAGCCTGTGAAGTATTCACAGACTATAATGTTCAACACATTGCCTAAGGAGAAGTTAAGCTTTTCCCAGCTTGTTGTATTATTCGCGAGAATGTGGCTGGATAAATTTGTCAAAAACTTAAGTATTTCAACACACAAACCCCTGTAACGAATTGGAATGTGACTAAAAATGAAAGGGAGGTTACTTGTTGAAATATCAGTTGTTTTCAATGTTATCGGTCAGCAGTCCATTGAGTTATTCACAGAAGATGGTTAATTGTTAGCTTGTTCAGTGGATCATAAATGATTTCTCCCACTGTAATGTCGAACAAGCTACTTTAAACTCATAATGCCTATTGACACCAAAAAAATATGATAAAATACTGCCAATTTTTACGATAGTCTTTTGCACTAGTGTTTTCTACCAGTAATTCCTTTTTACTCATAGTGATTTACATTGAACTGCATTGAAGCACACCCACATACGTGCGGTAAACACATTTAAAAAGTTATATCGAGTAGAAGCAGTTGTTAAACAAATAGAATGATTTCAGTTTGAGTTTGAAGTTTATTTTTTTACGTATTACATTTTTACTTATAAAATAGTCCATATTGCAATAAATGGCAATTATTGCAACTGCTTTGAATGATTTTGTCTTTAAAAAAATTGTTGTTTTGAGAAAAATTGTACTTGATGTCTTCACAAAGCTGTATCAGCTGTTCTCGCCTTCCGATGTCACACAGACAGTTGCTGTGCAGCAGTGGGCACAACCTCAAGACTCATATGTAATATTTCTCTCTTGTAGTCGAATCATTGAAATCAGTTTTAAAATGTATTATTCTCCCCTAAATTTAAACATATAATGCAGTGTACCAAATGCAAATGGACCTGATCGCTCCACCTCTATGAGTGCAAGCACCATCCTACGGGAAGCGGGGTGTAGTTGAAGGTTGATGAGAAATAATCTGATAATGTGCCCATATTCTCATAAGGTGCCAATTTGATCATTAAAATCTCCAAGTAGGATCTGAACATGTTTGTCAAAGATCTTGGAGGGTGTTGATGCAATATGTAGCTAGAACTTGTAAGCTTTGTTCACAGGTCCATGTGTGCTAATCAGTGTTTAATATTATTGGCACATTTAACTGTAAGAAGAAAGAGCTGCTCTGAATGTCATGAGAAATTTATTACTGAGCACCCAGTACTGACATGTAGTAGAAATACACTGCCAACATAAGTAAATTGGTGTTTGTGAGTCAAACTGCAAGTTTTCTTATATGCATTCAGTATCCCTCACCCAAACCACTCAACCAACCAACCAAGCAAAAATATGAATAAAAATTACACTTTGAGAACTACTTTTATTGGAAGTGAATTTTTAAGAAATGTTAAATGCGTGTAAACCTAACCAGTTTGACTATTGTTAAGACTATCGTTATTATTCCGGTTTGTTTAGTGGAATTTTGGGTGGGTTATCCTGCCGAGAAACAACATTTATGGCTTCACTCGTATCTTAGTTATCATTTTGATAGCTCAGTATTTACCACAAAAGCATTGTGCCAGTCTTTACAACTGAGTCAGGAATGAGAACAAACACACCTTGAATATTTTCCCTTGGAACATAAATTACACTGCCTACAGAATTCATCCACCGGTTGTGAAGGGACAAAATTTGAAAATAAGTTCCTATTAATTGAACTTGAAATCCATACATATAATAAAAGTATGTGTATGTATGTAAGTATATATGAATGTTTCATATCTGCTCATAAACTACTCTATTGTTTTCAGCCAAACTTGGTACACATATCACTTACTGTCTGGAAAGAACCACTACAGGGGTAAGAACCATGTACCTCTCAAAGGAGTGGAAGTGGGCATTGAAAAAGAAGCATGGCTCACAGCACACAAATAGCCGTACGATATTCACCCAGTATTTGAGAATGAGAGCACTTAGTGACTTGCAATCAATTTAACACACAACTTCAAACCCTTACAAGACTTTTTCTCACTGACATTCCCCACAAAATGATGAAAGGAAAAAGGTTTATCACTAACTACATTTTCGCTGTTCATGCAGTAAAACTGCCACATTAGGCATGACCTATTAATTTACTGCTTCTTTACTACTAACTCTTTATTTCCAACATGTTTTACAGACAGTATTCACATATATCACTGAATGAACTTGCAAAAATATATGAGAGTACTACACATAGTTCAGGAGATATGACATCATAAAACTGAGATGTGTAAAAAACTGCTGCATCATGGATGACATTTTAATTTATTACAACTTTAGTACTAATTCTATTAACAACACGTTAAGCAGGCACTATCCACATAAACCACATTATGTACCTGCAAGATTATAATTTTGTATGAACTTAATTCAGGAGATATGATGTCGCAAACACTGAGCTGTGTGAAAATGGAACTGCAGTGCAAAATTCGCTAGAGATACAGATGAATTATTTGACAAATATGTGTGGAAAATGTTAAATATATGATACAGTGGATGTTAGCAGCAAAGCCACAGGTAAAAAGCTCCGCCTAAGCCCCTGAATCGATTTCATCTGAACTTGGTACACATATTACTTATTTGGAAAACAAGTACTATGGGGGAAAAGGATCAGCAACTTCCTATTGGGGGTGATAACGTGGAGAGAGAAGGAGGGAGGAATATGGGAATATGAGGACAGACAGAGGGAGAAGGAAGAGATGGACATAGATTTGGGGGGGGGGGGGGGGATGGACAGTGAGGCGGGGGAAGAGTAGATGGACAGAGATCAATGGTTAACAGCTTGGAACCGTAAGTTTTTATCTCTGAACCATTTGCAGCATAAAGGCTGATGTCAGAGGGTTGAACTTTCTTGCCTTTTGAAAGTGGTATAACAGACAAATTTGCACCGCTATCTACCGGAAAATATATCTCACTATTCCGATCTTCAACAAACAGTCAATATTGGTGGCTTGGTGTGGGTATTGGAGTAGAACACTCAGCTACTGTTGTCTACCATTTCTAGTTTTCCTTATTTGGCCACTGACAAGGCTGAGCACATTTTTCAGGCTTACAGTGTGTGCCAAAAAAAGATAATAGCAGTATTTTCCGTTTCTATTGAAGGTTGCTGTGCATCTACTTCTATTGCGCGATCTTTGCCAACTTAAGTATTTTTATCTCGTTTTCCAAACCTTCAATTCTTAAGAGAAGATCTTGGACTGACATGGACACTGATGTTGACAGAACGGACTGAACTGATGCAATTTGAGCCTCCTCAACAGAGTGCATTTACATCATACAATCTATCATTTGAAACAAATACTAACAAAGAGATAGAGGGGCTGGCCAGTACTTACCTCAGCTCAGTACAGCCGATAGATACACAAAAAACAGAACCAAAAATTTACGTTCCTAGTTTTCAGAACAAATGTTCCTTCATCAGGGAGGAGAGAGGGGAAAGAAAGGGAAGAAGGGAAAGTGGATTCAGTTACTCGCAACCCACGTTATGAAGCAACAGGGAAAGGAAAACAGGAGGGTAGCAAGGATGGAGGCATGGTTGTCAGAGGGAAGGAATCTTATCATTTGAGCAATCTTATCCACTGTTTCGTCAGATATAACTAAAATACTTCAAATGATACTAAGAAGTTTGCCAAGCCAAAATATTTTCAAGATCTTGTCTGACACATTATTACCAGCATGGCCTCACATTTTTCTTAGTAATTGGTAGGCTTCATATCACCCAATTCTAAATCACTCGAGTATTTTCATTTAGTGGTCTTCACTTTATTTAAATATGGTTAAAAGTCATTCTTTTGCAAACGAATATTGTTCTCGCCGTTAGTAATTAGATCCCAGATATTTTCAATAAATTTTGGCTCCAGCTGAGCGAGCAAATTGTTAAATTTTGACACCTCAATGGCAATACCAGGATTGTAAACTGCACTTCGACTTGACAAAACCACTGTTCGAAACTGCAGAAACTTAACGTTTACCTTATTAATTTCCAGCTTGCATTCAGGATTATACCTTCAGGTCCATTTACTGTTGACATTTTGCGTATTTTTTAAAGACAGTATATGACGAATTCAAATTAAAAAATTGCGTGAAAATTTCGCAAATGTTGTCTCGCCAATCACGTCGTGCTCACCAATTTGTTGCTCTTTATATTCATTAAGGACTCAATTTAACTAGATATTCAATTTCTTTTCTTTTCTGTTTATGCACACAAAGAAACTTTAACCCCTTACCGCATAATGTGCCAGATATGGCACATACCACTTTTCTCTTGGTCAATCTCATATCTGAGAATATATTTCCAAACTGCATGTTGGGACAGATATGGCACACAGTCAAGAGCAGCTGTGCAAGTAGTGTATGCCATCTGTTGGGAGAGTAAGGAATTACGTGTTATGAACCTTTGCTTTGTGTTGCTAGCTGTTTACATCCAAGTTTGGTCACACAAACAGTTGCAATCAGGTACAGTAAACGATTGATTTCAGTGTTTATATTATTTGCAGAGGAAAAAGGACATCTGTGGACAGTTATAAAGAGGTAAGTTTATATATTTGTTCATTAGAATACATATAATACTGAAAAATAGGTCTGTGACGGATAAGGCACAACATGCAGTCCAGGCCAATCGAGTACGTGGTTGCATTTTACCTAAGGATGCAGCAATGAAGATGAATGGTCGAGGCAGCATGGAGGAAAAGATAGCAACAGTAGACGGTGTGCAACTGTCAGTAGTCTCCTGGTTTGATAATAAGTAGTCAACACTTTGTCAACTTACGTTGGGATGCAAACCAGAAGGCGAGATCAAGAGGCTTTTCAGGGAGGAAAAAGAATATAAAATGGTACCTTGTCCACACTCTGTGATGATCTACAATGACTACATGGGGGGGGGGGGGGGGTGTCGATCTATTAGATTCTATGCTAGGATATTATAGAATTCAAATCAGATCAAAGAAATGGTACTTGAAGATATTCTTTCATCTAGTTGACTTGGCTTGTGTGAACAGCTGGCTGTTATGGAGAACAAGAAATACGGACTACATGCCCCTTGTTGATTTCAAGGTCGCAGTTGCAGAGGCCCTCTGTAAAATTGGGAAATCCTTATCCAAGAAACATGGTAGGCCAAGCAATGAAATACAAAAACAGCTTGACTGCAAGAAGAAGAGAGGCCCTACAGCAGATCTTCCACAGCGTCAGGTGCGACTGGATGGGATACATCACATGCCTATCTGGCTGGAAAACCGTGGTCGTTGCAAGTATCCAGAATGCAAGGGAAAATCCTAGAAAGCGTGTATGAAGTGCAGTACAACATTGTGCTTGAATAAGGAGAGAAATTGCTTCATCAAGTTTCATAATGAATAGAGAAAAATGGTAACAGAATGTGTGTTATTTTCTCAAAATGTGTGTATTGTAATGAATAGAAAGTGTAATTGTTTTACATAAATACAGTTCTGCTAGTTCATGTACGTATCTTACTGTGTATTTTCCACATTGTGCATCATCAATCCCAAAACTGGTATCACATGGTATTAGTCGTTACTGCATGCTGTCCCATATATGGCACAAACCCTTAATTCTAAAATAACCGCCCCTACATAAGATTTAGAATTTTTTAAGCATTTTTTATGAAATCAGAACATCGAACATAACATGTAACATTTTTTTCAGAAAAATAAAAAAAAAATCATGCAGTAAGGGGTTAATTAGAACCCCTGTGGATTAACAAACTTTAATTTGTTTTGTTCCAAAGAATAATATTATGCCAACATACTCATGGCAAACACTTTTCGACACATTAAGAATACAAATAGTAGTTTGTCATGTTCCCACACCTTCCTCCATAAATCACACCATATTTCTGCACATTATTGATTTCATGTTAGCACGCTATTACATGAACTATGCTCATGCACTGCCTGTTGGCTCCTGGTGTCCACTGCTGTGTGCCTGCCACACACCTTGCCACAAGAAAATGCACCCAAAGAACAGAAAAACAAGATAATAGGTGTACCTTTCAGTGACTGTTTCTACTGTGGTCAGCCTGCTGTGCACTTTTCTCAAATAAAAAGCATTCCAGATACAGAAAAACTAGGAAAAAACATTGCAGTTAATAGGCATTCTGGATCCCCTGGTTCACTTGTTGAATAAAACACCCTTTTCTTTACAATAGATTATTCTTTTCTCAGGAAGAGAACAGATTATTCACAGTTTGAATTGTTGAAAATAACTGTATACATAAAAAACATGTAATCCAATAAATTGCTAAGAGCTAAATGCTTATACAGCAGCCTTATGTCTTTGCTCTCCCAACACCAACATATTGGTATTGTTGATAATAAGTTGTCTGTTTTACAAGCATTACTTTACAGAAAAGTAAATGGATGCTGTTCCTTTAACCCTGACAACTTTTCTTCTCCTTCTTCCACGTCTTTCCTGGAAAAGTGAAGTGCTGGGAAGTACGTATAGTTACATTTCCCCTCTCTTCCTTTATTCTTATTATTGTGTAATTGGAATAGCTAGTGGTTCCTGCAACACTGTCAAGAATGATTTAATGCTGTTCAATTCACCATTTTTGTGCTGCATGATGTCAAAATTGGGAAAAAAATCAATCACAACAATTTTTCAACCATTTTGTAACTGCAATAATTATCTAACAAATTATCATGGTGGTCTTTAATAGTTCTGTAGAGAAGTTACTTATCTGTTCTGCTGTACTATGAGAGTTATTTGTGAGTACTCTAGAAGTTATCAATAGGTAAACATGACATAAAATTGCTTGTATCAAATTAACTATCTCTCACCTATAGACGATTTGGTCATATGTTCGTTAAGCACTAATAACATCCACACAGGCTCATTTCCACACACTTTGACTAATGTGCATTGCAGATTTAGTTGTTAGTGGCAGTCACCAACAATTAGCACTCTAAAGGCGAGCCTGCTTCCAAGAATGAAAACAGCACTTGTAAACCAATGTGCTTCTGGTTACGACAATGGGTGCCTGTGTCTAGTACTTGAAGTATATTTCTACGATCATCTATGAGTGAGTGGCAAATTATTCTGCTTATTGAGCTATTTCCATCATGGATATTCATTATCATAATATTTTCTTGGTTATGATAAGACATAGATAAAAAGTAAAATTATTTGCAAATGTCTAAAATTACTGCAAGTAAAAACATGAAACATAACAACAGTTATGAGTATTTGTTTGTTATTTTCAAGCTCATTTCTTTAATATTATGATGAGGGCCCCCAGAACAGAATCTTTTACAGAACAGACACACCTGCTGTTTGTAATGAAACAAAAATAGAGAAAATAAGAGATGATAATATTTAGCAATGTAACATGAAAGGAAGTACAAATTTGAGAAATAAAATTGATGTTACATTTACGTATTAAGAACATTTAGAATACTCACAAATAACTGCTGCTGGAATTGATGCTATTGATAAAAATCACCTTCTCTGCAGGTCTGCTAAAGGGTACTCAATATACTTTGACAGAAAATTATTGCAGTCATGAAAGGCTGAAAAATTGTCATGACTGATTATCCCCAACTTGGACCTCACGTACAATGAAAATGCGAATGAAACACCCCACATGTAATTCAAATATCTGCCTTATGTTACTGCTGATTTCTGTTTAAGCTGTTTTAAATTTGGTCAAAAATATCACGAGCCTCACAGATTATTTTGTAGCTCTCCACTTAAAGCCTCCTAAAACTTGGAATTTTTTGTATCCTAAACTCAAACTTTATACAGCTCAGTTTTATTCAGTAAGGAATATCTGCAAAATCTCATTCAGATTGATGGACAGCTGGAAGACCTCTGGGTTACTTGATGTTCTGCTTTAAAATAGCTCTAGAAAGTACTAATCCTTGGTATCCTATACATACGATATCTGTAATTTGTAGAGCATATATTTAAATACAGAAGTACTAAAAATTAGAAGCTATCATTATTTTATGTTTGTAGCAATACATCAGTTGTAAAATCAGCGCGGTCCTGCAGTGTTTGTATTTAATGATGTCAAGTAGATTGAAGAATTAGTCATGAAAGTTGTATTAAAAGGAAAATTCACAACTGGAAACTATAAAATGATGAGATACCTACCAGACAGTGAAATTCTAAGAACTGCCAATATACACATAGAAAAGTGGAGAAAACTATTGTAGCTTTTGGAATATTGAAACTCTCTTACCAACAGAAACATAAAGGCTTATATGCTCCTATATGATTTTATAATGGAGGGTCAAGTAATAATGTAGAAAAGGAGTGTTTTTTAAAAATTTCTTTTCATTATAATTGTGGACAGCCACAAAACACATGGTCAAGATCCATCTCCCTCAACTGGATGTCCAATTGTGTGGAAGGACAGGTAGAAAATCTTACCTGCAGAGTGTGTCCAGTCATCACTGTTGCACTCCTGGAAGGGCACCTAGCATCAGTGCAGAACATTCCACCCACCTAGCATCAGTGCAGAACATTCCACCCACCTAATTTGTATAAATTATACAAATAAAAATAATCAGAGACAGCACAAATTAGGTCAGACAAAACAAGGCAGAAAATTGCTAAAGGAATCATTCCACTGTACATAAAAGGAACACAAATTCTCTTAGTAAATGAATAGTTAGGAGCACTACAATCTGTTTCCTGTGGAACAACACAGATCTTAAACAGAACTTGTCTATAAGTTCCAATGCTGTGCCTATTGAATCAACTTGCAGCAAACATCAGGACCAGGATGTTTGCAAACAGGGCCCCAGTCAGCCACATGAAGTGCGATATGTTGCATTCCTTCTGGAGAACTTATGTACCTGGCTGAAGATTGTCTTTCATTGATAACCTCTTAGTTCTCTGCTGCAGCTGTGACAGGTAGTCATTTGACCACCATTTTCACACTGCTATTTACACTTCTCGATGAGCTGCTATATCGACAACCTGGATGATGGCTCTGAAAGCAAGCCTGGCTCCGAGACTATTGTCAAGGGTTCACTGATAAGAAAATTGCTTGGAGTAAAGTAACAAAGGATATTACTGTATCTTGCTACTGCAGAATAATACTGCAGCAATAAAACGTGAACGAGAGAAAGAAAAAATGAAAATAAAACTAAAGTTGCAAAGGAAATGCACCATATACAACAACAAAACACAGTGCTCATACAAGCATCTGCCAACAGCAAACTGTGTTAAAGGCTGTAGGAAGACTATGCAGTGCTTCATAACAACAAATTGCCATCATTGAGCATGACGTCACAACTATTTACATTATAATCGTTTGAGCAGTTGCGAAAGAACTCATTCACATGTGCAGCTTAGTCATGAGTGAGGAGTAGTACCTTCTCTGGCTTCTGGCTACAGAAGTGCAGCTGTTAGCTGTATAAGCAGTAGCAGCCAGATGCTACGCAGAAAATGTTACTGGCGCACCCAACCTGCCAGATTCACGCTTGCTCAGCAGGCCTGGATCTAGGGGGTGGAGACAAAGCGGGGTATCTGCCCTGGGCGGCAATTTCAGGGGGAGGGCACCAAATTCATATTCTTGAGGAAAAAACCTTGTTTCACAAAGTGCACCGCATCCAGTGTACATTGGTGTATCTATTATTCATTTGATTTTGAAATGGGTCCCTGTTGGTTTTTGGACATTTTTGAACACAATCTGAATGAATCGTAAGTTGATTTTTGAATGCGTGCATACTGTATGTGATGTCTCTGCCAGGGGAATTGCCATCGCATCTAGAAATAAACTTTCCTTCAGACATATGGGGACAGGGCTATATAAGTTAGGTGAAATAAAGCCGAATGGGTGAAGGCCAATTGCTGCCATATGGTTGATTGGTTTTGTGAATGATTGGTGTCGTTATAATTACTAGCAAAATCCATAGATTCATACTACTAGAGTGGAAATAAACGACTAATAGGAATAACAGGTAAGAAATATTACACATTGTCTTCTTGGTGTATCCAAGTAAATGAAACTTTGATACAAAATATTTGGCCAGATCGCTATAGTAGTAAGGGCCAGTTGTACAGTTCCTGGCTAGCAAAATGTTCAAATGTGTGTGAATTCCTAAGGGACCAAACTGCTGATGTCATCAGTCCCTGGACTTACACACTACTTAAACCAACTTATGCTAAGAAGAACACACACATCCACGCCCGAGGGAGGACTCGAACCTCTGGCAGGAGGGGCCGTGCAATCCGTGACATGGTGACTCAAACCCCGTGGCCACTCCTCGTGGCCCCCGGCTAGGAGCTGCTCAAGTTCTATTCTGGGAGTGGTGTGGAAAACGTGTTGTATGAACACATAATAACGCCTAACCAGAGAAGAAACACGGGAAAACAAAACTGGTGATTGTGGCAGGGTTAGTGAAGTTAACTCTGGCAGGAATAGTTACAGAATTAGTGATGACAACATTGATTGTTAGAATGAGGAAGGAGAACAAACGGGGACATCACACAAGTTATGGAAGAATATGAAGATTACAAATTTATACAAAAATTTCTTACTACTACTTTTCGATCTCATGCTTGAGAAGCAGGAGTGCTTGAATGAAATGTGAAACTATTTCCTAACATAAAGCTCTTTGCTTGTAGTAGGCCTAATAGGCATTTGATATTGGTACTTCATGAATTATATTCTGTCGTGTTATAAAAATGACCTTTTGTTCCAAAACGGTCTTTTCTGTTTGGTGTGTGTTACAATTGCTGCAATATTAGACAGACCTATTTTGTTTTATCTAGCAGACAGTGACAAAATACACGTAATCAGATCGAGAAACCACACCAGTCTTGGATACTGTTTGTATTAACAGCTTTTCAGTGTTAGACAACGACATTTCGTTTCTGTAGCAAAACATTTGACGAACTTTGATGAGGTAATAAATCCTTTCCCAGAAAGGAAAGAACACCATGTAAAGCTGTAGCAAGGTCAGAGAGAAAAAAATGCTGGAACTTACGGATAGAAGAAATGTGTACTGTCTTGCTTGTCTCTTGTCTTTACTGGTTTTATGTATCCTTTATTTAATTTTATGTCACACAAAACAGCAAGTTATTATTAGCTAATAGGCAATAAAGAGTGCAAATTTTCTGAAAAGTTCTTGTTCTCCTGGTTATAAATAATCCCATCCAGTATTAACTGTGAGATTTCTGTAAGAGGGGCAAGATGTAAAACTGGCAGGGAGCAGGAGAGGCACCACAGGACATTTTAATTTCCACTGTCCTGAATATAGTTTGATGTCATCCATTACAAAATTACACGTTTGAATTCCACAGAGGGAAATACAGTGATGTGTGATAGAAGAATGCTGTGTGAAGAGGCGTGGCACTGCACTTTGGCACACTTGAGCCAAATAACATGCCTTACATTTCCTTGAACACATATGTGACTCTTCAGAGAGATGGGCGCTACAAAATGAACATATTTTTGAAAAGTCCCCCCCACCCCCCCCCCCCCCCCCCCCCCCCCCGTCCTACCTCACCTCAAACACTGCGTGGGGGGAGGGTGGGGGGGCTGTCCAGTATTGCAGTATTGTCCCAGTTTGGAAATATCGCATGGGGCTGATGTGCTCAGAGCAGTCTGAGTTGTAGTGGTGAGGTGGGTAGTCTCCATGTGCCCCGTATTTACGTTTAGTGATTTTGCTGTTTCCTATTCATTTATTGCTCTCACGTCAAATAAATGGATTTCTGTGGCCAGGAGGTATCAAGTGAATTAAAATACATTCACATAATTACGGAAGGCTAAAATATGTTGTTAGTTCCAGATTTTATTTTGTTTCCACCTTTCTGACAGTCAAGCATTAACTGCATTGTGGGTAGTTATTTTTGTCGATTTGCTAAATAAATGTGGGTTTTACTCAACTTTTCCGCTGAGACAATCAATTTATTTGAAACGGAGTGTTTAATTCCACACTATTGGCTATTTTCAACAGTTTGTTGCATTTCAACTGCACATTTTCATCTTCTAGCACGCATGGCATTATGCCATAATAAAGAACCAAACATGAGATAATAGTGTACGGGTACTCCAAGAAAATATACATCTGAATCTGAACATAAGAATATACACTTTAAGCTGAATTATGCATTTTAGTATGGTTCATGAAATTGCGATGCTCTTGGAGTATCCTCTATGGTCTTGCTTCTTTTATGACATAATGTAAGATCTTTTAATGTTTTACACGCATGAACATACTGGCTTCCTGCATCATAGTAGCTGCGCAAGTGCGGTGACGCCTGTGATATGGTGCTCTCAGGCAGCTGCTGAAATGAACCTATTTCTAACAGTCCCGAGTTCGACTCTCAGTCTGGCACACAGTTTTAATCTGCCAGGAAGTTTCATATCAGCACACACTCCGTTGTAGAGTGAAAATTTCATTCTATTGTGAATGGTTGTTTGAAAAGCGTTACTTTCAAAGCAAATTTTCTTTTACGCAAGATGAACCGTGTGCGAGAATGTACGATAAATTTCTTAAATCGCAGAGCATTTAACTCTCATTTAAAAATCAACTTTTGAGGACAACTGTTTAGAAGAATTTTGAGCCCACAAGATCAGACATTTATGTCGTTGTTAAAAATTTTACTGGCATATTTGTGTGATGCTGCATCTTAAAGTGTAAAACAACCAAACAAATATGTGAAAGCTTTTCTTTTCTTGTAGCAACACTATGTATATTGATTTAACTTTTCCTATTTGTGTGTTTGCACTACTTAACAGTGATGTTGCTATTGGCTGACTACATCACATGTTCTATGCTACGAATGTCCACTGTGATCGGCTGAGCTGTGACTGGTGTACAAAAGCGCATTGCAATTTTGATTTCAATGCTTCAGAAAGTAACGTGCAGTGTTTGGTGGAATTCAAATTTATACTTTCATAATACGAAAATTGCAGTGTACATGTTGTACGTCAAAGATCTTTCCGAAATGTGTTTTTTCCCCTGAGTTTTGTTTTCTAAAGTGCCGGGAAATTCTACGCTGGTGTATAAAACCATAATCATTCAAAGGATTGATATGTTTTATAGTTCCGAGGAAAAGTATACTGTCACTTAACACGGAAAAAGTGTATTTTCACCGAGGAGAAAGTGTCATTTTAACTGGGAAATCCAGGAATTTTTTTTTTTTCTAATCTGCGTATACACCCTGAGTGGAAGATAAACAGATATCCCTAAAACGAAATGAGATGTTGGTAACAAGTGATGTAGTGATGCAAACCTCTTATACACGTACTTTGTTTCTGTTACTGACAACTTTTGTTTATCAGGTTCAGTGAACACTGCAGTGGAATATCTGAGACCAGTCTCTACAAAACTTCAGTAAAATGGAAACGACACTCACTTCTCCCAAAGAAGTAGCATCCATCATAAAATCCTTAAAATCAAAGTATTGTAGTGGCTATGATAACATATCAATGAAGTTAATCAAAGAGTGTTCATGTATGTTGAGTTCTGTTTTAAGTTGTTTGTGTAATCAGTCTCTTATCGGCAGAACATTTCCAGACAGGCCGAAATATGCTGAAGTTGAGCCTCTTCACAAAAAGGGTGATAAAGAGATACCTTGACATTTTCAATAATGTTTGAAAAGGTTGTGTTCAAGCACGTTCTTAAGCATCTGACTGCAAATAATATATTTCCAAGCTACAGTTTGGGTTCTTTAGGGGTTCCTATGCAGAGAAGGCTATTTACACGTACATTGAGAATGTTCTTAATTCATTAGATAACAAATTAGAGGCTACTGGCATATCCTGTGACCTGTCAAAAGCCTTTGACTATGTGAATCACAGCATTCTCTTAAGTACATTCAAATACTATGGTGTCACTGCAGTGGTGCAATATGTCCCGAGTCTTACGTAACTAAGAGGAAACAAAGGGTGTCATTGAGAAATACCTGTGGAGTAAGCAGTCTCTCTTCATGTGATGGGATGTAATTACATGTGGTGTTGCTCAAGGTTCCATCTTGAATCTGTTGCTCTTTCTTATGTACATTAATGACCTCCCATCTGTTATATTGTCAGATGCTAAGTTTGTTTTGTTTGCAGATGATACAAACATTACAATAAATAGCAAGTCTAGTACAGCTTTAGAAATGGCTGCTAATCAAATTTTCACTGACATTAATAAATGGTGTGAAGCTAATTCACTGTCATTAAACTTTGGAAAGACCCACTACATGCAGTTTAGAACATGTAAGAGATTTCCTTCCAGCATATATATAATAAATGAAGACATGCAGATAGCAGAGGTTGACAGTGATAAATTTCTGAGATTATAACTCGATAATAAATTCCTTTGGGAAGGGCATACAATAGGATAGACAAAGCGCTTAAACTAGTCTGTATTTGTAATGCAAATGATGATAGATGTAAGAGATATACAAGTAGTAAAAGAAAAAACTTGCATACCTTTCTGACTTTCATTCTATTATGTCATGTGGTATTATATTCTGGGGTAACTCGTCAAACCGAGCAAAAGATTTGAGTGTGCAAAATCATGTAATAAGACTCATTTGTGGTGTAATGTGTCTGTATTTTCAACAAGTAGCTCAATACATAGTATCAATACTAGGTCTGTGTCCGGCCATCCTAATTTAGATTTTCCGTGATTTCCCTAAATCGCTTCAGGGAACTGCCGAGATGGTTCCTTTAAAAGGGCACGGCCGACTTCCACCCCATCCTTCCCTAATCCGGTGAAACCGATGACCTCGCTGTTCGATCCCCTTCTCCAAAAACCAACCAACCAATTGTGATGGTTGCCTTCTTTTTTTCTTCATTTGTTGTCCTTGGTGTCGATGTACTGCATTGTGATATTGGCTGAAAACTGGGGTGTGGAAGTACAACACTGACTACTTTAAATAATGTAGCCGACAGGTGCACAGTTGCGTTTCACAGTAGTTTAATTTCACTGTTCACAACCCCCCAATAATACACAGTTATGTATGGCCAGTGCACTATTGTTTTAACTTTCTGTTAACCTCATTAATAGTGTGCAGACAAACCTCCACAAACTGCGACAGTAGTTTACTATTGGAACATCTATGACTCGTAAAAACCTAACCACAAAATTCACAGTTCTTGAAGAAAAGAAAGGTGCATATGGAGCAGACACTGTCATTGTTTTAACACATGACCTAATTGTGTTACACTTATTTCACGGATGCATTGTTGTTGATCTAACCAATACAGGTTCGTTGTCTGAAACTTGGCTGTGGGCTGACTGTCTTAGGACCGAAAATTGGGCCCTTATATATCCTTACAATAATAGGTACTGAAACTACACATTGTTCAAAGTTAAATTTACAGAAATTACAATTAAAACTTAACTCATTAAATTGACTGAAAGGGCCAACCTTTCTCTATTATGAAAAAGCAGATTATACTCACATATGTTAATAGTAATTAGTCAAAAATGGAAAAAAAAATTTAAGGAGCCAGATGACAAAACAACAAAACAAGAGGGGAAGTAAAAATATCCCAGCTTGCTTTGTCACACAATCAATACTAGGAATAACAACAATCTACATGAAGACCTTAAATCATGTACCTTGATCCAAAAAAGGAATGCAATACTTGTTACATTTTAAATAGAGTTTGAAAGACTTTTGATAGGCAACTGCAGCTACTCTACAGGGATTGTTAGACCAGTTTAACTAAAAACTTTTGTTAGATTTCAGTTTTGACAGCACTTGGTAACAACAGTCAAGATTAGAAAGTTTGTGTATGATAGAGCTATTAAAAGAGCATAACTATTTTTCATTTGGACAATGTATTAATTCTATAAATATTAGCAGTTACAGTTTACTGTGATATATTCACATATCTTGTCAAACTCCTGACAGATGATCAGGGAACTGAGTATTATATTCAGATGTTCTGTTTTTTATGTTATACTTTCTGACATATTCCACACCCACGAGAATCATCTCAATTTTTTGTCTACGGAATGAAAACTGAACCTAATCTAATCTAATCCAATCCTGCCAAGTGGAGATTTCATTGTTAATGCACTATCTGCTTTCTATTGCCACTATGACTAGCTTGTTCCTTGTGCAGTAACATATTATAATGCTTGTCAAAGAAGTGACAGCTGCTGGCACAGCATCCCTTCTGCCTATGATTTGTGCCGAGACAGTTAAAACATGGCTTTTGTTTGTTCACAAAGTCTATTCTGCTGTCAATAGTGCTCTCTTTCGTCTTAGGACATCAAATTAGTCTGTGTCTGAAGTTACAGAACTCGCATTTGGTGCAGTGTTAAGTAAAGTTCGTCGAGAATTGTATCCTTATTCGTTACTGTGCTTGGCAGCTGGCTGCTGGGAATGGTGCAGTATTTTGGCTGGATGAATAATCTCTGACATCTGACATCTCGTTTCTAGAAATGTCACCAGCTGTGATGTCAGTTGTTATAGATTTCCACTTTTCCTCAGATTCACACTAATGTGATGCAGCAAAATGTGCGACAGTGATACCTAGTGCAATTGAATGCCAACTTACGTGATTTTGATCACATTCAGATTCCTCATTAGCTGGTAGATGAAAATCTGTAGGTTAGCATATTACATTTTGGCATTGGGCAGACCCAGGAGTTCTTGTGTGTGCAAGTCAACAATTAACTTGGAATTGTTGTATGTTTGAGCAATCAGATCATATGCAATCTTGAAGTTACTTTCTGTAACTAGTAAGTTCTAAACAGCTTACGCAGTTCATCAAAGACACATGACAACAAGTAATAATACGACTGGAAATCAGTTAAGGCCTCATTGTCGATTACCAGTACCTTAAAGGCATCAAAAAAATGCTGAATTCTACAATGCTACCATTGAATTTTGGCACTGAAATTGCTTGGAGCATTATTTCACATGAACTTGTTGAAAGAGGAGGTTAAGACCATGTTTGAAGTAATGTCATTATTTTTGATTCAGTATACAAACATAATTTTTCAAATAATTCCTTGTTTGCATAGTGAGATTCTTCGTCCTCATTAATCTCTGACTCAGGTTGGATGCCGTCGTAATCAGCTTTACTTCTAGTTAGCAGTGACTGCTGTACTTCAATGTCATTGTGATTTGATCCTTAAGCTATTAACGAATGTGTAGAGTCTAGGGACTTCACCACTGCCCTTTTCTTCATTAAACTTTTATTTTTCAGCAGGATGATTAAGGATATTAGTACACAGGATAATGGAATATAGAAATAGAGTCAGGCTGCTTACAGAGCCAGTGGAACTCTCACTGGGCTGCAGCTGCTGCAACATTGGTGATAGATGGCGCTGCTGAGGGGTGTAATGCATGCTCATTTCGGAGAGTCACAAGCAAAGACACGGTAACTGGATACTCGTAATTCATGGTACCTACAACTCAAAGCACATGGATGTTGTACCAGGAGGACCAAAATGCAGGTAGCCGCAAAATCTGCGGTAATTCTGCCCTACCTTGTTCTTTTCACAGTCCAGGCAAATGCATATACTTCTTGCAAAGGAAAGACAGTTGAAAATAAAAGTACATGGTTAGTAAAAGCACAGTTACAATGAGCACTACACTGTGAGACACAGTTACAGGTATGTCTGTACGGTTTGGCAATCAAAATCTGTCTCCCCAATTCTGGCCTTGTCTGACCGTCCTATTGCATGGAAGGCCAGGTAGAAATCTTTACCTGCAGTGACTGTTTGGCTGCTGCTGCGTCCTTGCAAGGGCACCTTGCACCAATATAGGCCAATAATATAATAAATGTGTTAATTCTCTTAGCTCATTGACTTAAGTTCAGTGTAAATTGATCTGACAGATAAATTTTTGTGGTTCTGAGGCTGGCTGTGAGGGTGTACCCAAAAGCTGTTAATAAATTTAACAAAAAGTATTAGTTACTTACCAAGGGAGGAAAGGGGGAAAGATTAGAAAGGAGGTGGCCAATCACTCAGATTTTAGGTTGAGACAGACCCCACCTAATATGATGTCTCCCTTTGTTCTCACAACCGATCTACAATTTGTTCACAGCAAACAAATTAAGCATTAATCTAACAAAGACTATTAGATTTCAGACAAACAAAACTGTTCTGCTAGCACTAGGAGTAGACATTAATAATAGTGTGCTAATAGAAACAACGTATGCAAAATTTCTTGGTGTCCAGTTGTTGTTCTTGTTGTGGTCTTCACTCCTATGACTGGTTGGATGCAACTCTCCATCGGTCCTGTGCAGGTGTCTTCACTGTGCATATTGTTGCAACCAACATCCACTTGAACCAGCTTACTGTAGTCAAGTCTCAGTCTCGGTCTACACTTCTTCTCTAAAGGTTGGTTATTTGTTAGTACTTCAGAGTTTATCCAGTCAATCAATCCCTTCTTTTAGACAATTTGTGCCATAACACTCTTTTTGCCCCCAGTTTTGTTCTGTACCTCATCATTAATAATCAGATCTACCCATCTAATCTCCAGTTTTCCTCTGTAGCAGCACATTTCAGAACCATATATTCTTGTCAATATTGTTTTATCTTCCAGGTTGCGTACATACGAGCCTCTACTGTAAACAAGTACTCCAGAAAACTCTTCCTAATCCTTCCAATTTGTATGACATTTTAATTAATTTATTTTCCAAAAACTTTTTTCGTGGTATTGCCAGTCTACATTGCATATCCACTGTACTTTGACCACCATCTGTTTGCAGTTTTGTTGCTTTCTAAATAGCAGAAATTGTGTACTACTTGTAGTGTGTTATTTCCCAGTCTAATTCCTCAGTGTCACCTGATTTAATTTTTCTATATTCCATTATCCTTGTTTTACTTTTCTAGATGTTCAAGATCTCAAAGCTTTTATTTTTTCTCTCTGGACTTAAGTTTCCTTTTCAAATTTCTCCTTGCTCAGAGTACAGATTGAATAACATTTGGAATAGGCTACAACCATGTCTCACTCCCTGTCAACTACTGCCTCCTTCCTATGTCCTTTGACTCTAATAACTGGTTGCTCTTTTTGCTGTAGATAACCTATCACTCCCTGTATTTTATTCTTGCTACCTTAAGAATATCAAAGAGCATATTCCCATCAATTTTACCAAAAGGGTACATAAATCTGCATATGCCATATGTCAGTACTAGCTGTGCAGACTGTTGTTTAGAACCTACTTGTACTTCATTTGATGGAACCAGACTACACGAAGACTCCCTCAAACAATTAACATTAGCTTTATTCACCACAGCCACAAGACACAGCGAAAAATACATGGCTTTTTTTATTGTTCCGAGCTTGCAATTCCAAATCGCTTAACATGCAGGGAATGAAAATCAGTGTTATCTCATAACTATGCACAAACTCTTCTATGCACATGGAAGATACAGAAAATTAGAGAATAACAAAATTAAACACACAAATACAAGACACAGCACCTCTGGTTTGTGGTGCAAAATGTTTGGTGGCACAGTATTTGTAAACACACGCACAAGGCATGTGCAATGCAACACTAAGCAATGTCACGATGTCACCACATCAGCCCCCGAGGTGGAAGTGGAGTGCTATTCCAAACAGCAGGCCGGAAACTAGATGTGGTTACCGGATCTTGAGGTACATGTTGACAGGTCTGCGGATGTTGTAATCTGTGCCACTGACTGTGAAGGCAGTGATGAGGTGGTTGTTGGTTGAGGCCATAATCTTAGATGCTGTGGCATTGTTGCTTCTTGGAAGACATAAGCTGGTTTAACCCTTTCTACAGAAAAAGTGGTCACGTTTACATTAATTGAAATGTCAATTGTCTTGTCCCCCTTGCAACTATGTGGTAGGGTCCTGAGTATTGCAGCTACAATGACGGTTTGATGCCTTCCATGCATAACATGACACGTAGACAGGTTTTAAAGTCTTGATGCATGGAAGTAGCAGATGCACCTTGTCCGTGAGGCTAGTGTGGGTAGATTCGGGTCGCAGTCGGCATAGGAATTCTGTTTAATCCTCCCTCGGCTGTGACAAAGCATTCAATTCCGTGAATTGTCCTGGAAGCCTCAACTTGTTGCCGTACACAAGGTCCACTGAAGAAGTGTCTAGATCTGAAACTTCCTGGCAGATTAAAACTGTGTGTCGGACCGAGACTCAAACTCGGGACCTTTGTTTTTCGCGGGCAAGTGCTCTACCATCTGAGCTACCCAGGCATGACTCACGCCCCGTCCTCACAGCTTTACTTCTGCCAGTATCTCGTCTCCTACCATCCAAACTTTACAGAAGCTCTCCTGTGAACCTTGCAGAACTAGCACTCCTGAAAGAAAGGATATAGCGGAGACATGGCTTAGCCACAGCAAAGGTTCCGAGTTCGGGTCTCGGTCCGGCACACAGTTTTAATCTGCCAGGAAGTTTCATATCCCCCAGGCTGTGGCTAAGCCATGTCTCCGCAATATCCTTTCTTTCAGGAGTGCTAGTTCTGCAAGGTTCGCAGGAGAGCTTCTGTAAAGTTTGGAAGGTAGGAGACGAGATACTGGCAGAAGTAAAGCTGTGAGGACAGGGCGTGAGTTGTGCTTGGGTAGCTCAGATGGTAGAACACTTGCCCGCGAAAGGCAATAGTTCTGAGTTCGAGTCTCGGTCCGGCACACAGTTTTAATCTGCCAGGAACTTTCATATCAGCGCACACTGCGCTGCAGAGTGAAAATCTCATTCTGTCTAGATCTGATTTTAAAGTCTTTCTGCGGCCAAGTAATACCGTGGAAAGGGCCTTGGTCCACTCAGTGTCATGGCACGTGAGTGCTGTTTAAATGAGCGGTGCCATTTCTCGATCATTCTATTGCTGGCCGGGTGACAACTCATTATTTTGTGGTGAGTTGTGCCACAAAACTTTGAGTTGCCTGAAAAAGTCTGATTCAAATTGTCATCCTCTATCTGTTGTGATGTGTAACACAGCCAAAGCACAACACTCAGCATGACAAGAAAGCAAAAGCCAGAGTTTCTGTTGTATTGTTGTTCACTGGTGTAGCTTCCTGTGAATGGGTGTAACGATCTATCATTGTAAGTACATAATGTTTACCATCAGATGAAGGCAATGGACCACATCACACATAACGATTTGTCACTTGAGTCATCGTCAAATACTGGGGTGACATTAGTCGTGTAGCATATTGGTGATGTCCCTTCTGAAGGCAGTAGGTAGGAACGACCGCAGTTTTTATGTGGTCATGTCACAATACTGTGTGACACCACTCCCTGGAATCTGGATAAGTTGGAGATCCAACGCCAATGTTTCTGTTGCTAAAAGTCCTTGTAGTTTCTTGATCTGATTGTTGAGCTGCAGCAAGTTTGGTGCAGCCAATCCTGCTAGTTATACTTCCTACCTGATACAAACAATCGGCCACCACATGGGCCGTCCATCCATTCCAAATTGCAAGGTGAACTTTAGCTGACTGTGTTGCCTAGGTGAACATTTCGTATTGTTCTGGCGTAAGTTAGCAGGTTAGTTGGTATAGATAATAAAGCTTCTAGGTGAGGCCTTGAAGTATTTGATGAGGTCATAAATGGCCATAAGTTCTGTCTATGCACTCCACAGCTTTTGTGAGAGCGATTAATTACACAAGAAAAATCCAAGTGGTTGCACATGTGTCATTATGTTGTTGTAATGCTGCACCAATCACCATCTGGCTAGCGTCAGCTACTAGTGCCAGAGGTGCGGTAGGCTCAGGGTGCGCCACTAGTGCAGCATCAGGGATGCTCTGTTTGACTGCTTCAAATGCCACACACTTGCGATCACTCCGTGCTATAGGCAAGTTACACTTGTTCTTTGGGCTGGTGAGCACTGCTCCTGTAACTCGACATTGTGTGGCAAGTGACGGTGATAAAATTTAACATGTTGAGGTATCAATGCAATTTCTTGAACGTATTTGGGCTTGAGACCCGTAAGATGGCTTCCACCTTCTCTGACAGTGATAGCAATCCTGCTGCTGTTATTCTATGCCTTGGGAAATTCACTTGGGACTGACAAAAGACACACTTAGCAGCGTTTAGACTACGCCATGGTGTTCCAACTGCTTGAACACTTCCAGTAAATGCTGTCAATGTTATTTTGTCACTGACAAAATAACTAAAATATCATCCATGTAAGCAAGAGAAAAAGTTAGCCCCTGTAGCACTGAGTCAATGAAACATTCCATGTTTGAGCAACGCTCCTGAGTTCAAAAGTCATAAATTTCCTCTGTAGCTGGTCAAAAATAGTGATGATTCCTGTCATTGGACTGTCTCATTCATCTACAGGGATCTGTGTGTTAAGCTTTAGTGCAGTCAAAAACGCTAAAAATAACTGCACCACTCAACACATAATTATAGTTGTGTAACAATGACACTGGAAATCTGTCTGGTATTGTTCTGACATTCAGGGATTTGTAGTCACCACAAGGCTGCCATGCACCACCCTTTTTTGGGACCAATGTAGCAGTGAGGACCAGGGACTATTGGAAGGCCACATTCCACATTCACATGTCATACTGTGGAGCTCTACCTTCTCAGTTTTAAGATGATGTGGAGTCAAACATCATCATCTGCAATATATAAGGGAACCATCAGTCATCTTTATGGAGTGGAGAGCATTATGCCTTACCTCCTTAGGTGCTCCAAAGGTTCATGTTAGAGCCAGAAATCCATGCAGCAGCTCTCCATACTGGTTGTCTGCTGCCTGAATTACTTTCTCGGTATGAATGGTTGCACCCCACCAAAACCTGGGTGCTGTTAAACATGTTGTGTTGTCAAATAGGTGTGAGTTCTTCACATCCGGCAGCAGATTGTAATGGACAAGGAAGTTCGTTCTGATGATAGGTTAGGCAATGTCTGCAAAGATAAAATTTCACACGAAGGCTCATCTTAAATCCAGGTCTAGTTCCAGGTGTTGTGTGCCAAACGTCGTTGTGACTGAGTTTTTTGCAGTGATCAGATAGAATAATGTGGGTGGTGCGGGTGGTGACTTCTGTGGATAAATTGACAAATCGGATCCAGTTCTATTAAATATTTTCAGCTGGAGCACCTGTCCCTAGCAAAAAGGGCGTGGAGACACTGATCGGCAATCGGAGGAGCTGTCTACTTCCAACTGCTGCTGCTATTTGGGTTAATGCAGCGAGTTGTGCATCTGCATGCCTGCTCCCAGAATTTCGCGTGATACCAGCAGAAACCTTGCTGCTCAGAATCAGTAGCGGAGGAGGTCGTTGATTATCTGCTTCGCAGGCATTGGCAGTATTCGTTCTGCCCTCAGTCATTGCTCAAGTCACTTTGAGATAGCAGTTCGCCGATCTGATGTGTCAGTAGATCCACCTTTGTTGCCAAGGCATCGTAATCCGTGAGCAGTACAGTTGTGATCATGTTGTGAATTTAATCTGCCGACTCCACTACGATGTCCAAGGGTGTGTCAAACTGTGATTGCTTTGACAGGTAGTGCCAACGACTGTTCCATATTGTGCACAGTAAGCTGTTCAGAATAGTTTCCACTTCTACGTTGCTTCCTGGATGCTGCAAGTAGTGCAAAGGCTTTCTGTCTCTAACATACTCCTGAATGAGAACCTTACGGATTTGGTTCTGGTGCAGAGCTGCCACTCGCCAGACCAATTCTGCTTCAAGCCGATCATAGAAGTTAAACTTTGGTGCCGAGGTAATTATATCTTGCACTTCTGTAATGTACTAGCTGTCTAATTGGCTTACTACCAATGTGAACTTGGTAGCATCTGCTGAAATTCCTTGATAGAAAAAACTGGCCTCCACCTGCACAACCCACAAAGCTGGATTGGATGGCCAGAAAGGTGGTAGTCTTACAGCCAGTCGTGACGTGGTGGGATTCAAATGAATCATTTTGCAAATTCCTTTGTAAGCACTCATTAATCCAATGACAGTATGCAGGTAAATCACGTCAGGCTCACCACTTCGTGGTACAAGTTGTTCAGACTATTTTGACTATTAGAAGAATAATGAAATGTTTGTAAAAACACACACACACACACACACACACACACACACACACACACACACACACACATGGCGCATGCAATATAACCCTACATAATTGAGTGATATCATCACACTGTACATGTAGTTTTGCCTTTGTTCAGTCATATCGTCTAACTTAAGTCACCCCTACATAATTGAGTGATATCAACACACTGTACATGTAGTTTTGCCTTTCTTCAGTCATATCGTCTAACTTAAGTCACAGGGTCAGTATTGTCTTATGCGTTCTTCACTTGTCTGGAGACCAAACTGATATTCACCGCAGTCGGATTCTATCAATATTTATCTTCTGTAAACAATACGTGTTAGTATTTTGCAACCATGACTTTTAAATTGATAATTGGGTAATGTTCTAATATTCACAGGCTTATATTCACAAATATCAGCACCTGCCTTCTTTGGAATTCGAATTATTACATTCTTTCTTAAGTTTGAGTGTATTTTGTCTGTCTCATATATCTTGTACACCAAGTGGAGTAATTATGTCATGACTGGCTTTCTTTCCAAAGGATCTCAACAATTCTGAGGGATTCAAAGTGCTTTGTTTCGTCTTAGGTCTTTCAGTGCTCCATCAAATTCTTTTCTTAGAATCACATCTCCACTTTCATCTGCTTCATCTTCTACTTCCCCAGTACTGTCTTGAAGTTTCTTTCCTTTTTACAATCTTTCTGTATAGTTCCTCCACCTGTCAGCCTTCCTTTCTTTGCTTCGTACTGCCTTTCCATCTAAGCTCTCGATATTCATACAACAGCTTCTGTCTCTGAAGTTTACTTTAATTTTCCTGTTGGCAACATGTATCTTTCCTACAGACATATGTACTTCTACCAGTTTTGCATTTCTCTGCTAGCCATTCCTGCTTTTCCATTTTCCAATTCGTCAGTCTCACTCCCTTCTGTTCAAAACATTTACTGCATTTTAATATTTTATTGTTTCATTAGTTAAATTCACTACCATGTATGTTATCCAAAGACTTCTACTGAGCATTATCTTTTTGCCAGTTTGATCCTCTGCTGCCTTCACAATTTCATCTATCAAAGATACCTGTTCATTTTCTATTGTATTCCTTATCCCTGTTTTAGTCAGTGGTTGCGTAATGCTCCCTTTGAAACTTGTGACCACCAGAGGTTCTTACAATTTATCCAGGTCCCATCTGTTGAATTTCTGTGGGTTTTTCCCCCCATTTCTTAACTAACCAGTGGTGGTCGGAGTCAATATCTGCTCTTGGGAATGTTTTGCAGTTTCAAATCAGGTTTCTAAATCTCTGTTTCACCATTGTATAAATATATCTAAAAACAAAGATGATGTGACTTACCAAACGAAAGTGCTGGGTGGTCGATAGACACACAGACATACACACAAAATTCAAGCTTTTGCAACCAACAGTTGCTTCGTCAGGAAGGAGGGAAGGAGAGGGGAAGACGAAAGGATGTGGGTTTTAAGGGAGAGGGTAAGGAGTCATTCCAATCCCGGGAGCGGAAGGATGTGTGTGTGTGTGTGTGTGTGTGTGTGTGTGTGTGTGTGTGTGTGTGTGTGTGTGTGTGTGTGTGTGTGCGCGCGCGAGAGTGTATACCTGTCCTTTTTTCCCCCTAAGGTAAGTCTTTCCGCTCCCGGGATTGGAAGGACTCCTTACCCTCTCCCTTAAAACCCACATCCTTTCGTCTTTCCCTCTCCTTCCCTCTTTCCTGACGAAGCAACCGTTGGTTGCGAAAGCTTGAAGTTTGTGTTTGTTTGTGTGTCTATGGACCTCCCAGCGCTTTCGTTTGGTAAGTCACATCATCTTTGTTTTTAGATATATTTTTCCCACGTGGAATGTTTCCCTCCATTATATTCACCATTGTATAACATATATAAACCTTATTTCACAATTCCTAAATCAAGTGTTTGTAATGATTAAATTGTATCCTTGGCAAAATTTTATCATGTGACTTCCCCTTCATTTCCCCCCCCCCCCCCTCCCAGCTCTCTCCTTCCTCTCCTCCTTCTTCTTCTTCCCCAAAACTGAGTAATTTATTTTATTTCTTCATGCACATTTTCAATCTGTCATAGATTAGTAGGCTGTAACTCATACTACTGTGGCAATTCTTTGCTTATTGTCAGTTTTGATTATTATAATGCATTCACTTGCATTTCCATTTTCTTATTCATTATTAGTCCTAGTCCTGCATTACCCATATTTGGTCTTCCATTGAAAACTCCATACTGATATGACTAGAAATCCTATGCTTTAACCGAGCGAGGTGGCGCAGTGGTTAGCACACTGGACTCGCATTCGGGAGGACGACGGTTCAATCCCGTCTCCGGCCATCCTGATTTAGGTTTTCCGTGATTTCCCTAAATCGTTTCAGGCAAATGCCGGGATGGTTCCTTTGAAAGGGCACGGCCGATTTCCTTCCCCATCCTTCCCTCACCCGAGCTTGCGCTCCGTCTCTAATGACCTCGTTGTCGACGGGACGTTAAACACTAATTTCCTCCTCCTATGCTTTAAACCACCACACTTCACTAATTCCAGCTACAGTAAAAAAAAAATAAATAAATAAATAAATAAAAATAAAAAAAAACTTTTTACAGTTTTCAGTGGACTGACCCAAACAAGTGTAAACTGCAGAAAAGTGTAAAATACAGGAAAGCATAGGTAACACAACAAGCGAAAATGAATAAATTGCTCTTACTGTCTTTCTCTTTGTATTGTTCAGAATATGAAATTAATATAATTTAAATTTTGCCTGTTTAAAAAATCTGAAATAATTAATTGTTCTTGTTTCTTTCTAACATCAATAGCTCTACTTTTCTCTCCACAGTATACAAAGCATCAAACACATTATTACCAGCTGATGCACTATCAGTGTACATCCTGAAAATGTTAATAGCACCCATAGCTTCTCTTGTGCTTGGCGCAACTGGGTCTTGGTCATCATCCTCATCATTCTTTTCACCAATCACCTCTCTCTTCCCTTCTTTAAAAGGATTGATAAGGATGCTATCTACTGTTTGTACCTCTGAAGTGATTACTGAAGTGTCAACACTTGCTTACTCTTGAAATGTAGAGGACATGCTTTCTGTAGCCTTAGACAAATCTCCCAATGGTTCCTGTGTGTTTTCTCTGAATATAAATCCTGCTTTCATGAAACAGTTTGAAATAGTTAAAGGAAGCTCATCCATCCATCCTTTTGCTACATAATGCATAGCTTCCAAAAGTGACATGGTCATAGATTTTGGGTCCGTGCCATTATCGTGAATAAATACAGCCTTCTAGATCAGCATTTTTCTATGTTTCCATTTAAATGAATGGATGATTCCTAGATCTAACAATTGAAGCTTTGTACACTTAGGAGGCAGGAACATTAACTTAACATTTCTGAGCTGCAGATTGTCAGGGTGTGCTGGAGACCTGTCAAGTAGCAGCATTATTTCCTATTTTTTGTTCCCATTTTGGTATACTCTGCATGCATGATGGAAGTGAAGATGAAACTGGTCATCCATGCAGTGCTGCTGAAATCATAATTAGTGGGTAGAGTGCTCACATTTTTCAAACACCTAGGCTTTTTCAATTTACCAGTTACATAAGGAGGTAATTTTTCAGGCCCATCAGTCTTTTCCATAAGTAAAACGGTTGTCCTCTGCTTACTCAGTTTCTCACCAAGGCATTTCTCACCTTAAAAATATTTTTCTAGGTTGAAGTCTTTAAAGAAAGATATTTTGCTGTTCTTTTTTCCATTTATCCACAGTTCAACTATCAGCACTTACACTTTCATCATACAGCTGATATAAACACTGTTGTGACGACTTTTAAATCAGTCGGTCCAAACATTTGATGCTGTGGAGTCAGTGATTCCCATTTTTGCAGGTAACTAGTGCACCTTTTCTCTCAGTATGTAGCCATAAAGTGGAATTCCTGATTCTCTTGTGCTAACAAACTATCATATGCTTGATGGCCCAGTCTATTTACATGTTTTTGCAATGGATCCAGATTGTCTCGCACTTGTTTTGACAATGGGCCAATTTCTCACAATCGTATTGAGGCCAGAAACAGTAAGTCCTAGGTCCTCTGCTAATTGAACTCTCAGTCCAATATTCGAGAACCGCTATGTGAACGTACTTACCATTGGGGAATCTGATTCCCCAGGCGTTCTTTCAGCTTGCCGAGAAGATGTTAATTGCAGATCTCCATTACCCACATCTGCTTGGCCTTGGTCAAATTGTTGACACCATTTCGCTGTGCCTTGACACGACATTGCATTTGGTCCATGTACCACCACATTTCACGAGGAATCTGTGTGCAGTTCAGAACTTTTACCCACAAGAATCATACTATCCCACATACTTCAACTTTGTAGTGTATTTCCAGTTGTCATACCATTTTAAACACACTCTGTGGTGCACCTGTTATACAGGGCAACACGTTGCTCTTGTTGCATAATGGTCTTAACGTGGAATGATGTGAATCTTATTTTCTGAAGTCACTGCATATGTCAGTTGTGTTTAAAGCATTTATAATAATTTGTAACATACAATCTTGTTCCAGAACTCTTCAGACAGTATGGTATAGCACCAGTTTCACTGGATTGGGCCCTAGAGTGCATCTCCTGCCACAGCCTCATATCAGTACTTGGATCACTGCTTGCACCTGTAACTCGTGAACAGCTGGCAGGCCCTCCGATACGATTCCCGCCAGAATGTCTACTTAGTGAAGAAGAAGAGGAGGATGATGATGAAGAGGAAGAATGTGATGATAACAACAGGTAGCAGAACTGAAGTCATATACTGAGTTTGTCATATGAATTTACAGGCTCACGAATTTCTACAAAACTGTGCAATTGCATTATGTTCCCTGGTGTGAATATAGATTTATATAAATATTTTTTTAAATACTGTAAATAATGTTTTATTGGCATTAAAGGTACAAAATACTGTGTGTTTTCTTGTGAATAACGAGAGTACCTTTTTCTTACATTATTAGGTGACCTCAGTAGCAATAAAAATATGGACTCTTGGTCTGTATTTGTTTCATTTATGTGGTATTTGTTTAGTTGTAAACTGGTCTAGATAATCTTGTGATGTAACTTGGATAGAAATGAACCGAATCATGATTACTTCAATTTGCATTGTCATCCTTTCCAAACGAGAATCAGTATGTGTTTTTAAGTTCCTGTTTGAACTGCAATGTTTATAATGTTCATTGCAATACTATATATCTGTACATAGAAATGACATAAATTTGTATAGTATATTTTCTACATGCACTCTGAGGAATGGAGTAATAAAACTGGAAAATTATCAAACATCTTTCTTATTGGTTACATGTAAATGCCACAAAAGCAATGAAATTTTGGAAGAAAATTACTTTCGTGCATATTATTAAAGTGCAAGAAAAGAATTTATTTCCACTTCATACAAGCTCTATAGATCCTTTGAGAAGGAAATCATTTTAATACCATTTCACAATATCTTCAGATGTTCAAAGATTTGCCTTTTTTCTGTTTTGTTGAGTAAGAATTTGCTCAGCGTTTGTCTCTATTTTTCTGACTTTTACTAACCTACGTATATCAAGTATTGTTGCTGTATTAAGCATGTGCCTGATGCATATCAGTAATGTTGCCATTTTTCACCTTATTAAAAGGAGTGTGTTTTTTATACAACTTTTAAAAAGTCAGTTTCCGTTGTGCCGTAGTTTACTGCTTTGCTGAAAGAATTGTTAAATGTACTGCATTAGTTGTACCA
Source organism: Schistocerca nitens (assembly GCF_023898315.1). Lineage (NCBI taxonomy): Eukaryota > Metazoa > Arthropoda > Insecta > Orthoptera > Acrididae > Schistocerca > Schistocerca nitens. Next base: position 635,218,972 of record NC_064617.1, read on the forward strand.
ATCATCTGTTGTTCATATGTAAGACAAAAATCAACATAGCTGTGGCAAAAGGAAACTTCAGTTGAGAAAATTCTTAATTACAACAAAACAGAATTGGTTGGCCTGTACTTACAAGAAGCGAAATTTTAGGTACTGTCAATAGAAAGACTTAAAAGTAGAAATTACTATTCTTAGCTTTCAGAATGTGTATGGTTTTTCCTTAGCAAAGAGAGAGGAATTGATAGAGAGGATTGTAAGGGCGGGGCAAGCTACTCATATCCTAGATTGAGAAAGACCAACATGATGTGAGATTGAGTGGTGCCAAAGGGTAGGCGACTACAGTAGTTCATTTGTAAGCATTATGCCAGCCTTAGCTCCAAGATGGTAGAAGGGACAGTGTGGGAAAAGATGGATTAAAGAAGAAGTGGAATGTGTAATAAGTTAAGAAATAGGCAGAAATGGAAAAGAGAATGGGAGGAGGATAGGAAATATGTAATTTAGTAAATAATAAAATTTTGCCATTGGGTGAAAAGGGGGGAGGGGGTGTTGAACACAATCCATTGGTGGTGCTGGCATTAGGAATAAAGTGTGGGTGCTTGGAGCCGGTTTTACAGCAAAAATGATTACATGTGTAGAGATAATTGTCTGGAACTGTCATAGACATTGCCTGACAAAAAAAAGTGAAGCACCCAGAAGAGGAGGAAACAAACAGAATTTACACAGACTGAGAAGGTATGTAATGTTATTTCAGTGATTGCAACATGGACTCAGATTTACGAGGATCTTGGCAGTATGAGCCTACTTAATAGTATGACATTGCACATCCTCTGGCCTGGATGCATGCACAGATTCAGTTGGGAATGGTGTCGGAAGGCTGTTGTGTCCTCTCCTATGGTAAGCTGGCCCGCTGCTGGTGCAACTGGCCCTTAATCCTAGAGTACTAAATGGTGGAAAATGTTGTGTTGCTACTAAGCCACCGTAAATTTTTCTGCTCCAAATTGTATTCAAAAGAAGTGGTAATGTATAGGTTATGCATTAGTTAATTGCAAATATCTACATGTACATCCACACTCCGCAAGCCACCTGACGGTGTGTGGTGGAGGGTACCTTGAGTACCTCTATCAGTTCTCCCTTCTATTCCAGTCTCATATGGTTCGTGGAAAGAAGGATTGTCGGTATGCCTGTGTGTGGGCTCTAATCTGTCTGATTTTATCCTCATGGTCTCTTCGCGAGATATACGTAGGAGGGAGCAATATACTTCTTGACTCCTCGGTGAATTTGTGTTCTCGAAACTTCAACAAAAGCCCGTTCCAAGCTACTGAGCGTCTCTCCTGCAGAGTCTTCCACTGGAGTTTATCTATCATCTCCGTAATGCTTTCGCAATTACTAAATGATCCTGTAACGAAGCGCGCTGCTCTCCGTTGGATCTCTTCTATCAACCCTATCTGGTACGGATCCCACACTGCTGAGTAGCATTCAAGCACTGGGCGAACAAGCATATTGTAACCTACTTCCTTTGATTTCGGATTGCATTTCCTTAGGATTCTTCCAATGAATCTCAGTCTGGCATCTGCTTTACCGACGATCAACTTTATATGATCACTCCATTTTAAATCACTCCTAATGCGAACTCCCAGATAATTTATGGAATTAACTGCTTCCAGTTGCTGACCCGCTATATTGTAGCTAAATGATAAGGGATCTTTCTTTCTATGTATTCGCAGCTCATTACACTTGTCTACATTGAGATTCAATTGCCGTTCCCTGCACCATGCATCAATTCGCTGCAGATCCTCCTGCATTTCAGTACAATTTTCCATTGTTACAACCTCTCGATATACCACAGCATCATCCGCAAAAAGCCTCAGTGAACTTCCGATGCCATCCACAATGTCATTTATGTATATTGTGAATAGCAACGTTCCTACGGCACTCCCCTGCGGCACACCTAAAATCACTCATACTTCGGAAGACTTCTCTCCATTGAGAATGACATGCTGCGATCTGTCATCTAGGAACTCTTTAATCCAATCACACAATTGATCTGATAGTCCATATGCTCTTACTTTATTCATTAAATGACTGTGGGGAACTGCATCGAACGCGTTGCGGGAGTCAAGAAACACGGCATCTATCTGGGAACCTGTGTCTATGGCCCTCTGAGTCTCATGGACGAACAGCGCGAGCTGGGTTTCACACAATCGTCTTTTTCGAAACCCATGCTGATTCCTACAGAGTAGATTTCTAGTCTCCAGAAAAGTCATTATACTCGAACATAATACGTGTTCCAAAATTCTACAACAGATAGATGTTAGAGGTATAGGTCCATAGTTCTGCACATCTGTTCGATGTCCCTTCTTGAAAACGGGGATGACCTGTGCCCTTTTCCAATCCTTTGGAACGCTACGCTCTTCTAGAGACCTACAGTACACCGCTGCAAGAAGGGGGGCAAGTTCCTTCGCGTACTCTGTGTAAAATCGAACTAGTATACCATCAGGTCCAGCGGCCTTTCCTCTTTTGAGCGATTTTAATTGTTTCTCTATCCCTCTGTCGTCTATTTCGATATCTACCATTTTTTCATCTGTGCGACAATCTAGAGAAGGAACTACAGTGCAGTCTTCCTCTGTGAAACAGCTTTGGAAAAATACATTTAGTATTTCGGCCTTTAGTCTGTCATCCACTGTTTCAGTACCATTTTAGTCACAGAGTGTCTGGACATTCTGTTTTGATTCACCTACCGCTTTGACATAAGACCAAAATTTCTTAGGATTTTCTGCCAAGTCAGTACATAGAACTTTACTTTCGAATACACTGAACGCCTCGCGCATAGCCCTCCTCACACTACATTTCGCTTCGCGTAATTTTTGTTTGTCTGCAAGGCTTTGGCTATGTTTACGTTTGCTGTGAAGTTCCCTTTGCTTCCGCAGCAGTTTTCTAACTCGGTTGTTGTACCACAGTGGCTCTTTTCCATCTCTTACGATGTTGCTTGGCACATACTCATCTAACACATATTGTACGATGGTTTTGAAATTTGTCCACTGATCCTCAACACTATCTGTACTCGAGACAAAACTTTTGTGTTGAGCCATCAGGTACTCTGAAATCTGCTTTTTGTCACTTTTGCTAAACAGAAAAATCTTCCTGCCTTATATTAGCTCTCCAGTGGTATGTTACTTACAAAATAAGTACAAACTGTCCTGTTTCATACCCTATGACAATTTTCTTCTCAAAATGTTATTGAGAAAGTAATCATAATTTATGTTTTCTTCTAGTTAAAAATTATTGTTATTACTATAATTCCAGTAGTATTTTACACACACACAGTGAGTACAGAGCCTTCTGATTTAGACACTGTTATTACAGTCTAAGTAAGAGGAGCTCAGTCTTTGTTTGTCATCCAAAAATTATTCCTCTGATTCCTTGATTTCCTCATTTGTTGCTTCAAAGTCTGGGTCTCCATCACTGTTATCTGTAAACATAACATTAACTTCTTCAAGTAAATCACACAGTATGTTAGTGTCAAAATCAAACTCTGTACCATCCATATTTTTCTGACTCCAGTTACAAAAGATAAGATTAGCACTGAAAGGGTCAATGTGATACAAACTAACACTCTTCTAACTGTGACAGCTTTACATTTCACCTAAGATGGCACACTAAGATAAATTCTAAGTATCAAAACAAATATACTAACTATTAGAACATAATTACACTCACTAAACATTCGTTATATTTATGACACAAGCTTCAGCAAACTGCTGAAGTCAGAAAATAAATAATTCGGCTGTTATTAAAACCAACATTTGCCATGAAAATACTCAAGAGCATGTGTTGTTCCTGTATCCAGATTGGTGGGAACAGCAAAAGGGGCTACCAACTGTAAGTTAATACTGCCAGCAGGTTGGAATTGACATCCGAACTGGTTCTACACATGTTCCATTGGAGAACTTATATGGAGATCCTAATGGTCACAGGAGAACCTCAACATAATGCATGCTGTGAATAAACACATGCTTGTTGAAAAGTTGTACCACAACACTGTTGAGTGATAGATAACACTTTGAGAACATAGGATGCCGGTTTTTGTACTATCAGAAGTTCCTTCAGTCACTACCAGCTATGACCTGATGTCATACCCAATGATTCTCCCACCTTGACACCAAAACACTGGAAGAATAGGACTTCTTCCTGTTTCACACTTCTTCCTGTTTCACCATCATACTCACTGGCAGTGGTCATCTGGAATAGTGCAGAACCGTGATTCCTCACTGAACACTGTGCGATGTCATTCTCACCAGTCCATGCGTCCCAGTCATGTCACCACTTGGCATTTGTGTTGTGGCGTTAACGGCAGCCTACACATGGTATACTAATTCCCTAGTCTGACTGCTGCCTGTCCAACCAATGGTACAGGATGGCACAGAATGTAGCAGGGACTCCATTATTTTTTCTTGGACAGTAGTCCGAGGTGTGAAGGGGTTATGATGTTCACAGTAACGGTGATTCTCCCATGTGGTCAGTTGGAACCTTGGAGACAAGTGTGTTCGTTCTGATGTACCAATATAGTCCAACATCGGTCTAGTGTCACATCCGAATGCCCCACAGATCTGGATACTGCATGATTCAACCAGCTAACCACCTGCAGACCTGCAAACTCTGTCAGGTGCAGATAATGCCATCTCACACAAATATGTGCCATTTATGTGTCTTTGACAATGATCACACATCATCTGACATTATTCATGCTACTTATACATGCAGAGTGTTTTTTTAAAAAAGGAGGAATATTTTGAGAGGTGGTAGCACCCACCAAAAAAGGAAAAAATGTCCAGTAAAAGTGGGCTCTAAAATGAGAACCTTTGGATCTATGATCACTTTTTCATCTTCAGTACTGTGGAGCACATCTTTTCTACCGCAACAATGATAACAACAACAACAAAAATTGTGGCCATTCTACCTGTCAGAGGGAATTGGAGTTCATAACCATTTTCATACCTGCCAATGGTGTGTATGTGTGTACAAAGTTGGATTGACACCCAACCATGTCTCCTGGGTGCTTCACTTTTTTTGTCAGGCAATGCAGTTTGCCAAGGATGTTGCTTGGTTTGGGAGGATGACAGTAGGTACAAGTCTGTGTGGATACATAAATGCTATCCACATCAGCAAGACCCTTTTCTACATTCACAAGTTCCGTGTCGGCATCTGCAGATATATGAATGTAACCGTGACAAAAAACTCATCAGTCTTGTCAGCAAAGACATTTTACCTTTCAGAGTTGCTTGTGGAAATGAGCTTCTCGAGATGGCATAGTTCCTTAATGTAGTGAGCACCAAGTAAGGTGCTGTGAGGTTCATTGATCAGGAGCTCTCCTGAGCAAACAGTGCAGCGGGTTGGACACTGTGGTGTGGGCAGTATGAATAGGTGGTCAGCAATTGTTAAAGGCATGCTGACAGATCACTAGGCTCCTCTTGCCATCTCATTTCATTGTTAACAGAAAGCAACAATGCTCCAAAAGCTGGAGCAGCATGTTAGAAGAACAGCATTACTGTCATCCAAGTTAAAAGCTTAGGTAGGCACTTAACAGATCATCAGTATTTAGCTTCATAGTATTTCACAAATCTGATTTTGAAGTTAAATGTTGCTAATAGCAAAAATCTCTTAAATAGTGTCATAAAGCTTAACATATTTTTTGTCAACATAGTCAATTAAATTGTCTTGATTTATCTCAGACAAAATGCCTAGAACTTTAAACCACTACAAGTTAATTGGCTCAGACATGTCTAGTTTGCTGTCCCATTGTGTGTCCATATCTCCTTCAACAACTCCTGTAGGCAGTTCTGAAGATATTTCACAAAAGGGTTGTGACAGCTCAACAAGAATTTATTAGTAGCTGTATGTCAATCTTCTTATCATTGATATCTCGTGGTGTTGTTCCAGCACAGTATTGATATTGTTTGCTGAGAAGGAGAAAGTCTTATATTGCCGAAGTGCTGCTGTAATGTTTGGACCTCAGTTGTCAACAGGCTCCATCACCTCTCCATAAACAGCTTGTTACAGACAAGTTGCAAAATGGTGGTTGGATGAGGTGACAATTTCTTGGCACTCGCTGCACCATACTGGGACCCCATATCAATAAGAAACTGCGCCGTGTTGAGAAATTCATTTCCTCATGAAACTTTGAGAGGTAAAATGTGTCTACTTATGAGACTGATGAGTTTATTTTTTAACCCAGCTGTCTTCAAATTCCGTAGGATTTTAGAAACTTCTACATCTCTTACTAGGTAGATGTTCCAACTGTATGAGTCTTATTTGGGTGAAATATAACATACTGAGCTGGTTGTGCCTCACCGATTGCAGTGGTGGTAGTCACTTGTTGAGGAATGCCTAGTTTCCGAGTTATAAAGATATGTGGCTTGTGAACTGTATGTCCTTGTCGCATGCAGCTCCATCACTTCACTGCGTGCTGTGTGGTATTGAGATTGGGGCCTTTATAGTACATTCATTCAGGCATTCCCCACTACTGTTGTCATGCAGCAGGAACTAACTATAGAATAGTATGTGTGTTTGCACATCCTAGATCATTCTGGCATCATGCTGTTAAATATTCAGGTATGTTCGGAGTGTAGTAGCGATGTATTTGCAACTGTACTGTTACTAAATTTTTTCTTAAAGTTTTCGCACTAATATTATAAAATTTTTCAGCCAGCATGCATCACATCAATGCAATTCATGTTGTAGATATTTTACGAAGCCATGTGGTACAGTCAGCAGTGTATCATAATGCAACAGATGAAGGAACTGAAGACCTTTCGTTTGCAGATACACTATTCGAACTCATTAATGATAAGTTCTTTTGAGTCATATCTCTGATGGTAAATGATGACAAGAATACTTTAGAGGATGAATGTATTTTTGGGGCCACAGCAATTATGGGAACAATAAACATTATTCTACAAGCGAGTATGATTCATCACCAGACAGAGGTAAATGAAGTGAACTGACAGAAACTACTGCAGAGAGAGATAAGAAAATATATGTGTATGCAGAAAAGTTAAAGCAGAAGTGTAATAGAAAATGTGCATCAGCCACAGCAAAGAAGTTTAACTGTGCAACAGTGGAGGTAATAAAGCAGTACGATTTTGAAAAAACCCTCCAAAATCACATTAGCACTCTTCAATAAAAAAGGAAATATTTAAAAATTTAAAGAATACAGGCGTCGTGGTCTGATTGTCCACTATTACAATTTAAGACATTGTGCTATTATTGCTGCCAAAAAACACAATTGTAAATGACTTGTGTTGAAAACTTATGTAGACAAATTTAAAAGAGAAAACTACATTTGTTGCCAAAAAATAACATGTTTTGTTTCTATGAAAGAAATTAAGGACAAAAAAGACACAATGGAGTCTGCTGCAGAATTTGTATGCAAAGCGAACACCTTAATCACAGGTGAAGGATTAAGTGGAAACAGTATTTTTAATACAGAGCAGTCACAATTTGAATATGAAATGGCAGTGGATGTAATTTATCAAATAAACTAGAAAATACACACACATTTTTATATTGTCCAACTTCATATGTCATCTGTTCAATCTCTTGGTACAAATACGTACATTTCAAATTCAGAAATCCTTAAACAGAAAACGTATCACAGAGAGATAATCCACCCATGAACTACTAACTACATCCAGCCTTTAACCGTCTACTTTTTCAGACAGGCCTGAAGACTGCATTACAAATAAATTTATTTCAGAGGAATTGTAAGATGCATTACGTGACTGAGTACCAATAATGAAGCTTCATTCAGTTGTTCGTTGCCAGATGTGCTCATGTGTTTTCAAGGACATGATCATTTATCTCCTGCAGACAAGTGGATATGTGGCAGAGAAAACTGTAATGAATTTAAGAAGCATATTAGAATCAATGTTACAGATAGGAAATAGTAATTGTGGTATCAGACATTGTGAAAACAACGTATTATTAATTGCTTCTCAAAATTTCTGCCCGGAACATTTTGTAGTAAGACATAATTATCACTTGCGAACACTATCGTATGATACCAGTATAGCAATGTCATTTTACAGAAGAAAATAAAAGTCCGCATCTTTAAAAACAGTATACCTTATTCTGATTGTGAATACATATAAAGCTTTGTATGTAAAATTAGCATGCATTTATGTAAGTAAGTTTGTCAAAAGCCAAAAATAAACATGTCCATTAGTGTTTCAACAGTATTTTCCATTACATAATGAACACTATGTTGTGGAGTTTATTTGATATCCTTATTGCTTGAACCCCCCCCCCCCCCCCCCATGAACCATGGACCTTGCCATTGGTGGTGGTGGGGAGGCTTGCATGCCTCAATGATACAGTAGGTGCAACCACAACGGAGGGGTATCTGTTGAGAGGCCAGACAAACGTGTGGTTCCTGAAGAGGGGCAGCAGCCTTTTCAGTAGTTTCAGGGACAACAGTCTGGATGATTGACTGACCTGGCCTTGTAACACTAACCAAAACGGCCTTGCTGTGCTGGTACTGCGAATGGCTGAAAGCAAGGGGAAACTACGGCCATAATTTTTCCCGAGGGCATGCAGCTTTACTGTATGATTAAATGATGATGGCGTCCTCTTGGGTAAAATATTCCGGAGGTAAAATAGTCCCCCATTCGGATCTCCGGGCGGGGACTACTCAAGAGGACGTCTTTATCAGGAGAAAGAAAACTGGCGTTCTACGGATCGGAGCGTGGAATGTCAGATCCCTTAATCTGGCAGGTAGGTTAGAAAATTTAAAAATGGAAATGGATATGTTAAAGTTAGATGTAGTGGGAATTAGTGAAGTTCGGTGGCAGGAGGAACAAGACTTTTGGTCAGGTGAATACAGGGTTATAAATACAAAATGAAATAGGGGTAATGCAGGAGTAAGCTTAATAATGAATAAAAAAATAAGAATGCGGGTAAGCTACTACAAACAGCATAGTGAACGCATTATTGTGGCCAAGATAGACACGAAGACTATGCCTACTACAGTAGTACAAGTTTATATGCCAACTAGCTCTGCAGATGATGAAGAAATTGATGAAATGTATGACGAGATAAAAGAAATTATTCAGATAGTGAAGGGAGACAAAAATTTAATAGTCATGGGTGACTGGAATTCGACAGTAGGAAAAGGGAGAGAAGGAAACATAGTAGGTGAATATGGATTGGGGCTAAGAAATGTAAGAGGAAGCCGCCTGGTAGAATTTTGCACAGAGCATGACTTAATCATAGCTAACACTTGGTTCAAGAATCATGAAAGAAGGTTGTATACATGGAAAAACCCTGGAGATACTAGAAGGTTTCAGATAGATTTTATAATGGTAAGACAGAGATTTAGGAATCAGATTTTAAATTGTAAGACATTTCCAAGGGCAGATGTGGCCTCTGACCACAATCTATTGGTTATGAACTGTAGATTAAAACTGAAGAAACTGCAAAAAGAAGGGAATTTAAGGAGATGGGACCTGGATAAACTGAAAGAACCAGAGGTTGTACAGAGTTTCAGGGAGAGCATAAGGGAACAATTGACAGGAATGGGGGAAAGAAATACAGTAGAAGAAGAATGGGTAGCTCTGAGGGATGACGTATTGAAGGCAGCAGAGGATCAAGTAGGTAAAAAGACGAGGGCTAGTAGAAATCCTTGGATAACAGAAGAGATACTGAATTTAATTGATGAAAGGAGAAAGTACAAAAATGCAGTAAGTGAAGCAGGCAAAAAGGAATACAAACATGTCAAAAATGAGATCGACAGGAAGGCAAAATGGCTAAGCAGGGATGGCTAGAGGACAAATGTAAGGATGTAGAGGCTTATTTCACGAGGGGTAAGATAAATACTGCCTACAGGAAAATTAAAGAGACCTTTGGAGAAAAGAGAACCACTTGCATGAATATCAAGAGCTCAGATGGAAACCCAGTTCTAAGCAAAGAAGGGAAAGCAGAAAGGTGGAAGGAGTATATAGAGGGTCTATACAAGGGTGATGTACTTGAGGACAATATTATGGAAATGGAAGAGGATGTAGATGAAGATGAAATGGGAGATATGATACTGCGTGAAGAGTTTGACAGAGCACTGAAAGACCTGAGTCGAAACAAGGCCCCCGGAGTAGACAACATTCCATTGGAACTACTGACGGCCTTGGGAGAGCCAGTCCTGACAAAACTCTACCATCTGGTGAGCAAGATGTATGAGACAGGTGAAATTCCCTCAGACTTCAAGAAAAATATAATAATTCCATTCCCAAAGAATAGCAGGTGTTGACAGGTGTGAAAATTACCAAACTATCAGTTTAATAAGTCACAGCTGCAAAATACTAAAGCGAATTCTTTACAGACGAATGGAAAAACTGGTAGAAGCCGACCTCGGGAAAGATCAGTTTGGATTCCATAGAAATGTTGGAACACGTGAGGCAATACTGACCCCATGACTTATCTTAGAAGAAAGATTAAGGAAAGGCAAACCTACGTTTCTAGCATTTGTAGACTTAGAGAAAGCTTTTGACAATGTTGCCTGGAATACTCTCAAATTCTAAAGGTGGCAGCGGTAAAATACAGGGAGCGAAAGGCTATTTACAATTTGTACAGTAACCAGATGGCAGTTACAGGAGTCGAGGGACATGAAAGGGAAGCAGTGGTTGGGAAGGGAGTGAGACAGGGTTGCAGCCTCTCCCCGATGTTATTTAATCTGTAAATTGAGCAAGCAGTAAAGGAAACAAAAGAAAAGTTCGGAGTAGGTATTAAAATCCATGGAGAAGAAATTAAAACTTTGAGGTTCGCCAATGACAGTGTAATTCTGTCAGAGACAGCAAAGTTGAACGGAATGGACAGTGTCTTGAAAGGAGGGTCTAAGATGAACATCAAAAAAAGCAAAACAAGGATAATGGAATGTAGTCGAATTAAGTCGGGTGATGCTGAGGGAATTAGATTAGGAAATGAGACACTTAAAGTAGTAAAGGAGTTCTGCTATTTGGGGAGCAAAATAACTGATGATGGTCGAAGTAGAGAGGATATAAAATGTAACGCAATGGCTCTGAGAAATGGGTACCCCCAGCTGGAAGTAGTTCTGAAAGACAGACCAATGACCACTTTCACGGTCCGTTGGGGGCATTATCAGAATAAAAGAATACTGTTTGGACTTAAAAACGAGCCAGCTATGCTCCAAAGGTTCTATGGGGGTTAAAGCCAAAAACTTGCAAGGTGTATTTGGACAATATTGTCATATTTTCAAAGAATATGCCAGACTATGTGGAACACTTAAAAAAATGTGTTACAATCTGCACATCTGATGCTTAGCATAGATAAGTGCCATTTTGTGCAGAAGCAGACAAATTACCTTCAGCATGTTGCTACTGGGAATGGTGTTCAAACCGATCCTTGCGAAAAGAGACAGTTCAAACTTCGCAGTGGTGCAAATGATGACACAACTACAGTCATTTCTGAGTTTATACAATTACGATTGCAAATTTGTAAAAGATTTTGCACAGATTGCAGAATCCTTGAATAATTTGTGGAGGAAGGTGTGAAATTTCTCTGGTCAGCCGAATGTCTTAACAGCACGCAGAATATTGAAGGCAGTGTTAATTTGTGATGTAGTACTAGTTCTTCCTGATTTAAAGATGGGAGTTTATCCTCTCCTGTGATACTATCCATAGGGCAGTTGGTTGTGATTTAAGCTGGAACATCCAGAAGCATATGCATCAAGGCAATTGCATAAAGTGAAGCAGAACTACTACACCATGGAAAACGAGATTTTAGCAATAATATATGGGCTAGCATAACATTGTTATTTATACAGGCATAATTTGATGATCATCACAGATCACACTTCATTGAAATGGTAGTTAGAACTAAAAGATCTGTCAAGTAGGTTAACAAGATGGGCCATCAAAATAAACTCAGTGAGTCCGATTATGAGGTAGTCCACAAACCTGGCAGGAAACACACAAATGCGGATACCCTAAATAGGAAAATAGTGGTGTTAGAGGCATTACGCAAGAGTTTAGCAGAGTGGCAGAGTGCAAGTGACCAACAAGGACTGTCAAGTATTCAGGTTATAGCCACAATTCATGATGCATGAGGGCTTTCTCTACAGAGTGATGAAGTGTGGATGGGACATAGTGATTCCAGCAACATTAGAGAACGAAGTGCTACGTCAAGCGCATGACCATGTGTTGTCATGTCATGGAGGATGCTGAGCAACAGACAGACATGTAGCAGAAAGATTTTCGTGGCGAAAATGGAAACACAATTTTCAACAATATGTGAAGGACAATGTGCCTTGTGCACAAAGGGGTGATCTTAGTCATCAAATTCCCTTTACAAAGATTACCAGATGATTAGACTTGATGTTTTGGAATCTTTTAATAGGACACTCACTGGGAATAAATATGTTCTCACACTCATAAATAATTTTTCAAGGTTCTTGGCAACAATGGCAGTTACTGATCAGGATGCTAATCTAGTAGCCCAGGCTTTGGTGAACTATTAGATATGTAAATTTGGAGTACCTGATACCTTAGGTATGGATCAGGGCACAAATTTTGTTTTGAGTGTGATGAAAAAGTTGTAATAAACTATGTATCCAAAAATTACGAACAAGCTGGCTCCATCCATAGTAATGGCAGAACAGAGCAAGTGCATAAGTGAGTTTCTAAAATGTTGAGTTGTTATGTTGGCAGCAGTTATGCACACTGGAATACATATTTGCAATACCTGATTTGCTTGTACAACTCATTTGCATAAAAGCTTTGGAACAGCAGAAGCAGTCCACACAGCAAGTAAAATTACTGCAGTATGGAAATTTTTGATGAAGCATCATGGTTTTTATCAGTTCTTCGATATGACTTCTCTACCAAAAGTGAAATTACAGTTTCCAATGAAAACATCTATCGTCCATGTGAGTCAAATTATGCCATTTACAGGAATGGTGGACACATTGCCATAACTCCCAATGACAATGGAGTTGTGAGGCATGGGAATAACTAGGAATATTTGGTAGCATATACCAGCAAACAGGCGGGATGCACGAAGTGGACCCTACACAAAAAAGGTCATGTGACAGGTCTTTCATCTAGGATCTGTTCTACGTGACCTCCCACCACCATCTACTCCAGTTCAATCACAGGCTTTCTCCTATCCCATCAAAAGCAGGGCTACCTGTGAAGTCAGTCATGTGATCTACAAACTGACCTGAACCCACTGTACTGGTTTCTATAAGTGTGACAGACGAACAGGTTGTCTGTCCATATGAATGGTCACTGACAAATTGTGGCCAAGAGACAGTTGGACTACTCAGTTGCTGAAAATGCTGCCCAACACTTCAATGACTGCTTCACAGCCTGTGACATCTGGATCCTTCCTACCAACACCAGCTTTTCTGAACTGTGCTGGTGGGAACTATCCCTGCACATGTCCTACATTCCCGTAACCCCACTGGCCTAAACCTTCGCAAGTCCCCATTCCCTTACCTATCCCCTTTCCTGTTCCCACTCCAGCACAACACAGCCTTCTACTTCACAAGCGCACCCATTACTCCTTTTTCCTGTCTCTGCCCCTCTCCTTCCCTCCACTCTCCCACAAGCAGCACTACACCTCCCCCACCTTAACCCACTATTCCCTCACCCCACCCTATGCCGCCTCAAAAGCTAAAACGTACAGCAGTCTTTTCGTTGTACCTGTCTGCGATTCATTGTCTCACCTATATGGGGAGTAGCAATCTCATCATTTTCGTAATATTGTTGTTATTTTGTCTTGGACTTTCCATTCTTTGAGTCAACGAAAAAAAGAAATTTGTTTAGATCAAACATAAATTTAAGTGTTAAGAAGTCTTTTCTAAAGGGTTTTGTGTGGAGTATAGTCTTTTCCAGAAGTGAAGTGTGGATAACAAGCAGCTCAGACAATAACAGAGGGAGATTTTCAAATGTGATGCTACAGAAGAATGCTGAAGAATAGATAAGCAGATTGAATAACTAATGAGAAGGTACTGAAACAAATTGGACAACAAAAAACTATATCGCACAAACTGACTAAAGGAAAGCACCAGTTGATAAGACACATCCTGAGGCATCAAAGAATTGTGAATTTGGTAATCAAATGAAGGGCAGTGGAAGGGAGGGGGGGGATTTTAGATGGAGAGCAAGTGATGAATTGCACAGTGCAGTAGGTATGTAGAGATTATGAGGCTTTCACAGTATAGCCTAGAGTGGATAGCTGCATCAAACCAGTCTTTGGACTGAAGGCAACAGCAAGAACAAGTCATTTTACCGACTATAAGATGCTACAGACTACAAGACGCACTCTAATTTTTAAGAATTTTTTTAAAAAGTAACATTTCTACCATTTTTTATTATTAGACTGCAAATCCAGACTAAAAAAAAAAATTCTTAGTGTATAGAACCGAACTGACCTTAAAAATACCTCTAAATCATCAAATGGAATTCCTTCTTTTTCTTCTTCCTCCTCCTCCTCCTCCTCCTCCTCCTCTTCCTTGTCATTGTTATCTTCTTCATATATAAGATAGTCTGCACTGCCATCAAGAGCATTACTTATGTCATACTTCTTGAAAGATCTAACAATAATGTCTTCTCACACTCTAAACCGTGACTGTTTTATCCAGTGATTGTTTTGATTATAAGTCATTTTAAAGCTCCCTATGGCACAAATTCGTGTGGGATTTTATCTGTCATCCATTTGTTCCATTCCTCTCTCATATACAATTTGAATGGTTTATTTATCGATACGTCAAGAGGTTGCAATTGTGAAGTAAGTCCTCCTGGAATAATAGCAAGCTCTGTATTTCCCTGTCTCAATTCCTCTTTCACAGAATTTTTCAAATGACTATTAAACTGATCCAGTATAAGAATAGAACACTTCTTCAATAAAGCACCTTTCCTTCTCTGCCGCCCTACGCTAATCCATAATTTCATACCAGGCTCGTCCATCCAAGTCCACTGCTTGTGGTCTAGTGGCTAGCATTGCTGCCTCCAGATCAGGGGGTCCCGTGTTCGATTCCCGGCCGGGTTGGGGATTTTCTCTGCCCAGGGACTGGGTGTTTGTGTTGTCCTCATCATTTCATCATCATCATTTGTGGCAGTGGCTACAATAGAGTGTGAAAAAATTGGACTGTGTAAAAATTGGGACTTTGTACAGGTGCTGATGACTGCGCAGTTGAGCATCCCACAAAGCAAATGTCATCATCGTCCATCCAACTCTGTCACATACGTGAACACCACCACCTGCCAGTATTTCAGAAGGTTTTGGCATTGTTTCGCATGTGAAAATGCTCATTGTATTAAGTTTAGTACTGTCAACACAACATGAAAACACAACGATGTGCATTTTTTTCATGTCCACTTGTTTGTATAGTTAAGTTTTAGCAACTTTCATGGCAACAATTCTGTTATTTGGCACATCAGATGTCAGAGGAGTTTCGTCCATATTCGCTGTTTGGCCTAGTTCCACACTGGTTTTCTTTTGATGTTGGATAAAAAAGCAATTTGAAGATAATACTTTCTCTTCATACTTTTGTGGCATATTCTGATATATTTGGGTTTTGGTTCGCATGCTAAGTGCATGACGCTTCATAACCCTGTAGCACCAACCAACTCCACCCTAAAAGTCTGTTAAGTTCCACAGTAGCACTAGGCTTATGAGTGTGTGTTTGAATCACTTTTATATTAATTCTAGTGCCATTTGAATGGTGTCCTTGAATCCATTTCAATATGTCATCTTCTATTCTGTCCATTTTGCATTCAGTCCTCCATTTGCACATTTAGTCTTACTCAATTTTTTCTGTTCTTCCTTACTAGCTCATCAGTCGCGAATGTTTTTTTTCTGTTGGTGGAGGGCTGAAATGCCACTTAGCTGCTCTGTTTTCATGTTCTTCTGCATCTGCATGTGCTATTACTTTCAATCTACAGCCTGCATCATAAAAATATTTTTTTTTTTTTTTACGAAACTAGCTACTAACAAAAGTATTTAACTGTTACCGATAACACAAATCACTTTCAATTCAAGTTCACTGGCACCGTAGACTGAAGTGACACATCATAGGCTGTTCTGGGTTTGTGATGGCGGGGTGGGAGAGAGATAGTGTTACCAAGCTTGTTAATCCTAAAACTCTTTTCGAATTGGTGCACTGCTGCTGCCTGTGAATCCATTGTTGCCAGACAGAGGTAGGGTTCCTGCAGCGTCAAATATATGACCATTTTTAAGACTGGTGGGAATTTTAAATCAAACACTGGGCATTTTAATATTAATTTCAAGTATAAGATGCACCTGAATTTTGGAGGCGATTTTTCGAACAACCAATTGCATCTTATAGTCCATAAAATACGGTAATTCAAGCAACAGTCCCCACTGCATACAGCATGCCAGTCTGGTACTGTAACATCACCATCTTATGGCCAGAGACCAATATATTTCGATAACAAGTCATACCAATCTACTGTGTACATGGCATGTGTACATACATGTGATGTGTTACGACAGCGAAAGGAACCTGTGACCACTGAAGGTACTGTAGTTTACTTATTTACTGTTTACCATTAGATATCAGTTTAATTTTTTGTCAAAAGTAATCCTAAACCATATTCTGAAATAGTGTCTTGTTTCTCCACTAGGCAGTGCCACAAGTTCCTCCAAAAATCGTAACGCAAAACACACACAAATGTAATACTTACTAATGTAAATCCACCCGATGATGGAGGTTTAAACCTTCGAAACGCGTCGTGGAAATAAATAAAACGGTGACTGGTAACAGTGAACTTGTTGTTTCATTTAATGTCAGTAACAGTCACGGTAAAGCCTAACCTAAAAATGTTCACATTTAAAGTTAGAATATTTAAATTGCACTTTCACTGGACATCTTGTAATCTGCTATTTTTCAGTGACACATTTAAATCAGTAAAGGGGCCAATGCAAAAGTATGTCGTGCATCTCCTCGGAAAGATGTAAATATTTCCAGTAAAAAGAAATTGTGTGCAATTTGTAAGGATGAAATGTTGAAACTACACGAACGTGTGTCCAGTCTACAGTTTATTATAAGTACACTAAAAATGGAAATTACTAAACTTCAAACACCAAAATGTGAACCGCACACAAAGAAAAGTGCGCCGAAAATTCCTTCAGAAACAGCACCCTTTTCTGATGAGTGGTCTAAAGTGATCAAGAACGAAGTTAAAAAAGTATTGCAAGAAGAAAACGGTGTTATGAAGATAAAAATCAAGAATCCAGAAGCACTAATACCTCATTGTGAACAAGGTGCAGTGAAAAATCCTTATCATGTTTCATGTGAAAACTCGTGATCTGTTACATCTCAAACAACTGCTACAAAAGGAGAAAAAGTGCTTGTTTTAAGTGACAGTCATGGCAAATTAGGTAAAAAAATTTAGTGTGCAAAGTATTAAAAAACCTGGTGCACCAATTAAGGAAGTTGTGAAACTCTGTTAACAATACATTAATTGTTATTGGTGGCACAAATGACACTGAAAAACCTCTCGAAGAATTTGGGACAAACATGGTAGATTCTTTGGAATATATATACTTAAAACCACGCACAAACCAAATGTAATAATTCATCCTATACCACTTAAGAGTGGACACACAAGGTCTAAATGAAAAGAATCTGATCTATAAATTGCATTACGTTAGAAAAAATCGACACTACCAAAGGCATATGTAGGAAGGGATTATCTGTGAATTTCGAGATTGAACACCTGAAAAGAAATTAATATACTACTCGTGGTTTACATCTAAACAAACAAGGAAAGAAAGCGCTGGCAGGTCGATAGACACACAAATAAACACAATCATACACACAAAATTCTAGCTTTCGCAACCAACGGTTGCTTCATCAGGAAAGATGGAAGGAGAGGGAAAGATGAAAGGATGTGGGTTTTAAGGGAGAGGGTAAGGAGTCATTCCAATCCCGGGACTGGAAAGACTTACCTTAGGAGGAAAAAAGGACGGGTATACACTCGCGCGCACACACACACATATCCATCCACACATATACAGACACAAGCAGACATATTCAAAGACAAAGAGTTTGGGCAGAGATGTCAGTTGAGGCGGAAGTGCAGAGGCAAAGATGTTGTTGAATGACAGGTGAGGTATGAGTGGCGGCAACTTGAAATTAGCGGAGATTGAGGCCTGGTGGGTAACGGGAAGAGAGGATATATTGAAGAGCAAGTTCCCATCTCCGGAGTTCGGATAGGTTGGTGTTAGTGGGAAGTATCCAGATAACCCGGACGGTGTAACACTGTGCCAAGATGTGCTGGCCATGCACCAAGGCATGTTTAGCCACAGGGTGATCCTCATTACCAACAAACACTGTCTGCCTGTGTCCATTCATGTGAATGGACAGTTTGTTGCTGGTCATTCCCACATAGAATGCATCACAGTGTAGGCATGTCAGTTGGTAAATCACGTGGGTGCTTTCACACGTGGCTCTGCCTTTGATCGTGTACACCTTCTGGGTTACAGGACTGGAGTAGGTGGTGGTGGGAGGGTGCATGGGACAGGTTTTACACCGGGGGCGGTTACAAGGGTAGGAGCCAGAGGGTAGGGAAGGTGGTTTGGGGATTTCATAGGGATGAACTAACAGGTTACGAAGGTTAGGTGGATGGCGGAAAGACACTCTTGGTGGAGTGGGGAGGATTTCATGAAGGATGGATCTCATTTCAGGGCAGGATTTGAGGAAGTCGTATCCCTGCTGGAGAGCCACATTCAGAGTCTGGTCCAGTCCCGGAAAGTATCCTGTCACAAGTGGGGCACTTTTGTGGTTCTTCTGTGGGAGGTTCTGGGTTTGAGGGGATGAGGAAGTGGCTCTGGTTATTTGCTTCTGTACCAGGTCGGGAGGGTAGTTGCGGGATGCGAAAGCTGTTGTCAGGTTGTTGGTGTAATGGTTCAGGGATTCCGGACTGGAGCAGTGAATGGACACAGGCAGACAGTGTTTGTTGGTAATGAGGATCACCCTGTGGCTAAACATGCCTTGGTGCACGGCCAGCACATCTTGGCACAGTGTTACACCGTCCGGGTTATCTGGATACTTCCCACTAACACCAACCTATCCAAACTCCGGAGATGGGAACTTGCTCTTCAATATATCCTCTCTTCCCGTTACCCACCAGGCCTCAATCTCCGCTAATTTCAAGTTGCCGCCACACATACCTCACCTGTCATTCAACAACATCTTTGCCTCTGCACTTCCGCCTCGACTGACATCTCTGCCCAAACTCTTTGTCTTTCAATATGTCTGCTTGTGTCTGTATATGTGTGGATGGATATGTGTGTGTGTGCGAGTGTATACCCGTCCTTTTTTCCCCCTAAGGTAAGTCTTTCCGGTCCCGGGATTGGAATGACTCCCTTACTCTCTCCCTTAAAACCCACATTCTTTTGTCTTTCCCTCTCCTTCCCTCTTTCCTGACGAAGCAACTGTTGGTTGCGAAAGCTAGGATTTTGTGTGTATGTTTGTGTGTCTATCGACCTGCCAGCGCTTTCGTTTGGTAAGTCACTTCATCTTCGTTTTTAGATATATTTTTCCCACGTGGAATGTTTCCCTCTATTATATTCAAACAAGGAAAGATTCGCATTTGTAATAGGCTTGCTTCTTTCATACACATGGTGGAAAATGAAAAACCAAGTAACGGTACAGGGAAAAAGTATACACAAAGGACAATCAGTTAAAAGTGCCAGTCTCGAAGTGAAAGTGCCACCCACCAAAAAACAGATAGTTATGGACCAATATACAACAAAAAATAAGCTCAAAGAAAGTCACAACACACTACTGGGTTAAATTTCAAGCCATCTAATTCAGAAACAAGGCAGACATTACTGGACAGATGGGTGAAAAAGGACAGAAAAAAAGTTGAAATTAACATTTCAGCAGAAGAAAGACAGGAAACCACATACATCAGCAAGCCATACATCAAACACCATGAATACCATCCCTGGAAAACATGAGGATTTTTTCCCACTAAGTACGCTATACGCTAGCTCAAATAGTGAGGTAAGTGGTGAAGCAAGAAATGATTTATTCCCCATGTCTAATTTTAAATTACTTCATCAAAATTTTCAATTACTCTCAAATAAACTAAACGAAATAGAAATAATGTTAAATGACCTAAATGATATTTCTGTACTATGCTTTACAGAACACTGGTTCAAACAAGATATGTTGGAGCAAACATATATTCCTCAGTTCAAACTTGCAAGCATGTTTTGTAGGAAAATATCGAGTCACGTATACATGTTGGAGAAAATATTGAATTCAATAGTGTAACTAAACATTTTAAATTGTTTTGTGAAAAAGATAAAGAAATCTCTATAGCTGAACTTGTAGTGACTCGAGAATTTCGGGGTAAATTCTAGAGACACTCGGTCTTCCACAGTCTCAAACACTCAATATTTTAAGTATAAGTGTGGGAGAGTGGAGATGTGTCTACCACGTCACTGGTTGTTGTGTGTGCAGGCAGGACATGTACCAAGAGAATACTGCAATCATAACAGTCAATCGGCAGAGACAAGTATTTGCCACTTGCACCATAGAAGCTGTATGTGACATACAAGGAGCAAACACGTGTTATTCCTTGACGGTGTAATGATTGTAATTGTTATGAACAAATGAAATATGATTTGACTAGAGACTTTTAATTCGGGTGTTAGACTTACTAGAAGCAAGAACTGTCTTTGAATTTCTGGTGGTCGTTAAACTCACTACATTGTAAATATACTTAATTGTATCTAATGCTTAAAGATGCAATTGACTTGCAAGAATTTGTATACTTATGTGAGACTTGTGGCAATGGAAATATACCAGAACTGAACTTAAAGTATTATGAGAGTACCTAGTTATTTCAAGAGCAGAGAGAGAGTGTTTCCTTTGTTAATCCCTCCAACGAGCATTATTACTTCAGAGAAGAAGTTGTGGAGATTGATGCAGCCATGTATCCAGAGAGGAGGATCAGCTGAACGTTTCAAGTAAGTCAGTTGTAATAAGAGTAAAGGAAAGCGCGCAATCCAGTTTTGCACCACTTCTCGTCACCAAACCGTTAGAAACTACCAAAGCAAAATACAGTTATTATTTGTGTATACAGGTCACCTGATGGAGACAAAAAAAGTGTTTTACAATTGCATGCAGGAACTCTTGGAAGAAATCCACTCTCCAGAAAAATATAATTATATATGATGACTTTAATATTGATTTCTTGAAATCCAATAAATTCAGAGATGACATTATAAATCTACTACAGTCGGTCAACATTGGTACAATGGTAACTGAACCAACTTGAGAAACACCAACCTCTGCATCTATTATTGATCAGATCTTGATAAATACGTGCAAATATGCCTATAACATACAAGTTGTAAACACGGGTTTTAGTGATCACAATGCTCAAATTCTTGCAATGAATATTCCAGGACACTCAATTCCCAGTAGAATACAACACACAGTACGGAACTTCAGTACAAAAAAGTAGAATATTTTTGATCTCTCTTAAAAGGTGAAAGTTGGAAAGATGTATATGACTGTAATGATACCAATGAGAAATATGATAAGTTTATGGCTACATTCAAACATTTTTTTGAATTGGGTTTTCCCAAGTAAATAACAATGTTTAACACTACTCAAACAACAAACAAGTGGATTACAAAAGGGATAAGGATATCATGTCAAAATAACAGGAGATTGTATGATACTAATCCTGACTTTATTACATAATTCAAAAGATACAAAAGAATACTAACATGAGTTATTTCAAAAAAGATAAAAAAAGAAAACTAGAAAATGACAAAATATTGTATAATTCCAAGAATAAAACTAAAGCAACCTGGCAAATTATAAGGAAAGAAATCGCAGTAATATAGAGCTGATTATGAATAAAAGTACACTAACTGACCCCAAACATGTGGCTAGTGCTTTCAACAATTATTTCTCTAATATTGCACAGCAGTTAATAAATACACGCCTTGACCAACAGCCAGCCAGTCTCTCAGATCAAAAAATTCATCCAAACACATTCATGTGTCTAGCAACACCTTGAGGAACTGTCAAGAATCCTAAAAGAATTACTTAATAAATATTCAAAGGATGTAGATGAAATATCAGATGCTATTATCAAAGTTAGTGCAACATTTATTGTGGAACCACTAACAGACATAATAAATTCATCTTTTAAGAGTGGCGTGTTTCCAAATAATCAAAACTGCAAAAGTAACATCTTTGCATAAGAAGGGTGCAAAAAGTGATATTACTAATTACAGACCAGTTTCAGTATTGTCAGGCTTCAGCAAAATTATGGAAAAATGTTCCTTAGAAGATTAACTGTTTTCTTAAGTAGAGAGAGGCTCGTAAGTGACTCCCATCATGGGTTCAGAGCTGGAAAGGCAACTCATCAGCAAATTTTATCTTCTTAAATGAAGTATTAAAAGCAGTGGATGATAAGCAACATGTATCTGGGATATTTCTGGATCTAAGTAAAGCCTTTGATGTTATTGATCATGGCATTCTTTTGCGTACATTAAGTAATTATGGAACTAGAGGCTAATCTGAAAGATGGCTCCAGTCACGCCTCAGTAATCATCAGCAGATTACAGAAATAAAACATAAAATTAGTAAACCACCAAAAAATTCTAGTTTTTACAGTGATGAAGATAAAATCAAGTACAGAGCCCCACAAGGACCAGCTCTAGGACCTTTCCTATTTCCGCTGTATATAAATGACTTTGATAGTAAAATACATGATGGAACCACTGTGCTCTTTCCAAATGACACTAATATTCTAATTAAATCAGAGAATGAGGAAAATCTAAAGGAGGCTGCAAAATCAATTACGCATACCTTAATGCACTGGTTCAGGACCAATAGGCTCATCATAAATTATGAAAAAACTGTGGCAGTTAACTTCCACACCACAGAAAACCTCCATCCTGCAAACCCTGTTTTCACTATTGGAGGAAAAAATGTGTCGAAGGTCAGTCATACAAAATTTCTAGGCATTCACGTTCAGGCAGATCTGAATTGGGAGGTGCACCTAAACAATTTAAATAAGAGACTGAATTCACTAGCATAAGCTGTTAGGATCCTCACTCAGAATACAAGCTGCTCATCAATGTACAATTGTAGTATACAGTCACAACTTAGGTATGGAATAATTTTATGGGAGAATTCCACAAATTCTACAAAAACATTTAAAATACAGAAAAAGATTATCAGGGTGATAAAAAAAGCTAAATGCAAGAACTCCTTTAGACCCCTTTCTAAAACTTTCAAAATATTGCCGCTGCCTTGCTTGTGTATGTACGAAATACTAATTTTCACAAAAGGCAGCATCTTAAAAAAGGAAAATCTCTTCAGACACGACTATGATATACACATATATGAAACTAGGCAGAAGATGAACCTACACATGAACACAGTAAGTACAAACTTTTGAGGAGTGTTATCACAATGAAGCTATGTTATACAACCATTTGCCTTCTTGCCTAAAATCCATACCAACATTAAAAGCATTTAAAATAAGGTTAAAACAGTTCTTGCTTGACCACTGCTTCTATTCTTTGTCTGAATTTATGGAACATCATAATAAGTAAACCTCATTTACCAAATTTTACTAATTGTCAATTCATAATATAGTTTACGATGTGCTTATCATGTCATCTCCCTTAATAACTGCTATTATCACATGTAGAAGCAATGTAGTACAACAATGTACATTATTATGCATTCTGATTATGTCAACAATGTAGTCAAAATGATTACTGTATTGTAAATTAACTAGGTTTACCACAGTCCTGTATCACATGTACAAATAATGTACTAAAATGATTCTTGGACAAATAAAGCGTAAAAAATATTTTACAGAACCACTCCATGGCTCAGACACAATGAATACATTTGTAAGTATTAACTTCATTTGCAGAATGTTGTTACAAAAGGCATTTAATTTCTTTCTCTGCTTTTCGAAAGATCTTTTGTTAATTTATATTGCTGATAGATTATGCAATTCCAAGTATCACCCTAACCTGTGGAATAATTACACTTATATGTATGGCTTTTTTTAAAATAATTATGTTGTGTGTTTTTGTTCAAATGGGTTTAGTGGAATACCATGCAGTGATGTAATTCTGTTTTGGATGATTTACCATCAATACAAATTTATCCAAACTTATGAAATGGGCAGCTAAATTTGAATGTTGCCATAGGGGAGAGTGGGGCTAGTGTGGATGTGGGGTAAGAGTGGTTGGAATTTTTGTATGTTAAGTTGGTAGTTCTGTAGGATGTAGTAAACAATCAAATAAAATTTGGTGCCAGTCTGGTTACTGTTGCAATCAAGAGAAGTGAAAATTCGATTTCTGTCCTTTCTATTCAATTTTTGTCGTAAACAAATTTCAAGATTACTCCAAAAGGTTAGTACTGAAGATATTATCACTTGTGGTTTCTAAATTTATAAAGATTTCCCTAACTTTTGCTTGTGTAATATTTCATCAAAATACAACACATTTGCTACAGTTTGATCTCATATCCAAAATTGCCCCATGGGGCAAGTGTGAATGGTGTCCACTATTACCCCTGTCCTGATTTAGAACAGAGGCCAACTTTTAGTTTCATAATTTTGCGTTTATAAATGATTTTAGTAAAACATCTGTACTGTAGATGGCGAGGACATATATCTGGAAAACTGACAGGGCTAATATTGACAAAGAAAAAGTTCAGAAAGCGGTAAAAGAAGTTTTGTTCAAAAAGTGGAGTATTGGACGAACTGCAATTTGGATTAAAGAAGTCTATGCTACAGAAACGCGTCACCACAGTTAAGAAATATGCTGCTGAAAGCGTTCAGATCCTTCCAGGTAAGTTTTCAAACAACTATGCCACCATATAATAATTCTGTTGTTCTTTGTAAACCAACTGTCTTAGACAAATAACAGATACAGTTGTGTAACTGCAACAATTCTTTTCTATTCCGTACATATGTATGCTAACAAACTGCAAAAGAGAAATTACCCTGGGAGCTGGGATGCAAGGTGTATGGCAGGAAAGGACTGGTTGTATGGATTTTTACATAGGCGACAGAAGCTACCTCTCTGTAGACATGAAGATAGCTTTGCAAGGGATGCAGCATTTAGCAAAGTAAATGTTAACCTTTTTTTGACAATTTTTTGAGTGTATTGGACAAATTTAAGTTCACTCCAGACAGGATAATGAACTTGGATGAATGTGGCATTCCAACCATAATGCAGCCATCTAAAGTTATTGCAGAGCGTGGTAAGAAGCAAGTGGGAATGGTACCATCACAAGAGAGAGGGGAAAATGTCACCACGTGTGCTTTCTGTTCAGCCTCCGGGATGGCCATACCGCCAGTGTTCATTTTTCCGTGAGTCCATATGAAAGATAAATTTCTGGATGGAGCGCCAAATGTTAGTATCGGATTTGCCAACAAATTTGTATACATAACAACCAAATCGTTCCTCGGCATTTTGAAGCATGTAGCTAAGCAGATGCGCTGTTCAAAAGACAATCACCTACTCATACTTCTGGACAATCATACAAGTCACCTCAGCATTGATGTTATCAATATGGCCGTAGAAGCTGGAATCACTCTGCTGACATTCCCCCCACATTGTTCCCACAGGATGCAGCCACTAGATGTCACTGTATTTGGGCAATTTTAGAGATATCTAAGAATAGCATTGGCTGACTGGATGAGAACGCATCCTGGTCGCTCAGTCACTATTTCAAAGATCGCTATGTTTTGTGGAATAGCATCTCCAGTTTCGTTTACCCAAAAAAATTCGCATCTGGCTCCAAGGTGCCTGGATAGTGGCCACTTAGTAGGTTGGCATTCACAGCAGACAATTTTAGGTCATTGGAGGTACCTGAGCAGCCAGCCGTCTATGTCAAGTTGTGACACACCTTCTCCTGTGGAACCTGCAAGTTTGTGTGATGCTTCACCTTCCACTTCAGATGCAATCCTAACTGAAATTCCAACTCCTGAAGGCTGTCAACCTTTCCCAAAGCCCACAAGGCGAGAAGGAAAATCGGGGCAAAAGAAATCCGCAGTTTACACTAGTACTCCAATCAAGACGAATTGGAAGCAGCAGTGGTGGGTGAAATGAGATCAGCTTTAAAGAAGACTTTGTTCCAGAGCAAGAAGCACCTGAAGGTCTCTGCAAAAAATAAAATCAATGATGATACACACAGTGAACTGAAAACCCTTTCATCCACTATGCTGGAATCTGAGGATGAGGGGTGATGTGAAAGAGATGACTATGAAGCCCAAACCTTACAAATGTTGCCAGATGATGAAGAAGTGAGGTCTGGTGATTTTGCTTTGGTTCGTTTTGCCACCAAGAAGACTTAAATATTACGTTGGGTAAGTTGAGAATACCGATGGGAAAGTGGAAGTGTACGTTCCCTATCTGTGGAAAAAAAGGATCTGGATCTGTATTCCCCTTCATCCCAGATGAGTCAACAGTGGAGAGATCTGATACTATTTGTCTCCTACCTTCTGCAAAAACAACCTTTACACAAAGGCACAGGAGGATGCTGCAGTTTAATGTTAATTTTGAGAAGTACAATATTTGTTAAAAAAAGCAAAAAAAATATTCTTTAAGTTGATATTGATGTTTCACATTTATCAAGCAATAAATAAAACTTTTTTTTGGGAAACTTGGCTTTATTTATATCAAAAACATACTGTCCACTTTTACCTCATGCAGTTTCAGTCAATGACCACATTCAGAGATCGCTATGTTTTGTGGGACAGCATTTACCAAAAAAATATCACATCTGGCTTCAAGGTACCTGAACTGCAGACAGTTTGAAATAATCAACAAAATAACTTTGCACTATCAAGATGGTTCTTTCAACACTTTTAGAACAGAATGACAACTCAAACTTCATTGTAATATGTGGTGGTGCAAATGACGTTGCACACAACGATGATTTGCATGCTGTTAATGCCTTAAAATCTGCTCTAAACCACCTAAATGACTCAAACATCATTGTTCTCGATATTTCATACAGGTATGACTTGCCTCAGTTCTCGTGTGTTAACAGGGCAGTAGCATATACAAACAGTCAATATGCAGAAATTGGCAATGGTTATGCAAATGTACAAATGGTTAACGTGCAAAATTTTAGTAGTCACGCCTTCACCTCAATCGGCGCGGAAAAAGTCACTTAGCGTCCATTGTTTGTGGTACTGTCGTAAATGCTAGGAACAATGTATACTCAAAACACACACATTCGAAGAATGAGTGCTCCACAACACAAGACGACTGCAGGAATGGGTATAGACAGACAAATTGGACAAATGGCTGCTGAAAACACCAGGTAAAGCTGATTCTTCCCAGTCTCCCAGTACATGCAAACAGACCAACTTAAATAAATGGATAGTGAAAATTACCAAACTCACACTGTCAACTGATATTTCTTTTTTAGGGATAAATGTGTAAGTGGTTCTGGAACTCAAAATCTGACTATTTACCATCAAAACATATGTAGCCTCAGCAACAAGATTAATGAACTCTTAATATTCAGGAGCCACAAGGTATAGATTGTGCCCATGTTTTGTGTTTTAGTGAGCACCACGTTATGTGAGATATTGAAAAACTTGCTATATATAATTACTGCTTAGTTAACATCTTACTGTAGAAAATTCGTAGAAAAAGGTGGAGTAGCGATCTATGCCAGAAACAGCATCACATTTAATGTAATTAATGTGCAGAATTTTTGTATATATCAACAGTTCGAAGTGTGTGCCATAGAGCTGGCTTTAAATAATTCTTATATAGCAGTAGTAGCTTTATACAGGACACCTTCAGGTAAATTTAGCATTTTTTTTAAACAGTTAGATGCTCTCTTAATATACATATTTAAACTCAGTATAGTTGTTGGAGACTTCAATGCAAATTTCCTAATGAACTCCAGAGACAGAATAGACCTTGAGAACTCGATGTCCTCATATAATCTTGTTTCTGTTGTAAATTTTCTCACCAGAATAACTTCATGAACAAAATCATTAATTGATAATGTATTTATTGACATAACCAAGACTGATGATACAGCTGTCAGGCAAGTCCTGAATGGTCTCTCTGACCATGATGAACAAAGACTCACCATTAACAATTCAGGTATTTGTAAGATTAATAGTGGTCCCAACTGGAAAATTACTAGGAAATCTACTGATGAAACTATTGAGATCTTTAAATCACATCTCCAAAATGTGGACTGGGGTCCAGTATATAATGTAGAAAATGCCAATTCCAAATACAACCTTTTCAGTAATTGAAGTGGTTCTAATATTTAAAAGTACCTTCCCAAAAAGAATATATAAAACCCATATTAAAAATCCACCAACAAGCCTTGGATTACCACTGGAATTAGGATTTCATGCAAAAGAAATTCCTTTACAAATGTCTGCTTGTGTCTGTATATGTGCGGATGGATGTGTGTGTGTGCGCGCGAGTGTATACCTGTCCTTTTTTCCCCCTAAGGTAAGTCTTTCCGCTCCCGGGATTGGAATGACTCCTTACCCTCTCCCTTAAAACCCACACCCTTTCGTCTTTCCCTCTCCTTCCCTCTTTCCTGACGAAGCAACTGTTGGTTGCGAAAGCTTGAATTTTGTGTGTGTGTGTGTGTGTGTTTGTGTGTGTGTCTATCAACATGCCAACGCTTTCGTTTTGTAAGTTACATCATCTTTGTTTTTAGATATAAAATAAAATAAAATAAATAAACAGACCCTCAAGAATTTTGGTGATCCCTCGTCATGTCAATTTATTTCAGTATAATGTATCTGATTGGTGTAATTTCCTATTTTCAAATGAATCAGTCCTTCTTAATCTACTCCACTATTCAATAATGAAGTTCATTGTGCAATTTACTGGCTGAAGAGTGAATTACACATATTTTTCTTCAATTAGTCTTGCATGTTATGAAATTATATAATGGGTGTGTGATTATTAGAATTACACTTATTGTTAATCTAGATGTCCTCTACTGTATATACAGCTATAAAACAGCACCACATTGTCAATTATCATTTCTGAGACCTCCAATCTGGTAAATAACCTTCCTGGAATGAGGTCACTTTGATTTTTGGGGGAACCAGGGCCTTGATATCTAAATAAATAGTAGATTCGCCATTTTGGTCACACTTTATTTTATTTGAACAGATAACCAGTTTGAGATTTAAAGCCATCATCAGATCTCATGAGGCAGTGACACAGAGTACACTTGTTCATTAACTATTAGCTATAGCGTTTATATAAGATAAAATGTGACCAAGACTATGAATTCTGTGATTCAGATAAATATCCTTCTCATTGTCATGGTTACACTTTTCTTTCCAGCGACAGTTTGAGACTCATGCTATTCACATAAAATCATGTATTATACATTTACTTTATTTAAAGAAAATTAGAAATCTGGTTGTATTCCATAAATTCAACACATAAAATAAACATTTTCAATTGTTTCCTAAATGCACTGTCACTTCACTGCAGACAGTTTGAAATAATCAACAAAACAACTTTGCACTATGGAGATGGTTCTTTCAACACTTTTGCAGCAGAATGACAACCCAGACCCTCAAGAATATATGCTAGGAACTCAGGATTTGCACCATCATCTTCTTCAGCCCATATCTGCAGCATATGCTTTGCACGCTCTGCATCTGTTGGATGCTCACTTTCGAAGAACTCAACCTGTGGACACATAGCCTTTTCTGTCAAAACAATAAAAATAACAATCTAATAGGATTTTTTATGCTTAAAAGGTATTGAAAACATACTTCTGTAATTTATAAATAATAATAATACTGAGAATAACATGTAAAAATGAGAACATTTACAAGTGAACAACCAATAACATTTGATACTTTTGAATTGACAGTTCCTGTATTAGAAGCAAAGTTTAAACAAAACGACAAAAGATGAAGATGAAAGAGTCATATAGATATAGAAGTGAGGAAATTGCTGCAATAAATAATGCAGTAAAAATTATCACATTATCAAAGCGTAGATATGACTACAAAATAATGGAATCATTGTGTTGATTTCAACATCGGTATTAAACTATTTGTATTGAACCATTTGTGGAAGGCATAAAAAACTCTGATAAGCTTGTCCTGATTTTGTGAAGATCATACATTTAAAAACTGAAACTGATAATTCAGGTCATTGAGAGACTGGATTAGTTAGTTGAGCTGTGTAAATGGCAAAGAAAGTTGAGGATAATATATAACATTTCTCCAAATAACTTATTAAGAATGACATGTGGAATAATTTGCCAAACCCACAGTATGATTTTATCTTTCTGCTAATACTGTAGAAGTGGAAGGAGTGAATAACTGTTGTGATCGATTCTGTATCCAACAGATCATTATTTTTCACAATATTTAAATTAAATAAGTTATAAATAACTCAAAGAAGAAAGTTCTCTACACAATATACAAAAATATAATCAATATTTGTAAAGAAAAGGATAATCCAATCTATAACCTCATATACACACTTTCTAGTTTAGTGTGCAAGAATATGCATAACAAATAGATAAACTAAATATGCTAGTGGTAAGTTCTGGTTGAATATAAATAATTTAGAAGTAAATGCTACTGACATTAAAGGGACACACAACACCCATAGAGGAAGAATTATTAGATGAAAGACCTGTAAAACAAATTGCACACCACCTTCACAAGAGCAAGTTAATCAATAAAGAGTAGACAAACAGAAGAAAGCTGTTCAGGATACATATACAAAAGTATGAACTGCCTTCACACATATGTATAAGATTGTTGCTGTACAAGGGCAGAAGAAGCACTCAGAAGTGCTCCATATCTGTTGAATTTCTCAAGATTTGGTACTCTGCTGTTACTTGCTTCTCCTAATCTGAAGCAAAGGCTCGGTGAATGAAGATTCACATCCATGAAGTTCAAGCTGATATATGATTATTTTGCAAAATTGGGCAAATCTTATTTTAATAAGGCTTTAAAAATTCATAAAGTTGTTGGACTAAACATACTGACTTGATTTCTCAAAATGAAATTATGCACAGGTTTGTGCATCCGGCTCTGCACAAGAAGGGAACCTCATCAGTAAAAAACATGACCATCACATCAATCAAACAATCAAAGAGCTGCAGATTCCTTGAGATACACATTGCATGGGTGCTTGCGAGACAGATTTGCTGAATTTTCCAGCCATCAGAAGTTATTAAGTGTACATAGGCAACCTAACAAAAAGTACTAACTAGTTTTTGCAGTTAGTCAGCAACCAAGTTTCCAAAAACACTTCCATCAAGGCAACAATTAACGAACTTTCCATGGACACACATTATAATACATAAAGATGAAGATATAATGATTTTTCAAGAAATTTTAATGAAACATAATAAGTGGAGTATAAAAACACACAATACCTCACTGGAGAAGTCAAGTTTGTATGCCAGTTTTTTCCAGTCCTCTCCCAGTAGTGAGGCAACAGCAGACAGTTGTGCCTGTGTCGGTTTCCGAGGTGGTGGTGTAGGATGACGATCATGTGAATCATGCATATGATGATCACTTTCGCCTTCTTCTGGCTCTGTTTCTTCCTCCTTCACTTCTGTTTTTAACAGCTCTTCTTCTTCTTCCTTGTTTTCTGCTTCAAGAACTTCAACTCCTCCACGTGTCTCATCTACTGCCGTAGCAGATGCCGACATCTATCCATAAACAGAACAGTAATGACATGATTGAATTAAAAATGGTGAAACAATCATTAATGTAGAAGAAAACAATGAAGGATTAGTAGCAAGAGAAAATGTGGCAGGAACAAGGGGTAAAACATCTAGACAATGCAATACTAATAAATAATGGAATGTGTAAAAGTAACAACTCATCAAATAGTTCAGGCACTGAGTGGTCAATAGGCACAAAGACAGAAAACATTACTAAGCTTTTAGACAATGTCCTTTTATGGGCCAACAGAATACATGCACATAAACATACATCCATACACATATACCTGCCTGGGTACATTGTCCTAGCAGACTACATTGTGCAGGCAATGCAGCAATCAAGCTACAGCAATGGTACAACAAAGCTGGCTGAGAAAATGTCACTGTGCAGGTGCATGTGTCTGTGCTTTTTGTAGTAGTTAGCATCATTTTATCTCCAGAATATAAATCAGGATGCTATTGACCACTCAGTGCCTCGACTAAATGGTGAAAAATTGTGAAAAGGATAGATTGCTACTCACCATACAGGGGAGATGTTGAGTCGCAGACAGGCACAACAAAAAGATTGCCAAACATTTAAGCTTTCACTCATAAGGTGAACACAGCTCACACCCACATGTGATTAGTTAGCTTTACTCCTCTACGAAGTTAAATGTATTGAACTTTCAGGATAATATTTCAAGTCTTTTTAACATGGAAATTACATAACAATGTTGATTTGGTAATGGGAAATCCTAAATGGAATGTAAATAATGAAGGAGTAAAGATTATACTATCATATGAAGTCCATTCTGGGAAAAATTATCTTTTTCATTATGTGCAAGGACTGAAACACCTTCACTGCAATCCTGTCACAGTAAAGATCAGAGTTTCAGTCATACTTTTTCATGTTCAACAAAATCAGTGAGTGATTAAAAGTGAACTAAATTACAGCTTGACCAATAATGCAGATTAAAAATTCCCATGATGAAAATGGATTATCAAAATGTTTATGCAGTGCCCTTCAATTCTTGCAGTTCTTAAAATCTGTGGACCAAAACAGCTCTACCATGAAGAGACATACTGACAGCAGCACAGTTCACTCTTTTGTCATCATTAATTCGCAACTGGCACTTCAGACAGTGCCCATGTGTAAGGAAGCCCATGTGCTGGTGATAGAGTTGTGGGTGCACCAACAAAAAATTCACGAGGTGACTGAAATTATTCAGCAGCGAGACAATATCAATAGAGAGGACAGCTAAAAACCTCCGGCATCCTGCTACCAGCTATCGCAGTCCAATGGGCCACAAGTGGTCACAGGCAAAAAGCCTTGCCAGGCACAGGTGCAACAGACTAAACAAACAGCTACAGGAGAACAGTTGGTGCATTTCTGATAAACCAGGAGGAAAATGTGTCCACCAGAAGCCATGTGCTGATTTGCAGACTGTCACCAATCACTAACAAGCCAGCTAGCCCACCAATAGCTTGTAATATGGTCAAAGCATTAGTTGTAAGTTTATAATTAAAGTATTATATACCACACACACACACACACACACTGATGTATATGCATGACATGACAACAAGTGTTGTGGGTGGATTAGGTTTACTTCTTGATTACAAAAGAGAGAGTTTGTGGTCTCTTTGGGAATTTAGAAACTAAACAGCCAAATGATGCTGGGAGGAATAGGAAACAGAAATTTTCTCAATGAGGACAGGCAAGGCAGTATAAGTCTCAGCTGAGGTGCTTCCTATCACTGCAAATGTAAAGTAGTAGTATCTATGCATGTATGAAGAAACTTGAAAAAATGTGAATAATAAGCTGAATTGCTCGTTTGGAAATCAAGGAAAGAGACTAAGAACATAGGATGGAGAAGACAGACTATATGTATGGTATGAATAGAAATGAAAATAGCTACATAACAGAATTGGCACAAATATTTAAATTCTTTCTTAAGTTAGAATGTGCTGTAATTTAACTGTCTTCACTTTCCTATTTTTTTTCAGATACTGATAAAACAACTTTCTAGAAAGCTCGATGTTCCTCTGATACCAATCAACCCTGCATGCTCTTGTAATGTTCTTGTAAGGATGGACATTTCATAGATATTACATTTACTATTACCATAAACTTGAATCTGAGGATTCCCCTTTCCTTCTCTACACACATGATGAGTTATCACTGCAAGATAGTCTTTTCAAACTCCTAACTTCTATGAGGGCTCAAGTAAGTAAAAAACAAAAAAAAAAGGATACATTATTTAATAATAGAATTTGCAAGAGCTTTCTTACCTTTTAAAAAAAAAAAAAAAACTACAACTTATAACCACAGACATGTTTACACACAGAGTAATATTCAATAACCCATAACTTTCTTTAAGCTACAAATCACTTTAAGAAAAAGAGGACAAAAATAAAACAACTCATATAAATTCTTTAGTGTAACAGATCCCTAACCAACTGCAGATTCAGATGCCCCCAAATTATTTTTCAAGCACATTGCTGTATCAACCACATCAAATATATGAGTGTGTCTTATTTCTATATGTGCTTATTAACAAAGATGTTCAAATAAAGTTTGATTTAATTTAAAAGATAAATAGGAACTCTTACTGGTCTGTCCCTGGCAACTTTCTTGATCATTGTTTCAAGATAATCAGACAGCTTGTGGATCGGATTGTTGCTATGTGTGAAAAAATGTGGACTCCTGCGTGCCAGCAGGCGCAGTGCCCGCCATCCAAAATTTGCATCAAATACTTTCCTGGGGAAAGACATCCAGATTATATTATTAGTGCATTAGTTTCACACTTTTACACAGCAATGATGATTCAAATATTTATGAGTATAATGCAACACCCATGAAACTAATAAGTAAGGATGCACAGTTACATTTATTAAACCATAGTTAAATGATTCTATTACAAGGCTGTCAACTTAGATCTAAAATCATTGCAAATCAGTTTTAAAACCATGTGAAGTAAGGAGATAGTGCCATATAATTTTTGTAGCTGTTGTCCTTTCTGGAATCATGTAGTTCAATGAGAGAGGCCATTTTCTCTCTCTCTCTCTCTCTCTCTCTCTCTTGGGAATGCACTGCCATAATGAAATATTATAATAAAAATAATAATTATTATTGTCATTAACTGTATTGGCCTCATTGTGCCACTTCAATTGTTCCAATTAAATTTTTCTTTGAGGGTTGTACTGATTGGTTCTTGTGTGCCATCCAATACCATTATATTCTTTACAACTGCAATTTTCTCAGTTTTACTGAAATCTCTATAGCCTCTCTATGTCTAATTTCTGCTGAAAATTTGTGGTTCTTAAGAAGAGTACTATTTTATCTTTGTTCTCTGTATCTGTTATCCTGAGTCCAACAGCTTTAATTTCTTGCTGAAATTCTTGAATCCATTGTCCTCCAGTCTTTTTTCTAAGATTTCTCACCAGCAGTTGTAAAATCCTGTTTCCTTGCATTAACAGGATGTGAAAGAAATAAAACAGTCTTTTCGTCTTCATATGCCAGCAACTGGGTCAATCTATCAACGGACCATTTCATTAGGGAGATTCTCCAGATTTCCACACTACTTCAACATGGTATTTTTTATTTATGCAAGTTCTGATGATTATTCTTTCAATTTTGAGCAGCTAATCAGTTTGTCTTCCTTAATTCTGAAGAGGGTTTCGAAAAACTAAGTATCTTCCAGGAGAATCATGGTTTTATAGTGTCAATTGACAAGCATTTCTTGATATATGTTGACAGGTTATAAACTGAGGTTTTTTTTTCATTTTATTGCTTCTATTTATCAATGTTTTGTTCCCATTTAAGTTGTACTGGACAGTTTTTCCAAAATACAGGGTTATTATAATTCAAATTTTGCTACTTCTCAGGGCCCCCATGACAAACGAGTGTTTGTAGGAAATGAAACTTCGTGTAAACACTGTAAGAACTTGCAGAAGAAAAGTAATGAACTAACCATTGAAAGAAAAACATTTTAATTTCCACATGAGAGGATAACATTTGTTAACTGTGTACCATGTTTACGTAACAGGTTACAAATTTTGCTCTATGTGACGACTGTCTGCATCCATGACAGTCTGGAACAGCACTGGACGTTGCCTTACTACTGCCCAAAACAATGGTGGATCACGGAATGTTCAGCTGTCGTGCACTGCTCGATGACTGCACATTGCGTCCACCATTCTCAGCCACGTCAATGGTCACAAATGGCTGTTGGCCTCTCCTAGGAGCAATTCCCAAATCACCAGTTAATTTGAACTTTTGAATCATGTTTTCATTGATACTCATGAAGAGCAGCAGCAGTGTTGCTGCTGTTTCAATAAAATAGCTTTACAAGTGAAGGCCTGCTCACCTTGATCAGACCCATGTTGACTGACTGCAAATGTAATGCAGAATTATGCTTGTGTTTCAACCAAACATTTCCTTACCATTACCGCCACCTAATAGCAAGTCGTGACACTAACACCACCAACAATGTAAAATTTAGGTAAATAATTTTCCATCTACACTGATTCAAGTAACAAAAGTTTAATTATAACCACCCTGTATTTAAACTGTAGAACTATGTTAATTTTTTTCTGATTATTTATAAAGATCTTTCCAAACCTTCATGATGTAATCAAGGGTTACATCGAAGAGCAGTGTGGACAATCCATCACCTTGTCTAAGACTGGTTTTTATTGTGGAAGCTTTTGAAATTTCTTCCCTGGACTTTACCTTGGACTTTCTGTTGGTTAAAGTTAATCCGATGATTTTTATTAATCTGAGGTGAAGACCAAATAATCTAAGGATTTTTACAAGTGTAGATCTATGGATACTATCATATGCCCTTTTTCTTTTAATATATGAATGAAATAAAGAGAAGTTTATTTCTGTACTTGAAATATTCCACTGTTAGTTTCAGAGGAGAATTTAGTCTGAGCAGCTTTTTGTATAGGTTAAATTCTCCTTGGTATTCTCCAAGTTGCACTTCCAGAGTGCTTTCGATCTTATTGTAAATTTATTGCAGAAACTTTTCTATGTGCAGTCCAGAAGGGTTTTATCTCCTTTTGTAAATAGTGGGTGGATTATTTAAGTGGTACAGTGCTCTATGATTCACACTTCGACTATATATTGGTGGAAATTTATGACTATTCATTTTCCTGTGTGTTCCCAGATTTCTGCATAAGTCAGGTCTTTACTACTTTCCTTGAAAGTTTCTAGTTCTTTGATTTTGAGTTCTACCTCATTAAGGGCTGGTGGATCTATAGCACTAATCAGTTATCCTAGAACCTATTACTATTTGCAGGTCACCTATTTAATTTTATTTTCAATATTTTGCATAGTTATTGACCGAATTTAAAAATTTAAAATTCTGTCATAATCTACTTGTTAAGAAGCATACTCTTACATTAAAAGTTTAACACAATAAGACAAGTATTTCAGTTAGAAACTGTATGTTTGTCTTGAGGCACCATAACTGATGGTGCGCAAATACCCGAACTTTATTCATCCAGTATTTGAGAATGAGAGCACTTAGCAACTTCAACAAACTTTGCACATGTCAAATATTTATGAAACTTTTTCTCATCTGGCACCCACACAAATTAATGAAAGGAAAAACTTTATTGTTTACTATATCTTCGCTGTTCATGCAATAAAACTTCAGCATCAGACTTGACATTTTAATTTCTTACTTCTTAACTACTAACTCTATTTGCAAAACACTACGCAGACAGCATCTACATATATCACTGAATGTACCTGCAATATTATATCACAGTACAACACACACATCAGGAGATATGACGTCATAAGCACTGAGACATGTAATAAGTTGTTTCTGCATAAAATGGTGTGCAAATTACCTAGAATATATTCATTCAGTGTTTCATAATGAGAGCACTTGACAATTTCCAACAAACTTAAAGCATTGTTTCAAACCTTTTCTAAATTTTTTCTCGCTTATGTAATCAACATCAAATATTAACTCATTTGTACAGTAATCAGACATTGGAAGCTGTTTTATACATGGGAATTCGATTCTTTAAAGAAGTGGGAGTTTACTGAACAATTAGCTCAAGTGGTTAAAATACATCTGTCCATGTTTAACTTGAAATAACCTACTCCAATGGGCCATTGCAGTTTAAAAGTTTGTAGAATGTCTCTGAGAGGATCTCTTCATTTTCTTGGTTACAATGAGGTAACTTTTCTGATTTATCTCTCAGTATTAATTTTAAGGGATCATAACAAAAATAACATCAAACTCTTAAAATCCACATGCAACATTACATTAGAAAAACTATATATGCATAGTATATAGCTTATTAAAACACATACAAACTTTTTTTTAAAAAGGCATACCAAAGTGTAATCAGTTTTCTGATAGTTCAACTCATTCCATTATGTAACACACACTAAACAGCCAGAACATTATGAACACCTACCTAATAGCTGTTTTGTCCACCTTCAGCACGGATAACAGCAGCGACACATCGTGGCATCATGGCATGGAAGCAATGAGGCCTTGGTAGGTTGCTGGAGGGAGTTGGCACCACACATGCACACAAAAGTCACCTAATTTCCATAAATTCTGGGGAGGGGGACGACGAGCTCTGACATCACATTCTATCACATCCCAGATGTGTTCGATAGGGTTCAGATCTGGCGAGTTGGGGGGCCAGCACATCAATTGGAAGTCTTCACTGTTTCTCCAACCACTCCATCACACTCCTGGCCATGTGACAGGGCACATAACCTTGCTGAAAAATGCCACTGCCATCAGGAAACATGAGTCATGAAAGGGTGTACATGTGGTCTGCAACCAGAGTACATTATTCCTTGGCCATCATTGTGCCTTGCACGAGCTTCACTGGGCCCACAGATGCCAACATGAATGTTTCCAAGAGCATAATGGAGCTGCCATCAGCTTGTCTCCATCCCACTGTACGAGTGTCAAGGAGCTGTTCCGCTGGGAGACATGGATTTGTACCCTCCCACTGGCATGGTGAGGAAAGTATCGGAATTCATCAGGCAATGCAACACTCTACCACCGCACCAACATCCAGTGCCAATGGTCATGTCTTCATTTCAGTCGTAGCTGCCAATGTCGCGGTGTTAACATTGGCACATGCATGGGTCATTGGCTACAGAGGCCCATCATTTGGAGTGTTTGGTGCACTGTGTGTTCATACACACTTGAACTTTGCTGACCATTAAAGTCTGATGTTAGTTCCACCACAGCTGGCCATCTTGGTTTCACCATTTGTTGAAGACACTCACCACAGCACACCCTGAACACCTGACAAGTCATGCAGTTTCCAAAATGGTCGTGCCAAGCCTATGAGCCATCACAATCTGCCCTCCGTCAAACTCAGTTAGAACATGTGCCTTCCTCATTCTACACACAGAGAGCACAATCATTGATACTGCATGCACCATGCGTGTGTCTCACTAGCATTCATTCCTCACCAAGTGACACTGCTACCACCTGGATCGGTTTATATCGATAGCAGGTTAATGGTCATAATGCTCTGGCTGATAAGTGTATATGTCTTTATACATACACTGGAGAAAATGAACAAGACTGCTTGCATTACTAAGAAACTATATGCCATGCAATCACATGGAAAATAACAGGCAGAAATATCTGTAGCAGAGAAAAGAAGGAATTCAGGTGTGTGGTCTCTAATAGACCCTATTTTGAGCGTGACCAGACTTTCCATAAGTATGGTCCAGCAGAGTAAAAGAACACACTTTAAGTAAACTGCTAATTCACTGTCCGAGTTGATCAATTTTGATGAAAATTGTCACAACACAATGACAAAAAATAATCCTGCACTAATGTGTTATAACAAACAGTTATTTAATCCAGGAGCACTCATGCTATGAGCATTTTGTGCACTGAAATTTTAAAATATTTGGCATCTTGTCAAGACTGGCTACATGGCTCTCGTTCGCTCAGTAACTAGGTTTTATACATTCCCCAACCTGCACAAACTGTTGTCGTCATGTCAGCATACAGGTGTTACTCAAAGAGGTCAGTTGGCTGTGCCGGTGATTGCCATGCAGCATTTAGCTCACTATGCAAGTGTCAACGTAAGTATATATAT
The DNA here is from genome assembly GCF_023898315.1 of Schistocerca nitens. Classification (NCBI taxonomy): domain Eukaryota; kingdom Metazoa; phylum Arthropoda; class Insecta; order Orthoptera; family Acrididae; genus Schistocerca; species Schistocerca nitens. The sequence goes on from NC_064617.1 coordinate 635,258,786, forward strand.
TGTAAGTATATATTTCGCTATTCATATTTTTTCAAATGTCATTTTATGTGTATTGCACTTGGTTGATTGTTTCTATATTATTTACGATGGCTAAGTCTATATGAAATGAGTAAACTAACATTTATTTTGTATTGTTATAGATGAACAGACAAGAAGGAAGTTATCCTGAACAGCAAGTTATGAAACAATTTTCAACGAAATGAAGTTTCAGACACTGAGAAATCCAGTGCCATATGTCAAGACTATCCAAGAGACAAAAACCAGAAGATAAAAAATGCATGTACTCATTGTTAAAAAATTTTGTGTGATGAACATGCTGTAACATTATGTGGTTTGTGCAAAGCTAAGACATATGATGAAGATCAAGTCACAAAAGCTAAATAACAAGAAATTCTTGTTATGTTTTTATTACTGCTTCACAATACTGGTGATACTGATTGTCCTAAGATTATTATCAACAATATAGACTTATAAATTATAGAGCGCAACAATCAGTCGTCCTTTTCTCTTTTTGCTTTTCTTTTCTTTTTCTTTCTTTCTTCCCCCCCCCCCCCTTTTTTTTGTAGGTTTCATTACGCATAATAAAACCTACAAAAAAAGAGGCAGACTGATTGCTGTGCTCTATAATTTATAAATCACATAACAGTCGCTGAGTGCACCCACTTTCCTATTGAAGGTAACCTGAACAATATAGATATACTGATTGTTTTGTATTGCAAGTAAAAATTTTAAACAGTAAAATATGAGTGTTTTATTATAAAAATAACAAGACACATACTAGTTTACACATATTAGGTACATTTCAGACTGCTTGTTGAATGTGAGACAATGCTTGGCATGCAACTGATCGCATAACTTTTAAAGACGTGAGTTCTCACGGGTTAATAATGTGAACAGTGTAGTACGTCTTACATAAGTAAGAATTCGCAGTTCTAATTTCTCCTTCATAGGGAATTAAAAGGAAATACCTTCACCATTTGCCACATCTTTAACTATTGTTTGAATTTTGAAGACAACAGTTTTGGCTTTCTGCGACTCTTCGTGATATAGTCATAAACTAATACTTGGTCTGGTCATCATATAGTTGTGGTGCCCAGTTCAGTACCCACAATAATCACATTTATCAGAGATTATTGTTTTCTAAAGACACTGTGATGTCCTTGTTTCTATCTATATGCACAATCATCAGAAAATGAATGTGAGACACTGCAGGAAATAATATTTTACTTGCACATATATTTACTTGTTACATGACAAATCATCGTTTGAGTAAAGGAAATTTAAGCGACGCCCATCTTCAGAAGCACACTAATATCTTCTTGTTTCGGTTTAAAAAAAGATCTAGTATTCTACTTCTTTGACAATGCTCATCTACCAATATTGGCAACTAATAACAGTTTCGGGGAATGAAATGAATGTCTCTACTAATAATCATTAGCTGCCTTTTATTTACAGTCTCTGAGGATATTTTCAAATAACGTCTGTATTGTGTAGGTGTGAATAATACGAGTTCTCAGTAACAAACAAATAATGCCATATGAAACATGTTTTACACTATCTTCGCAGTAATTATGGACAGCAGACATACTGTGTCGCTGGTGGAGACAGTGATTATCCTTCATGATTTGCTGTCATGCTCAACCAATATCTTTGAACTAGCCACTAACCAAGATTAACCTGAGGTTGTTATATCGATTACGTAGATAACAACATTTTGTTTACAATGGGCAACAAAATGACTAAACTGTTCACAATGGGCAAACCTCAGTGTAGTCATTGTTTACTCTTATTTCACTAAACATTGAAGAAAAAGCACTTGATAAGCCTTAGGTGACACAATTGGAGCAATGAGAAAATAATTTTTGGTGTCTAACTTGCCTTATTCCAAAACCAAAGCACAAATAATAGCCACTGCAAATTAGGCTACACATTAATGACCAATTGGAAATTAAAACTAAATATTTATAATGTAAAAATGAAGGTAACATTGAATAGAATACCAATATTTACAAAGGAAGAAAAGACTAAGAAGTTCACAAGAATAATAAAGATGTCTTACTTGTATTCATCTTCCACTTGAGCAGCTGGATCTAGTTGTTCAATTGCCTCCTGGAAATAGCTCTCTAAAGTTGGAAGGAAATCTCTATCTTTTGATCTGCATGCATCCATATTATTTGAATAGACATTCCACAGCTTTGTAAGCTCTGTGCTGGTATTGAAAGTATCACAAAAGTTATTAATCTGTTAGTTAATGAATAATGTGCATCATTCTGGAACTGAATATATTCTATAGAATGCCATATAAACACAAAAACACAACACTAGTCAATAAAACACTGTTCCCAAACCTAATGAATTATACAAAGACACTTCCTCAAGGAAAACACAGTATATCAAACATCGACCTCATTTACTTCCGGTACAATGGACGTGGAAGAATTACGGGCAAATTTTAAACACATTGTAAATCACGCATTGGAAAAGTATGTGCCGAAAAAGTGGGTTACGGACGGAAAATACCCACCGTGGTTTAACAGTGCAATTCGCAGAATGCTCAGGAAGCAAAGGCAGTTGCACTCATGGTACAAGAAAGATCGGGAGAATGAGGACAGGCAAAAGTTAGTAGAGATTCGTGCTGCTGTAAAAAGAGCGATGCGCAAAGCATTCAACCACTATCACTGTCTTACCTTAGGAAAAGATCTTGCTGAAAACCCAAGGAAATTCTGGCCTTACGTATAATCGGTAAGTGGGTCGAAGGCTTCCATCCAGTCACTCACTGATCAGTCTGGCCTGGCAATGGAAGACAGCAAAACGAAAGCTGAAATTTTCATTTAGCATTTGAGAGGATCGTACAGACGTACCGTCGTTTGAGTCTCGTACAGATTCCCGTATGGAGGACATAGTGATAGACATCCGTGGTGTTGTGAAGCAGCTGAATGGGTTGAAAATAAATAAATCGCCAGGTCCTGATGGGATTCCAATTCGGTTTTACAGAGAGTACTCTACTGCATTGGCTCCTTACTTAGCTAGCATTTATCGTGAATCTCTTGCCCAATGTAAAGTCCCGAACGACTGGAAAAAAACGCAGGTGACACCTGTATATAAGAAGAGTAGAAGGACGGATCCTCAAAATTACAGACCAATATCCTTAACATCGGTTTGTTGCAGGATTCTCGAACATATTCTCAGTTTGAATATAATGAATTTCCTTGAGACAGAGAAGTTGCTGTCCATTCATTAGCACGGCTTTAGAAAGCATCGCTCCTGCAAAAAGCAACTCGCCCTTTTTTCACATGATATCTTGCGAACCATGGATGAAGGGTATCAGACGGATGCCATATTCCTTGACTTCTGGAAAGCATTTGACTCGGTGCCCCACTGCAGACTCCTAACTAAGGTACAAGCATATGGGATTGGTTCCCAAGTATGTGAGTAGCTCGAAGACTTCTTAAGTAATAGAACTCAGTACGTTGTCCTTGATGGTGAGTGTTCATCGGAGGTGAGGGTATCATCTGGAGTGCCCCAGGGAAGTGTGGTAGGTCCACTGTTGTTTTCTATCTACAGAAATGATGTTTTGGATAGGGTGGATAGCTATGTGCGGCTGTTTGCTGATGATGCTGAAATGATGTTTTGGATAGGGTGGATAGCTATGTGCGGCTGTTTGCTGATGATGCTGTGGTGTACAGGAAGGTGTCGTCGTTGAGTGACTGTAGGAGGATACAAGATGACTTGGACAGGATTTGTGATTGGTGTAAAGAATGGCAGCTAACTCTAAATATAGATAAATGTACATTAATGCAAATGAATAGGAAAAAGAATCTTGTAATGTTTGAATACTCCATTAGTAGTGTAGCGCTTGACACAGTCACGTCAATTAAATATTTGGGCGTAACATTGCAGAGCGATTTGAAGTGGGACAAGCATGTAATGGCAGTTGCGGGGAAGGCGGGTAGTCGTCTTTGGTTCATTGGTAGAATTTTGGGAAGATGTGGTTCATCTGTAAAGGAGACCGCTTATAAAACACTAATACGACCTATTCTTGAGTACTGCTCAAGCGTTTGGGATCCCTATCAGGTCGGATTGAGGGAGGACATAGAAGCAATTCAGAGGCGGGCTGCTAGATTTGTTACTGGTAGGTTTGATCATCACGCGAGTGTTACGGAAATGCTTCAAGAACTCGGGTGGGAGTCTCTAGAGGAAAGGAGGCATTCTTGTCGTGAATCGCTACTGAGGAAATTTAGAGAACCAGCATTTGAGGCTGACTGCAGTACAATTTTAGTGCCGCCAAAGATCACAAAGATAAGATAAGAGAGATTAGGGCTCGTACAGAGGCATATAGGCAGTCATTTTTCCCTCATTCTGTTTGTCAGTGGAACAGGGAGAGAAGATGCTAGTTGTGGTACGAGGTACCCTCCGCCACGCACCGTATTGTGGATTGCAGAGTATGTATGTAGATGTAGATGTAGATCTTCAATAATGTAGAAACACCTGCTTCTCCACCCCACCACCTCCCGGCAGACGCACAATAAAGCTCACCCCAAACATTCAAAATTACTGCTGCACTGGATAAAACTACAAACCAAAATTAGAAACAAGTAAGTGATGACAATAACATAGTATCCCTTGACAAATATGGTGACCTAAGTTCACTTCCATGTCTCATTCTGTGTATTAAAATGAGAGATGGCAGGTAAGGGTGAAGTGTAGAATGTGTATAAAACAACGAAATACACAAGATATGTGCAACAAGATGGGAAATAAAAGAACAGGACATACACCACTGCCGCTCTTGAAAATGTGTTTCAAAATTAAAAACTCTCTAAGCAAGTTATTCTGACTACTTTGCAGATAAAAAAGAATAAATGCAAGTCGACCTGTACAAATCCACTTTCACGATTAATATAATCTCAGGTGAGCAATCAAAACAGAATAAAAATACACATATAATTTTTATGCTTACAATAAAAAAGCAACTATGAACTTTCTCTAATATTAAACAATGGAAAATCCACGGTGGATTGTATAATATTTTTACGGAAATGAATAAAGATGACATATAGGTGGTGAAACACGTTTGGGGAAATAGAAATACTCTGCATTTTGCAGAAGACAGAGTTTAAAAACCAAAATTTAAATCACAAACATGGACAAAATACCAGCACAAGCCTCTCATGTTAGCAAGATGATTAAAAGAAAGAGCAGTTCCTTTAGGGAAGACAGGTAGAATGACAAGAAAATGGTTTTTGGCACCAGACTTTTGAAATTACTGCAAGTAATTCTTCCAAAATCACATGACACACAATTGTTAATGTGGATTTCAGTCCAAAGACTGTTGTAATGCAGCTTTCTACACTAGTCATCCTGTGTAAGCTTCATCATCTCTGCATAAATACTGCAAATTACATCCATTGGAACCTGCTTATACTGTGGTCAAACTCCATCTACAATTTGAACCCCCCAAACATCCCTCCAACACATAAAAGATGAGTTCTTGATGCCTCAGAATGTGGTCTATTAATCAATCCCTACTTTTGGGCAAGATTGCCATAAATTTCTTTCCTCCCCCAGTCGTTTCAGCACCCCTTCATTAGTTATGCAATCTGCCCATCGAATCCTCATCATTCTTCTGCATAACATACCACAAGCTTCTATTCTCTTCTTGTATGAACTGTTCCTTTTCCACATTTCACTTCAGTATATAGCTACTCTCCAGAGAAGTCTTCCCAACACTTAACCTCAAAGCCTTTTTTTGTCTTTTGCTCTCACAACCTTAAATTCACTTTTCAAATTTCCTCTGGTTTCCCCTACTGCCAGCTCAATGTACGTAATGAATAACACTGAGGACATGTTCCAATCCTGTCTCACTCACTTCTCAACTATTTCCGTCTAGTTTCTGTACAAGTGGTAGATAAATTTTTGCTCCCTGTTTTTATCTCCATATCTACAGAATTTCAACGAGTATATTCCAGTCAATATTCTCAAAAGGTTTTTCTATGTCTACAAGTGTTATAAACATACAATGCCTTTCTTCAATCTATCTTCCACGGTGAGTCATAGTGTCAGTACTGCCTTATACTTTTCCACATTTCTCCAGAGGCCAAGCTGATCTTCATACAAATTAGCTTCTATCAGTTGTTCTATCCTTCTGTAGATAATTTGTGATAGCAGTTTGCAATAATGCTTATGGAATGTTGGTTCAGTAATATATCTGTTACTTGCTTGTCTTTTACTGGGATTATTATATCATTCTTAAAGTTTGGAGGGATTTCGCCTTTCTCATATGTATCGCATACATGGTGGAACAGTTCTGTTACTGTATGATCTCCTTGGGAGTCTCGTAATTCAGTGAGAATGTTGTTCACTGTAAGTGCCTTGCTCAGACTTAAGGTCTTTCATTAGTCTGTCACATTCTCCTCACACTATTGTATCTCCCAAATCATCTTCAGTTACACCCTCTTACCTTCCCATGATACTGTCTTCAAGTTCGTTTCCTTCATATAACCCTTCTATACAGTGTGATTCACAATTTCTGTGACAAAGTTATAGGTGTTGTAGAGGGGACTCAAGGCAACATTATTTGGCAATAAATCCATGTCCAGAAATGTGCTGACTGGAAGATAACATGACTTTGAAAGAACATCACAAAATATGCTGCATATGTATCAACCAACTCACACTTGTGTGAACTACAACATATGCTCGAAATAGCGACCAAGAGTTTCGTTGTACAAAGTGTACCAGTGACCAATGTTCACAGACATATGGTAAAAAATTCCTGGAGTGTCCTGAATGACCTCAGCTGCAGCCATTACACAAGCAAGGAGATCATCCTGTGATTCCACAGGAGTCTCATGAACAATACTCTTCATGTAGCTGCACCGGAAAAAGTCCAGAGGTGTTAAATGGGGTGATTATGATGGCCAACGAATCGATCCACTCAGACCTATCCACCTGTCCCCTAATGTTTGGTGAAGCTGCTGACGGATGTCATGTGAAAGTAGGTTGGTGTGACATCATGCTGAAACCATATCGTCTGATGAACCATACTGCCCGACAGATATGCAATGGCTCATCCTCCAAATGCTGCACCAGTACGTCTTCCAGCAAGGCCAAGATCCTGTGACCCATTAGACACACTAGTAGAATACACGGGCCAATCAGATGGCCCTGCGTATCATCACCCCACACATTAACACATAAACTAACCTGAAATCCATCTGGATGTGTGGCATTAAGGATTCCCTCATCCCAAATGTAGCTGTTGCGATGGTTGCCCAGACCTTTGTTTGTGAAATGTGTTTCATCTATGAAAAGAATGATCTGAGGAAAGCCTGGAACATCAAAACAGCTATGTAGGAACCATGTACAGTAATTGGGATGTGACACAAAATCAGCTGGACCCAATGCCTGTGCCCTCTGGGGGTTCATGGAGAACTCAGCAGCCACAGATCTGGGATATATCCACAGTTGTTGTGGGTATTCATTAACAGGTTCCTCTTCCACAACAATAGCGAGATGTTTCCAGCCATACCAACAACCACCCCTATTAGCCTTGAAGCCATTGTTCCTAACTTATGAAAATGGCATGTGATGCTAGGGCATAACCCAGAAATCGTTTGTGATTCAGGAATTGTGCTAATCGACCATTTCATCCACTTTTTACCATAGATGAGCAACATGTAGGGATACTTGAAAATGTGTACTCTGCCGTTCTGTATTGCACCATCCTTCTCGATCACTCAGTGGCAACTGATGTACAAGCACTCCAATTCATTGGGTTGTTCTCTGATGAGATGTCACATAAGACAACAACCTCCAGTGCCTTCCATCATTCAAAGTCATTATCTTCCAAATGGCACATTTCTGGACATGGATTTATTACTAAATATTGCTGTCCTGAGCCCCCTCAAAAACACCTATAAATATGTAATAGGAGTTCTGCATCGCCCTGTACATTCCTTTTACCTTTTGGCTTTCTTTCCTTGCTTAGTACTGGCTTGCCTTTTCATCTCTTGATATTCGTACAGCTGCTTCTCTTTTCTCCAAAGATGTCCTTATTTCTCCTGTTATGGCACATCAGGTGTGCTTCTACAGCTTTGCATTTCAGCTCTAACCATTCACGTTTTTCTATTTTGCACTTTCTGTTGATCTCAATTGTTTTTAGAAACATTCCTTTTTGCCTGCATCACCTGTATATTTCTTCCTTTTGTCAGTGAAATACAATATCTTGAATGATACTGAAGGATTTCTACTTAGAATTGTCTTTCTGCCTATTTCATCTTCTGCTGTTTTCACTACTCTCTCTCTCTCTCTCTCTCTCTCTCTCTCTCTCTCAAAGTTACCCATTCATCTTCTATTACATTTCTTTCTGATGTTCCAATGAATCATTGCCTAATGCTCCCTTTGAAATTCTCAAGCACCTCTGGTCCTTTCAACTTATCCACGTCACATTTCTCTAATTCCCTACTTTTTCACAGTTTTTTAGGTTTAGTCTGCATTTCATAACCAATGAACAGATAGCCATACCATAGGTGCAACCACAACTGAGAGGTATCTGTGGAGAGGCCATAAAAACATAGGATTCGTGAAGAGGAGAGGTAGTGTTTTCAATAGCTGCAGGGGCAACAGTCTGGATGACTGACTGATCTGGCTTTGTAACATTAGCCAACATAACCTTGCTGTGTTGGTACTGTGAACAGATGAAAGTAAGGAGAAACTACTACAGTCATTATTTTTTTCTGAGAGCATGCAGCTCTACTGTACAGTTAAATTATGATGGTTTTCTCTTGGGTAAAATATTCTGGAGGTAAAATAGCACCTTTTGGATCTCTTGTTGGTGGCAGGATGTTGTCAATAAGAAGGGGGGGAGGGGTGAGGACTGGCACTCTACAGGTCAGAAAATGGAATGTTAGGTCCCTCAATCAGTCAGGTTGGATAGGAAATTTAAAAAGTGAAAAGGGTAGTTTGGGAATTAGTGAAGTTAGGTGACAAGAGGAACACGATTTCTTGCAACTGAGTGCAAGGTTTTAAATACAAAACCAAACAACGGTGCTGCAGGAGTATGTCTATGAATACGAAAATAGGAATGCAGATAAGCTATTACGAACAGCATAGTGAACGCATTATCGTAGCCAAGATAGACATAAAGCCAACATCTACCACAGTAGTACAAGTTACACAGCAACTGCTACCAAAGATGATGAAGAGATTGAAAGAATGTGTGACGGAATGAAATAAATTATTCAGACAGTTAAAGGAGATGAAAATTTAATTGTGATGGGACTTGGGTTCAATAGTATGATAAAGAAGAGAAAGGAAAATTGGGAAAGAAGATTATAAATGAGGAAGAGACCTGGACACAGAAAGGTTTTAGGCTGATTATATTATGATAAGACAGAGGTACTGGATCCAGATTTTAAACTCTAAAACATTTCCAGGGACATACGTGGAATCTGACCACAATTTATTGGTGATGAACTTTACAGTAAAACTACAGAAACTGCAAAAAGGTAGGACATTAATGAGATTGTGACCAGGATAAGTTGAAAGAACCAGAGGTTCCTGAGAATTTCAGAGGGAGTAATAGGCAACAACTGACTGAAACACAGGAAAGGAATATGGCAGAACATGACTGTGTAGCTTTGAGACATGATATAGTGAAGGCAGCAGAGGACCAAATAAGTAAAATGACAAGGCCTAGAAGAAATCCTTGGTTTTCACAGGAGATACTGAATTTTAACTGAAGACAGAAGAAAACAAAAATTAAGCCTGCAAACAGGAGTATGGGCATCTAAACAGTGAGACTGGTGCAAAATAGCTAAGCAGGAAGGTCTAGATGTCAAATGCAAGGTATTAGAAGTATAACTAGGAGGAAGGTAGACACCGCCTATAGTAAAATTAAAGAGGCCTTTTGAGAAAAGAGAAGTAGCTGTTTGAATATAAAGAGTTCGGTTGGAAAACCAGTACTATGGTTGTGGGATTAAAGGGACCAGACTGCTACGGTCAGCGGTCAAAACCAGTACTATGCAAAGAAGGGAAGGCTGAAAGCTGGAAGGAGTATATAAAGGGGCTATATAAGGGAAATGAATTTGAAGGCAATGTTATATAAAGGGAAAGGTAAGTAGATGAAGATGAGATACAATTGTGATACTGCAAGGAGAATTTCACAGAGCGCTAAAAGACCTAAGTCGAGACAAGGCCACTGGAGTAGATGCAATTCCTCAGAACTGTTAATCTCCTTGGGAGAACCAACTGTGAACAAAACTATTCTATCTGATGTACCAGATTTATGAGAAAGACAAAAATACATCTATATTTATGTCTATATTCTGCACACCACCACGAGGCACATGGCAGAGGGTATATCCTATTGTACAAGTTATTAGGGTTTCTTCCTGTTTCATTCATGTACAGAGCACGGGAAAAAAGACTGTTTGAATGCCTCTGTGCTTGCAGTAATTATTCTAATCCTATCCTCATAATCGCCATGTAAGCAATACGTAGGGGGTTGTAGTATCCTCGAGAGATCATTTAAGGCCAGTTCTTGAAACTTTGTTAATAGACTTTCTTGGTATAGTTTACATATCTCTTCAAAAGTCTGCCAGTTCAGTCCCTTCAGTATCTCTGTGACACTCTCCCATGGATTAAACGAACCTGAGACCATTCACGCTGCCCTTCCCTGCATATGTTCAATTTCCCTATCTGGAAAAGGTCCCATGCATTTGAGCAATCTTATTTGTTACAATATCACGCAAGTGATTTGTAAGCAATCTCTTTTGTATACTGATTGCACTTCCCCAGTATTCTAACAATAAACTGAAGCCTACTACCTGCTTCACTGAGCCTATGTGATCATCTCATTTCATATCCCTACAGAGTGCTTGCTGATTCTAACAAAGCCTGATTTTACTACTAATATTGTATGCAAGGTCATTAATATACATGAACAGTAAGTGCCTGAAAACACTTCCCTGGGGCACACCCAAAGTTACTTCAACATCTGACAAGAAATCTCCATCGAAGAAAACATGCTGCTTCCTCCCTGCCAAAAAGTCCTCAATCCAGTCACAAATTTCACTTGATGATTGTACTTTTGACAATAAACTTAATGCAGTACTGAGTCAAATGTTTTTCAGAAATCAAAAAACACTGCATCTACCTGACTGCCTTGATCCAACGTTTTCAGTATGTCATGAGAAAACTGCAAGTTAGGTTTCACTTGATCAATGTTTTTGAAATCCATGCTGATTGGCACTGAAGATGTCATTCTGTTCAGGATACCTCATTATGTTTAAGCTCAGAACATGTCGATGTCTAGGGTATTGGACGATAGTTTTGTGGATCACTTCTACTACCCTTCTTGCAGATGGGTGTGACCTGTGCTTTTTTTCCAATAACTTGGCAAGGTTTTTTGTTTGAGGGATCTATGATAGATTATAGTTAGAAAGGGGGCTAACTCAGCTGCAAGTTCAGTTTGTAATCTGACATGGATTCCAATGGGGCTTGAAGCTTTGTTCAATTGCAGCTGTTTCTCAACACCACTGACACCAATACTTATTTCATTCATCATTTCAGTGGTTTGAGAATTAAATTGGGACAAGTCTCCAGAGTTTTCCTTTGTAAAGGAACATTTGAAAATGGAGTTAAGCATTTCATGTTTTGCTTAGCTACCCTCAATTTCAGTTACTGTCTCATTTGCTAGGAACTGGACACTAACTTTGGTGCCACTAACAGCCTTTAGAACCAACCAGAATTTCTTTGGGTTCTGTGAAAGACCACTTGACAATATTCTGCTATGGTAGTTGTTGAAGGAATAACACACTGCTCTTTTGACATGCATTTCATTCCGCATCTCTCTATCTATAATCATATGCTTCAATTTACACCTATTATGCAGTAATTTCTGTTTCTTAGAAGTTTCTTTACAGTGACTGTATACCATGGAGGTACCCTTCCATTATGAACTGTTCCACTGGGGTACATATTTACCCAGTGCATGGTCAATTATTCTTTTAAACTTGATCCAGAGTTCCTCTACATGCTCCTGACCTGTGCTGAAAGTTTCAAGTTCTCCACTGAGATATGACACAGCCAATTTTTTATCTAGTTTAGTGAACATATTTATCTTTCTGCTTGTTTTAGTTAACCTTTGTACTTTGGTAATCATTGTTGCCACAGCCATGGCATTGTCACTGATACCAGTTTCAATGTGGAGATCCTCAAAGAAGTCAGGTCTGTTTGTTGCCGTTAGATCCAACATATTTCCATCAAGAGTGGGGTTCCTAACTATCTGTAGTTTTCAGAGAAGGCAATTAGTAAAGTTTCAGACCAAGTCTGGCTTCAGTTGCCAGAGACTGTGGTCACGTGTGTGTGTGTGTGTGTGTGTGTGTGTGTGTCTGTGTGTGTGTCTGTCTATTTTTTAACAAAGGCCTTGTTGGCTGAAAGTTTATAGTGTGACCGTCTTTTTGTAGTGCCTATCTGCGCCTCAGCATCTCTGCCATATGGTGAGTAGCAACTATCCTATTTATATCGGATTTTCCATTGTTATATTTTGACTTTTGTTCTTTTAACCAACACACTGGCATTTTTAGCATTTAAATATTATGATAGATAAATAAAAATAATTAAAATCACATTCATAAAGATTCCAAATGGAAAAAAAATGATAGGAAGAAAAAAATAAGAGTAAATAACAAAGTTAATTTGATAATTAAAATGATGTGATAAAAGGATTAAAAATTAAAAAGTACAAGTAACTGAAGAAAAATAATGATTAAAGTTATTCTGATAAAGATTTTTAAATAAAAATTTCGGCATCTCAAAGGATCTGAATCGACAACCTGTTGGGCTTGAATGGATACCAAGAGGTCACAGGGTCAAATTGCAGTCAGACCTTGGATCTTTCAGTCTGTGTTTTCACCCACCCTTTACCTCTCAATGATATGAGAAGGTGCCAGATATGACACAGGATTCGGACTACACATTAAACCATATGTCCCTTTTCCCCTGTTGGATAACTAGGGTAGATTAAAGACACACAAGCTGCCAAAGTGGCGTCCAACTGAAAGACATGCAACAAGCCAGAGAGTCACAAGAAATTATTATTATTAAGTGACACCCATAATAATGTCAGAAATGCATCTTGACTGTGGACAACATTATTGATTTTAATGCTCTCAAGAATCAAACAACTTTTTTTTCTTTTTTTCCAATTACTTGCAAATGAGGGACCACTTTGATCATTGTGATACCCAGAACACTAACCTACACCACAGTATAGGTGGTTTCAAAAAGTTGATCCCACCCATGCAGACCACCTCTTGTGAAAGAAAATGAGGAAACTAAGGGCACTAGTGAATAAAAGAAGGTTACAGATCAATAATTTGTTGTCATAAGATCACTAGATATGGAGCATCAGTTTATTTGTACCAGGAGGAAATCAGCTCTGGCCTCTTTATTGAAACCATCTAGACAGTTGCCACAGGTGATTTACAGAAACTATGGAAAGCCTAACTCAGTATGGCTGAATGATGATATGGATCCTATTTCTTTTGAACATCAGTCCAGTATTTTAACCACTGCATCATGTCATTTTGCACTACCATTGAAGAATTACACACCACATGAAACAGCAAAAGGAAAGAAATGTTACTTAAATTAGTGAACTCAACAATAGCTTTGACCAAGTGCAAAATCATCAAACTGGAGAAATATCAAAAAAAAAAAATATTAGGGAAATCTTCAATGAGAAATGTGTATGCAAAAGAGATTTCTGTAAATACTAAGTATGAAAAGAATGCAAAGCTGTGTTAATGTTTGCCAGAACTTGGTTAGAATGTGTGTATTTGTGGTTTTAAAAAAATGGGCAATCAATGGCAAGGTCATCAGCACCCTTAAAACATCAGTAGGAACAAATGTAGTTAAAATGACATAAAACAAGAAAGACCATGTCTTAACAAATCATTGAATTATCTCTCAACTCACTTACTGACATCCACACAATCACACAGCTCACATCCTTTAAGATGATGTAAAAACAGACAGATGTTCTAAAACTGGTTACTGAAACGCAAGTAATGTAAGAGGAGAGCTAAAATAATTGCAAAGCAAAATGTGACTGACTGATCACTTACAAAAAACATAGATGAACCGACCAACCTGATAACATATTAAAAACATCTTCCTAAAATTTTAAGGGATGTGTTGGACAGTTCACACATTTAAAAATCGTAAAGCATTCATTTGACTGTCTGTTAAAATAGAGGGCAAGTCTGTAGGCACAAGAGTTGCTGCCCTCTGGTCTGGGAAAAAAAACACACACAGTTTACAAAAATGTGGTGCACCATGATCTGTATGCCACAAGCACCTCATATTGGAGAGTCCTCTCGCAGAAGCAAGAAGCTATGCATCATAGGGGTGTGTCCAATGTGAAGGCAAGTGAGGAGGACCTCATCCTGTCTGTGTGGCTGGAAGGAGCTATGCTATAACCAAGATGTTGATTTGACTGGACACAGCTTATTAACTGTCACTTCCAGTCACTCTCCTTCCCATCGACACGTGACTCTGTACCTCAATAGTGAAGTGATAGCATATTGAGGGGTGGCACACTGAACTATCTGCGGACTGCTACACACATCCTTGGCTGCTACAGCCATCATTCCATTTTCTGTAATACCCATGTGCCCTGGAATCAAACAGAAAGTCACCTCCTTTCCCAGCCTTTGTAGGTGGAAAGGGCATCCTGGAACTCTGGGCTAGTTTATCTGCTAGGTACAACTATTGTAGAGAGAGAAGGGCACTCAGGGAGTCAGATCACATGAGGAATTTAACAGCCACAACACATTTCATCTGTTCAAGTGTCTGCAAGATTGCGTATAATCTCACATCGAGGAAAGTGTAGTCTTGAAAGCAGCAGATATCGAGGACACAATCAGGAAAAACAACAGAGCAACAAATGGAGTCCTGTTTAGACTCATCCACGAATACAGCCATTCAGTTGTGATGCTCATTCAGAATATCACACAATAGTGTATTAAAAAATAGAGCAGAGTCAGGAGTACAGCATCTCCAGTACTTCATTAAATCTAAAATTACTCTGGGCCCCTGCAGTAACCTGGATGACAGTTGATTAAAGCCCTGGATGTAGGTTTGTACTTGCCTCACACTAAGTGACCCCAGAAAATGCTTCGTGTGGGTTCCAATCGAACTTGATGCTCGTAGAAGATAGGAGGACAGGTGTTTCATAACTGGATGAGTGACAGTATGCTGGTGAATTGGGAGCAGCAACGAACTTACATGCTTGATTGTTACAAGCGGTTTCCCAGCCTCAGCACAGACTGGCAATGGGGCTGGTCCTAAAGGCCCCCATGGCCAGCCTGGCCCTCTCAAGGTGGATGGCATCAATGATCTTACGGTAAGGGGGTCTCACTGATCCATACACAGTGCACCCATAGTCCACTTGCAATCGCACGAAAGCCCTATAAAACTTGAGCAACCACACCCTGTTTACTTCCCAAGACCTGTAGGTAAGGCATTTTGAAATGAGTGCTTTCTGGATCCTTGTCTTAATGTTCTTTAGGTGTGGTAACCACAAAATTTTTTAATACAAAGTGAGGCTCAGGAATCTCACCGAGTCTTTAAAATGTACACTGGTGCCCTTCATAATCAAGTCCGATAAATTAAAGATACAACAAGACTAATTAAAATGAAATATCTACATAAAAATGAAAATCTGTCTTTGTAGCTCATTCCTCCAACACCTTCACTGAAAGTTGTAACTGACAAGTTCCACAAATAGGGGTTCCTCATCATATACATTACACTGTTAATGGCTATGAATGAGACAATGACATTTAAGACACTTTCATGAGGAACAACATTCTCCTGCTCAAGACTATCTGACAGCATGTCACCAATTCAGTACCGAAGAAAGCATTTTGATAAGAAGGACTGAATGAATATGGGGAAGTGGTCATGAAAGCTCCATTGGTGGAGCTGTCTCAGAACACTGTGACTCTAAGTAGCATTTTATGCCTTACTGATGCCAAAGAAGATTCCTATACAACAATGTTCACACAGAAAAGCTTGCTGGATAGCCACCTCTACCAGGGTCAGGTTGCCGACAGTGGATCAACATCTGAATCCACACTGAGAGTGGCTAAGTAGCTGTCCGGTCTCTAATATCCAAACCAGATGACATCTGACCATTCCTTCCAAAGTCTTTCCTAGAAGCTCATTAAGGCAACACTCCAGTAACTCATGGAACATGTTTGGACCTTTTCTAGTTCGCAGAGATAGGGATTAAAATTGCCTCCCTCCAAAAGTTGGGAAATTGTCCTGTCTGCCATACTGAATTAAAACAGTTCAAGCAGACTTCCTTTGATGCTATCTGCAAGTTTTGCAGTGTGCTGTATCGGACTTGGTCATGACAGGGCGCAATATTACAAGCCTCAGACAGTGCCAAATCCAGCGCTCCCACAGGGAGGAAGGTTAGTTGTAGGACTGAGAAATGCTGGCCCTGAAGTCCAACACACCCCTCTCCATGGGGGCATAAAAGAAGTGGACACTACATCATGATTGGCAGTGGAAGGAGTCACTGCAAAATGTTCTGCATTGTCTGGGCATGTCTGCGGGTGCTGGTTGGAGATACCCCTATTAGATAGCTAACCCAAAGCCTAGATCCCTGTTTTCAGTGATACACAGCTTTCTACCACACTGCTGCACAGTGACCATTGAAACATGCACAGAGCTTACGATTACAGAGGACTGGTAGCACTCACTGGCCCCACCTTAGAAAACTTGAGTTCGCAAAGCTTGTACCCAATAAATGAATGCTGAGCTCCCTTATGTGCTTGCCTTTAGAAAGGCCTGAAGGGCATCGATAAAACTATGAATGCAATGAGCATCTCTCCCCCCACACCCCCTCCTACCCCATTTGGTTAGAAAATACATCTACTACCATAACTAACCATGTCTACCATTGTTCTGGCCCTACAATTTTTTTCTGTTCTATCTGCCACTGAGATACAATGTAACTGAAAGAAATAGATTATAATCAGTAATAACATCAGTTTTTGTCTGCCAAATTCCACATGGCACTCCATCACTCCCTGGGCCACATGCTGACCCTGCTGTTTCCTTGGGCACTGCAAAGGCCACTGTGGTGCAATCTATCTCTGTTGTTGTCTCCCAGTTCCCTGGTTGCAAGGAACAACTTCCCTGTTCTGAGAGAGCATCATTGCTGCCATTAAGGAGTGCAGTCGCATGACAGCCCACATCACCACGGTTCTACTTCATTTGCTGTCAAATCATGGCCCACTGCCGCACTTCCACTCTGGTGTCGTTGTTATGATATCTATGTATGTGCTGTCGGCTGTTCGTTTGCTACAACTGTCTTTGCTATGTTGCTCCTCAATCTTTCATTGCAGCCTTCGTACAGCAGTGGACAGGCATTGATCCATAAGATGAGGCACTACCCAAGCCTTTCTTGAAATTGTGTCAGCAATAATATCTAGGATCTGTCATGTTGTCTCACAATGCAGTATCTCCTTGACATCGAGCTGTGACAGTTCGCTTTCTTTGTTTCTTCGTCTGTTGTCCTCGGTGTCCATGTACTGGCTGAAAAAAATATGGGGTGGAAGTGCAGTACTGTCTACTGTAAGTGATGTAGCCAACAGGTGCACATTTGCATTTCACAGTTGTTTACTTTCACTTTTTACAACCCCCCAAACACACATTACATATGGCCAGTGCACTACTGTTTGACTTTCAATAAGCCTCATTAATAGTTTTCAGGTGAACATCCACATACTGCTACATAGTTTACTGTTGAATATCTATGAGCAGTAAAAACATCATCATCATCATCATCATTTAAGACTGATTATGCCTTTCAGCGTTCAGTCTGGAGCATAGTCCCCCTTATAAAATTCCTCCATGACCCACTATTCAGTGCTAATATTGGTGCCTCTTCTGATGTTAAGCCTATTACTTCAAAATCATTCTTAACCGAATCCAGGTACCTTCTCCTTGGTCTGCCCCGACTCCTCCTACCCTCTACTGCTGAACCCATGAGTCTCTTGGGTAACCTTGCTTCTCCCATGCGTGTAACATGACCCCACCATCTAAGCCTGTTCGCCCTGACTGCTACATCTATAGAGTTCATTCCCAGTTTTTCTTTGATTTCCTCATTGTGGACACCCTCCTGCCAGTGTTCCCATCTACTAGTACCTGCAATCATCCTAGCTACTTTCATATCCGTAACCTCAACCTTATTGATAAAGTAACCTGAATCCACCCAGCTTTCTCTCCCATACAACAAAGTTGGTCGAAAGATTGAACGGTGCACAGATAACTTAGTCTGGGTACTGACTTCCTTCTTGCAGAAGAGAGTAGACCGTAGCTGAGCACTCACTGCATTAGCTTTACTACACCTCGCTTCCAGTTCTTTCACTATGTTGCCATCCTGTGAGAATATGCATCCTAAGTACTTGAAACCGTCCACCTGTTCTAACTTTGTTGCTCCTATTTGGCACTCAATCCGTTTATATCTCTTTCCCACTGACATTACTTTCATTTTGGAGATGCTAATCTTCATACCATAGTCCTTACATTTCTGATTTAGCTCTGAAACATTACTTTGCAAACTTTCAATCGAATCTGCCATCACAGCTAAGTCATCCGCATATGCAAGACTGCTTATTTTGTGTTCACCCAGCCAGTCTATTGTTTTCAACATGTGATCCATAAATAATATGAACAACAGTGGAGACAGGTTGCAGCCTTGTCTCATCCCTGAAACTACTCTGAACCATGAACTCAAATACCGTCAACTCTAACTGCTGCCTGTCTATTGCTTGCAAAAGTTTGCCTCCTATTCCATAATCTCGTAGAACAGACAATAACTTCCTCCTAGGAACCCGGTCATATGCCTTTTCTAGATCTATAAAGCATAGATACAATTCCCTGTTCCACTCATAACACTTCTCCATTATTTGCCGTAAGCTAAAGATCTGGTCCTGACAACCTCTAAGAGGCCTAAACCCACACTGATTTTCATCCAGTTGGTCCTCAACTAATACTCGCACTTTCCTTTCAACAATACCTGAGAAGATTTTCCCCACAACGCTGATTAAAGAGATACCTCTGTAGTTATTACAATCTTTTCTGTTTCCATGTTTAAAGATCGGTGTGATTACTGCTTTTGTCCAGTCTGATGGAACCTGTCCCAACTCCCAGGCCATTTCAATTATCCTGTGTAGCCATTTAAGACCTGACATTCCACTGTATTTGATGAGTTCCGACTTAATTTCATCCACCCCAGCTGCTTTATTGCACTACAATCTATTGACCATTTTCTCCAATTCCTCAAATGTGATCCTATTTCCATCATCATTCCTATCCCATTGTACATCGAAATCTGAAACATTACTGATCGTATTTTCACCTACATTGAGCAACTCTTCAAAATATTCCCTCCATCTGCCCAAGGAATCCACAGGATTTACCAGCAGTTTTCCTGACCTGTCCAAAATACTTGTCATTTCCTTCTTACCTCCCTTTCAAAGACTGCTAATTACACTCCAGAATGGTTTTCCAGCAACTTGACCCAAAGTCTCCAACCTGTTTCGAAAGTCTTCCCAAGTAAAAACATAATCACATAATTCACAGTTCTTTCGGAATAATCAGGTACATATGGAACAGACATTGTCATTGTTTTAACACATGACCTAATTGTGTTACACTTATTTCACAGTTACGTTGATGCATTGATGTTGTTCTAATCACCACAGGTTTCTTGTCCGAAACTCAGCAGTGAACTGACTGTCTCATGACCAAAAATCGGGCCCTTATATATCCTCACAATAATAGCCACTGAAACTACACATTGTTCGAAGTTTAAGTTACAGAAATTACAATTAAAACTTGACTCATTAAATTAACTGAATATGTAATTGGTTCTTTTTAACAGTTTCTTCTACCAGAAGGGTTAAGCCGAATAATTTGTTTAAATGATGATATTAACATATATAATTACGTACACAAAACTTTTGACAAATCTGTTAATTACTTTAGAATTAATTATGGGCTGACTTTGCTAACATGTTTTCGAATAAAGTCAAATACATCTGTTAAGAATACTATTAGTTGTTTCTCCAAACGTTTATGATTAGTACAGAATTCATATTTGTTTATATGTCAACAATAGAATTTAAGTTATAAAAGAATTACTGATTTCACCCTATAACAAAAGATACTAACTAGGAATAGTTGAAATAACTTAGAAAATCAATTACATACATAAAACTAAGCACAGAATTAGATCTGGTGTCATATTCTTTAAAACTGAGGGCCAACCTTTCTCTTTCATGAAAATGCAGATTACTACTCACATATGTTAATGGCAATTAATTTAAAAGTGAGAAAATGAATTTTAAGGAGGCAGATGGGTAAACAAGAGGGGAAGTAAAAATTATCCCAGCTTGCTTCGTCACAGAGTCTTTTGGGCTGCCCATCA
This sequence comes from Schistocerca nitens, assembly GCF_023898315.1. Taxonomy (NCBI): domain Eukaryota; kingdom Metazoa; phylum Arthropoda; class Insecta; order Orthoptera; family Acrididae; genus Schistocerca; species Schistocerca nitens. The sequence goes on from NC_064617.1 coordinate 635,279,301, forward strand.
GTATCAGCAATATCTGCATTCAGCAGACATCCCCAGATAGTGTGTTCTGGCATGATGCCTTCTTCACAATAGGCACATTTGGAGGTTTGTCTTCACCCATGTCGATACCAGTAGTTGACATATGGCCTATGCCCTGTCAAAAAGTGTCAGTTTCCTTGAGGGAATCAAATGTCTCATTCCCAGTCACTGTTTTATGCTTGGGAGAAACCTATTGGTGTGTCTCACTGTTTGGGTGTCATCCCATTGTTTCTGCCATAACAGGAGGATCTGATTGTGAATTTGCTGCTTGCTTGTGGTCTGGATTCCTATTAAATTCTGCACTTCATGACATTCTGTTTTCTCCAATACACCATCACTTCCTTGCATTTGGAGACTGAGTGGGCACACCCCTAGTATTACCTGCAATGCCTCTACTGATGATGGTGATGATGATGATGATGATGATGATGATGATGATCTTTGGTTTGTGGGACACTCAACAGCACAGTCATCAGCACCCGTACACATTTCCAATCTGTACACAGTCCAATCTAGCCATTTTCAAGAATGATGATGGAATAATGAGGACAACACAAACACCCCGTCCCCGAGCAGAGAAAATCTCCAACCCGGCCAGGAATCGAACCCGGGACCCGGAGGCAGCAATGCTAGTCACTATACCAAGAGCTGCGAACATGCCTCTACTGACTCAATACCGAAAGATCCCATCAATTGAAGAACTATCCACGTTGCACCATGTTAAATATCTGTGCTAGTGTTCTGAGCAGAAGTCTGTGTGCTCAAGCACTTCTTATTGTTTGCAATGGTAGTTTACAATCGTACCTGACAAGACTAATAATTTTGTTCATCATGTTCCACACCCTCCTGATCATTTCTTCAAAATTTGCACTATAAGTTTGTCATTTGTCCAGAAAGAACCCTCGGTATCTGGTGATGGATCTGCTGCTTAATTTCATAGTTGGGTCCCTTAAAAGGTTTCCTTTTAATAACATGTATGTGGTCTTTTCAGATGCAATAAACAATTTAACTCCATGGCACTACTGATGTAATTCTTGAAAGACCGTGTTACATCTTTCTTCCAGATTACTTCTGGAGCTCCCCTTCACAAAGATAATCATGTTGCCAGCATACACCGATATTCCTAAAACCCCTTCCTTGTGCTGCAGCTTCCCTAATAGTGGGCATAGTATCAGAGCCTAGAATATTACACTTATGAATCCCTGTGGGCAGCTTTACAAATTGTTTTTGTAAGGCTCTCTCCTGGGCATGCCAGGGTTGATTCTCTGTTTAGCCAACAGTTCTTAAAATAATTGTATAATGCTCTTGGCAGTCCAAGTCCCTCAGGCAGTCAGAAAGTTGTGACCAGCAATCAAATGTCCCAGCAATGCCTACCACTGTGGCTACACCGTATTTATGCTGATTAGTTTTTGCAAGTCTTATCACCTCTTCTGTTGACTTCCACTTCTGAATCCATACTGTTGGGAGTTCATTTCATAAAAAAGTCTTCTCTCCTGTAGACTTACTTCATATCAGATTATCTAGTACATTCCATAAGGTGCATACTGGTCTACATGTTTTCTGAGCTAGTGATACTCGTATATGATATTTTTCAAGACAATGAAATTATGTTTTTCCACATATCTAGCATTTTTTCTACAATAAATATGCATTATAGAGTTGTGCATATGAAGGGCATGCAGAGCTTCAGCAGAGATGCTGTAAGGACTAGGTGATCTGGTCCTTTCCAGTTTCAGGACTTTTTTCCTTACCTCCCCTTCTGAAGATGGGAAAATGATCCAGTCTCCATTGTATACTTCTCTATTTTTGTTCTGTTGCTCTCTGACTTTACAAAATTTGTTGTTTGTCATGTCATCTAGAAAGAGTGTGTCCATCATTAACTGTGAGGTTTGCTGCCAGTTTTCTATCTTGCTGCCATCTGCTTGTTTTTGAGATGATAACATTGTTGAAGATTTATCTTTTGACAAATGATTTTATACTTAGTTAGAGATGAGAAAATTAGGTAATGATGCCACTGATAAAGAAATAAATTAAGTATCTTGAAACTCTGTGACTGGGAGACTTGTGCCCATTATCCTGTCTTTTTTGGGCAGTGCTCTTACCAACTGAGCTACCTGGCACAACTCATGACCTAATCTAACAGCTTTCATTCTGCCTCTACTCTCTAATACTTTCCAGACTTCACAGAACTTCTCTTACATAACTTGCTGGATTAGCACTCCTAGAAGAAAAGATATTGTGAAGAAATGGCCTAGGCTTAGCCTCAGATTTGTTTCCAGAATGAATTTTTCACTTTGTAGCAAAGGATATTCAAGTTCTGGTCAGACACTGGGTTTTAATCTGTCAGGAAGTTTAAAAACTGTGTGCACTACACTGCTGAGTAAAAGATTCAGTCTGGAACATATGTATCAATGCTATTCTAAAACAAAGCTTCAAAACTGCATAATACAAGTTAGCCGAGACTCAGTGATGTTAAATGAGCACAATTCAAAAACAAACAGTGTTCCTAATACTTTTCAACAGCAAAGTGATTGTCACTCATTACAAATTTTTACATTTGGAATTTACTATTCAGGAATCCTACAAATGCTGTGTGAAGGTGAGAAACTGCATGGAGATGACCCAAACTCTTAAGAATACCCCAATGATATTCAAGGAGAGAAATTTAAATTTTAGTCCTCATTTTCCTTTGCTTTAATAATTATTTCAACAAGCTGCAAACTAACAGCATAAATCTTTTCAATTTATCAGTACTTCCAACAGCAGTGCTAAAATCAGACTATGGCACCTATTCTTAACACAAGGAGGTAATGAAAACTATAGAGAATGGTGCACAGGAAATACATATTTCTCATAAAGCAAAACAAGTAACGGTTCATTGAAGGAGACAAGCAAAAATGTCAAAGTTCCTTGAACAGGAATTACAATATCAGGGATGTCAATAGCAGTGAAACACACTAAGCACCTATCTTAAGAGCAGTTACTCATCACTTTGGATGAAATTAGTACCACAGTGAACACTAGCTATGCATGACACATTTCATATTCCATTACAGGCTAAAACTTGATACGGTGTGTAAGATGTGACTCAAAGCAACTCATGGAGAATCAAAAACCACACATTTGCACATACACCGAGAAAAGTGCAAGCGTGCAACAATAAATATCATTACAATAAACAAAATATTGGTTTATTACAATGTGCTAGAGGCCAAAAGCTAGAGTTTGCAATAGATTACAAAAGCATCTCACAAAAATACAAAATTTAGAAATGTACTGCATCATCCATATAGATCTGACCTCGTGCCTTCTGATTTCGGCTCACTCTAAAGGTGCACACTCAGATACAACAGAGAAGTGGAAAACTTAGTTCCTGTGTTTTCTAAAGCCTTTATCTCTGAAGGAATGAACTGTACAATAATACTGCTGTACTTTAAACATTTTGAAGAAATGGTCATTTATTGACTCAAAACAGGTTTCACTCGTGAGCTGCATTGTTCCCCCACACTATTTCATTTGCAGAATACACATCAATATAATATCATCACCATCATCATCATCATCGGCAGCAGCAGCAGCAGCATCAACAACAACAGCCATCTGGCATCTAATGCTGAATAAACACCAGTACTTACTTGCCCATAAAAAATTTATTGTGATTAGTTGCATCACGGAGTGTATCACCAAGTTTCTTCTTTACTCTTTTCTTCGGTGTAGGCTGCTTCTTCCTATCAGCTGACACTACTGCAGGGCCAGTAGCTACTGTTAACCCATCTGAACCAGTAGTACTTCCACCTGCTTCATCAGATGCTGCTGAGGGTTTCTGGAAAGAAGGGCAGCCCTCATTCTTCCACGAATTCCAGTGCTCCTCCCTCTGCAAAAAATGCATTTACCATCTCAAGCACAAGTAGTAGATGCATAGGCTGATACAAAATGCATTCTATGTACTGAAATAAACCAGAATAAAAGCCAAAATATTTTTATTTGAACATGTGTGGATTTCAAATATCTTTTGCTTGTTTTAATCTAGAATTGTAAATCTCTTTACCTATTGAAAATAGTTGTTCCTTCTTCAAAACAAACAACTTTCTCCTGAATTTTGTTATGTATAATCACATCCTGCATATACTTACAGAAATTACTGCAAAACTATGTAGTTTTTTTCCCAAACCAGTGATTCTCTTATGTGTAGGAATACTATCTTTCACAATGTGAGTGGGTTTAACTAGAAGAGCAATTTCAGGATTTCTTTTCAAATGTTTTATGCAAAGTCTATCTTCTCTTTCCTAGTATTGTATCACGTCAAACGGTTCACTCAATTACTTAATGGTTTCATAGTTCTGTTTTTCACACTTTGTAGTTGGTTGCCTTTCCTGCTGCTATGATTTCAATAAACCTAATGCAGAAAAGTCATACACATTATCTGTCTGTGAACTATATAAACTTTGTACTGTATGTTGCCGTATCTCAACTGTTTGTGTATTGTGTTTTATGCATGGTGACTGGGGAACAGTCCAGCATTTGCCCTGTGGTGGTGTCGCCCATAGAACAAGGTGCCAAGGCAAGGTTGGTACCTCACGACAGAACCACAAGTAAACATAGTCACTGACAGAGGTAATGATGGATAAGAGACCATGGCAAAGACATGCCCAGAGGAGTTCCTATACGCCACTGCATCAGCTCGATTGCTCACATCTGAGCACAGTGCCATTCAGCCCAATCAGCAATCACTGCTGAAGATGACAGCATCGTCTCTCTACAGAGCCAGCAGTACAGCAAATGTATTACACAGAACTCTACATAAAAGTTTATAGTCAATTTATTTTGTGAGAAGAGACTAGTATCTTGTTCTGTATCAAGCAATACATTAATGTTCACTGACAGTACAAATGCTTATGACATTCCTGTAGTCATGGGTAGTTACAAAGTTAAGTATTTCATTTAGGTCAAGTTGTAACAAAGTGATCTGAGGTTTTATATGCTGTAGTACCATCTCGGCCCTCGCCATGATTAAAGCTACGAACCTACCACTGTACCGTCGAATGTTATTTCATCTGGTACAACATGCCTAAACAAGTGTGGGAAACTGTCTCAAAAATTCACTTGGGCTAGCCGGTGTACCAGACCAATGTTGGTAGAGGGGAAAAAAGGACAGGTATACACTCGCACACACACACACACACACACACACACACACACACATATCCATCCGCACATACACAGATACAAGCAGACATTTGTAAAGGCAAAGAGTTTGGGCAGAAATGTCAGTCGAGGTGGAAGTAGAGGCAAAGATGTTGTTGAAAGACAGGTGAGGTATGAGCGGCGGCAAATTGAAATTAGCGGAGATTGAGGCCTGGCAGATAACGAGAAGAGAGGATATACTGAAGGGCAAGTTCCCATCTCCGGAGTTCTCACAGGTTGGTGTTAGTGGGAAGTATCCAGATAACCCGGACGGTGAAACACTCTGCCAAGATGTGCTGGCCGTGCACAAAGGCATGTTTAGCCACAGGGTGATCCTCATTACCAACAAACACTGTCTGCCTGTGTCCATTCATGTGAATGGACAGTTTGTTGCTGGTCATTCCCACATAGAAAGCTTCACAGTGTAGGCAGGTCAGTTGGTAAATCACGTGATATCCTGTCACAAGTGGGGCACTTTTGTGGTTCTTCTGTGGGAGGTTCTGGGTTTGAGGGGATGAGGAAGTGGCTCTGGTTATTTGCTTCTGTACCAGGTCGGGAGGGTGTGTGTGTGTGTGTGTGTGTGTGTGTGTGTGTGTGTGTGTGTGTGTGTGTTTATATATATATATATATATATATATATATATATATATACACTCCTGGAAATTGAAATAAGAACACCGTGAATTCATTGTCCCAGGAAGGGGAAACTTTATTGACACGTTCCTGGGGTCAGATACATCACATGATCACACTGACAGAACCACAGGCACATAGACACAGGCAACAGAGCATGCACAATGTCGGCACTAGTACAGTGTATATCCACCTTTCGCAGCAATGCAGGCTGCTATTCTCCCATGGAGACGATCGTAGAGATGCTGGATGTAGTCCTGTGGAACGGCTTGCCATGCCATTTCCACCTGGCGCCTCAGTTGGACCAGCGTTCGTGCTGGACGTGCAGACCGCGTGAGACGACGCTTCATCCAGTCCCAAACATGCTCAATGGGGGACAGATCCGGAGATCTTGCTGGCCAGGGTAGTTGACTTACACCTTCTAGAGCACGTTGGGTGGCACGGGATACATGCGGACGTGCATTGTCCTGTTGGAACAGCAAGTTCCCTTGCCGGTCTAGGAATGGTAGAACGATGGGTTCGATGACGGTTTGGATGTACCGTGCACTATTCAGTGTCCCCTCGACGATCACCAGTGGTGTATGGCCAGTGTAGGAGATCGCTTCCCACACCATGATGCCGGGTGTTGGCCCTGTGTGCCTCGGTCGTATGCAGTCCTGATTGTGGCGCTCACCTGCACAGCGCCAAACACGCATTCGACCATCATTGCCACCAAGGCAGAAGCGACTCTCATCGCTGAAGACGACATGTCTCCATTCGTCCCTCCATTCACGCCTGTCGCGACACCACTGGAGGCGGGCTGCACGATGTTGGGGCGTGAGCGGAAGACGGCCTAACGGTGTGCGGGACCGTAGCCCAGCTTCATGGAGACGGTTGCGAATGGTCCTCGCCGATACCCCAGGTGCAACAGTGTCCCTAATTTGCTGGGAAGTGGCGGTGCGGTCCCCTACGGCACTGCGTAGGATCCTACGGTCTTGGCGTGCATCCGTGCGTCGCTGCGGTCCAGTCCCAGGTCGACGGGCACGTGCACCTTCCGCCGACCACTGGCGACAACATCGATGTACTGTGGAGACCTCACGCCCCACGTGTTGAGCAATTCGGCGGTACGTCCACCCGGCCTCCCGCATGCCCACTATACGCCCTCGCTCAAAGTCCGTCAACTGCACATACGGTTCACGTCCACGCTGTCGCGGCATGCTACCAGTGTTAAAGACTGCGATGGAGCTCCGTATGCCACGGCAAACTGGCTGACACTGACGGCGGCGGTGCACAAATGCTGCGCAGCTAGTGCCATTCGACGGCCAACACCGCGGTTCCTGGTGTGTCCGCTGTGCCGTGCGTGTGATCATTGCTTGTACAGCCCTCTCGCAGTGTCCGGAGCAAGTATGGTGAGTCTGACACACCGGTGTCAATGTGTTCTTTTTTCCATTTCCAGGGGTGTATATATATATATATATATTAATAGAGGGAAACATTCCACGTGGGAAAAATATATCTAAAAACAAAGATGATGTGACTTACCAAACGAAAGCGCTGGCACGTCGATAGACACACAAACAAACACAAACATACACACAAAATTCAAGCTTTCGCAACAAACTGTTGCCTCATCAGGAAAGAGGGAAGGAGAGGGAAAGACGAAAAGATGTGGGTTTTAAGGGAGAGGGTAAGGAGTCATTCCAATCCCGGGAGCGGAAAGACTTACCTTAGGGGGAAAACAGGACAGGTATACACTCGCACACGCACATATCCATCCACACATATACAGACACAAGCAGATATATATATATATATACAAAGATGATGTGACTTACCAAATGAAAGTCCTGGCAGGTCGACAGACACACAAACAAACACAAACATACACACAAAATTCAAGCTTTCGCAAAAAACTGTTGCCTCATCAGGAAAGAGGGAAGGAGAGGGAAAGACGAAAGGATGTGGGTTTTAAGGAAGAGGGTAACGAGTCATTCCAATCCCGGGAGCGGAAAGACTTACCTTAGGGGGAAAAAAGGACGGGTATACACTCGCACACACACACATATCCATCCACACATATACAGACACAAGCAGACATATTTAAATGTCTGCTTGTGTCTGTATATGTGTGGATGGATGTGTGTGTGTGTGTGTGTGTGTGTGTGTGTGCGAGTGTATACCTGTCCTTTTTTCCCCCTAAGGTAAGTCTTTCCGCTCCCGGGATAGGAATGACTCCTTACCCTCTCCCTTAAAACCCACTTCCTTTCGTCTTCCCCTCTCCTTCCCTCTTTCCTGATGAGGCAACAGTTTGTTGCGAAAGCTTGAATTTTGTGTGTATGTTTGTGTTTGTTTGTGTGTCTATCGACCTGCCAGCGCTTTCGTTCGGTAAGTCACCTCATCTTTGTTTTTATATATAATTTTTCCCACGTGGAATGTTTCCTTCCATTATATATATATATATATATATATATATATATATATATATATATATAGGGAAACATTCCACGTGGGAAAAATATATGCAAAAACAAAGATGATGTGACTTACCGAACGAAAGTGCTGGCAGGTCGATAGACACACAAACAAACACAAACACACACACAAAATTCAAGCTTTCACAACAAACTGTTGCCTCATCAGGAAAGAGGGGAAGGAGAGGGAAAGACGAAAGGATGTGGGTTTTAAGGGAGAGGGTAAGGAGTCATTCCAATCCCGGGAGCGGAAAGACTTACCTTAGGGGGAAAACAGGACAGGTATACACTCGCACACGCACATATCCATCCACACACACACACACATATATATATATACACACTCCTGGAAATGGAAAAAAGAACACATTGACACCAGTGTGTCAGACCCACCATACTTGCTCCGGACACTGCGAGAGGGCTGTACAAGCAATGATCACACTCATGGCACAGCGGACACACCAGGAACCGCGGTGTTGGCCGTCGAATGGCGCTAGCTGCGCAGCATTTGTGCACCGCCGCCGTCAGTGTCAGCCAGTTTGCCGTGGCATACGGAGCTCCATCGCAGTCTTTAACACTGGTAGCATGCCGCGACAGCGTGGACGTGAACCGTATGTGCAGTTGACGGACTTTGAGCGAGGGCGTATAGTGGGCATGCGGGAGGCCGGGTGGACGTACCGCCGAATTGCTCAACACGTGGGGCGTGTGTCTATCGACCTGTCAGCGCTTTCGTTTGGTAAGTCACATCATCTTTGTTTATATATATATATATATATCCCCCCCATGAACCATGGACCATGCCGTTGGTGGGGGGGCTTGCGTGCCTCTGCGATACAGATGGCCGTACCGTAGGTGCAATCACAACGGAGGGGTATCTGTTGAGAGGCCAGACAAACATGTGGTTCCTGAAGAGGGGCAGCAGCCTTTTCAGTAGTTGTAGGGGCAACAGTCTGGATGATTGACTGATCTGGCCTTGTAACATTAACCAAAACGGCCTTGCTGTGCTGGTACTGCGAACGGCTGAAAGCAAGGGGAAACTACAGCCGTAATTTTTCCCGAGGACATGCAGCTTTACTGTATGATTAAATGATGATGGCGTCCTCTTGGGTAAAATATTCCGGAGGTAAAATAGTCCCCCATTCGGATCTCCGGGCGCAGACTACTCAAGAGGACGTCGTTATCAGGAGAAAGAAAACTGGCGTTCTACGGATCGGAGCGTGGAATGTCAGATCCCTTAATTGGGCAGGTAGGTTAGAAAATTTAAAAAGGGAAATGGATAGGTTAAAGTTAGATATAGTGGGAATTAGTGAAGTTCGGTGGCAGGAGGAACAAGACTTTTGGTCAGGTGATTACAGGGTTATAAATACAAAATTAAATAGGGGTAATGTAGGAGTAGGTTTAATAATGAATAAAAAAATAGGAGTGCGGGTTAGCTACTACAAACAGCATAGTGAACGCATTATTGTGGCCAAGATAGACACAAAGCCCATGCCTACTAGAGTAGTACAAGTTTATATGCCAACTAGCTCTGCAGATGATGAAGAAATTGATGAAATTTATGACAAGATAAAAAAAATTATTCAGGTAGTGAAGGGAGACGAAAATTTAATAGTCATGGGTGACTGGAATTCATCAGTAGGAAAAGGGAGAGAAGGAAACATAGTAGGTGAATATGGATTGGGGGGGAAGAAATGAAAGAGGAAGCCGCCTTGTAGAATTTTGCACAGAGCATAACTTAATCATAGCTAACACTTGGTTCAAGAATCATAAAAGAAGGTTGTATACCTGGAAGAATCCTGGAGATACTAGAAGGTATCAGATAGATTATATAATGGTAAGACAGAGATTTAGGAACCAGGTTTTAAATTGTAAGACATTTCCAGGGGCAGATGTGGATTCTGACCACAATCTATTGGTTATGAACTGCAGATTGAAACTGAAGAAACTACAAAAAGGTGGGAATTTAAGGAGATGGGACCTGGATAAACTGAAAGAACCAGAGGTTGTAGAGTGTTTCAGGGAGAGCATAAGGGAACAATTGACAGGAATGCGGGAAAGAAATACAGTAGAAGAAGAATGGGTAGCTCTGAGGGATGAAGTAGTGAAGGCAGCAGACGATCAAGTAGGTAAAAAGACGAGGGCTAATAGAAATCCTTGGGTAACAGAATAAATATTGAATTTAATTGATGAAAGGAGAAAATATAAAAATGCAGTAAATGAAGCAGGCAAAAAGGAATACAAACATCTCAAAAATGAGATCGACAGGAAGTGCAAAATGGCTAAGCAGGGATGGCTAGAGGACAAATGTAAGGATGTAGAGGCCTGTCTCACTAGGGGTAAGATAGATACTGCCTACAGGAAAATTAAAGAGACCTTTGGAGAGAAGAGAACCACTTGTATGAATATCAAGAGCTCAGATGGCAACCCAGTTCTAAGCAAAGAAGGGAAGGCAGAAAGGTGGAAGGAGTATATAGAGGGTTTATACAAGGGCGATGTACTTGAGGACAATATTATGAAAATGGAAGAGGATGTAGATGAAGACGAAATGGGAGATAAGATACAGCGTGAAGAGTTTGACAGAGCACTGAAAGACCTGAGTCAAAACAAGGCACTGGGAGTAGACAACATTCCATTAGAACTACTGATGGCCTTGGGAGAGCCAGTCATGACAAAACTCTACCATCTGGTGAGCAAGATGTATGAGAGAGGCGAAATACCCTCAGAGTTCAAGAAGAATATAATAATTCCAATCCCAAAGAAAGCAGGTGTTGACAGATCTGAAAATTACCAAACTATCAGTTTAATAAGTCACAGCTGCAAAATACTAACGCGAAATATTTACAGACGAATGGAAAAACTGGTAGAAGCCGACCTCGGGGAAGATCAGTATGGATTCCATAGAAATGTTGGAAGACGTGAGGCAATACTAACCTTACGACTTATCTTAGAAGAAAGATTAAGAAAAGGCAAACCTACGTTTCTAGCATTTGTAGACTTAGAGAAAGCTTTTGACAATGTTAACTGGAATACTCTCTTTCAAATTCTGAAGGTGGCAGGGGTAAAATACAGGGAGCGAAAGGCTATTCACAATTTGTATAGAAACCAGATGCACAGTTATAAGAGTCGAGGGGCATGAAAGGGAAGCAGTGGTTGGGAAGGGAGTGAGACAGGGTTGTAGCCTCTCCCCGATGTTATTCAATCTGTATATTGAGCAAGCAGTGAAGGAAACAAAAGAAAAATTCGGAGCAGGTATTAAAATCCATGGAGAAGAGATAAAAACTTCGAGGTTCGCCGATGACATTGTAATTCTGTCAGAGACAGCAAAAGACTTGGAAGAGCAGTTGAACGGAATGGACAGTGTCTTGAAAGGAGGATATAAAATGAACATCAACAAAAGCAAAACGAGGATAATGGAATGTAGTCAAATTAAATCGGGTGATGCTGAGGGAATTAGATTAGGAAATGAGACACTTAAAGTAGTAAAGGAGTTTTGCTATTTAGGGAGTAAAATAACTGATGATGGTCGAAGTAGAGAGGATATAAAATGTAGACTGGCAATGGCAAGGAAATCGTTTCTGAAGAAGAGAAATTTGTTAACATTGAGTATAGATTTAAGTGTCAGGAAGTCGTTTCTGAAAGTATTTGTATGGAGTGTAGCCATGTATGGAAGTGAAACATGGACGATAACTAGTTTGGACAAGAAGAGAATACACACATATCCAATGTGTAAAGGAAGACTAATATTCAAATACAGTAAGCAAGTTCAAATGGATGTAGATTGCAGCAGTTATGCAGAAATGAAGAGGTGTGCACAGGATAGATTAACACAGAGAGCTACATCAATCCAGTATTTGGGCTGACGACCATGGCAACCAAAATGCCAATAATAAGTAAATCTCATCTAGTTTCCTTATAAATGTCACAGAAACTCGTACTTTCTTGAATAACTATGATATTTTCATTAGAAATCCACATAACACTTGTATAGGAATAATAATACTGTTACATTTCTTTTTTCCTTTTGCTAGAGGCAAGTGATATAATAATTTACAGCTACATCTACATACATACTCAGCAAGCCACTGCACAGTGCGTGGCGGAGGGTATCCTATACCACAACTAGCCATTTCCTTTCTGTTTCATTCGCAGGTATAGTGAGGGAAAAACAACTATCTGTATGCCTATATATGAGACCTAGTTTCTCGTATCTTATCTTCATGGTCCCTATGCGAAACGTATATTTGCAGCAGTAGGATCGTTCTGAAGTCAGCTTCAAATGCCAGTTCTCCAAACTTTCTCAGTAATGTTCTTCACAATTAATGTCTTCTTCCCTCCAAGGATTTCCAAGTGAGCTTCCAAAGCATATCCATAACACTTGCATGCTGATTGAACCTGCTAGTAACAAATCTAGCAGCTCACTTCTGAATTGCTTCGATGTCTGCTTTCAATCCTACCTGGTGTGGATCCCAAACACTCGAGCACTACTCAGTAATAGGTTGTAATAGTGTCTTATAAGCAGTCTCCTTTGCAGATGAACTACACTTTTCTAAAATTCTCCCAATAAACCAAAGTCAGCCATTCGCCTCCCTAACACAATTCTCACATGCTCGTTCATTTCAGATCACTTCAGAATATTTAATCAACGTGACTGTGTCAAGCAGGACACTACTAATGCTGTATCCATATATTAAGGGTTTGTTTTTCCTACTCATCCACAGTAACTTACATTTTTCTACATTAAGAGCCAGCTGCCACTTATCTCACCAACAAAAAATTTTGTCTACGTCACCTTGTATCGGCCTACAGTCACTTATCTTCAACACCTTCCTGTACACCACAGCACCATCAGTGAACAACTGCAGACTGCTGCCCACCCTGTCTGCCAGATCATTTATGTATATAGAAAATAGCAACAGTCCTATCACACTTCCCAGGGGCACTTCTGATGTTACCCCTGTCTCCGTTGAACACTCGCCATCGAGGACAACATACTGGGTTCCATTAGTTATGTAGTCAGAGAGCTAGTCAATATCCAGCAGCCTACTCCATATGCATGTATCTTCGTTAAGAGTCAAAGTGGAGTACCATGGCAAATGGTTTTCAGTAATCTAGAAATATGGAATCTACCTGTTGCCCTTCATGCTTGGTTCACAGTATATTATGTGAGAAAAGAGCAAGCTGTGTTTTACACGAGTTATGCTTTCTAAAGCCATGCTGATTTTCAAACTCAGAATATGCTCTAGAATTCTGCAGCAAACCAATGTTAAGTATATCTTTTACCCTTCTTATACACAGGAATCAACTGTGCTTTTTTCCAGTCGCTTGGCGCTTTGCGTTGGTCAACAGATTTGTGATAAATGCGGCCAAAGTAAGCTTGCACAAACTGTCAGAGGCAGAAAACATAAAAGAAACCCATTTAAGCCCTGCAACTACAGGGCAGACTTTAGATTTACAATTACCTGTAGTTCACTGCTATTAAAACACTGTTGATCTACAAACTTACTTACTTGAAGAAAGAAAGGACCATATAGGTGAGGTGTGGGAACTGAAAAACTCACAACTTAAAACTACATCTAACAATATTATCTCCACTGAACTGTGTAGTACTGTGCCTTGTTATCCAATAAGACAGTGCTTTCAACATTGCCTGTCTCCAGTTGCCAACCAAAGCTTTTAGCACAGTTTCAGTATTACAATTATATGAAAGTGATGAGGGAAATGTCTCAATTCTTAAAGGTAGTGCACCTGATTTTTCTTGCAACCTTTTTTTATTCAACCTTGCTCCACCAGGATGATCCACAACACTGTATGAATTCGTTCACCACTCAACTGACACGTGGCATTCTCAATTTGTCAACAGAATATGGTCAACTGCATAATGGTATCACCAATATAATGTCAATGCCCCTGAGGAATTTTATTTTGTGTTCAGATGTCAGGAGCTTAAGTGCACCTCTTGTGCATACTCTGAAAAAACTGAGCTTCTGGCTGACAATTTGTCAACTGTGTTGGATACCTACTAGAAGAATGTATTCAATTCAATGGCATGTCAACCACTTTCATTCAGTTTTGACATAAACAGTCATCATGTGACACAGCACAGTGAGTCAGATTCACTCAATAGTCTACATCATCTTCCGGTTACTCTCTCACTCACGATTTTCACTCCTTCCACGTCATACTATATACAAATGGGTACTGCCAGACTCTGCTACAGATTGAAAAAGAATCTTTTCGCAGAATATGCTTTGCAATTGATGGCACAGTGTGTAAAAACTTTTCTCTCTCTTGTGAGTTTGTCCTAAATAAGTACATTCACAATATTGAGAGAGTACCAGATGAAAACTACTAATTCTTTCTAATTTCTTCTGCATATATGTTCCAGTGTTGACATCTGTTAACACTGTCAGAACTTAGTTTCTGGGCATGGATTATACAATAACACTATATTCCGTCATTGCTCCCTAAGCAGTGATTAACTGTAAAATGTGCTGCAGTTATTGTCACTTACAATGTCTGCAACTTTTTTATGCATAACTTACAATAAGTAATGGAAGAAATTTGTGATACTATATGAAAAGCATTGGCACGTTATGACTGTCGTGTAAAAACATCATGTCAGGCTTGTATGTAACAGTATGGAGATTCTGGGAATACTGTGTATTAAAATATTGTCTAATAGAATGTGAAGAAGTTGAATGAGACTATTAGTTTAATGTTAGAAGTAGCACATGCAAAAGCAAACACACATGTGCCAAATAATGCAAGAACTGTTTTTGGAGAATTAAAACTCTTAATAAAAATTCATATGGAATTTTCAGATGGAAAACTACGAGGGTAAGTTTAGCCTTCTAATTATAAAGGTTTTTTTTTCCTTTGTGCACAATGGCACCTTCCTTCACATAGTATGACACATGTGTCCTAATTATATCTATTAAGTGTAAATGACTGTGAAAGAATCTCCACACATCAGACGGATCACCATTAACTGTGCCACATGCTCTCCGCTCAGTGAAACAACAAGGGAAGGTTTGGAATTTAAATGAGGATGATGGTGCAAAGTCTGGTGATAACTAACTTTATGCCACTTCATCTCTTTCCCTTCCAGTCAATTACTGGTAGTTAAAATTTTGCCACAATATCACATTCTAGCAAGAAGTATACATACTGTTGCATCTCCTTCCCATTTCATAATCAACTATTAAACAACACAAAAAGCTAACTCCAAGGTAAGATCTATAAGTAGCATATTTATCTGCCGATGTCACATTTCCTAACACCCTATCACAACAAATCAAACTAAAAGATGCATCTTGGAGAGATTTTTAATGCAGAGTATCTACATCTACATACATACTCCGCAACTCACCCTATGGTGTATGGCGGAGGGTACATGTACCTCTACTAGACATTTCCTTTCCTATTCCAGTCACATATGGAGCAAGGGAAAAACGATTGCTATAAGCCTCTGTATGAGCTCTAATTTCTCTATCCCGTCTTCACATTTCTTCCATGAAATGTATGTTGACAGCAGTTGAATTGTTCTGCAACCAACTACAAATGCCTCTTCTTTAAATTTTCTCAATAGTGCTTCACGAATAGAATATTGTCTATGCTACTGAAAGTCCCATTTGCATTGCTTCTCAGTGCCAGGGATGCCTTTTTCAATGTTCTTCATATGGCAGTCTGTGCAACGGGCAAACAATGGTACATCTATGTGATCCTCTTACAGGAATGATTTTGTAAATGTGAAATTTGAAACATTAGCTATCGTTTTGCTGTTTTCTATTGCCACACCAGACTGGATGATGAGTGATTGGACAAAAGCCTTCAAGCCACTTATTGATTTTACATAGGACCAGAATTTTCTTGGGTAGTCAGCAAGGTCCTTCAGTAAGGCAGTATGGTGGAACTTGTTGCATGCTTCACACATTGTCCTTTCAACAGTCACACAAATTTCTACTATCTTTTGCCCATCAACCTTTTCATATTCTTTTTTAATATGAGAGCACAAAAATCTCTGGTTTCTCAGCATTTTCCAAATTTTGCTGTTAAACCACGATGGTTCTTTTCCAGCTTTAATTCACATACTTGACATATACTTTCTAGAGCACAAATTATAATCAGTTTAAACTTTGCCCATAATTCCTTTGAAGTGCATCATACTAAATGACATTTTTCATTGTCTAAGTAGGATGCTAACAATGCTACACTGCATACTTACTGTTTTCTGAGTTTTTAGTTCTAAGCTTGAGATGTTTAATGTTTTGTGTGTTCAGTCCACAGTGTTTATGAGTTTGCAAGACAAAACAGTGATGTTTCCATGATATCACAGGTTTTGTATTGTGACTGCCTGATGGAAGCAGACTGAACAGTCACCATGTTGATTTAAGTGTTCATGAAACTTGCATTCCGTATTTGTTGGTTTGCTTATTTATACTTGTGTATTAAGAAAATATATAGTTTAAGTGATAAACTGCAACAAAGCATACAGAGATATCTAGAGACAGGAATGGATTCAATGTCGAAGTTTCAGCCTCTCTGTTCATGCCCTTTTGATGTATGCAGTGGAACTTGAATATTGTCAGGAAGTTGGTAGGACACCCATAGGCCCTGCTAGCCTAGTCTTCAGAAGGCCCATACAAGCTGCACTCAGTAGAAATCAAGCCCCCACACCTCTACTGCGTAGAGGTAATTGGCATTTCAAGCTGCAATCTTAAGATCAGCTACTACCCATTCAAAAAACATCAATCAATATAAACATTCCCAAAAACACTCATTGCCAATATTCCTGTGTGAAATATTTGAAATGTGCCATGACAATTTAAATCCTGTACTACATTACTGATAAATACATGTTAATATCTCTTTTTGGGGCAGCTCTGCCTCAAATCCCTGAACAATGAGCTGCACCTGATTATAGTCATAATTACATCTACTACACCAGCCCATTCTCTGATTAATTTGTTTGTTCTCTGTCTCTCCTACCAATTCCCAACATGCGATGCTCCAGTGTTCACTGAATAACTATCAATTTCTGAATTGTTTACTCAATAAAGGTCCATGTCTCACTGCCATAAGTCTAAAGTGGCAGTACACAAAAATTGCAAACTTTCCTTTTTGGACATATTGCAAGCTTGATTTTCTTCTGTTTGCTTACTTTCCTGTCCATCCAGCTTTTGTCTTCAGCTACCCTAGTTTCCTTATGCAGTGCAATATTTTGTGTATCTGATTTGCTCATATATATATATGGACATAGTTGTAGTCTTTCTAAGAATAGGATATAGAAATGTTTACCTTCTGCAATTGATTATCATATTTCATCATACTCAGACAACATACAGTAACACTGATCTTTTAGTTTTATTTACAGTTCCATTACAGCAAATTATTCAGTCATACAAAGTAAAGTTATATATATATATACAACTGTATGTGATACCATTCAATTTTGTGATTGTATTTATATTATTAACTTATACACAGCAACATAGCTATTTGCTACATTGGAACTGTAAATAAAATTAAAAGATAAAGGTTACTGTATTTTAGATTTTATCTGACTCTCTCTCTCTCTCTCTCTCTCTCTCACCATGCATGGGAGCACGCGCGCACGCTCACACACACACGCGCGCACACACACACACACACACACACACACACACACACACACACACACATTGCCAAAAATTTAGTCAGCACATATTGAAACACATAATAACGAAACACCAAGTGAAGCAAAAAAAATTGTTGTTAGAATGTTATAACAGAATAATAAAATAATGTGCATTCAAAAATGGCAGCAAGAAGGAGAGTTTATTAAATAACTGGACCCTTTATCTAGAAAAAACAGAGTAAACACGCAGAAGAAACAGAATTACCCAAAAACTTACAGAAGTTACCCAATAATCTATGTCACAGGATAAATAATGAGACAGGATGAGAGGGAATCCAACAATTGAACCCTGCTAACAGACAACATTAGAAAATCTGATAAGGCAGTTTCAATGTGAGGATACAGAAAGAGGAGCCTGATATAGTTTAAATGATGTAAGTGGTCAGTTTTAGATAATGGAAATAATAAGCAAAAAAATGGAGCTGGCGAAGAAGGACATAACTGAAGAAGAACAAAAACAAAGAACGAAAAATGCAGGTGAAAGGGAAAAATTAAAAAACTACATTATAATACATAATTGTCTAATTCCATTTCTTTTGTTTGATGATGCAATCTCTTATTCTGACATCTAATGTTTAAGATAATTTTTTGGTTACATTTATTACACTGCTGCCACCTGAAACAAGGGACTTTTATTTTTACTTTATTTAGCCTGAAATTTTTACAATTATTCTTTTCTTAATAAAAACATACATACATACCTTAAGTATATGTTTCACTGCCCTCACAAATGAAGGACCATCTGGTGGTGTTTCTGCCAGGAGATTGTAAATCATGTCTGTGGTTTCTTTGACCCACTCTACTTGATCTGTCTTCAGTTCGTGGCTCTCACTGGAACATAATTATGTAATCAAGTAACTGGTATACAAGGGTATGTTGCCATTACAAACATTACAACAGAGGGAGGGGGATGGGCAGTTACACAAAAACAAGTTAACATACTATACAGAATCCAATTCTGAAAGTCTGTACTCACTTGCCAGTCTATTGTCCACAATCTCCTAGACTGAAAAGGTCAGTATACTATACTGGTTCTAGTATTCAAATACAAACTACATGCACTTCTCATAACCAACAGCAGTTTGCAAAATGATGGTAAAAAATTGCATTTCAGCATGGTGGAATCATTAATTTTACTTGTAAGGCATTTCTTTTTCAGTGAGAAATGCAGTGTTTCGTAATAGTCTGTCTATACACTCTGGACATGAAGATAATAATAGAGAACAAAACAGGTCATGTGGCTGTTTGCGCTGAATCCATACACACAACACAGTGTGAGTAGAAGGAAGTAATAATTCTCTTGGTTTAATTTTGTACTTACTAATAGATACACTATAATTATACAAAAAATGGGAAAAGTTAATACATTTTTGTATGAACAATGTAAGTAGATTTTAAAATGTTTTGGAAGTTGAGAAGGCAATTCAAGTCCAGTGGCAATGAAGAAGAGAATGAGATACAGCACCATGTTACAGGAGACAATTAGAAATCTAATATGACACTTATGTATTGTCTGGGATCTAAACAAAAGACAGTGAAAGACATAACCGTAATGTCTGCTCTGCACATCCAACCAGTGTCACACACTTCAGGCGCAACACTGGTGAAATATTCATCATCAAGACAAAGCTGACCAATCACCATACACATGTGGTCTCCCATCTGTCCTGAAATTTATGCTCGACTCTTCATAAGGGCATGATCACAACCTGTCAGCCAGAATGAGTGGTCACTTGCAAATTGTCTATAGTATTTGACATGCAACTTGCTACTGGGAATGGTTTTTAAATATAAGAACAGAAGTTAAGTAACAATTTACCTGCACAAATTTTATGAATTCACGCTCCCTACATCAGTACTTTCAAATTAAATGAATGAGAAGTGATATCCAAACTCACACTGGATGCCAAGGATAAACAAAAACAATGA
The DNA here is from genome assembly GCF_023898315.1 of Schistocerca nitens. NCBI lineage: Eukaryota > Metazoa > Arthropoda > Insecta > Orthoptera > Acrididae > Schistocerca > Schistocerca nitens. The sequence continues at coordinate 635,299,191 of NC_064617.1, forward strand.
TATGGAATGGATAACTCTTGAAATTAAAGTATTTTGTGAAAGAAAAATGAGTTGCATCTAATTCAGAAAACAAACAGTGTCAAGAGTTGAAACTTCATTAATATCGGATTTGTAAAATCCTTCAGTCTGTTATTTTTTTTTTAAAAAAGTGAAATACACATTTTGCCAAAAATAAAAATATCCAAGAATAAAACAAAATTTGAAATAATTTTAAACACAACGAAACAAAACGAAACAAAAATGTTGTTGTTGTGGTCTTCTGTCCTGAGACAGGTTTGATGCAGCTCTCCATGCTACTCTATCCTGTGCAAGCTTCTTCATCTCCCAGTACCTAATGCAACCTACATCCTTCTGAATCTGCTTAGTGTATTGATCTCTTGGTCTCCCTCTACGATTTTTACCCTCCACGCTGCCCTCCAATGTTATTCAATCTGTATATTGAGCAAGCAGTAAAGGAAACAAAAGAAAAATTCAGAGTAGGTATTAAAATTCATGGAGAAGAAGTAAAAACTTTGAGGTTCGCCAATGACATTGTAATTCTGTCAGAGACAGCAAAGGACTTGGAAGAGCAGTTGAACGGAATGGATAGTGTCTTGAAAGGAGGATATAAGATGAACATCAACAAAAGCAAAACGAGGGTAATGGAATGTAGTCAAATTAAATCGGGTGATGCTGAGGGGATTAGATTAGGAAATGAGACACTTAAAGTAGTAAAGGAGTTTTGCTATTTAGGGAGCAAAATAACTGATGATGGTCGAAGTAATCCAAATGAAATTAACCCCACAGAAAATAGCTCTGGCGGAAACTGTGACACATTCAAATCACTGGTCACAAACTCGACGACTACTTCCTCATAGTGACTGCAAGCATTGCACCAACTAATATTTGGCCAAATACAGTGCATTACATTTTCTTCCACATTCTTCTTATTTACAAAAATACAACCTCTAAGGAGATTGAGATATTCATCAGGTAACTAAAAAGCAGTAATCCCGCTGGCTTTTTATTTTGGATATGTAAGTTCTACGTCTACATCTACACTATGTGATCAAAAGTATCCAGACACCTGGCTAAAAATGACTTACAAGTTCGTGGCGCCCTCCACCGGTAATGGTGGAATTCAATACGGTGGAATGACAGCCCATTCTTCACGGAGTGCTGCACTGAGGAGAGGTATCGATGTCAGTTGGTGAGGTCTAGCATGAAGCTGGCCTTCCAAAACATCCCAAAGGTGTTCTATAGGATTCAGGTCAGGACTCTGCGCAGGCCAGTCTATTACAGGAATGTTATTGTTGTGTAACCACTCCGACACAGGCCGTGCCTTATGAACAGGTGCTCGATCGTGTTGAAAGATACAGTCACCATCCCCAAATTGCTCTTCAACATTGGGGTGCAAGAAGGTGCTAACATCAGTGTAGGCCTGTGCTGTGATTGTGCCATGCAAAACAACAAAGGATGCAAGTCCCCTCCATGGAAAACACGACCACACCATACCACCACCATATCTGAATTTTATTGTTGGCACTACACATGCTGGCAGATGACATTCACCGAGCATTCGCCATACCCACACCCTGCCATCGGATCGCCACATTGTGTACCGTGATTCGTCACTCCACACAATGTTTTTCCATGGTTCAATTGTCCAATGTTTAGGCTCCTTACACCAAGTGAGGCATCATTTAGTATTTACTGGCATGCTGTGTGGCTTATTAGCACCTGCTCGACCATGAAATCCAAGTTTCCTCACCTCCCGCCTGACTGTCATAGTACTTGCAGCGGATCCTGATGCAGTTTGGAATTCCTGTGTGATGGTCTGGACATATGTTTGCCTACTACACATTACAACCCTCTTCAAGTGTCGGCGGTCACTGTCAGTCAACAGAAGAGGACAGACCGTAAGCTTTTGTGCAGTAAGCGTCCCTTCACGTTTCCACTTCATTATCACATCAAAAACAGTGGAATTAGGGATGTTTAGTAGTGTGGAAATCTCACATACAGACACATAACACAAGTGACACCCAATCACGTGACCACATTAGAAGTCCGTGAGTTCTACGGAGTGCCCCATTCTGCTCTCCCATGATGTCTAATGACTACTCAGGTTGCTGATATGGAGTACCTGGCAGTGGGTGGCAGCACAATGTGCATAATATGAAAAAGTATGTTTTGGGGGGGTGTCCGGATACTTTTGATCACATATGTACACATCTACATCTGAATACGTACTCCACAAGCTGCTGTATGCTTCATGGCAAAGAGTACTACACAACACTACTAGTTATTTCCTGCCTTCAAAGAAGTGATTGTGGGTGAGGATATAGTTGGTCATGGTGACTAGGAAGGAGGTTGTTGGTTTTGAATCCGCCGGGCGTTGGGAAAGGTAGTGTTCAATAGCGGTAAGGCCATGGGCATTAGGAATGTAAGTGTACAGGGAGGTGGCATCAATAGTGATGAGCAGAACACCGTGTGATAAAGGGACAGGAACTGTGGAGAGTCGGTGGAGGAAATGGTTGGTATCTTTTATATAGGAGGGTAGGTTCCGGTTAATAGATTGAAGGTTTTGGTCTATGAGAGCAGAGATTCTGTCAGTGGGGGCACAGTAATCGACCAGAATGGGGCATCTTGAGTGGTTAGGTTTATGGACTTCAGGAAGCATGTAGAAGTAGGAGTGCGGGAGTGGTAGGGGTAGAGAAATGGACTCTGGGGAGAGGTTGGGGGATGGGCCTGAGTAGCAATACCTCCACTTTGACAGCTGCCACCCATTCCATATCAAGAAGTCCCTTCTGTGGAGCCTAGCCACCGGTGGTCGTCGCATCTGCAGTGACGAGCAGTCCCTCTCGCTGAAGACTTCACTGACCATAATTATTCTCCCAACCTTGTACAAAAACAAATCTCCTGTGCCTTATCTTTCCAGTCTCCCACCACCTCCCAAAATCCCACCATCCGGCCACAGAGGAGCATTCCCCCTTGTAACTCAGTACCACGCAGGACTGGAGCAACTGAATTACATTCTTCACATTCTTCACCACAGTTTTGATTACCTATCGCTGCACCCTGAAATGAGAAATGTCCTGCCCACTATCCTTTCCAGCCCTCCCACAGTGGTATTCCGCCGTCCACCAAACCTACACAATATACTCGTCCATCCTTACACAACCCCTGCTCCCAATCCCTTACCTCATGGCTCATTCCCCTGTAATAGACCTAGATGTAAGACCTGTCCCATACATTCTCCCACCACCACCGACTCCAGTCTGGTCACTAACATCACCTATCCATCAAATGCAGGGCTACCTGTGAAACCAGTCACGTGGTCCACAAGTTAAGCTGCAACCACTGGCTGCATTCTATGTAGGCATGACAACCAACAAGCTGTCTGTCCGCATGAATGGCCACCAACAAACTGTGGCCAAGAAATAAGTGGACCACCCTGTTGCTGAACATGCTGCCAAAAACGATATCATTTCAATGACTGCTTCACAGCCTGTGCTATATGGATCCTTCCCATCAACACCAGCTTTTCTGAATTGTGCAGGTGGAAACTTTCCCTGCAATACAGCCTACGTTCCTGTAACTCTCCTAGCCTCAACCTCTGTTAGTCGCTGTCCTCACCCATCCAGCCCCTTCTCTGCTCCCATTCCAACACTACACAGGCGTCATTCCACCACCACACCCAGTCCTTTTTTTATTTATTTCTCTCCTTTTCTGATACTTCCCCCTCCCTCCCCTCTGCCTGCCACCCAACCTGCAGCACTTCACTGTCCGCCATCCCCACCATACTATCCCTCCTCCTCCCCGCCCCAGCCTCCTCCTTTCCAACAACCCAGTCACCACTCCCATCATGCACTGGTGCTGCTGCTCGCAGTGTGGTATCAGTTGCCTGAGAGTGCAGTCTTGTGTGTGAGTTATGTTTGCATGAGTGTGTGTGTGCATATGTGCGTCTATTGTTGACAAAGGCCTTTGGCTGAAAGCTTTAAGTGTGAAAACCTTTTTGTTTTGCCTATCTGCGACTCAGCATCTCCACTAGATGGTAAATAAAAATAGCCCTTAGAAATGTTCATAATGTAACCATATGTACAAATTAATTTGCAATTTGAATTTAAAATGACTCATTCCACATCATTACTTTGTGCAAAATGATCTGTGGAACATGTAGCTAACTAACTACCACCTGCTTTACTCACAATTGAGCATTTGTGATCATTCTACAAAGTGTTACTCCCAGGTGAAGAACATAGTTTTACATTTCCGTACTTTTAAAACAAGTTGCCAATCTTTACACTGTTTTCAAATCTTTTCAAGATCTGACTGAATATTTATGCAGGTTCTTTCAGAAAGTCTGAGGTTACTATTAATATTGCCAGTAATGTCACTAATACACAATATGAACATGAACATGAACACTTCCCAGGGGCAGACTAAAAGTTACTTGTACATCTGACAATTGTACATCTAACATGCTGTGTCCTCCCTACCACGAAGTCCTCAATCCAATCATAAATTTCACTTGATACCCCATATGACTGTACTTGTCACAATTAGCATAGGGGTGGTACCGAGTCAAATGCTTTTTGGAAATCAAGAAGTACTGCATCTACTGAAGTGAGAAAAGTGCGAGTTGGGTTTCACATGATAAATGTTTTTGGGATCCATCCAGGTTGGCACTGAGATCATTCTGTTCAAGATACTTCAGTACATTTGAGCTCAGAATAAGTTCTAAGATTCTACAATAAATCAATGTTAAGGACAATGGACAATAGCTTTGTAGATCACTTCTACTACCCTTCTTGTAGAAAGGTGTGACCTGTACTTTTTTCAAAGAAATGGGCATGATTTTTTGTTTGAGGAATCTATGACAGATTACAGTTACAAGAGGGACTAACTTAGTATAGAATCTGACAGGGATTCTATCGGGCCCTGGAGCTTTGCTCAGATTTGCAACACCACTGACACAAATTCTTATTTCATTCATCTTTCCAGTGGTACGAGGATTAAATCTGGGCAATTCTCCTGGGTTTCAATTTGTATAGGAACATTTGAAAACAGAGTTAAGCACACCAGCTTTTGCTTCGCTATCCTCAGTTTTGGCTCCTGTCTCTTTCATTAGGGACTGGGCAGTAACTTTGGTGCCACTAACAGCGTTTATCTATGACCAGAATTTTTTTGGGTTTTGTGAAATACCATTTCTGCTATGGTAATCACTGAAGGCATCACACATCGCTCTCTTGACAGCCAATGTGTTTCATTCACATTTCTCTCTCTCTATAACTCTACGCTTTGTTTAACACCTATTATGTAGTACTCTCTGCTTCTTTAGAAATTTCTTTACAGTGACTGTATACCAAGGAGGTTCCCTCCCATTCTGAACTGTTCTACTGGATACATATCGATCTACGAGCTACAGTTTCTCTCCGTGCTTCTGTGCTATGCTGAAAGTTTCAAGTTCCTTGTTGAGATGTGTTGCAACTGATTTTTTTATCTACTTTACTGAACATATATGTCTTTCTGCTTGTTTTAGACATCCTTTGTACATTGGTAATCATTGTTACGACAACCGCATCATGGTCACTAATACCAGTTTCAATGTGGAAATCCTTAAGGCAGTCATGTGTATTTGTTGCCGTTAGATCTCGTATGTTTCTGAACTGTCTGTTCTAGATGGTTTTCAGAGAAGGCATTCAGTAATGTTTCACAGGATGTCTTATCACACTCACCACTAACAAAACTGTAATTTTCCCAGTTAATTGTTGGATGACTGAAGTCTCCACCAACAATTACAGTATGACTGGGGAATTTATGTGCAAATGAACTGAGGTGTTCTCTAAGTCTTTTGGGTGAATCACTAGCTGTCTGGTGGGTGATAGACAGATCCAATTATCATTCTATGCCCACCCCTTGTACTGATTCTTGCCCAAACAATCTCACATGCAGCTTCAATTTCTATGCTGGTGGATTTGAGTTTCTTGTCTACTGCTACAAATGCACCACGTCCATTTCCCACTTGCCTATCCTTTCAATATACACTTAAATTTTCCCCAAAAATCTCACTGCTATAAATTTCACATTCCAACGAGCTTTCTGTACCTAGTATCATTTGATCTTCACTACTTTTCATTAGTGCTTCGAACTCAGGCATTTTGTTGTGAATGCTTCAGCAGTTTAACATTAGAATTTTAATACTCTCACCTGTGGGAGGCATCTCTTTCGATCTTACATTGATACTTCTGCGTTTCCTTCAGCTATCGTTATCTGAATTGGCTGGAGAGTCACCAAATCTAAAAAAAAACTCTTGTGTGCACCCCACACACAGTCAGCTACCTGAGTAGCAGCCTCTGATGGGTAGTGCACACCTGACCCATTTAGGGGGACCCTACAGTTCTTGACCCTATGGCACAAGTCCATGAATCACAGCCTACCTTGCCACTGAAACATTCAGTCTCTGGTTCCGTCCTCCCACTCAACACAGAACCTAAGGGCCACGATCAGTTCTGGGGACAATGCCGCAAGTTGTCAGCTTTGTTGAAACTCCATGCGCAAGGCTGGTCTTCTCAAACTTCTCTGCCAGTCACTGGGATGACCCAAATATGACCTAAGAGCCCGGATGACAGGCATCATTTTTTCCAACGTCTGCCATAACCTGCAGTTGGTTGCACCCTGTTCCCTCAATGGCAGCTGGAATAGTCTCTTCAACATGTTGAATGAGGCTCCCAGGCATACATGCTAAGTGCACCTGGTGTCCTTTCCCATCCTTTGCTGCCATTTCCCTGACAGGTATCATCATTTGACATATATTTGAACTGCCGATGATTAATAGAGCCCTACCCTTAGGAATTTTCCTTCTCTTGACACCGGATGAAACACGTTCCCCAAAAACAGGTGAAGCTGGTCCCACTGCCTCAGTTTCACTGAAAGACAGCACCTCAAACTTCTTGGTTATGCCCCGAGTCCTCCCTGGCCCCGACTACCCTGTAAAGGACACAGGACACCTAGATCTACCACTGACTCGCTACTGACAGAGTGTACTTTCTGCAGAGGAAGCAGTAACCACAGATGAGGATAGATTTGAGATAGCTCTGGCACAGGTACCACAGGTACACGACTCTCGGGAGCTCTTGCAACCCACCGACTTGCAGCAGCAGCCAATTGTTTGACAGTAGTCAAGGCGATTTTCTGCTCTTTATGAATGTCAACCAACGCATCCTGTGTTTGAGAACAGCCTTCACAGTGGGCTGCATTTTGGTCAGTGCAACGTATTACAAGGCAGTGAACAAACAACTTTAAAGTAAGTCCACTTATTGTCTTTCAATTTGTAGAGCTAAAAAGTTGTAGTCCTCTATACGAATTCAAGCAAATATACAAAATGAGATTTCTATTATGGCAACACAAAAACCTGTGGTAAAAGTTAGTGGTTTCGTAAAACGTTTTGACATTAATTACAGTTGTTAGTAAACTTGAAAATGAAGTTAATTTACAACAAATGCACATAATATACAAGGCTACTGCTCGTTAAGGGAAAACTATGGATAACACAAAATGTTAGTTAGAACATCTGCTACACTAACTAAATAACAAACACCGATTTACTACAAATTGCTTGTAGATTACACAAAGGACAATGGTGGCCTCTGAAAATTCTCAAAAAACACATGTTTATTTGTGTTGACATACAATACGATAGAATGTTTTCTTTAGCAGAACTGTGAACCACAAATGCTCATTTGTTATGAAATAAGACTTATGCAAAACACTCATATCGGTAAATTACGAAAATATAGTTTTGTAACTGTCTGAAAATTCTCAAAAATAACCTATTTCTCACATAATTGTACAATAAAATTAGAGAACAATTGTTCTGAACAAGAGTAGGCCTACCATTGTAAAAATTTTAAAAGAGCACAATTACATTTAAGCCTATAATTGACGATGACAGTAGGAGTTTATCGCAGCACTCGTGAATGTTCAAAATTCCACAGTATATCACAATACAAACAGGTATTGGTACAATCAATTAAAGTTTATTCAGAAGTGATGCAAACAGTAAAGTATGCAATCTCATGCAAAGGAAAATTCCGAAGTCGACTTTCTTATATAAATAAATACACTTATTACACAGATTTTTCACTTAGCTGTTCCTGTGCACACTTCTACACTGATGTGTTGAAGAAGAACACTGCAGTGAAAGTTTACCTCAGTCAAAATCACTAAAATGTGCAGCACCAACAAAGTGTCTTCTGTCTCTTGCAGCTATGCCATGTACGCCACTATGGGTTTAGGTTGGCACTAGGTGCCTTGGTTGGTCGTGCTTCTCGGCCATGAGGCGACATCTTGTGGGGTCATGGGACATCAGGAGGAGAGAAGAGTCCTGGTGGTGGCAACAGAAGGAAGTGAACGGCGGATGCAGTGGAGTGCTGGGGTCTTGTGGAGGAGCGAATGACATAATGGAATGTTGGACATGAGTATAACTCGCCAGCTGGATGTAAAGATTGCTTCTGTATGATGCAGTGTCCCTGCTGCAATCTGTTCAGCCAACGTTGTCACCCGGCCTGTTCTCTGTTCATTCATCTGCAGTGAGCCGCTTATTAGTATATACTGAGGTATGGGTTGTTACCTCTCTGAGTAATCCCATTCCTGAATATTTGGAGAATGTTAATTTAATGTAACTGGAAGGTATTTGTTCCTTACATATTGTGTTGGTTCAGTTTAAAGTCAAAATATGATAACTAAAGTTTCCAGATACCATTTCTGGTCTGTTATGATAAATCCCTGTATTGGTCAGGACAAAGCATAGTGGTCAATAATTTTATTTATGTGTTATGTTTGTTCTAAGGCGTGTGGCCTGATATTATAACCTTGTAAATTTTTGGGGGAATTACTGATAAAATGGCCAATGGAGCTCCAATCAATATTTTGCAGAAACTGAAGTAAGTGTTACTAAGATTACTAAGGGAATCCCAACTTCTGATTTCATGTATGAGAAGGGTCTTATATTTCTTTGGTGGCTTGTGTACATGGTAGCTTACTTTTGTAATAAAATTTATTTTGACATATGTCATTGAACTCAAGTGAATATTCCATTCGCATTCCTATCCGTTGATTCCATTAATGTGCTTCAATAGTGGTAGCAGAGCAAGTTCGATCGAGTACAGTGATATGTTGTAGGTAACTTGCTCATGTGTGCTGTACAGTGATTTGTTTCAGTTAAGTTGCTTATATAGGTTGCATTTTTTCAGAATGCCTGCTGAAGTCAGGGATCTGGCTTATTTGAGATGGAGCGAACTGATCTACGAGTTACGTAGGCGTAAGCCCAAGCCAAAAGGTACCGTGTGGAAATTAACTGAATAGGTTCACCAAAACAGCCATTTACCGGTACATCAGATTACCGACCCGACAAAGGTAAGTCTGGCCACTGCCGCTATCGTTGGCACTTTCGAGGAAATGTTGGAGTTCATGCAGGGTGACATTGTTTGCACTCACGAGTCAAGTGAGTAGGCTGCAACCATGGTTTAACCATTACTTAGACGGGATGAATGACCTGGTAGGTGTGGACAAGGCGCAGGGGCAATTTTTAATAGCCTGCAGTAAGAGTATTCAGGAATAGCTGGAGGACCAGACTACGAATTATGGGGAAAGGACATGTGAATGTAGTCAAGCTGCTGCTGATGCAGGGGCAGGACAATTGTCCTTGACATGTTTTCAAAATTGCAAAACTCGTTGCAGGACAATTGGAATTAATGCGCTTATTTGTCACTAGATTCGGTTGATATTATAATTGAGTTCTTGAATTTTTCTGTAGAATTTCAGAGGCAAGCAGTAGATATGCAATTTGATGATTTGGATGTCTCGAAGTTCTTGGGCAGGGCACTACTGCTATGGGAAGGGTGCATGCTGAACTAGTGAGATCATTAGAAGTAACATGCACTTGGAAACAACTAAGAGAAAGGATTTGTAGGTTAGTCCCTCTGAGGGCCCAATAAGAATTGAGTAACCAATAATAATGGTGTGAGTAAGGTATGTTCAAGCCACTAGTAGAGTATGTAGAGCGAGTAAAGAAAAGTGTGACAGCCCTAGAGTTAGCGTATGCTGAGGAGCAGATGGTCCGACAATTTTGGTTGGTTTGAATGTAGAGACTAGACAGAGGGCAATATTTTGTGGGACTCCCGTCACTTATGATCAGTTAGAAGTAACAATCAGGCAGGTGCAGACCGCGGAGCTCATGAACGCCCAGTGGAGAGCATGGACCTGAGACAGGAGTTGTGCAGGACCGTCGGTGAAGAAGGCTCCTGAAGTAGGCAGTCCAGGTGATGGGCAATTACACCAACAATGAGGAAGGTGAGTCTCCGAAATAATGTGTCGGAATTGTGGCAGACGGGGACATGTGAGAAGGGAGTGTATGGGCATGGACAATAGGGAACATAAATTACGACAACTATTGCAAGGTGAAGGGAAGTTAATTAGTTCTGTCAAAGAAAGAAGGTCACTGCAGTGAATAATGGTCTGGTTTGCACATTACTTGATTTGGGATGTTTGATACTGGACATTAATGAGAAGTGGTTCTGAGAACATGAGGCAGTGTGTAGATGGGGAAGTTTAGGAATTAATTCTGAAGGCTATTTGGTGGTGGACAGATTAAGTTTGGGCATGAAAGGGGTTTTGCGTGTTAAGGTCACGGTGAGAGATTATTTGTGGAAGATAAATATAAGAGTGATTGAGAACCTGGTAACAGAATGCATATTGGGAGACGATTTTATTGATAAGACAGGCCTTATCCCTGGCTGGGCAAGGAAGCAGTTTTATTTCAGTTTTAATCCTCAACTTCTGCTTGGGTATTGTCAACATTTGAAAAGGGGATTAATCACTATGACTGGTGACACTCAGACTCTGGAAGGGGGAGAAGCCCAAACTTCATTAGCCGGCCTACTGGATCACCTTGATAGTTTTCTTTGAGATGCAATCAAGGCAGTATGTAAGGAATTCCCTGACGTGTTGACTGAAGAGACCTGATAAACTGAATATCACATTAAGCTGAGTGATCAGGTCCCAGTTAAGAAAGTGCCATATTGGTTTTTGCCCCAAAAAATGAAACGGTTAGAAGGAACATGTTGACAGGATGTTAGACAAGAGGATGATACGGCCATCTAAGTCACCATACGCTGCCCTGATTAGTTTTGGTACCATAATGCCAACAGTGAGTTTCACCCGATTGTGGACTACCGTGATCTTAACAAGAAAGTTATTTTACAATCGGTGCCTTTGCCAGACTTGCATACATGTTTCGGGTGGTTCAAGGGGGCTAAGCTCTTTATAACCTTGGATTTGAATCAGGCATACAATAACATTCCCTTGGAAGAAGGCTCAAAGACCATAACTGCCTTCACGACCAACTGACATTTGAGTTCAATTGGGTCCCCTTTGGACTGGCCACTTGGGGGGAGCTGTCCTCTCCCAGCTCAAGGACGCTGTTTTTCCGGATATCAACTTTAAATTTGTTTAGCATTATTTGGATGATCTAGAAATATACAGTCAACTGGTGCATGAACATATTTAGCATTTGTGGGAGGTGTTTCGGTGACTGGGAGAGGCAGAGCTCATGGTTAATTCCTGTAAGGTAGTTTTTGTCAGTGCGACTATGGAATTATTGGGGTATATTGAATTGGGAGAGGGAATTTGCATTGACAACAAAAGTATAGAGGCGATTCAACAATTTCTTACTCCATGGAACATTAAGGAGGTGGCAAGGTTTGTAGGCATCACAAACTTGTTCCGGTAACTCATTAACAGATTTGCCGAAATGCTCTCCACTTACTGAGTTGCGCAAGAAAGGATGTAAGTTTGTGTGCAGACCATAACAGGAGAGTTCATTTCAAGCGTTAAGGAGGCTTTACAATCAGCACCAGTGTTAGCTCTACTGGATTTCAATAGCGAATTCATCCTGCAGACTGGCACATCGGCATTAGATGTTGGGGCGAAACAGGAAGGGGGAAGGAGAGTGATAGCTTATGCCTCAAGAAGACTGAATGATCTGGAGAAGAGGTACTCCATCTATGGACTGGAAGCTTGGCAGTGCTTTTCAGTATGGAGAAATTCAGAAGTTCATTCTCGAAACTGATAACCAGGAACTTAGCTGGGTGTTAGCTAAGCCAAGGAGGGCTGGTCGCATAGCAAGATGGGCAATGCAGATTTTGGCATTCAAATTCGATGTTAACGGTACCCACAGTTTGGAAAATATTGTGGTGGATGGCTTCAGCCGCATGTGGCGAGGACGAAGAGGACAGAGAAGACTAAAGCCGGGCAGATTTGTGGAGGAAGCCATGATTGTGTTGATCCTTACTCAGATTCCTCAGTTGTTCCGCGGCATCAGGGACTTCCGTGTTGGCCGACCAGTCATTGTAGCGTCCGTAGTGTAGAGGTCCAGCATTTTTGGGATCATCGGAGCAGTCTCTTTTGCTGCAGTGGTGTCATCCTTTTGTATAGTGATTCAGACGTTCCCTGGGTGGTCATACCACACACATTGTGCCGCCGTGCCCTCGACCTCCTCCACGCTGGCCATTGGGGCATCGTCCTCACTAAACAGCTGGCCCGCTGACACCTTTATTGGCAGGGTTTGGATAAAGACATTGCCTCCCTCATGTCAGCCTGCAACACGTGCCAAACACGCCAAGGCAGCACCCCCGCGCCAGTATTTTTAATGGCCGAATGCAGCTGCTCCATGGGAATGTCTCCATTTGGATTTCGCAGGGCCTTTCATGGTTCTCAGTAGCTCATCCAGATCAAACTCCATGTCGGAATACCCTTATGTCTCCTGCATGATGAACACTACTTCTGCTGAGACTATCAAAATTCTCCGGCGCCTCTTTGCTGTTGAGGGACTCCCCAAAATGATCGTTACAGATAATGGTCCACAGTTTACTTTGACCAAGTTTAAACAATGCTATACTGCCAATGGAATTTCCTGCATCCATACTGCCCAATTTTACCCTGCGTCAAACGGCCGGACAGAACATTTTGTGTGGGTGTTCAAGACCCATGGAGGAGGCCATGCTTCTTTTTTTTTGGCTACACAACGCACTGCCCCCATGCTGGTAAAAGTCCAGCAGAGGTACTTCACAGTCGATCATTCCATTCTCCCCTATCTGTTCTTGTTCCCGAGACTTCTCACCCTCCCGCCCGCACTCCGGTGCACTCCTTCCGCGTCGGTCAGGAGGTCTGAGTGTGGATCTCTCATCCATGGGCGTGCTGGGCGCCTGCAGTCATCACCAAGCTCTGCGGCCAGGCAATGACATCTCTCTGTTGGGCCAACAGTTCCACCGCCTGCTGGCACCTCAACCATCTCCGCCCCTGTCTAGAGGACCACGACACCCCAGAGGAGATGCCAGTGCCTATCACTGGCCGCCCTGTGATGGAACCTCCGCTTCCGCCTCCGCATCTGTCACTGTCTCTGCCAACAGCTTCCCCTGCTGCATCACCACCTCCTGCCCCTGCCGTCCACGAACCCATGGACGTCAAACAGGACACCCCAGATCCTATGGATGTTTGTGGTGCTGTGCATTCTTTTCTCCAAGGGGAGAAATGTCATTTTGGCCCCTTATCATTTAGAGGGCCCACACAATTGACAAGCAAGATGGGCTGCCGACCTACCTTCAAGAGCGCAGACCGAAACATCACCAAAGGATATAAACAATAACTGAATTTCTGAATAAACACAGAACTACTTCGCCAGACAACATGTGACAGTGTTCCACCAACCGGAAATCATGTGACTGACTTAGCACTCCGCCGACTCGGCCTTATAAGCACGCCTGAACAGTCAGACCGGCAGTGTTTACCTACCACTAGGGACAGCTCCGGCCAGTACTCACACCGGCTCTAGCATAGTATACACTCACTGTAGCATTCAGTAACACGTTGTATCTTGTAATTGGTGGAGTAGATTTTGATAATTATTTTCTTTCATTGTCTTGTTTCCTTATCTAGTTTTGCCACCACAAGAATTATGGGGTTTTCTTGTTGTTCTTGTGTTTGATAATTAGTGCATGTCAAGAAGGCATTTTTTAAAATTATAATAAAGTGTGTTCAAATTTGACTGTTAGTTCTTTCCTGCCAACTGCAGAACAGTACAGATGCCTTTACAAAGTGTGTCTGGTTATTACCTGTTCAGGGAGCAACTGCACAGATGGTCGAACAGAAGTTACAAGATATATTTGGGACCTTTGGACCACCCCAAACCCTGGTTATGGACATCACCTTTACTGGACATCAGTTCAGACAGTTCTGCCTTGTGATGGGTATTTGCCACATAACTGCGACCCACTATTATTATAACCCCTCCTAAGCTGAGAGGTTGAATAGGATCTCAAAACTGCCTTAATCGTGTGCCATAGTGCAGATCAAGGGCGATGGGATCACTCACTGCCCTGGTTGTCGATGGTGTTTAGCACCGCCTGCCTTGAGAGCCATCAGCCTACACCTGCCGGCTTGCTTCTGGGATATCAGTTGGCCACTCCACTGTGCAATTTATCATCCATTGAGGGCTTTTTACCTGAAGGGAAGGATGTACAGCAGGTAGTTGTGCAGTGGACGCATGCCACGAGGTGTATCCAGGAGGTGCATAGAAAGCCAGCCATGCGGTACAATAAGTGGCAACGGCCCAACTCTTATAAGGTCGGGGACACAGTCTGGGTCCATAATTTTCAAGGGGTGAGTAAGGCTTCAGACAAGATTGCCAATAAATTGCTACCCCGATTTAATGGGCCTTTTGAAACCCGGGAGTTCCTGATACCAGTTACCATCCGTCTAAAGAAACATGAAATAGGTAAAGAGGTACAGGTACGTTTGTCACAGATAAAGCCAGGTCCTGAGGGCTAAAAGATGACTTCCTTCCCTTCTTTGGGCACGGCGGGTCACCGAAAGAGGGGGAAGGGGGGGGGGGGAGTATGTGCTGTGTATGGCACTATGGGTTTAGGTTGTCACTAACCGCCTAGGTTGGTCTTGCTTCCTCTCGGCAGTGAGGCGACCTCTCGTGGGTTCATGGGACATTAGGAAGAAAGAGTCCCACTGGTGGCGCAAGGAGGAAGTGCGAGGTGGATGCAGAGGGGTGCTGGACTAGAGTTGTAGACGAGCAAGTGGTGTACCGGAATGATGGACTTGAGTATAATTCGCCGGCTTGAAGTGAGGATTTCTTCTGAATGACACCGTATCACTGAGACACTGTGTCCAGTCAATGTTACCACCCGGCCTGCTTTATGTTCATTCGACTGCAGTGTGCCACTTACGGATGACAGATTTGTTTCTTGTGGGACTCGAATTATGTACCCCAAGGCAAACTGGTTTTCAGGGTGCTTGTTAACGAAAAAGAATAAAGTTGTTGTATGAGGAGGTCATGTGTGGATATTGATACTAACTACTATTCAAAAACTGGCTTTCTGCGCTATCACTGTTTATAGAATTACATGTGTTTATGCGTTGTGTGTTGCTGGTGTCTACTAGTGCCCTATTGCAAGTGCAATTTGAGATGTTGTTGTTCTCTGTTGTCTCTCTCTCTCTCTCTTTCTCTTTCTCTCTCTCTCTCTCTCTCTCTCTCTCTCTTTTTTTTTTTTTTTTTTTAAATTATGGCTGGTACGATCCACATTCGAGGTTTGGGGGAAAGGGGAGTGCCGCCAGGGATCCAAACCTACATACTAGTATATATCGAGGTATGGGTTGTTACCTCTTTGTGTAATCCTGTTCCTGAATGTTTGGAGTATGTTAATTTAATGTCCCTGGAAGGTATTTGTTTCCTATGTATAGTGTTGGTTTAATTTAAAGTCAAAATATTTCCACGTATCAAGTCTTGTTAGTTATGATAAATCCCTAAACCGGAGAGGATGAAGCATAGTGGTTAATAATTTAATTTATATGTTGTGTTTGTTCTACGGCATGTGGCCTGCTATTCATAATCTGTATATTTTCTGGGAGTAATTACCGATAAAACGACCAATGGGGCTCCAATCAATATTTTGTGCAACTGAAGTACATGTTACTAAGATTATTATGGGAACCCCACCTCTTGATTTCATATATGAGAAGCGTCATATGTTGTCTTTCATGTATTGTGTACATGGCAGCTTACTTATGTAACAAAATTGATTTTGACATATGTCACTGAACTCAATCAAACGCTCCATTCTCATGCCTGTCCAATGTTTCCATTAATGCACTTCACAACTAACAATGCTCAACAATATCTGTCGAAACTTCAGAAACTATAGTGACCTGAAGTGAGAATATTCCATAATTTCCCACAGTAAATTCCGCATTTCTTCAACCAAAATTGGCTGTGGAAGAAACGTGTTGCATTACTTATTGAGCATCCCTCTTATATAGAGAGTAAGGGGGAAACTACAGCGATAATTTTTCCTGAGGACATGCAGCTTTACTGTATGATTAAATGATGATGGCGTCCTCTTGGGTGAAATATTCCGGAGGTAAAATAGTCCCCCATTCGGATCTCTGGGCGCAGATTACTCAAGAGGACGTCGTTATCAGGAGAAAGAAAACTGGCATTCTACGGATCGGAGCGTGGAATGTCAGATCCCTTAATCGGGCAGGTAGGTTAGACAGTTTAAAAAGGGAAATGGATAGGTTAAAGTTAGATATAGTGGGAATTAGTGAAGTTCGGTGGCAGGAGGAACAAGACTTTTGGTCAGGTGATTACAGGGTTATAAATACAAAATCAAATAGGGGTAATGCAAGAGTAGGTTTAATAATGAATAAACAAATAGGAGTGCGGGTTAGCTACTACAAACAGCATAGTGAATGCATTATTGTGGCCAAGATAGACACAAAGCCCATGCCTACTAGAGTAGTACAAGTTTATATGCCAACTAGCTCTGCAGATGATGAAGAAATTGATGAAATTTATGACAAGATAAAAAAAATTATTCAGGTAGTGAAGGGAGACGAAAATTTAATAGTCATGGGTGACTGGAATTCATCAGTAGGAAAAGGGAGAGAAGGAAACATAGTAGGTGAATATGGATTGGGGGGGAAGAAATGAAAGAGGAAGCCGCCTTGTAGAATTTTGCACAGAGCATAACTTAATCATAGCTAACACTTGGTTCAAGAATCATAAAAGAAGGTTGTATACCTGGAAGAATCCTGGAGATACTAAAAGGTATCAGATAGATTATATAATGGTAAGACAGAGATTTAGGAACCAGGTTTTAAATTGTAAGACATTTCCAGGGGCAGATGTGGATTCTGACCACACAATCGATTGGTTATGAACTGCAGATTGAAACTGAAGAAACTGCAAAAAGGTGGGAATTTAAGGAGATGGGACCTGGATAAACTGAAAGAACCAGAGGTTGTAGAGAGTTTCAGGGAGAGCATAAGGGAACAATTGACAGGAACGCGGAAAAGAAATACAGTAGAAGAAGAATGGGTAGCTCTGAGGGATGAAGTAGTGAAGGCAGCAGACGATCAAGTAGGTAAAAAGACGAGGGCTAATAGAAATCCTTGGGTAACAGAATAAATATTGAATTTAATTGATGAAAGGAGAAAATATAAAAATGCAGTAAATGAAGCAGGTAGAAAGGAATACAAACGTCTCAAAAATGAGATCGACAGGAAGTGCAAAATGGCTAAGCAGGCACGGCTAGAGGACAAATGTAAGGATGTAGAGGCTTGTCTCACTAGGGGTAAGATAGATACTGCCTACAGGAAAATTAAAGAGACCTTTGGAGAGAAGAGAACCACTTGTATGAATATCAAGAGCTCAGATGGCAACCCAGTTCTAAGCAAAGAAGGGAAGGCAGAAAGATGGAAGGAGTATATAGAGGGTTTATACAAGGGCGATGTACTTGAGGACAATATTATGGAAATGGAAGAGGATGTAAATGAAGATGAAATGGGAGATACAATACTGCGTGAAGAGTTTGACAGAGCACTGAAAGACCTGAGTCGAAACAAGGCCCCGGGAGTAGACAACATTCCATTAGAACTACTGATAGCCTTGGGAGAGCCAGTCATGACAAAACTCTACCATCTGGTGAGCAAGATGTATGAGACAGGCGAAATACCCACAGACTTCAAGAAGAATATAATAATTCCAATCCCAAAGAAAGCATGTGTTGACAGATGTGAAAATTACCGAACTATCAGTTTAAAAAGTCACAGCTGCAAAATACTAACGCGAATTCTTTACAGACGAATGGAAAAACAGGTAGAAGCGGACCTCGGGGAAGATCAGTTTGGATTCCGTAGAAATGTTGGAACACGTGAGGCAATACTAACCTTACGACTTATCTTAGAAGAAAGATTAAGAAAAGGCAAACCTACGTTTCTAGCATTTGTAGACTTAGAGAAAGCTTTTGACAACGTTAACTGGAATACTCTCTTTCAAATTCTGAAGGTGGCATGGGTAAAATACAGGGAGCGAAAGGCTATTTACAATTTGTACAGAAACCAGACGGCAGTTATAAGAGTCGAGGGGCATGAAAGGGAAGCAGTGGTTGGGAAAGGAATGAGACAGGGTTGTAGCCTCTCCCCGATGTTATTCAATCTGTATATTGAGCAAGCAGTAAAGGAAACAAAAGAAAAATTCGGAGTAGGTATTAAAATTCATGGAGAAGAAGTAAAAACTTTGAGGTTCGCCGATGACATTGTAATTCTGTCAGAGACAGCAAAAGACTTGGAAGAGCAGTTGAACGGAATGGACAGTGTCTTGAAAGGAGGATATAAGATGAACATCAACAAAAGCAAAACAAGGATAATGGAATGTAGTCAAATTAAATCGGGTGATGCTGAGGGGATTAGATTAGGAAATGAGACACTTAAAGTAGTAAAGGAGTTTTGCTATTTGGGGAGAAAAATAACTGATGATGGTCAAAGTAGATAGGATATAAAATGTAGACTGGCAATGGCAAGGAAATCGTTTCTGAAGAAGAGAAATTTGTTAACATTGAGTATAGATTTAAGTGTCAGGAAGTCGTTTCTGAAAGTATTTGTATGGAGTGTAGCCATGTATGGATGTGAAACATGGACGATAACCAGTTTGGACAAGAAGAGAATAGAAGCTGTCGAAATGTGGTGCTACAGAAGAATGCTGAAGATAAGGTGGGTAGATCACGTAACTAATGAGGAGGTATTGAATAGGATTGGGGAGAAGAGAAGTTTGTGGCACAACTTGACTAGAAGAAGGGATCGGTTGGTAGGACATATTTTGAGGCATCAAGGGATCACAAATTTAGCATTGGAGGGCAGCGTGGAGGGTAAAAATCATAGAGGGAGACCAAGAGATCAATACACTAAGCAGATTCAGAAGGGTGTAAGTAGCAGTAGGTACTGGGAGATGAAGAAGCTTGCACAGGATAGAGTAGCATGGAGAGCTGCATCAAACCAGTCTCAGGACTGAAGACCACAACAACAACAACAAGGGCAGTCCCATCACACTCCCTCACACATTCCTGATGATACCCCTGTCTCTGATGAACACTTTATGTTGAGGACAACACACTGAGTTCTATTACTTAAGAAGCCTTTGAGCCACTCATATGTCTGGGAACCACACACAAGCAATACTTTCTTAATCTTTGCTGATTTGTGGATAGAAGCTTTTCTCTTTTTTGTTACATTCAGACCCAGAATGTTCAAGTATTCTGCAGAAAACTGATGTTACTGACATTGGTCTGTAATTATGTGGGTTCATCATTTTATCTTTCTTATATACAAGAGTCTCTACACTTTTTTCCAGTCACTTGGGACTTTGCACTGGGCAAGAAATTCGTGGTGAATGCAAGCTCAGTAAGGGGTAAATGCCTCACAGTACTTGCTGTAAAACCAAACTGGGACTCCATCTGCATGTGGTGACTTACTTTCAACTCTTTCAGTTGCTTCTCTACACCAGGGAAACCTATTATTATGTCCTACATGCAACAGTCAAACAACTGTATGTTTGCATGATCCTGCTGGATGAATGATTTCTTAAATGTGAAATCTGAAACTTCAGCGTTCCTTTTGCTGTCTTCTATTACCACCCCAAACAGGTCAACAAGTGACTGGATGGAAGACTTTGACATCTTAATGAGTTTACATATGACCAGAACTTTCTTAGGTTCTTGGCAATATCTTTCACTAAGATATAACAGCTGATCATCTAATGGATGCATGAATTTCTACTAAATTTTAGCAGTCAACATTTATTTTATTTTATTTTTTTTATGAGAGTGCAACAATCTCTGTTTCCTCAGCATTTTCTGAATTTAATTATTAAACCATGGTGAGTCTTTTCCATTCTCAATCCACTTACATGGCACATGTGTCTCCAGGGCACAATTTACAATTTTTTAACTTGGCCCATAATTCCTCTGCATCAATTATAATGGAACTAAATGATGTCCATTCATTGTCTAAGTGTGACGCTAACAACTGCTTATCAGAATTTTCTACCAACAATACTCTCCTAGCCTTCTTGATGTATTTATTAACTTCAATACCCATTCCTGTGTCTATACTGACGCAGTTGATAAGGTCAGGCCTGTTTATAACTACACATTCTAAAATATGAGGGTGGTTTGAAAAGTTCTCAGAATGGAATAGAAAAAAGTACTTACAGCACTGAAACTTTTTTTTATTTTTCAATGTAGTCTCCTTGTAGATTAATGCACTTGGTCCAACAATGTTCCAGTGCTTGATCCCATATCAAAAATGAGTTACCTCCAGGGCTGCAGAACAGTTGTCAACTCCAACTATAAATTCTTTGTTTGAAGTGAATCTTCGTCTACCAAGAAAAATTTTCAGTTTTGGGAAAAGATGGAAGACTGACAAAGCCATATCAGATGAATAAGGTGGGTACGGCAACAACTCATACCTTACTTCATGTAATTTTGCCATGGCGATGGCACGTGTGTGGGCTCGCATTGTCTTGAAGGAAGATGACTTTCTTCCTTGCTAAACCTTGCCTTTTTTTGTGTATCTTTTGCTGCAATTTGTTCAGAAGATTAGTATAGTATTCTCCAGTAATTGTTTGCCCAGTGAGGAGCTAATCTATAAACAGATTCCCCTTCACATCCCAGAACACTGATGCCATGACCTTTCCCACCGAAGGAATTGCCTTTGCTTTCTTTAGTGGCGGAGAATCAGCATGTTTCCACTGCTTTGACTGTTTTTTTGTCTCTGGGGTGCAGTAGTGCACCCAAGTTTCATCTGTGGTCACAAACCGGCACAAAAAAAATCTTGTTCGTTTCTCCTAATATGGGCCAAACATTGTTCTGATATGTCCATTCTCATGTGTTTTTGATACAGCATCAAGAGTCACAGCACCCATCTTGCAGATAATTTTTTAATTTCTAACTCTTCAGTTAAAATGTGATATACCCTTTCAGATGACATCTGACAAGCATGAGCAATTTCATGCAATTTCAATCGGCGATCCTCCAAGACCATTTTGTGCCCTTTTCCAATGATTTCTGGAGTTGTGACACATCTTGGCTGACCACTGCATGGATCAACATCTAAGCTCTCCCAAATAAATTTAAATTCATTTGTCCACTTGAAAACAGAAGAATACGAAGAAGCAGAGTCCCCCAGAGTATTCTCGAAATCGGCATGAATGTCCTTTGCTTTCATACCTTTCTTTATGAAGTACTTAATCACTGCTCGAATCTTGATTTTCTTCCATCTTCGCAAATCATTACGCAGGAACAACAGAGACACGTCACCGCCACAGCTCTCTTCCAAGAGCACTGACTTGGCATGTGTTTACAGGAAACAGTCCAATGAATATCATGTGAACAGCTTATTGCACTAGCACTGACCCCTCACTGTGATTCCGAGAACTTTTCAAACCACCCTCGTATTTCCAATGGTTGTGGGTGCTCTAACTAGTTGTTCAAGGCAGTTCAAAATTACTTCACAAGACAGTCAATATCAGTTGCAGTGAATCCAGTCTACACTTGGCAGATTAATGTTGCCTGCCTACAACTAATATTGCATGGACTGGGCATTTCTGTGCTACAGAGTGTAGGCTTTCCTTGAGTGATTCTACACCTGTTGCTGTTGTATCAGAAACAAGTGATCAGTAAAAACATCCAATAATTAACCTGAGTTCATCCAGATCTGATACTCGTATGCACATTACTTCACAGTAAGACTCCATTTTGACCTTGACAGACACAATATTTTTGTTGAAATAAATGAACACTCACCCTCCAGTGGTATCTCATCTGTCTTTTTCAATTTATGTTCCCTGCCTTGCTAAATATTTCGGAGCTTTCTACTTTGGGTTTCAGCTAGCTGTTGGTTCTGAGAATAATTTATTCATGACAACTGTCCTGGAAGGCAGTAAGTTCAGGAACTTTGTTACGAACACTTCGACAATTTACTGTTAAAATTTTTACACTCAAAGTGTTTACTTTGTACAAGATCTAATCTCCGCAAGTACTCTTGCCACCTGAGCAGCTGCTTCCTTTGTGTAGTGCAACTCTGACTAATTAATGGGAGTCCTACAACTCTCAACCCTACGGTGCAGGTCAAAAATCTGCACCCACGACTGTCACAGAATCAAGCATCTTGTTGAAGCCCTCCACTTGGCTCCGAGCCAAAGGAGCTGGACTGACTTTGCGTACGATGTTGTAAATTGTGAGTTCTACTTGCACCTGCTAGTGAGGCCAGCAGTCTTCACCATTTCTGCAACCATCCTCATGAACTGAGGATGGCCTCAGATCCAAGTGACAAGCATCACTGGTGCTGACATGAGTAACAACTTGCTGACTATTACACTCTGCAGCCTTGATAGCCACAGTCAAGGCCTCTTCCACATTTCAGATGAGCACACTCCCCCCCCCCCCCCCCCCCCCCCCAACACACACTGCCAATTGGAATTCTTTCCAGCCCTGGATGCTATTTCCCAAACGGACTCCACATCGCACCTAACACTGGAGCTCCCAAAACTAATAAATCCCTCCCTCTGTGTGGACCCTGATGAAGGAGTGACCACCTGTCCACTCACAGAGTGAATGGGTGAAGCCAATTAGCCAGAAGAGTGAATTCATGAAGCCAATCAGCTAGCCTCTCCACTGACTCCCCACATCGAGCAATGTGACCACATAACTCATCCTGCAGTGAGCACAGATCCCCACAGTGGCTGAGCTACAAGGTGCCCCGAAAGCAGAGCCCACTGGGAAAACAAACGACACCTGAGGTGTCCCATGTTTCTTGCCAGTATCCCTGCTGTCGTCACACCCTGAGGAAGCAGTCTACAAACGGCTGACCATGGCCATAAGCATCTTCAGCTGTTCGCAAAACTCAGCTACCTCCTCCTGCATCCACACACAGCATGCACATGTTGAAGTTACCAGTACGAGTGCTGCAGATAACTTATTTCGTAGCAAATCAGCATCTGTGATTCACAGTTACTGCTAAAGAGCAGATAATCCTGAATTTCAATGTATATGAACACAAATAAATGTACAAGTCTGAGAATTAAAACTGTCCTGTGCATAGTCTAACTTGCAATAAATCAGCTTTGGTAGTTAGTTCCTCTAGCACATATTGTAATTAATATACTGTGTTACATCTAGTTTTCCCTTCAAAAGGAGTACATAGTGTCTACATTCATCATAATTTAACTATGTTTTCCAGTTTGTTAATGGCTATAATTAATCTCAAAAAGTTTTAGGAAACTAATAATTTTTACCACAGGTTTTTCTGTTGGCTTAATAGAAATCTCATCTTAACAATGTAGGAAAAGACAGATTGCTACTTACCGTACTTGCCTCAATTCTTGTAGAAAATCAGTAATTTTTTAGCTTAACAAATTAAAAGATGGTCAGCAGGCTTATTTTAAAGCTATTTGACACTGCCCTGTAATACATTACACCAAGCATGAAGCAGCCACACACGTCTTGTTCTCAAACGCCACACTAGTCCTGCTCTCAAACACAGGGTGACTTGGTTGACATTCGTAAGCAGCTGGAAATTGCCCTAACTACTGTCAAATGATTGGCAACTGCTGTGAGTCAGTGCAGTGGAAGAGCTTCCGAGTCATGTACCTGTGGTGCCAGTGTCAAAGGTACATCAAGTACTGTACTCTCCTGTGGATACTGTCTCCTCTGCAGAAAGTATGGGATCTGTCATCACTCATCCACTTGACTGCAAGTGGTGTGTCAATGGTAGACATAGGCTTCCAGTAAAGGGTAGATTGGGACCAGGGAGGACTCAGGGTGTTATTCCAATTCCCCTAACCAACAAGTTCGAGGTGCTGTCTATTGCTGCAACTGAGCCAGTGGTACTCACTTCACCTGCTTTGGGGAAACCTGTTTTGTCCTGTTTCAAGAAGAAGCAAATGCCTAAGGGTAAGAGTCTATTAATTGTCAGCAGTTTAAATTCATGATGGTACCCCTCATGGAAAAGGCAGCAAGTGACAAGAAAGGACACCACACGCACTCTGTGTGTAAGCTTGGGACCTCATTCAACATGTTGAAGAGGCTATTCCAGCAGCCACTGAGGGAACAAGGTGCAACCAACTGCGGATTGTAGCGCATGTTGAAACAAATGATGCCTGTTGTCTGGGCTCTGAGGTCATACTTGGGTCATTCCAGTGACTGACAGAGTAGTTTGAAAAGACCATCCTTGTATATGGAGTTTCAGTGAAGCTGAAAACTTGTAGCATTTTCCTCAGAAGTGCTCGTGGCCCTGTGGTGCTGAGTCAAATGGAAGGACTGTACCAGAGACTTCGAAGTTTCTGTGACAAGCTAGGCTGCGACTTCCTGGACTTGCGCCATAGTGTTCAGAACTGTAGGGTCCCCTAATTGGGTCAGGCATGCACTACACATCCATGGCTGCTACCCAGGCATGTGACTGTGTGTGGGGTGCACTCAAGGTTTTTTAATTTTTTTTTACATTTGGTGACTCTCCATCCATTCCAGATAATGGCAGTAATGGGAGGCCCTGAAGTATAAATGTAAGATCCAAAATAATGCCCCCCCCCCCCAAAGGCAAGAATATTAAAATCCTATAAGTGAACTGCCGAAGCATTTGCGACAAAATATCAGAGTCTGAAGTGCTCCTGAAGAGTGAAGGTCATGTGATACTAAAAACAGAAAGTTGGTTGAAACCTGAAATTCACAGCAGTGAGATTTTTGGGTAAAATTTAAGTGTTTATCAAAAGGATAAGCTAATGGGGAATTAAGGTGGTGTAATTGTCGCAGTAGACAAAAAACCTCAGACCCATCAAAACTGAAACTGAAGCTGCATGTGAGATTGTTTCAGCAAGACTCTGTATAAGGGGTGGGCATAAAATGGTAATGAGATCTTTGTATCACTCACCAGACTCATCTCCTGATATAACTGAAAACTTGAGATATATATCTGAAAACTTTAGAGAAAACCTCAGTTCCCTTATACGTAAGTTCCCTTATCATACTGTAGTCATTGGTGGAGACTTTAAACATCCAACAATCAATTGGGAAAATTACAATTTGGCTAGTGGACGGGGGGGGGGGGGGGGGGGGGGGGGGGGGGGGAGTGCCTGATAAGACATCCCTAATGAATTCCAAAATGGAATGTACCACGCATCTGGCTCCAACTACCAATCTGCGTTCCAAATCTGTTAATTCTTGTTGTGTGGCCACAATCATGTCAGAAACCTATCCACATGAATCACCCAAGTACAAATGAACTGCCTTTTTATACCTTGTGTAAGCAACACTACTGCCATCTGTATATGTACATATCACTATCATCTCATAGTATATCTAGAAACACAGATGATGTGACTTACTGAACGAAAGTGCTGGCAGGTCGATAGACACACAAACAAACTGTTGCCTCATCAGGAAAGAGGGAAGGAGAGGGAAAGACGAAAGGATGTGGGTTTTAAGGGAGAGGGTAAGGAGTCATTCCAATCCCGGGAGCGGAAAGACTTACCTTAGGGGGAAAAAATGACAGGTATACACTCGCACACACACACACACATATCCATCCGCACATACACAGACACAAGCAGACATTTGTAAAGGCAAAGAGTTTGGGCAGAGATGTCAGTCGAGGCGGAAGTACAGAGGCAAAGATGTTGTTGAAAGACAGGTGGGGTATGAGCGGCGGCAAATTGAAATTAGCGGAGATTGAGGCCTGGCGGATAACGAGAAGAGAGGATATACTGAAGGGCAAGTTCCCATCTCCGGAGTTCTGACAGGTTGATGTTAGTGGGAAGTATCCAGATAACCCGGACAGTGTAACACTGTGCCAAGATGTGCTGGCCGTGCACCAAGGCATGTTTAGCCACAGGGTGATCCTCATTACCAACAAACACTGTCTGCCTGTGTCCATTCATGCGAATGGACAGTTTGTTGCTGGTCATTCCCACATAGAAAGCTTCACAGTGTAGGCAGGTCAGTTGGTAAATCACGTGGGTGCTTTCACACGTGGCTCTGCCTTTGATCGTGTACACCTTCCGGGTTACAGGACTGGAGTAGGTGGTGGTGGGAGGGTGTATGGGACAGGTTTTACACCGGGGGCGGTTACAATGGTAGGAGCCAGAGGGTAGGGAAGGTGGTTTGGGGATTTCATAGGGATGAACTAAGAGGTTACGAAGGTTAGGTGGACGGCGGAAAGACACTCTTGGTGGAGTGGGGAGGATTTCATGAAGGATGGATCTCATTTCAGGGCAGGATTTGAGGAAGTCGTATCCCTGCTGGAGAGCCACATTCACCCGGAAGGTGTACACGATCAAAGGCAGAGCCACGTGTGAAAGTACCCACGTGATTTACCAACTGACCTGCCTACACTGTGAAGCTTTCTATGTGGGAATGACCAGCAACAAACTGTCCATTCGCATGAATGGACACAGGCAGACAGTGTTTGTTGGTAATGAGGATCACCCTGTGGCTAAACATGCCTTGGTGCACGGCCAGCACATCTTGGCACAGTGTTACACCGTCCGGGTTATCTGGATACTTCCCACTAACACCAACCTGTCAGAACTCTGGAGATGGGAACTTGCCCTTCAGTATATCCTCTCTTCTCGTTATTCGCCAGGCCTCAATCTCCGCTAATTTCAATTTGCCGCCGCTCATACCTCACCTGTCTTTCAACAACATCTTTGCCTCTGTAATTCCGCCTCGACTGACATCTCTGCCCAAACTCTTTGCCTTTACAAATGTCTGCTTGTGTCTGTGTATGTGCGGATGGATATGTGTGTGTGTGCGAGTGTATACCTGTCCTTTTTTCCCCCTAAGGTAAGTCTTTCCGCTCCTGGGATTGGAATGACTCCTTACCCTCTCCCTTAAAACCCACATCCTTTCGTCTTTCCCTCTCCTTCCCTCTTTCCTGATGAGGCAACAGTTTGTTGCGAAAGCTTGAGTTCGTGTGTATGTTTGTGTTTGTTTGTGTGTCTATCGACCTGCCAGCACTTTCGTTCGGTAAGTCACATCATCTGTGTTTTTAGATATATTTTTCCCACGTGGATTGTTTCCCTCTATTATATTCATCTCATAGTATATGAGACAAGAAATATACCCCCAGACTTCAGAAAGAATGCAATAATTCCAATTCCAGAGAAGGCAGGTGCTGACAGATGTGAATACTACAGAACCACCAGCTTAATAAGCCATGTTTGCAAAACGTTGACATGAATATTTGCAGAAGAATGGAAAAACTGATAGAAGTCAACCTCTGGGGAGACCCATTTGTATTCCACAAAAATGTAGGAACACACAAGGCAATACAACTCCTACATCTTATCTTAGACAATAAACTAAAGAAAAGCAAACCCACATTTATAATTTCATAGATTTGAAAAAAAGCATTTGAAAATGTAGACTGGAATACTCACTTTGAAATACTAAATAGCAGTGATAAAATACAAGGAGCAAAATGCTATTTACAACTTGCACAGAAACCAGATTACAATTGTAACAGTTGAAGTACATGAGAGGGAAGTCATAAATGAGGAGGGGGTAATACAGGGTTGTAGCCTACGACTGATGTTATTCAATCTATACACTAAGCAAGCTGTGGAGGAAACTGAGGTGATATTTGGAAAGGGAATTAAAGCTCACAAAAAGGAGATATAATTTTCAAGGTTTGCTGATGACAATGTAACTCTGTTGGAGATGGCCAAGCACTTGGAAGAACAGTTGAATGGAATGGATAATTGTAATATGAACATCAATAAAAGTAAAACAAGAGTAATGAAATATATTTGAATTATATCAGCCGATTCTGAGAAAATTAGATTAGGAAATGGGACAATACAAGTAGCAGATGAGTCTTGCTATTTGGGCAGCAAAATGACTAATGATAGCCAATTCAGAAAAGACTGACAACAGCAAGAAAAGAATTTCTGAACAAGAGATATTTGTTCACATTTAATATCAACTGAAGTGTTAGGAATTCTTTTCTTACGATATTTTCTGGAGAGTACCCTTGTACAGTCAGTTCAGTATGAAAGTGTGTCAGTTCAGTATGAAAGTGTATGCCATAATTTTAAATGTAACGTCCGAAGCGACATCTCTGGTAGTGGTCTCGAATCTGTAATCAATGTGCTTTTGCTCAGTGGATAGATAAACAGTGTGAGAGTTGAATGTTTTGTTTTGCCAGTTGCAGTTTAAAATGAGTGCAAAATATTTGAAGCATCACTTATTTATATTTATATACTTATCAAAAATGCCTTCTGAAGCCCGTTAAGAAGCTATTTGGTTCAAATGAGGCGCAAACTGGATGCTTCAAGAGGACAATGATCCGAAACATCACAGTCGTTTTCTGTACAGTTTGGAAACAAAACAATGAGGTATCCACGATGAATTGGCCTGCAATGTCTCTGGATGCAAATACAATCAAAGATATTTGGTTGTGTATTAAAATGAAGCTTAAAGGAAAGCCAATATGTATACTTTAAAGCAGTTGTCATGTCAGATCAGGATGATACGGAGATTGTTACCAAGAGAATACAAAGAAAATCTCACGAAAAGCATGCCAAAAAGGTACCAAGCTATAATCAATAATGGCGGCAATAACTATTAAGTAGTTGTGCAATTAATAATATGTATTTTCATGTAAACGTATAATAATAATAGTGTCTTTTAATTATAACAGCGTCTTTTATTTCATACAGATAACAGCGTACAATTTCTTTTGGAACTGACTGTATGTATGTGAAATGTGAGTAATAATCAGTTCAGGCAAGAAGAGAATAGAAGCTTTTGAAATATGCTACAGAATAATGCTGAACGTTAGATGAACAGATTGAATAAAAAGTGAGGAGATACTGAACTGATTTGGAGAAAAAGAAATTCATGGCACAACGTGACTGAGATAAGTGATTAGTTTATAGGACACATCCTCAGGCATGGAATTGTCAGTTTGGTAATGGAAGGATATGTGGGGTGGGTAAAAACAGTAGAGGGAGATCAAGGCTTGAATACAGTAAGCAGGTTCAGAGGGATGAAATCTTGGTAATTACAGAGAGATAGAGAGATAAACTGAAGTCGACCACCTGCCTTCCCTACAACAACCTTACGTGCTCTATCCATATGATTCTATCCATGTCATATTGTAATCTCCTATAGTCACCCAACAATGACACTTTTCCATACACTAAACTGACATCATCAAACAGTCGAAAATTGCTGCTCACCTTATCCATCAGACAGTTAAGTACACACAGAATAAGAATGATTCTATCGTACTACCCTGGAGCTCTCCTGACAAAATCCTCCTCTCTGATGAACACTTGCCATCCTGCACAACACACTGGGCTCCATTACTTAAAAAAATGTTTACACCACACTCGTTTCTATGAAACTATTCTGTATGCTTGGACCTCTGTTAACAGAGCTGGTGGACAGCTGGTTGGTTGTCATACTGACATAAAAAGTTGTGCTGTGATTACAGCAGAGTTGATATACGACATGGCTGCTTTCAGAGTTGGTTATGCAAGAATGAATCACCACGGTCAAACTGTGGCCAAGGACAAAGTAGATCAACTGGTGGCACAACATGCAGCTGAGCACTACATGCTCAATTTCAATGGCTGCTTCACAACCTGGGCCACCTGACCCCTTCCCTCCACTACCTGTTTCTCTGAGCTGCACAGATGGGAGTGACCCTTGCAACACAGCCTTTGCTCCCATAATTGCCGTCGCTTCAATCTCTCGTAACCCACTGCCCCCATACCCTCCAGCCAATAGTTTCCCCTACCTCTGTCCTATCGCTCCCTCCCAGTCAGCATATCCAAGTCACCTACAATGAGTACCATTCCCCATGAGCCCCTACAAACATGCACCACATACCTAGTCCATATACCGAGCCACTAGCTACCCATCCCCAAACCCTCATCCTGCCTCCTGCCTCACTCCCCCTCCACCCATATGCACCCCCACCCCATATGTGAGGGGGGGGGAGGAAGGGAGGGAGGGAGGGGGGAGGGGAGGGTTCTCTCTATAGCTCGAGGAAGCAGTCATGGCGAAAAGTACCTCAGCATCATTTTTCAGTCTTTAAGAACACAATGAATTACTAGAAAAAATGTAATGTCCTGTCATCTAAATTTATGCGGAGCGCTGCACTTGTAAAAAGCCTTTTACTTTCCTTGTGAGTTATGGAAGATGGAAAATCAAGAAGGGAAAAAATAAACATCCAACACATTCTTATTTCTAAATTTAACACAGGAGCAAACTCAGCACTGTCAGTTTACAACAACTAGCTATGCACAAGGGGGATAACACCAGAAAAAGCATAACATTAAAATAGTTTGTGGTTTGAAACAGGGTCATGTTAATGTGAGTAAACCACCAAGTTCAAAAAGATAATTAGCCTTTGATGAAAATGTCCTGAATTCTCTAACCTATGACAATCCATGTCCATCAAACTAAGGAGCTACAGATGCAATGAACCGTTACCAGTCAATCACTGGTGACATTTACATTTCATGGGCAACGATGAAAAATTTATATACAACTAAGACAAACATTAACTGAAATTAGTGAATGTCCATTTGTGCAGTTTTCAGCACAATATCAGTATAACTATGAAATTCAACCCATATTCTAAATAATTTCTAGATATGAAACAATGATAATAACTTACGACTTAAATTTAACTGGTGATTCCAGGTACTGAAAGACAATAAGAAACTGCACAAGGACATAACGGCGAAAGTTTGAATCACTCAGCTGCAATTCAAGCAATTTCTGATTGGTCAGAAATTTGGCAAAATAATTTGGTGTCTTGTCAGAGTTTATATCTGCTCCCAATGCTGCAGGTACTGCTTGATAGCTGCGTCTGTTCTTCTTCCCCTGGTTGTCATCTAGTTTGAAACTGCTAAATGCCAGCAGAACATTTGTGGCATGCTGTCAACAAAAGAAAATAGTTATTACTATTTATATAACGCCCACTGAAATTATCGTAGGCACATTCTGTAACAATAACAACCAAGTACACAAGAGAATTTATACTTTTTGTTTTTTGTTTTCTTGAAACATTATAAATTCTCCCTTCCTTTCTACTTTCTTAATTAT
The DNA here is from genome assembly GCF_023898315.1 of Schistocerca nitens. Classification (NCBI taxonomy): domain Eukaryota; kingdom Metazoa; phylum Arthropoda; class Insecta; order Orthoptera; family Acrididae; genus Schistocerca; species Schistocerca nitens. The sequence continues at coordinate 635,330,684 of NC_064617.1, forward strand.
TAAATAACACACACACACACACACACACACACACACACACACACACACACACACACCCCTTTACCAATTTGCTTCGAGTTAATCTACAGGGGGTGCTGATAAGTTCTTAGCTTCTCCTAGTCCTAGTCTGATGTAGATTAATTCTGATATTTTGGCGTTAAACATCTTCCTTTACATTACTTGTGATAGATGATTGGATAGCAGTAACATTGGTTTTTATTTTTCTGTTTTTTTTCTGTACTCTGAAACAGCATTAGCAAAAATCTTGACAGGTTCTTCACTGATGTACTTTACATTTTTACATGATACACTAATAAACAATTGGATAGACAGAAATGGACAATCAAAAAAAAAAATAATGCACTATTTTGGAGAGTCAAGAAAGTTAAACTAAAATGGAGACAGTGCATACCAAAAACAGTGGAGTTCAATTTAATTAATTTTACTCACAGAGGGTATGGACATTTTGAAGTACGCAAATGTATAAAACAAATGATTAACTTTTACTATTTTAAAATCTTAGGTCGAAAAGTATTATCAATAATAAGATCTTGTGAAACATGTCAAATGATGAAAGGCAATAATGAAGCAGTGTAGTGTAAGTTGTACTCGATAATACCCAAGGGGTTGCACGGGTCACAGCACTGAGTATGTTGGACCCTACAGAGTTGAGGGAGTTCCCCGTCCAAAAGCATTATTTCTAGTAGTGCCAACCATGGGAAAAGAAAAAGGATTATACACTGTAGAGATGGTAAAGAGAGTTAAACAACAGAGCATCTGACAGGAAACACAGTCAAGAATTGTTGGTCAGCATACATTAAGCTCTGTCAAATCAAACACACTAAAACTGAAACAGTAATTAAGTGTTTAAAGGAATATTTCAACAATATAGGATACTGACAGACAATGGACCACAGTTTACCAGTCAAACCATTAAAGAATTTTTAGAATGGGAAAAAATTAAACACATTGCAATTTCAAAATACGACCTGTAAAGTAACTCTTGTGAACAACTAATGAAGGAAATTGCTCAACTTTGTAGAACCTATTTTTGAAGCAACATACAGATTGGGCACAACTGATTCAGAGTCTCAAATGATTATTAACAAACTGCCACATCTAACTTCAGACTTATCACCTACAGAAATAATGGATAGACAGTTTATAGAAGAACTTTTGTTAAAATTCTTTAGTTGGCCAAAACACGAAACCTCGCCAATAGAAGAAACACGACGACAAGTAACAAAATACTTAATAGATAGTGCAGATTTATAAGTCCAACGATACAATGAGCAAGCCACAGTTTAATATTGGAGACCTAGTTTAATCAATGATCACCACTTGAGCTCAAATATTACGAAAGAGGCCAGTAAATTTTTTTCTGAGTATGTTGGACCCTACAGAGTTGAGGGAGTTCCCTGTCCAAAAGCATTATTTCTAGTAGTGCCAACCATGGGAAAAGAAAAAGGATTATACACTGTACAGATGGTAAAGAGAGTTAAACAACAGAGCATCTGACAGGAAACACAGTCAAGAATTGTTTTTTTATTGTGAACAATGTGAATTAGGTAATTTTTTTAACTTTTATATTTCACGAATGTATTGGGGTGTGTTTGTGTTCATTTTATAGGGGAGGTGTGAGATTTGCAGGCATTAAAAGCCACACATACACAATTAACACAGCACTGTTCTTTATTCTCTACAGGCATTCCACAGCAGGGTGCTGGACTTACCTTTCGGGGCCTGTTCAGGTGAAGTTGGGACATTACCATACTGTAGGGCATGTCGCCCACTATGCGTCCTCCGGCTTCCCAATGAAGAACCTAGCAGGGAGGGTGTCCTGAGGTACAGGGGTGGGAAGGGATTCTGTTTTTGTGGACTATCTGCTTTCCTTCTTTGGGTACGACATTCTGATTCTGTTTTTTCACTTATTCACAGAGAAGAATAAATGGGCCAGGTGTCAAAATAACCCAAAGGTAGGAGTGACAAGCTAACATGTAGAAGGAAAAAGGTTTTGGAGGAGAGTATAGATAAGAACAACAGCCAGGCAGGAGAACTGTCTGGAGAAAATCAAGAGTCTGTAGGAATCTGGTGGGGATGTAGAGATGGGAAAAAGGAAAACACAAAGGAGAAGTACTGAAGTACTCAAAATAATAGTAAAGAAACTATATGATACACTTTATGGAAGTTTATGGGTAAGTTACCCCAAAAAAGGGAACTTATATCAGGTTTGGGTGGCCTCAAGGAAGGGAGGACCCCAACCAGTATGTAGGAGTTGCCCCAGAGAAGGAAACTTATACTAGATTCGGGTGGCTCCAAGGATGGGAGGACCCCAACCACTTTATGGGCAGAGAGGTGCATCACATTAGTGAGGGTATGAAGTTAGAGGAAAGAGTACTTAATCCCTGGAGGGGCTGTGTTGAGAAATGTTTATGAGTATTATTATCAGCACAAGGGTAAATACTGTGGATAAGACTGTTTCCTCCAGACTTATTAAGTAAAATAATTAAAGTTAAGTAATTTACCTGTCTCCAAGGACATAATGTAATCTCATAAGTGCTCTGACATATGATCCTAGAATTACAGCTAATATTCACCTTCTCCATGAAAGAAAGAGATTTTTGTGATAAGGTGTAATGAAGTATGTGTTAATGGTGAAATCAAACACAAAGAAATATTTACTGCAATGATAAACTTAAAGAAAACCTGAAAGTGATAGTGATGCTATCGTGTCTACTAGTGTAACACATCTATAACAATTAAAGTTGAATGGGTGGTCAATTACGTCCTGAAATACATAGGTCGTAGAAAAGATTTTTGTGACAGACAGTAGTTGATAAGGTGTTTTAAATCTTATGTGCTGATACCAGAACTAACAATACAGTGATGTACAGAAGTTGTAACACCATAGCTCTAATGCTATTTTGCTTTTGTTTCATTTATTGTTACATTGCTGAGCTTTTGTAAATATTGTTTCATTGAATCGATAACACAAAATTGTATACTCTTTTCTTTGTACAAACTTTGAGTCATGGTCTGATTGTATGCTGTGTAGCATATCTCTCGTTTAAATGCTTTGTCCCATTTGGAGGGAATAAAACTTACTGTATATGATTGTAATTTTGTGTGAATAATTTTTGGTAGAAATGTCAATATGTGCAAATGTTCTGTTTTATTTAATGTATTTGGTTGCTGTTATGTAAATTGCTGATCCTCACTTAGGGCTCTTAGTTATTCTATGTGTAAAAGTTGTTGTGGTCCCCCCCCCGGGAACAGAACTGTGTAGCGCGCGCAAATTGTGGTTGGCTTAGGTGGAAAAGGTGGAACTCGGGGGCGAGCTACGAGTCCGTGCACTGCCATGTAAAAGTGTGCATATTGTGCTGGTTCAGAGAGAGGCTTTTCCTGCTACTTTCCAATGCCTCGGATGGATGGATAAATAGCTGGAACTATTCTGGAATTTGTATCTGTCGTCGCCATCAAGAAATGACAGAGTCCAGCAATTCAGTCTGTGAATCCACCTACCAACATGCAGTTGCCACCACGTTGCGCAATCACTGTAACGTAATACTACAATGATGTACAGTGAAGGATCAGCTTAATGGATGTGTTTTTGTGCTCAAATATAAGGTAATTTATATCTGAATTTATATACCAACCTTGATTTTTCTCCTCATCATAACACCTCTCAGGTTCCTTTCCGTTTGAACTAAAGTAATCACCGAGTGTCCCTACTGAAAGAACTTTTATGACCAATGTTATGCTAATTAATGCCTCTTGAACTTAGTAAAAAGAAAGTTAAAGTTAATGTGGCAAGAGAGTGAGTTAAAGTAAATATTGTTTGCTGAAAATAATTTTCCTATTAAAACTGTTTATTAAAGTGCTGTTGTCAACTGCAAATTAAAATCTCTCAAGACTAAGGCTTATAGAGTTTTGCTTAGTAAATGATTACATTACTGCCTGTTGTTGATCTCAGAAAGTGGGTCAGTATCTTACATTAATGTTAATTTTATGTCTCACGGTAGTAAAAGTAGAAAACTGCATAGTAGGAAATTATATGTTCATGATTACTAAGTGCTTGTCTCCCTTGTGTGCATATTAACAGTATAAAGACCACTCAGTTTGTGTAAGCCCTGAAAGTGATAGTGTTTTTCTGTACCTGTTATAATTTTGCAAATAGTTTGTGCTGCTCCAGTTGTTAGCTTCAATCTTAAAACATATGTGTGTCAGAGTTCATTGCACTCGCGTGTGGCCAAGTTTAGGTTGTGTTTGTCCATTAGAGTTACTAATAACTACTTTCTTGAACGAGAATGTTAATCATTCTCTTGCCTAGTTAGGCTGGCGGCAGTTTTCTTTATCCGTTGAACAGTGCAGATAGGCAAAATTTTGTTTGGTGCTGTTCAAATATTTACGTAATTCTGACTTTCATTTCCAATAAGCCACTTCCGTTAGGGACAACACGGTCAACATAACAAAATTCCTCTCAGAGGGTAACACTGCTCTGTTGATTTGTACCATAATTGCTTTTACAAAATAGTTTTATGCCACAACCTGTTTCTAGCATTGAGGTTATGGTGCAGTAACAACAGCAGACAGGAGTGTTATACGTGACTTTTCCGTGACAGGACTATTTGTTCTGTTGGGGCATACTACGTAATAAACCAAATTTGGTATTTCATAGTATAAGCTACGTAAATACACTGTTGTAGTGTTATAAAGTGGCTAGCAGTCAGACACTACCTGCTGAGGTGGAGATAGGAGTTCCATGGAGTGGACGGTGCGGAAGAAAGTGCTCCATGAAATCTAAGGATGTGAAATGTCAAAAATAATAAACATACTGTAACTGTTAATTATCAAGTTGAATTTCAGATCTGTTATATACATAGTACAGGGAAGCAATACACGAGTTATAGCTGTCCTAATTTATCACATACTGAGTTGTAATTCTGAAGATAATAGTATAAGAAGGTGAATTGAATCTAACTTCTTGTTTATGTGGTGGAGTGAATGAGAAACAGATATTAATTTTCAGCAGCTTTATATGCAGCCTGTAAGGAGGTGAAGTCTGAGCCAAGTTGGAGGAAGAAGGCACACAGATTAAGGGCACAGACTAGTTGGACCTTGATTAATAATACTTATTTCATGAATTTTAACAAATAAGATATACTTACAGCAGAAAATGTCTTCCAATGAACTTTGTTATAACATTGGTTTGGATTGCGAAAGAAGTCCTGCAAGGCCCAAAACTTGCAGTATAGATTATAATCAATTTTGAATCTGAAATTAAAGGATTTTAAATGTAGTCTCGCAAAAATATTTAGTAAAAGAATTGACAAAATTTATAATTGAAATACTTTGCATCAGGTTTCGATTCCTCTTCTCCAGCTGCATCATCATCAAGGATATCCTTTAAGTCTGATGTTCTCTCTCCACCAAATTCAGTTATATTGTCCAAGTTAAATTCACTCACAATATTTAAACCTGTATTGCAAATACAAAAAAGTCTGTATTACACTATTATTCAAGCACTATAAAAATTCCATAGGCTACATACAGAGAATTTTAACTTTGCCTTTGTGAACATGTGGCTAATATTATATCTCACAAGCGTGACAGGGTTTAATATAAATCTATATGATGTTATGACTTACCAGATCGCTCTGAAAAGGGGAAGAATTTGGCAAGGAACAGCAATATCCGCCCACAAAACACTGTGTTCTGAGACCGGGAGAGTCTTCGCAGAAGATCTGAAAATATACATACAATACAAAGTTCAGTCTGTTTAGTTATTTAGTTTCTATCAGGAAAATAGATCTCTGTTCACCACTATATTATTGGACACTACCTCAAAAATTCTATAAGTAAACACACACTTAGGTTTTTTCTGATATGAGGTGGAGGAACCAACAAGACTCCATGACCAATATACCAATGCAAGCTTGAAACAACATGATGACAGTCTTAACAACATCTTGCTTCATCATAGTGCTTAAGCATCAGTACTATAAACTGGCTCAAGAGGTTCCTTTCTATACAGACACCTCTGATGCACCAACATCAGTACCTCCACAGGAAATACAAAATTCTAAAAGACATTGCTGTACTAGTGAAAAATTATAAACTGGGCTAGATGTGCTTTAATAAATATTATAAATAGTATGCTGATTAAGTGTAACTGGCAAAAATAATTCTCTTGCCTGCTCCACCAGGAAATAACAACCATCAGATAAAAAAAAGATAAATAGGGCAAAGCCATATTATGACAAACAAACAAATAAAAACACATGCACACACACATACACACAGACAGACAGATTGGAGGAAAAGTATGGTGTTTTAATCTAACTGAGACATGCACATATGTTCCATACCATAATGAGTTTCAACCAGATGATGATTGTTCTATCAAAACTAGTTGTTTTATAAAGTAAAGTCATACTGCAACTTTTGGGCCGCCTTGTTCTCATTTCTCAAATAATGAGTTTCAGCAAACTATACACTTTGCTTGTTTAATAGTACACTAATTCAGTCGCTGGGCTATAACACTGAGCTTTACTTTCCTCCATTTCACAGTACCTTTGTATGTTTCTGGCATATGGGGCAAATAGGTCATAACACTGCTCTCTCACACAGTGTGCATACGTGACAACTCTCTACACAAATCCACTGACTGTAAAGCAGCAATTATTATACCTGCAAAAATGATTGTGTTTCTGATAAAATTAAATTCATAGAAGTTGGACAGCAAGTTCCTAGGTGCTCAACTGAAAATCAGAACAGTTTCTGCAACTTTCAAAAGAGAGCAGAGGTTGTGAATCATCATGTAGACGCTACTTCAAAGGCGGAAGAAGCTACTAACAGCACAACACACTTAATACACCTCTTATTTGGCTTTCAGACAGAACAAGCTATTGCACATTTAGAAATAAGTAAAATGATGTGATTCTTGAGTTTCTCCCGGCGTATTTGATAATCAAAATATCCACGGGTGTACTGCCGGTCTACAGTGTCCAACGGGCACAATATTTCGGCGATCATACATGTCGCCATCATCAGGTGAACTGACGGACTGAGCTCCTGTGAACGTGCCGGCACAGAGATCCGTACACTATGGCTGCTCAGGGGGAACTGGGTTCAGTCGCGGCGGCGGCCGATTTAAATACCCTCCGCCCGCGGCGCGCTCACTCCGCCGTCCGCGCCCCACGACACGGTCGCGCGGTGGAACAGATTGCGACGGCGTCTGAGATGACGTCAGTGTGATGGCTCTGTCCGCCGTGGTTGTCACAACTATACATTTGCTCGATTTACTCTTGATTAACCCAATCGCTGGTTCCCAAGCCTTGCTAAGATTATAGCCACAGTTACGGTTTATGAGATCGTCATTGGTGCGAATTTCGATGGCCTCGCTAACAACACTTTCCCAGTATCTTGACGTCTGTACCAGAATCCTCGTGCGTTCATACTCCATAGCGTGATTTTCCGACAAACAATGTTCAGCGACCGCCGACTTGCTCGGATACATCAGTCGAGTGTGCCTCTGGTGTTCACGGCATCGATCCTCGATGGTACGCATTGTCTGACCAATATACGACTTGCCACATTGACACGGAATCTGGTACATGCCGGCCTTCCTCAAACCGAGGTCATCTTTGGCGCTCCCCACCAGTGCACGAGTTTTATTCGGAGGACAAAACACAGTTCCGACCCGGTGTTTCTTCAAAATGCGGGCGATTTTCCCCGAGAGTGCGCCTGTATATGGGATAAACGCAATGCCTACCTCCTCCCTCGTGATTTCATCCATCTCCACAGGTTGTGCTGTAGTGGGTGGGCGGAGAGCACGTTGAATCTGCCACTCTGAGTACCCATTTTTTCGAAATACAGTTCTCAGATGTTCCAATTCCTGGGGTAGACTCTCTGCGTCAGAGATAGTGCGCGCCCTATGTATTAGAGTTTTAAGCACCCCATTCCTCTGTGAAGGGTGATGGCAGCTGTCTGCGTGCAAATACAGATCAGTGTGCGTTGTCTTCCGATACACCCCATGGCCTAGGGTGCCGTCAGGCCTTCTCTTGACCAAGACGTCAAGGAAAGGCAGTTTACCCTCCGATTCAGTCACTATGGAGACTGAATCGGAGGGTAAACTATCTTTCCTTGACGTCTTGGTCAAGAGAAGGCCTGACGGCACCCTAGGCCATGGGGTGTATCGGAAGACAACGCACACTGATCTGTATTACCACGCAGACAGCTGCCATCACCCTTCACAGAGGAATGGGGTGCTTAAAACTCTAGTACATAGGGTGCGCACTATCTCTGACGCAGAGAGTCTACCCCAGGAATTGGAACATCTGAGAACTGCATTTCGAAAAAATGGGTACTCAGAGTGGCAGATTCAATGTGCTCTCCGCCCACCCACTACAGCACAACCTGTGGAGATGGATGAAATCACGAGGGAGGAGGTAGGCACTGCGTTTATCCCATATACAGGCGCACTCTCGGGGAAAATCGCCCACATTTTGAAGAAACACCGGGTCGGAACTGTGTTTTGTCCTCCGAATAAAACTCGTGCACTGGTGGGGAGCGCCAAAGATGACCTCGGTTTGAGGAAGGCCGGCATGTACCAGATTCCGTGTCAATGTGGCAAGTCGTATATTGGTCAGACAATGCGTACCATCGAGGATCGATGCCGTGAACACCAGAGGCACACTCGACTGATGTATCCGAGCAAGTCGGCGGTCGCTGAACATTGTTTGTCGGAAAATCACACTATGGAGTATGAACGCACGAGGATTCTGGTACAGACGTCAAGATACTGGGAAAGCGTTGTTAGAGAGGCCATCGAAATTCGCACCAATGACTATCTCATAAACCGTGACTGTGGCTATAATCTTAAGCAAGGCTTGGGAACCAGCGAATGGGTTAATCAAGAGTAAATCGAGCAAATGTATAGTTGTGACGACCACGGCGGACAGAGCCATCACACTGACGTCATCTCAGACGCCGTCGCAATCTGTTCCACCGCGCGACCGTGTCGTGGGGCGCGGACGGCGGAGTGAGCACGCCGCGGGCGCAGGGTATTTAAATCGGCCGCCGCCGCGACCGAACCCAGTTCCCCCTGAGCAGCCATAGTGTACGGATCTCTGTGCCGGCACGTTCACAGGAGCTCAGTCCGTCAGTTCACCTGATGATGGCGACATGTATGATCGCCGAAATATTGTGCCCGTTGGATACTGTAGACCAGCAGTACACCCGTGGATATTTTGATTAAGTAAAATGATGGCTGCAACATTATGAAAGAAAGAAAATATATATAGGATACTAGAAAGATTTGAAAATCTGTTAATACACAAGTGGTTTGAAAAGTTTTCGGATCACCACGAGATGTCAGCGCTAGCAAAACGAGTTGATCATGTGATATTCACTGGACTGTTGCCTGTAAACACGTGCAACATCAGTGCTCTTGAAAGAGAGTTGTGGCTGTGACATGGCTCAGTTGTTCCCGCGTAGCGATTTGCGAAGATGGAAAAAATAGAGATTTGAGCAGCGATTAAGTACTTTGCACAGAAAGGTATGAAAGCAAAGGACATTCATGCCGATTTCCAGGATGTACTGGAGGACTCTGCTTCTTCATATTCAACTGTTGCCAAGTGGACAAATGAATTTAAATTTGGTCAGGAGAGCGTAGAGGATGATCCGCACAGTGGTCAGCCAAGCTGTGTCACCACTTCAGAAATCATTGCAAAAGTGCACAAAATGGTAATGGAGGATCACCGATTGAAAGTGCGTGAAACTGTTCATGCTTGCCAGTTGTCATCTGAAAGGGTATATCACATTTTAACTGAAGAATTAGAAATTAAAATATTATCTGCAAGATGTTTGTTGTGACTCTTGAGAATGGATCAAAAACACATGAGAATGGAGATATTTAAACAATGTTTGGCCTGTTTTAGGAGAAATGAACAAGATTTTTTGCGCCAATTTGTGACCACAGATGAAACTTAGGTGCACTATTACACCCCAGAGACAAAACAACAGTCAAAGCAGTGAAAACGTGCTGATTCTTCACCACCGAAGAAAGCAAAGACAATTCCTTCCTCGGGGAAAGTCATGGCATCATTGTTCTGGGATGCGAAGAGGATGCTCCCCACTGGACAAACAATTACTGTAGAATACTACGCTAACCTCCCAGACAAATTGCAACGAAAGATACGCAAAAAAATGCAAGGTTTAGCAAGGAAGAAAGTCATCTTCCATCAAGACAATGCGCGCCCACACACGTGCCATCGCCATGGCAAAATTACACGAATTAAGGTATGAACTGTTGCCACACCCACCTTATTCACCTGACACGGCTCCATCAGACTTCCGTCTCTTCCCAAAACTGAAAATTTTTCTTGGTGGACGAAGATTCACTTCAAACGAAGAACTGATACCTGGAGTTGACAACTACTTTGCAGGCCTGGAGGTAACTCATTTTCGAGATGGGATTAAGGCACTGGAACATCTTTGGACCAATTGCATTAATCTACAAGGAGACTACGTTGAAAAATAAAAAAAAGTTTCTGTGATGTATATAGTTTTTTTCTATTCCGTTCTGAGAACTTTTCAAACCACCCTCGTATAAAACAAGATAACAACAATAACTGTGAAAGAGAAATGAAAATTGAAATACAACAACAATATAATTTTTTTTAAATACACAAAAGAGGAGTTAAGATCAATAAGCCAACTTCTCCAAGAGGGATGCACATGGCAGAGAGTGCCTGTGTAGCTACAGGAGGTGGGCAATAATATGGAAACACCAAAATCACAACGCATTATCATGTCTAATATGGCATAGGAAAGCCGTTGGCATTCAAAACAGCTCCCAGTCACCAGGAATGGATAAATACAGGTCATGCATGGTTTTCAAGGGAGTCTTATACTATTCTTCCTGCAAAATAGTGGCAAGTTCATGTAACGATGATGGAGGTGGATAGCGATCACGCATCCTTCTCTCCAAAGTAGTACACACAATCTCAATGCACCCTTCTCTCCAAAGTAGTCCGCACAGGCCCAATAATATTTAGATCCAGCATCCATGTGGCCAGGGGAGGTGCAACAATTCATTCTCATGCTCAAAAAACAAGTACTGGATGATGGAAGCTATGTTAAAGGGTCTTGTTACCATGGAACACAGCATCATTTTTGAGGAACAAATGTTCTATCACAGGATGGACCTGTTCAGCCAAAATGGTTACATTATCTTTGGTAGTAATGCGACCTTGTAGAGTAACCACGGGGCCCGTGGAATAACACGATATGGCTGCCCAAATCATTACGGAACCTCCGCCGTGTTTCACTCTTGGGACATAACTTATCCAGAAGTTGCAACCAGTGTAAACAAGACACATCTGACCTAATTACTTTCTTCCACTGCTCCTTAGACCAGGTTTTATGACTTTAGCATGATGTTTTCCTGTTTTGGGCTTATGCATCACTCTTGAGTGTTTCTGGAACTCCAGCTCGCACTTCAATTCCCAGCTTGTGGAGCTTCCTTTGCATCGTTTTTTCATGCTGACATTGTTCACATGTGTGCCACTCCTCCCCCCCCCCCCCCCCCGCCCGTCAAAAAAACACACACAATCCTCTTCACTAGCTGTCTGTCACAATCACTCAACACACACTTCTTTCGTCCATGTTGTAACTTAGTACATGATGTTTTTCCACTTTCTGTGTGGTGTCTCTTCAAACTCCAAATGCTTTCACTACCTTAATTATGGAAGCACCCACCATATGGCACCAACAATTTGCCCATGTTTGAATTCTTTTGGCTCCCGTACCACAACTACAAAGAACACTGTTCTGACCACAGCTAACACTTGCAAAATATTGATGGCACTGCTCAAGTATTGTTCATTGTCAAATACAATTGCACCACCTGCAGACTTGGCTAACATCTGTATTTATGTTCAAGCAAACATTTCCTGTGGTGTTTCCCATTTGGTCAACCCCTGTATGTGCAACATCAATGCTATGTTCATCATCATATTTTAATGTCTAAGATCTATACTGCAATGTTTTATTTAGTCTCCTGCCTCCCTTTTTAATTGCCTGATATGTTTCTATATCAATGTATTCTTCAGTTGTTTGAAGAACTGTTTCCTAGTTCTACCATGGCCCCTTTTAGAAAATATTTTCCCTTCAAAACTATTTGTGAGCCATCTGTTAAATCTCAGTGTCTGCCTGCTTAGCTGGATGGTAATGTGCTTGCCTCCCGTGCAGCAGGCCAAGATTCAATTCTCGGCTGGGTTGGAGATTTTCTCCACTCGTGGACTGGGTGTTGTGTTGTCCTCATCATCATTTCATCCTCATCACCGGCACACAAAGTCGATCAATGTCGTGTTGACAGAAATAATACCTGCACTTGGCGGCCAAACTTCCCCGGATGGGGCCTCCCAAACAACGATGCCATACACTCATTTCCATGTTTTTATATCTCAGTGCACTGCCCACATGCTTTATCTTCCTCTTTTCTATTTCTTTGAGAAGTTTATTCTTTTACTCCTTTTAGGGCCACATTATTTTTTTCTGGTTCCAACTTGTACCAGTAACTTTTTCTATATCCACACTTCTATCATTATCTTTTTCAATCAATGTCCAGCTCTCATTTCCAGAGACTAGCCAACCAAAGCCTTTGCTAAGAGGTAACACCATGACATTAGCCAGAGAAAATGGGATAGCACCACCAGTTGTTACTAGTAAAAGCAAGGAAGGAAAATTGAGGTTTAATGTCCCATCAATGATGGGATCATTATAGGTAGAACATAATACTGAACTGCTCAAGGATGCAGAAATAAATTGGCTGTAGGCTTTTCAAAGGAACACTGACTACAGGAAATTATGGGAAAATACAGAAGCCTGGATGGAGACTTTAACCGAATCTTCCTGAATGCAATTTAACTACAGCACCACCTCGGTTGGAGTTACTGCTAAGGAAAAATACTACAGAAGAATAGTGAACATTTCTGACACAACACAAAAAACTTTTTTTTTTTTTTTTGTTTTTGTTTGGAAACTTTTTATATCATTCAAGAACTCTGTAAAACTGAGCATTCAAAAATATCTTTAAAATGTTAGTATGAGGGGCATTCAATAAGTAATGCAACACATTTTTTTTTTCTGATAGGTTGGTTTTATTCACGATTCCAATACATAATATTATTCCCCACTCTTTTGGCTACAAAATCCTATTTTTCAACATAATCTACATTCAATGTGATGGCCTTACACCACATTACTGGGAGGGCCTGTATGCCTGCATGGCACCACTCTATTGGTCGATGTCAGAACCAACATCGTGCCGCATTAATAAGCTCCCCATCAACCACACACTGCTTCCCACTTCATTGGATCAGACAGATGGAAGTAGGAAGGTGAGATCCAGGCTGTAGGGTGGATGAGGAAGAGCAGTCCAAAGAAGTTTTGTGAGCTCCTCTAGGGTGCACAGACTTGCATTCTCATGGAGAAGGAGAGTTCATTTGCATTTTTGTGGTGATGAAAATGCTGATGTGATTTCTTCAATTTCCTGAGGGTAGCACAGCTGTGTATAGCCAGCTGGCACATGGGAGATTGGACAGATTTACGTGACCTTTCTGCAATGACAGACGCCATGCCCAATGACTTAGCATGGTTTTGTTCACTGCCAGGTTACCGCTGACATTCTGCAAACACCTGTGAATATCTGCGATGCTCTGGTTTTCCACCAAAATAAACTCAATGACCGCTCTCTGACTGGATCTACCTCCATTACAGACTCCATTTTGAAGGTTAATTATAGCGTCACCACCTTTCGGAACTTCATGAAACTATAAGGGTTGAAGCAGGAATATTTCACGATGTTCCACAACAAATTAGACATTTTTCAACCAACACTGGCCAAGAATAAAAATGTGTTGCATTACTTACTGAACACCTTTCATAGTTCATGCTCACAAATACTCTTACATACTTACTCATAAATTCACTTATGCACTGAACTATACTTATTTCAAATTGAAATGGTAAGTGGATCTTAAGAATGATGTATTCCTGTGATACATTGTGATCCTTCTCTTCTCTGTAGCATAATTATGTCATGACATGTGTACTCACTGACCACAATTACAATGGCAATTTCACTTATTTGAGGTTCAGTAAATTGATGTTCATGTTCTCAAACAGGTCTTTTTTCAGCTCAAATCACAAATGTATACTCACTTGTTACCATGATCCACTGCTGTTTTGAATAAGTGAACCAATCAATTGTACTTAATAGAAAACACAGGGTTGAATTGATGTTGGTCACTGCTCACAGAAGTAGCACCAAATGATAAGTCATTTGAATATAAGCATTGTACACTCTCATATTTTGCAGAAAATGTTTTAATCACAGAGTTTCTTCAGTCATGTAATGAACTAATTCTGGTGGGGGCATTTCCAATGGAACAAATCAAATTTATCCACTCATGTGACACACTGCTTGTGTTTCTCTACCGGATTTCTTGGCACAGCAGAACTGACACACTTGATACATTTAGCCAATGACAACGTGTTTGTGTTTGTTGTACTCTTTAGTGGAATCATAACAGAATTCTTTGCTTGCCAAACTGTAATCTCTGCTTCTACAGAATTTTTTTTTTTTTTTTTTTTTTTTTTTTTTTTTTTTTTTTTTTTTTTTTTTGTGCATGCACTTGTGATCATTGTCTCCCACAAACTTCACTCACTGTAACTCTACTTAGTTCATTCTGTAATCTTGTTTCTTCGGCAGCACCATAGAAGGATCATTCTGGCCAGTATCGGTCACTTGAGCATTCAATTCCTAGCTGTGCACCATTTCACATAAGAAATCTGTTGATGCAATGCTGTTGTTAGACACCCATAACTTTGAATCTAATCACTGCGGTTCCAAATCAAAACCTTCTTTATGGTTGCTCGATGGAGAGCTACCATAAATTACAATCCCAGGGAACTGCAGCCTTGGGTTACATGGTTATAGCAGCATTCAAGAACAAACCACCCTTACATTTATTACAAATACTGATTTGAAAAACAGGGTGCATAAAGATACACTAGACCTCTTAAGTAATACCAACAGGGACACCACATCATCTGCAAGAGAAGAAATCACAATGGATCTTCCACAGGATCCCATCACATGTCTATTCTTACTCTACATAATGAGCTATCATTTCATTTGAATGAGGAGTCAGATTTATTCCCTTATATAGGTGATCCAAGTACTGCTGTCAAGCCAAAAAAATTGCATTAACTGGGAAAATCGTAAATAATGTTTTTTTTATACAGTTTTAATAGGTATTGCACAAATGTACTGGATTCTGGATTGAAAACTTTGGAAAAACACAGCTCATTCAGTTTTGTACTGTCAAAAATAATCCACACACTACTAATCTTATGAACCAACAAAAAACAATAAACAGGGTAGAGTATTCACAGTTCTTCAGTGTACATATTGATGAAAACACATCTGCTGTAGACCTGTAAAAATATTTAGATTCAGTTAAGGATTTGTTCATCTTCACTGCTGTAAAACACATCTCCTCCACTGCAAGCTCTCTGCTATTATGAATGACCTACAGAATGCAATAAACAAAGTAGAACACATTCCTCTGCTGCTGTCCATCGATACAGCAATCATCAAACATCTGTTGGTATTGTTACTCTAAATTGCATTCACAGTTCTGCAAAAGTGCAGTGCATATATTAGTTTTAATGAAACCAGTTTGCGCTTTGATAAGTTTGTAAAATGCTTTTACAGTGCTATTCTATCTGCGCACTTGTCAGCGTAATGGAAGCCTGTTACTCCACTTCTGAAATGGCAGACATGATCTCTGTTATAGTCTAGCAAACTGAAGCCATTGTTGAATCCACATTCTGTGTGCCAAAAAATGTCCAGAACACAGGACACTATCAGCTTAATTTTTCAGCCATCTTTTCCGGAGACTGGTAGACTCTGGCTCCAACAATGGCAGACCTCATACCATTCCTATCCAGCTGTGAAGGCCCAAGTACTGTAATGAGATGAGGAAAATCTTGGAATCAGTCTCGTTGAATTTCAGCATCTATCAGAGTAAGTCATCTTCTAGTCTGGGTGATGTTGCATGAACAGTTGCTACACCCACAAAATGTACACCATGTCCAAGTCCCTCAGCTGCACAATAAGTCCGTCGGAATGCAGTTCTCCAAATGGCAGTTGTGAAGAAGCAGTGAAGCTCCACTTTTCACAACAAAGATACTGTTACTTACGAGACTGATTTCTTGTGAAATAGAATTGTCAATTTTCATAACCATGTGTAGGCTGATGCAAATACAGATGCCATTGAAGAAGCAAGGCATCGGCACCAACTTTCAGTTAATGTATCTACATCTACATGATTAGTCTGCCCTTCACAATAAAGTGCCTGGCAGAGGGTTCAATGAACCACTTTCAAGCTGCCTCTCTACCGTTCCATTCTCGAACGCCGCACAGGAAAAACGAGCACTTAAATTTTCTGTGCGAGCCCTGATTTCTCTTATTTTATCTTGATTATCATTTCTCACTATATAGGTGGGTGCCAACAGAATGTTTTCGCAATCGGAGGAGAAAACGGTATTTGAAATTTCATGAGAAGATCCCATCGTAACAAAAAACGCCTTTGTTTTAATAATTGCCATTCCAATTCACGTATTATGTCTGTGCTGCTGTCTCCCCTATTCCGCGATAATACAAAATGAGCTGCCTTTCTTTGTACTTTCTTGATGTCATCCATCAGTCCCACCTGATGCGGATCTCACACTGCACAGCAATACTACAGAATAGGGCAGGAAAGCGTGGTGTAAGCAGTCTCTTTAGTACACCTGTTGCACCTTCTAAGTGTTCTGCCAATGAATCGCAGTCTTTGGTTTGCTCTGTCCATAATATTATCACCACATGCGATTGCTCCAATTTCAGTTATTTATAGTTGTAATCCCTAAGTATTTAGTTGAATTTACAGCCTTCAGATTTGTGTGACTTATCACGTAATCGAAATTTAGCGGATTTCTTTTAGTACTCATGTGAATCACTTCACACTTTTCTTTACTCAGGATCAATTGCCACTTTTTGCACCATACAGATACCTTATCTAAATCATTTTGTTCATCTGATGTCTTTACAAGACAGTAAATGACAGCATCATCTGCAAACAATCTAAGATGGCTACTCAGATTGTCTCTTATATTGTTAATTGTATGGGCAGAAATTATTGGCAATAGACTAATAGGACCTTAAATACTTCCAAACGGGTTCACTGATGCAAGGTATCCTCAGTTCCTCTCAAACAACTTGCCTGTCCTGCTATACGAGGTACCATTTTAGCAACAGCTGCAATTGTGGTTCACATATAATGGAGCTCCAGCCCATTTTCTCCTAGATGTTTGAGAACATCTCACAGAGACATTTAATGAATGATGGATCGGTCAGCGAGATCATTGGCTAGTTTGTTATCCTGATATTAATGGCTTGGATTTTTAGTTGTGGTGACACTTGAAGACTTTGGTGCAGGCAAGCCCCACTAATGATGTACACACACTACAGAACACGTCATTAATGCCTGCCGGGCTATAAGTGACCAGTCTGAAGTTTTTCAGAGAGTGTGTGGTCCCTATGATGTAACACTGTCAAAGTTTCAAGAAATGGATTTAAATGATGATTCTAGGAATATATTACAACCCCCCACGTATCACTCACATAGGGACTATGAGGACAAGATTAGATTAATTGCAGCAAGTGCAGAGGCATTAAAACAACCATTCTGCCTGCACTCCATAAGTGAATGGAACAGGAAGAAACCCTAAAAAACTGGTACAATGGGACATATCCCCTGCCATGCACTTCATTCTGGTTTGCAGAGTATGGATGTAGCTGTAGATGTATTTTGTCTGTCTCACAAATATGTGTAAATGCAGACACAGACAGGAGCATGCCTTACTATGGATGGACATCATATTGAACACCTCCTTTAGCGATGGCTCAGTAGTGTAGGTTGTATGTAACAGCAAGCAGATTACATTGGAAGCTCTGCTGTTTCACAGTAACACAATAATATGCCCTCATTTGTTTACTGCAGTCTGCAGGTCATTAATAATAGCAAGAACTTGCAACAGAAAAGATGTGTTTAACATTAGCGAAGATGAACACGTGCTCATAACCCTTAAGGTATGGATTTAGAACCATTGTTTACTGGAATTCTTTCTTGTTTTGGTCCATAGTACAACCACTAAAAACAAGGAATACTTCTTTTTCAGAACCGTATACCAGGTGGTTAGAATTACACTGATGGTGGTGTGAGTGCTGCAGTGAGGGCTATATAGATCACAGGACTCTGAAACATAGTAGGTATGTTCATTAACCAGTGCACTCACAAAATATGCTGAGACAAATAATAGTTTCATTTTGTGCCACCAGGTGAAAATATGGTGCTGTAAGCAGTCTGAATGTGAAATGTTTCCTGTTTTGACATCAGTAAGTTGTTTGTCACTTGGCGACGTGTGTTGATTTCTTTTGAGAAGCACCTATTGGTATAACAAGTTAAGAAGGTTGAAGTTTTTGTAATGAAATTCAATGCTTTTGAGACGAAATTAGGTGATGCAGGAGGAAGAGGGAAATTGTCCATTCCCATAGCACTAGCCTACCAAGCAGCAAATGCCTCAAATTCTGCAGCCCGTGCTCAAACTGTATCATGGGAATTTTCTCCCCCGGTCAATAGTTAAAAAGGTCTTGTGGCACAATTTACACTGTTAGCCCTACACGATTCAGAATGTGCACCAAATGAAGTACCAAGATAGGCTTCTTTTCTAGCTCACATGGGTGCTACACATGATTCCAGCTCCGCAAGAATGTGACTGTGTCCACACCACTAATTTCACACAAGATGGGACGACATCACAAGTCGCTGGCCAGGTTAAAGATTTGCTTCGAGAAACCTTTGGTAAGGACTGCAGCATCTCTAGGCAATTTCAAGATGTGTGGCCTCCCAGATCCCCCCATATAAACCCATGTGACACCTGGCTGTGGGGATATCTGAAAGACAGTGTCTATCAGGGATGTATCTGTACTCTTTATGATCTGAAGGATAGCTTATGATGACATATTGCTCTGATTACACTGGATATGTTGCTAGCAACTCTCAACCATGCCTTGTTATGGATGCAGCATGTTGCCGAGTAAGAAGATCATATTTAACACATATTGTACCTTGTAAGCATATCCTAATAAACATGCAAGAACCGTGTTATCATGTTTAATCATCTTCCCCTTTTCCTGTATACACACCACCATATTCTGACCGCTTACAGAGTCTTATTTTCACCTAGTGGTAGAAAGTGGAACTAGTAGTTTTTTAAACATACTCCACGAGCACACCAATTAAGAAACATACATACAATGTTTAAGCATCCTGTAATGCACGAAGCACACACTGCAGTGCTGTGAACACAGCCAGTTTTATTATAACCACCCAGTATATATGAAAATATGAATGAATGATGAAAAATTCAAGATATGTTACCTTTTTGATGCCAAAAGTAAATTCTACGATACAAAACTGTAAATTTTTTCCCATTCCAGTATCGTGTTTCTGGATATCGATATTACACTAAACAGATTTAACCTTTGCACAGAAAGAAGTGAAATACGCAGCTATAAAACTGCTCCGCCAACTGCTTATGGAGACAGGATGGCTGACAGACAGCAAAAGCGTTTTCAAATGTAGATTAAAACTTTTCTCTTAAAAATTCCTTCTTGAATAGAAATAAGTAATCAATTACAAACATGTAAATAGCCAACATCTGGCCATATAAATACATATCTTTGTAACTTCATTTCAAATCTCTCATTTACCTGAAATGCTCCACATCATAGCATTTACTGTGAATATGCACTATGGAACAAAGAACAAACTTAAAGCTACCAAACACAAAAACACACACACACGAGATGGGAATTATCATCTTGTATACTTTATTTTATTCATTCACTGGAGTGTGGTACAAAGGAAATACACTACTGGCCATTAAAATTGCTACACCATGAAAGATGACATGCTACAGACACGAAATTTAACCGACAGGAAGAAGATGCTGTGATATGCAAATGATTAGCTTTTCAGAGCATTCACACAAGGTTGGTGCCAGTGGCAAAACCTACAACGTGCTGACATGAGAAAGATTCCAACCGATTACTCATACACAAACAGCAGTTGACCGGCGTTGCCTGGTGAAACGTTGTTGTGATGCCTTGTGTAAAGAGGAGAAATGCGTATCATCACGTTTCCGACTTTAATAAAGGTCGGATTGTAGCCTATCACGATTGCGGTTTATCGTATCGCGACATTGCTGTTGGTCGAGATCCAATGACTGTTAGCAGAATATGGAATTGGTGAGTTCAGGAGAGTAAAACGGAACGCCGTGCCAGATCCCAATGGCCTCGTATCCCTAGCAGTCGAGATGACAGGCATCTTATCCACATGGCTACAACGGATCATGCAGCCACGTCTCGATCGCTGAGTCAACAGATGGGGATGTTTGCAAGACAACAACCATCTGCACGAACAGTTCAACGACGTTTGCAGCAGCATGGACTATCAGCTCAGAAACCATGGCTGCAGTTACCCTTGACGCTGCATCACAGACAGGAGTGCCTGCGATGGTGTACTCAACGACGAACCTGGGTGCACGAATCGCAAAATGACATTTTTTCGGATGAATCCAGCTTCTGTTTACAGCATCATGATGGTCGCACCTGTGTTTGGCGACATCGTGGTGAACGCACAATGGAAGCGTGTATTCGTCATTGCCATAATGGCTTATCGTCCAGCGTGATAGTATGGGGTGCCATTGGTTATACATCTCGGTCACCTCTTGTTCGCATTGATGGCATTTTGAACAGTGGACGTTACATTTCAGATGTGTTACGACCCTTGGCTCTACCCTTCATTCAATCCCTGTGAAACCACATTTCAGCAGGATAATGCACGGCCGCATGTTGCAGGTTCTGTATGGGCCTTTCTGGATACAGCAAATGTTCGACTGCTGGCCTGGCCAGCACATTCTCCAGATCTCTCACCAATTGAAAACGTCTGGTCAATGGTGGCCGAGCAACTGGCTCGTCACAATACATCAGTCACTACTCTTGATGTACTGTGGTATCTACATCTACATCCATACTCCGCAAGCCACCTGACGGTGTGTGGCGGAGGGTACCCTGAGTACCTCTATCGGTTCTCCCTTCTATTCCAGTCTCGTATTGTTCGTGGAAAGAAGGATTGTCAGTATGCTTCTGTGTGGGCTCTAATCTCTCTGATTTTATCCTCATGGTCTCTTCGCGAGATATACTTAGGAGGGAGCAATATACTGCTTGACTCTTCGGTGAAGGTATGTTCTCGAAACTTTAACAAAAGCCCATACCGAGCTACTGAGCGTCTCTCCTGCAGAGTCTTCCATTGGAGTTTATCTATCATCTCCGTAACGCTTTCGCGCTTACTAAATGATCCAGTAATGAAGCGCACTGCTCTCTGTTGGATCTTCTCTATCTCTTCTATCAATCCTATCTGGTACGGATCCCACACTGCTGAGCAGTATTCAAGCAGTGGCTGAACAAGCGTACTGTAACCTACTTCCTTTGTTTTCGGATTGCATTTCCTTAGGATTCTTCCAATGAATCTCAGTCTGGCATCTGCTTTACCGATGATCAACTTTATATGATCATTCCATTTTAAATCACTCCTAATGTGTACTCCCAGATAATTTATGGAATTTACTGCTTCCAGTTATTGACCTGCTATTTTGTAGATAAATGATGAGGGAACTATCTTTCTATGTATTCGCAGCACATTACACTTGTCTACATTGAGATTCAATTGCCATTCCCTGCACCATGCGTCAATTTGCTGCAGATCCTCCTGCATTTCAGTACAATTTTCCATTGTTACAGCCTCTCAATACACCACACCATCATCTGCAAAAAGCCTCAGTGAACTTCCGATGTCATCCACAAGGTCATTTATGTATATTGTGAATAGCAACGGTCCTATGACACTCCCCTACGGCACACCTGAAATCACTCTTACTTCGGAAGCCTTCTCTCCATTGAGAATGACATGCTGCATTCTGTTATCTAAGAACTCTTCAATCCAATCACACAATTGGTCTGATAGTCCATATGCTCTTATTTTGTTCATTAAACGACTGTGGGGAACTGCATCGAATGCCTTGCAGAAGTCAAGAAACACAGCATCTACCTGCGAACCCGTGTCTATGGCCCTCTGATTCTCGTGGATAAATAGCGCGAGCTGGGTTTCACACGACCGTCTTTTTCGAAACCCATGCTGATTCCTACAGAGTAGATTTCTAGTCTCCAGAAAAGTCATTATACTCTAACATAATACGTGTTCCAAAATTCTACAACTGATCGACGTTAGAGATATAGGTCTACAGTTCTGCACATCTGTTCAACGTCCCTTTGTGAAAACGGGGATGACCTGTGCCCTTTTCCAATCCTTTGGAACGCTACGCTCTTCTAGAGACCTACAGTACACCGCTGCAAGGAGGGGGGCAAGTATCGTGTTGAAGCTGCATGGGCAGCTGTACCTATACCCGCCATCCAAGCTCTGTTTGACTCAATGCCCAGGCGTATCGAGGCCGTTATTACGGCCAGAGGTGGTTGTTCTGGGTACTGATTTCTCAGGATCTATGCACCCAAATTGCATGAAAATGTAATCACATGTCAGTTCTAGTATAATATATTTGTTCAATGAATACCTGTTTATCATCTGCATTTCTTCTTGGTATAGCAATTTTAATGGCCAGTACTGTATTTATGGATAATATAATACTCACACTCCTGTTGCATATAGTGCCAAGAAAGTGTTACTGCCTGCCACATTATAAGTCTTTACTAAGCAAATTTTCATATATTCATATTACACACAAAATTATCACCTATTTATGAAGGACACAACAACTTACCATTACACATTCGAAGCAAGTTGTTTTTACATGCACTAAAAAACAGTTCCTCCTTCCAAACAGAAACACCGTTTTCAACAAAGGCAAATAATGTTTCACATCTATCCAGTGTCAGTGCATCAAATATATCGCCAAGAACTACGACTGGCATTGTTGGTGTGCACATGTCTAAGCGACAAGCTTGTATACAGAACTTCACATACTGCTCCAAAACTGTTACATCACTATCTTCACACAGCAGGCTTAGTAAGTGCTCTCGTACAGCTTGATCCAAAGCAGAATGTTTATCGGCATCACTGAGACAATGAAGGTTAAAGGACACTCATTATATATTTAATGTGCAATTATTCATCACAAAATACTGAAATCAAACTCACTTTGCCTGAAACATATCATAGTTCCTTTTTAGTACATCCAAGGCCTGCCGATCAAAGCCTTGGGTGTTGAGTATTTCCTGAAATTAATTTAGCAACTATTAGTGACAGTATTTTTGGCATGGTTGTTCAAAATGTTTACTCCTACAAACAGAGATGGACAAAGAGAATTAAAACACCTGTATGATACAAAAGGAAATGGCTGGATTTTAAATAATTACATATCAGTCTTATAGTCAGAATATACCTATGCCAATATCACTTTTGATCATATAAGGTATCAAAGTGAGATGATGTAAACATTTAACAATTTGGAAGAAATCTATGAATCAGTGAAACTAGAGGAAATACATATGCTGACTGTGGCAATTACATCTGTCATATTACTTTTCCAGTGCAAAAAATGACCAGACAAATTTACTCAGTGCAAAATATTACAACATCTAATGACTGCTATGTCAGAGTCAGTTATTTCACACAGTAGCAAGATTGCAAAATGACAAAAGAAAATCTGAGTTTGCTGCAGTCAAAAAAGATGGATCAACCTGATGTGATGAATAGGCAGGTCTAGAAGCAGCCATCCAGATGGAGATAAACAAATCTATTCCTGCAGTGGGCAATGAGATATACTAAAATGTAATAGTAATGATTTCACTTACGTTAACATACACACTCTGTAAACCACTGTAAAATGCATGGCAGAGGATACTTACCATGGTACTACAAGTTAGTTCTCATTCGAATAATGTATGGAGAGCAGGAAGGATGCATGCTTAAAGACCTCTATGCACACTTAAATAGTTGCCTCTATTTAGGAGGTTGCAGTATATTTCTAAATTTGTCACTTAACACTAGTTCATGAAACTTTATGTGTGAGTTTTTACAGAATGAGTTATGCATCTTCAAGCATCAGGAATGTAAATTTTTTCAGTATTTCGACGATACTTTCCCATACGTTAAACAAACCTGTAACCATTTGTTCTGCCTTTCTTTGAATACATTCTGTTACTCCACCCCCCCCACCCCCCACCCGTTTTTGATATGGGTCCCACACACTTGAGCAATATTCTAAGATGTGATGCACAAGTGCTTGCAATTTTCCAAATTTCTTAGCAATGAAGCAATGTATGATGTAGGGGCCTATGCTTTACTTATGACTGAACATATGGTTTCATTCCAATTCATATCCACACAATTTGTTATAGCTACCTAGTCATTTGTATGGGTTGACTTATTCAAACTGTGACTCACTGATACTGTTGTCATTGCGTGCTACTTAATTCTGGGTTTTGTAATGTGCCTAATTTTACATTTCTACCTTACAAGAATTTAGTTTGAGAAAAAGGCAGAGGTGGTACTGAAAGAGACTTGAAGTGGAGAACATATCATATTAGAAGAGATTTTGAAATACAAATTTTGGGAGTACCCCATAAAATTATAAAAATGAAATAAAATCATGTTACATTACTTTCATATTAAAGAAGGAATTTTAATAACTGACAACTTACTAAAAACCCACAGCCAGTATGTTAATGAAGTCACTACTATTTAATCCACAATCATGATGGAAATAAACAAAACAGTAGCAAGAATTGTATTCTGCAATGATGAAACAGTTGAAAGAAAATTATTTACTTCTGAACAGAAAGAATGTAGATATCATAGAAGTGTACTAGGAGCTAAAATGTTAGTGGTTCCCAAGACTACTGAATGTGGTACACTGCAACAGCTGGAATTAAAAGCAGTCAGAGGATGCAAGGAGTTGTCTATTGTACAGTTTGAATTGTTTCTGTAGGAATGCCAGAGCAAGTGTATCATACAAGTGTGAATAAAGTGAAAATGTAAGAAAGCAAAATACCATCCCAATAATTAACAACGTCAATGTTGAAGAAAACTTGGTAGACGACAAGTTTTGAGCTCCTTAGCCCAGTCCAGTTCTTGCTTTTAGTGATGGTGATTTACGAGTGAGTGTTGAACAGCAAATTGTCAACCACTGGGATGTATCAATCAGCGCCTCACACAACTCACTATGAACGTCATAATGAACCAAATATCTGAGCACTAAGAAAGTTTCCGTAGACAACTGAATGCCCGCATTGCGACCATTGGAAGCTTTACAGATAGTAAAATTGTTATTCATGATAATTTGTCCGTAACTGAATTTCCCAGTGCTTATTATCATATAAAGCGGAAAAATAAACATTTGACTGCGAAGCACCATTGCTTCCAACAACTCACTATACGGGTAAGTATTCCTAACAGTCAGTCCACGGCAGACCGTTTATATGTAAACCTTTCTCTAACATCAGTGTTGTCCGTAAAATGCCTCGACGTTTACATGGGACAACAGTCAAGAACATTCTTCGAAAATATGTACAAGGTGACAAAGCAGACATGATTCTGTTACATTGCTACAGAACATAAATCTATAGATGGCTAAACAAAAGGAAACAAACAAAGCAAGAAAGGTTGGTATTAAAACGCTTGCTAATACAATACGCAACCTAAAGTCACGACAGAAGAAGATGAAAACAAATTGGAGATTTGTATGTAATGGCTGTTACTACACCTTAAATTGCGCCCGCATCAAATCAAATCCGTGCATTTTGAATATGTTCTGTATTTTTAAATATCAAACAATACCGACAACTATTTACACAACAAACCACTGCACACGTTATTTGTAAACATATGTTTCAAAGATCACAACTACCATAGACTACACCGCAGATACGAGTACAATTTGTTCATAGCACATACACTTGTATGCCTGTGGTTCATAGTTACAATGGCTTTGATAACAATGTAACCAATGATGTTCACGACACTGAACTACAACCATCATTACTTCAGGGGGTGTTGCCTCAACAGTAGCTGGTAACAGGAAAATCAATATGGTCGATTAGTTTATCCAGTCCAAGATATGTTTTTGTACTGTGCCGTCCTCAATGGTGCCAGCTACCAGTGATTGTGATACAATTAGTCTTTTTATTGCTATATATATATATATATATATATATATATATATATATATATATATGACTTTCTCATCCCTCCCCTCACTAAATTCCCTACAGAGCGAAATACCACGCCACTGTGAGGTGGCTTGTGCCTCAGCGATTAAGATATCTGTTCCATATGTAGGTCCTTCCACATGTGTCGGAGGACAAGGCAGACTAACAAATGGTTCCTGAAGATATGCAGCAGCTTTTTCAGTAATTTCAGAGGCAGCCGACTTGATGATTGACTGATCTGGCTTCGTGACACTAGTGAACACGGTTTTGCTATGTTGATTTTATTGCAAGTGGCTGAAAGCAAGGGAAAACTACAGCTATTAGATTTCCCGAGGACATGTAGCTCTACTATGTCGTTTAATGATAATGGAGTCCTCTAAGAGGACTCCTCCCTTGTGTAATTATTCCCACCTAAAAATAGTCCCCCTTTCGGACGTCTTGGTGGGGACTGCTGAAAAGGATGGATCATAACATAAATTTGATGTTCAGTAAGAGCATTGAATATTAAATCGTTTTGTTGGGGAAGAAATGAATTGAAAGACAGAAATGGACAGATTGAAGTATCAAATACTGGTAACACAGGGATAAAAGTAACAACAAATAGGAACAAGATAGTGAATACATTGTTTTGACCAATAAAACCATACAACCAAGACCTGTCAAGGTACTAGGAGAGTATATGCCTTCTAGCTCATCATATGCTAAAGAGATTGAAAACACTTGTGAAATTATTCAGACAGTTAAGAGAGGCAAAAATTTAATGGTGATGAGGAACTGAGATTCGATAGTAGGGAAAGTAAGAGAAGGAAAATTAGTGTAGTCTGTTAACAAAGAAATGAATGAGGGCTCTCCAGTTCTGGTTTGGTAGAAGTCATTCGATTTAAGCCCATTCCTGTTTTGTATCCAGCTGTTGCTAACCCAGTGTGCGATTTGCAGGGGGGGATGGGGGGGGATTTCCCCCCCTCTGCATCAGACCATCCCCTCCTCTGGCTTTAGTTTATGCATCCCAACCTGGGATGTTTATTTCCCATGCACTGGAGTAAAACTCATATAATTTAAATTTGTGGAGCCGAACACTGAAAGTTTTTAATACAGTCTTACTATTAATACTATTAATATGTTTGCTTATTAATTTTGAAAAAAAGTGTTATGTAGTAGTTAAGCATTTCAAAACATTTACAACTAAAGCACCATTCTCATGTTGTCATTGTTGCTTTCGTCTAAGGTGCGTCATCCGTTTACTTGCGAGCTTGCGAGGGAAGTAGTGTGGCAATCATACCGCAGCAGTCGTACCGCAGAGTTGGGTGATCTGGGGGCTGAAATTCCCACCCCGGGCCCTGACACAGGGTTGTGACCGTCCCGGTGCCTGTGCGAACATTTACCGTTAGGCCACCTTTTGGCAACGGTATGGCGCGGACTAACGCGCCTGGGACGAAAGCACATATTACTAAATATCGCACCATCGTGTGCTTCTAGTTCCTAGGATACTATTTCGTGGTCCTTCTTTAAATACTCTTCTCTTCCACCATCGTTTTCTTTTCCTTTGGTTTTCATTTCCGTTGTTAGCTGCATGTGCAAGTACCAAGTAGGCCGCCGCTGCGATACTTTATCATCATTTATACTGCAAGACCGACACACGTGT
Organism: Schistocerca nitens; assembly: GCF_023898315.1. Classification (NCBI taxonomy): domain Eukaryota; kingdom Metazoa; phylum Arthropoda; class Insecta; order Orthoptera; family Acrididae; genus Schistocerca; species Schistocerca nitens. The sequence goes on from NC_064617.1 coordinate 635,358,727, forward strand.
TGCACAAATTCTGTTGCTTTGGTATAAATTAACCTGCCGCATGCAACATACGCCGCAAGATATTGCCTTTTGTGGCATGCTACAAGGCGATGCACGCCACGTTTCCGGAGCATGCCACAATGTTGCAAGACGTCGCCCCAGCGTAAACGAGGGTTTAGAGCCAGGTCTGTATTGTATGGTGGATGTGATGTGTTGCGTACGAAACTAAAACCTGCAATCAGATCCAAACGCCGTGGAAAACTGTGAAGAGGTGTCATCCTGCAGCAAGATAACGCTCGCCCACATTCTGCCAAACGGACAGCCGACGCAAAAAGAAGTTGAGATTCGAGGTGCTGGAATATCCACCATACAGTACAGACCTGGCTCCAAGTGATTTTCACATGTTTGGACCCTTAACGGAAGATTTGAAAGTGATGAAGACGTCATTGCTGCGGTGCAAAATCTGCGCTGGAACATCCACCATACAGTACAGACCTGGCTCCAAGTGATTTTCGCATGTTTGGACCCTTAACGGAAGATTTGAAAGTGATGAAGACGTCATTGCTGCGGTGCAAAATTGGTTACAGATGCAACCGAAAAACGTATTTTCTGATTAAATAAAAAAAAAGTCGTAAAACGTCGGGAAAACTACATTAAGTCCAGGGAGGTTACGTAGAAAAATAATGCAGGTTTCAGTTTTCTACCATCAGAATAAGTACAGCTTTTCACAAATGTGCCTTTACTTTTTGAATTCCCGTCGTATACCTGTATGTAGATGATTTTGTAAATAAGCTTTACCTATAATGAACTTTTAAAGATTTAACAAGGGATGGCTTTTCTGATAGTGCATACGCGTGCATAGTGAGTTTCGGCATTAACATCTATTTATTAATAACTGTTTAACAATGGGTAACGCCGCGGTCCAAGCTAGTAACATATGTAATTATACTAATCCCCTAAGACATCCCCCCCCCCCACTGGTAAAAGCACAAATCGTACCCTGTGCTAACCTCAGTAATCTAATGTAGCACCTTGCGTTTAAACTACTGTATAGTGATTGTTGTGTTGTTTGTGTTGTATCGCAAATTAATGCATCTCTTGATGAGCGACGAAACTGTTCCTGGCCGGTCATGGACAACACCAGATACTCTTTCCACTTCTCAGAGAAGAGAAACGGGGAGTACTTTACAGAGTGGATCTAGAAAAATTATTAATAATGTCGTTGAATGTTTCGAGGAGGAGCGTAAAAATAAAGAGCTGCTCCACCCTCTCTCTCAGCCAATAAGATGAACAGTGATGTACACAGGAGCAAGCTTCAGATTTATGAGAAGAATTCGGGATATTCGCAAAGATAATCCTGGAGAATCACCAGAAACTCCCAGCGAAAAGAGTAAATTTCAGTTCAAATTCTTCAGTTCGACAGTGCTTCGAAATTTCCATCCTCTCGACCAAATCACTTTAAAATGGTGTTTTTACATGTGTATGTAAAAGTACTGTGGGGACTTCTGGTACTGCTTCCCTTACAAGAAGAAGTATCCAATGTTCTGATCGAATTTTGGAAACCACATATGCAACTGAGCAAGTTAGGGTCTCAGGTATTATATCACACCCTTCAACTAGATATTCTAATAGGTCATCTTTTGTGAATAATCAACAAAAAAGAATTTCCTGTGATCCAGTACATGATTAGAACTACAGTAACAACTTCAGAGTCTGAAATCCCACCATAGTGTACTGATTAAGCTAAGTGGTTGGTATTCTGAAGATAGAGGGTATGAATCTTGTAACATATCATTTTCTATTACATCTTTACAGAACCGACTATCATAAATTTTTTTCAGTTATTTGTTGCTGCATGGTGTGATACCTGAGACTATAACCTACACAACCACATAGGTGGTTCCAAAAAGTTAATACCACACCTGGGGACCTGCTATTGTTAGTTGTAACCAGTGGCGTAGCTTGCCTTAGATGGGCCCTGTAGCAAAATTTGTTATCGGGCCCTTTTATCTGACTGTGGCGAAGCTCAAATGGAGTGCGAAGATTTTTCACAAAATGAAACAAAAACTCTCATTTTGAATGAAATAAATATTTATTGATTAATCATAGGTTACATTAGGTCACATAAGCAAGTAATTATTTACAATTAATGCTCCTAGGAGCCAAATTGCATGGAGAGCTGCATCAAACTAGTCTCAGGACTGAAGACCACAACAACAACAGGAGCCAAGTTAGGCAAACAATACAAACTGCCAATAGGCCAATAGGCAGTTTGTCAACAAGTGGCCACGAAAGCCTTAACAATTTTGTAAACAATACAAATATATACTTTTCTCGCCTTTTTTCGGCCAATGTACTTATTAAATCGTCCATAGCTGAAGATGTCTAACATTTAAAATATGGTACTTATTAGCCTTATATTGGGCAAACAAATTGTAGTTTCCGGACACGAAAAAGTAAAGTAAAGTAAGTAATTGATAATGTGCCAGGAAAACTTTCCCACATGTATAGTAAGATTAGAAATTCAACTTAGGGCTCAACAAAGCGATAATAACTACAATAAAACATATACAGCTTAACTGATACTGCAACGCAACACAAATGATCACTGCATAGTCTGGCTGATGTTTCAAAGCAGCATCTAAAGTTCTAAGCATCACGGGCTGGATGCCTTTAGAACATAACAGGATCATCAAAATGTGGATAAAATAGTGGAGTACAGGGCTTAATTTGGGTAGGAACACGCCGGAACGGCTTTTCAGCACCTCCAAGAGATTCTTTTGGTACCAAATGGGCTAAGTCCGCTCTGGGGATTGAAAGCAGTACACTTATTTTAAAACGTAATGTAAAATAGAATTCGCCACTGCGTAACAGTGATTGGTCTATGTGATACGAAAGAGCGTTAGCGATTTGTTTTTGCAATAAACGTTGCACACGAATATCAAAAGCCACAAAACTGCATTGTGCGTTGACTGAGCTCTCTCTACTTGTGCTCTTCCCACCTGTAATCCTCTGAGAGTTTCGTGTATATCGCAAGATATTTCTGTTCGTTCATGTTACACTTTTTCATAATGTTACTTACATATGTATAGTGTCGTGTTCCTGTTCTTTTTCGATATAAAATGTGCCTTTCTTTTCTTTGGCGATCTATTTTTTCATACTCTCCATTCGTGATGATGAGTGTTGAAATAAATACTATGTAAGCATATTGACCTATGATGTTTCCCAAAGTGCATCAAGATTAGAAACAGATGTTTGTAGCAGCTCTAAGACGAAATTAATGATATTGGGGAATATGTAACCAGGAAAGTCAACACATCGAACATACCATACTGGAATTTATATCCCTGATTCAGATGTTTTCGTTTACTCTATAAGCCGTAAATTCATCGACCTTACTCGAAAAATTCGACTATCGTCCTTACTTATAAAGAATTTTCCAATTCACCCAAGGAACTATTTTTGTGCTATTGGATGTATCATCTCTTATTTTGTTTTCTTTATGCGTGACATAGAACAAATATCTGTAAAACATTTATAATCTTTGGTTAAATGTACCTTACACAATGGCAATCGCAGCTCCCAACCTACAATACATTAAAAACGAGTCAGCAATGCGTCGTTAGCTCTGTAGTTAAATTTCTTGCATTCATTTCGGAAAAAAATTTACTGTAACATTGGTAGTTTGTGTTAAAATGAAATTTAATTGCGATTGGGTCTGAAAAACATTTCATAATTCGCCTTAGCCGAAATTCGTGTTAACCGATAAAATTTACTGTCAGAACAAATGTATTCCTGCCAGGACAATTTTTTTTTTTTTGCGTTAACCACGAGTTCGTCTTGATCGATTTCGCGCTAGCGAGGTTAAACAGCAATGCTGTACTACATTGATTAAAATCTTATTTTATTATATGTGTACTTAATAAAATCTACATTGACTGATTTTATTTTGCATCTTCCTGATACAAACACACTGTTGTAAACAAATTTAATGTATCATCATCTTGTTAATAGTGTACAATAAAAAATTAAGACTCCTTCGTTACACAGTCTAGAACGCTACATTATGTGACCTAAATTATAAACAAGAAGTATTTTTTCCATGGGGATAGGTCAGTTTTTAGTACTTATCAATGCAAAGATATCGCTCACAGAATGTGATTGCTGAAAAAAATAAAGAAATTTTGGCGTTTTCTTTATAACTTCCTCCTTCTTCTGTTTATTGCTTTTCTCATTGCCCCACTTGGGTAATCTCCCTTTCTTTCACTTACTTGTTTCACAATTAAACTTATTAATAAACAAATAATAATAAACTGCATGAACAGATTAAAATAAACACATGCAGCTTGTTCTCATTCAACTGAAAAGGAGAAATACCCTATTCGTTGTTGTCTGCTGCCGTGTGCTGCGTGAAATCTGAGACACTCAGTGTTGCCAACATTTGGATGCCGAGTTAATTAAGTGTTTAGCGCATGGCCTTAGACTTAAGCGTTCACCTTGAGTGAAATTGTGGAAAATATTTTGCCGGCTGGTGTGGCTGAGTGGTTCTAGGTGCTTCAGTCCAGAACCGCGTGACCGCTACGGTCGCAGGTTCGAATCCTGCCTTGGGCATGGATGTGTGTGATGTCCTTAGGTTAGTTAGGTTTAAGTAGTTCTAAGTTCTAGGAGCTGATGACCTCAGATGTTAAGTCCCCATAGTGCTCAGAGCCATTTGAACCATTTTGAAAATATTTTAGGTCATTACACATCAAGTGTCTTGGGGTCCCCACCTGACCATCTCAGATTCTGTTAAAAATTTGTATGTGTATGTGTTAGGTCAATGTGCAAAATTTTGGTTCAATTGTTTCAGTGGTTCCATACCAAATCATAAAGTGCATAGGCTGAATAATTTGGCCAACTTTGACATAGCTTTCTGCGTCTATTGTGACATCTATCGCCTTGAATTTTTGTACACTAGTACAACTTTTAGTGCCGAATGCAGCTATATCATTCCGATTGCTCAGAAATTACTATCCCTTATGCTACTTGGTCTGAAACTGCCTTGTAAAATTTATTGCAAAAGACGTAAGTCATAATTTAAGCAATGATCTTGATTTTTGTGCTGATTGACAACAACCAGGTGCTCACTATACTACACTAGTATTAGCATTTATGAGTACATAGTTTTGATTTTATTGACCCTTGTCTCAAGTGTCAAATTGAAAATTGAAAATTTACACCAGATTTTAATATGGCTACCATCTCTGATATTCTTTTAACTGACACCATTGGAAAGAGTTCATTTTTTGCTACAAGCGTCATTTAAAAGTAGAATCGTAATTTTCCATACAAGGTTTTTGAACTAGCTTCAAAGATACCTTAACTTTTGCGCATACTGCCTGCTTGACAGAATAATTTTAATGAATGGCATACAAAAATTAGCAAATAAACAAAATTGTTGTGAAAATAACAATGCAATAAGTTCACAAAATTAACCAAGCATGATAAATTTGTTGCTGGAGTTCATGAAACCATTTTCATGACTCTAAAATTCTCTTCAATGTTCTTCAGCACCTCTGATAGGTAATTGTATCTCCGACCTGTGGAATTAGCACTTGGAGCTGGCAAACTGCAGGTTATGTGTTGCCCTGGGATTCAGTAGGTGTCCTTCCTTAGGGGCCAATTGAAGGAATTAGTTGGACCATGTGGATACATGAAACTGACTAAGGCATCACGTTCTTCCAATGATGTGTTGCAGATGTTTTCAATCCACCATTTGCTGTCATAAATGCAGGCTATGTATTGCCAGGATTGGATGCTGTCAATTGAAACACTTGATAAGTTTGCTGATTGATCAACACTTGCAAAAAATTACACTGTGTCATTGGAAACTCTGCTAATTTGTAACTGTTTTTCATCGACTGGTCTGAAGCAATGGTTTTCTCTGGTCCCTGCAACCATGCAACCATTTTTAAATTTCCTTTCTTGCAAAGGTCTTGCAGCATCAATTTCTTCCTTTGTTATAAAAAGGAACTTGATTCCATGAACTTATTCGTCACAAAATCTGCATAGATCATTTGGTACTAGAATTTGATCTGAAGTTGGCCTCTTGAGACTTGCTCTTGCTGCTAAGTGTTTCATTGTGCCCTCAGTACCATCACATGGATACTTTTCATACTGCACTGATACTAAAGTGATTTTAGTGCTGACATAGAGTCATGAAGTTACTGAAATTTTTGTATTGGGCATCTGATCAATTTCTGAAATATATGATGTGCTTCAGCACTGTAAAATGGGTTCGCAGGTGATCAATGAGCTTGGAATAGAAAACATGAACTGCAACTGTATCATGTATCAAGCAATCACTGATGATGTAGAAGCTAAGAGACTATCTTTCCAGTCAAAGCCTTGTAATAAATAACAAAGGGATGTAATGTGGCCCGACTATTTTCCCAATGGAAGCCTTGTACAGCGCCCTGTGCAATAAATGAAAAATTTTCTGCAAAATCCATCAGAACAACCAGCTTTCCACATTATAGATTTTCTTTGGTTTCTTTTAGGTAGTTGTTTTGCTGCTTTGCTGTTTAATGATGGGGTGAGAGATTCACAATTTTTGGTCACAATGTTTTGGATAAATTCTTCAGTCGTTGACTGCTTTGTGTCCAGAGTAACTCGGTCAGTGTGTATCCATTCTTCGTTTTCAATTGATTCATCAACGTCGTTCCCTTCAAATGCAGATTCTACAAATCAAGACTTCTAATCCAGGGCATTGGTCACATTGTTGGAGCATGCAATCTTTTGAATCAATGTTGCAAACCCTTTTGACTAACAAACTCTTGTAGTCATCCTTAATTGGAGTCACTGCTAGCATCAACTTAACATTATGATGAGCTGTACAAACACAAACTGAGTGTGTACCTGCTGAACCAACTGTGATGCACCACTTTGGCCAGAGCTCGCAAAATTTGGGAAAGTCAACTTCTGGTAAATTTTGTCTGCAGTATTATTGATAGGCTTCTCTCAAGATACAAAGCAGCAGACGTTTCTGCATATTAACTTTTGGGAGAGCTGGTGTCCTTATGGCAACAAAATCCTTTTTTCCAAGGAAGATTCACCTGACTTCGTAATTGTCATAGAATGTTGCTATACTTTCGTTAATATCTTCTTGCAAAGCCTTTCCTCGCTTTGGATCTGGTTTTGCTAATATGCTTTTCTCTTCCTTCAGCTTTCTGGCAGTTTTCACCATTCGGTCAGACACGTTGAATTCTTCCATCGTTTTTTTAATGCTCCAACTGCTAGTGGCCAAAGTTAAAATATGAATTTTCTCTGAAGCTGAGGTCACCTCAAGCTTTGCCTTCAGTTCATTGATGAGCATTTTGTACAAAGAGCCATCGTGGCATTTTTGACTGGGTTGTGGTTCTATGACATCATCTGCTTTAAGCCCACCAAATTCAGCAATTTTGCTAGCCACAACCATTTGAACTTGCTTTATCTTTCGTTTTGCATATCCACTAGAATCCCAGTTTGAAATGCACAGGAATTTTAGGGGTGACACACAAATTGCTGTCAAGCTAACGTTCGAACTGTCTGAAGCAACTGTAGCATCATCTTCATGATGATGGTGATGGCAATGCCTTGGCTTTTTTTGCATTGATTTCAACTCTACAAGCAGAACAAGGCTTCTGTCCAGGCTTAACATCAACTGTTGTAAGTTTTCCATAAAGTCGGCTGTTGCAACAGTAATAGATGCAGACCTTTGTTGGACACATGATACTTGTTTTGAAATGGATTGCAGCATGATTTCTGCAGATATTGAAACCTGGTCATGATGTAAACATATTTTGACATCGGAATCAAGCTGAAATCCAACTCATCGAATCAGCAAATTCTGATCCTCCTCAGAGAGGCCACTAATTGATTTCAGAAGGCGTTTGTCCTTGGTGAACTTAGTTAGATGACACACAGACTTGTTGATTTGTCGAATGGTGCACTGCTCAGGTCCATATTTCCATTGTTTGAAGCCATAACAAGTTGTAACTTTGGCAATGATTCAACAATGGACTGAAGGAATCAACCAAGCTGCAAGGTAAACATTCACAGGTAATAACAAATGATACAATGATTGAAACTTGCATACAAACATGAATGATACCCAAACCAAACTACATCTTATATAGTGTGAATGTATGAAATGAGAATACTGGAGAACATTCCAGAACATAACAGAAAATTCTGTAAGTTTCTAGTGCCTTGTTATAAAACTGTTGTACCTGAATATAAGTTTCTGGAATGCATGCCTTTTTTTTATAAAACAGTCATACCTGCATATCAAATATCCAGAAATTTCCAGAACCCATGCCCCGTTATAAAATAGTCATACCTGCATATCAAATTTCCAGAAGTTTCTGTAATCTGTTATAAAACAGTCATACCAGCATATCGAATTTCCAGAAGTTTCTGGAATCCATACCCTGTCTTATAAAACAGCAATATCTGCATCTCAATTAACAGAAATTTCTGGAGCCCATGCACTGTGTTATAAAAGAGTCATACCTGCATATCTAATTTCCAGAAGTTTCTGGAACCCACATATGAAACAGTTGTACCTGCACATCAGAGGAACAAAAGTGTCAAGCTGTAAATAGTTTATACTAACAAATCACATCACAAGTGCCTTGACATTATCCAGCACAACAGCTGCCAACACAGTAATATGTGTAGTAAGCTTAACAGCTTAGGTTTTTTTAAATCTATTTTAAGCGCCTTATATGGAAAATAACCATTCTATTTTTTCAAGTCCCATGTAGCAAAAAATGTACTCTTTTTTTGTAGTGGTGTCAATAAAAAGATGTTCAGAGTTGATAGCAATATAGAAAACCGATCCTGAAAAGTGCCAGAAATTTTTAATTTTCAATTTGACACTTGAGACAAGGGTCAATAAAACCAGAACTATTTACTCATAAATGCTAATACTGGTGTAGTATAAAGGTCCCAGCTGCCTTTCTCCTATAGTAAAGGATGGTTAAAGTAGGGCTTAAATCTTTCGCGACATATTTTTCAAGGCACTTTCAGACCCAGTAGCATAATGAATAGTCAGATATAAGCAATTTGAATTCTTTAGCTGCATTCAGCAACAAAAGTTGTACTAGGATACAAAAATAAGAGTGATAGATATCACAGAAGATGCACAAAGTTATAACAAAGTTAACAGAATTCTTCACACCATGCACTTTGTGACTTGGTACGGGTGCACTAAGGTGGCCCTAACTCTGGAACTACTCTAACAATTGAGCCAAAATTTTGCACATTGACCTACCACATATATATGTATACAAAAACAACTTTTGAACCGAATCTGAGATGGTCATGTGGGGACCATTTTTTATTCTAGGACACTTGACATGGAATGACCCTTTTACGAATTTTTGCTGACACATGTTGGGGCCCCTGTAGCCTGGGGGTCCAATGTCATTGATATGGCTGATACGGCAGTAGCTATGCCCCTGGTTCTGGTTGTAACTGTACAGTCCACATAAACGCAATCATACCTTCCACTTTTTTCAAAATTCTCTTTCAATAAGGCCGAAGATCTACTGGGAATAACTTCGACATGATGGTCATGTGATAAACAATCAAAAACTTTGACTTGTGAAGAAGATTGCTCTCAGTCTGCCGAAACTTCGAACAATGCTTGAGGAAAAGATTGGCTGGATTTGGGATGTTACATTTCTGACGAATATTTTGTTGTCCATGGAAAACAGAACAGAAAAGAGGTCTTTAGCGCTACTGTGTGGAGATATTATTAATTGCCAGTAAGTTTCGTTACAGAAATGAAATGTATTTGGGAAGCAACCACAGAAATACTCTTTCTCAATCAAATTTGGATAGATAGTAGTATTACAGTCAGGAACCATAGGCGTTATGGGACGGAGAACCTCCTCCAAAAGACTTATTACTGGAAGTGTTAGATCATGGAAGTGGTTTGTCAGGCAAGCCCTACTAAACTACAGGACTAAACCCATAAAAGTGCTAGCATGGTCAAACGAATTTCGAAAACTCTTAGAGGTGATTTGCAAATAAGGTTCTTCTAAATCTTCTCCAGGCGTTGTCACAATGGACAGCACTCTATATCATTAACAGAAAGGTGGACAAAAACTCCTACATGCTATGATACCATAGTGAGGATGGTGCAATGGCTGCAAAAGAGGTTTAGCAATGAGAATATAAGGAAGTAGATTCCATTCTCCTTAATTCAAGTACATATATGTGCTAAAAAGTCTTATAAAATGGCTAAGGGAAAAGGTCACATGGTTGTCTGCTTGTCATCCTATAATTGTAATTTAAGTGTAGTGGAACTGGAATATGGAAAAGTGAAAAGGTTGTTTAGGGAATGCAGCATTTCACGGAACATGTCTGTATGGCCTCCCACACGAAGGGGGAAGGGGTTCATAGGAGGCAGTTGCCTCTAGTGAAGTTTGTGAATATGGAAAAGGGTGTACAACTAAAGGAGTCGGATTTTTATGACCTAAAATATGTGGAAAATTATCAATAAAATCATCTAAAAATATTGATAAAATTATGTAAAAATGACGTAAAACGTTTCTAAAGTGATTTATAAAATGAAATAGAGTACAGAAAAACTTTATAGGGGGTTGAAACTGAAATTACAAAAAGGATAATTCATTTAAAATTCCTAAGTTTTTCCATAAGAAATCTCAGTCTTCCAAGATGTTCAAAAATTGCTGTATAACCATCGTAGAGCTGTTGTACTGTATGACAGCTATCGATCAGAAATGGAGCGAGTACAAGTCTAATATGAAAGTTTATATACATTAGCAATCAAGACACGGCTTTTACATCAACGCTTTCCTTTCTAAATGTTGTAGTTCTATGAGCCTGATGAGCGTGAGAACGGTGATGTTGCAGCTGCTGCCTATATGTAGACTCATTCCCTTTTACTGAAGCATGTGGCAGTTGTGAGCATATAGAAGATGAGTGCACCGACCTGCTGCTAAGTAGCACTTACAGGGCGATTATAACCAATTGTCAGTATCAGATGGCCTACAATGAATAAGTGTTTTGCGATTCTGTAGAACGTGTAAGATGAAAATTAAGTGCGCCAGTTTATACGACTGAATATATGCTCCCTCATATGAAGAATGAAAGTGAAAAACGTTCAAAGCGCAAAATCTCACATTTGCCAGAAGAATCAAAAAGCAGTGTGCCGCTTTTTGGATGTACCTTATTTGTATACAAAAAACTGAGAAGGTATTTTGATACTACAAAATTACGCCGTCTACATCATCACTGTAAGAAAATGAGACCATTTAGAAAATATATAATACACAGTTCAAAAAAGTTTTGCATCACCTAAGTTCCGAGAGTTCCGGAACCTGTACAGAAAATTGGAATAGAGGTCAAAATAAACATCATTTCCGCCCTTTTTATTGCTCATGTAAACCACACGTTGCATGTCATACCACCATACAGCGAGACCTCCACAGGTGGTGGTCCAGATTGCTGTACACACCAGTACCTCTAATACCCAGTAGCATTGATACATGCCTATATCCGTCGTGGCATACTGTCTACAAATTCATCAAGGCACTATTGGTCCAGATTGTTCCACTCCTCAATGGCGATTCGGTGCAGATCCCTCAGAGTGGTTGATGGGTCACGTCGTCCATAAACAGCCCTTTTCAATCCATCCCAGGCATGTTCGATAGAGTTCGTGTCTGGAGAACATGCTGGCCACTCTAGTCGAGCGATTTCGTTATCCTGAAGGAAGTCATTCACAAGATATGCACGATGCGGGCGCGAATTGTCGTCCATGAAGACGAACGCCTCGCCAATATGCTGCCAATATGGCTGCAATATCTGTTGGAGGATGGCATTCACGTACAGTACAGCCGTTACGGCGCCTTCCATGACCACCAGCGGCGTAAGTCGGTCCCACATAATGCCACCCCAAAACAGCAGCGAACCTCCACCTTGCTGCATTCGCTGGACAGTGTGTCTAAGGCGTTCAGTCTGACCGTGTTGCCTCTAAACACGGCTCGACGATTGTCTGGTTGACACTGATCAGTAAAGAGAACGTGATGCCAGTCCTGAGTGGTCCACTCGGCGTGTTGTTGGAGCCATCTGTACCGCGCTGCATGGTGTCGTGGTTGCAAAGATGAACCTCGCCATGGACGTCGGTAGAGAAGTTTCGCATCATGCAGCCTGTTGCGTACAGTTTGAATCGTAACGCGACGTCCTGTGGCTGCACGATAAGCATTATTTAACATGGTGGCGTTGCTGTCAGAGTTCCTCCCAGCCATAACCCGTAGGTAGCGGTCGTCCACTGCAGTAGTAGCCCTTGGGCGCCCTGAGCGACGCATGTCATCGACAGTTCCTGTCTCTCTGTATCTCCTGCATGTCCAAACAACATAGCTTTGGTTCACTCTGAGACATCTGGACACTTCCCTTGTTGAGAGCCCTCCCTGGCACAAAGCAACGATGAAGACACGATCGAACCGCGGTACTGATCGTCTAGACATGGTCGAGCCGTATACCTCCTTCCTCGTGGAATGACTGGAACAGATCGGCTGTCGGACCCCCTCCGTCTAACAGGTGCTGCTCATACATGGTTGTTTACATCTTTGGGCGAGTTTAGTGACATCTCTGAACAGTCAAAGGGACTGTGTCTGTGATGCAATATCCACAGTCAACGTCTCTTTTCAGGAGTTCTGGGAACTGGGGTGATGCAAAACTTTTTTTTTATGTGTGTATTTTATTAAGCATGTTCTAGGTGTTGTAACAGGAAACTGACTGATTATTCTAAATGCCACTAAGAACGGTTTTGTTCCAAGTGCTATTAATACAGAGGTACTACGGTTTTGTTTGTGGTAACACATGTACAGAAATACAGTGATAATATACAGAGGTGACAAAAAGTCATCGGATACCCCCTAATATCGTGGCGGCCTCCTTTTACCTGCATAGTGCAACAACTCGAAGTGGCGTAGACTCAACAAGTCGTTGGAAGTCCCCTGCAGAAATATGGAGCCATGTTACCTTTGTAGCTGTCCATAATTGCAAAAATGTTGCCAGTGCAAGATTTTGTGCATGAACTGTTCTCTCGATTCTGTTGCATAAATGTTTGATGGGATTCATGCCGGGCAATCTGGGTGTCAGAATCATTCACTCGAACTACCTAGAATGTTCTTCAAATCAGAAGGTGCACTGTCATCCATAAAAATTCTATAGTTGTTTGGGAACATGAAGTCCGCGAATGGCTGCAGATGGTCTCCAGGTAACTGAACATAACAATGTACAGTCAATCAAAGCTTCAATAAACATAGTCCATACCATTATGTAGTCACTGTCAGCGTGCACAGTGCCTTGTTAACAACTTGGGCCAATGGCTTCGTGGGTTCTGCGCCGCACTAGAACCCTATCATCAGCTCTTACCAACTGAAATCGGGGCTCATCTGACCAGGTCACGGTTTTCCAGTCATCTAGGGTCCAACTGATATAGTCAAAAGCCCAGGACAGCCGCTATATGAGATATCGTGTTGTTAGCTAAGGAACTCACGTCGGTCGTCTGCTGCCACAGCCCATATCGGTAAATTTCGCCGCACTGTCATAACGGATATGTTCGTCGTACGTCCCACATTGATTTCTGCTGTTATTTCAGGCAATGTTGCTCATCTGTTAGGAATGACAGCTCTACAGAAAAGCCACTACTCTCAGCCATTAACTGTAGGCCATCGGCCACTGTGTTGTCCATGGTGACAGGCAATGCCTGAAATTTGGTACTCCTGGCATGTCTTAACTCTGTGGATCTCAAAATATTAAATTCCCTAGAGATTTCCGAAACAGAATTTCCCATACTTCTAGCTCCAACTACTATTTTGCGTTCAAAGTCTGTTAATAGCCGTTGTGCGACCATAACCACGTCGGAAACCGTTCCACATGAATCAACTGAGCACAAATGACAGCTCCGCAAAGGAACTTCTCTTTTATTCCTTGTGTATGCGGTACTACCATCATGTGTATATGTGGATATTGCTATCTCATGACTTTTGTCACCTCAGTGCATCGTAAATAGTAGAACTGTCGTCAGCGAGAACTACTCCTTTTACATTTTTTTACAGTAGAACAACAAAATTTAAATTACGTAAGAATGTCCGTCAGCACTGCATTCTGTTTCTTACACACCCCCGTTCTTGGGATCAGATGTTTTAAAGTTTACTGTTACTTTCTTGTGCTGTTAAGGAAGAAATGGCGACATCATCAACAGGTCTTTTGTTTTGCCACTAATAAACAAGGCCGCTCTTTCAGATGAAGTATAGCATGGCATACATTTGACATTGTCTTTCATCTTTTCTCTTTTAAATACAGTGACATTTGTCCACTCATCTGTGCCAGAGTAAGAATTTGTAATAGCTATTTGAGGTGGATGAGTATGAGACACTTTGATCATATTGCGATTGGAGAGCTTGCATGCCTGCATTGACAACAATGCTTCAGCAGCGTCTTTAAAATCAAAGAAGTCAGTTGTATGCATTGGAATTATGTGAGGTGGGTTCATAGCTTTAACTGACTCAATAATCCTGTGTAACCCTTGCTGTACAAACATTTTGACACATGCCGTGTGGAGCTCCTGAGGAAAGCGCTGTTTCATACAAAGACCATGCACCTTCTAGTATTGATGTTGGAAACATTTTGGAACAAGGCTAGGGACATGCAACAGACTACCAAGAACACAATAGCACCGAAAACTCAGTTTTTAACGAATGACATTTACAATGGGTTCCATTCCTATTCTCCACATCTGCTTTGCTAAACGAAAACAGGACACAGAGCAGTCTCACTATTATGTCCTTGGGACCCAAAAAATCGCTAGCTGTGTTTTCTTTTGGCCATGGTAATTTGTATTTATGGGACGATTGCTACTTGCGTGGTTATCGTTCATTTCTGTAAGTTTTTTGAAGACTGCTATAAATTTAGTTTCATAAATAACCACCATTTAGTGAATATAGGTCATTCTCTTGCACTGTCGTCATAGACGTGGTAACGTGTCGAATCTGCGTGTATGTCAATGTAATTGTTAAACATCCTCGGAATAGGGACTTAATATTTGAATAAATTTACAGCAGTTCTTGAAACAATTCTGTACACACACACACACACACACACACACACACACACACACACACATATATATATATATATATATATATATATATATATATATATATATATATATATAGTGTGTATACATATGGAACAATATTCAGTGCTAACTGAAGAGTCATTGCATTGGTATATAATAATCCTCACATCGAATGGTTGTGAATCTAGTAGCAGTGCTGCAAGATCTTGGTTATACTGTAAGTAGGCTGTATAGGTTTTTTTATTGGTAACGCCACGTAGCGCCCTGTATGAAAATCACTGGCTGTGTTGCGTGCAGTCTGTGGCTGGTTTGCATTGTTGTTGGCTATTGTAGTTTTGGGCAGCTGGCTGTTAGCGTGTAGCATTGCGCAGTTGGAGGTGAGCCGCCAGCAGTGGTGGATGTGGGGAGAGAGACGGCGGAATCTTGAGAGCGGAATATTTGGACGTGTGTCCATCAGAGACAGTAAATTTGTAATATTGGATATCATGGACTGATATATATATTATGACTTTTGAACACTACTAAGGTAAATACATGGTTTGTTCTCTATCAAAATCTTTCATTTGCTAACTATGCCTATCAGTAAGTGCCTTCAGTAGTTTGAATCTTTTATTTAGCTGGCAGTAGTGGCGCTCGCTGTATTGCAGTAGTTCGAGTAACAAAGATTTTTGTGAGGTAAGTGATTTGTGAAACATATAGGTTAATTTAGTCAGGGCGATTCTCTTGTAGGGATTATTGAAAGTCAGATTGCGTTGCGCTAAAAAAGTATTGTGTGTCAGTTTAAGCAAGGTCATGTATAATTTTTCTAAGGGGACGTTTCATATGGCGACCCTGCCAGGATACCTCACTGGAATCTTCTGATTTTTTCTTGTAGTTTGTGTAATTAGTGTAGCTTTTGTTTATATCTAGTGCGTAATTGTAGAGAGAATCTCCTTTGTAGTTGCAGTCTTTCGTTGTTGTACAGTAAAACGGTTGTGGCATGCATGTAGATTTGCACCAAGTATTTCGCAGCTGCGCTTGCAATTAACTAGATATTATTTTCAGTGCTATGTTAATGTGTTCTCTTATTTTTGCTCTTCAAATTGTGCTTTTCTGTGTTGTCGTGTGAAATATTATGACAATAATGGCGTGTGAAAAACGTAATACTAGGCTCCAAAGTAAACTGAGAAATGACAGTGAAGACGAAAGCAGTGCGTTAGCGCCACCGTGTAATGAATTAACTAATGTTCAAATTAGTAATTTGGTAATTGTGCATAGGGAAATGGAGTGGGCTGCAAATAATGGTGTAGACAGTGAAACAAATAATGAACAGGGAAGCATTATCGATCGATCGGTCGGCAACAGCTCGCCCCAGGAATCCGAAATGACAGAACACAATATTGCAAATACTGTAGACTCAGGTTTTGGGTCATCACCATTTTCTCAAATGAGTCAAGACACATTTTCTGCTTGTCAAATGTGAATGTTGCCGGTGAAAATGCACTGCCAAAAAGCATAGAGAAACAGATTCCAGACACTAATACATTATTATTGCAATTAATGCAACAAATGGAACAAAATCAGAGACAAACACAGCAAGAGCTTCAAAAGTTAGACACAGTGGAACAAAATCAGAGACAAACACAGCAAAAGCTCAAAAGTTAGACACAATGGAACAAAATCTTCTAATGTTAGACACTATGGAACAACACCAGAGACAAACACAGCAACAGTTAGACGCAATGGAACAAAATCTTCAAAAGTTAGACACCACACTTGAACAAACACGCGAAGATTTAACTACTGAGTTACATAAATTCGAATCGAAATGTCAAAAAGTCTGTAATGACGTAAAAACACAAATTTGTGAGCATTTCCTACCTATTTTTTCGCGGCATGGAGATGCATTACAGAATCACGAAGCAGCCATAAAAGAACTGCAAACTGTTGTTGTTGTTGTGGTCTTCAGTCCTGAGACTGGTTTGATGCAGCTCTCCATGCTACTCTATCATGTGCAAGCTTCTTCATCTCCCAGTACCTACTGCTACCTACATCCTTCTGAATCTGCTTGGTGTATTCATCTCTTGGTCTCCCTCTACGATTTTTACCCTCCACACTGCCCTCCAATGCTAAATTTGTGATACCTTGATGCCTCAGGACATGTCCTACCAACCGATCCCTTCTTCTAGTCAAGTTGTGCCACAAACTTCTCTTCTTCCCAATCCTATTCAGTCCCTCCTCATTAGTTACGTGATCTACCCACCTTATCTTCAGCATTCTTCTGTAGCACCACATTTCAAAAGCTTCTATTCTCTTCTTGTCCAAACTAGTTATCGTCCATGTTTCACTTCCATACATGGCTACACTCCATACAAATACTTTCAGAAACGACTTCCTGACACTTAAATCTATACTCGATGTTAACAAATTTCTCTTCTTCAGAAACGATTTCCTTGCCATTGCCAGTCTACATTTTATATCCTCTCTACTTCGACCATCATCAGTTATTTTACTCCCTAAATAGCAAAACTCCTTTACTAGTTTAAGTGTCTCATTTCCTAATCTAATTCCCTCAGCATCACCCGATTTAATTTGACTACATTCCATTATCCTCGTTTTGCTTTTGTTGATGTTCATCTTATATCCTCCTTTCAAGACACTGTCCATTCCGTTCAACTGCTCTTCCAAGTCCATTGCTGTCTCTGATAGAATTACAATGTCATCGGCAAACCTCAAAGTTTTTACTTCTTCTCCATGAATTTTAATACGTACTCCAAATTTTTCCTTTGTTTCCTTTACTGCTTGCTCAATATACAGATTGAATAACATCGGGGAGAGGCTACAACCCTGTCTCACTCCTTTCCCAACCACTGCTTCCCTTTCATGCCCCTCGACTCTTATAACTGCCATCTGGTTTCTGTACAAATTGTAAATAGCCTCCCGCTCCCTGTATTATACCCCTGCCACCTTCAGAATTTGAAAGAGAGTATTCCAGTTAACATTGTCAAAAGCTTTCTCTAAGTCTACAAATGCTAGAAACGTAGGTTTGCCTTTTCTTAATCTAGCTTCTAAGATAAGTCGTAAGGTTAGTATTGCCTCACGTGTTCCAACATTTCTACGGAATCCAAACTGATCTTCCCCGAGATTCGCTTCTACCAGTTTTTCCATTCGTCTGTAAAGAATTCGTGTTAGTATTTTGCAACTGTGACTTATTAAACTGATAGTTTGGTAATTTTCACACCTGTCAACACCTGCTATTCTTTGGGAATGGAATTATTATATTTTTCTTGAAGTCTGAGGGTATTTCGCCTGTCTCATACATCTTTCTCACCAGATGGTAGAGTTTTGTCATGACTGGCTCTCCCAAGGCCATCAGCAGTTCTAATGGAATTTTGTCTACTCCCGGCCTTGTTTCGACTCAGGTCTTTCAGTGCTCTGTCAAACTCTTCACACAGTATCTTATCTCCCATTTCGTCTTCATCTACATCCTCTTCCATTTCCATAATATTGTCCTCAAGTACATCGCCCTTGTATAAACCCTCTATATACTCCTTCCACCTTTCTGCCTTCCCTTCTTTGCTTAGAACTGGGTTGCCATCTGAGCTCTTGATATTCATACAAGTGGTTCTCTTCTCTCCAAAGGTCTCTTTAATTTTCCTGTAGGCAGTATCTAATTTTCTCCTTGTGAGACAAGCCTCTACATCCTTACATTTGTCCTCTAGCCATCCCTGCTTAGCCATTTTGCACTTCCTGTCGATCTCATTTTTGAGACGTTTGTATTCCTTTTTGCCTGCTTCATTTACTGCATTTTTATATTTTCTCGTTTCATCAATTAAATTCAATATTTCTTCTGTTACCCAAGGATTTCTATTAGCCCTCGTCTTTTTACCTACTTGATCCTCTGCTGCCTTCACTACTTCATCCCTCAGAGCTACCCATTCTTCTTCTACTGTATTTCTTTCCCCCATTCCTGTCAATTGTTCCCTTATGCTCTCCCTGAAACTCTCTACAACTTCTGGTTCTTTCAGTTTATCCAGGTCCCATCTCCTTAAATTCTCACCTTTTTGCAGTTTCTTCAGTTTCAATCTGCAGTTCATAACCAATAGATTGTGGTCAGAATCCACATCTGCCCCTGGAAATGTCTTACAATTTAAAACCTGGTTCCTAAATCTCTGTCTTACCATTATATAATCTATCTGATACCTTTTAGTATCTCCAGGATTCTTCCAGGTATACAACCTTCTTTTATGATTCTTGAACCAAGTGTTAGCTATGATTAAGTTATGCTCTGTGCAAAATTCTACAAGGCGGCCTCCTCTTTCATTTCTTCCCCCCAATCCATATTCACCTACTATGTTTCCTTCTCTCCCTTTTCCTACTGACGAATTCCAGTCACCCATGACTATTAAATTTTCGTCTCCCTTCACTACCTGAATAATTTCTTTTATCTCGTCATACATTTCATCAATTTCTTCATCATCTGCAGAGCTAGTTGGCATATAAACTTGTACTACTGTAGTAGGCATGGGCTTTGTGTCTATCTTGGCCATAATAATGCGTTCACTATGCTGTTTGTAGTAGCTAACCCGCACTCCTATTTTTTTATTCATTATTAAACCTACTCCTGCATTACCCCTATTTGATTTGGTATTTATAACCCTGTAATCACCTGACCGAAAGTCTTGTTCCTCCTGCCATGGAACTTCACTAATTCCCACTATATCTAACTTTAACCTATCCATTTCCTTTTTTAGATTTTCTAATCTACCTGCCCAATTAAGGGATCTGACATTCCACGCTCCGATCCATAGAACGCCAGTTTTCTTTCTCCTGATAACGACGTCCTCTAGAGTAGTCCCCGCCCGGAGATCCGAATGGGGGACTATTTTACCTCCGGAATATTTTACCCAAGAGGACGCCATCATCATTTAATCATACAGTAAAGCTGCATGTCCTCGGGAAAAATTACAGCTGTAGTTTCCCCTTGCTTTCAGCCGTTTGCAGTACCAGCACAGCAAGGCCGTTTTGGTTAATGTTACAAGGCCAGATTAGTCAATCATCCAGACTATTGCCCCTGCAACTACTGAAAAGGCTGCTGCCCTTCTTCAGGAACCACATGTTTGTCTGGCCTCACAACAGATACCCCTCCGTTGTGGTTGCACCTACGGTATGGCCATCTGTATCGCTGAGGCACGCAAGCCTCCCCACCAACGTCAAGGTCCATGGTTCACGAAATTCATGAGACCTTGCAAGCTAAAACTGACTCAGTTGCATCTACTGATTCGGTTACGCAACTTCCAGGAACTCAGGAAAACTTAAAGGACACAGTAGATACTCTGAAAATTGGTTCAGAAAGACACATGGAGGAAATTAGTTCATTATCAGAGAAAGTAGTTGAACTTTCGGATCAGCTAAATAATTTATCTACGAAGGTAGATGATAATCAGAATGACACAAAACCGGTAGTCTTTAATGACACAGAAGAGTACGAACAAATTAGGAAATTCAAACAAAATCAGAATCAAATTAATACGCAACACCAAAGAGAAATCCGGGAAGTACAAGATCAGCTGACACAGGTAATACAAGAATTACGTATTTTAGAGGACACTCGCGCTCCAATACGGGAAGAGGGATATAGAAATATGGAACAGCCACAAAATAATAACACGGGGTACTTCGAAAATTATGAAAGAAATTGGCAAGGTACACCGAATTTTGAGATGGAACCGCCGAAACGAAGTAACAATGACCGATATGCGACTCGCCGACATGATGATTTTGACTATAAGCTGTTTATTACTACACGTAAATTCAAAACATTTAAGAATTCCGGCAATGACATTCATCCATAAGCGTGGCTTCATCAATTCTATCATTGTTTTCCTCCCAACTGGTCATTAGAGCACAGATTAGAATTTATGTGTGGCTATTTAGAGAATGAACCAGCTGTAAGAATGCCATCGGTCATTCACGATTGCCACAGTGAAGGAGAATTTTGTCATGCCTTCCTCTCAGCATATTGGTCTCAAGCTACACAAGACCGAGTAAATGATGAAACATTTCGAACAATCTGAATTTTCCAGTCTTGTGAAATATTTTGAAGACATGTTGCACAAGAATCAGTACCTGTCAAACCCATACAGCCCCTCAGAACTCATCCGCATTTGCTTAATCAAATTACCTTAACATTTACGACATATTATTTTGGCAGGACGTTGCAAAGACGACATTGAAGCTTTTCAGGGACTCTTACAAGAATTATAAATTGACACTGACAATCGTGGAACGCGAAAACAGGAACACAACAATTACAGGTCACATCTGTCGCAATTCCGCGATGAAAGAAATAATAACTGGACATGACAAGGCTATTCTCACAACACAAATCATGACCAAAACAGACACCACCAATATGACAACCGTTGGCAGAGTAGTAATAATTACAGGGAAAGATCACCTCTCCATGGTAGTGACTATCACAGAGACAATCAGAGAAACAGACAATGTGGGAACTAAAATAATTATTATCAAGGGAGACAGAATAGACGCAACGGTCCAGCGCGCAGTTACGATTCAGGGAGAAATTCTCCACCACGTGACCGACAAGAAAGAAACTATGGAATCTACCGATATGACGACAGACGATATGATCGTAACGACAGACGTGAATTGCATCAGAACTGGCGGGATTCAAACAGGGCAGGGTCCTCTCGACAAGGTCAATTTGTAGAAGTTAGGTCTCCAAATCCCAATAACGACGCGTGCCATTAAAGAGACAATAGGCAATGACTCATACCGCTGGCAGCCACAAAACGTACTTATGAAACTGACGACGCAGCTGCTGTAGCTAGTAATTACGTAAAAATGGAAGACATTAGGGACATCTTAATCCAGGAACACAATGTAAAACATAACAACATTGCATATCCTGCGATTCACATTACAGTAAATGACGTAAAATTTACGGCGGTACTTGACTCTGGCAGTCCCATTTCAGAAATTCGTGAAACAGCCATTAGCAAATGCAACAAATCGAACGATTGCCCCACACTTCTGTTACGTAAGATTAAATTACAAGGTGCAATCGTTGGAAAAAGTGTAGATGTACGCCAACAAACCAACTTAGAATTCTTTTGTCAAAGCCACAGCTTCTCTATGAACTTTCTTATTGTTCCATTATTGTCGACGGAAACTATATTGGGAGTAGACTTTTTGAATGAATACAAAGCAATCTTAAACTTTCACGATGCTGAAATAAGTTTAGAGAAAGAAGGTAAGTCAATAGCTTTGAAATTTGAAGATTGGCTCTCAAACCATGACGAAGAAATTAATCGGCTTTACCTCCTGTTAGACAACAGTTCGGAATTTTCGACGGAACTTGACACTAACAATCACTCTGCGAGTACCGACAGGGATGATATTGACGGCGCATTTGATACTAATGAGTTAATTCAGAATAAAATTCAAACAATTGAGAATTGTAATGACACTGATAGGCAAGATCTTTTTGAGATGTTATAAGCACATTCCACAGTTTTTACTCACAAAACAGGGACAATCAAGGTATTTCAATAGCAATTTCGTGTTTGTGAGCATACTAAATTTTGTGTTAGACCATACGTAATTCCGGCACATTATAGGGACCGTGTTAGAACAGAAATACAATCTATGCTTGATGAGGGCATTATTGAGCCTGCAGTAAGCTCATGCAACAATCCATTACATGTTGTTGAGAAGAAAAATGGATCAATCAGGCTTGTCTTAGATTCGAGACAAATCAGTACTATCATCATTCCTGAAACAGACAGGCCACAAACGTTGGAAGAACTTCTTCAAAATTTTAATGGTGTAAAAGTGTTGTCTTCTATTGATCTCAGATCCAGCTTTTATCAGATCGAACTTCATCCAGAATGTAGAAAATACACAGCTTTCCTTTGTTTCGGCGTTTGTTATCAGTTTCGGAAACTTCCTTTTGGTTTGAACATTTCTTCGGCAGCATTCATTCGCGGGCTAAATTCCATATTACCTCAGTTCTTAAAAAGTCTCATCACCTTATATATGGACGATATTCTGATAGCAGAAGCCTCATGGGAACAACATAATCGCATCCTCAACAGCGTGTTACATATTTTTCCAGAATCTGGAATTCCAGTTAACTTGGAAAAGTCTGAATTCGGTAGGACAGAGGTGAAGTTTTTGGGACATATTATTTCTTCTGAAGGCATTCAGCCGGATCCTGAAAAGTTAGAAGCAATCAGAGCCAGTCCAGTTCCATCCACAAAAAAACAAGTCCGCAGTTTTCTAGGTCTCGTAAATTTTTACCGTCGTTTTCTGAATATGCAAATTCTAGATACACCCAAACTTTGTTCTCTCACTGGAAAAATACATTTGGAACTGGGACGAACAAGCACAGTTGGAATTCAGTTCTTTGAAAGAATCGCTACTTAACGCGCCAATACTAGCTCATCCAGATCTGTCAGAAGATTTCTGCCTTAGCACGGATTCTTCTAAAGTCAGTCTTGGTGCCCATTTTTTCAAGAAGCCACAGAAAATGACACTACTGTTTAGAAAACCATTGCTTTTGCTAGCCGAGTGCTAACAAAATCTGAAAAAAAATTTTCCGTTACTGAATTAGAAGGTTTAGCTATCGTTTGAGCATTTAACAAATTCCGTTTCTTTCTTTCTGGTAAGCACGTAAAAGTATACAGTGATCATCGTGCATTACATTATCTTATGTCTTAAAAATTAAATCATGACAGGTTAAAACGTTGGGCATTGTTTCTGCAAGAATTCCTCTTCAGAATAGTCTACTTCCCGGCAAGGAGAACATTGTTGCGGACGCACTGTCACGCGCACCGGCTGGGCTTGAGAAAAGTAACACAGAAGGCAACCTCGAGAAAAATTTCAGTATTCCTTACATTCAGAAAGTCGCCCTTGAAAACTTCATCACCATATCTTTAAAGGACATTGCTCATGAACAAGATAAAGATCCGATTTGGAAAGACATCAAAAGTAAATGGCATGGAAAGACACACACTCAGATTCGGCATTATTATCTGGTTAGAAACAACATACTCTTCAAACGCTGCACTGTTGATGACAAGTTATGGGTACTTTGCATTCCAGATGATTTTGTTAATAAGCTCATTTGGTACATTCATTTCAGCTACGCACATTTTGGTCCACGAAAATGTTATCATATTCTTCGGACGACTTGTTATTTTAACAATATGGAAAAGAGAATTCGAAGAGTCTTGTCTATTTGTAAACTTTGTCAAAAGGCGAAACCATCTACTATCTCACATCGTGCTCCGTTGTTTCCTATCATTCATTCTAAATTAAAAGAATTTGCTGCTGTTGATCTCTTGGGACCCCTTGTCAGAACATCGAATGGATTTTCGTACGTTCTAGTCGCTGTTGAACTTACTTCAAAATTTGTTTCTTTCACTCCATTACGTAAAGCCACTGGACGGTCTGTATCCAACGCCTTTGTTAAAAATATCTTACGTGAAGTTGGCCACGTTGCTAAAGTCATTTCAGATAACGGACCGCAATTCAGATCTGCTGTTTGGTCACGCATGCTTCGGAACCATAAAATCAAACCCGTTTTTATTTCATTGTACTCACCACATTGCCACCCGTCTGAACGGATTATGAAAGAAATCAATAAGCTTTGCAGACTTTATTGTCACAGAAAGCATCAGCATTGGGACAGATATTTACACTTATTTCAAAATGTGCTGAATGAAATGCCTCATGACTCCCCTGCTTTACCACCTACTCTTGTACTGAAGAATGAAGAACCACCGAACAGAATCAGAGAGCTTGTACCTTTCCCAAATACAGGTAAACTTCGACACAAAGACATAATTGATTTGGCTATTAAAAATATAAAATCTGCAGCAGACAAAAGAAAAAAAAACTACATGGTAAAGCAAATGCAAAGAAATTATATATTGCTCAGAAAGTTCTCATTAAAGCTCATTCATTGTCACATAAGAAGAAACACTTGAGTCACAAATTCTTTCTAGTTTACAATGGACCTTACAGAGCCCGACGTATACCACATGATAATTGCGTTGAAGTTGAAACTCTGTGTACTAGGAAGAGTAAAGGTTTACACCACATTTCACATGTGAAACCGTTTATTGAAAGATAATCTGCTTTTTAACTTTGTCTTTGCCATAAAACTTTTCACTTTACATTACTAGTATGCTTTGTCAGACTTAGAATCTGTTAACATGCAACAATGTTTGAAGTTAAATATCCAGTCAAGAACCAAGAGAACTTGTTTAAACAGAAATTACGAATGCATTGTTATAGTGAACAGACGTCACAGTGTTATTGTGTGTGTACATTCTTGCTTGTTAGTTGCACGATTACGTAACGACTATAAGGCTTACATACTTAGAACATATACTGGTACTGCTAATGAGATTTTAATGCAACACTTTGGTTCACTTGAAAATGCATTCTGGATTTAAAGTACTTTCTGTGGGATTAAAGATGACTTAGCATTTGGTTTCTTTGACTGCTACACGATTATATCACAACGCTACTAATGTGTGACACAATTTACATTGTTGCTTTTGTGCTGGATCTGTTATATATCTGCACAGTTTTTCTGAATTCTTCTGGAAAGGAAAACATGTTTTAGTAGTAACTTTTGTGGTATAGCTACAATGAGACAGCAATACGTTACAGCACAGTACTTCCTTCATCACAGCAATAAGCGTAATATGTAAGATATCTATACGCAAAGCATTTCACTTTTGTTTATCATGAGGTAAGTACATTGACTTCTGCAGAACTTAGCTTTCGGAGGACGATAACTACGACACTTCCACAGAGATTATCTTACAACAAGACGCACAGTTTAGCGCTACAGTACACGTATTTGAGTGATTAATTTTGTACCTAAAACATTTATTTTTAAAGATTTTTGAATTACAATGATACAAAGGTTTTCCGTGATACATTTCATTCTGTTGCTGTAATCTGTAACACCTGAGGTTATAATTACATTAATCCTCAGGTGGGTACACGCCTACTTTGTGTACCATGTGTTTGGCAAGCACAAGGAGCCCTAGCTAATAGGGTATTTGCTTACACAACTTTACACGTCGGTAACATATTTCTCTAACACATAAATTACACAGCTATCTGATCATTTAACTGGGAGAGACAAACATTTATTTTACTACATCAGTGACAGATGTTTACGCAATTACACAGTTGGATAACTTCACACTTATGAAATTGTATTTTGTCTGTACTTTGTGAACTGTTCATATTTTTTCGGAACCTTTGTGATACTATGAGAGCTTTGAATGATGTATTTGGTATGGGATCATGATTTTTAAAGTATGTTTGAGGTAGATGACACTATTGAAATGAGCAGAGAATTCTTTTTCGGTTTTGAAATTATTGCAGGAAGCTACGGCGTTTTTGAGATTTGACTGAGGTGTTATGATGTTATTATTACGACGACGATGTGTATTATGCTGCTGAGGTATGTTTATGATCAATAAGCTGATGCTATATGAGGAATTTGATCATGCTACGTATCTGTTATGATGAAATATTGAAGAAGTGTCGACGAATATGTATATGTGTAATAAGGTAAGGAATAATGAGTAGTGGTTAGTGTCTCTGGTTTATGAAAAAGGTTGTTGGAAACTAAGAATCGTACTTTAAGAGTTATGAAATGTATGTAAATGCGTGGATGTATTACAATGCCGACGAAAATTTTTTGGTCACTGTTATATTCATAGGATTTTGTTTCTACACATTTGCAACGCAAATTCTCGACCTGTGAAATTTTTTATGTGAGACTGTCACTGTAGTGCAAACTGGTGTTGTAAATATTTTGGTAAGAAAGTTAAGTGACCTTCACGTAATGCGTCGTGGGCACCCAGCTGTGCGACAGTCGCCTGGAAAAAAGCCATTAGTGCGTGCCTTTCAGAGGCACAGGTGGAGAAAAAAAAGAGGCCATTATCCTCGCTATTGACATTCCTTTGTAGAAAGCATCGCAAATATGACACACTCATACTTGAAAACATATGAATATACTGTGGAGCTCTTAATTTATGATATTTACTAAAATGCCTAATGAAATGATGAGAAACATTTTACATCTATTGTCTTTCTAGTTGAGAGTTTGCTCATTTTGTTTAATATCTAGTTTCTAGCTGCACTGCAGCATTGGTTAAAATAAAATTTTATAGACATACTAATATAGATATTTTATGCCTACATATCCAGTAAATAATAACTTTATGAACTACTTCCAAAAAAACCAATGGAGCACAATAAGACATTTCCCTTCACAGGAATTGCATACATAATTTTTGTCGATGACTGGGTAACTTGTTTAGTAGTGTAACTTAAGGTGACGCATCACTCTTGTGTTAAGTTCTGACATAGGTGTCAGACATTTCCTATTTTTACTGTAATATTTTTTCTGCTTGAGCTTTGTTATGTTTAGGTATAAATTATAGCGTTTGGTGCTGCTGTTTGCCAGGCATAGTGTTACTGAATTTGACTTTGTATTACTCTGTTAAGCCAGTTTTACTACTGATTTATTATTCTTCTTGCTGCACATTGGCTCATATTAGTTGTAATATTGCAATTGCTTTGGTAATTTATGTATACTGCTGCTTGCTTTGCCAATTTCCATTTTTTTGGTCTTGCTGTATGTGTAAATTTTTTATGTGCTGCTGCATTGCCTCGTCCCTAGGTATATATATCTGAGCGCAGTAGATTTAAGTTAGCTTAAGAGGGGGTAGACTATATAAGAAACTAACTATGATGAATTAGAAGAAATGCATTGAGAAGCTATAAGAAAATGGTTTGGCCAAAAAAGTAGTGTACAGTGGAGAAAAACTATTTTTGAAAGAGGATGTGAACAGAATACAGAAAGCATGCTTTGATAGGATTTCTTTGGTGGAAACAAATGTTGAAATAAGAGGAAAGATCTACAGAATGAAGTATTAGGTTGGACTGCAGTACTAAATGTCACACTGAAAACAAACCCTGTGTTGTACCTTTGTGTTATTACGCTATGTGAATTTGTGTTTTTCCTGTCTTTAAGTGTTTAGCTCATAAGATTTCCATTGTAGAATTTTTTTGATAATATGTTATTTACTTTGTAAAGATGTTTAGACATTATTCATTCTGTTTTGTTTTAATGCTCATGTGTGAAGTTGATGTTCCAAAAGTTATTCTGATCTTTTATGTATGTACGTATGTCATAATTCTTGTAACACTGATGTACATGTTTATTTCTATTCTTTTGTAAAGCCTGTTTTACTACAAATGTTATCTGTATTGTTACGTTCTTTAATGATGTATTTTGCACCTTTGTTATTGTATTCTTATGTTATAAAATTGTAATTGACCCCAGTTCATCAAATTAAGTAACTTGTAAGTTACATTTCACTGCACAAGTTTCTGTTAGTCATAGTATATGAACAATATGTGAGAAGTAGGGACTGTTAGTGTTTGCACGTGTGTTGATAATTCAGCAAGGGACTGGATAACAGCATTGTTGGTTCTAAGTACATTTCAATAAAATTTTTGTGAGTGCACAAGTGGTGGTTCATGGACTTGCTATATTCTCCGCAATACTCTTCAATGGCGATTGTGCACATGCACAGTCACAGCAGATGGCTGCTAGCCATCTCTACAAGGACTACAGTGGGTCTACACCTTTGATGACTCACCAATACCATTATTTCTACAAGGACTGCCCTGGGTCTGCATCTCTGGTGGCCCACCAATACCGTAATCTCTACCAGGACTACAGTTGGTCTGCTCTGTGATGACCTACCTACCAATATTCTTCAAAACTTCGACTGACTCTGAGGTGGGTTTGCTCTGTTGTGGCCCATTACCTGTCTGCATGTCAAGAGTCAGCACTGTCTTTCTGTTGAAGGACAACACTACTTCTTCAAGACTGCATTGAAATCCACTACTTCCGTGTGCATTGTCTTTTACTGCTCAGACTTTGAGAAAAAAAACTGCAATTTTACTGTGATGAATGATCAGCACTGTCTTTATGGACTGTGAGAAAATTTTAGCTTTTGACCAACATTGTATCAATAAATGTGTGCATTTGATTTCTTTGTTATTGTAGTTATGAAAATTTTTTTCAAATCTGTATTGGCCAGTGCCCAAAACAATTTGTAAAATTTTTTGTAGGGAGCATGGGGGCTATGTAAGTAGGCTGTATAGGTTTTTTATTGGTAACGCCACGTAGTGCTCTGTATGAAAATCACTGACTGCTGCGTGCAGTCTGTGACTGGTTTGCATTGTTGTTGGCTATTGTAGTGTTGGGCAGTTGGCTGTTAACAGCGCGTAGCGTTCCGCAGTTTTGAGGAAAATTGTTGCAGTTTTTGTAGGATCACTTGCATTGTTTTTTCTTGCCAATATTAAAAGAATGAATTGCTGTGTCATAAGTTGACGTTAAATGTAAAGGTGTAAAAAATGAAATAAAATCTTAAAAATAACAGCACCCTTGGAAAATTACATACAGAACATATGACGACAAATGAAAAAAATTAAATATGTATATACAGCATATTTGGGATTTTAGTACTTGTGAACAATGCACACACATTAGTATGAAGCTATAATAAGATGAAGTGAAGCTGCTGATTGAGTAATTGAACTACATCACGTTTAAGTGGCCCCATTAACAAAGATATTTGTGTTGAGATCTCTATCTTGGAAAAGTTGCCTTCCTAGGGAATAAAAAAGTCACCGCCCTACTACCCATGTAACGAGATGCACACATCTTCATAAACCTCAAATGGTTATTGCCAGTTGGTATTCACTTTAATACTGCATGTCAGAGTATGGCGGTAACTACTCAGGCATTGACTGATACGGCATGATCGTAATTGATTAATGACTGATGATGAGTCGGATAATGTTTTGGTTTGTATGTGATAGGTTGAAATGATAATGACTTAGAAATCAGCTGACTCAGTCCCCTAGCAGCCATAAGGGGTGTCTTGTGTATTCAGGTTTTATTTCTTTAATATGTCCCAATGTTCTGGACGTGTCAGTTTCGAGACATACGACAGGAAAGTTAAAGACTGGGCGCCAGCATCTTGTATTGCTGTGTGAAGAATGGGTTAACCATTTCATAGACAACTCAGAATCCTAATGAAGTACAGGGCGTTCAACGCTCGCTGCAACACTATGCGCTGTAGACCTTGCAGCTTCAGTATCTTAACTGAAGCCGAGTAGATTCGCTAACGAATGGGTCCAAAGGAAAGGTTCACTGAAATGAAGGAAAAGACTGAGAAATGACTTCTAACGAAAGGTCGCTTACCATTCTCTCTGGTCGCGGTCGGTCTCGTTCCTGGAAACGATAGTTCACCATTCACTTTGATCGCTGTCGATCTCATTCCTATGAACCGTCTTTCACAGTTCACTGCATTGGCAGTTGGTCTTGCCCTCGGGAACCAGTTTTCACAGGTCACATTGGCCAGTTTAGTCCTATGTTCCTCTTTCCTATCTCTATCTAGCTTGGCCAGTTTCGTTCGTTTTTGTGTAGTCGCTTGTTCCAAGGTTTTTATAACTGCATAAAAAGTACGTTGTATGTGTTACATACATATTTTTCAGCCAACAGAAAGAGAAATCTGCTTATCTCTTCGTCATTTTGAAAAATGGTACAACATATACAAGCAGCCTCTGATTTTTATGTGCTCCTTAGATTAAGTTTCATCTGCTTGATTTAACGGTTAGCTTTTAAGATAACTTTCAATATTTTTTTCACTTTTAGTGTAAGGAGTTTACATAAAACTTGCGATTTTCGCAATTTCCTCCACAAAAGAAAGATGACACTTACGGAGGCTCTTATTTTTCAAATTTGGTGTTCCATGAGCTTGGTGCCTGTCTGAGTTGGATAATTTACAACCTTTAGATTATTACGTAGGTGCAGAGCATTTTGACATCTTTATTTTCATTCCACTGTGAAGAATCTATCTTAAGAAACTTGGTACTCAAATAAAATCTGTTTAAAATAGTCTTATTTTATTAGAAAGGAATCGTTGAGTCATATTAGTCTAAATTTTTGGGATTTGATCGTTTCTACTTGAATCGTCTGTTAGTTATGGTTCAGGATTCACTGTAGTGACTGTTTTCATTTTTCATTCTGAAGATCAATGCAGCACAGGAGACATGAGCGATAAACGATTTATCAGTTTTCGTAAAGCTACACTTGGTGTATCACCAGCAACGATCTGATATATACATGCAAAGTTTTGGAAATATTCTAGTATTCCAGTATGGTGCTTTAGCTTCTGAAGCAGCACAATATCATGCTTTGATTTACATACTGTAACAGAAAATTAAAATAGAACAAAGTGCAGCCTCTTCTAGTGGTCATAATTCAACTTCATCAAGGAACATAGACGTTTTCAATATATACATGGCTTTTGCCATCCACCTTGCATGATGGACCCCTTGGAGCTATGACAGATAGCCCTTGAGGTGTTTCTTCAAGAAAAGAGTTTGCAGTTAATTAACAAACAATTCATGTAAGCATCTCATATGTCTTATACCTGGAAGATAAATACAAGAGATCTTCTTCACCAATGTTTTCAGTCAAAACACACATACTTCTAAAAGTGGTCATGTTTGTATTGTTGTGAAAGAAACTAGTGATTTAATTAAAAAGCCAATCAGTGCTAGTTCTCTGAATAATTTTTTCGTGCCATTTTGCTGTAGTAAATTAAAAGACCGAAATATGTGCAAAATTATCAGCACTGAAATAGTAATAAAGTTTAATTTTCTTTTATTTTCAAATAAATTTGTACATAAAATGTATATTTTAAATACATTAATGTGTATTACATGAATTGTCGAATTTTATATTAGTTTCCTTCTAATTTGTTAATGGCTGTCTGTACTTGCTCAGTTCTCTTTCTCAAATAACTGATGATTGATTACATGCATGAACCTTGACATGTTTCTCAACAGGTGATTGATCAAAATTCTTTTTTTTTACTGTAAAGGTCTTCAAAACAATGTGAGTGGTCACCAGAATAAATAAATTTGTGATAAAGACTGATTTTAATAGTAACTATTAGTAATGTGCTATGTCATGAATAAATATTGTTTCTTTTCACTAATGAAGTTTTGACGAGCTCTGAGCATACTTATATAATTGTCTCCATTGCTGATACGCAGTTTCTAATTTTAGTACACAGTTCCTTTACTCCTGTATTGTAAATCGTGAATTTTTCAAATAAATCTTCACTTTCCACACAGATAGTATGGCACTTATGTGTAGTTAAATTACACACCTGCACATTGTAAAAGAAATCTATTAATGTTGGACTGAGAGATGACAGCTTACTTTCAGTTATTTTGTGGTGCTAAAGCAGACACAAGTACACAATGTTTTCTATAAATGAACAGAAAATGAAGACACTGTACATGTTATGGATACAAGCTTGCCTCAAAAGTGAATGATGGCTGTGGTGAGTTGTAAACAGGTTCTGTACTCTGTACTTCCATTCAGCCTGCTCTGTCCTCTCTCTGCCTGGCATGGAGTCACTGGCTCATCACATCAGCCACAAATACACTGGTGTCCAAAATTAAAGCAACAAACTGAAATTTTTCAAGGTTGCGTTTATTTTGCCACAAAACAGTATAAAAAGGTGATAGAAAAGTAGAAGCAATGTAAAGAATACAGAACATAAACAATTGCAACATGCAAAACAGTAGACGAACATGTTCTTCGTTTTTCCAACTTCACAGATTTGCACACACATTCTGACAACCGGTCAATGTGCTCACTATGGGATCTGAACACCTCTAGCAGCCATAGAGGCCTGACAACGATGGAACGTGCTGTGAATAATATCATCAATGTCATGTTCAGGCAATAACGCCCATTCTTCCTACAGAGCTGCTCACAAGTCTTGGAGAGTGGTTGGTGGATGTTGACAAGATGCAACCCATCTCCCTAGTGCATCCCAGACATGCTCTGGAGTTCAAATCGGGAGAGCGAGCTGGCTGCGCCATGTGTGCAGTATCTTCTGTTGCCAAGAAAACATCTATCACTCGTGCTCTGTGAGGTCAAGCATTATCATCCATCAATACAAAGCCTGGGCGCACAGCATCACGCAGCAATTGTATATGAGGTCCCAATACCTCGTCAGGTACCTGAGAGCAGTTAAACCTTTCCGATTCACCTGTACAGTTTCATGAAGAGGTGTTCAAGTGGCAAACATAATCCCTGCATACATCATTAGAGATCCTCCTCGACATCGACCTGTTTCCACAATGTCCAGGTCTCGATATCGTGTTCGACGTTCCTTTCAGATGCGAACCCGTCGAGAAACGCTCTCCAGACCAAATCGGGACTAATCTGTGAAAAGAACATTGGGCCATTGTTCGATTGTCCAGGTGGCATTTGACGACTCCAGTCTATACGTTTTCTTCCGTGAAGACGTATCAGAGGCACCCATGCAGCAGGTCTCTGACAATAAATACGACACTGTCGCAGCCACCGCTACACCCTTTGCCTCGAAACAAAACGTCCAGTGGATGCTGCGAGGTCAGATGCTAGTTACTGCGCAATACTAAGGTGGTACAGTCGTCCCCTTACAGCCAAATAACGGTCCTCGTTTTCTGATGTCTCATGTGGTCGGCCCTGCGATGGTCTTCGGGATACCGTTTCAGTCTCTATAAACTATCGCCACATCCGAGCAATAACAGAACGATACGCGTTAAGCGACTATCCTGCTTCCATTCTTCCTATGGCTTTCCTTCGCAGAAAGTCTGGTAGGCGTCTTCTCTGTGCCATACTGCACCGTCTGTGACTGTGCATAAAGCGATTGCGGATGTGTAACTACCGCAAATACTACTCCGTTCGATAGGTCCCCTTACGTCATCGTTGGCGTGGTTTTCCAATGACCGAATTGCCATCTTTCGTGCAGAACACGATCGAACGGACATCTGTTGACAGTTTATATGATTATATCGTGACTTAAACACAGGACGCGTAAATAGCGGTTCGTTGATTTAATTTTGGATACCATTGTATGGTGCTCTCTAGGGGTGCATTCAGCTAAGGAAATGGAAGGAAGCAACCTTCTACATGAGTCAATCAATGAATTTACAGAAGTAATACTTATGCATAACTGATAATTTTCCCAGAAATTTATCTAAAATCCATATAGCATACAAACTAGATAAAAAGGTAATGGCGAGCGAGAAAAACCGAACGTTTCCCAGAAAGGAACAATCACCAGTGAACTAGTTCCCAAAGATGAACAAATTTGCCCATCTCTACTTAAGGAGACACATACTCCAAAACGAGGTGGTCACATGAATCACTTACTCACGGTTACTACACTTTATAATTGTAGAACCCTATTGTTAGGTGCGTGCAATGAAGGTTTCACTAGAATGAATGAAAATCTGAATACTTTATAGATTTCAGAGTAACAATCTCTCTTTTCTGAATTCCCAATTTAAAGCCAACTATGTTCACAGTATGAACAATGACTATTATGCAAAATAAACATTGAAATTCGTTTTTATGTGCTCGGACAGTTTTTAATGACAGGAAAACAATTTACAGAGAGTATAGGACTTAACAATGGGACCAACAGAAAGTAACATAAATGGACTCCACAAAATTTCTTATTACATGTGAAAACCTGCAGGTGACCCTGTGAACAATGAGAAACTGTTTAAGGTCTCCAGAGAATTCCCTCAATTAGTAACTGCTGATGACTGGGAAAGATACTGCAGGAAAATCTTATAACTGGAAGATTGCTAGAAGTGTCAGTATTATCGAACTTGCTGTAAATGAAATCATTACTGATACTGCTGAATTGGACAGTAGTGAAAATAATATTACTTGTGAATTGATGAAGAGTATAATGAGACTAATTCTGAGTGATTTATGTGCACTTAAAATTCAGCATTGTTATGCTGCTGTCCCAGTTTATACTTCTGTAGATGCGAAATACAGTATATGTAGCAGTTGACAGCTGGTACAGCAGTCAGTTCACATCACTATCCAGGCCCAGCGTTTCATAATTTGTCTGGGTGGTGTAAATGGTCTGCCTGGTCGTAGATATTGCTAATTGCTGTAATCGCACTATTTCACTCCAATTTACGGAGCTTGTTAGCACTTGATGTTAGGTTGGCGCCATTAAAATGTATTGTATTGTAGTAATCGCTGCTGCTTGCTGGATCGCTGCTGTGTCTCGATGCTGATGTTGGCTCTAAATCTGGTTGTCTAGGGTAAACACATGAGGTCCCATGTTTTTCATGTGCTTTTGATGATAAAGAACAAACGAAACCAACACATATGTAAACATCAAATATTTATTACTTTGGTGGCCATCTTAATTCCACTGTCCACAAAAGACCATAACACAACACAAAGTAGTACTTCCTTTACATGTTCTTTGCATTGTTTTTCCATCCCAAACAATAAAACAGAAACACACTTCACCAAAGTGACATTCCGACTGCCCCTGACTGCCTCCGACTGTTCTTTCGACCCTTCTCGCTGCTTGTATTTATAACATTGTCAAAGAACTACTAAAAAGAGATATAGTTTATGAGTCACATGTACATCTGTTATCATAATTTGTGCAGAAAAGTTATTAATTTGCATCGAGTGACATAATTTAACATGTTATTAAAGTGACAGACAGATTTGTTGACTTGACAGAATAATTCTTTGTTACAAAAAGGTCGTTTTTTAGAAGTTTGTCAATTGACTTCTCTAATTTGCATAAATAAGTAAGTAACATGAATTATTAAGAATTACATTGGTTTTCGTCTAAAATAGGATTGATTACGTGAATACTGAGTGAAAACGCTCCTAGTGAACAAATAGGTTTCACTGGGTGATTTTTATTTAAGGAGATCCAAAATACCTAAGTTGGCCACTATTTTTCGTACTTCATATTAATTATTTAAGATGAACTTAGTGTTTTTCATGATGACATTTGCTGTATCAGTGATCAAGTGATATAAACTTT
The DNA here is from genome assembly GCF_023898315.1 of Schistocerca nitens. Classification (NCBI taxonomy): domain Eukaryota; kingdom Metazoa; phylum Arthropoda; class Insecta; order Orthoptera; family Acrididae; genus Schistocerca; species Schistocerca nitens. The sequence continues at coordinate 635,394,853 of NC_064617.1, forward strand.
TGTGTGGGTCAGTTATTCAGTGTAATTTAATGGGTTGACTGTTTATGGAGACATGTTATGCAATCATTGTTAACATACACAATAACTTTTCTATAATCATAAATACTCATTAAACTGGTTGAATTTGGAAGGGATCGCATACTTCATTAAAGTAAAGCCTTTAATATGTTCCGTTACAATACCCCCCTCGGGTAATATCATTTACAGAATGTTAATGATATTAGCCGACTAGGACAAATGTGTCAATTACTATGCATAATTTGTATGTATACAACAACCGTTACACCGTTTCAAAATGACTTTTTCCTGCAAATATTTTGGTTGTGATGTTTCAAATGCACTTGGTGTTATGGCTCTCAGTATGACAGCATCATAAAAATATTTAGTAATATATGAAAGTAAAAAAAAATGTTAATCTTTGCTCCCAGTGAGCCACATGGAAAATGATCAAAAACAGACACAAATATATCACATGTGATTTTAAGATATGTAAAAAATATATGTAAATTATTTCAAAGTCAGTTCTCATTGAGTCACAGAATAATCAAGATAATAGAAGGAACATAAATATATTACATAGATGGACAGGTCAGATGTCCATAGGAAAATATTGGAACTGTCTGCTCGTTTAGAGCCACATAAAGGAAATGAAAACAAAGAACATAATTATAAGTATGGACATGATATATAAACACAAACACTAGAGAAGTCACATGTATGAATATCATATGCATTTAAAAAAAAGAAAATTTTCAAAAAACTTGTCTCCCATTGAGACACATAGTCAAGATAGTACAAGAACATATTAATACCAAAATTGCACACTTAATTTGGTCACAACATAACACAAACATCAAACTTGGTAAACATCTGATTGGCTGTAGAAAATTGTACACAAATCTTATGCCTAAGAAAAGAATAGTAACAAAATGATGGGTCTTGCACAACAATTTTTACATTGTCTTTTATATTTGGTGCAAGTATGTCCCATATTCAACAATACCAAAAGAAAGTAATAAATGTTTGTCACCTTCTTGCCCATTGCAAGTAAAGAAGATATCACAATATTTAATATTCAATAGTGACAATAAAAATATAAAAACATTGTCTCAGATATCTGGAACTTTTCCAGGGTCTGTAGCATGAGAGGTAGTTGCTATTTTACACACCCAGTGAAAATCTTTGCTGATAACATGCTTTACGGAAAAAGGGTAAGTTGTTGTATTCAAACAGGGAAATGTGCTTCATCATGTTTATATGGTTTCAATTCAGTGATGTTTCTTAATCCAAATAACCTTCTTGATCTGGGAAAGATAAGTCTATAAGCATTAGGATGTGGGCTTTCTTTTATTTCAAATGGACCAATGTCAATGTTTACTTTGACATATAGACAACCTAGCTCAACATCTTTGTCTATTTCAGTATTTTCAAACAATAGATCATTTTCAATTTCTTTAGTTCCTAAGTCTAATCCCTCTTTCCTACACTTAGACACATCCCTCTCTGTTTGCATAGCATTGGCATTTAAATATAAACCTTTGTTTTCATCTGTTCCTCTTAACACTGTGTTGCCACTCAACAAATTATTGTTTTCACCCCATTTTTTATAAAGTCCACTACGGATTCTTATCCACCATATAGGATACAAGGTTGCACTTACCTTTGCTAATTCTTTCCAAAAGGCATCTTTGTTTATACAGTTTCCATAGTTGTTCCACAAAACTTCTAAAAACTTTTCCCCTTTTCCTTGAAAACACACATTTACATTCAATCCCTTTATATTTTCTTTAATATTATTATTATTACCATTCTCATAGATTAGTGTTTCATAGTTCCCAATAGGCAATAGCTTGTCCTCAGATACACATTCCCTAGTCTGCATTTCACTTAAATTAACCTCATTATTACCCATGTTTGTCACATCACTTACCTTTATCTCATCATCACTTTTCAATTCTACAAATACTTTTATTTCTTCCTCCACACTCTCATCAATAACATCACTTGATTTACGATCATTATTTAAATGTCCCTCTATTACTTCTTCCTCCTCCTCAACAACAACCCCATCTGCAGTTTCCCCCCTATGTATCTGAATCTCAGCAATTGAGTCTTTGGCTCCATTAAACACTTCGTCATCCCCCTTCTTATCAAATAACCCCCCCCCCAAAATAGATTCTATTTGTGGTGTGTCTGACTTGTTATTAACACCAGTATCATTTTCAGCCCAACTATAGAACTCTGCAATACCTTCAACTTCTGCACTTTCACTAACCACCTGTGCTTGAACACAGTTTTTATTAACTGTATCACTTTTACTCATAGTATCCCAAAACCTTTTATTAAATTCTAATTTATTCATTCTAACTACATCAGTATTTTCATGGTATTTACTCTTTACATTGTATCCTCTCCTTTTACAGTTTCGGTTATGTGTTGTCCTGTCATAATATTGTCTAGTCCCAAAACTACGGACATCTAGTGGCACTGTCCACCAATTCCCGGCTGGTTTCCTCGGTCTGTCCGTTTGTAGTTGTCGTTTTGTTCACTAGTTTCAACAAACCTCCTTCTATCTTGTTCTCTTCCCCAATACCTATTTCTATCATTCCTGTTATCTCTCCTCCATCCTCCCTCCTGTGTATTGTTTCTGAAATCATTTTCATATCTCCTATCTCCCCTATTTGGAGCATTATTTCCAGAATTTTCAAAGTCTCTCCTCCCATAATAATCTCTATTTACATTCCTGTTCCACCCCCCATACTGGTTGTTGCCAGAGCCAAAACTTTGGTTATTTTCTCTTTCCAAGGCCCTATCTAATCTATCTACAAATTTCAGGAACTCTTCCATTGAATCGTCTGGTCCATGGACCAATTCCCACTGCAGTCTCTCTGGTAATCTACTTTTTAAAACATCAATTTGTGTCATAATATCAAAAGAGTTATTTAAATGAGCAAGTTTTTTCAATTGATCTCTGCAAAATTTTTGCATTCCCCCTACTTTCCCTCTATACACTGTTCCATTTAGAAATTCTGACTTTAATCTGGCTTGTATGGATTGTGACCAAAATTTACAAATAAATTTAGCTTCAAACTCTTCAAAAGTATTCCAAGAATCATTATTCTCATTTGCCCAGGACAAGGCCTCCCCTTCTAGAAACCGTTTTACTAACTTAATTTTTATGTTATCTGACATTCCTACAACAAACATATCCTTACATTGGTGAATAAAGTCAATAGGGTGCAGATTTTCACCAGGAAAGCATTTCACTTGGATGTGCCCATACATTGTATTTTGATTGTAAATCGTTTGTTTGACCATCAATGCGTCCTCAAATTGTGTATATTTAGCGTGTATATTTTCTACTTTTGTATCTACAATGGTGGTGTACAGGTTGTATTCTTGTTTAAGGTTTTCTGATGTTTTGTCTATTCTCTGATCTAATCTTCCAACTTCAGTATCTACTCTGTTGTAGATGACAGCAATGCTGTCTGTGTTAGCTTGTATGTTTTCATTTAAGCTTTCAACTTTAACTTGAAATTCTTTTCTGAAGTGTATCAACTGTTCACTAGTGTTCTTACTGAGAGTAGTTTTAAATTCCTCACACTTCTCATTGAGATGAGTACTTAATAGATCAACATCCAAACTTAACTTATCCAGTCTATTTGTGTTTTCTTTAAGTTTCAAACTTACTTGTTCATTTGATTGTTTAAAATCCAACCTTAACTTATCCAGTCTATCTGTGTTTTCTTCACTTGATTGTTTAAAATCCAAACTTAACTTATCCAGTCTATCTGTGTTTTCTTCACTTGATTGTTTAAAATCCAAACGTACTTCTTCACTTGATTGTTTAAGTTGTGAGCTTATTTGACTTGCAAACCCTGCTAGCCACTCTGTTAAGTTTAATTGTTCCCCATCCCCTGGTTCAATTTTTACATTTCCTACGATCTCATCACTCTCAGGTAGAGACATGTTCACTATTAATTATTTTAAATGACAACAACAAAACACCTAGCTTTATGCTATGATGTCGTGATCGGTGTTCTTGTTGGCTTTCTTCACTTATATTCAGTTTTATCGAAGCTGAAGTCTTGATTGATGAATTCCATTGACATAATCCAGACGGAGCGGTGTGATGATAGTTTTTCGTAGCCGCACAAACACAATTTATTTATTTATTTTTGACATATTTTCACTGTTGACACACTGCACAAATAAACTTTTTTGGAATGCTAAGTACTTACGAAATTTATCGCTGCACTATTATCATCGATGCACTCAAAGATCCCAGACGAGCCCCCACTTTTGTAAATGGTCCACCTGGTCGTAGATATTGCTAATTGCTGTAATCGCACTATTTCACTCCAATTTACGGAGCTTGTTAGCACTTGATGTTAGGTTGGCGCCATTAAAATGTATTGTATTGTAGTAATCGCTGCTGCTTGCTGGATCGCTGCTGTGTCTCGATGCTGATGTTGGCTCTAAATCTGGTTGTCTAGGGTAAACACATGAGGTCCCGTGTTTTTCATGTGCTTTTGATGATAAAGAACAAACGAAACCAACACATATGTAAACATCAAATATTTATTACTTTGGTGGCCATCTTAATTCCACTGTCCACAAAAGACCATAACACAACACAAAGTAGTACTTCCTTTACATGTTCTTTGCATTGTTTTTCCATCCCAAACAATAACACAGAAACACACTTCACCAAAGTGACATTCCGACTGCCCCTGACTGCCTCCGACTGTTCTTTCGACCCTTCTCGCTGCTTGTATTTATAACATTGTCAAAGAACTACTAAAAAGAGATATAGTTTATAAGTCACATGTACATCTGTTATCATAATTTGTGCAGAAAAGTTATTAATTTGCATCGAGTGACATAATTTAACATGTTATTAAAATGACAGACAGATTTGTTGACTTGACAGAATAATTCTTTGTTACAAAAAGGTCGTTTTTTAGAAGTTTGTCAATTGACTTCTCTAATTTGCATAAATAAGTAAGTAACATGAATTATTAAGAATTACATTGGTTTTCGTCTAAAATAGGATTGATTACGTGAATACTGAGTGAAAACGCTCCTAGTGAACAAATAGGTTTCACTGGGTGATTTTTATTTAAGGAGATCCAAAATACCTAAGTTGGCCACTATTTTTCGTACTTCATATTAATTATTTAAGATGAACTTAGTGTTTTTACATGATGACATTTGCTGTATCAGTGATCAAGTGATATAAACTTTTGTGTGGGTCAGTTATTCAGTGTAATTTAATGGGTTGACTGTTTATGGAGACATGTTATGCAATCATTGTTAACATACGCAATAACTTTTATATAATCATAAATACTCATTAAACTGGTTGAATTTGGAAGGGATCGCATACTTCATTAAAGTAAAGCCTTTAATATGTTCCGTTACAGTGGATAGCTGTCCAAAAATGTTTCCCACCTGCTCCCCTCTCCTCGAATTTGCGAGAAGAAGAAAAATTCATTAAAGGAGACTATTTAGGAGTAAAAACTATAACAAAATTCTAAATTACTCTTGAAATATTAGTTATGTAATTAAATGATACTGAATTCGCAAAATAAATTCCAGGACGCAAACCAGTGCTGGGCTGTACTTGTTGCTAAATAAACGTAATTATCGAATTATTTAGATTTGATTTATCAGGAATGTTGCAATAAATGTACAAAACAGCGATATAATTCAGTCAATGTTAAATAAATTTTGAATCGATATAAAAAAGAAAAGCTTTGTTCATTAGAACAGGATGATCCTGGAATCGTAATAAGCAAGCGTACAAAGCTCACAAACTACGGAATTATTCCTGTTGTTCACTCAATTTTTTTAAAAACTACACAACTTCTTTTTAGTTTTTGCCTGCTTGTTTTGCTACTTCAGATCTCTTTCCATCAAAATCATCTTTGTAAAATGTTATAATCCCTCCAACGCCTGTACAAAACATAAAAATAAATCTTTCGAACGATTTGGAAAACTTCATGGAGTCATTGTCAAAATGACTCTTGAGTGATACAATCAACTGGTTAGAAACCTCAAAACATCATTTTCTGGAAAATTCTTGACGTCTTTTCAATTTGATGTTTTCGTTACTACCTTCATTGAGACGTTTTGGAGTTTTATGTTGGTGCAAAAGTTTAGATTCATGAAAGATCAATATCAGCAACATATTGAACACTTTTAAGTCAGATTTCCTCAAATTTAAAATCACGAGAGTCACTTAAAACACCAGTAACTGCTTTTATTTGTTCATATCATTTGATGATATATACACTGTGTGATCAAAAGTATCCGGACACCCCAGAAAACATACGTTTTTCATATTAGGTGCATTGTGCTGCCACCTGCTACCTGGTATTCCATATCAGCGACCTCAGTAGTCATTAGACATCGTGAGAGAGCAGAATGGAGCGCTCTGCGGAACTCACGGACTTCGAATGTTGTCATGTGAATGGTTGTCACTTGTGTCATAGGTCTGTAAGCGAGATTTCACACTCATAAACATCGCTAGATCCACTGTATCCAATGTGACAGTAAATTGGAAACGTGAAGAGACACGTATGGCACAAAAGCATACAAGTTGACCTCATCTGTTGACTGACAGAGACCGCCGGCCGTTGAAGAGGGTCGTTATGTGTAATAGGCAGGCATCTATTTAGACCATCACACAGGAATTTCAGACTGCATCAGGATCCACTGCAAGTACAACGATAGGCGGGAGGTGAAAAAACTTGGATTTCATGGTCGAGCAGCTGCTCATAAGCCACACATCACGCTGGTAAAGGCGAAACGAAGTCTCGCTTGGTGTGAGAAGCGTAAACATTAGACGATAGAACAGTGGAAAAACGTTCTGTTGAGTAACGGATCACGGTACACAAAGTGGCGATCCTATGGCAGGGTGTGGGTATGGCGATTGCCCAGTGAACGTCATCTGCCAGCGTGTGTAGTGCAAACAGTAAAATTCGGAGGCGGTGATGTTATGGTGTGGTCGTGTTTTTCACGAAGAGGTGTTGCGCCCCTTGTTGTTTTGCGTGGCACTATCACAACACAGGCCTGCACTGATGTTTTAAGCACCTTCTTGCTTCCGACTGTTGAGCAATTCGGGGATGGCGATTGCATCTTTCAACACGATCGAGCACCTGTTCATAATGCACGGCCTGTGGCGGAGTGGTAACACGACAATAATGGTCTGGCCTGCACAGAGTCCTGATCTGAATCCTATAGAAAACCTTTGGGATGTTTTGGAACGCTGACTTGGTGTCGGGCCTCACCGACCGACATTGATACCTGTCCTCAGTGAAGCACTCCGTGAAGGATGGGCTGCCATTCCCAAGGAATCTTCCGGCACCTGATTGAAGGTATGCCTGCGAGAGTGGAAGCTGTCATCGAGGCTAAGGGTGGGCCAACACCATACTGAATTGGAGCATTACCGAAGGAGGGCGCCACGAACATGAAAGTCATTTTCAGCCTGGTGTCCAGATACTTTGGATCACATAGTGTAGATTAGAATTCAGCAATTCTGTCTTTAGAATTTCTACTGGATGAAAAAAAAAATCCAATGAACATTTTTAAATTAAAATAGCTCTCAAACTTTTGCAAATAATCGTAGACTCTTGATGCTTTGGCTGATATCATTCTATCAGTTCCTTAGTCAATAGAACAGTCAACTGAAGTGATGATATCGATTGAGAGACGATAGTAGTTTCAGTGTTTTATAAACTTTTAGTGAGACTCCTTATTTGCTAGGATCCACGTTTCCAGTTTGAAAATCCAGCTTCAGCCCAAGGTTTTTTCGATGATATGGCCTGGCTGCCGAAACCGACTATTAGCCTTTGCTCACACACTTCAGTAGAAGTTTGACAAATTCCTTTATTATTTTTGTTGCGTTGAAGCCATGGATGAAGCCAGTTTCCACAGGCATGAATTTTTTATATGGACATGCCCCCTCCACCACTCATGTAAGTCAACTTATTTCTGCAAACACCACAGTTGCATACTGTCATGTCAACTTACATGTAAGTTACAGGAATTAAAAGTCATTTAATCTTCCTACATGATGTCACTTCGCCCAACATTGCCTACAAGCTTCAACAACTGTCTCTGGGTGAAACTGAAGCGTTGTAAGAAGTGTCATACTGTGAACCGACGTCCATGCACTAAGTCCAAACTGTAGGTACAGGTGATGGTAAGGTACAGGTGACGGTACCTGAATACACATGGTTACACAACAAGTCATTTATTAACAACAAAACGTATACACCAAAAAACTCGTAATAACCACACTCAAGATGCCCGTGAGGGCCATTGCATGACCATGGTGAATGGCTTGAACAGTGATCCTAGAGGGTACACATTCCTCAGAGATCGAGTATGCAGTGCAGTCTTTTGACCACAGAGGAACAATGGATGCTTGACCGGCCAAGTGTGCAAATGGTTGCCCGTCTCACAGATGCCATTTCATTCACAGGTCTGAGAGATATAGTGTACGGGTGGTGGCTGTGCAGTTTGCGTACGTGAAAGTAGGTAGTGCACATTGCGCTAGACCCACGTAGACCGCAGCTCAGGGCTCGAAGAATGGTGTAGATGTCTGTGAGGTATCGGCTGCTAGCTCACATAGCTGTCTCTCTTTGTGTCCTGTGCACTTGTGGGTGCTGCATCATTCCCAAGGTTTGCCCTAATGGTACTTCTGTTTGGGGCATGTGGACAAATGTCAGCCCATTGGCTGTGTCATTTGCAATTGCAGTGCTGCCAGCCATGGCTGTGGTAATAGCTGACACATAGGCCCACCCTTGGGGAGTGGAGCTCAATAGGGGTGAGAAGCGAAAATGTTCCGTTTGTAGCTAGAGTATGTTTGAGCCTCGCATGCCTGTGGTGGCGTCAGCACAAGCGCGATGGCAGTGGTGTGTGACGTCAGGTGCAGCTCATGTAGAGTGGGGAGTAGGGGTTGTGCAGGCTGCTGCCTGCAGCGTGATGTCATTATGATACAGCATGGATATTTCAAGCAGAAATGGCGGCCAGCGCGCGTAACGTAGTCTGCTCGCCTCTGTGGTGGGGCTGGCCGGTGGGTCAGTGTAGGGTGTGGTCTGGGAGGCTGTCTCGGTGGGGTGAGGGTAGGCTGGGGCCCATGTGGCTGTTTGGTGTCAGCAGGTGGCTTGAGTGAGCCACTGGCAGCTACAGGGGTGGGTTCTGCCTGCTCAGTTGTGTATGGAGCATCATCTGTTGCCAAGTCCTCCACCAGGTCGAAGAAATGTGTGGTGGTCAGCTCTGTCAAGACTCTGTCGATCGAGACTTTATTGTCAGCCTACCGTTATACTTGATCTGCAATGTCTTCCCCCTGTGGGTTATCATGTGGTGCAGTCCCGAGGCTGGTGGCAGAAGTAGTGGCTGTACTGCATCTATGTGCAGCACGACATGTGTGCAGTGCTGTAGGGCTGCATGGACAATGGCTTTGCCAGTGCTTTGCTGTATCCGTGGGTCTGGTCAGAGGCTGGCCATGTGACTGTACAGGTCTTCAGCTAGTGGTGGGGCTGAGATGCCATGTGACAGTGGTACTTTCTCCAATAATTCTCTGGGGACGGAGAGCAACTGGCTATGGATGAGGTCTGCAGGTGAGACACTAGTCTCTTCCTTCAGGGTCATTTGCAGGTGAAGGTGTATGAGCGGGAGTGCCTCCAACCAGGCAGTGCCATGGCAGTTCAGGGATGCCTTTGGTGTCTGATGGAGCTGCTCGACCATTCCATTACTTGCCAGATGGCAGCATGTCATGTGGTAACTTCTCATCCGGTGTAGCCGTGCGCTACACAGACAGGTGACACGTTTGATCAGCACACAGTGTAAGTGGTGTCATGGTCTGTAGTTACACGGCTGGGGCAGCTGAAGTGCATGACACAGGTGTCAACAAAGGCATCATTGAACATCTCAGCGCTGATGTCCACAATGGGCAACACCTCCTGCCAATGGATGAAGCGGTCCACGATTGTGAGAAGGTAGTGCTTGCCTTGGGATGGAGGAAATGGGCCTACGATGTCCACTTGGATGTGTGTGTAGCAGTGTGTCATGTCAGGGAAGGCATCGATGGGCACATGGGTGTGTCTCCCCAACTATGGCATGCTGATATGCCATGCAGGCATGTGCCACTGACAGCAGTCTTTTTGGAGTCTGGGCCAGACGAAATGTGCAGCCACGAGCGACACCATAGTGTTTGCACCAGAATGTGATAACCCATGGACATGCTGTGCCAGAATTTCTCCTGGAGGAATGGAAAATGTGTGCCTGTCATAACGACATGCCAAATCTTTCAAGAGGAATGGGCATCAGTTCTAGACATAGGCCACTGGAGGCATCAGATTGGAAGCTGTCCAGTTCTCCATCACTCTCCTGCCCCGTTATCAGAGAATCTTTTTAGAGTTATAATTCTCAAGACTTACAATTATAAAGTACTTCAGATCAAGGTGCAGTTTATAATTAAGAAGAGGTTTCTTGTGTGATGTCTTCACAGTTTAACGGGATAGAGATGACACTGCACCCACAGGACAAGCAGTCTATGACGACACTGTCCACCCTGGAGATGTGGCGGATGTCTGTTGTGAACTGTTGTATTTGGCCTGGTGAACAGTTGGTGTTGTTGATCCAGGAAGTGTGTGTTATCAGTTTATGATCGCTGAAGATAATGAAGTGGTGGGCTTCTACTGACGAGCAGAAGTGTTTCATTGCATGATATACAACCATCAGCTCAGGGTCGTACGCACTCTTACGAGAGTTGTGATGCCAATAACTTCCATGAGAAGAAGCCAAGTGGCTGCCAGCTGCTGCCAACATGTTGTTGAAGTGCTGCACCAATAATAATCCAGTTGGCGTCCCCAACGACGACCAACTCCGCATCTTGTATTGGATGGGCGAACAGCACCGCTACAGCGAGTTGCCATTTAGATTCGGTAAAGCTGTGCTCCATTTCGTCAATCCAGGTGACAGGAGCACTTACTTTCGCAGTGGGACCTTGTTGCGCTGCAGTCAGGGGTTCAAGTACAGTGGCAGCATTATGCAGATAGTGCCAGCAGACGTTTACCATCCCAAGATAACGATGCAGGTCTTTGTAAGTTTGTGGCCATGGCATGTTCATCACCTGTACTTTGTCTGGCAGAGGTGTGGATCCAGTAGGGGTGATTAGGTGTCTGAGAATTCGACCTCACTGACCCTGAATACACATTTCAACAGGTTGATCATAATGCTGGCCTCTCTGAAGCATCAGAAAATGGTTGTTGGGTGACTGCAGTGGAGCTCGGGCGTCTTCAAGAACGTGAGAATGTCGTTATGGTATGCAAAGGAGCATGGTAAACCGCGCAAGATACCATCCAGGACGCGCTGCCACGTCTGGGCAGCATTACTAAAACTGTGAACACCATAAACACGCTCTTGAAGAGCATGAAGGAGATGGTAATCGTGGTTTTTTTCTATGTCCTCAGGTGCCACAGGGATGTGCGCGTACGCCTTCGAGCAGACTGTTTTGCAAAATATCGTCGCTCCTGCGAAGGCATTTTTAAAGTCCAGCAAATATGGCACTGGGTATCTCACTGGCACTGTCCTTGAATTTAGTGCATGGTAGTCCCCACATGGGAGCCACAAATTGTTCTTTTTAGACACCAAATGTAAGGTGGAAGACCATGGGCTGCTAGATGGTTGGATGACACCTTGTAGCAATATTGCCTCAAATGCGGCCTTTGCTATCACGAGCCAGTCAGGTTGCAAGGCAATGTGAGCAGCACAAGAAGGGATGCCTGAAGGTGGTAATAAAGTGGTGGAGCGTTGAATGCTTGACGTCCCTTGGCGCCCCAAGCAGGTGAGTTAGCTCTAGAAGTTTGTTTTGAATGTCTGTGAACAGTCTGCAGCAGCCCACAGCTTTAAGGTTGAAGAAGGCATTTTGTCATCACTGTTCTGCTATCTTCAGACTCGTCATAGAGTCGATCAACTGGGTGTCTATGAGATCCAAAAGCAACTTGTAGAGTACAAGGATATCTGCACCTAGGATCAGCTCACTGAGATTGGTGATCGTGAGCCTCCACAGGAATGTGTGCACAATCCAAAATCCACATTCCGATGTTCAATGCCCAACCTTTTATGGCTAAATTGTTTGCTGCCAGGAGACACAGTATTTTGGTCTTCCTTGGGCTTCCTAAGATCTCTTAGCATGGTCTTAGGAAAAGTTGATAAATCTGACCCAGTGTCAACGAAATACTTCACAGCCCCACCCTCTTCTGCCACAAACAGACACTTCAGTTTAGTACTGTAGCCGGGTGCACCTAGGCTCAGTCGCAGCTGGCATTTGGATGCAAGCAAGGTGCACAGCACTTGGTCGCTTCATTGCTAAAACGGGAGTAATACCAGCAGACGCTGCTTGGAGCCAGCTCCAACGTCAGCAGGGTATCGTGAGAGTGGCTACTGTTGCATTGCCAGATCCACGAGCCACGCCGCCCATCACCTGGTCTGCTGTCGCTGTGATGCCTGCTGTGCTCTTGCCATGAGCATGCTAACTGGTCGCTCTGTGTGTTGAGTGATGCCATCTGCATGATGTAAATGGTCCGCCTTTTTCGTTGATATTGCTAATTGCTGTACTCGCACTATTTCACTCCCATTTACGGAGCTTGTTAGCACTTGATGTTAGGTTGGCGCCATTAAAATGCATTGTAGTATCGCTGCTGCTTGCTGGATCGCTGCTGTGTCTCGATGCTGATGCTGGCTCTAAATCTGGTTGTCTAGGGTTAAAAATATGAGGTCCCATGTTTTTTATGTGCTTTTGATGATAAAGAACAAACGAAACCAACACATATGTAAACATCAAATATTTATTACTTTGGTGGCCATCTTAATTCCACTGTCCACCAAAGACCATAACACAACACAAAGTAGTACTTCCTTTACATGTTCTTTGCATTGTTTTTCCATCCCAAACAATAACACAGAAACACACTTCACCAAAGTGACATTCCGACTGCCTTTGACTGCCCCCGACTGCCTGTATTTATAACATTGTCAAAGAACTACTAAAAAGAGATATAGTTTATAAGTCACATGTACATCTGTTATCATAATTTGTGCAGAAAAGTTATTAATTTGCATCGAGTGACATAATTTAACATGTTATTAAAATGACAGACAGATTTGTTGACTTGACAGAATAATTCTTTGTTACAAAAAGGTCGTTTTTTAGAAGTTTGTCAATTGACTTCTCTAATTTGCATAAATAAGTAAGTAACATGAATTATTAAGAATTACATTGGTTTTCGTCTAAAATAGGATTGATTACGTGAATACTGAGTGAAAACGCTCCTAGTGAACAAATAGGTTTCACTGGGTGATTTTTATTTAAGGAGATCCAAAATACCTAAGTTGGCCACTATTTTTCGTACTTCATATTAATTATTTAAGATGAACTTAGTGTTTTTACATGATGACATTTGCTGTATCAGTGATCAAGTGATATTAACTTTTGTGTGGGTCAGTTATTCATTATAATTTAATGGGTTGACTGTTTATGGAGACATGTTATGCAATCATTGTTAACATACACAATAACTTTTCTATAATCATAAATACTCATTAAACTGGTTGAATCTGGAAGGGATCACATACTTCAATAAAGTAAAGCCTTTAATATGTTCCATTACAATACCCCCCTCGGGTAATATCATTTACAGAATGTTAATGATATTAGCCGACTAGGACAAATGTGTCAAATGGTTAAAATTTGGAAAAGTTCTACTTTAATAAATTTTTTTTTTTGCTATGCATAATGTGTATGTATACAACGACCGTTACACCGTTTCAAAATGACTTTTTCCTGCAAATATTTTTGTTGTGTTGTTTCAAATGCACTTTGTGTTATGGCTCTCAGTACGACAGCATAATAAAAATATTTAGTAATATTTGAAAGTAAAAAAAAAATTGTTAATCTTTGCTACCAGTGAGCCACATGGAAAATGATCAAAAACAGACACAAATATATCACATGCGATTTTAAGATACATAAAAAATATATGTAAATTATTTCAAAGTCAGCTCTCATTGAGTCACAGAATAATCAAGATAATAGAAGGAACATAAATATATTACATAGATGGACAGGTCAGATGTCCATAGGAAAATATTGCAACTGTCTGCTCGTTTTGAGCCACATAAAGGAAATGAAAACAAAGAACATAATTATAAGTATGGACATGATATATAAACACAAACACTAGAGAAGTCACATGTATGAATATCATATGCATTTAAAAAAAAGAAAATTTTCAAAAAACTTGTCTCCCATTGAGACACATAGTCAAGATAGTACAAGAACATATTAATACCAAAATTGCACACTTAATTTGGTCACAACATAACACAAACATCAAACTTGGTAAACATCTGATTAGCTGTAGAAAATTGTACACAAATCTTATTCCTAAGAAAAGAATAGTAACAAAATGATGGGTCTTGCACAACAATTTTTACATTGTCTTTTATATTTGGTGCAAGTATGTCCCATATTCAACAATACAAAAAGAAAGTAATAAATGTTTGTCACCTTCTTTCCCATTGCAAGTAAAGAAGATGTCACAATATTTAATATTCAATAGTGACAATAAAAATATAAAAACATTGTCTCAGATATCTGGAACTTTTCCAGGGTCTGTAGCATGAGTGGTAGTTGCTATTTGACACACCCAGTGAAAATCTTTGCTGATAACATGCTTTACGGAAAATGGGTAAGTAACTGTATTCAAACAGGGAAATGTGCTTCATCATGTTTATATGGTTTCAATTCAGTGATGTTTCTTAATCCAAATAACCTTCTTGATCTGGGAAAGATAAGTCTATAAGCATTAGGATGTGGGCTTTCTTTTGTTTCAAATGGACCAATGTCAATGTTTACTTTGACATATAGACAACCTAGCTCAACATCTTTGTCTATTTCAGTATTTTCAAACAATAGATCATTTTCAATTTCTTTAGTTCCTAAGTCTAATCCCTCTTTCCTACACTTAGACACATCCCTCTCTGTTTGCATAGCATTGGCATTTAAATATAAACCTTTGTTTTCATCTGTTCCTCTTAACACTGTGTTGCCACTCAACAAATTATTGTTTTCACCCCATTTTTTATAAAGTCCACTACGGATTCTTATCCACCATATAGGATACAAGGTTGCACTTACCTTTGCTAATTCTTTCCAAAAGGCATCTTTGTTTATACAGTTTCCATAGTTGTTCCACAAAACTTCTAAAAACTTTTCCCCTTTTCCTTGAAAACACACATTTACATTCAATCCCTTTATATTTTCTTTAATATTATTATTATTACCATTCTCATAGATTAGTGTTTCATAGTTCCCAATAGGCAATAGCTTGTCCTCAGATACACATTCCCTAGTCTGCATTTCACTTAAATTAACCTCATTATTACCCATGTTTGTCACATCACTTACCTTTATCTCATCATCACTTTTCAATTCTACAAATACTTTTATTTCTTCCTCCACACTCTCATCAATAACATCACTTGATTTACGATCATTATTTAAATGTCCCTCTATTTCTTCTTCCTCCTTCTCCACAACAACCCCATCTTCAGTTTCCCCCCTATGTATCTGAACCTCAGCAATTGAGTCTTTGGCTCCATTAAACACTTCGTCATCCCCCTTCGTATCAAATAAACCCCCCAAAATAGATTCTACTTGTGGTGTGTCTGACTTGTTATTCACACCAGTATCTTTTTCAGCCCAACTATAGAACTCTGCAATACCTTCAACTTCTGCACTTTCACTAACTACCTGTGCTTGAACACTGTTTTTATTAACTGTATCACTTTTACTCATAGTATCCCAAAACCTTTTATTAAATTCTAATTTATCCATTCTAACAACATCAGTATTCTCATGGTATTTACTCTTTACATTGTATCCTCTCCTTTTCCAGTTTCGGTTATGTGTTGTCCTGTCATAATATTGTCTAGCCCCAAAACTACGGACATCTAGTGGGACTGTCCACCGTTTCCCGGCTGGTTTCCTCGGTCTGTCCATTTGTAGTTGTCGTTTTGTTCACTAGTATCAACAAACCCCCTTCTATCTTGTTCTCTTCCCCAATACCTATTTCTATCATTCCTGTTATCTCTCCTCCATCCTCCCTCCTGTGTATTGTTTCTGAAATCATTTTCATATCTCCTATCTCCCTTATTTGGAGCATTATTTCCAGAATTTTCAAAGTCTCTCCTCCCATAATAATCTCTATTTACATTCCTGTTCCACCCCCCATACTGGTTGTTGCCAGAGCCAAAACTTTGGTTATTTTCTCTTTCCAAGGCCCTATCTAATCTATCTACAAATTTCAGGAACTCTTCCATTGAATCGTCTGGTCCATGGACCAATTCCCACTGCAGTCTCTCTGGTAATCTTCTTTTTAAAACATCAATTTGTGTCATAATATCAAAAGAGTTATTCAAATGAGCAAGTTTTTTCAATTGATCTCTGCAAAATTTTTGCATTCCCCCTACTTTCCCTCTATACACTGGTCCATTTAGAAATTCTGACTTTAATCTGGCTTGTATGGACTGTGACCAAAATTTACAAATAAATTTAGGTTCAAACTCTTCAAAAGTATTCCAAGAATCATTATTCTCATTTGCCCAGGATAGGGCCTCCCCTTCTAGAAACCGTTTTACTAACTTAATTTTTATGTTATCTGACATTCCTACAACAAACATATCCTTACATTGGTGAATAAAGTCAATAGGGTGCAGATTTTCACCAGGAAAGCATTTCACTTGGATGTGCCCATACATTGTATTTTGATTGTAAATCGTTTGTTTGGACATCAATGCATCCTCCAATTGTGTATATTTAGTGTGTATATTTTCTACTTTTGTATCTACATTAGTGGTGTACAGGTTGTATTCCTGTTTAAGGTTTTCTGATGTTTTGTCTATTCTCTGATCTAATCATTTAGCTTCAGTATCTACTCTGTTGTAGATGACAGCAATGCTGTCTGTGTTCGCTTGTATGTTTTCATTTAAACTTTCAACTTTAACTTGAAATTCTTTTCTGAAGTGTATCAACTGTTCGCTAGTGTTCTTACTGAGGGTAGTTTTAATTTCCTCACACTTCTCATTGAGATGAGTACTTAATAGATCAAAATCCAAACTTAACTTATCCAGTCTATCTGTGTTGTCTTTAAGTTTCAAACTTACTTGTTCATTTGATTGTTTAAAATCCAACCTTAACTTATCCAGTCTATCTGTGTTTTCTTCACTTGATTGTTTAAAATCCAAACTTAACTTATCCAGTCTATCTGTGTTTTCTTCACTTGATTGTTTAAAATCCAAACTTAACTTATCCAGTCTGTCTGTGTTTTCTTCACTTAATTGTTTAAGTTGCGAGCTTATTTGAGTTGCAAACCCTGCTAGCCACTCTGTTAAGTTTAATTGTTCACCATCCCCTGGTTCAATTTTTACATTTCCTACGATCTCATCACTCTCAGGTAGAGACATGTTCACTATTAATTTTGTAAATGACAACAACAACAAAATACCTTGCTTTATGTAGTTATGCTATGATGTCGTGATCGGTGTTCTTGTTGGCTTTCTTCACATCTATTCGGTTTTATCGAAGCTGAAGTCTTGATTGATGAATTCCATTGACATAATCCAGACGTTAATCTTCCGAGCGGTGAGACGATAGTTTTTCATAGTCGCACAAACACACTTTATTTATTTATTTTTTTTTCACTTTGACATATTTTCACTGTTGCCACACTGCACAAATAAACTTTTTTGGAGTGCTAAGCACTTACGAAATTTATCGCTGCACTATTATCATCGATCCCGGACGAGCCCCCACTTTTGTAAATGGTCCGCCTTTTTCGTTGATATTGCTAATTGCTGTAATCGCACTATTTCACTCCCATTTACGAAGCTTGTTAGCACTTGATGTTAGGTTGGCGCCATTAAAATGCATTGTAGTATCGCTGCTGCTTGCTGGATCGCTGCTGTGTCTCGATGCTGATGCTGGCTCTAAATCTGGTTGTCTAGGGTTAAAAATATGAGGTCCCATGTTTTTTATGTGCTTTTGATGATAAAGAACAAACGAAACCAACACATATGTAAACATCAAATATTTATTACTTTGGTGGCCATCTTAATTCCACTGTCCACCAAAGACCATAACACAACACAAAGTAGTACTTCCTTTACATGTTCTTTGCATTGTTTTTCCATCCCAAACAATAACACAGAAACACACTTCACCAAAGTGACATTCCGACTGCCTTTGACTGCCCCCGACTGCCTGTATTTATAACATTGTCAAAGAACTACTAAAAAGAGATATAGTTTATAAGTCACATGTACATCTGTTATCATAATTTGTGCAGAAAAGTTATTAATTTGCATCGAGTGACATAATTTAACATGTTATTAAAATGACAGACAGATTTGTTGACTTGACAGAATAATTCTTTGTTACAAAAAGGCCGTTTTTTAGAAGTTTGTCAATTGACTTCTCTAATTTGCATAAATAAGTAAGTAACATGAATTATTAAGAATTACATTGGTTTTCGTCTAAAATACGATTGATTACGTGAATACTGAGTGAAAACGCTCCTAGTGAACAAATAGGTTTCGCTGGGTGATTTTTATTTAAGGAGATCCAAAATACCTAAGTTGGCCACTATTTTTCGTACTTCATATTAATTATTTAAGATGAACTTAGTGTTTTTACATGATGACATTTGCTGTATCAGTGATCAAGTGATATTAACTTTTGTGTGGGTCAGTTATTCATTATAATTTAATGGGTTGACTGTTTATGGAGACATGTTATGCAATCATTGTTAACATACACAATAACTTTTCTATAATCATAAATACTCATTAAACTGGTTGAATTTGGAAGGGATCGCATACTTCATTAAAGTAAAGCCTTTAATATGTTCCGTTACAATGGCCAAGTTCTGCCTGAGGATCTGCAGGTTGGTGTCCATTGACAGGGCTCCGGAGGGCATGTGTCGTCATCGAGTGAAGGTGGCTGGTGGGGGTAAGGGGTCAAAGACAGCTGTAAATGTCGTGCTTCGTGTCATTGCCAGTGCATCGTGCACCCTTTCCGCTGGGTCTACTACGGCGTCCAGTTGCATATTGGTCTGTGTGACTATGAGTGATTGCACCTGACTGGGAAGGTTGCACACCCGGATAGCATACAACAGTGAATCCAGAACCATGTCTGATTGCGCAAGGCTCCTCAGGTGGCACAGGAACTGTGAAGACCTCTGGTCGCCACGTTCTTCTTAGGGCTGCAGTTGCTGTACTCGCTGCTCCTCGGGCGACGAAATTCGGAGTATCAACACTTCCTTAGCCAGTTGTAAGAGGACTGCATCGGTCGGGTGGTTATTATGTCCTGTACTTCAGCTGTGTAATTCTCGTCAAGCTGGCTCACTACATGTCCAAATTTCGTGAGGTTGCATGTGATAATACTGCTTAGGAAAACTGCCTCCAGTACACTAAACCACATGAACAGGTCACAGAGCCAAAAGGTGGGTAGCCTATCCAACATACATTCTGCACTGGTTGCTGCTTCAGCTGCAGTGGAGGGCAGCAAAGTGGAGCTGTTTTGCTCTCAAGAATTTTCGTAGGCTGGCTATGGGTGGGCAGAGTCTGTGCCTGTGGGCCGTGCCTGCAACTCGCTTTCCAGGAACTGATTACATGCTAACAGCTCCTCTAGTTGCCTTTGGAGATTGGCCATAGTCGCCATTACCTTATTGTAATAAGTTCTCACGCAAAAGGGGACACACTAAAAGTACCGAGACACATACAAGGAAAATACATACAAAAAGAATGAATATATGAAGCCCAGATGTTGTCTGCGCCAGACTACGGGCTAGCACAGACATGTTCGAAATTGAGTCCACTCAACTCACGCCAATCGAGTACGCCACCAGGTGTTTTTGTGTACCGATAAACACGCCGGAGTCACCACTGAAGTGGCAACGATCGGTTTTTGCCATTTTCAAAACTGTCGTTCTGTGAGCCGACTTACTGTCACACCCATACACAAAGTCCAAGCTGTAGGAACAGGTAACGGTAATTGAATAATGTGGTCACACAATAACTCATTTATTAACAGCAATATATGACAGGGTTAAAGCCGAAGTGGTGTAAGTCACGTTTTTAAAATTATTGACTTAAGTGCTGCAATACAATTTTGAAATATAGACCTGTTAAATGGAAGAATGGTGTAACTCACAGTTTTGTTCTTACCCCCATAGACGGCGTTAGCAGTTTCACTTGTGAATAAAACGGCCGCTTTGTTTACAGGCATTGCGGTGCAAGTCTGACTTACGCCATTATTCCTCTAAGCGCTTCTAAGGTGTGCTTTCGTACTGTGTAGTTTACGTGTTTTGGTGAAGATGGATCCTCAATTTGATGAAGACACAAGTAGTGAACCCAGTATATTGCAAAATGCAGGATCTAGTGATGATTATGATCCTTCAGAGAATGAAATGTTTGGTTCTGCAGGTAAGTTTAACTCACGTAGTCTATCATTTGGCCAATTACGTTAGTAACACATTATCAAGTCTTTGAAGTTTAACAATGACTGGCCTATAAACGTAATTTCACTGAAAATAATAGCAAACGTGGTGCGCGAGCTAAACGATGTAGCATAATTTCTGCAAAACAATTCGTAAAAATAATAACAATCTTGATACACAACCTCAAAACATCGTAGCATAACATTTGGAAAATAATTATGCGTGTTTGTTTGGTTGCAAAGGAAGAAGTGGAAATAATACAACATGAATTACCAAATCGAAGTAGAAAGAGGCAAAAAAGGGGGAGTACAAAGCAGGAAAGAAAGAAAAAAAGAAATTTGGGTCAGGCATATGAAACTAAGGAAGGGAGAAAGGTTTCTGAAAAGACGTTCTCAAACATAAATTGTAACTGCAGATTAAAATGTATAGATAAGATATCTGAAGTGGCATGCAAAAGTTCATTCGAAACATTTTGGAATTTAGGATCTTTTTCCTGTCAGAATGCTTTTCTATGTGGGTTAATTATGCAAATAAGTCCTCTACACAGGCGTCCTAGAGATGGGTCAAGATTGCCAAAGTCAACCAGCAATCAATTTTATATTCAAGTTGATGGAACTAGTTTTAAAGTATGCAAAAAATATTTCCTTCAAACATTCCAAATATCAGATGGGCGGTTGACCAGAGCTGTACAAAAGTTGAAAATGGGAGAGCAACCAGATTCAGACAAACGAGGAAGTGGGATACCCGTGAACAAAATCTCTGATGAAAGAATGGATATTGTCCAGAAGCATGTTTCATCATTCCCCTCATACCAGTCTTATTACACAAGAGCTCAAAATCCAAACAGAAAATATTCATCCCCTGACCTTAATGTACGTCTTATGTATAACTTATACAGAGAATACTGCAAAGAGAAAAAAATCTTACCTGTTAAAGAGCCCATTTATCGCAGATGTTTCAGTCATGACTTCAACTTGCACTTTCGTGCTCCATGTAAGGATACCTGTGTGAAGTGCGACAAGTACAAATTACAGATGTCCACTTTAGAAGATGCAATAGAAAGAAAGAACGTGGAAGTACAACACGAACTTCATCTTCGAAAGGCGGAGTCTGCTAAAACATCCATGAAATTAGATAAAGAAAAGTCATAGAAAGAAAAATTGTATTATGCCTTCACTTTTGACTTGCAGAAAGCTCTACCATTCCCCAAACTGACCACTTCTGTGGCCTATTATAAAAGAAACATGTACTTATACAATCTTGGCTGTCATGAGCTGTCAACTGATATTGGCTTTATGTACACATGGGATGAGACAATGGCTTCACATGGGTCACAAGAAGTAGGTTCTTGTGTTACAAAACATATTACTACAAGAGCTTCAGCTTCAAAACATGTTGTCATGTATAGTGACACTTGTACGGGGCAAAATAGGAATTTGAAATTTGCGTTGTGTCTCATAAAATTGCTTCACACCAGTGTTAACATCGACATTATGGACCATAAATTTATGGTTAGTGGCCACTTCTATCTCCCTAATGATTCAGATTTTGGATCTAAAGAATCCTGTGCAAGAGGTAAAACAGTTTATGTTCCTGCTGATTGGTGCTTTATAATCGCAAAATCAAGAAGAAAGCTTTTATTGTTACGCAAATGTCGCGTGAAGACTTCAAGTCTATGAAGAATCTTGAAGAAGCTATTACAAGGAGAAAACAAAATGTCGCTAAAAAACCAGTGTCGTGGCTTAATATGCAGTGGATTCGTTTACTGAAGAACGAACCTTTTATGCTCTATTACAAGGAGACTCTTAATGAGGATTTTCCATTCTCCGCTCTATGTCTAAAGCCAGCCAAACCAGGAAGGCCAGTTTCACGTGGACGTATTGCTATGGAAAACCTATGCCATGGACCAAGACCTGTTACCAAGGAAAAGAAAAGGGACATGCTATATCTTCTACCATACATTCCACCCATCAACCATGCTTACTTCTAGGGACTTACAACAGCTGAAGCATCAGTAGATGATGCAGGCCCGCTGGATGTTGTTGATACTGAACGTGACTGAACATTGTCATAGCTAAGAAAAGATATTTCGTTGTACTGCTCTTAGTTATTTCTGAAATATATCGTTTGTCATTAAAAATACCTTTTGGTTTTACTTAAATTTACTGCAAATACAAGATTGGTTAATGGCAAAATGGTGTAAGTCATTTGGGCCCTTAAAAGACACATCATTTTGTATTAAACCGTTTTCAATTATGAACACATTGAAACAATGACACCTCCTGTGATGTAAAATACAAAAAAAGTGGTATGGATTTCTTGTGGAACTTATTATAATGCTTCTCACAAAACCTTCTGTTTCTCAAAATGCATTAAACATGACTTACACCACTTTGGTTTTAACCCCCTCATATGTAGATCGAAAAACTTGTAATAATCACACTCGAAATGTAGGCGAGGACCATCGCGCGACCGCGGTGTACGGTTCGACCACTGATCCTGGAGAGTTCCACTCTTCAGTGATCGAGCGCGCAACGCAGTCTCGTGGCCACGCAATGACAATGGAGTTGTCCCGGCGGAGGTTCGAATGCTCCCTCGGGCATGGGTGTGTGTGTTTGTCCTTAGAATAATTTAGATTAAGTAGTGTGTTAGCTTAGGGACTGCTGACCTTAGCAGTTAAGTCCCATAAGATTTCACACACATTTGAACATTTTTTGACAATGGAGGCACGACCGACGGAGCGTGCGAATGGTCGCCTGTATCGCGGCTGCCGTTTAATTCGCGGGCGCGAGAATGTAGCCAATGAGTGGCAGCTGTCCGGTTTGCGTACGCGACGGTGGGGAGCGCGCGTTGTGCTCGACTCACGCCGACAGCGGCTGGCGAGATCAAAGAACGGCGTAGATGTCCGTAAGGTATCGGCTGCCAACTCGTACTGCTGTCTCTCTTTGTGTCCTGCGCGCCGGTAGACGCCGCATACTTGCCGAGCTTTGGCCTAAAATGCCTGTGTCGTCTGCAATTACTGTGCTTCCGTTCACGGCTCTTGTAACGGCTGCCACAGAGCTCCTCTCATTGTATTCTCAATTGCTGAACTATATACGTCTTTGTATCATATGTACAGTCTTAGACATAAAAACTGACCGCCGGCCAGCCGCCACAGAAACGAAGTCCGAGTCGTTCACTTAAGGTGGCCAATAAAACTGACCGCCCCTGACAACTGCCATCTGCACAATCTGGCAACACTGTAAGATGCGGAAGTGTTAGGAGGAAGTGTTGTCTACTTCCGAGATATTCCCGCAGTGTGTGAGCCCGTGGTCTAGTGGTAATCGTCGTGCCTCCTGAACTTATAGTCGCCTGTTCGCGTCCACCTGTATTTATTATATTTTTTTTTTTTACTACATTTCGGCCCTCGTCTAAAGTTATGAGTCTGACTGAACATCGAAGATAATTCGCTTGACATTATACCCACCAGCAATAACAAGTATTCCAGAAACAATTCCGCAGGACAGCTCGTGGCTGCGTCGCGATCATAACAGCTTACGCTCGAGCGTTTCTTCGCGCTGCAGCGGCTACCGGCCACCGGCCAGACACCACCCGCCGCCTGAAATCCGGCGCCGCCCATGTGAACGCAGCGCGACGCTGTCAGTGTATGTATTAACTGTCATTTTCGTATTTGAAGTTCTAGTTATCATCTTGCAGTTAAGCATTGCATTTTGCATACTTGTAAATCATGAACTACGGTTAAGCATTGTAAAATTGAGTCGCAAGTGGAAAAAGGTGTAACATCTGCAACACAACGTTTACTTTATGTATAACAGAGGGGTGAATGCGGAGGAGGCAACTCGAAAGATTTGAACTGAGTGTGGAGCGAGTGCTTTTGGGAAAAATACGCCAGAAAAAGATATTCTTGTTTCAACAAAGCTCGTCCTGGCATGAATGATTTTCCACATTAAGGTAGTCTCGACTACTGATATATGTGATAGATTACCATTTTACCATCATGCGACATTTGCATTCAACAGGCAAAGTTCAGAAGTCTGGCGTAGGAGTACTGCATGCTCTAGTACGAAACAACAAAAATCATGGAGTGAATATTATTGAACGTCGTCAGGCCGCTCATTGAGCATTCGTACACAGTACTGTTATTGGTGACGTGTTATGATGCCTTTATCATTAACTTACTAAGAAGAAATGAAAGCCTGATCCCCACCAAAAGACGTAAACTCGAGCAAAGAGTAGTGTGAACATAATATTTTACATCTGATAGCTCCAAAATGTGTTTTGGGCCACGAATTCTGCTCCAAGGGGTGTGTGCAACACAGCTGGAATTTGTTGCCAACAACTGAGACACCTTTCGGTCGCAGTGTAAGAAAATCGAGCAACAAAACTACGTCACCTGTGCTACTGGATAACGCACTATGTTGATTTGAGAAACAAAACTATCTAGGAGATTCATAGGAAAGTCGTCTCTCAGGCATTTGTATTGATAGGGAAGTCCTCTCTCAAGCACTTGTCCCTCTCGTCATATATTCGTAAAATTTTACCTTTCCCGCTCTTGATCGATCAACCGTCAAAGCAATTCATTTCTAGACGAAAATACTCTTAAAACTACACTGGTTTAATGACATCGTTAGAACCAGTGGGTTTCTATGGACGTAGAATTTGTAAACAACGTTAGCATTGTCAGATTGTTTTAGATATCGTGAAAGAAAATTCTGCTGCTGATTAATTTCTCTTTGACGATTACTGTTGCGTTTAGTAAACTAATGGAAAATGCAATTAAAGTATTCACTGTACTAATACATATTTAATTCAGTTTACTGCAGAAACATCACGATGGCAGTCTATCTTAATAAAGCATTAAGTTCAAAAATGGTTCAAATAGCTCTGAGCACTATGGGAGTTAACTTCGGAGGTCATCAGTCCCCTAGAACTTAGAACTAGATAAACTTAACTAAACCAAGGACATCACACACATCCATGCCCGAGGCACGACTCGAACCTGCGACCGTAGCGGTCGCGCGGTTCCAGACTGTAGCGCCTAGAACCGCTCGGCCACTCCGGCCGGCGACGAATACTGGGCCCGTCAAAAAATATAATCATCTTGCTGCTTGTTTATCTGCTGCTTGGTTGTATATGTTAGTGAATCTGTGTCAAAAATACTACTGTACATATTCAATTTTGCAACTTTGTAATGTGAATGAACACTTAAATCAATACTTATTAGTTTTTTGTAATTATTTTATGTCCTGGACTCGAAAAATAAAAAAATAAACCTAATAACATGGAAACTAATTACCGTACGACTACCAAACTTGGTAGCATTGATGTCAAGGACATGAGGGAGAGAAATAACGCAGAATCAGCTCAGTTGAAATATTTTTAATGTGCTGCTACGGTACATCGTTCCATTACATACCGGCACCAATACTGCCACTAAAGGAGCTCCATATGGCGCCTATCAGTGTCCAGAAGTCGGAAAGCGCAGGATTGCATTCTGCATAGCAGAACGAAGCGTGTATGTAGGTATGCTGCCTACCTCTCTTGGTATGCTGAGCTTCTGATCAGCACGTGTGTGAATGTTCCCCTGTGGCTGATAATTCGATAGTTTCCAAACGCGTTTCAAAGGAGCAGGTGAACTTCACGAGCGATGGGCGGTGGGGTCCAATCTTGCATGAAAACTGTTGAGTTCAATACGTCTGTCTCCTGCAGGGCGGCTATGACATGCTAGCTGAGCATATCGCAGTAACGCTGGCCAGTCACACTGGACGTCTTTGTCCTTGAGCGGCAACCATTTCAAAAATAGAATGGGCCAATGATGAACGTGGGCGTGAAGCCACACCGGACAGTGACACGTTCACCATACTGAGGAACTTCATGCACAGTGACTGGAGGTGAAGATCCACACACTTATCAATTCTGTGTGTTCACCTCAACCGTCAGAGAAAAATGAGCTTCGTCTGTCCGTAGGATGGTCCAGGGCCAGCCCTCGTCAACTTCAATCCTTGTGGGAAAGTTGAGAGCACATGTCGTTGTGCGTCCTGTGGTGCAAGTTGCTGTACGGTATGGATCTTATACGGATGCCATTTGAGAACGGTTCGAAGTACCGTCCGTACAATAGACCACGGGATGTTCAACTGTCGTGACACAGCACGCGCACTGTCTGACGATCGGGAATTGCACGCAGCGTTGTCTGCCATAGCAACAGCTATTTCATCAACTACCTGTGGTGCAACCAGTCATCGGCTTCTTCCCGGAGCGACGTACAGTTCTCCAGTCGCTTCGAACTTCTTCATCATGCTCCGCACAGCAGGCGGAGACAGAAGACACTTCCGTAATCCCTTCAGCCGGCGATATTCTCGAAGTGCAGCTGCAGCATTACCGTTATTTTGATAATAGAGCTTCACCAATAAAGCTCTGCTCCTTTTGTCCAAGCTCATGCTGACACGTCAACAAGTGCTCTGCGACCGGTCAGGCGTGTGAGACTATGAATCACGATGACTGACCACAGCACCTGGTGGCAATAGATGGAACTCGACGGTGGCGTTTGGAATTCATGCACCTCGTACTCTGGACATTAATGCTACCAAGTTTGGTACTGGTTTGGTAGTTAGTTTCCGTGTTATAACGTGTTAAACAGAGAAAGTTTAATTCCAACCGCCCGGTACTTGACAGCACATTGAGACTTTGGCCACTGAAAGTAAAGAAGAGAACTACAGAACTACAGTTCACTGTAGTTCAGGTCTTTCGCATCGTGGTAAGGAATTTAAAATCTAGGAATAAGATTGTCTGTCGCAAAATTATCCACAAAGTTAGCAAGCGGTTGGTTGAAGGGGACGCCGGTGTTCAACAAAAAGCTTATTATTTCGTGAAAGAAATGAGGTCTCTTATCGAGGAAAACCTTTCGTCACCAGATCAGGTAGTTACTGCCGACCAACAAGATTTGATAAAGAGCTACGATGTGGATGGACTCTCACAGTGAAGGGAAGCAACCATGTCTCTGGCGCGGTTTCATACAAGGCGGCAACGACATTCTCTTATATGATAATACCTGGGATTGTGAATGATAGTACCCCATTTGTATATCCTCGTATCGCAGGCCACGGGCCACTTTGCTGCAAATACGAATAAATTTTACCGAGTATTAAGGCGTTTGCTGGTAAATCTGCCAACATTACGAAGGGGAGTTTAAAATTATACCTGGAACAAATAATGTGGCTAGGCAGACAAGAAAAAACTGAAGCCCTTTTTTCGTTGGCTCCTGGACAGCCAACAGATATGACGAACTATACAACGCTGTAATTCCTGAAGGCTTTGAATTCATCAAGAAGGTGATACCAGCGAAATACACAGGCATTGTGCAACCTGCCGACTTCTTCTTCATCCGTCCATATAAAAATTTTGATATATTTATCACAGATACAATTATGGTATCTTCTGACAGTGACATTAACATATGGCACAGAGACCACTTCTTACACCTGCAGTCGTTAGTGTATTTCCAGTTCTCGGCGGCACGATACCTCTACTTAATCAAATTTGTATATTTCAATGCGGCTACAACAAAGACTTTCCTGGTGTTCATCAAACACCCTTACAGTACTGTTTCGAATAAGGATTAACGGAAGAGTGTTTCCATGACAGCAATGACCAAGTTGCCTTCATAAAATGTGCACACTGCGAGAAATGCCTGTGCTTTGACCATGGTGTTAGTGCTAACTTCCATATTTTATCTACCTCCTATAGTGTAGTCAAGTAATCAAACTCTGTTATAGTGTTTCATGTCTTCTTATTGACTATTTGTCTCAAATAATCCTTTAGTGTAATAAATCATTCGTACTTACAGTACTCTGCCTCGTGATGACTGGGTGTTGTGTGCTGTCCTTAGGTTAGTTAGGTTTAAGTAGTTCTAAGTTCTAGGGGACTGATGACCTCAGATGTTAAGTCCCATAGTGCTCAGAGCCATTTGAACCATTTTGAACTTACAGTACTGACATCGTAACTTTGACGACCGATATCTCCAGTTGTAATAGTCCATAGCAGCTACAATTTTTATGGCGTATGTATATTTTGTTGCTCTATTAACTGCGCTATTTATGCATATAATTTGCGCGACAACATATCGAAACCTTTCCACGTGAGTATCAGTTTGCTGACTTTCCATAGCGGAATAAGAACACATTTCCATGAAGCGGCCACTTTTGCACTTTCGTTAAGGAACTGTAAGGATCCATGCAGGAAAGAGATACAAAGGTTATTGTTATATTTTGGAGGATTAAATAGCCTCTCCTGAAGCTATGAAAGTTGAGTTATTTCTTCTTTAAAACATGGACGTTGTAAGAGAAAAGTACATCTTTGCAGACCCCGTGGCTTCAGCAGTAGTTAGCAATTAAACTCGTAGGAGAAGAAGTTAAAAAGCTTGTGCCTTGCGCGTAATTAAGTTTGTTTTTACATGCTTGTGTTTGGAAGTAAACAGTAACTTGTCACTGACTTCATTTCTTCAGTTGTTTTTGGTTTTATATGAGCTAGGTTCACGAATAGATATAGCTCGGGATTGGGAGCGTTACAAGATCGTGATGTAGTAGCTGGTTGTTGCCCGTGAACAGCCGGAAATTGTGTTAGCAGCCCTTGACTGAACTCATACGGGCGCTGTGAACCGCAGCAGTGATTAATTAGCAGGTCAGTCTCGTGATTCAAACGCGGGGCGGAACCTAACTAGTTACTACTGTTGTCAGAATGAGATTTTCACTCTGCAGCGGAGTGTGCGCTGATGTGAAACTTCCTGGCAGTTTAAAACTGTGTGCCGGACCGAGACTCAAACTCGGGACTTTTGCCTTTCGCGAGCAAGTGCTTTACCAACTGAGCTACCCAAGCACGACTCACGCCCCGTCCTCACAGCTTTACTTCCGCCAGCACCTCGTCTCCTACCTTCCAAACTTTACAGAAGCTCTCCTGTAAACCTTGCAGAACTAGCACTCCTGAAAGAAAGGATATTGCGGAGACATGGCTTAGCCACAGCCTGGGGGATGTTTGGAAGGTAGGAGACGAGGTACTGGCGGAAGTAAAGCTGTGAGGACGGGGCGTGAGTCGTGCTTGGGTAGCTCAGTTGGTAGAGCACTTTGAAAGGCAAAAGTCCCGAGTTCGAGTCTCGGTCCGGTAAGCAGTTTTAATCTGCCAGGAAGTTTCAGTTACTACTGTTGCCGACGTAGTTCGCAGAGACAGTCGGTGTATACATAAAACAATCACGTGATGTCGGTTGTCGGGTCGTGCTTGCATCTGGAGCTGTTTCACGGTAGAGGTAAGCTCATCGGAGAAAGTCACCGCTAGAGAATTCATTACAAGCATCTTTTAATAACGTGTAATTCCGCCCCAGACTTGATGACTGCCTAGTTTCTGTTAGAAACTGAGTCCACGATGTTGTGCAGGTGCATCGCATTCAGGTTAAGACAATCCTTAACGATCTGATCGCGCAATTCCACGAAATTGCGGGGATGCTGATATCGGCGTTTTACCATCTGTTCCAGCATGTCCCATACATTTTCTGTGGGGTTCAAGTCAGGAATTTTTGGAGGCCTATCGAGCTATAATACGGTGGGGCTGTGTTGAGAAAACTAGTCATATATTCCTCTAGCCCGATGAATTTTGCTGTAGTCGTTTTGAAAAATAGATGGCTCTGAGCACTATGGGACTTAACATCTATAGTCATCAGTCCCCTAGAACTTAGAACTACTTAAACCTAACTAACCTAAGGACATCACACAACACCCAGCCATCACGAGGCAGAGAAAATCCCTGACCCCGCCGGGAATCGAACCCGGGAACCCGGGCGTGGGAAGCGAGAACGCTACCGCACGACCACGAGCTGCGGGCAAAAATAAATGTGTCAACGGTCTTTTGAGAGGAGACCGACTCTAAATGTTCATTGCATGCAGTTACCGTCGCAATGTTGTCCCGCTAAAAAAGGTGGGTTTCGACCTTCATTCATTGTCTGCATCAATTGCTGTCGTGTTTGAAATCAGTTTTGATTAACGCATCTCCCGTCCCTCTCTGAGAGGATCTCTTTCTGACCACAGTTTTGTCGTGTTTCGTGGCACGTGCGTTACACCACTGTTTGTAGACACGTTGAACGGTCTATTGCGAAACACTAACAAATCCAGAAACTTCACAACTATGGGGTCATGAGCATGGTCAAACACCATCGTCCCTTTTTGCCACTCTGGCACGTCATTGCATTTTCGCATGCTTAAGGACAATGTCCGCTTGAAACGTAAATGTCTTTCTAATCGCTATCGCCTTATACTCACGTAGTCACGTGAGCTAGCGGATGAGCACGTGACTCGGCAGTTGCGCCATTTCTAAAGGCTTAACGATTCATCTGTGCACTGAGGTGACTACTTTTTTGTCCGACGAGCTTGGAAAGAAGTAAATGGTGACTGATATACCACAGAGCCAGCTGACCTTCCTTCTCCTGTTCGAAAGCTGCAATCTCTCCTCTTTCGAGGTCCAGCAACAATAGAAAGGGCAATTTGCTGGAGGAAGTTGGAACGTCAGCTGCGTGATCGCGCCTCTCAGGGGAACAGCATCACTGGAATAAAATGGCTCATATGAATTCTGCTCAAAAAGCTCCCCGAACTTCGTCCACAAAATTTTTCTACACTTATCTCTTACCTATTGTGCATTGTGTCCTTAGAAATATTCTCCTCCACAACTGATCTCCGCTCCCAACACTATTAACACTTCCAGAAGCAGTCTTCGTACGCCTTTTGCTATAAACGCGCGAAGAGTCGTCTGTGTATTTTCTTTTACATCGTCTATTGTTGCAAATCTTCTTCCTTTTAACGTCGTTTTCGACGCTGAAAATAAAAAAAGTCCGCAGGTGTCAAGGTTTGGAGAGTACGGAGGATGAGGCAACAGAGATTTCGGTTTTTGTGCAACAGTCACGCACCAACAGGTACGAATGTGCGGCTGCATTAACGTGATGCAAGAGCCGTGAATTGTCTCGCCACATTTCAGGCCGTTTCCTTCTCACATTGCCGGCCGCGATGGCCGTGCGGTTCTGGCGCTGCAGTCCGGAACCGCGGGACTGCTACGGTCGCAGGTTCGAATCCTGCCTCGGGCATGGGTGTGTGTGATGTCCTTAGGTTAGTTAGGTTTAAGTAGTTCTAAGTTCTAAGGGACTTATGACCTAAGATGTTGAGTCCCATAGTGCTCACAGCCATTTGAACCATTTGAACCAGCCTTCTCAGATTTTCTCTCAGGCGCCGCAACACGTCCCAATAGGACCACCGATTTACCAGTTTGTCCCTGTGGCACGAGTTGATGATGAAATAATCCTTCAGAATCAAAGAAAACTGTCAGTATGGCTTTGATATTTGGCCTGACCTGACGAGCTTTTTTGGTCTTGGAGAACCTTTCCCGACCCGTTTTGAAGATTGAACCTTGGTCTGAACATTATAACCTTGGATCCATGTCTCATCACCAGTTATGATCCTCTTAAGGAGTATCTCGTGATACAGAATGCCTACGGTCATGAGTGCTTAAGCCGTACTCCGTTTGCGTGATCCGAAATCTCTTCACGGATTGCGAGGCGAGCGAAGGTGTTTCTGGTCTTCACTCATGAGGGGTGGGACGAACTTGGCGACAACACGATGCTTTCCAAGATGCTGTGTCGGGATTTCATGACATTACCCAACTGAAATGTTACGTTCTTCTGCAATCTCACGAACAGTCGGTCTTCTATTGGCTCGCACAATTTCGGTGTCATTCCTGACATGGGCGTCGTCGGTAGACGGCGAAGGCCGTCCTGAACGAGGGTCACCTTTAACTTCCGTCAGGTCATTTTTAACCCGTGTGAACCATTCGTAACACGGAGTACGGCTTAAGCACTCATCACCGTAGGCTTTCTGCATCATTTGATGTGTCTGTGTAAAGGTTTTATTGAGCTTTACGCAGACGCGTTGCTCCTCTAACTCCACCAACTCGAAATCCGCAAACTGTGCTACACAGCGTTCCATTCAATACAATACTGAACAATAACTTACAGACATACAGCAGTGGAACTTCCGGCAGTTACAAATTCAACTCAGGCATATGCAAGGATGCCAACCACATTTCGCTCCAACAAACCATTGGCACGAAATTACGAACGTTCCGGAATTTTTTGAACAGACCTCGTCGTGCGTGCCGTGGCTGACAGCGACACCACAGACATCTGGCGCCTGAGGTGTGAGACTTTTCTCGGTTCCTGCCGGAGACTGGTCGAAGTGGTGAAGATATTTATCCTCACTCGTGAGGTCTCCGCACAGACGTCGATCAGCAGCAGCGCTCGGAGGGCTGATTAAGGACCTCTCGTCTGGAGCAGAGTGCAGGCTCTAAACCACAGGTTTCGTCAGTTCTCTGACGAGATCGTCTGTAAAGTCTTCAAACTATACTATCGGGTGGAGATCTGCAAAGCTGCTAGGCCAGGCGTGCACTATACACTGGGAACAGCCACTCGGGTGCCATAGTACGTGTGGAGTGCACGTGGGTTTCTTTTTGATTAGGAGAAGCTTGGGTAACCACTGTTGAAAAGCTGCCATGTGGTAACTTAATACAACAGGTTGGATTGCAGATTAAGAGAACAAGAATAACAAAAGGTAAATTGCTAACTATTGGAGCCGTCGCAGCAGAACACTAGAAATTGTCTTTCCTAGAAAGCAGTCACTATCACATTACATTAGAAGCTGAAAGTTTGTTGAGGCCCATGG
The DNA here is from genome assembly GCF_023898315.1 of Schistocerca nitens. Taxonomy (NCBI): domain Eukaryota; kingdom Metazoa; phylum Arthropoda; class Insecta; order Orthoptera; family Acrididae; genus Schistocerca; species Schistocerca nitens. The sequence continues at coordinate 635,428,169 of NC_064617.1, forward strand.
AAAAAAAGAAATTTTTTACTACGCACCGAACGTATATTGGGGTGATATCTCAGACTCCGCAAAACTTGGAGAGTTTGTAGAATGAAGGAACAAGCAAAAACATTAGACATAGTAAGGTCCAAAATGAATCGACTTATATGAACAGAAATGACTTGAATCGATGGTTCAAATGACTCTAAGAACTATGGGACTTAACTTCTAAGGTCATCAGTCCCCTTGAACTTAGACTACTTAAACCTAAGTAACCTAAGGAAACCACACACATCCACACCCGAGGCAGGATTCGAACCTGCGACCGTAGCCGGCTGAATCGATGGTCTTAGATTAATAACCGGCTGTTTCTATCTACCATCAGACTGAAACATATCATTGGTAGTATCATTTAAAGCTATCCTTACTCTGGCAACATGTATATAACCCGACCATACAGTAGTAGAGATGGAGTCTTTAATTAGGAAAACTATGTATACGATATCCATCATGGGAACAAACAGACTTACTAAGTAATACTGAATGTATGTTGATGAAGGGTAAGAATGAACTACAAACCAATTGGCTAAATATGGAAATTTTAACAACGTAACTTACACTCTGTAAGTTGAGTAACTGCCTGACAAAAACAATTTGGCGTTACTGAATCTAAACAACATTAAAAAATGACATTTCATCGCAATTAATTTCACTCTATCCATTTTTAAACCTAACCTTTCAACAAAAAGAACTGAAGCACAATAACATAGAACGCAACTACTAATAAAGGAAACTATATGGTTTCAGAGACTTTTTCAAGTCTCAGACATCAATAATGTATACATAGAGACTGAAGTGGGAATACCAAGTGAGTTGTGGGGTGAATGAGAATTTGGACTGAGGAAAGAGGCATGCTAGGGTAGTCTGTCCAGTTGTGCAAACCCACTGTACGCGGAGTGTTATAGTGGTCAGCGCATCTGCTTCGTGAACAGAAGACCGGGCGTCGAATCCTGGCCTTAGCACAAATTTTCATTCGCTGCTTCAGTCTGTATGTAATAAGTATTATAATGGGTGTTGTGTGATGTCCTTAGGTTAGTTAGGTTTAAGTAGTTCTAAGTTCTAGGGGACTGATGACCATAGATGTTAAGTCCCACAGTGCTCAGAGCCATTTTTTTATTATAATGGTTTACCTTTTAACAGGGGTACACGAAAGGAGCCCCTCCCCGAAGATCATGACAACGATCGGGCGTACCCTGGGCAACGTTAGGCCTGTGCCTAACGGCCAATCCTTTCAACGCCAAGACACCACAAATAGGCTTTTATCAAAGCCAGCGCTAAATATAATGTCCATAAACATTGAAGGGCTCTCTCATGAGAAAGAAGTGCTACTTGCTGTAGCATGTAAAACTCACAACTGTGATCTCTTACTAACCCAAGAGACCCACATTGGCCCCACAAATAGAAGACCAAAGATCCACGGAATGAAATTAGTAATTGAAAGACCACACGAGCAATATGGCAGCGCAATCTTCGCCCAAATGGGCTTAGGTATTACATCTGCAGAACTGACATCTCAAGAAGACATCGAAATCTTGACTGTAGAGTTACAGTCCTGCACTGTGACGTCTATATATAAGCCACCGAGCAGGGAGTTCAGATTCAGTGAGCCAACCAACTTCAACTCAGAACCAACGAAAATAGTAATGGGCGACTTCAACTGTCATGGATCAGCCTGGGGGTACAGGCACACAGACAAAAGTGGGGACGACCTAGAAACCTGGGCAGACTCAACTGGCCTTAAATTAATACACGACCCCAAACTTCCATATTCCTTCAACAGCAGCAGGTGGAACCGTGGATACAATCCAGGTAACATCTTTGTCAGCGAAAACGTAGCACATCAAACCAGGAAGGATGTGGGAGAACCCCTCCCACATACACAGCACCGAGCTATATTATGTCTGGTTGAAGCAGTTGTTAAACCAGCAACCACCCATTTCCAAAGACGTTTTAATTTTAAACGTGCCCTATGGGACAAATTCTCTGAAGAACTTGACAAAGAGGTGCAGAACCTTGATGCTAGCCCGGAAAAATATGACACTTTCATTGAATTAGTTAAAACTGTCTCCCGAAGAAATATCCCCCGAGGCTGCAGAACTAGTTATATCCCTGGACTTGACGGAAACTCAAAGGTTCTTCTGGAACACTACCAACAGCTCTTCGAGGAAAACCCTTTTTCAGAGGAAACAACTATGGCGGGAGAAGAACTCCTCCAGGCCATATCAGCCTCAAGAACAATGAAATGGTGTAATCTAATCACAAACCTAGACATGAAACGGAATAGCCGAAAGGCCTGGCAACTTCTTAAAAACATCAATAATGAACCCTCATCTAATACACAAAATTTGTATAAGGTCACACCAAATCAAATAGCAAATCAACTTCTACTTAATGGTAAAACCAACAGGAAGCACCCAAGAAAGAAACTACAGAGAGGCACTCAAGAAAAAGACCACCTAGGCACCCCCTTTACTCTGAAAGAATTAGAAGATTCCATCTCCATAATGAAAATTAATAAAGCCGCTGGCCTAGATGATCTACGCCCAGAACAAATAAAAATGTTCGCACCTGTTACCAGACGGTGGTTACTAGATATGATGAACAAATGTGTTCTTGAAATGAAAATCCCCAAGACTTGGCGGAAGGCAAATATAGTAGCTATACCAAAACCTGGGAAAAACCCCACAGACCCTAAAAATTTTCGGCCTATCTCCCTGCTTTGTCAGCTCTATAAAGTCTTAGAAAGAATGATCCTTAACCGCATCTCAGAACATGTAGACAAGAATATAATAAAGAGCAAGCAGGATTCCGCCCAGGAAGGTCATGCTGTGGACAAATCCTCAACCTTACACAGTACATAGAAGATGGATACGAGCGGAAACAAATTACAGGTGCAGCCTTTATCGACCTTACAGCAGCTTACGACACCATAAACCACAGTAAGTTAATATCAAAAATATATAACACCACAAAAGACTACCGACTGGCGCAATTCATCCAGTGCCTGTTGCAGAATAGACGGTATTTTGTCACACTGCAGTCGAAGAAGAGCCGATGGCGGACCCAGAAAAATGGCCTACATCAAGGTAGCGTCCTCGCCCCATTGCTGTATAATATTTATACCAATGACCAACCGATCAGCATGGACGCTCGCTCCTTCATCTATGCAGACGATACAGTCGTTGCCACCCAGGGAAAAACCTTTGAAGAGGTAGAAAGTAAATTAACTTTAGCGATTGGAAAGCTGGGTGACTATTATGATAATAACCACCTCAAGCCAAACCCAGCAAAAACCCAGGTCTGTGCTTTTCACCTACGTAATAAGGAAGTAAGGAGGAAACTCAACATAAGCTGGAAGGGACAACATCTATCTCACTGCGACACACCAAAATATCTTGGGATTAAACTTGACCGTGCTCTCACCTACAAGGAACACTGTTTGGCCACAAAGATGAAAGTGAGTGCCAGGAACAACATTATCCGCAAGCTAACAAATAGCAGATGGGGAGCGCAACCTACAGTTCTCCGCACGTCAGCTTTAGCTTTATGTTTCTCCACTGCGGAGTACTCGGCACCCGTTTGGCAAAATTCTACCCACGCTAAACAAGTAAATATAGCATTGAATGAGACTGAACGCATCATGACAGGATGCCTCCGCCCAACTCCCACAAAGCAGCTGTACCACCTCATGGGCATAGCCCCGCCAGACATCAGAAGAAGGACTGCCGCAGAAATCGAGAAACATAAACAGGAGACAGATCCCATGCATCCAATGTTCGGATACAATCTTCAACCTCGCCGACTTAAATCAAGGAAGAGTTTCCTACGAACAACTGAAGCAACTCTTTTATCGCCTAGAGCACGACGAGAAGAGCTGTGGTACAATGTGGACCCAGGAAGACCAGGGAATAGCCCCAGGGAAGAACCCACAGCTGGCTCTGAACTCCCATATACGACCTGGAAAGCGCTGAATAGACTACGAACAGGCGTATCAAGATGCAGAGCAAAGTTGGAAAAATGGGACTACATCAGTGCAGACGAGCCCTGCGAATGTGGAGAACAGCAAGACTCACAACACCTACTGGTCTGCAGGAAACTAAACAACCCGTGTTCGACTCAAGACCTATTTGAAGCAAATGACAAGGCTATTCAAGCTGCAGTGTATTGGGCTTCACGTGGGATATGAAAATCGCTCTGTTTCGCATCCTTAGCTCTTATCATTATATGTTACATACTTTTCTATATTATTGTAGTTAATTTACCTTATAACCATGTATTATTGTATTATAACTGCTTCTCTTGCATTGTAATATATTTTTTTTTTGTAAAATGGTGATGTCTTGGATACGATAAATAAATAAATAAACCTTTTAACAAGGGAATATAACTTAAAATCTGATTTCAGTTAGATTGTTATTGCGTAAGTAGTTCAGATGTACATACTTGACTGCAATTAACATTGATAACATTTTTCTTCATTAAGTACCATGTAGGTTGGTCGCCACATGCAGAATGTCAGTCAGTTGTTAGCAACATTATTAGAGCTATAAGAACAATGATACCAGCAGTAGCAGTGGTGGTAGACTTAGTGGTAGCAGTTGTTATCAGCGAAATTGTTGCCTTGTCGTTACGTTGCGCCTAAATGACAAGGTTCCATTGCAGACTTGTACAAAAAGCAGCAATTTACCATACTTCTTCAACTGTATGTGTGTGTGTGTGTGTGTGTGTGTGTGTGTGTGTGTGTGTGTGTGTGTGTGTCGTTTGTATCTGCAGGCGCGTTTCTACCTTTTATATGTTTTGCCAAAGGATATATTTCTTCCTCAAAGCGACGCCGAAGCTGCTATACTCTAAATAACGTCATCCACTACCAGAGTTGGAATACGTATGGAAAAAAAGCCGGTGCTACGACTTTTCATCTGTATAATTAAATAAATTATCGTCTCCCGCGATGCGAGTGCCGTGGCCGTTTCTATAATCCATTAAATCTTGATTCATATTGTACCGGTGGGGGCTACGGTGAGCACCGGCAAATATTTCACGCGCTGATCACCAACGTGTGGCGCTCCTAAATGGAGTTACGGCGCAAGATCCGGGAGCCTTGCGCATTAAACAGAGCCATACATCACCTCACGAGCGCCTCCCTGCCGAATGAATTATCCGCCTGTCACTGCCGGGACACGCAGGCACTTTTTCAATGTTCGCTTTCTCGCTGCTTTCAGCAGCGGAAATATTCCGTTCCACAGTTATCTGCGGGTCGGGTTTCGGCATTTTTCGCTCTAAAGAATTTGCCAGGCACGCTACTTTATAGAAGGAGACGGAATAAGCTACTTCACTCTGAACTTGCATATACGTGCAAAGTGTGAAACCAAACCCGATCCAAAAATTTTCGGAGACTACTCAGAGACATTTTGTGTGTACAGTGTTATTTAAAAAGATGGAGCAAATTAACTGATTTGTATTTCATGAAGTATAAACTCTACATGAACAGTCTATTTACCAATAAAAAGAGGATGTTCTGATTTTTTAAACACATGTTATAAATGTTCACTGTCGCCCCCTGAGACGCCCGCTAAACCCGCTGGGCAGAACAGGTGATAGGGTTGTGGAAAGGGCCAAGGGCTGAGGTCAGTTTATACTTATAATTGTCCTTTATTGTACTTTAGTAACTCTTTAACGGCTGAAGGCCTCCAACAAGAAATCTTAACAAGAAAAAAATCCAATTAAGATAGCAATAAAATAATTCAAAAACAACATACGCAAAGCAATACAAATGGCTGAGGGCCACAATTAAACTTCAAAAGATCAAAATATATTACCATAATCTTTAAAGGCAGAAGGCCGCACTGTTTAAGCTTGAAAGGTAAATTTAAAAATTGATTTTGCCAAACTTTAAGGAACCACAATAACCATAAGCCTAAAATTTAAAATAGCTTACAACAGATAATTAAACACCGGTGGCACTCAGGATGCCTCCAGAGAAGTCGGTCTGCCCTCATTCGCTTAGGTGAGACACGTGGTGAGCCCAACTATACTTGATCTGTCGGAACCCAATCAGGGGGCAGCCACGGTCCGACCGACACAACAACTTGCTTCCCGTCAGTCAGTACACGAGAACCCCAACCGGCAACGTTACAAACGTGATGATCCACAATGGAGTATGTATTAGCTGTCAACATTACACACCATGTTGGACAGCGACAACAGGTGAGGGAAGTACGCTGCCTGAAATTCTGTTAGTGGCCACGGCAGGTAACCGGAACACTAACGGCCACTAGGCAGAAAATTCCACTGGTGCACTCAAATCGCAGTCGACCAAAATAGTTAATTGCACCGCTTGGCGGCTAAATCTCAGCAGTAGAACCACTCGGTGTTGCTCACCAGAAAACCTCCCCAAGAGCAAACCACCGAAGCGAAACACCACAACTTGAATAGACGTGGCTGGGGTAGTTGAAACCACTACTCAACTTTGACGTCCTGGGTCGGTGAACCACGAAGCTCGTCGTGGCGATCGGACAGCTCCAGACACGCTCCGAGACTGCCCAGGGGCTGCCAGCGGCCCCAGCCGACCGCACTGCGCGGAGATAACTTCCCTGGTCCGCAACAACCGACCGACTCCACTCAGAATGCCGACAACATCCAAATCCGTCGTCAGTAGACATAACGCTAGCTACACACACGACCTGACAAACACTTGAACGGAGAGCTGAACGATACACGACAGTAACTAAGGATGCACGAAGACAAGTCGGGAGTCGATGCACACACACACACACACACACACACACACACACACACACACACACACAGCCAACTCATGAACTCGGCGAGCCCAAACTCTCAAAGAGCATAGTCATAAGTCGCTTGTTGATGGGCCGGCCGTGGTGGCCGAGCGGTTCTAGGCGCTACAGTCTGGAACCGCGCGACCGCTACGGTCGCAGGTTCGAGTCGTGCCTCGGGCATGGATGTGTGTGATGTCCTTGGTTTAGTTAAGTTTATCTAGTTCTAAGTTCTAGGGGACTGATGACCTCCGAAGTTAACTCCCATAGTGCTCAGAGCTATTTGAACCATTTTTGAACTTAATGCTTTATTAAGATAGACTGCCATCGTGATGTTTCTGCAGTAAACTGAATTAAATATGTATTAGTACAGTGAATACTTTAATTGCATTTTCCATTAGTTTACTAAACGCAACAGTAATCGTCAAAGAGAAATTAATCAGCAGCAGAATTTTCTTTCACGATATCTAAAACAATCTGACAATGCTAACGTTGTTTACAAATTCTACGTCCATAGAAACCCACTGGTTCTAACGATGTCATTAAACCAGTGTAGTTTTAAGAGTATTTTCGTCTAGAAATGAATTGCTTTGACGGTTGATCGATCAAGAGCGGGAAAGGTAAAATTTTACGAATATATGACGAGAGGGACAAGAATGCCCGCGAAAGGCAAAGGTCCCGAGTTCGAGTCTCGGTCGGGCACACAGTTTTAATCTGCCAGGAAGTTTCATATCAGCGCACACTCCGCTGCAGAGTGGAAATCGCATTCTGGAAACATTCCCCAGACTGTGGCTAAGCCATGTCTCCGCAATATCCTTTCTTTCAGGAGTGCTAGTTCTGCAAGGTTCGCGGGAGAGCTTCTGTAAAGTTTGGAAGGTAGGAGACGAGGTACTGGCAGAAGTAAAGCTGTGAGTACCGGGCGTGAGTCGTGCTTCGGTAGCTCAGTTGGTAGAGCACTTGCCCGCGAAAGGCAAAGGTCCCGAGTTCGAGTCTCGGTCGGGCACACAGTTTTAATCTGCTAGGAAGTTTCATATCAGCGCACACTCCGCTGCAGAGTGGAAATCGCATTCTGGAAACATTCCCCAGGCTGTGGCTAAGCCATGTCTCCGCAATATCCTTTCTTTCAGGAGTGCTAGTTCTGCAAGGTTCGCGGGAGAGCTTCTGTAAAGTTTGGAAGGTAGGAGACGAGGTACTGGCAGAAGTAAAGCTGTGAGTACCGGGCGTGAGTCGTGCTTCGGTAGCTCAGTTGGTAGAGCACTTGCCCGCGAAAGGCAAAGGTCCCGAGTTCGAGTCTCGGTCGGGCACACAGTTTTAATCTGCCAGGAAGTTTCATATCAGCGCACACTCCGCTGCAGAGTGGAAATCGCATTCTGGAAACATTCCCCAGGCTGTGGCTAAGCCATGTCTCCGCAATATCCTTTCTTTCAGGAGTGCTAGTTCTGCAAGGTTCGCGGGAGAGCTTCTGTAAAGTTTGGAAGGTAGGAGACGAGGTACTGGCAGAAGTAAAGCTGCTAGTACCGGGCGTGAGTCGTGCTTCGGTAGCTCTGTTGGTAGAGCACTTGCCCGCGAAAGGCAAAGGTCCCGAGTTCGAGTCTCGGTCGGGCACACAGTTTTAATCTGCCAGGATGTTTCATATCAGCGCACACTCCGCTGCAGAGTGGAAATCGCATTCTGGAAACATTCCCCAGGCTGTGGCTAAGCCATGTCTCCGCAAAATCCTTTCTTTCAGGAGTGCTAGTTCTGCAAGGTTCGCGGGAGAGCTTCTGTAAAGTTTGGAAGGTAGGAGACGAGGTACTGGCAGAAGTAAAGCTGTGAGTACCGGGCGTGAGTCGTGCTTCGGTAGCTCAGTTGGTAGAGCACTTGCCCGCGAAAGGCAAAGGTCCCGATTTCGAGTCTCGGTCGGGCACACAGTTTTAATCTGCCAGGAAGTTTCATATCAGCGCACACTCCGCTGCAGAGTGGAAATCGCATTCTGGAAACATTCCCCAGGCTGTGGCTAAGCCATGTCTCCGCAATATCCTTTCTTTCAGGAGTGCTAGTTCTGCAAGGTTCGCGGGAGAGCTTCTGTAAAGTTTGGAAGGTAGGAGACGAGGTACTGGCAGAAGTAAAGCTGTGAGTACCGGGCGTGAGTCGTGCTTCGGTAGCTCAGTTGGTAGAGCACTTGCCCGCGAAAGGCAAAGGTCCCGAGTTCGAGTCTCGGTCGGACACACAGTTTTAATCTGCCAGGAAGTTTCATATCAGCGCACACTCCGCTGCAGAGTGGAAATCGCATTCTGGAAACATTCCCCAGGCTGTGGCTAAGCCATGTCTCCGCAATATCCTTTCTTTCAGGAGTGCTAGTTCTGCAAGGTTCGCGGGAGAGCTTCTGTAAAGTTTGGAAGGTAGGAGACGAGATACTGGCAGAAGTAAAGCTGTGAGTACCGGGCGTGAGTCGTGCTTCGGTAGCTCAGTTGGTAGAGCACTTGCCCGCGAAAGGCAAAGGTCCCGAGTTCGAGTCTCGGTCGGGCACACAGTTTTAATCTGCCAGGATGTTTCATATCAGCGCACACTCCGCTGCAGAGTGGAAATCGCATTCTGGAAACATTCCCCAGGCTGTGGCTAAGCCATGTCTCCGCAATATCCTTTCCTTCAGGAGTGCTAGTTCTGCAAGGTTCGCGGGAGAGCTTCTGTAAAGTTTGGAAGGTAGGAGACGAGGTACTGGCAGAAGTAAAGCTGTGAGTACCGGGCGTGAGTCGTGCTTCGGTAGCTCAGTTGGTAGAGCACTTGCCCGCGAAAGGCAAAGGTCCCGAGTTCGAGTCGCGGTCGGGCACACAGTTTTAATCTGCTAGGATGTTTCATATCAGCGCACACTCCGCTGCAGAGTGGAAATCGCATTCTGGAAACATTCCCCAGGCTGTGGCTAAGCCATGTCTCCGCAATATCCTTTCTTTCAGGAGTGCTAGTTCTGCAAGGTTCGCGGGAGAGCTTCTGTAAAGTTTGGAAGGTAGGAGACGAGGTACTGGCAGAAGTAAAGCTGTGAGTACCGGGCGTGAGTCGTGCTTCGGTAGCTCAGTTGGTAGAGCACTTGCCCGCGAAAGGCAAAGGTCCCGAGTTCGAGTCTCGGTCGGGCACACAGTTTTAATCTGCCAGGAAGTTTCATATCAGCGCACACTCCGCTGCAGAGTGGAAATCGCATTCTGGAAACATTCCCCAGGCTGTGGCTAAGCCATGTCTCCGCAAGATCCTTTCTTTCAGGAGTGCTAGTTCTGCAAGGTTCGCGGGAGAGCTTCTGTAAAGTTTGGAAGGTAGGAGACGAGGTACTGGCAGAAGTAAAGCTGTGAGTACCGGGCGTGAGTCGTGCTTCGGTAGCTCAGTTGGTAGAGCACTTGCCCGCGAAAGGCAAAGGTCCCGAGTTCGAGTCTCGGTCGGGCACACAGTTTTAATCTGCCAGGAAGTTTCATATCAGCGCACACTCCGCTGCAGAGTGGAAATCGCATTCTGGAAACATTCCCCAGGCTGTGGCTAAGCCATGTCTCCGCAAGATCCTTTCTTTCAGGAGTGCTAGTTCTGCAAGGTTCGCGGGAGAGCTTCTGTAAAGTTTGGAAGGTAGGAGACGAGGTACTGGCAGAAGTAAAGCTGTGAGTACCGGGCGTGAGTCGTGCTTCGGTAGCTCAGTTGGTAGAGCACTTGCCCGCGAAAGGCAAAGGTCCCGAGTTCGAGTCTCGGTCGGGCACACAGTTTTAATCTGCCAGGAAGTTTCATATCAGCGCACACTCCGCTGCAGAGTGGAAATCGCATTCTGGAAACATTCCCCAGGCTGTGGCTAAGCCATGTCTCCGCAATATCCTTTCTTTCAGGAGTGCTAGTTCTGCAAGGTTCGCGGGAGAGCTTCTGTAAAGTTTGGAAGGTAGGAGACGAGGTACTGGCAGAAGTAAAGCTGTGAGTACCGGGCGTGAGTCGTGCTTCGGTAGCTCAGTTGGTAGAGCACTTGCCCGCGAAAGGCAAAGGTCCCGAGTTCGAGTCTCGGTCGGGCACACAGTTTTAATCTGCCAGGAAGTTTCATATCAGCGCACACTCCGCTGCAGAGTGGAAATCGCATTCTGGAAACATTCCCCAGGCTGTGGCTAAGCCATGTCTCCGCAAGATCCTTTCTTTCAGGAGTGCTAGTTCTGCAAGGTTCGCGGGAGAGCTTCTGTAAAGTTTGGAAGGTAGGAGACGAGGTACTGGCAGAAGTAAAGCTGTGAGTACCGGGCGTGAGTCGTACTTCGGTAGCTCAGTTGGTAGAGCACTTGCCCGCGAAAGGCAAAGGTCCCGAGTTCGAGTCTCGGTCGGGCACACAGTTTTAATCTGCCAGGAAGTTTCATATCAGCGCACACTCCGCTGCAGAGTGGAAATCGCATTCTGGAAACATTCCCCAGGCTGTGGCTAAGCCATGTCTCCGCAATATCCTTTCTTTCAGGAGTGCTAGTTCTGCAAGGTTCGCGGGAGAGCTTCTGTAAAGTTTGGAAGGTAGGAGACGAGGTACTGGCAGAAGTAAAGCTGTGAGTACCGGGCGTGAGTCGTGCTTCGGTAGCTCAGTTGGTAGAGCACTTGCCCGCGAAAGGCAAAGGTCCCGAGTTCGAGTCTCGGTCGGGCACACAGTTTTAATCTGCCAGGAAGTTTCATATCAGCGCACACTCCGCTGCAGAGTGGAAATCGCATTCAGGTATAACTTTCTTAATCTGTACGATAATAGTCTCATTCTAGCACTCAGGAATTGCTTATAATCACTTATTTGTAATAAAGGAATATGGCAGCACTAGAAGTGTCGTAACTGAGAGTGCCGCCTTGCTGAACTTTATACTACTGCAGAACGGTCAGTATTATAAATGTATTTTCTATAATGATAATTTTTCCCCTTTAGTAACAAGTGTAAATATTACAGTGAAATGAAGATACAAAATTTAGTCACCCCTGCAGGGATATAAAGTTATTCTAGGACCTCATTAAAATTCTATGCAAACGCAATCATGTTCGTACTGGCACAATCACTGAAGTTTGGTTGGAAAATTTACCTTACTGCATCTGACTTCAGTGAAATTGAAAAACTACAAAAACAGCTCTTCTCCACTCTTTTTCTCCTCGTTTTTTAGTTTAGTTATCTCGATCACATATTTTCATAAATACGTGTGTTTGTACACCCAGCGAACGCTGGTGGAGCTGTTGTCTCAATCAGAATGGCTGCTATACCACACAATGGTATTTGCGTAAGCTGCTCTCCCGTCTGGCCTTCAGCATTTCCGAATGATCGTGAGCAGCTACATCAGTGCATTACGCTTAGTTTACATGACGACACTGTCTTGCGCTACTAGTTGCGTGAAACGAGTGCACCCAAAGGGTTTAGTGTATGTCTGTACTCTGTAGACACGGCGCCATCGTCGTTTGTAAGTGCAGACATTCTTGTGTAAAATGAAAGTTTTGCGGCTGTACGAGTTGTGGCGGAGTTAATGCTTCTTTGCGTAAAATGGTTGCATTAGACAAAAGATGAAGAAAATTGAGAAACATATTTGGGTTCGTAATTGGATCGAAAAAAGTCAGCTCGATTGCTCAGTGACCTTGCTGAAAGAAATCGTCGTGGAATATCCTAGAAATTATTTTAATCATCCTTGAATGTCACCAGAAGAGTTCACGTTTCTTTTAAGTACAGTTAACAATGCAACATCTGCTAGCTTAGCTGAGTGATAACGTGTTCGCCCACCATGCAGGAGGCCTGGGTTCAATTCCTGGCCGGGTTGGAGATTTTCTCTGCTCGTGGACTGGGTGTTGTGTTATCCTTATCATCATGATCTCATTGTCACCGACATGCAAGTCGCCCAGTATAGCGTCACCTGAAACAAGACTTGTACCCGAACTTCCCCAGTTTGGGCCTACTGGCCATCAATGCCACACAATTTCATTTCAACAATGCAATAAGGGAAAAAGATACTGTAATACGTGACGCACTGACGCCAGAGCTAAAATTACAAATCACATTGTATTTCCAGGCAACTGGGGATTCGTATTCTTCACTAAAGTACCTCCATCGTGTTCCTAGACCTGCAATTGTTAAATTCGTTCCAGTTGTTTGTGATGATATCTACATGGGACTTGCAGAATGCATAACAGTAAAGGATAACACTGTTTAATTATTTATGTATTATTATTATTAAAGATCAAAAAATACATTTGCAGTAAGAACACACCATTACAATTTAACTTAACTTAATTCACTATGTCATCATAATACTAGGTGATGACTTCTGACTGTGACAGCTCTCCTTCCACACCTAGTATTTCCTCTGCAGCAACTAACTGTTCTGAGTGGACCTGTTCTTTCTTTTGCCTTTTGGCCAAGAAACGTTTTCACTTATAGGTAATCAGGGCCTACTTTTGCTCTATCACTTCTATGTTATATTATTCTGGCAATTTTCGTATTTGCTTCATAATGCTCTTGCAAAAATGGGCAATTTCATCCTCCTCTGAGTTGTGACTTACCTTAGAACATCGACATCATTTTCGAGGTGCTGGAAAGAGTCTTTGGCACAGCTTACTTCACAATAATGTGTTTCGATGCTGGTTGCAAGCTGCTGTTGCAACACTGAACATTCATACTATCATTGATTTTGTTTATGCTTGATTGGGATGGAGACTGTGGTTCATTTATTAGTATGTCCTCCAGTGCATGCTGATTTTCATCTTCTTCATTTTCTTTATTATCATCCAGTAAGGGAAAGAATGAGATTGTTGTAATATGACTTGGAGCATATCTGAGCGTAATTTGGTATCATTATAACGGAAATGAGCGTTTGGCGTCATTGGCCGGGAGGCCCCTTGTGGGGCAGGTCCGGCCGCCTAGGTGCTGGTCTTATTGCATTCGACGCCACATCGGGCGACCTGAACTCCGGAGGGGAATGAAGATGAAGACAACACAACATCCAGTCCCTGAACGGAGAAAATCTCCGACCCAGCCGGGAATCGAACCCGGGCCCGAAGGACGGAAACCCATCAGGCTGACCACTCAGCATTTTCACATCATTATAATGAACTGCAGTGTTTGGATCATTAATACTGATTACTATTTTTACAAGTATCCGAGACTGAAAATGAATGGAGGGATACAATGAAGGGCTGTCCACCCCTGGTAGCTGAGTGACTAGCGTGACAAAATGTCAATCCTAAGGGCCTGGGTTCGATTCCTGGCTGGGTTGGAGATTTTCTCCGCTCAGAGACTGGGTGTTGTGTTGCCCTCATCATCATCATTTCATCCCCATCGACGCGCAAGTCGCCGAAGTGGCGTCAAGTCGAAAGACTTGCACCCGGCGAACGGTCTACCCAATGGGAAGCCCTAGTCACACGACTTTTTTTATGAAGGGCTTTCAAATTCGACTGAATTTCTTTTGTTTTGGTGCAATAGATGGGAAACATGTAGTGATTAACTGTCCACCAAAAAGTGTTTCTGCGTTATAAAATTATAAACACACCTTAAGCATTGTTCTCTTTGCTGTTGTAGCCAGTAAGTACTTTTTGACTTATGTTGATATAGGTGAAGCGGGAAGGGCATATGATGGTGGCATTTTTGCAAGCTGCACGCTACAACAGGCAACAGAATCCACAGCTCTCGCTCTGCCGGAAGATGCTGTTTTAGTAGGTGACAATGCATTTTCATAAATACTGTATTTAAAGAAGCCTTTTCAATACATGGCTCACTGAATTTAAAACAAAAAAATATTCAACTACAGACTTTCGAGAACTCGCCATGTTGTGGAAAATCCGTTCAGAGTTCTGGTGTCAAAATTTTACGTATCTGTACCACTTCGCCCATAAATAGTGGACTACATGTCAGGCCTACATGTGCTGTCCATAACGGGCAGAGTAAAACAGTTCCCCAATAATACGTACAGCTCTAATCTATTGGTCAAGAGAATGTGGATAGTGGAGTTTACCAGCCAGGGACATGGAGAGCAGTAAATGATGGGGGGCTCATAGACGCAAAGCTGCAAGCCAGCAGCAATAATTATTCGAAAGAGGCCGCATTAGGAAGGGAATGGTGTTCGAACTACTTCTTACAGATAAAGCTGTACCTTGGCAAAATTTAAGAGTTTAAAAATACGTACCAGTACTACATACAAATTGTGAATGTAAAGCACTGATCCGACTTTTTAAACAAAGCACTATTGAGTAAAGAATTCAATTTAGCAGATTTGTGTCTGCTTTTCTCCTATGCACAGTTTTCCTTAAAAACGAATCAGCCAACTCGAATCATGGGATTTTCTCTTGTAGACGTGGGCTCTTCCACAAATGGTTCAAATGGCTCTGAGCACTATGGGACTCAACATCTTAGGTCATAAGTCCCCTAGAACTTAGAACTACTTAAACCTAACTAACATAAGGACATCACACACACCCATGCCCGAGGCAGGATTCGAACCTGCGACTGTAGCAGTCCCGCGGTTCCGGACTGCAGCGCCAGAACCGCGGCTCTTCCACAGCCAGATGTTTTGCTTGCCTGCATTTTTTATAGTTCGTTAGCACATGTACTCTTAATTGTATATATTTCCCCCAGTAGCTCAGATATCGTCAGTCTTTCGATGTTTAGAACGCATGGGATGGCCTCAAATGCAGCAACATGTCGCTGCTTGTTTTTATAGGCAACATGATTGAAATTCCACAGACACTTTTGTATAGCATAGATGAACAAAAAGCGGAGAATTTCTTCCATTCCCCAATTCATATTTCCGTTTGTTTACACCATACTGACACATCTAACCTAAAAACTCGTGCAAGTAGTGTTGCGAAAGTTGGAACAAGCCGTAACTGCTTAGTTTCTCTAACGAGTTGTGCAAACGCGCGCCATGCATGTGCAGTGATTAGGTGCCACAGTATGCAAGCTAGTGTCATCGTGTAAACTAGGCTAGGTTAGTAAGGCACCATACGTTCATGATGCTGCTGCCCCACTTTGGGAGAGCTGCTGTCACGAATGAGATACAGCAACTGTTTGGTGTCTTGGAGTAGATGGGTTAATATTTGGGAGAGCTGTTCTCCAGAACGAGGAAAGAACTCCTGGTAAGACGTAATTATGTCATTGTATATAATTAGCATGGCTGCTTGACGTACGTTGTGACAGTGTATATACATTCCCTAAAGTCCAAAGTGGATATTTCACCCACTCTGAATTTTTTGAGTGTGTACTACCCACCATACTGACATCAACTGCCAGTCCTGGCATTATTAACGTCACTTGGAGCATAATTGACATGTGAGCGGAAGTCAAGGGACATCACTGTGTGACGTAAGCGCAGTTTGTTCCCCTGCACCTTCCCTCACATTCAGCATTCTGTGTGCTGAGCTGATGGGCACAGTTTTCTTCCATCACTCACTACACTCCCCTCACAATTCGTTCATTTCATTGTGAACAGGCTATAGGAGAATATGAACTGGGTAAATGAATGAAAGGGGAAGCTGTCTGCTAGAATTTCACATGAAATGTTATTTAATCATTGCTAATACTTCATTAAGAATTACGAAAGATACTTATATACTTGGAAGAGCACTGGAGACACCAGACAATTTTAGATAGAAATAATATAATTTTAAGAATGGGATTTAAACTCCAATTTTAAGCTGCAGAACTCTTTCATGAATGGACGTGGACTGTGACAATAATTTATTGGTATTAAATGTAGATTAAAAATGAAGAAATTCCAAAAAGTTTAGCAGTCAAGCAGGTAAGGCTTATTTAAACTGAAAGAACCTTTGGCTGTTGAGAGTGTGGAAGCTTCCAATTCATTCCAGTACATAATGAAACCTTCTCAAACAATTTGAAAAGAACAAGAGAAAAAATAAACGTTCTAATGGAATACATTGTATACATCTGGATTCTTATTTTGAAATAAAAATCTTTTTCCAGATAATTTCAGAACTTAATAGAAGCTTGTAGAACAATCAGAATACATCAGAACAGTTCTTAATGTTCATACTAGAATATGGACCCATTAACTGACATTTCAGCTGTCAACAAAAAAATAGAGCAATTCACCAAATTTGTGCTCCAACAATACCCTGTA
The DNA here is from genome assembly GCF_023898315.1 of Schistocerca nitens. Lineage (NCBI taxonomy): Eukaryota > Metazoa > Arthropoda > Insecta > Orthoptera > Acrididae > Schistocerca > Schistocerca nitens. The sequence continues at coordinate 635,445,036 of NC_064617.1, forward strand.
AGCTTCTGTGAAGATTCTGCTGATTGATTGAGTTGTAGGGTATTTTGTCAAAAGCCTGTGTTTGAAGCGTCTTTGGACTGGACTATAGGAGAAAGCAGTATGCTCACTATTCGCTCATCCACAAAAAGACTGATATATAATACAAGCAAAAAAAAACTTTTGCAGGCTTAGAATAAGGGTGCTCATTTCTACTTTCTGCTTCAACATAAAGATATTTCAGTGATTCATTTCTCAGTTCTAAATACTTTCACGAAGTATCAACATTAGCAATAACTGCACAAGAATAAGTCTTCAATTGTGTGGATGATGTATATCTTGTATTCAGTCAGGGAGAATTAAATTTCTCGATCAGTCAGCTAGAGAGGTTATTGTTACTCCTATTAAGATATTCAAGTCAGTTAAACCATATCAGAAGGTATACAGGTAAAAGTTGTATAGGTAATTTACTGGATCTATCGAGATTTACACTAAAATAAAATTTTTTACTCACTTCAAAACAGAAATTCTAAACTTAGAAGAAATTGAACCACAAGAAGCCTGTGCAACTTATTAGGAATTTTCACCAAATATCAATTCAGCTGTAGAATTGTGTACAAGAATCCAGAATCGTTACTGCCCATTGTTTTTTTAATTTTTTGTTTATTTACGAGGGATGGAAATTTAATAGTGGCAACTATTTATTTACAGCTTGTACAAAATAGATACGTGTTTCAAAGTTTTACTGGCGTTCAGACTAGTTACTAGCATTGTGTATAACCCATTGCCAGTGATGTGGAAGTTGTAGGATACTCTTAGTAGTGTCAGTTCTGTTGACAGTTCGAGCGGCGCTATCTATTGCCTGACGAATTTGTAGCAGTTCTGAAGCGAATGCCGTGAAGTGTTTCTTTCAATTTAGAAATCGAGCTGAACTCACGAGAGCTAAAGTCAGGGGAGTGCAGTAGTTGGTATAGCACTTAGCAGCCCCATGAATCAAACAAATCAGTAACAGCTTGCACTGTACATGCCTGAGCACTGTCCTGCAAAATGATGGTCAGGTCCTGCAGAAAGTGTCATCACATGTCTCGAAGCTGGCCGTAGGTTGTGTTCCAGAAATGAACAGCATAGAGACAGAAGTTATGACACTTTCTGCAGAACCTGACCATCATTTTGCAGGACAATGCTCAAGCACGTACAGTGCAAGCTGTTACTGATTTGTTTGACTGATGAGGCTGTTAAGTGCTATACCATCTACTGTACTTCCCTAACTCGAGCCCTCGTAAGTTCAACTCGATATGTAAACTGAAGGAAACACTTCATGGCATTCGCTTCGAAACTGCTGCAAATTCGTGAGGCAATGGACCGCGCTGCTCGAACTGTCAACACAACTAGCACTGCTAAGAGTATCCTACGACTTCCACATCGCTGGTAGTGGGTTATACACAATGCTGGTGACTACTTTGAAGATCAGTAAAACTTTGAAACACGTATCTATATTGTACGAGCTGTAAATAAATAGTTGCCACTATTAAAGTTCCAACCCTCATATTTACAACATGCTCCATTACAATATTTGTAATACTACATGTATGTGGCGGAGGGGTGTAGTGCAATGTTTGTTTTGTATGATGAAGATGATGGCGATGATGGTAACAGAAAGGAAAGGCTGGAACCTTATGACGACTCATAGCCTACTCCTCACGAATAACATAAAGGGGGCCACCACACAGGCAAGTGTTAGCAATCTCGGCCATGGGGAGTGCGTTATTGCCCATTGATAATAAGAGATGAGATAGGCTTCTTCTTTGGTTGATATCACAATAAAAAATTTTTAAGTATACAATGCTTAGATATTGTTGATATACAAACAGTTTGTAAAATTACCGAATGTGGTGTTCAGTGCACATTACTGTTGCTAACTTGGTAACCACAGTTAACATATGAAGCCACTAAATACTATAGCGTTCTTAACATAATGAATACAGCTATTACCTTAGTGCTAATAACCACTACATATTTTTAATTGATACACCTATGTAAGCAGAATAAAGAATATGTACAATTGTTGTTTAACAACTTGATCTCAGCGCTAGTCAGATCATAAATCTCTTACATACCACAAAAGGGGTTGTCTTTCCAATTGTACAATCTTCCCTTAAGAGTGTTGTTGAAGTTGTCTGAGCAATTTGTGTTAGCTATTGGACGTTTTTAATGCATTCACATTCTGTGGGTTTTTGATAGTCTGTACCTTGGTATGTCTTCATTCTAGTGTTGTCATTATGAATTTCTTCTTTGACAACACCTTTCATATGATCGTTTTTTACCAATAGTATAAGTAGCCTGAGATGGCTGAAGAAGGGACGATAGTGCTCCCTAGAATCAATTTTACACATTATACATAATGTTCTTTTCTGTACTTTCAAAGTTTTGGTTAATGTTAGAAGCATACCCCAAATACATTACTCGAAGTTAGTCCACACTAATCATATTTCTAAGTGCCCAAAGGAGATAGGAAACCTGTGAAACCTTTTTGCAAACACGACTTACATGTTGTTCCCAGCTAAGTTTGGAACCAATATGCTATCCTAACAGTTTTATTTTGAGCAACTCTAGAAATAGTTGATGAGTTTTTTCTGGAGTATAGAGTAATTTATTTGAGAGTAAAAATTTTGGAAATTTGCGGTAAGGCCTAATGGCACCAAACTGCAAAGGTCATCGTTCCCTAAGCTTACAAACTACTTAATCTAACTGAAACTAGCTTACACTAAAGACAACACACACACCCATGCCTGAGGGAGAACTCGAATCTCTGACAGGCGGAGCTGCACGGACCATGGCAAGGCATCTGAGACCACACGTCTACCCTGTGCAGCATTTAATAGTAACCAGTAGTGGACAGATTTGATTGATTACTACATTAAATTATCAAAAGCTGAAATACTTTGATATGAGGTGAGCAGGTTTGTGTCATCAGCATCAGTACAGTTCAGTAATGAGGAAGTTCATTGATAATAATGATGATGGTGGTGGTGGAGAAGAAGGGTCCAAAAACTGAGGGCTGTGGAATGCCAGTACCAATTACTACTACAGAGCAGTGTGTATTTTTAATTAAGACAGACTGTTTTTGTTGCTATGATGTGAATCTATTACTCCTAATACTGAATTATACAATCATAAGTTTCTAATTTTACTATCAGGATGTCAAAAGGAATGCAGTTAGATGCTTTACTTAGATTGCATAAGACAAGTGACACTTTATTCCCGTTTCTGAAAGGTGTTAATTAAAAAAAAGCCACAGTGGTATTTCAGTCTTGTTGAAACAGCAGTTGTCTGTTACACAGAAGATTATGTCTCAAAGTACTCGTAGCTACTTGATTTGGTATATGTAAGTGTACAATTGTGAATGGATGATAACTTTGTGTAAGATCTTTGTCACCCTCTTTAAACTCAGGTGTAACATTGGAATTCTGGGTAATAAGAACAGCTCCAGACTGTAAAAATTTGTTAAACATGAAAGCAAATGGTTAACGCATCAAGCCTACTGTTTCTTTCTTTTTCACAGTGAACTGGAGAGGCAATGGCAGTCAGTACTTTCAGAGAATGATGATTTTGAGGCTGTTCTTTTAATTTCAGTGGGTGTGATACTATACCAGTTAAAGGCATGAGCTACTGGTTGCTGGGCATGAAACAAATCCCTTGCAGATAGATGTGCCTCTTGCTTCTATTTTAACCTCAGTTTCTTCAACTGAATTAAAGAAATAGTCATTCAGTTCACTTGGACTGAGCTGAGCCATATTTATGCAAACTGAGGGGTTCTCTTGTTCTATAATTTGCCTCGAATTTGTTGGATGCACCTTCTATATACCTTTCATGTACAAGCTTAAATTTGTAATTATTTTTTACTTTTCGATAGGCTGCATAAGAGGTGTTCTTTGGCTCTGCATACAGCCATTTTTTATATGCAGTATATAGCAAGAATATGTTTTGTCTGGTTGGAACAGTTCCTGTGTCTACCAAGTAAACTTTTCATTTTTATATGGCCTGGAAGTGTTAGTTTTTATTAATGGTAAGCCTAAATACCATAATATTAAAATTTTAAAAAGTATTAAGGCAATTTCAACATCAGTTTGATCAGATGAACACTTATGGATGAAGTCTCAATTTGTGTTTTCTAAAATGCCAGTAGGGGATATAACGTACTCTTCCTTTTGCCTTCACATCATATTGTTCACACTAGACTAATTTGGTTATTCAATAGTAGAGGTGGAGTGTGCTAGTAACTGCTGTAATCACCGATTACAGTAACAGATAAGACGCATTTTTTCGAATTTAAACATTCTTGCTATAAATTTTTTCTCTAATTTCAGTTCAGGCATAGTTCATACTTGTAAAATGCACTGTTAATCCAGGGGAATTTAAGACATTAACGGCTGTTAGTGTGACAAGCACCAGTTTGGAAGGCCACTGAGGCAGGCCAACTGTACGCTGCACTCCTGTAACTTCCCAGCAACAGCAATTAACTGTGAGCACTCATCCCATTGCACAGTCCATCCCCTCTCTCGCTCCTGCTAGAGAAAGAGGAGAGATGTGCAGCTATTAAAGGCAATTGATAATCTTGTAGTGCTTACGATTCTCTAGCTCTCAGAAAGACATTTGTGTTATTGTTTCACTTGCCACTGTGATGAAAGTGTTCAGATATAACTCAGGGTACATATTTTAGTGTTCCATGGTGTTTTAGTGCATGTTATTATTTGTCCGTTACAGTATTAGTGAATATGTATATTTTTAAATGTTTTTGAATTAGTTTCTGTGTAAGCATGAAGTTGTGTTGCTGAAGGAATATGGATGAAGTAGTGGACTCCTCAAAAGATATACACATATTATTTCATAAATGTATGCTGGAAAGTTTCTTGGAGGACTTAGTTTTGAGAAGAAAAGTGATGTGATTACATGGGGATGGCCTACACCAGATATTCCACATTTAAATACAGTACCTTAAAATTATATCAGACATTTTCAAGAATCCTGGCACTCCTTTTACAAATGGTTATGTGTCTGTAAAGAGGACAAAAATTGTGCTTTTTTGCGTATGTTTTGTTTTCTTCCGATGTTTTGTGGACAAAAAATGCCTTGAGCGAGTACAATTCAATTCATTTCAACTATATGGACACTAATCAAGCTTGGCAGCACAAGAATAGATTTTTGCTTGAACAATGTTTTGATATTAAATGCTCATAAACATAACGAATCTTATCTTCGCAATACAAAGGCACAGACCAGACTTTCTCACATTGCTTTGCTGTCCATTGAAAAACGATAGCTCAAGTCTGTGAAACGACAAGTGCCGTTTCTACAACTGTGACTGAAGCTTTCGACAAGAAGGATAGAAAAATTCACCTCAAATATAAATAAATCTATGAGTACCAGAACTTCTGTTATCATTTTTACTCATACAGATAAAAGAACAAGTTTTTTCCAAGTATCCAGTATCGCTCAGTAGGCCTAACCTTTATGGGATTGTGCCTTGTACTTTAATAGATGGCATTATTCCGTGTAATACTAGGGCATGATGTGATGCAATATGGATGATTGTAAACAATAATAGTGAACAATAAAATAATAATAATGATGAAAATAATAATAATAATAATAGTAATAACAACAACAATACTGTCACTTTTAACAATTTTAAGAGCAATTAGAGTTAGAATACCTCACACATTGCCATTGTTCAATAGCGAGTCTCAGAAGTGGGTCATAGCCTGCAAAGTAATCATTTGCAAGACTAACTATGTAGTTGCCACTGGAAATATTAACAATGATATTATTTACGCAAAAATTATTATGTGTAGCACACAGATTAGGGGACCTTCAACAATTAAGAAAGGTTCTTGAGTGCTGTTTACCCATGATCACCATTCATATCTTGAAATCACTGCAATGGCAATCTATGTTTATACTTTAGTTTTTTTCTAACTAGTAATTCAAATATTTCAAAAATGTATGCATAGACCTACAATTATTAAATTTTCATCGGCCATTTCTATGAAGTTAAATTCTCCAACTAACACTGAACAATAAGATGTTACATCAATTTCCTAAACTTTACATTATCTCTGATAAAGACAATAGTCCTCCATTTCACTCCTAATTTCTGTGTGTTATGTCTGTAATGACGTTTATCTGAGGAACAAATTGTCTGATGTTATATTTACCAGTTCTCTCTCACACACACACATACACACACACACACACACACACACACACACACACACACACACACAATTTCATCCAGATTTCCATCATTATTTTCTAACTGCTTAATGAATGAAGCAAATATTAATTTGTAATAATGTGAGCACTTAGTCTCACCTTTATTTTTCTGCAAGCCATTTGTCTTTGAGAAAAAGTTTACCTTCTCTGTTTTATCTGGGGGTTACGTATTTGCTAGATGGATGATTTTTGTGCCTGTTAGGTTGTACTGTGAATTCTTGGCCCAGCAAAAATCGTTCTAGTAATTTTTGAGAATATTTATCATGAAGAACAGTGGACTCATAAAAAAGTACTTCAAAAATGGGCACAGACAGTCTTAACCACAAAAACATTTATTTTGATGGTAACTGGTTTTGATCGGTACCATCCACAGGCCCTCATACCATGATGGTACACAGTGGCATGAATGGAGCAGGTGCTGTAACTCCATGAACATCAACTGCTTCTTACAGGTGGTTGTCTCCTGTGAGTTGGTTGGCTGCTATTGTGGGTTCACTGACGTGAGGGGTGGTTGCTGGTTTTATTTTCTTTCTGTTGCAGCTGTGTGGGCATCTTTATGCTATTGTTCTCCTTTACATCTGGTTCTGTTGAAGCTTTATTTTCCCTTGATATTTTTCTTAGCCTTTGAGAGTGACAACTAGTTAAAGGCTTTCCTTCAGTTACTGTTCCAGTTGCTGATATGTCTGTCAGCAATTAGTCTGTGTTTTTTCTCAGCATATGCTGGTGTTGCTGGTGTACTGGAACGGAAGTTGTTAGTTTTGTATCTGAAATCTTTAACCACTGGAAACAAGCGTTCCTTTAGTTATCATTCTAGATGCTGACATAACTGATAATGATGAATCTGTCTTTTCAGATTCTCCTGGTGTTGGTGGTGCACCTGTAGCTGACGTTGTAGCTTCACTGTCTGGACCTTTCCACTCTAGTTGTTCTTGTATAGTAGACCTGTGCACCTCTCCTTTCACTGCCGGATTTTCAAGAATTATTTTGGCCATCGGTATTTGTCTCGCCCATATAGATGAAGCTCATGTGCTCTGTAAAATTCTCTAACTTTGGGAATGTCAACGTACCTCATACTCTTTTAGCTCTTTTACTACTCTGTTTAGCTTCTTGTTTGAATGTCGGATTTCTTAGTTTACACACGACCACTCCTCCCAGTCGTACCTACTCGTATGTGGTATTCCATCTACAAGAAAGTTCACACTTTTCGGCTTTATCAAAATATTTTTCAATGAATGAAGAACAATGTTGGCCTTATTCTTTGCAAGGTCGCTTGCATCTGCCAAATAACAGCATAATCTTTCTTTCTTAGTTTATGCAGATCGTTGCAGTTCTGAAGCGCCGTAGACGTAGGGGCTCTTGTAAGTACCTTTCCCTGGACTTTGCAGTTATTTGCGGTTAAATGCTCCATTTTAGTTGCACAATTTCTGCTGAACTGATATAATACATACTTTAAGTTTACACAACAGGGGTTTTCTGCTTGCGTTTCTGCATCCTGAGTCTTTGGAAAACTATATCCTTATTTTAGGCACACTGTGAAAGAAACACATTCGCAGATTTCACAGTCATTTCATCTGGAAGATAAATGCGAATGTTCTCACCAGAGCATCTACAAAAAAGACACTATCACTGTAAGAGCTGCGAGAGCAAAACTGATCAAAGTGATATTATATATAACCTGTGGGATTGAAAAACTTTCGTCATATCACATTGCAAGAAGAAACATTTAATATTCCACACTGTAAGATCGAAATTTTATGGATTAAAACATAAATCCGAGATCCCATAGGCATCATTTTCTTACAAATGTGTGCCCCCTCCCTTCCCCCCCACCTCCACTACCCTTAAATGCAGGTTAGCGTTTCCACATGTCAACGTTGTAAATTCTACCTACGTGACATCCAAGATAGCAGCAAGTAAAATTATTTGTACTGGAGCTGCACAACTTTTAGCCAAAGAGCTTTGGTGGTTTGTTATCTACAACAAACATAGGATTTTAACGATCTCGAGTTTTAAATCTCAGTAGCCATTAGTAAATCGTCATTTCACGTTAATATTTAGACACAGTTACTAAAGCAAAAAATTATGATGGTTATACTGAAATAAAAAATATCTTTACGGTAGTGACTGTTCTGCAGTAGTATGAACCTCAGCAAATAACTCTTGGTTGCAATACATTTTGACTCATTTAGTCACTTCACTTCAGACAATGGTGTGTTACTTTATTACAAATGACTGATTATAAGAAGCTGCAGAATGCTAGGACATGACACTCCTATCACACTACTTAAGAACGTTCTGTCAATTTAGAAAACATTTACTTAGTTGAAGACAAAGCCCATTATATTTCACATACTGATACACAAGCAAACAATTGTAGATCAGTGCTGTCCAATGAGTCAGAGCAGAAAGAGAGCAGATCCACCTAGCAGCAGCTGCTTGCTGAAGATCATAGGCGATGGTGGGGGAAGTAAGGCCGGTATTACACTGTCAAATTTTTTTGTCAAATATCTTTGTCAAAAATCTTTGTCAAAGTTATTTGATGGTGTAATAGGAATCTTTGTCAAATGTCATCCAATATTTGATCAAATCTGGGGCCTCGCTGTAGATTTGATCAAAGAAGTCGCTTGTCTTCTGTTCACTGCAATGTGACATGTTACCACATGGAGCACTAGTATCGCTGCAGCGTTCTGTCATCTGTAGTGTTTTTATAAACATTGCCAGTAAATACAATTGGTGTGTGCCGACAACTACAAAATTAAGAGAGATGTATGAAGCTGATGAGGCACTTTACAATGCGAGGCACTCTGAATACAAAAATAGATTAAGAAGATTGGAGACCTGACCTAACCTAACCTGACCTGACCTAACCTAACCCTATCCTCTCCTGTAGCAAGGAATTGGGAGTGTTACAATGAGCCTGTCTTCTGCAGATGTAGCAGTTCTTAAGTGAATATTGTGCCTTGTGATATGAGGATACACTTCACTGAGCACATACTGAAATGTATGCTCATCCATTCTAAAGTAATTGATGTATGACTTGACGTCCTCCACTATAAGTTCATGTAACATGTTTTGTTGAATGCTTTTATCGTGTCGTTGTAAAACCCACAGCCTCACCCAGGTATGTTTCCTTCCCCCCCCCCCCCCCCCGCTTCTCTTACGCATGTGCACACAGTGCAATTGTGGTACATGCAACTGCTGCGGTTAATAGCAAGTTGTTGTTGTCACACATCTTGAACTTTGATGAAAAATATGATGACAGAGTAATACCCCTTCTAGTGCTATGTCAAAGAGCTTTGTCAAATATATTTGATTACATCTTTGATCAAATCTTTGACAAAGAAATTTGATAGTGTAATACCAGCCTAACATCAAGAAAGAAAGTAGAGCACAGTGCCACCTAACTTCCCTCACTTATGTGTAAGTTGGCAGGACATTGTGCAGGCTGGTTGTTTCCACATGTAAGTTGACCTACACCTGAAATGGTGGGGGTATGTCCATGTAAGAAATTTGTGACTGTGGAAACCCAACTTAAATGTGTGCACTTGCCTATAAATGAAATGATCGTATGGCAATGGCATTACTTACAGGGGGACCCCCTCTGGAATTATTCAGCTGGTACAAGTCTTTCTAATTGAGAGTTTGAGAGTTACCTGTTTACCTGTGTATTATTCAAATTTTGACCTCTGCCTTGTAACTTATACAAATTTGCCTGAAGACATGAGATATGATACCTCAGCTTTACTTGTGAAGTCATTGGTAATCTGTTATTTAATGCGAGAGACCTGTTTGTTGAAGGGAACTGGTGACTGTGCTCCTAAGAGTTGTCAGGCGCATTTTCTCTAGTGTTTTGGCAGATATATGCAGTTTCGTTTTTGCAACGTATAGCTGGAGTCAGCCCAAAGAAATACTGCTCATCAAGTCTTTCATGTGATGCCTGGTGTCAATCGAATGCATTAGTTTGTTTCCTTTTAAAAACAAAGTGATTTTAAAGGAGCACTTGACGTGCTCATAGAATAGAATGGCCTCAAATTAGCGTAGTGCTATATTCGTTTTCTCGATGTGTATTATCAGGGACACTAAAACATGAAGAGTAACCAGTACTCCAGCACCGAAGACCAATTCAACCAATTCACATTGCTCGCCACTTCATACCACAACACTTCAAAACATTCCACAAAGCATTTCAAATAGTCATATTCACAGTGGCCACCACATCATGGCACTGTCAAAGTATCTCGGGAACCAAGTTCTGACAGCTGAAGTATCGTCCATTGTTGACCATGTGGCCGCTAAGCTCATTTCCTGTTGATGCACAGACATGTTCTCATCCTCCATACTTTGTTTCGCCATGCTTTCATTAGGTTGTGGTTTTTGTGATTCACATCAGTTGTAACTCTATGCTTTTTAATTTGTTCTTTGTTATTCATTATTGTTATTTTTTATTATTAGCTATAAATTGAAAATAGCTGAGGATAGCAATGCCAATCGAGTCGATGTGACATGTCATTATGGACAGTGTGAATACACCTGACATAACGGTTCTGTGACGTCATGAAGGGCAATGTGAATTCACTGTAAGAGGACCATCCTGGACTGTGCTGACTGTTATCGCCATGCAGCAGCGCTACTTAGTTGTCTGACACACAGTAGACACTTCACCTGAAAAACATCAGATGACTCTTCTGAAGTTACATATAAAACACAGGACGATAATGACCTCACTGCAAAAACTGTTGCTATTGACACTTTGATTGATAAACTTGAGAAATTGATAGTAGAATCAGTACCATACAAACATCTGAAGAAATTGCAAGAACAACACATTCCAGAAGTGAAGGGATGTCTTGGTGCTGCAGAACTGTTTAGTGCTTCACTATGGTTTTGCTAGTATGTGGTTCTGCAATGTGAAGTACAAAGGCATCACTGGAGAAATGGCTCATTACTATTTTTACAGGAGTGTCATATTTTTAAAACAAGATCACAAGTACACGATTACAAGTGATAATCGAGTACTTGAGTCACCAAATGCATTGCCAGCAATATGCAATATGTTTCATCGTGTGCAATCAGAGGCAGAATAGATCATCCATATTTCTGATGGTGCCTCTAGTCGCTCAAAAATTCGCTACCAGCTGTTTGAATTCACAAAATGCTTGTAGCAATAGATCGAGTGTACTGTGCTACTGGCCACCATGGGAAGGACATTAAGATGGTATGGGCGCCCACTGGAACATCATACTACAAGACATAATTTTCCCACCTCATGTGCAGATACAGTTCAAAATGTTGTGGAATTCCCAAGAGTGTTGAAGTAGTTTCAAGGGGGGTTCTAGATTTAAAGGGACACACATTAGAAAATGACAGGATTTAAAGGGATGTAATTTAAAGGGCCATGCATCCCAACACAATGGCATTCAGTGTAAAGGGATGCACTTCCAGTGATAAACAGTAGATTGTCAGTGCTGATTCTAGGCGAGATAAGATCTTATCTCAAGGTTACTTCTGGTTTCACATTACACATACGATATCAGGTTATACACTTGGGCGAGTTATAATCAAGGTCACCTCCACCCTCTCATTCCCCTGGGCAATTGATGAAGATCATCCAGGGGAACCCCTGCACTAACCATGCTCCTTAGGCAATTGTACAAGTTATATTCAAGGTCATCCAGTGAAACACTCTGCCTTACCCACACATAAGTGGACTAGAATAAAATCTTGTCAGTTTACAAGCTGTGTCATTTCAAACAAGACATTCGAGCTTTCAACAGCTGTCTCCACCACTATCATCAGGAGTTGAAATCACTGACTGCTGGGATTGGCACGGTGTTCCGCTTATACAGATGTAATGACAGTGTCTCGAACCTTCCAGAGAGGACGAGAGTGGCACATGTGTTGAAGGGAAGTTGGGCAGTGGCTCCATCCTGTCGTGGGACTGAGTGACGTCAAAGGGTGCGAGTGGCTGGCGCCACATTTGAAACTGCTGCTCCTGCATCTCTACACATGTAAAGCCTACATCTCTGCTTTCGCTCAGAATCCAAAGCTCATCCATGCCTTGCAAAGTGTGTACCCTTGGTTTCTGTTAAAAGTGCTGCTGTTTCTTCTAATTTCGCCCAATTCTTTGATAACAGAATTATGATGTTGCTTGAGCCAAAAAATTCGCTTTTTCGAATTATATTTCATGAGGGTTTACAAGGCAATATTCACCCTTGATCGACTTCCCAAGTTCCCTTTGGTTGATATGCCACGAATGCTCTGCACAATGCTCAGCAACAGTGCGAGTGGTTTGACCCATACAAATACTACCACATTCACAGGGAACTCCATACACACCAGGAACTCGAAGACCTATGTTGTCTTTAACAGGTGTAAAATATCTCTTATCTTGGAGGCGGGCCGGAACTCTGGTCTCAGTCCATGTCTCTTCAGAATGCACCCTATCATGCTAGTAGTTACTCCTCTGTATGGAAGGAATGCAACTGGCTTGACTACTGCTGACTCACAAGGCGCCTTTTGTTAGTGGCACCCGAAAATGCGCTTCAAATGCTGAAATTCAGATTGTAGATGGCCATCATCAGAAATAATCTTTACTGTGAGTACTAATGTGATAAACACAGATTTCTTGTGTACAGGGTAGTGCAAACTGTTGGCGTTAAGTACCAGTCAGTGTACATACATTTCCTGTACATTGAATGACCAATCCGGCCTACTGCCTTCTGTTCAACTAAAACATTCAAGAACGGAAACTTGCCTTCTCTCTCCAACTCGACAGTAAATTTAATGTTGAGATGGACATCATACATGTGGTCGACAACTGCTGCAGTGCATTTTCACCATGAGGCCATATTGCATGGCAGCAGTTAGTCAATCACATGAACGGTGTCCATCCCAATATTAAATTTACTGTCGAGTTAGATAGGAATGGCAAGCCTCTATTCTTGGATGTTTTAGTTGAATGGAAGGCAGGAGGCTGACTTGTTCCTTTAGTGCACATGAAATCTACGCTCACTGACTAGTATTTAAACACCAACAGTTTTTATCATCAGCTTATACACAAGGAAGAGGCACTGAACACGTTAGAATACATGACAAAGATTACCTCTGATGACGAGCATCTAGAGTGTGAAGCGCGTGTTCAGAGGAAATAGTGGCAGCAAGGAAGAAATTGCTAAAGCTTTGAAGTATCACCGACGAAAGACGCCTCGTGAATCAGCTGAAGAGGCCAAGCCAGTAAGTTTCGTCCATACTGTGGAGCAACTACTACAGCTCTGGCCAGGCATTCTAGTGGGCGGATACAAGCGCACTGATGCCGCACTTTGACCTAGTCTTGCGTAGCACTCTCTCTCTAACATTCGAAATGGCAATGCTGAGAATCTGTAGTTGCCTAGTTCGAGCGCCAGATCAGCATCAGGAGCAAGATGGTGTGTTGATTTGGTGCAGTTCTTGTTTTCAATTCCTTATTGAGTCATTAGTTATGGCAATTTGACTCAAAGTAAAAGGGTGTATTTTACAGTATTATTTGTGCAATTAATTTACTTAGTGGAAGTGTATGTGAAAGTTGGAAATGGAAGAGCAGGAAGAAAGAGAGATTTCCCTGTGGTATGTATGTCAGGATTACAAAGAACTCGAACAAGAAGCACCCTGACAGCAGGAAGAATGCCACTGAAAAAGGCAACTGAGGCAAATCCATAATGCACAACATCTATAAATATTTAAAATATTTTGTAGGCAATGACAGTGGAGTGTTAGCATCTACACGCACCACCTTAGGAATGGTTTGGAGAAGGTAGACATAATCAATAGCAATGACATCAAGAAATTCAGTGATACGTTACCGAAAAAAAACCACTGTAAGAAAAAACCTTGTTAATGTACAGACTATTTGTGCTGCAATTTGCGGCGTTGGTTTCAGAACTATCCAGTTTGAGTGTTGTGAGGCGAACTCTCCAACATTCTTTTCTCCCACCAAAAAATTAAGCAACACAGTCCTTCAACCAAACTAAACGACTTTGATAAAGACGTTGTCAGGCAGACAGTCTAAGAATTGTACGACAATGGCGGTAATCCAATATCTGAAAAAATTGAGAAAAAAGTTAACTGAAAAAATAAATTTTACTGGATTTCCAAGACCCATATTTACCAATATAGGATTTAAATACAAGCGTCAGAATGATGGTAGATAATTTTTGCTTCAATGCAACGACATGGTGGCCTCCAGCATTAAATTTTTGCGGACTATGAATTTGCCGCGTACTTCAGCTGACATGCGACCTATATTTTGTTTGGACGAAACTTGGTTTACTCAAAACCATTCACTAAAGTAGACTTGGCAGAATTCGAGCCAAAGTGGACGCCTTAAGGTACCTGTCGGGAAAAGGGCCTGGCTGCTCAATATGAATGTGGGATCAACGAAGACTAGATTTCTAAAAGAAAGTAAATTAGTTTACAGATGCAATAAAACAAACAATCAGTAGATTATCATGCAGAAATGAACGCAACTAAGTTTAAAAATTGGTTTAAGGGCAGTTTTTTTAATATATTGGAGGAAGTATTATTTGGCAATCACGAAAACACAGAAGGCTGATGTAGTACCTTATCTAACCATGAAAAAAAATTGCCTCCTTTCCTACAAATAGAAGAGTTGTGATGTTTATATAAAGTTCACTTAAACACAGAAGAACCTGTTTATGAGGTAGATGTACAGACAAATGAAAGAGGGCACCAAGCAGTACCCTTATCGCCGTATAATTGCAAATACAACCCGAATGAGCTCATCTAAGTCCAAGCCAAGAGAGAAGTAGCCATGAAAAATAACACGTTTAAAATCGCAGATGTTGAACGCTTACTTCACGTGGCCTTGAAAGACGTCACAATCGAACAACGGCAGAAATGTGTTCAACATGCAGAAAATCTACAGAAAGAAGATTTTGAGGAAAAAGTAGTCCGAGACATCGTAATAGAGCATGCAGTCATCAACTGCAATGATGACTCAACGACTACAGATGATGGTAACAATGAAGAAGAAGATGAAGAACAAAAATGGGATCAGAAGGGCGAACCAAGTGAAGAAATTGAGATGGGACATCTAAGACATTTTACACTTTTCTCTCAATTTACTGTGCTGTTATAATATAAAAATTTCGTAAGCAATAACGTAATAAAATATTAATTGTAAACAAGTTGTATTTTTAGTATTTTCCATACCTCTCATGGCCAAAAGCAATGTACAGTATAACAGATTGGGTTCCACAGGGAACTGGTGTGGTAGACGACTATACAAAGATTTGGGAAACAGGACAGATATTTACAGCAATCAATTGCGTAGTAACCTGGTTTTACTGCAGATCTTACAGCTAACATCAGTGCGTTTAGAATATGACATATAAATCAGTTCTGCATTTTCGTTATCATGTTAATTTGCTTGATATTCCCGTAATTATACTTTTATCGCGATATGCGTTTTTGTCACAGATCTATATGCATTTCGACAGCTTATAAACGTATAACATTTAATGTTTCCTATAGTTATTTTACTCACAGTAGACGACAAATAAGGAATTGAATGACAAGGCTTTTAAAATGTTTTTAAATTCAAATAATGCGCACTTACACTGGTTACATAACGATATGACTGACATAGCCTAAATCAATATTTCAACGCAAAAACGTAATTACGTTGATTTTTACCAATCCAGACAATATTAAAAATAGTAATAGAGGTGCATGTGACTATGATGTGTATGTGACTCATGGTCTGGCAACAGCACGATAATAACCACCCGCTATTGTGCCTGACAGAGCTATATGATAACAGATATGTTACACCCCATAGAGAACATAGGTCTTCGAGTTCCTGGTGCATATGGTGTCCCTTGTGAATATGGTAGTATTTACATAGGTCAAACCATTCGCATTGTCACTGAGCACTGTGAACAGCATTCATGGCATATCAAGCAAAGGGAACTTGGGTTTTCTCTCCCACTGACCTGTCTAAATATCTATTTAATTCTAGTGACTTTTCCAGCATGCCACCTAGTGACTCTCCATCTGTCTGTTATACGCTCATAGCCTCAGTTCATCCGTGACCTCTCCTTGTATTTCCTGTGGTCTATATTTCTCTACGAAAGCTTTTTTAACTCATCAAATGTCATCCAATCTAAATTCAAGGGATCTGCCCAGTTGGCTACTCCTTCTTCCATTGGCCTCACCATAAAATATCTCTTTTCTGTCTCTGCTTGCGCAAAAATGCCCAGTTGGCTACTCCTTCTTCCATTGGCCTCGCCATAAAATATCTCTTTTCTGTCTGCTTGCGCAAAAATGCCACTGGATGTAGTCTACTCTCAGTCAGAATCTGTTGTAATCCCTATCGAAAGCTTGTACTGCATTCAAACCATTTTATACTATGTTGTCGACTCCTGTACTGAGGCTTCCAGCTTCTTTCAGTAAAATGTCAGTTACGAAGTTACCCGCATTGGTATTGTTAGTTGTCACAGTGATAGCATAGCAATCACAACTAATTCTGTCTTGGCCTTGGTGATTATTGCCTCATTTCTTTCACTAATTTTGGTTATCTTATATTGTTATATTTTTCCCTTGTCTTATGCAGAGGTTAGATTATGCTGAGCTGGCCATAATTTTCGCTTCAACTGTCGCTGTTGCTTCAACCAACAGGATTCTTAATTCATACACATGACACTATTTTTCTCCACTCATTGCACACAGTGATGAATTCTGCTTGCTGAGTTTTTACTTGATTCATTTCAGCTTCGTTTTCCTCTATTCTTTTTATCAAGGTGTCTACTGTTTTCCTCTATCTCTGTCTACATTTTGGTCGCGTGTTCGTCCATTTTAGCCATTAGCGTTGCCAGGATGCCAGAAGTGTCTGCATATTGAAACCCCTTTGGCATGCAGTACATGTCTGTGTATATTCTCATGCTGTCTAATTTCCTATATTTTGTAAATCAGCTTGCCACAGACATGAAACTGGTGTAAAATCTCTTTCCCTTCTCCATCTCATACATGAAATAAAGTTACCTTGCACTAGTTCCCTCCATTTCTGCGAGTCCTGAATAGGCATCATCCTTTCTCTTAACCACGATTATTTCGGTTCCCATATTGTATAACTTAAAAAAATTACTTTCACTTTCTCCATGACTTCTGCTACTTTAGCATTGTTACAATGATTCTCACTTTCCGAAATAGAACATTAGTTTATTGACCAGAAACGTTTAAAGTGCACTTCTCTTGTACTCAACAATGCCTACAGCAGCAAGGTCGCATGGGACCCACCATGGCAGTAAAGCGTTTTCCGATATTTACATGTTTTTCTGCTTGAGAATGTATTTCGCTGTGCTTCTGTCGTTGATGTGTTGTGATGTGATGTCTCATACCACTATAATCTGTGTTTTTTCTGCTTGATCATTGTTTTGACTCTTTCACACGTATGTTGCTTCTGGTGCACTGTGTGATGACCTCACCCCATAGGAAAAATAATTACCAAAATGTGAACTGTGTAGTCACCCAAAATTCTAGTTGGAAAACCAAACTGTTTGTTATACTTCTCAACTTATCACAATCCAACTTTATTTATGAACTGAAATACCGAATGTTTACGAGAAACTGCTCTGAAAATAACCAGCGTCAACAAAATTGTGCATATACCCTCCAGAACATCAAAAAATTAAAGACAATATCTGTAAGAATTTAGAAAAGGTGACAAAATTATGTCAACCACATAATAATTACATGAAAACTGGAGGGATTCACCATACATCTACCCAATTTTGAGTATAACCAGAATCTCTCAATACTACGACTCGATGCAATACGATATCAAAGCTTTTAGTACTGTGTAAATATTCCCCATGTGTTTTGACAACTGACATATATGATTCGTGCTCACAGCAGGAACTGCACGAATGGTGAAACAGTAGCTTTTATGTCATTGGTCGGATCTCCGGCAATTATGGCTGTAATTTTCGCGCGCAGCCGTATTTCACGACAAAATACTTTTATTAGTCACTATCACATTGCTGTACTAATAACAATAGATAAAATCACCTAAAATAATGCGGCTGCAATAATTTTGACATGCAAGGAGAAATAGTTCTAATGAAAGGAAGAAGTTTATATTTACTGGTGATTCAATAATGACTACCGTGCAATTATTAGTTCATTTCAATGGAACTTTTATTTTCGATAGCAGAAAGTAAACATAAACAAGCAAAAAATTGATTTGAACAGAGTCCATAACTCTACTACTTTTAATAGAGAAAGAAAGTATTTAGATCAGGGGATAGCGTTCGGCGAAGTAACTTAACTTTTCGTTGCATACGAAGCGTTGCGCTGGGCAGCGGGTTACGAAGTTGTGAGCGGGATACTGGCAGTTCCGCTTGTTAATCTTCTCCGGCGAAACGCGAACAAAGTTTCTGCACAGCTATATCAGTTACCCAGGTCAGCAACCGTTGCAGTTCGTGCATGCAGTATGTAGCCTATTGTTGTCTTGCATAGCTCAGTAGAGTTCTTCCCCATTATGATCCTAATAGTTGGCTATCCGATTAAGGGTGAGAGACTTAACTTTAGTCACGACTCCACAAAACATTTAACTACTGCCTAACTGTACTTGGCGCAACTATAACTAGTTCCTACAAAGTTAATCAGAAAATATGGTAAGGTTCCTTTGAAGTAAAAGACGACGTCCTTTAAGTTAGTTTATTCGTCTTCAAACAGTGGAAAACACACCTACACTCATTCACTCTGATGACAGTAACAAATACACTCCAAAACAAAACAAAAATCACGTAAGTTTCAACATTCCAACGAAATGTTTCCATCAACGTGTTATTCAACGCTCTACAAATCAACTTTGTGTATTTCTTATTGGCGACTCTTTCACAGCATATTCACTTGGCCGAGTCTGTTGCACTATCGACTTCGCGCCCTAGCTACTAACTCGCGTTAGCTATTCAACATTACCATGTCCTGTTCACCGGAAAAGGCGGGAGACATAGGTTTGCTGTCCGTCCCAATATATCGTGATCATCACCTTTGTGGGCCTTCTTGTCTCGACATCCCAGCAAGACCAAATTTGGTTCCAATTTTGCAATATACTGTTACGAATTTGACTCAAGTACTGAAATAACACCATCTGTTAACGCAACATGTAAATGCACCCTCAGTTAGTTTTAATTATGTTTTCTTGGCACCGAAGACAGGTAGCCTAAAATAATTTAAGATTTTTCAGTAGTCTGCTCAGTGAAATTTACTTCATGTTTGCGGTCAAATTTGGCTCTGTTTGAAAAAAAGTATATAAAGAATGCAGAAGAGTGAAGTCTCAATAGTTGAAATAATAAATATATTAATGGACACTCGAAGATATCTGAATGGAAGGAAGACTGCTAATTTCATTGACATGCAAACCAAGATGGACTTTAGCAAATTAAAGAATGAGAATTCTAACCAGGAAATAATTAATTTGATTACGAAGGGTAAATGCTTAACACGAACCCCAGTTTGTTCTTGCAGCTACCAATTCTTGGAAACAATGGCACGAAATATGTACAGTACAACAAATTATAAGGATGTGCCAATGGCTTTGTACACTATAGCATTTGATTACTTAGAGGTATGGGCTATTTCTTTTAATAAATATCAAGTATTTGATTGGATGACTCCACCTGAAACCTCAGATTGGGTGATGATTGAAAACAGTATTATACACCTGACTAAAAATGGTGTGAAGATTTCAGGTAACAAGTGTTTTCAGGAATGTATGTACCTGATGAGCTTTTTAGGAACAAAGCGTGACTCAGAGGAATGGAATTCTAAACACGCCATGGAAGAAAGGTGGATTTGCTTTCTTAACAAAACCGAAAATCCTGAACACAAAGGCCACTGCTGAAATTATGCGAATACTTTTTATCTATTCCTGCACACAACGCCACTGTGGAAAGAGTATTTTCGCTGACGTCGACCTAGTGGACTGATGAAAGAAATCGACTGCTGCCAGGGAGATTGGAATCAATCTCACAGCGCCAGTTTGTAGTTAAACTGACTTGCATGGAATTTTATAAATCCGCAAATGGGAAGAAAAGACTTGATGAAGAAGGTGAAATCTTCCAAAAATTCTTCCACAACAGATTCCATGTAATTGTGTTCTAAATAAAAAGAAATTGTATTAAATAAACTTTTTACTTCATTTCTACACCCCACACCCCCGTCTCAGGGAGTCCCGACGAGGTTAGAACTAGATATGGCAACCCTATGGAGACATAGCCTAACATATACAGTCACAACATGCCTGTTCGTTTCTGTAATACACTGTGACAGCAGTGCTCCAAGCAGAAGGAAAGCTACTTTCTTGAATACGATATCAGATGAGTGTGAATAGTATCGTTTATATTGATTTTTAGCATAGTTTTTAAGATAGGGAGCTTAAGTGGTGCCATTAAAATAGGCACCAACTAAAAAATGATGTCAAATTTACCTTTCTTTGGTTTCCTTAGTACCCAGGGATGTATTAAATAGTAGATTACAGGACAGCTTATTTACGATTCTCTTGTTACCTACAGATGTTTCTGAAGAATGTAGTTTTCTTTTAAGAACAAAAAATTCCGTGTAAACAGTATAAACATGATCTTCGCAGAAAGACATCGTAAATATATTCAATACTGTGAAATTTTCTTCACTATACTTACACCAAAATCATTAAATGTGGAACGTAGGAAACTTGCATGGATTGCAATACTTATATTATTTAACGTACCAAAGAAGCCATCACAACTGTAACTGAAGAGAGAACTACACAGATGTGATAATAAAACGTCAATAGCAATAAAACTTCAAAACCAATAAAACTGTTTCCCAATAAAGAAAAAGGCATTCCCACAATTATTGTTGCTACATGTGAACCACAAATGACAAAAATCTTCAACACATTCGTCTTTGAAGCAAAACTAATTACATTTAGAAAATATTTGTATAACAGAAAGTCGTGTAAAGCGTAAGAATGAGAGAATCATTTGACTCCATACAAAACTGCTGTGCATCAAAGAAAGTTTCTGTAATAATAAGAACAGAAAAAAGTAAAATTTGCTTCTCATGAATCAAATACGCTTTTATATTCTCTTGTTTCCAGTGGAGTAACCAGCAGCTATACACACATTCAAAATTATTTCTTCATGATTAATTAGTAGCTTATTTCACTGAATCAGCGATATTCAGCTGTTTTTATCCTTATTTCACAATCTTTTACGTCTGTGACAAATTACTAATGCTTGGAACGCAGGAATATAAGAACTATTCCACTAATTAAATAGAAAAATAAAGCGTTAACCTTACTGCTGGCTTTCTCGCTGCCTAGGGCGCTAGTGTTGTTCCATCTGTTAGACTGCGGTTCTATACAGTAAAGCCTGTGTCACACCGGGTGACTTTTATCGCTGCGACTCGCGATGAGTGGTCGTCATTTCATGTAGCCGCTACTAGCTGGTCACACTGAGATATGGTTTTTACGAGTAGGTAGGAACTAGTGAAGTGTTGTACAAACCTCATTCGTCGTTTATAATGTCAAACAAACAAATTCGGATGGTTTTGAAACGATTTATTCGTTCGGTTTGTGATGAGTTCGGTAAACATTTGTTAAGTGAAACACTAAGACCTCGAAAGAAGTTACTTTTGAGAGAAGTACCTTTGGAGGATCAGCTTGCCTACAGAAATATTCTACAGTTACCTGAAGGAAAGTCTGATGAATTACTTGAACTGGTTACTTCCCAACTTATGAAAAAATATCCACTGATAAGAAGTGTGTTTCCATCAAGATCAAAGTAAAAAACCGTGCTTTATTTACTGCACATAGCTAACTGGATGTAACTTCAGGGGCTGACATCTGACGGCCTAACAGGGAGACACCCGCGCATCTGTCGCTACCTTCCGTGGGAAAGCTATCCAGTGTCTCTTACTGGACGCGTACCTTCACCACCTATAAGAACCTAAATAAATTATGTTAAATATTATTCAATCATTTTCAATTGTATACAAATTTTAGCTTTATAACTGTCATAGTTTCATAGATAGAAAAAAATTGCTAAAAAAGTAAAAAATCGACACTTGGGCTCAAATGGCTCTGAGCACTATGGGACTTAACATCTGAGGTAATCAGTCCCCTAGAACTTAGAACTACTTAAACCTAACTAACTTAAGGACATCACACACATCCATGCCCGAGGCAGGATTAGAACCTGCGACCGTAGCGGTCGCATGGTTCCAGACTGTAGCGTCTAGAACCGCTCGGGCACCCAGGCCGGCGACACTTAGGGAACTAAATTCAGTTTTGAAATATAATAGTTTATACTTTGGTATCATCTAAAAACATAAACAGAACTCTCAGTGTGCAGAATTAATTAATTGAGATTTTCATATAAAAATCAGACAAAATTATTATTGGTGTCTAAGATTGTTGTGGGAGTATATGTGAGTGAATGAGAGTGTGTACGTGGGACCTTCGTCAAATTTTAATGTTGCATTATATACTGTCTTAAGTAACCTGCAAGAGTTGTGCAAGCCTGTCATGGGAAAATGTTCATAGGGAATTTACCCACTTTGCTGATGATGTTTGTCTAGGTGTGATTGCTATTGTAAAAGAGCAGACAGAAAGTCAACTGGAGTAAGATCTATATCTAAAGTATATTTTCAGAATTATAGTCTTTTAGTTTTCGTTATCAAACATTACTTTAAAATTTGTATATCAGAATAATATACATTCATCTGTAGGTAAGGTCTGGTGCAGGCCAGTTCTGGTGCGAGTATGATCATGAGCGAGCATTCTGATTAACAGCGAGTATGGTTAATCAATCAGAATTGAGACGGTTCCCGCTCGTTACCTAATAGTTATACTGGAAGTGAGGCGGCAAGAAGGGAGTCGCTCGCTAGTTTTGAACGCGGACGGTCGTGTTACTAGTTCCAGTCAAAAAAAAAGTGTAAAATGAAGGAATATTGAGTTCCTCGAGTTTGATACATGTCGTGACTAACGCTGATGTAGTTGCAGACAGTTTTGTGAAGTTTGGAAGTTTTAGAACTGTTTTGTTGGAATGATGTTCGCGTGTGAAAATTTGGCCTTCATAGTATCCACGTGGCATGTTTCAGTGGAATTAATGACTGTGGAAATGTTGTTTAACTCTGGTCGTATGTGGTGATTATGAAATCAAGCCTGAGAGTAACGAAATGGCTGGCCTTATTTAAAGTACAATGAACCTGATATACTGTTTTTTCTTCAGTGGCTAAAGTCGCGAAAAGTATATGTCAGAGAAAACATCCAACTACAAAAGCATTTTTGGAGAGTTATTCTCAAGATATAAAACCAAACATGAAATCATTACTCATTGAGCATAAGATTCGTTACATATTCATACATCTACATTTAATAGCTATTATCTCTACATGTTTAGAAAGAGTGCTTACATTTTCTCAATAAATTAACGACAGAAAAGTTCTAGCAGCAGTGATTGAGTAAGGATGTAACAAATATTTGTGCATCTACGAATAGCCATTAAAGTTCTCATTACTGGCCAATCGAATTAGTAACATAATGTTACTCGATCAGCTATTTGTCAGAACGTGTTAAATGTAATATACAAAGTTCGTTACAAACTTCTAGAAATAAATTATGCCCAGAATTCCAAGCTTTACAATGTATTTCACCTCAGACATTTGTATCTCAAGTAATGAGAATGGGACCTGGACGTCATGTCCTGTAGTTTTTGCTAGCATTTTGAAATGTAATAATTCAAAAACTTTAATAGATAGTGCAATGAAGCCTTAACTGAATAAGCAATATATTGTGACCTCTAAGTGAAAAAAATTAAAAACTGTGGAGGACATATGGAGTGAATATTGATTCTTATCTTATGTATGGAATTATTATATTTATTTTTGGTACACTGTACTTTCACAATATTCAAAATATACAGTAAAAACAAATTTTATTCGTTCAGTTACGAAATTGCTGAAACAGTAAACTAGGAATATTCACCAATTTGGTCTTCTGTGTATTCTAAAAAAAGTTTTCTAGAAGTCATTTTTTTTCCTTGCAATTGAAGAACATATGATACGTCCAGCTAAAATGTATAATACGTTGTTAAATAATGTGGTTCACTGTGTACACAAGCACTATCTTATTATATTAGAACAAATAAGCCCTCAGTCATAAGTATTAAGTCAAAATTGACCAGGTTTCGACGCTATTATGAGCGTCGTCTTCAGAATTAGACCAACTGTTCTAAAACGTATTAAGTATATAATACATTAATAAAATTAAAGTTTGTACTGACTGGAAAAAGATGCAGTACTTGTGTACTGTGACTTGTAAGTACTGCATCTTTTTCCAATCAGTACAAACTTTAATTTTATTAATGTATTATATATTTAATATGTTTTAGAACAGTTGGTCTAATTCTGAAGATGACGCTCATAGTAGCGTCGAAACCTGCTCATTTTGACTTAATATTTGTGACCGAGGGCTTATTTGTACTAATATAATTCTGACACGGTCACTGGACCTTAGCAGCTATGTTCAAAGTTTTACTATTTTATTATTCATGCAAATTGTTTTTGTAGCATTAATATTGGATGAGATAATGATACCTAAGTATGCAAAAATGTTGATTATGGGAAATAGAAACTAAGCATTTGCATGTCATTTTCTCTCAGTGATAACATGTACAAACATTTGAGCTCCATAATCTTATTGATTCTGAGTGTCCTATTCATCTTTAGTTTTCTTTCTTTTCCTTGTTATTTTGGCCTCATTTCTCATACTTTCAACAGCCTTTTCAGTTTCAGTGGCGTGTTGTCTGTCCACTTCTAACAGTTCACATTCCATGATGTCCCCACTTTTGATGCATGGTCTGTCCATGGTTTTTAATCTGCCTGTTACTCCATGATTAAAATATATTATCACACCAATCTGGAAAGCTGACATGCCAATAGAAACAGTTTTTCGGCAAGCATTCCTAAATACAACCACTGAAGTTTCATTCAGATCCTGTGTTTCGCCATGTAAGAATTTTTCCAAGAGTTTAGAAGCCGAAAGATCTCTATATATTGGCTTTAATTCTAACACAACAGTTCCTGGCATGGGAGTTGCATGTGTATGTTTCTTTCCATTTGCTTCACACTCGTTAAACTGGCACCATGAAGTGTTTCCTTTTGACTGTATATAAAGGTAGTATCTGTTCCTGAAAGAATAGATACCATTGATGAACGTGTAGCTTCTCTAGGACGAAATGTTAATTAAATCGACAGACTAGCTGCAAATAGGCGTTGATATACGTCATTGGGGACATATTGAAAATGTGTGCCTCGACTGGGACTCGAACCCGGGTTCTCCTGCATACATGGCAGACGCTCTATCCATCTGAGCCACCGAGGGCACAAAGGATAGTGCGCCTGCAGGGACTTATCCCTTGCCTGCTCCCCATGAGACCCACATTCCCAACATGTCCACACCACTACATTCGTAATGCGCCTAATAAATGTATGGCCATCACACTCATTACTCGTGGCAGATTCATCTACCAAGCCCTGTACGAGTTGGGGCATAGCGTGTGCGTTCGCACAAGAAGGTCAATGGCCGGGTAGCCATATTTTAACTATATATGAAGGTAGTATCTGTTTCCGTAAGAACAGATACCATTGATGACCATGCAGCTTCTCTAGAACGAAATGATAATTAAATCGACACCCTAGCTGCAAACTGGCGTTGATAGACATCATGCAGGAGAGCCCGGGTTCGAGTCCTGATCGGGGCACACATTTTCAACATGTCCCCAATGATGTACATCAACTCCTGTTTGCAGCTAAGGTGTCGATTTAATCATCATTTCATTTTAGAGAAGCTGCAGGGTTATCAATGGTATCTGTTCTTTCAAGAACAAATACTACCTTCATATATAGTTAAAATATGGCTACTCAGCCACTGACCTTTTGTGCGAATGCACACACTATGCTCCAACTCGTACAGGACTTCGTAGATTAATCTGCCATGAGTAAAGAGTGTGATGGGCAAACATCTATTAGGCGCACTACGAATTTAGTGGTGTGGACATGTTGGGAATGTGGGTCTCATGGGGAGTGTGCAAGGGATAAGTTCCTGCAGGCATACTATCCTCTGTGCCGTCGGTGGATCAGATGGATAGGGCGTTTGCCATGTTAGCAGGAGATCCTGGATTCGAGTCCCTCTCGGTTCACACATTTTCAACACGTCCCAAATTATGTATATCAACGACTGTTTGCAGCTAGGGTGTCGATTTTATTATCATGTTTCCTTTTGGGCAGAGACTATGCTGTGGGTGCTCATCAGTGGATATTCTGTGAAACAGAGCCGCCCGATTGCTTTTCTCATCGCACTGACACTTTTGCTATCTTTCCTGATGGCTAGATCATAATTTTCTGTGAAATCTTCTGTTTATGATTTGACGAGAGAGCCTTGTCCGCCAATTGCATTGCTATTAGATGTTTTTTGCTGTAATGTCTTGGAGAATTTCCCAAATCTCGCCCTGACTCTCTTCTGCACATGTCCTATACATTCCATTTTTTTATAAATTACAGTTTCGCCATATGGTTCAGCAGCCACAACACTATTGTAGCCTCTAGAGTCACCATCATCAAGGTAATGTGTGTATTGTACACTATATCTAGCTATTGACCAACTAAAAATAGAGACTGCCCCACTGCTTTTGTACCACCAATAAAACCTTCAACATTTTTGTCCTGTTTTTGTTCATTTGCCTTATTGGCACAAATTTAGCAGTGTTCTGTCAGACATTCATAGTCCAGTACCATGCCTGTATCTACAGAGGTAACTGTGACCACTCCTTTCTTCTGCTAGGAACCTTCCAATGTAGCAACAGTATCAGTAGCCTGACATATATCTACAGTTTCTTTCGCTGCACTCTGTACAGATGCTTCACTGACTTCTGACAGGGAATTATACATCCGTTTATAAAAACTTTCAAATTTGATAGTTGGCAGTGGGAGATCTACCATAGTTCAGAGTATCTTGGCTGCTTTCCTCTCCTTCCAAATACACTTCAGGGCCTAAGCAAGACGAATATTCACTTCACTATATTTTCTGCATGTCACAATATATGGATGTAGATGTCACTGTACAGTTCATCACATTACACACTTGACATTCCTCTACAGTTTTGTTGGATGGGCATCTTTTCGTACTAATATCCTCACAAAACATAAGGAATTTTTCACTATTGCAGTATCTACATTTAGCAACAGACAAAAGCAATTCTGAAATCTTGTACTTACTAATTAAAAAATAACCATTGTTTCACTATTTAAAACACCAAGCGCTTGTTAATTTTCGGTAAAATGTTTCAACTTACAGTATGAAACATCGCCTGGCGAATACTTTAGCCCTAAGTTCACTTCTCTACAGCATAACAGTTTCTTCAGTCTTATGATATCCAACAACACACTTATGATGATTACTGTAAAATTTACTACTACAATTAAACTTCTTCGTTTCTGGCATTTGACGACATAAAACAGCTGAAATACACAGTCACAACAACAAGTTTACAGCACGAAAGCATGTGCAAAAGGTAAGTAAACTCAACTAATGTACTTGCATCGACAGAAAGTTTGATTGCAGCAAATCCCTGCTCATAGTACAGACAGCGAGCTCAGTACAATCGACATGTTATTCAACGATATTACACAAACGAGTTGCTATGGAAGTAGTAGCGCTGAAATTAAATCATGAGACAATGTAGGCAAGATTTCGCGTTTGACAGTAGTGTGACAGTTAGGTATTCACATGCCACATGTGCTTTAGAAAGGTATTTAATCACTAAAATGATGAGGTACTATGTATATAGCACATGTGGTAGACTTTTATCAAATCAAAAATAAAATCCTTTTTTTGTACTCTCATGACGTCCATGTTCCTTAAGTGCAAATAATGGGCGCTTAGTTCGGCGTAGTTCATTACAGACCAACCAATCATCATGGTTAAAGAATAAAAACATTAAAAACCTCGATTCCCTGTATCTTCCTGTTGCTGGTATAATTAAGCAAAACATTCTGTCACAATACGCTATGAAAGCATGATGCAGCATTTTTTCAAGAATCTCAGTGTTTATGAAGTTGTTTCTCTTGGAATATGTGTTTCACAATGACATATTTCTGCAGATACATTCAGCGGCATATATGGATAATGCCGTGCATAATGCGGCAGTTGCTCACACATTTCGTTGTTTATGACGTCATATCTCCTGAACTATGATAGTACATGGTTCTTGGACCCCTCCCCCCAAACAGTAAGCGAAATGTGCATCAAGTTTGGCTGAAATCAGTCCTCTGCTTTAGTGGGAGATGTGGGAAACACACACACACATATTTATATGTACATTCAATTTCATAACATGTATAGATAGATATCTTGAAGCAGTGGCAGTCAACGTGGACCCTACCAAACACTAATGGGTGTGAGAGCTATCATGGAGGGTGGTAGGTCGTTAGATGTTAAAGGTGTTTTCATTAGGTTTTTATAAAATTTTGATGCAAGTATTTGGTAAATAATTATTATCATATGAAATGAAATCCAAATTGCACTATAGGAATTTAGAGTTTTGTTGTGATATATCCACTTCGGCTAGATTGCTACCATCAGACCATCTGTAATAGTTACATAATATTTTTATTTTATTTTATTTTATTGTAATGTAAGTTATCATATTTTTAGATATACAAGTTTTGTTCTTATGTCCACATATCTTCAGTCATCACTGTGATTCTGTATTCTGTCACAGCATGATGTAGATTTAGGACAACTGTTATAAGCTATTTTGTGGTTTTGCTGCTGTTGTTAATCGTCCTTTTCCGTAATTTTCTATAATTTGACTTTAGATCGTTAGATCTGACAGTTCTGACTGTTCGCCAAAGATGCTATATGGTTACAGTTGCTGTTGTGTATTGTTGTTATTATGTTGGGCTGCATGTACGATATTTGTAATCAACGTGTCTAGTTAGTTGTTTATGTCTGTCCGTTATCTTTGGTTAGGAATTCAATGAAATTTTGTATGAAATGTTTGTGTTTTAAAACCGTTTGTTCAATTTTAATGTCATCACGGTGTTATATTCTGTGTATACAGATTTCTATCTTTTCAAATACATTCATTAGAAAACCTTTAGGTCATATGTGTAAAATTTTCATTGCCAACTCCATTCGTTCTGCTTTCTGGTTATAGTTCTTTACAGAGCTGAAGAATGTGGGTGGATTAAGTTTTGAAGACTTGACATTCCATTTTAAATATGCTTGCATATGTATCTACTGGTAATTTTGTTTGTCCTGAGTGAAGTCTATGGGGGATAGTGTTTGTTCTGTATGTGAAATGGATACTTCTGTTCTTAATTAATGGATTTAATTTGTTTGGTATTGTACCTAAATATGTCATAGTATATATGTTGGTTTAATCATTTTTGGTGTACCTCTGGATAATTTTATGTTGTTGTGAATTTTTGGTTGTGCAGGTGTAGTTTTTCTTCTGTGTACATGGATTACTGTGTCTGGGTTGAAACAATTTTGTTGTGCCATGTATCGTAATGTATCGAGTTCTCTCTGTATGGCAGCTTAGTTTAGTAATGGATTTTGTATTCTGTTGATCATGGCTTGGACGTGTGTGTGCTTGTATGCCTTTGTGTGGCATGTATTAGGATGTAGGATGCTATCAGTCCAGTGGTTAACAGTATGAACAGTGTCACTTACTGTAGCAGCAAGAAAGTGAACATATTACTTTCAAAATTATATACATTGATTACCAAATTCATAAAAAAATTCGTCTTATACTGTCACAAAAAATAAAGTACATCAAAATTCCACCTAATGGCAAACTAGTATTCTTTGATATAACCAACCTGTATATAAATATACCAGTTCATGACATAATTTTAATCATACAAAATAACCTATCATAGTGTAGAAAAAATTTTAATTGCAGGCATACAAGAAATAATAGACTTATTCAATTTAGTTACAGCACAAAATTATTTTGAATTCAAAAATAACCCATACTACCAATTAGATGGGGTAGCCATGGGTTGCAGTATAGCTGCACTTTGGCAGATATTTTCTCGAACACATTTGCAAGAAAAAATTTTTTGCAACCACAAATGCCCTGAGTAACAAAATCATCTGTTATTTTAGATACTTGGATGACATTCTTGCCCTTATAGATGGAGATGAACTTGAGATCAAATATTTCCATCAAGCACTAAATAAACTACATCCTAAAGTGCACTTCACCATGGAAATAGAAATGAACAAATCATCTAATTTCCTGCGCCTCACAATCACTAACAACAATAATTCACACTGAGACATCATGCCTACCTCACATGATGGATATTCTTCGATCTAGCAGCTACCCGTAATCATTTCGTCTGTGGCTAAAAGGTGTCAGCATCTTATGGACTATGAAAACTGTAGTATTTGGAAAACAAAACTCCATTTATTGCGATTATTGCAGCTTTTATTAATTATTGCTAATTTGTTTGATTTTTTGTGTGAATGATGGTGTGAGTGCAAAGTATTAAGTAAATGAATATTGTTGCGCCTATTAACTGAGTACATGTAGTGTGAGAACTGTATATTGAGAGAGTGAATTGTAAACTGTAAAGTGCAATTGTCCAGTTTATGGGACTGAAAAAACAAGGTATATTTTATGATAATTTCGTTATTTAAAGAGGGAGTGATTTTGATATTTGTTGATCTTATAAATTTTTTCTTTTGATAAATTGTTTATACAAGCTATTAAGTTGTGGTTGATCAAAAGCGAGAGATATGGGATTGTTTGGTTTAATGCTACACTGTAGTGCCAAAGAAACTGATATAGGCATGCATATAGGAATACAGAGACATGTTGTTGTTGTTGTGGTCTTCAGTCCAGAGACTGGTTTGATGCAGCTCTCCAGAGACATGTAGACAGGCAGAATACAGCGCTGTGGTCGGCAAAGCCTTTGTAAGACAACAAGTGTCTGGCGCAGTTGTTACATCAGTTATTACTGCTGCAATGGCATATTATCACGATCTAAGTGAGTTTGACGGTGCGTTATTGTCGGCACTCGAGCAATGGGACACAGCATCTCCGATGAAGCAATGAAGTGGGGATTTTCTCGTACGACCATTTCATGAGTGTACCATGAATATCAGGAATACGATAAAATATCAAATCTCCGACATCGCCGCGGCCGGAAAAAGATCCTGCAAGAACAGGACTAATGACGACTGAAGAGAATCATTCAGCATGACAGAAGTGCAACCCTTCCGCAAATTGCTGTAGATTTCAGTTCTGGGCCAACAACATGTGTCTGTGCAGACCATTCAACGAAACAGCATCGATATGGGCTTTTGGAGGTGAAGCCGCACTCACGTATCCTTGATGGCTGCATGACACAAAGCCTTACGCCTCGCCTGGGCTCGTCAACACCGACATTGGACTGTTGGTGACTATATACATGTTGCCTAGTCAGACGAGTCTTGTTTCAAATTGTATTGAGCGGATGGACTTGTACAGGTATGAAGACAACCTCATGAATCCATGGACCCTGCATATCAGCAGCGGACTGTTCAAGCTCATGGAGGCTCTGTAATGGTGTGGGATGTGTGCAGTTAGAGTGATATTGGACCTCTGATAAGTGAAAATACGGCTGTGACAAGTGACACATACATAAACATCCTGTCTGACCACCTGCATACATTCATGTTCACTGTGCATCCGATGGACTTGTGCAATTCCAGCAGGACAATGCGACAACCCCACACGTCCAGAATTGCTACAGAGTGGCTCCAGGAACAGTATTCTGAGTTTAAACACTTCCGCTGGCCACCAACCTCCCCAGACATGAACGTTATTTGAGCATATCTGGGACGCCTTGCAACGTGCTGTTCAGAAGATATCTCAACCCCCTCATACTCTTATGGATTTATGGACAGCACTGCAGGTTTCACAGTATCAGTTCCCCCCAGCCCTACTTCAGACATTAGACGAGTCCATGTCTCACATGTTGTGGTACTTCTGCATGCTCGCGGGGCCCCTACGCGATATTACGCAGGTGTATCAGTTTCTTTGGCTCTTCAGTGTAGTAGTGGATTGGTCGTGATGTACATCAGACAGAGGACAGTATATTCACGCGTATTTTATGAGCTAAGACAATTGCTTTATGAAGGCTGAGTCCAGTTTGAATCTCAGCCGTGATCACGTTTGGACTTGGATACAAGGAACTCTGAATAGATGTGAAAATTTTACGGAAAAATGCTTAAAACTTGACCGTGGGGTGCCGATAAGTGTACATGAACGTGTGAAAAAGACGAACACGTATATATATAACAATTATGTCAATATTTAAGAAGGGCAGCAGGAGAAATTGTGCAAACTATCGTGGTATTAGTGTGATGCTATCCACGGCGAGAGTCAAAGGCCATATCCTAAAAACAAGGATAGAAGAAGAAGTAACTCAATCTGAAGAACAAAGTGGATTCAGATCTGGTCGCTCCTGTACTTGAGGAGTATTTACCCTCAAAAACCTAGTGGAGAAAAGGACTGCAAGTTAGACCTCCAGAAAGCTTATGACACAGTTCCATAGAATAAGCTGTGGACAAGTCTAATTGATAATGGTGTGTCACTGAGCTATATGAAAGCTGTCGGACTCCTCTACCAAGTTTGCACGGCAATGGTAAAAGTGAGAAATCAACTATCTCAAGAGTTTGAGGTGACTAAGGGACTATGCCATGGATCCACACTCGCCCCTACACTCTTTAAGATCTACCTAGAGGAGGCACTAAAATCCTGGAAAAGGAAATGTGGAGGAATGGGTATGCCCATAGACGATGAGATCTTGTTCACTTTATTTTTTGCTGACGACCAAGTGTTAGTAGCTGGAGATGAGGAAAATGTCAATTACATGTTCCGCAAATTAAGAGAAGAATATGAAAAATGGGGTCTTGTCATAAACGTATCTAAAACAGAATATCTGAAAGTGGGAGAAAATGCTGTTAACAACCTATGGTAGAGGTACGAATGATTGAAAAAAATAAAATTGGCCAGAGCAAGCGAGCCTTAAAACAACTAAATGGTATTCTCTGGAACAAAAACATAAAGTGCAGAACAAAACCAACCATCTACCACACAATTATTGGAAGTATTACAACATGTGGTGCAGAGTTGTGGGATCTAGCTCAGAGGCAGAAAGATCGCCTGCTGGCTGTCGAGATGGATTTCTAGAGACGGAGTTGTGGATATTCCAGGTTGATCATATTAGAAATGATAGGATCAGAGAGGTTATGAATGTCGAAAGCACAATCCAAGACTACGTAGAAAGGAAGCGCCTACTCTGGTATGGTCACTTACAGCATATGCCAGACACAAGATGGCCAAAACGTGTACGGCAATGGACTCCACATCAAATAAGAAGAAAGCGTGGTAGACCTGCGAGATGCTGGAAAGACGACGTCAACGAAGCAATGGCGGCGAGAGGTCTTAATGAAGGAGACTGGAATGACCGTGAACGATGGAGATTGGGGTACGAGAGACGGCGGCAGCCGTAGAAACCTCGCTCGCATATATATAATATATAAACTGCGACTTTTGAATGACCAAAATCTGCGTGGTGTGTTATACAAGGTGCGACTGCAAATCGAACGATCATAGTGGTCAAATTGTGTAATATTTGAGCGATCTTTCTATCATAGACAATCCGTTTTGTAATCTTGTTGGTATTGGGTTTGGTTGACTACCATAAGCTGACTAGAATGAGTGAATGTGTTTGCATGTCAACGTCGAAAGTATTATTTTTGGATTATCGCGGGCCTGGCAGTATTTTGTATCAAACAAATGACAATTTATTGAAGTTTTCACTCGTAAACTATTAATTGCACAACTAAACCTATACTGGATTCGGTAACGCCACTGGCTCTACTACAGTTTTTCCAATAGTGGAAAATTTTTAGTTTTTAACAGGAACGGCTTGTGGATGGCACTGCAGAAGAAGAAATAACAACAATGTGAGTGTTTATAATTTTTGTGGAACAAGCCACAAAAAACCGCATCGTAGCAACATATTTTCGCGATTTACAGTAAGCACACAATAACTGACAGCACTATACATGATAGTTCATACCACCCAAAAGCACACAGACACACATATATCCAAGCCATGTCCACAGAATACAAAATCCACCACTAAACCTAGCTGCCACACAAAAACCACATGATACGTTATGATACATAACACAAGAAAATGGTTTCAACGCAGGCATAATAATGCAGATATACAGAAGAAAAACTACACCCATACAACCAAAATTCACAAGGACATAAAATTATCCAGAGAAACACAAAAAATGACTAACCCAACATACATACCTACAGCGTATTTAGGCACAATATCAAACGAATTACATGCACTAATTAAGAACACACGTATCCAGTTGACATATAGAACCAACAACACTATCCATCACAGACTTCACTCAGGGAAAACAAAATTACCAGTATACACAAACCCACTAGATCGAATGCCAAGATTGCAGTAAATTTTACATAGGACAGACAGGGCGCAAATTTAGTATAAGATGTCGAGAGCACACAAGAGTTAGCAAAAATAATCCTTCTGCATTCTTCAACCACCCAAAAACCAATAACCACAAGGCAGAACGAATGGAGTTAGCAATGAATATTTTACACATATTACCTAAAGGTATTAAAATGAACGTACTTCGAGAAATAAAATTCTGCATACATACAACGCCCTTATGACATTTTAAATGCACAAACGGATTTAAAACATAAACATTTCACACAAAATTTTATTGAATTCCTAACAAAAGGTAACGCATAGACACAAACAACCACCACGGAAATCTCTAATACAGGTGGCCGTGCACAGACACATCGATTACAAAGACTGTACATGCAGCCCAGTATGACAACATCAACCACAGTTTAACATAACAGTTGCGACACTTCGTCTCTTTTTTCCTGTGAGCGAGCTATGTTTCATGCAAAAGCATACTGCAGGGATTTCACCGTACTGTTGAGTACTGAAGCCACTGAACGGAAAAAAAGAAGGTATTAATTACAGTCAGTCATCTGGTAATCTCTTAGCTCTTTCCTTATCCGAATCCTACAAATACATTTAAGTACTTGGAACTATCATCTGCTACGTTGATAACGAGTCGATCAACAACAGAATCCACGAAGCCACCCAGGTGCCGCATTTTCTCCTCTTCTTTTACGACGCGCCGTTCTATATCCCGCCAACGTTCGGCAGTGACATGTGAAAAAGCAGCGTGCGTTAGTTCCAGTACGTCTGGCAGCTTAACATTTTGTTATTTCTGGAGCCAAATCCCGTAACTTAGTTCCATATCACGTCTGTTGGGTCCATATTGTAATGGTACAGTGGCAAATTTAAAAATGCAGCATTTGTATGGTGTGTACGATGCTGTGAAAGTGATGTTTCTAAGACAGATATCTACATCTGTGGTATAAAACAATGGACATAGTCCAAATGAAGAGTATCTTTTTGCCTTAAAATTAAATTGTTATGTTTTCTTAATTTAAGCAACCTCTGTTAACAATCTTTTATAAAATATCGATAATTGAGAATTTATATTTGAAATGAAAACACGAATTTCGCGTGCAATATGTAATTAAAAACAAGAAGACGTGCATTATTCATAAAAAATGATGATGAATTTTATAATCATGAGGTGTAGGTAATTGAAAGTGAACGAGAAAGAAACTGAGCCAGGCGAGACTTGAACCAGCGAACCATTAACTGCAACGAGTTATCAAGCTACTATGCCACCGATTCCGCTGTACACGAATATCCTACACGTGTCAGTTGTATCTAATACGTCCCTCAGATGACTTCAAAGCCAATTATCACTGTAAATTTATGACAAACATTAACAACAACCTATTTCTCGGCAATTTTCAAACGTGTTCCACACGCGTGTTTCACTATGGAACAGGAAGCAGCCTCAGCCACTTTTCATACTGCGTATTAACAGCGTGTCAATCAGAGCACAACAGTGCATAGGCTGTTACTATACACGATTTTTGAAATAAAAACTACATAACTAAAGCGTGATTAAGAAAAATGTTGATGGCTACTAATACGTTTTAATATCTTAAAGTTTTATTTAACGTAACTTAGTAATAATATATCTTGTACGTAAGTAGGACCTGTTTCCAAGAGCGCAGCAACACCAGTGAACGTGTGCTACGGCTTCTGACCAATCATCGCGTTTGTGCTTGTTTACATCAGGTTTATTCATATGATGAACGAAATATAATTCTTCGTGGCTTTTACAAATATAGACTAATGCATTCAAAACAGGTTCTGGGAACATCACCCTGTCTCCTCATACTATTACTGATCAGCTCTTGCTTAACTGAAACGTTGTGGGTTGCATCATTATAAAATACGAAATGACAAATAGTTATCAGGACTATCCACCCATAGTTCGAATGGATGTGTAAGAACTTGATACAGTCATTTAGAAGGCGAAAAAGGCTATAACAACGGTTTTAGATTACATGAAAATGGAACAGATTGAACACTTAGGTACTAAAAGAAGTTCATTGGCTCTGTCAGTTTTTGTATGTTTATTTGTCCCTAAATGACGAAAGAGCCCCTAATATGCATCACAGATAGTTTCTTACTTTCTCAGCCCATGGTTGTGGTGATAGCTTCAATGCAGTCCTGGTGTGATAAGGTATGCAGACTCACTACATGAGGCAACTATGCTATTAAGGGAACAATTTGTCAGAGAAACGCCAAACACTTGAGTATTACTGAAACAGTTTAGTCAGGGGTCAACAGCCTTGCCATGACCTGTGAGACAAGGATAAAAATGGTACTATATGTATACTACTCTGTAGCTCTTAGCAACCTCATTACATCACATTAAGTCCCAAATTCCCGCAACTAAACAGGAAACATACATTGCTACCTGTCTCCACTTAACTTGTAACTACAATATTGCAATTCCATCAAAAACCTGACCAAAGAAAAATTCTCAGCGCCATGTCCAGAGCAAGACAGATCCAACAGTGACAGGAAATCAGGCACATCAGATCTCACAGAAACAATGTACTTAATTCTCCTTTGAACAAGCTAGTTATTTTCACAAAGTGCTGCCTTCAATTAACAACAGCAGCTTCTTCTGCTTCTCCACTTTCCACATCCCTACTATGAATTACAAAATTGTCAATGAGTCATCACCACTGCCAGCTGCCACCATAATGTCTTGCTCTCAGTCACAACACAACTTCGAATGTTGGAAACCATGGATGAATGTCCATGACCAGGCAGAGGGACAAAAGATATAGTTATTTCAGTCCATCTATACTCAAAATGTAGATTCTCCAATCTCCATACATCCCAAATAGCTATCTCAGTTTTTCATTGAGGTCGGTTTCCTCCATAGATGTTTGTGTATGTCCCTGAATAAACATTTTTGAACTATTTCTTAAGAGAAACTTGTTTTAATGTTTAACAAATAATTAATAGCTGTACTGTAACGCTGCTAAATGCAAGTAGTTAGCGTCTGTATCATGCATTTATCCCAGATAAGTTCCTTTAAAACATATAAGTCTAAATAAAAGAAAACGTCAGTCCCACCTCTTGTTGAGGATGGAACTAAGAACTTAAGATGGAGGTCGCTGCTTCGAATGTATTCCAAGACATGGTGAGCTTCGTACAGTGCTTGTGTCATTCTTGTGCCTACTCAGTTAGTATTAATGACGACGATAAAGAGTGAATGGCTGCTTGGTGCAATTGTTGAATGTCAATTTCGAGAATATGAACCATTTTGACATGTACATGTCCAACGTCGAATTCCTAAACAAAAGGAAAAAGTATCATTCACACTAGAAATATATACATCAGATATATATGTAATGTATGTCGGCTACTGTTGATTTCTCCAGAATACTATGCACTTATTGGATCCATAACTCAAGTCTACGACTATACATTTCCAGGTTCCAGTCATCACAGAGGCGGATATTTAATCCACAATTCCCAAAAGACAGGCAAATTCCCTTCCCTTAGTCATCCATGAGGTGAACTTTTTTAGCCTTTGACAATAAGTGTTACTGCCTCTTGACTGTTGTGTGGATGCAGGATACCTGAAAACTCATAAATGTGCCAAATACACTGATCAGCTGGAACATTATGACCACTGACTTAATATCAATAGAAATCCACCCAGGTGATAGCAGCATCACCCCCTAGCAAGAAATGACTGCTAGTTAGACACACACATGTTGCATGTAGTACCAGTGAGCATGCTACCCATGTGTAGAATGGGGAAGGCGTATGGTCTATCTGAGTTTCACTGAGGGCAGATTGAGATGGCCTGTAGGCTCAGCACGAACATTTCGGAAACTGCGCGACTTGTCAGGTGTTCAAAGAGCGCATGTGGCGAAACCAAGGTGAATATCCAGATATCATGGGGCTGGGCGGCCCAGTCTCACTACAGATGTTGGACGTTGTAGGCTGGGCAGACTTGTAAAACAGGACAGGCGGCGAACTGAGGCGCCACTGACATCAGACTTTATTGCTGGGCAGAGTACAAGTGGCATCTGAACACACAGTACACCAAACACTCCTAACAAAGGGCATCCATAGCCAACGACCCATGCATGTGCCAATGTTAACACCATGACACAAGCAACTATGACTGAAATGTTCATATGACCATCAGCGATGGTCCTTGGTGCATTGTAAGACCGTTGCATGGTCTGATGAATCATGATACCTTCTTCATCATGCAGCTGGGAGGGCATGAACCCATCATCTTGCAGGGGAACAGCTCCTTGACACCTGTATCCCTGGATTGAGACAAGCTCGCAGCGACTCCATTATCTCTAGGGAACATTCACATGAACGTCCATGAGTCCACTGGAGCTCATGCAAGGCACCATTATGGCCAAAGAGTACCAAACACTGGTTGCAGACATGTACACCACTTCATGGAGATCATGTTTCTCGATGGCAGCAGCATTTTTCAACAAGATAATGCGCCTTGTCACAAGACCAGGAGTGTGATGGAGTGATTCGAGGAACATAGTGGCGATTTCCAGTTGATGTGCTGGCCCACTAACTCGCCAGCTCTAAACCCAATCGAACACATCTGGGATCTGATTGAATGTGGAGTCAGAGTTCATCGCCCCATCGCCAGATTTTATGGGAATTGGGCGACTTCTGCATGCAGGTATGGTGCCAACTCCCTCCAGTGACCTACAAAGCTTCATTACTTCCATACCATGACGCATCGCCACTGTTGTCCATACCAAAGGTGGACATACTGGCTATTAAGGAAGGTGGTTGAGGGAAACTGCTTTAAACACCTTCGACGTCATCACCACGAGAAGAGAGATGACTAAATATTGGATCAATATGCTACATCTGACATAACACATAAACCACTTTGACAACACCTCAGTTACAGTCATCCATCCATAAACAGCACTATAAGCACAATGCAGCTAACTGGAGGTAAACAGTTCGAGGTCACTCAAGGTATGAGTAATGACATCCAGTGGTGTGATCGTTTGTCTGTTATGTTTGTTGCTAGTAGTTCAAAGGTCTCTCCAAACTTTTTCCACTGGTCTCGGTCCTAAGGTATTGTTGCCATGATGGTTCGTCACAGGACTGGAGGTCATCTTGGCTTCTTCTGTGTCTTGCATTTTTCGTTTTTTTTCTTTTCTTAAGGGTGGTTAGTCTGTTGTGAATTGTTTGTTAAATAATTGCAGGCGCATCCTCATGATATTCACGATACCAGTACTTGCACATGTGATGGACGAAATTTTCAGATGTACCATGGTGCACACTGATGAATCCTTTAGCTTAACTAGTCCAGCGACAGGAAGATAAAACGAATCGCGATTTTTACTGTTTCCATTCTTTTACTTTGATGACTGGTTCTTATTTAATGATCAATGCCAAACTGAAAGCCCATTATTTGCACTTAACTCATTACTCGAGGTATGAACATCCAAGTTCAAATTCTTCTGTAAAGCTTGGAATTGTGAGAATAATTTATTTCTAGGAGTCTGTAACAAACTTCATACATTACATTCAATATTTTCTAACAAGTAGGTGATGCAGTATCATTATGTTATTGTCATGTAGAAGAAGATGTAATTAGATGACTCGTGAACACTAACTTCACTTAACGAAGGTTTATTCAGCACTTGCACATACAAGAGCGCAGAGCTGCCTCCAGCCAGAACACATACCGTATATATACTGCTACAGAACATTCCAGTACAATGATTCTTGACATTTATGGATACTTCTAGCATGCACTCGAACCAAATATAGAAACTGGTGTGGGGTCGGTGGTCAAACCTGGGACTCCAGATGGCAGAGCTGAAGCTGGGACCCACCACGCCGTATTTTGTCAGAGGCCGAGAAAGTTCAAGAGTGTCGAGTGGCAGTGCAGAGTGATACAGCGGTATTCGGTAACATTGCTCTATTCAGCTAATTTACAGTATTCAGTGGTGAAGCGTAGTGTCAGCGTGCCGCCCGCCACTGTGCCGTGAGTCCAGCCGGCTCAGCATACTCCTGGTATGCCGACGCCTCTGCTCTGGTCATCAAGGCCGCTCGCTGATGGAAGTTGGCCGGCACTCTACTGGTCGCCGCCCGCTGATGCGATGCGACTTGCGCCATTCTGCTGCCCGCGATTCTGGAGACTGCTACAGTCCCTGGTCCTCGCCACCCTCTGTCCCGTTTGGCTTGCTCTGTCCGACCATGGAACGAAGGTGGACATACAGGTCACCGGTGGCTCTCGGGCCGCCGCTGCTCCCAGGACAGAACCGGTCTCGAACCTGCGCCCTCATGCGCCGCAACTTACCGCTAGTGGTGCTTGCCAGATGGCAAACCCACCACCATCTCTGGCGCTGTCAGAGCACTGCTGCATCTCCCACAGCGTACGCCTCGGCCAGACCCCGGTACACCAGGTGGGAAGCGAACGTGGCCCGTACACTGGAGTGGAACCAAGCCTGTCCTGGACCCAGGCAGACCACTGTTACTGGCCTCTTTCAGGCAGACCGTGCGATCTCCAAGTTCCAGGCTGCCATTCCGTCCCGCCCTGATGGTGTGTCCCTGGAGGCGGAATATAGCCTGAACAAGTACATAGAAACAAAGTAGAAGTTCATGACTAATACTTATAACATTGCTGCCAGACTGGCCCCTATAAGTGTAGACGAGCACAGGTCCGTCCCGATGCTCGACAGATCTGGCACCCCCTCTCAAGCTAAAATTGCTCTTCTATTGATATTGGTTTCTCCCTCGATTCTGACGTAGTGTCAGAGAGAGACAGAAACTATAGCAGCGATAAATTCCCACATGTCAGCCACTGCAAATCGCCACTTGGCTCTGGCCTAGTACCTCGCCTCATATCGCAATAACTTCAAGCAACGCTGCAGTTTGCTGCCTTGTTGTTGCTTCACACAAAGCAAATCGTGCGCGCAATAGCGTCGTCGCAGCACCGCGCTCGTGAGTGCCATGTTTGCGTTGCCTGGCCTACTAGCTGTCGACTGTTAGCACACTCTGCCAGCGGCCCCAGGTTTCATCGCCCAACCGCACCTTCATTGAATTTTGATAAAATTTCCCTTTCCCTCGACTAGGATTGATACTCGCGCAGCAAAATTAAAATTGTAATGTCGAGGTGAGTTTTGAACTCATGACCCTTCATGCATCAGTTTAGTATCACAACCACTACGCCACAGTGCTACTCAGCTTCTTCTGCGGCAT
Source organism: Schistocerca nitens (assembly GCF_023898315.1). Classification (NCBI taxonomy): domain Eukaryota; kingdom Metazoa; phylum Arthropoda; class Insecta; order Orthoptera; family Acrididae; genus Schistocerca; species Schistocerca nitens. Next base: position 635,487,126 of record NC_064617.1, read on the forward strand.
TGATCCCTCCTTAAGAGAACAGTGTCTCGGTGTTACATCCTTCTAGTCCGGGAACGAGTCATCGGTCCTGCATACTCTGACTCCCGATGACTGCTTCTCGCCCTGGCAGTGATCTTCTTAGAACTTCTTTAGCCACTACGCTCTTCGTCATCTTTCCGCTTGTTGCCTGTCGTTGGAGCTTCGAATTTACCCTGGGTTGCAGGATCGCTATAGGGCTTGATTCGATGAACGTGGACCGTATCTCTGTTCTTTCGTCGTCATGTGTCAGGGTCGAAATTTTCAACTTCATAAGTAACATCAGACAGTAACTGTCTTACAGCCTTATAAGGTCCAAAGCAGCGCCTGAGGAGCTTCTCAGAGAGACCAACCTTCCAAACAGAAGTGAAGATCCAGACGAGGTCACCAGGCTGGTAGACAACAGGGCGATGGCTCGCGTCATACCTTCGGCGATCGTTTCCTTGAGCCTGCAGCGTGCAGAGTCGAGCAAAGTGCCGAGCTTCCTCAGATCTGGTTACCACCTGGGCGGTGTAGTCGTCGTCCACGTCATCAGGATGTAATGGAAACACAGTGTCCACCATCGTCATCGCCTAACGCCCATGCACCAGGAAAAATGGCGTAAATCCTGTGGTGTCTTGTTTGGCAGTGTTTTAGGCAAACGTCACGAAAGGTAGCACCTCATTCCAGTTGCTCTGCTCAACATTGACGAACATTGATAGCATGTCGGCCAAGGTCTTATTAAGGCATTCAGTAAGCCCGTTAATTTGCGGATGGTAGGCAGTCGTCATATGATGAGTAATGTTGCACTGACGGTTTATCTCTGTCACAAGATTCGATTTAAAAACTTTCCCTCTATCCGTAATTAACGACCTTGGGACACGGTGTTTTAATACAATGTCTTCCACGATGAATTTGGCTACCTCAGATGCTTTGGGCTGTTTTCACCGCTTTTGTAATGGCATAGTGTGTCAGATAATCAGTGCAAACAATAATCCATCTACTGCCACTAGCAGACGTTGGAAATCGTCCAAGGAGGTCAATCCCAACATGCTGAAATGGCGTTTCGGCTGGTGGAATTGGTATGAGTCGGCCAGGTGGTTTCTGAGGAACTGCCTTTGTCCTCTGGCACTCTCGACAGTGCGACTCATAGTGACGGACAATCCTAAATAAACCTGGCCAGAAAAATCTCTTGCGGATTCTATCGTATGTCTTAATAAATCCTAAATGTCCGGCCTGAGGTGTGTCATGGAATTTCTGTAGAACATCAAAGCACATGTGTTTAGGAATCACTGGTAGCTACCTCTTTCCAAACGGATCAAAGTTTTTCTTGTAAAGTAAACCATTAACGACCTTAAATTGTCCTTTCACACCCTCTGACCGATTTAAGGCAAGCATAATTTGAGATATGTGGTGTCCTTCTTCCGCTCATCAGAGAGATCCTGGAGTGCAGCGAGACAGTCACTATCTTCATCAAAATCTTGATGGTCTTGCACAGGGTTTCTTGAGAGACAGTTGGCACCTTGGTGTTTTCTTTTACTTTTGTACACTACGATAATGTCATACTCTTGAAGATGTAGTGCCTATCTGGCAAGTCGTCCTGTTGGATCCTTAAGACCTGTCAACCAACAAAGTGAATGATAGTCTGTAACGTCTGTGAATGGGCTTCCATAGAGATACTGTCGAAATTTGCACATGGCCCATATCGCAGCAAGACATTCTCTTTCTGTAGCTGATTAGTTTTTCTCGGCTTTTGTAAGTGTCCTAGAAGCACTGCTCTTTTCCATCCGAAATTTGCACCAGAATAGCACTGATCCCATACCCACTGGCATCTGTGTGTAGTTTTGTAGGTGCTCTCTCATCATACAGACCAAGTACAGGGTTGGTCGTCAGAGCTTCTCGCAGCACACCAAAAGAATCTTGTTGAGCACCACCCCAGATAAATTTAGCATCAGCTTAACAACTCTTGGAGAGGCCTGGCTTTGATACAACAGTCTGATAAAATGATGGTAATAAGAACATAATCTGAGGAAGCTTCTCACATCTCTAATACTTTTAGGAATAGGAAATTCCGTTATAGATCTCACCTTTTCTTGGTCTGGCCGCACACTTTCGTTTGACACAAGGTGTCCAAGTACTTTGATTTCTTTTGCTCCAAAGAGACACTTTCTTGGATTAGGTTTCAGTCCACCTTGTCGGAGACATCCTTTTTAGTTATCTTATTAAGCTTCCTGTAATCAACACAAAAGCGCCAACTGCCACCCTTCTTCCTGACGACGACCACTGGTGATGACCATGGCCTCTGTGAAGGCTGAATGATGTCATTCTTCATCATTTTCTCTACCTCGTCGCGAATTATTCGACGTTCCATTGCTGACACACGGTATGCTCTCTGGCTTATTGGTTGATGGTCTCTAGTGCTAATCTGGTGTTTCGCCATTGATTTGTCTAATTTGCTCTTCACCTGTAGATTGAAGCATTCAGAGAACTCTTGAAGAATGACATGCAGCTTTTTCTGTTGTTGCTTAGTGAGATCTGGTGAAAGTCAAGTTAGAAGATCTTGTCTCGCAGTGGTAGCGCTAATTTCGTCCACAGACTTGGCGTGGGAGGTTTCTATGATGCTCAGCTGTTCTTCAATGAACGGCTCAGCGTTTGCTACGCACATGCGTCTTGGAAGGATCTGCGATTATCAGCAACAGTTCACTTCCACAATTCACCGAATCCTTTCTTAAACAAGACGACCGAGGCTGGGATGACCAAGTTATTCTTCAGTGGTATGCTTCTCTTACATTCCACTACATGCTTGGCATGACACATGGCAGTTACCTTTCTAGCACTGTCTGCAGGAATGATCACTTCACGAAAATTTCTTGGGTATTCAGCCAGGTAGCGTCGTCCAAAAGGCGCGATATTTTGGCAAGCCGACTACTTGCCATCTTCAGGCGTTCTTGATGTCTGATTGATCTCTGATGGATGCCGACTTTATATAATCTCCACCCCTTTCACGCAGCCTCCTTCTGGGCGCTTCCGGTCGGTCCGTGGGCGGTGGTAGGGGAAGGGCGGCGCTGGGTGGTGGGGGAAGTACGGCGCCCTACGACAGATCATGGGTCCTTCCGCTGCTACGGCCGCTTGCAGAACTCTGCCGTCGTGGTGACAATGCTTCTTCTTCTTCAGGTGTCCTGAAAGGAGCGAATTTCCGTGTAGGCTGTCGTCGTGTTTTAATCATACTCAAAGCTGGATTCCAGGCTTTGCTTAGCTGGAAACCGCTGTCTTTATTTGTTAGTTCGTCGTGCAGCCGGATCTCTACTGCCTCTTTGAGGAGACAGTCCCAGAAATTGTTCGATTGCTGTAACACCTTTGTGCCATCGTAGTTCATGTCATGTCTATGTGAGATGCAGTGCTCTGCCACGGCGGACTTGGTGTGCTGTGCGTTGTCTGTGTGGCGTTTATGTTCACTACATCTCTCCTGTACCATCCGGATTGTCTGGCCTATATACATTTTCCCACACTGGCAAGGGATGCTGTAAACTACCAGTTTCCGGTGTCCTAAGTCGTCCTTGACTGGTCCTAATAATGTTTTCGTTTTGGATGGAGGGCGAAACACGCAGTTGACATTATATTTTCTGAGTATTCTGCCGATCTTTGCCGATGTGTTCCCGATATATGGTATGATCTCTGTCGCAACCGGTTTGTCTTCGTCCTCGGGAGGCTGCGGTCTCGGCTTCTTCGGTCTTAAGGCGCGTTTTATCTGCAGGTTGTTGTAGCCGTTCGTGCGGAACACGGCCTGCAAGTGCTGCGAATCAGCTGCTAGGCTGTCACAGTCCGAGATTTCGCGTGCTCTGTGTACCAGTGTGCATAGAACAGCCTCTCGCTGTGAAGGAGCATGACAGCTGGAGGCATGCAGATACAAATCTGTATGTGTCGACTTACGGTAGACGCTGTGTCCTAGTGTGCCATCTGGTCTTCGCTCGACGAGCAGATCCAGAAATAGAAACTGGTTGTTTTCTTCTACCTCCATCGTGAACATGATATTCTGGTGCAGTGAGTTCAGATGTTGCAGAAAGTCTTGGAGGCGTTGTAGTCTGTTCGGCCAGATTACGAATGTATCGTCTACATATCGAAAAAAGCAAGAGGGCTTGTAGGCTGCCAACTCGAGAGATTCTTCTTGAAAAGCCTCCATAACGATATTGGCCACTACTAGTGATAGCGGACAGCCCATCGCTACTCCATCTGTTTGTTCGCAGTAGTTCCCATCGAACAGAAAGTATGTTGACGTAAGTACGAATTCGAAAACTTTCGTTACTGTTGGTCCGAATTTTTCTGTACGCCGGGAAAACCTCAGACCACACAGGATCACTTCATCCAGCACACATAGTCTCCACACACTCGGATGCGCATATTCCTCTCCACAGTATCTCATCTCGTCTAGCATAATCTTCGAGTGACCACAATCTATAATTGCCTGAGAAGCTTTCAAAAAGTCCTATCCGAGAATGACGTCATAACTACACTCTTGTAAGACGATGAATTCTAAGGGCTGTGTATGGCCACTTATACTCACACGATTTGTACATCTTCCTGTAGGTTTTACATATTTCCCATGAGCCACCTTCAGCAGAGATGTTTTGTTGTCGACGAATATGGTTTTCTGCTACTGGCGACGGTACTTCTTCGAAATGACTGAATATGATGCTTCAGAGTCCACTAGAGCTTGGGCTGGTCGGCCATCCATGAGGATAGCGACGTAGTTTCCTCTCATTTTTGTAGTGATCGACGGCGGAGGATTTTTCTATTTGGCAGCCTCACCTCCAAGGAAGGTCGCACCCTTTAGTTTTCCAGGTTGTAGCGAGTAGGTGATTGGATGGAGCTTCTAAACGGCGATGGAGACCTTGATCAGTGTGCTGGGGAGCGTCCTCTCCAGCGGCTAGCTTGCGGTGATGGTAACCTACGTCGTCCTGCACCCACATCAACTTGTTCATCTTCGTCGTTCGTCGTCCTGGAGTTGGCGTCGGCTAAAATCGGTCTGCTGTCTTCTGGCGCGGGCGTCATCAAATATCCGCCGCCTTTCTTGACAATAGCGCACCACATGTCTCGGTTGTCCGCAGTGGAAACATACTGGTTGGTTATCCTGGGTCCTCCAGCTTTCTTCTTGGTGCCCAAACAGATTCCTCATACGGCTTTGTACGAACGTAACTCCGCCTGGGTCACGACTTTTTCACTGTTTTAAAGGGAAATGAAGGACGAAAGATTGGGTTCAATGTCTGTTCCACTTCCTCTCTTATGACCTCTTGAAGCGTCTCGGTTTTTTGCTCGCCGTACAATCCAACTGCCTTCTGAACTTCCTCTCTCACTAGCTGACAAAGAACACTTGTGAAATCAGTTCTTTCCTCCATGACAGACATCGATACGACGTTTGGAAGCCGTTCAAACTTCTTGCGTGTAATTCTTTTTTGTTGCATGGTCTCTATATACTGGCACCATTTTATGAAGTCGTCTGCTGTCGAAACCTCCTTCAGGAATAGGGGTTGATACATGTCCTCAGCAACACCCTTCATGAGATTTGCAACCTTATCTTCCTCCTTAATTCTAGGATCCACTATTTTACACAGCTCCAAAACGTCTTGAATTTAGGATGTTGTAGTTTCTCCTGGACGCTGTGCCCTGCACTTTAATTTATCTTCAGCCTTGCACTTCTGTCACTGTGTGTCATCAAATACTTGCGCAGTTCCACCTGGAATACTTCCCAGCTTGTGAACTTTTCCTCATTGTTCTCATACCATTGCTTGGCAGTGCCCTCCAAGTAGAAAAATACGCTAGTCAAATACACGGTGTCATCCCATTTGTTAAATTTGGCTATAGGCTCATATACCTTCAGCCACTTGTTTGGAACTTGGCCATCGTCACCAGAGAACCCGTAAGGATGTCTCATGTGGTGGCTCACAGTTGCTGTTATCGTAACGTCCTTTTCTTCTTCTGTCTCCGATAGATTGTGATCTGTTGAATAGGGCTAGAACTCGGGTTTCTTGCCACGTAAACGGCTGCTATGTCGTGGCCTGATGGGAGCCACTGTGTCGTTGATAATGCGCACTATCACAGGTTCCAAAACCCAGCGTCTCCACCAGAATGATGTCACGTTGAAGAAGATGTGATTAGATGAATGATGAACACTCACTTCACTTACCGTAACGAAGGTTTATTCAGCACTTGCAGATACAAGAGCGTGGAGAGAACTGCCTCCAGCCAGAGCACATACGGTATATATACAGCTACAGAACATTCCGGTACAATGATTCTTCACATTTGTGGATACTTCTAGAATGTACTCGAACCGAATATAGAAATTAAAATCGTAGAGTGCAGGTGAGTTTTGAACTCACGACCCTCCATGCAACAGTTTAGCATCATAACCACTACGTCACGGTGCTACTCAGCTTCTTCTGCAACATTGTTAATATGACAATACTGTTCATTCATGAGAGCTTTATGGCTGTGTATAGAGGCAAAAACAGTTGTTACATCCTTGCTCACTTGCTGTTGGTCAAATATATTCTGTCGTTTATTTATTGGGAAAATGTATCACTGTTTTTAAAAATTTATGAATAACAGCTATTAGATGTTGCTGAAAGAATTTGTAACATATCTCATGCTGAACTAGTAATGTTTCATGTTCGGGTCTATCTTTTGAAAAAAATCTCTCCAAAAATTGCTTTTGTGGTTGGATATTTTTTCTGACATAAGGCACCATACCTTTCAGACTTTAGCGACTTGAAGAAAAAAATTCACTGTAATTTAAACAAGGCCAATCATTTCATTTATCTCAGGTTCGATTTCATAATTTGGATAGGGGAAACCGGGGTAGAATGGGGTACTGGGGCAGAATGAAGATGTACATATTTTCGTGTCAAGGAGGTGCTGTCAATGATCGGCAGTAAGTATAACTAGTTCAGACAGTTACTGCTCAACCTTGGCAGACATGTTTGGTTTTCGTAAGCATTGGATCGTGAACTTTTCGTTGTGCTAATTTTTGTTCCTGCCTTGTAACTTCTGATGAATTGAAGCATGAAAAGGTATACCTACTTATTTACAATATGACTATTGTTAGTAGACGCTTAAAATATGTTTAATAATCTTTAGTTTCATGCAGTTAAATGTTTGTTTTCGTATCTTTGTTTAGTGGCCTTACCTCCATAACTTAAACTGGGGTGGAATGGGGAAGTACCTCATTCTGCCTCGCTACATTTTTAACAAAGAGATCGCTTTTATTAGGCTCCTAATTTACTTTGCTTTCGATTTCAGATAGTTCGAGTATATAAGAGAAAAACAAATAGGCAATATGGTCTACTGAGGCTATTATGAACAATGCTGTGGAGGCAGTTAATTCTGGCCACTATGGGTATTTGAAGGCTTCCAACCAATTTGACATCCCCCAGACTGCTCTGGAAATATACGTTAAAAAAAGAAGGGAAAACGCTGACTACGAAATTAATAAAATGGCTGGAAAGTTTAAAAACGTATTTACAGAAGAACAGGAAATTGAGATCGTTAAGTACTTAAAAAGTATCGAGGCTAGGTTATTCGGCTTAATACTCAAAGACTTGCGTAACCTAGCTTATCAGCTGGCTGTAAGAAATCGCATTGTTCATAGATTTAAAAATGAAATTGCAGGCTAAGATTGGGCCAACGGATACCTTAAAAAGACATCCAACTTTATTTGTTCACAAATCCAAAGCAGCATCTGGTGCAAGAGCCATGGATTTTAATAAAGTAGCTGTCAATAGGTTTTTTTTTTCGCTACTAACAAATGTAATTGACAAACACAGACTAATGGCTTCTCAAATATTTCATTGTGATGAAACAGGCGTTTCGGTTAACCCTAAAAACCAATCAAAGATCATAGCTTGCAAGGGTAAACATCAAGTAGGATCGTTAACATCTGCAGAAAGGGGCGAAACTGTAACCTGCCTCATTTGTATGTCAGCAAGCGGAGCTTACATGCCTCCAATGCTTATTTTTCCACGAAAGATGGAGCAGAAACAATTTGAGTAAGGACTGCAACCAAGAGGTTGGGCTGAGGTCCACAGCACCGAATGGATGACCACAGAGTCATTCTCTGTATGGTATCGAAAATGTGTGCAATTTTCTAAGGCATCAAAAGACTTCCAAGTTCTTCTTATATTAGATGGCCACTCAACACAAAGACTACACGAGGGAGAACGGCGTTTCGTTGCTATGTTTACCACCACATTACTCTCACAGACTTCAGCCGCTTGATGTTCCTTTTATGAAGCCTTTAAGTCTTCATTATAGTGATGAGCTTCGAAAATGGCTACAAAGCAACCCAGGGAAAGTCTTAACTCTCTTTCAAATTTCAGACCTTTTTGGTTCAGCTTTTATCAAAAGTGGAACAATGAAAAACGCTATTAAAGGTTTAGAAGCAACTGGAATATGGCCCACGGGTCCATCCATATTCACCGATGCAGATTTCCTCCCGGCAGACACAACTGACATCGGACTTGATAGGTCGTCAGGTAAAGAAGGTATCATATCTGGAGTTGAACAACTGGAATTGCCTTCACCTAGCACACCAGCTAAAAAAGACAACACCAACAGGTTGGATGATCAAGCTGGCGAGGTTTCAGCGAAATGTAACAAAGAACTGCCACCTAAGAATGAAAAAGTCATTGAGGCTAATTGTTCTAGTCCTGGGTGCTCTTGGATGAATACTGACAACACGGCCTCCTCATTTCATATTTCACCTGAAATTCTGATGCACTTACCAAAAGTTAATGAAAGCACCAAAAGGGCGAAACAGAAGAGGGGGAAAGCTGTTGTTTTAACTGATTCGCCATACAAAAAAAAAAGTTATAAGCCATTATTAAGGAAAAAGAGGAAAAGAACTTTGAGAAAGAAGAAAGAGCAAAGACAAAACTATTTGCGGAAAAAAAGGAAAGAGCCTGAAAATAAATGGAAAACCGAAGGAGAGAGCATCCAATACTAACAAGAGGAGAGTTCTGATTGTGAATGTTAATATTGCGGTGAGTTTTATTCAAAATCAGTTTAAGGTTCGGTCGCTTGTTCCATGTGCAAAAAACAGGCACACGATTCTTGTGCAGGAATAGATAGGGAAGATGATGAGTCTCCTTGTGTGTGAATTTTTTAAATAGCCTTAAGAAATTGATACAATACATGAAAACTGTAGTTTGTCGTTAACATTCACTTTGAACGACATAAATACCGAGAGAGCCAGTATTTTCTGCATTTCTGATAATTTTATACCTTTTTATGATCACTTGTACTTACCACCCCAATCTGCCACGTGCGTGGAGCAGAATGGGGCAAATGAAATACCTTTCTGTTTTTGAGTGCAAAAATATTGTTTTTATTTTATTTTATGGCAATGTTCTTTTATTTTTGTGGTTAATACATCATAATGTGTTCACATAAAACTTGGTAACACTCTTATTTAACACTTTTGTAATTTTAATTAATGTTTTCAACTTTGTACCCTGTTCTATCCAGGGTTCCCCAACACATTTTCCAAAATCTCGCCATCTTTTTCCACTCTAGTGAGTTTGTACAAACGATAAAGCGCTGGATATCTCGTTATTTCCTGTCTGACGTCAAGCCCTGGCCTATTTTTGTGCTGTTATTGCCAAATGGCCCAATTTTTCTGCCTTTTGTATACAGTGGTCCATATTCTATTTTTTTTTCCTGATGAGTGTACAGTATAAATTTAATGTGTTATAGCATCCAAACTTATAAAGATATTCACATGATGTTTGTTTTATGTGACATCTCACACATCTTTTATGCCAGTCAGTCAGTTACAACATGTGCATCTTTGGTAGCATGCACTACATCCAGTCTATATTCAAGCTCTATCCATGCTCGACACCAATGATTCGGTTCTTTAAATAATTGATGTGACTGGCAGGCGCATTAGGTAGTCTATTCTTGACATATTCACATAGAAAGTAGTCTGTCGGTGTAATGTCAGGCGACCTATGAAGCCAGGGAATTGGACCACCCCTGCCAATCCAGTGCTCTGGAAACACTTTGTCTAGAACATTTTGCATACACTGAGCCCAATGTGATGATACACTATTTCCTTTGATAATGACTGTGTCTTAGTGGACAGCCAGTTGTGGTAATACAAACAGCTCCAGGTTACCAAGGTAATTGCTAGAATTAACTTTCTTTTCCGACAAAAAAAAAAAAATAAAAAAATAAAAAAATAAAATGGTCTCCCAATGTGATCAACTATTTAACATCACCAAACATTCACTTTTGGGCTATCAAGTACCTCTTTCATCACATTATGCAGATTGGTTGTGCCCCAGATGCAAATATTGTGTTTGTTTCTCTTACCAAACACATGGAATGTTGTTTCATCAGAAAATGCTAGACTTTTTAGAAAATTTCCATCTTCCTTTAAACATTGAAGACCGCTGAAAGTGAATTCCATACACTGTGACTTGTAATTTGGTTTCAAGGCGTGCAGTTGTTGCAATCAGTATGGATACATCTGTAAATGTTTCTGGAAGACCCAGTGCATGGTTACCCTTGGAATTTGCATCTCCTGTGAAGCCCTCCAGACAGACTTCTGTGGGGAACACTGAAAAGGCAACCGCATCCATTCTTTGGTGGCTCCATTTGTTCCAGGTTGTCCAGTATGATGCTTCGAGTCAACACTACCTTGTCTGCATAAAATTCCTGTACCATTGGCATATTGACGTCTGCAAGGGTTTGTGTTTCATTTAGCATGACTGGCATTTCCTTTGAACCTGTGTGTCCAATATGGTCTGAAAAAACCATTCCATACACTGAGTGTTTCCTTGAACTGTCCCTATGCTTCACTCACGACAAACTGGGACACGTGCAAATCAACCTTTGTGAGTCGGTCTGTCACATAAAGCAAATATGGTGTGAATATCTTAATTAGTTTGGGTGCTATAACACACTGAAGTTTTAGCTTAGTTTTTGAGACACTTTGTATGTGTCACTTGCAGATACACATTCTGTGAAACAGAACTGTGATTCACTTGTTTTTATGTGGGGCACAAACTGTTGTTTGCAACCAATAATAAAGTCTATCAGTAGCTTTTGGTGTTTGGTTGTCACGGTTGTTTGCAATTATGTGCTCAAACTTCAGATTTTATGTGATATCTGGAGCAAGTGTATACTTGAGTTCTGTTGACCTCTAATTTGCTGCTGTGCTCTAGAAAAGTCTTTGTTCAAATGGCTCTGAGCACTATGCGACTTAACTTCTGAGGTCATCAGTCCCCTAGAACTTAGAACTACTTAAACCTAACTAACATAACGACATCACACACATCCATGCCCGAGGCAGGATTCGAACCTGCGACCTGAGCGGTCGCTCGGCTCCAGACTGTAGCGCCTAGAACTGCACGGCCACTCCGGCCGGCTAGAGTAGTCTGTACATTATTTAAGTGTCATTTGACAATAGTTCCTTCTCCTAGAATATTGAAATGGAGCTGTTACGTCCCGTAACGTGGAAAAATTTTTCTTTCTTCTTTTATATTTCAGCACAGCTGACCTAAATCTGGAGTTTCAGTGTGTTGCTTTCTGTAACACTACCATGAATGAGCACTGTTTCTTGCAGGGCATTTATTTTGAATAATTATGCTTTCCTTCTCAGCTGATATGGATAACTGTAAATTATCATGTCTCACCAAAATCATACTTACTCTTGATGGGTGGCAGTTGAACCATACTGTACATAATCAGTTTTCTGAAAACGGCTTCTGACCTGCCAGTTTACATAGGTGCTGCAGCAGTTCAGTTAAACTCCTATTTCCTATGGTCTCTTCATTTAGGATGTGTTCCTTAGGTACTGATAGATCCTTTGTTATTGAATCTTTGAAGGTCTGATACGATCGCTCAGAGATAGGTCGCAGTACTAAGTCTTTAAGACTTTAACCATTCCTACGTTCATGTTCATGAAGATAAGATTTAATTTGTCTTTGTCATTACACATGCCATATTGCTGAAAAATGCACTACACTCGAACAGACCATTCAGCCTGGTGAGCTGCTTGGAGTCAGTAGTCATATTGAAGCTATTATAGTTGGTAATAATGCAGTTGAACTGTCCATTTGCGACAAAATCATTGGCAAAACCGGGGAAATGCAATTGTATTGATGTTGGTTGTCTTCTTGTTTGCAAGTAAGCATGATTAGTTGTGACTGTTGCTCCTCGATTGTCATGGTTGTGTGGTAAGTTACTTGATGCAGACGACCTAATTTTTATAAAACAGGGGCACCACTGTCGCTACCCTTTTTTACCCCACTTAAAACATGGATGAACAGTAATAACTACAGGACTTCTTTAAAACTAGCAACACACTTGAAAGATACATTGTATCACAAAATTAATGTGGTTAGTAGGGAGTTGGAAACATCACTTAATTTACAGACAATACGCTTCAACACTCATGCAAAACTTTCACACTATAGACGTGTGAGGAAGACAAGCCACCACAGGCCAACTGAGTGAGTTCTCCAACCTGAGGGATTTGCAATACCAATAATTGTTCAAGCAATGAACCTCATAATTTTAATGGTTTGTGGCAGATATTTTTATCTGACGAGCTGTATTACAATATCACAAATCACTGAATTCATGTGTGGTGCTTGACAATTGTAGTACAAAAAATCTTCCCAGAATGCCATGTGGTGGTATGCACATGTGGGTTCCCACAAACAAAGTGTTGAGTAGGAATTAATAAGTTATCAATTACATGACTTATTCAGGACCCTTTAGTAACGAACAGTGCACTGGTCCAGCTATAATTTCCCTGTCAACTTTATTTCATGTACCTGTAAATTCAATCATGATTTAAACTATTAACGAAGTTTCAGAGAGAGAAGAAACTGCGTGATAACAGTTGCTAACATACCGAGGAACCAAAATCTGGAAACAGATTTCAGCTGCCATAATTTTGAAGGCAGTTGATAACTCAGAACTGAGGCAACCATTAAAAACTATCCCAAGTTTTAAATGGTCGTCCTTCCTACTCACAGAGATATAGGGATACAGTGAGAACCATCTTTCTGACTGTTGGAACTGAGCCAGACTGGGAAATCTCTGTCGGCAGAAAGACATATTCAGCTCCATCTCAGTAAGGTCCCTGCTCTTTCACGTAGTTGTCAATGGTTCTATATTTTGGAGTCTGAGGCTTTACAGGAATGTGGCCTCAGGCGAGCCACGTCATGCCCATTCAGTCTGAACTTCAAGATGGACAAGCAACTGCAGCTTCATTACCATCATGTCTTGCTACAGGCATTTACCCCCACAGTTTAGCTGTTTGCCATCACACAGCAAAATCATTCACTGTTTAGTTCACTTGGCAAATGCAGGTATCTTGTGCACTATGGCTGCAAACTAAAAGGTGCCATTTATGTGGTAAGATCAACTAGAATCTCCCCCCACCCCCGATTGTTACCTTGAGCTATTTCTTGGTTCAGTACACTTTCTCCAGCTCGACTGTGGTTCGATGTACCTATGGTTTTAATACATATGCTCTGTGTCATATCTTGTATAGTATCAGTAAAAGTTCCACGCATAGAAGTATTACGTTTTGCTTAATGCTAGTTCCAGAATATACATATATTTTTGGTACTCTTTATTTCTTTCTTATTAGAGTTGTGATATTCTTCCAACTTTCCCAGTGCCCAAAAAAAAAAAAACAGGGCCCCCCCTGCAAGTAGGAACATTGCCAATGGCTTACACGATCAGATACTGGAAAGGCACTCAGTTTAAAATCCTGGCACCTGTTAATATTTACCACACCTGCGAACCGTGGCTAACTCATTTTTGCCACCCGTGAATGAAAAACCATGGAAGACAGTGGTGTGATACAAACACACACTGACTGCACTAAAATTAGTACTAGTGACTGAAACCGTGAAGCTCTACTATCCATTTTTTTAAAGGTTTGACCTGTCTTTGTATGTGACTGATGAACATGCAGTTTAGGTGCTATGATATGCATGTTCTTTCGACAGAATGCTCTTAACAGTTCACACATTTCGACAAACGACAATGAACTGGGGTCTGGCATTGGGACCAGATTTTGCGATAATTGAAATACATCTACCACATGAAGAGCAAAAGAATGCTTTCTGGATATGCTCATCATCTTTACTAAAGGCTACTAAGTACTGTTGCAGTCGTTCGATACAAATTCACATTCCTCTTCTTCATCGTTGATTGCTGGGAATACAAGTGTAAGCGTCCAAAGGGGAGGGGAGGGGTGTGGTGGGAAGAGGGGGCACTTGCTCTTCTTAGAATCTGAGTACAGCCTTTATATTCATTACATGATGCTCTCGAATTTGTGGCAATTACTCTCTGTGACTCCAGTAAACTGCAGATTTAACATTGCCAATTCCTTGGTGCCCCAGCAATTTCAGCATTGACTTGCGGTCAAGACAGATATGGATGCTTATAATGCTGTGCCAAAACAGTATTTTCAGCATTATGTTGCTTCCTTGTTGAACCGTTACCAATATCCAGAAAGGAGCTGGTCTAAGACGGGAGCACAAATTCCATCGTTCATTCTCAACACACAAACATGGCAGCAGTATCCGTTCCGCGTCTGTCCCAAATTCCCATAAAGATGCTCCTCTCCCTAATGCAGAACAACTGATTAACCATTTGTCTTTGGACAAAGAACCCTTGATTGGTTGCTGATTCTGAATTCATTTTTACACGACAGGGCTATTATAGTATAAATAGAACACATCCATGCTATATCATAGACGTATACATCTGCACTTAATCTCACACACATCAGTCGATAAAAGAATACCATTTTTTACACTAGAAGACTGGGGAAAAAAATTGCGAAATTTCAAGGTTGAAAAAAATATACCCTCCATGATATGGACTTTTGTGAAATTTCGAGGTCGAAAAAAAAAAAGTGTACTCATCAGGATAGGGACTTTTTCAAAGTTAGTTTGGGTGTAACATGCAGTTACAGATCTGTGAATTCTGTGTTCCAGTCAACATGCTGCATAATAATGTAATAAACTGGAGAGACGAGGATTATCTTGGTGCAGTTCTTGAGTCTGTCAGTCATTCTGAACATGGTTTTGGGAGTTTTCCCCACGTACTGGCCCTGGGCTACACTTTACCTAACCCAAATGGCGCAGTTGTTAGATCGGTTACTGCTGCTACAATGGCAGGTTATTGAGATTTAAGTGAGTTTGTTCATGGTGTTCTAGTTGGCGCGCGAGTGATGGGACACAGCATCTCTGAGACATCAAATCTTCGACATCGTTGCGGCTGAAAAAAGACCCTGCAAGAAAGGGACTGAGAACGACTGAACAGAATCGTTCAGTGTGACAGAAGTGCCAGCTGTGATGTTTGTCTGCTTTATTTCTTCGTTGATTAGTCCTCGGTGTCGGTGTACTGCATTGTTATACAGTGGTATGGCCAGTTCCCTACTGGTAACTTTTGATAAGCCTCATTAATAGTTTGTGGGCAAACATCAACATACTGTTACAGTAGTTTGCTGTTGAACATCTGTGAACAGTAAATACGCTGTGAACAGTAAATACGTAACCACACAGCTCACATTTCTAGCAGAATAATAAAGTTCGTGTGACACTATTTCTCACATAAATTGAACAGACACTGTCATTGTTTTAACACATGGCCTAATGGTGTTACACTAATTCCACCATTAAGTTAATGCACTATTATTACTCTAACTGAAACAGACTTCATGTCTGAAAATAATTGTATCACAAAGTTTGCAAATTTTGTGATTGCAGGGTTAGAGGAGCAACACATCTTATGTGAAACTCAAGAAAACCTCCTTCACAGAGACACACCAAACAATGCATGAAGCCCGTTGGTGATGTGTGCTCCAGCAATATTCAGTGATACGAATGGTTCATATGATTTAAAAATGGCCGAACAGAAGTTAATGACGGCCCTCATTCAGGACACCCTTCGATGTCTACCGACGACGCTCATGCCAGGAACGTCAATGAAATTGTGCATGCTTATTGAAGACTGACTGACTGAGATATTGCACAAGAATGTCACACTTCAGTTGGACCATGTCATGATCTCCTGACACAGCCGTATTCTGCCTGTTTACATATATCTGTTTGTGAATATATGATGGGACTTACCAAACAAAAGCGCTGGCAGGTCGATAGACACACAAACATACACACAAAATTCTAGCTTTTGCAACCAACAGTTGCTTCGTCAGGAAAGAGGGAAGGAGAGGGAAAGACGAAAGGATGTGGGTTTTAAGGGAGAGGGTAAGGAGTCATTCCAATCCCGGGAGCGGAAAGACTTACCATAGGGGGGAAAAAAAGGACGGGTATACACTTGCACACACACGCGCACATGGGCGCACACACACACACACACACACACACACACACACACACACACACACACACACACACACACACACACACACACACATCCGCACATACACAGACACAAGCAGACATTTGTTTTTAGATATATTTTTCCCACGTGGAAGGTTTCCCTCTATTTTTTATATATAAACAAAGATGATGTGACTTACCAAATGAAAGTGCTGGCAGGTCGACAGACACACAAACAAACACAAACATACACACAAAATTCCAGCTTTCGCAACAAACTGTTGCCTCATCAGGAAAGAGGGAAGGAGAGGGAAAGACGAAAGGATGTGGGTTTTAAGGGAGAGGGTAAGGAGTCATTCCAATCCCGGGAGCGGAAAGACTTACCTTAGGGGGAAAAAAAGGACGGGTATACACTCGCGCACACACACACATATCCATCCACACATATACAGACACAAGTAGACATATTTAAAGACAAAGAGTTTGGGCAGAGATGTCAGTCGAGGCAGAAGTGCAGAGGCAAAGATGTTGAATGACAGGTGAGGTATGAGTGGCGGCAACTTGAAATTAGCGGAGATTGAGGCCTGGTGGATAACGGGAAGAGAGGATATATTGAAGAGCAAGTTCCCATCTCCGGAGTTCGGATAGGTTGGTGTTAGTGGGAAGTATCCAGATAACCCGGACGGTGTAACACTGTGCCAAGATGTGCTGGCCGTGCACCAAGGCATGTTTAGCCACAGGGTGATCCTCATTACCAACAAACACTGTCTGCTTGTGTCCATTCATGCGAATGGACAGTTTGTTGCTGGTCATTCCCACATAGAATGCGTCACAGTGTAGGCAGGTCAGTTGGTAGATCACGTGGGTGCTTTCACACATGGCTCTGCCTTTGATCATGTACACCTTCTGGGTTACAGGACTGGAGTAGTTCGTGGTGGGAGGGTGCATGGGACAGATTTTACACTGGGGGCGGTTACAAGGGTAGGAGCCAGAGGGTAGGGAAGGTGGTTTGGGGATTTCATAGGGATGAACTAAGAGGTTACGAAGGTTAGGTGGACGGCGGAAAGACACTCTTGGTGGAGTGGGGAGGATTTCATGAAGGATGGATCTCATTTCAGGGCAGGATTTGAGGAAGTCGTATCCCTGCTGGAGAACCACATTCAGAATCTGATCCAGTCCTGGAAAGTATCCTGTCACAAGTGGGGCACTTTTGTGGTTCTTCTGTGGGAGGTTCTGGGTTTGAGAGGATGAGGAAGTGGCTCTGGTTATTATATATATATATATATATATATATATATATATATATATATATATATATATATATATATATATATATATATATATATATATATATGTTGGTTATGAACTGCAGATTATAGCTGAAAAAATTAAATTTAACATGGATAAATTGAAGGAAGTGCTGTTCGTGTAGCTTTTCAAAGGAAGCATCACTTAACAAAAAAAGCTCATCATGTCATGTCAAATGTCAATGCCATGCTGACAGTTTTCTTTGAAGGATTAGTTCATCATGAATTTAGGCTACAGGGACAAACTGTTAATCAGTGGTACCAGTGGTACTATTGGGACATGTTGCAACACCTGTGACAAGGAAACGGCTGGAAACGTGCCGAGACAATTTGTGGCTCTTACATCATGATACTCCCTGTTGGTACATGACTACTGTACAAAAAAAAACAAATCACTGTGCTGCCTCATCCTGGGTACCCTCCAGACCTGGCCCCTACAGATTGTTTATTTATTTCCAAAGTTGAAAACCCCATTGAAAGGACAAAGATTTGCAACAGTATACAAGATAAAAGAAAATTCGCATAGGGCACTTTTCCCGATTCAGCAAGAGGCGACCAAGACTGCTTCCGGATGTGTAAACACCATTGGAAGCAGTGTGTCAATTGTGAGGAGGGCATTTCAAAGGAGACCGTGCACAATAACTAAAAGCAAGCATTCAAAAATTTTGTGGACAGTTCCAGTATATTTTGAACAGATCTCATATTCATCATGAAGACTAACAAAAAAGAATGCTCGGTTACCAAGAACGTTGAAATAAACATTCTGCTTCACATTAACGGTAACCTGAATGAGTCGGTACATGTCACAGTGTTGGCCAACAGTACAAACCAACTATACACTGAACTACACACACCATGTTCGCCTCATTGAGCCACTAACACATCATTTGAAAAAAAGAGAGAACATTGCAACTTCTCAGACCACAATACATGCTGCCACTCAGCTACTGACAAGACATTTTTAAATCTATAGAAGTGTACAAAAGATTGGGAACTTATGGATAACATTACCTTATCTCTACCGACAGTCATGCATGATTCAACAGTTTCACATTTCTCCTCTAGCTATTTCAGCTTTTACATTTTGCATTCTCTTTCATGCATCTGTACTCCTTTTGCCTACTTCATTTATTGCACCTTTATATGGTTCCTTTCTTCAATAAATTGCAATAGAGTGTACATTAACAAAGGCATTCTGCTGGGTCTCATCTGGTTTCCTAATTCATCCTCTGCTGCTTTCACTATTTCAATATCTGCTATGTTCCCTTCCCCATTGCTGTCAGTTGTTAAGTGATGCTTCCTTTGAAAAGCTACACGAACAGCACTTCCTTCAATTTATCCATGTTAAATTTAATTTTTTCAGCTATAATCTGCAGTTCATAACCAACAAATTTCGGTCACAGTCCACATCTGCCCCTTTTCCTTCCCCCAGTTATTGTATTTTTTCCTTCTCTTTCCTTTCCTACAACTAAATTCCAGCAAAACTTGAAGTAAGTAATTAGAAAATTCCTACTTTGAAGAAAAATTTGAGGTTATTGAATATCCTTACACTAAAGTATGTAACTGAACGCTGAATTCTAGACACAGAAGCAAAATACACATGGAATCTAGTTTTGTGTCTTGAATTATGTTTGTTGATTACATTCCAGTAACAAAAACCATTAAGTAAATGTACTGGGATGAGAATGTAAGAATTCTAATATCTTTAAAGCAGCCTTCACAAGATTGAGGTGTTTACTTTATTGCTCACTACTGCAAAAGACACACTTTATTTAATTTAGAGAACAAGGAGTGAAAATATGTAAAATAAGCAACACTCTTGTCTTTATGTCAGTACAACAAAAGACACTTCTCATGGCAAAATATGCTGATTGAGCTTCTTGCTTAGTTTATGCATACATCAACTACATTTGTAACTTCTCATGTCCGAACAAGGAATTTTACACATTTATTTAGTGTGTGACTATTACTATCTACTTCTGGCACTATCAACTCATTTTTATTAGCTTTACACTGCATAATACGACTAAGGCAAACTGATAGTTGTGGACTTTTAGGCATGTTCAGCTACTATATAAGCAGTGTATTTTGAGGTCGAGTTTGGTCCCTTTATTACTAGGCCACTCACTTTCCCTATTAGTCTTAACAGAAGGGGATGCAGTTTTTATCATGTTGCGCAGTCTGTTAGTGTCTTGTGATATGTTTTACATTTATTAATTTCTTGTGTGTTTGTGCACTACCTTACAAGCAATGGTTAGCTGAATTTTCTTGATGTGGCAGTGTTGTGTTCTTGACAACAAGGCTACTGGCACATGTGGTGGTCTCATTTGTAATTCGGCAAACCTATTTGTCGTATTGGAGGATGGTGGTCTCCGCTAAAGGTGACAGGCATTTATCTAGAAATTTTTTGAGAGCCTCAAGCTCATATGCAGCTTTGTGTAGCTACTGGGCTGGGACATTCCACGGGATGTGGTAAACTCCACATAGTGCCTAGTTTTCAGGGTTTGTAGTCTCTGCAAATGTATCTTCTACATATTGACCCACACTGCTCTCCCACAGTCCATAACAGAATGATTGTAAAGTAAAAAAAGGGTCAGGCCACAATTGATAGATAGGTTAGATGTCTCATTAAGTAGTGGGTAAAGTGCTCCTAGCCACTGTTCTGTTTCCCAATGGAGATCTAGAACTTGCTGACAAGAAGTCAACTCGCTGTCCTAAGATAACCACATTTGGTGGTTCCCCTCCATTGTACGGGCTCTCCAAATAATTGTCTGATCGAAGGTCCAGCTGTAGTGTTCTGGTAGTCATGACTTAGCTCTTTTAGCATTAAAGCAAGTTCAGCAATTGGATGCCCATCCCACTAGTTCCCAACAGGTGGCTTGCAGTTGGTGGTAGATAGTCAGTTATCACCTATTTCTTGTGACGAGAGCCGTGTCATACACAGAGATGTCTCATTACTCTCGGAATCACTGGTAGGTCGGCTGTAGACTGAATACAATGTGTGGCTGAGCACTCCAACTGCTAGTCTTTTGATGGAAGTGGTTGGCTCACCTGCTCTGATGGAGAATGTCTGCCCTGAAGATACCTTACTATTACTGTGATGTAGAATTGTAGAAACCTAATGTGTGTAGCTCATACTTGATTCCAATGATTTCTTATGTTCAAACAGATAGCTCCACACTATTCTTTGCTGTTGCAGGCTGTCACAATTTCTTTGACCACTGAGTATCTACTGCGGCATCAAGCCACCTTTCGAATAGCATGTATGTGGGGGGGGGGGGGGGGTGGCAAACATTACAGATTTTTAACTGTCCTTTAATGTCATTGGAAGACCACATGTACAGGCTAGGAGTAATACTGGGCACGGTACTGATATCTAGAAGACCCCACATTATGTTCTCCTATTTGGATGTTAGATTCATGCCTGTGACACAGTCAGTGAGACCATCTGCTTTCTCTTATGATGCTACAACTCATTGCACACAAGAGGGGTACAAAGGTATAGTTGGAGGAGAAAAAATTTGTGATCCACATACAGATTTTATGAAGATCACAGAATACACCAACAGGATATTTCTTAATTAGCTCTGCCAGGACTTCTGTTCCAAGTCTTATATTTGATTTCTCTGTGGAGAATCTTTTACAAAAACTTAAGTGAGGGGCAAATTAACAAGTTGTGCACAGCTAAATACGTAAGCCAGTACTTTATCATACGCCAATTTCTCAATAAAAATTGAAAAGACAGGAAAGAGTGAAACGGGTCTGTAATTAGCAGTGGTTTGCTAATGTCCAAATTCATGTGCCTTGATTCAGAGACTGATTACAAAGATAACTCAATTACAGTCCTATCAAGCCAACAGAACATTTTAAATTTTCTGATGAAACCATGATGGCATCCAGCACAATAACAACTTTTTAGCAACATGAACTTTGTAATCTCCTTAGGGGTTGTATTTGTGCCAATGGAGAGTCATATGAACATGTCACTATTTTCTCCAAGAGCTATTTTCTGGTAACTGAATTTCATTTTGATAGCTGTTTGGGTTGTTTTGTGTTTAATAATAATCCAAATAATTTTTGCTTTATTCGTTGAGTGTTTCATTTGAGCATAGTGCTACATTTCCCCTTAAAAAAAAAAAAAAAACTGCGTGGTGGATTTCACAGTGGTAAGGGAGTTTGAACTATTGACTACAGCTTTTCCTCTAATTAAGTAGACAATACTTTTGTTCTAATATCTGTACCTAGCTGATCAATATATTTTATTGTTAAAATTTGATTATCAGGGTCAGGTAAAACAAAGACTATTTGTTTTACATGTAAATCACTGAGGGTAATTGAAGATAAGAACAGATGTCAAGGCTGTTTTAATATGCCATTCAATACTTGTTGGAAACCTTACTGCAGTGAATAGAAGCTGAACATAAACAACTGTGTCTGTTCTTTGTGTTACAGAAAATAATATGCGTTGTACCTTGGGTGAATTTCTGTCTGCCATTTTATTTTACTGTATGGAGATGACAAGTACACCATTTTCACTAACTAGGTTTCTGTTTTTTTATGAATGTCACTAAATGCATTTTCCTTAATAAGTGGTTTTGCAAAGTTGGAGTGTTTAGTTTGCTAAATTAGAGAGTAGAGTAACTTGACAGCTGGGGAGGGGATGTCAGTTTCCTCACCTCTTAGTCTTTCCTCCTCTTCTAAGTCACAATGAAAAGCCTTTGGCCTAGTCTGGCTTAGTCCACCACTGCCAGCATGCACTGTTCCCACAGCACCATTTCCACCACATCTGCTATCCACATAGCACAACAAGGAACAATGATTACCAAGCAGATGTCCATCGCTGTACTTCATTCATGCCACCACCAACACAGCTTTTTCACTTTGTTCTGACTGATCATTCATTTATTTTTTGCTGCATATAATTATTGTTTATTTACAAAGAGAGCTATGACTTTCATCATGTACTATCGCTGTTCTTGTTAAATAGTTAATACAACAAGGGAGTCACATGCAAGGTGTATGAATTTCTTCCTGACTTTACAGAAAATCTTATAGAACAGATGAAATCTTATCAGCACCTCAAGCTGCAACAGCAAAGGTGTGTGGCATTTCACTGGAAAATGTACAAAGAATATGTTGCTCAAGCATGAAGAATGAAAACCTATGATCAAGATGGTAAATTTCAATTACTAATGGAAGATATTCATGGCATGAGAGTCACTGATTTGGACTACCACCAGGATGGCACCGTTTACTGGACTTCATTGAATGGAATTTTGTGGTTGCAGTGAGTGTCCCAGAAGACAACAAGACTGATTTCAAAACGAACTACCATTCAATCAGAAGAATCCTGAAATCTTTAGCATTCAGAAACAGAAAAAAAGCAATGACAGAAGGCACATTCTGATGAAAAGATGTAATATTTATCTATTCCGACAACAATGCACAGCATCAGGAAGGAAAAACATTGTGATCCATCCTGATTAGACCTCGTACAATTACAATTGTGTCTAGAAATATTTGGCTGGATTTGAAGGGCAATGGCTGACATGCACAATCACTACAGCACAACTGCATAAAAATTGTGCAAAGCTAATACGAGGCGTGTTTTTTTAAGTAAGTACCTTTTTGTCACACCGCAGCCGCAGTGCTGCGGTTGGCGTTCTGCGCATGTGCACTGGGTACCTACGTCTGTTGTCTATGCACTGACGCCATTGCAGTTAGATTCTTCCTTGTTTACGTTGTGTACTGAGTGTTTAAGATGCCTCCGATAATCATGAGTCCTGCTGACTGTGAAGTAAGGGCTGTTATAAGATTTCTTAGTGCTAAAGGCCTAAAAGCGATCGATATTTATCGTGAGATCTGTGCAGTTAACGGAGAAAACATTATGAGTAATGGAATGGTAAGAAAGTGGGTGAGAGCATTTAAAGATGGCCGCACAAATGTGCATGATGAACAACGGAGTGGGCGTCCTTCGGTCGTTAATGAAAGTTTGGTGCAGGAAGTGGACAGTAAGGTGAGAGAAAACAGACGATTTATGATTTCTTCCTTGTGGGATGACTTTCCTGATGTTTCTTGTAGTGTTTTGTATGGCATTGTGACCGAGCACTTGAATTACCAAAAATTGTGCGGAAGTTGGGTACCAAAAATGTCAACAGATGTGTACAAAACCAAATGTTTAGACAGTGCATTGACTTTCCTTGAGCGGTACCATAACGACGGTGATGATTTCTTAAGCCAAATTGTTACGGTCGATGAAACATGGGTGGCCTACGTCACACCAGAATCAAAGTAATGGTCCATAGAATGGCGTCATTCAGATTCACCCAGAAAAGTGAAGTTTAAGCAAACAATTTCTGCCCAGAAAATCATGTGCACAGTTTTTTGGGACAGAAAAGGAGTATTGCTTGTGGAATTTCTGCCTCGTAATGAGACAATCAATGCAGCAGCTTACTGTAAGACACTGCACAATCTGTGCAATTCAATTCAGAACGAAAGATGTGGCAAGTTAAGCAAGGGCATCGTTTTGCTGCAAGACGATGTCCATCCGCACGTGGCGAATCAGACCAAAAATCTCATCAAATCTTTTCGAT
Organism: Schistocerca nitens; assembly: GCF_023898315.1. Lineage (NCBI taxonomy): Eukaryota > Metazoa > Arthropoda > Insecta > Orthoptera > Acrididae > Schistocerca > Schistocerca nitens. The sequence goes on from NC_064617.1 coordinate 635,511,393, forward strand.
GGGAAACTATAGACCGTCCTCCGTACAGCCCCGATCTTGCGCCCAGTGACTACCATCTGTTCCTGCACTTAAAGAAACACCTGGGCGGTCAGTGTCTTCAAGACGATGACGAAGTCAAAACAGTGGTGATGCAATGGTTAACAAGTCGGGCAGCAGACTTCTATGAGGGTATTAAAAAACTGGTACAACGTTATGACAAGTGCCTCAATATTGACGGAAATTATGTAGAATAGCAGATTAAGGTACAGGCTTTCATGTAAGAATAAAATTATTGAGATATCTTAGCACTTTTTTTTAAATTTCAAAACGGTACTTATTTAAAAAATACACCTCGTATTTACACCCAACAAACCTTGCAATTATCATGAGGAGATGAAAAGTGATGTGCTTAAACACTGGTTTTGAGAGTTATGTGATTTAGAGGAGGTTGTGTGATCATTATGGGGGGGGGGGGGGGGGGAAAGAAGAAAAGAAAAGAAAGGGGGTTGAAAATTCCTAATCCAAACAGAGGAGAGGAAGAAATTATGCAGTGGTTGTAAGAGGAAACTACTTCAATTTTGGGAACCAATTTGAAAACAGCTTAGCATCAGAAATAGCTTAGGAGACTACGAGAATTCCCCCTTGCCACTGACAATACATACCAATAGAAAATTATGGACAAAGAGAAGGTTACTTCAGAGACTGCCAATTATAGATGCAGAGAATTTACTTGAGAAAGCCACTGAGAATTAAATGGTGGAAGGCAGAACTAAGAGCATAGATTACATAAAAATGTCCAAGAAAATTGCTTTTGGAAGGAAGGCAATGGCAAAAATGATGTTGAAAGCATCATCATAGCTTCAATTGAGTCCTCTGACACTGAATTTTCAAATACACTCAGTTCTACAGAAAACGACAATTAACCAACAATAAATTATATTTACTGTTATGCTCTTTGTTCTTTTCTTCCCTCAAAGCTGTAAGCACCATTTCCTATCACTGTTCCCTTTTCTCTCGCCTCCCAAAATTTGCCAATATGAAGTGTAATAGTTTCTGCTCACACACTGCCTTTGCACTCATCATATCAGCACACACTCCACTGCAGAGTTAAAATTTCATTCTATGGTACTGTTAGCTGAGGAGCAGAAGACCTGGAGTTTTTGGTTTGTACTTATGTTAAAACTGACGTGCAGAGCTAATGAATGCTGTAACACCTACACAATCAAAATTGAAATAGCTATATATTTTAACAGGAGAGCAGTAATAGTGCATTTTGCTACAATATACCTTATAATCATATGAGAATACGTTAATTTGGAAATGCTCACGACTGGAGCTATGGCTGGCCATTTTACTACAGTATTTCAAAACATTTTTTGATGTATGGTGCCACAGTCATAATAAATTGTTTATGTCATTCTCCATTTCTAGCTCTAAAATCTTTGCCATAATGTGCTATTAGCCAATTTTGGTAATCATACCATTTTCAAGTGACCACCTGCATAGCCATATTATGAATGTGTCACACAGCTTCCTTGGCACCATTCTTTGATTGGAAAGTTTACACACTGTCGCAGGTCTGATGAAGGCTTCTGCTTACTCCTGACTGTTGTTGCAGCGAGCAGATGTGTACGGAAAAATGTGCAGAAAAGGTAGATGGGGTACCTTCCATACTTGCCCCTCTAACCACCATTTTCACTGTTCCATACTATATTAGCTTTTGCAAATATAACTTTTTTCCACAGTTTTTCTTTTAGATAAATTTACTCTAAATTTATATAGGTAAGCCAGTGGGATAGGTTGGATACTGCTTCAGTCAGACTATGTGCTTCTGGCAATTAGCCATGACAGTAGCATTTTACCAGAACAATTCAGATGCAAACTACGTTGTATATGACATGTCCGAGTGAGGAGCAATGTTTCTTCCACAAACGTGTGAACAACCCTCTTCTCTGTCCTCAGATAGCTTCATGCACAGTTCAGCATACTGCTCAAATAATGATTTAAAGTGGAACATCAACTGCTCAAGTTCAGTCAAGTGATAGTAATAACAATGGTAGTTCCATTATATTATCATTCAGAGAGTGGGAGCTGGAGCAGTGACAGTGGGTGGCTGGGTTAAGTCACTATTTGTTTCCACCTTTCCTGGGATAAGCGTAAAATTTATAATTACAGGTTGTTCTAGTGTTGGCGGAGATCCAAGGGTAAATGTTATTACCAAAGTGGTTTTTTGTTTACATCTTTCCCTTTTACTGATTTTTTCTTTTAAAAATTTCTCTGATTTTTTTTATAAGGCCCATGCCCTTGTTATTTGTGTGTGGATTAGTTACAATTCAGGATGGGCACACTGTGTTTTCTCCAGTGATGCTATTCGAGGACATAGGGTCTCCTGCTTTATCAACACAGGGGTGGTATGAGTGGAGTTTAAGAGGGGTGGTAGAGTAACATCTCTCATGAATAGTTGGTAGTTCAGAGCTTTGAATGGGGGACATGCTAGCTGTAGCTTCTGCAAAATTTGTGATAATGTCAGCGAGACATGCTTATTGTTTGCAGGCTTCAATGCATGACAGAACACTGAAGGTTACATATTCAAGCATTCAAAAAAACACCTGTTACTGAGGACGGCGTTGGTTTGGGCAGTTTCTACACACTGACTGTTTACAAGGTTGGTCATCTTGTGGAGTTCTGCACAGTGGAATGATACAACCAAAATACCTCATGGGTGGCAGGATGTTGGGTTCAACATCATATCAACATATAACCTTGATGTTTGTCAATAGGATTTGTTGTTTAAATGCCAATATGGAGGCCCTGTGTCCAACTGATTCTCTTTTAGACCTCTCTGTACATAACATACTAAATAAATACTGTGACATTCCATTAGATCTCTGTGAAACATGTCTTTGTTCTTAATGCTTTTGTGTGGGTGGAACAGTGACAAGGAGCACCAGCTTGATACAAGATCGAGTACTTGAGGCTGGGTTGCATTAGCTGCTTTAATCTATAAGGATCCATTCTGCACTATTTTTCAATGTAGGTACTCTAACACATCTTCTATACAGGGTGTCCCAGGGACGACACGAATGATCACTTGAAGCGTTAAACTTCATATGTGCATGTCCCCTGTTCTGAATGGTTGCCGAGATTGAACACATTTAGTGTGCATTGTTATTTATTTTCTGTAGCATGCATTTTACAAAGTCTCAATTTAAAAACACATATTTATTAACACATTCGTGTCCAAGCATTATTGTACACATCACATTACTGCACTTTACAGTTCACAATAAATGTTTATGAATTTCCCACTACCAATGTCAGTTCCTTTGTGCACTCTTGGGAGAACATGTTGCCTGTCTGACTGTCTCTGCATTTTCCCTACAAGGGTAGCAGCATCTATGATACAATCCAGCAGTTCATCTCGTATATTCACCTTCCGTTTGTACATGACTCCATCCAACCTCATAAACAAAAAGCTAACGGCGTAAGGTCTGGCAATTTTGATGGCCAATTAATTATAATACCACAACCAATAGAGCAACTACGGTGTGTGTGGCTGAGATCTTCTCTCACACATCTGGCAAAATGTGGAGGGGCTCCGTTGTGCTGGAAGTACACTGCAGTCCGTGTGGCCAAATGAATGTCCTCATGGTGTTAAACTAATTTTCCAAAAAATGCAAGTAATTCTTTGCCAATCATTCCTTCTCAAATGACTGGACATATTGACATGTTACCAATCACGCCACACTAAACACTGAGACTTTTATCCATTGTGGATGTGGAGCACTGCGACTGTGGTGTGAACAGGTTTTCAGAAATTACTGCAACCAGTCGCCTTTTATGTAGATGTATTTTATTTAACCATGACCGGTTTCGAGCTGCCTAGCAACTCATCATCAGATGGTGTATACATTTAGTGCTTTTTTGTACCCATTGTGTGGGTGGTTGAGTATCTGTGGAAATAAATCTTTTTGCAGGTATATATATCTCTTTTAGGACGTATTTTTGAAACCATTGTGTCTTGTTTTTCACAATTTCACAAGTTAAAACTTTCACTAGATGTATATTACTTTTATGAGGCACTGTTGGAAACATATATCTAGATATATCTAGATATATCTAGATATATCTAGATATATCTAGATATATGTTTCCAACAGTGCCTCATAAAAGTAATATACATCTAGTGAAAGTTTTAACTTGTGAAATTGTGAAAAACAAGACACAATGGTTTCAAAAATACGTCCTAAAAGAGATATATATACCTGCAAAAAGATTTATTTCCACAGATACTCAACCACCCACACAATGGGTACAAAAAAGCACTAAATGTATACACCATCTGATGATGAGTTGCTAGGCAGCTCGAAACCGGTCATGGTTAAATAAAATACATCTACATAAAAGGCGACTGGTTGCAGTAATTTCTGAAAACCTGTACACTAAACACTGATCGAAAAACAAATTTGGAAATTGGTTTCCGCTGCAGCATGTGGATTTTCCTGTGAGCATCGATGATTATTGTTGATTCCACTCTGTGCAAACATGACTCCATCAGCCAATAGTATTTATAGAAGCAAATGAGAATTGTCATTTAAGCAGTAACAAAATTCATGTTGTGTGGCATTGCCGCCAATGTGAAGATTGTGCAGACATTGTATGTGACATGGATAACAAGTTTTCCCCATGTAATGTTAGACATTGTGACATTGATACATGCAGAAAGTCACTGTACATTGGTAGTAGGACTACACTGCACCATTTCAACAGTATACTGCTTTTCCTGCACAAGTTGTTGAGCAACATGGCCAGGAAAAAAATGGGAACTTGGAAGGATAGGCGTTTCACTGTGTGTGCTGAAAACTCTGGTAAACACGCAATGATTACGAATTACATGTATTGAAAAGCACTGTCAGTATTCTTCGACAGCAGGAGGAGCACCACCATTCCAGAAGCTGTAAACATACTCCAAATCTGCATATGTGGCATTTTTGCCAACACATGTACAAAGTTAACTATTCCTTATCTCATATTAACTCTATCCCTTGCACTAGTTCACTCAACAAACCATGAACAACTGTGTATTCAAGGGGCTAGTTTATTGGCAGAAAAACAATACCAGCAAAGAGGTCAAAAGCAATGAGGCTGGCTGGGTTAACAATATGTCAAAGAGATTGGTTGCATACGACACATACATGCACACCACTAGCCCACAGACAAGTGTACATTAAATGTGTTCTATTTCAGAAACCATTCAGAATAGGACATATGTCTTTGTGAAGTTTTCTGTTTCAAACTTTTGTTCCTGTAACATTCCTAAACATTGACTATTCCTCCTGGGACACCCTGTATCATCCATAAAAAGTAAAATTTTCATTATGAAGGAATCACCTTCTGTCCTAGAACAAACTTAGTACTTGGTACACTATCTAGTTCTTTGCTTTCTAGCTAATCCCTTTTTATTTATAGTAACTGAGCCAATGAATCTATGTACTCAGTAACTATTTTTGTGTAGTTGGCTATGTACTGCTTATCCATAGAGCTTTCAGCTGGTTTTTATTTATGACAGTAAATTTATTTACAGCTGCAATTTTTCCTTGATTTTTATCTTATATATGTATAACTGATTTCAAGACAATATTGTCTAATCTTCAGACACCTGCTAGGCATATTTTTTGAATCAAATGCTGCATGTAACATAACCGTCTTTCCACCAAGTGAGAAATCTATAAAGTGCTGCCACACTTTTTGGTAACAAACCGTATTCTGTGTCAAAATGAAATTTCTTTCATTTGGTCTTAGAACACTTGTTTTAACACAGTGAGAGGAGTGTCTTTGATACATATTATTCAACTGTGTGGCAGATGCACTACAGGCACCTCCCTTGATGGAACAGCAGTTAAGTATTTATGGCATATGATTCATGAAGTGCGCCTAACATACCTGAAGATGATACAATATTGTCTTGAAATATGTTTCATGTATTTGAGATAAACATCAACATAAAATAAAATAAATATAGATTTACACAAACTGATTTGCACTGGAATGAACAGTCAGCATCTGATTTAAGTAATAGTGTTGTGCAACTACGAGTATTCTTCCAGAAGAAAGCTTTCTGCAACAACTATAGTAACATTGTATTCCATTTCACACTGGTATCCAGTTACAGACCTAGAATAAACTTTTGTTTATGTGTTAATATTGTTTTTGTTTTCACTATAAGAGAATAAATTTATTTTTATATCTCTATAAAATGTGAGACTGGTTCACTCTCTGTTGACTTTTCCCAACATAATTTACCCCATTATGGAACTCAAAACTTCAAAACTGTGGTAAAAGACTGTAGTCCATTGTCTTTGTTAACAACCAGTGTGTACTGTAGGTTTTCCTATTCATTATTAACTTTTGAATACTGATGAAACACCATCAGATCCAAGAAAGTTTCACATTATAAAATATCCAATAATGGAACTAAAATGTGGAGTTGTTAATTCGATTTTTGGTTTGTTTTCACTACTATATGGAGAGAAGTATTTCCATTTTGTTGGTTTTGACAGTGAGTTTTTGTGAAGCTGTCCGTGCAGGTGTTCGTGCATTTCTCACTTTCCTTAAAATCTTTCATTCAAATAACAATTTAAAGTTACAACATAAAGTAGATAAATAGCATATACCCAGATTAAATCAATTGTACAGGAACCTCTGACAATAATCTTCTGTATACATGTAATTATATATTAAAACAGACACCATACATCTTTTTATTAACAAGATAAATAACTTACATACTTCTTTACAGGCCAAACAGCTGCAAAGTGTACTTTTCTAGTTCACTATTTTGTAACAACATTCCCAGAACATTACTTTAATGTTCACACAAATGCAATCAGTCAAAATTTAACCCTGAATAAATTATGATCCACGTCACCTAGAAAATAAACAAATATGTAAATAAGAAATTATAAACAATAATTAATGTTGGCACATCAAACAAATATTAGTGATATGTGGTACAATCCATTACACTATGCAACAAGTGAAATGTCTGCAAAGCAGTAGAATATGAGGAACAGGGGTAGAAGACTATAAGGAGACTGGAAAAGTAAAGTGCTTGATTCAAACATCTACTCTGTCCAGTCACATGAATGTGAGTACTTGTCAAAAGCTTTTGCGGTGCAGACTACTTTGAGACATGCAAGACGAGTGTCAATGAGGTCCTCAGTAGTACCAAAAGCAAAGCTGAGTCATGGCGACCCCAGTGCCCTGGCCAGCTGCCATAGGTTTCTCGGCTGAGGACCCATGACATAAACAGCTTGATTGAGGCGGTCCCACAGATTCTTGACTGGGTTTAAATCTGGGGAATCTGGTGACCAGAGGAGTACGATACACTCATCCTGTTTCTTTTTGAACCATGCACTAAACCATGAGCTGTGTAACATGTACTGTCTTGATAGTAGCTGCCATCATGCCAGGGAAAAACAAACTACATGTAGGGATGGACATGGTTCCCTAGAATAGATGCATACTTGTGTTGATCCACTGTGCCTTCCAGAATGATGAGATCACACAGGATATGCCATCAAAGCATTCTCCAGACCATAATGCTCCTTGCTCTGTCCTGGACGATTCCGACTACAATTGCATGGTGTTTGCTTTCAGATGCTTCACGCTGTACATGCCAACAGCATCTCAGTCAACAGGAAAGGCGATCTGTCGCCGCTCAGTGGACACCCAATTGCGGTACTGGCATGCAAATTCCAGTCTTCATCGCAGACGAACATCAGTCAGCATGGGTGCATGAGCCAAGTGCCCGCTGGGGAGGCCCACACGCAGCAACATTTGCTGAACAGTTATGAAGGTGACACTGTTAGTAGCCTCTTGGCTCATCTAGGCAGTCAGTTGCACAACAATTGCATGTCTGTTCACCTGTACGCATCTCCACACTCATCCATCCCTGTCATCAATGGCCCATGGTGCACCACAGCTGTCTCAGTGCCAGTTTTGGATAGCACCATTTTGCCATTCAAGGTATACATTAATGACAGTGGCATGCAAACACTTTACAAACTTAGCCATAATGGAAATGCTTCCTCCCTTGGCCCAAAAGCGAATTATCATGCCATTATGGACATCCATCAGATAATTCACTCCATTTCCGCATTACGACAACGACTGCACTGTTTCTAGTGTCCACCAATGCCCTATATATACCCTCCACTGCTAGTGCTGCCACCTGCATTCTGCAAGGTATTATCACACGCTAATTTCCAAAATAGGTCATGGTCACATTAATCTGACTGGACCAAGAAAAAATTATGTACATGGATGGTGACAGACAGTACTGGTAACCATATACAGTGAAAAACATGTTTGTGGTGCAAATTCATATGAGTAAATGGCAATAAAAAGAGAAGCTTTCGAGGGGCATTGAAGAAAATATCATATTAGATTGGGGTACTGATAAAAGCTGTAGGAAGAAAATTAATGTCCCAAGTCAGAGGCCAAGTTCGGCACACAGTTTTAATCTACAGGGGCAAGGAAGTTTAAAATTAGCACACAGTCCGCCACCAAATGAAAATTCATTCTGGAATGGGATGGGAGGTTGGTGCACTTTGACTGCTACATAGATTTATAATCATTAAAGACAGAGCTCTGTGTGACGGTTCATTTAGGCCTAGGGGGGGTCTCAATTGGTATTTTTAAACTCAGTCTCTATCATTCTTGGGTTAAAGGGCAATGAGGGAAACCTGCTATGGATGCACCTCGACAACAGAATGAGTAACACATCCCTCATCAATTGCTTTGATGAAGTTTTGTACTATGCAGTGGCATGATGAAGCTGGAAGGCAGGCTTACATACTCATTCAGGTATAAGAGCCTAGTGGTCACGAACACAGCAAGGTATACTCGCCCATGGTAATGTTTGTTTGAAACCTATGTCATACCTGTAGTAGTTACGGACTGTAGCAGCTCCAGGAACTCTAAGGTTATTTGTAAATTTCAGATAGACATAGGTTCTTAGCTGCTAAGTGATGCTTTCCTTTTTTATGTTTTATTTGTGGTTTCTGGATGACAGCTATATGTACTGGAAATTCACCTCAGTATTCAATGTTCCCTTGTAAAAATGCTGTAAATCTGAGAGTGGCAGTTTACTAATATTGGTAACTGATAGTTACTGAAAGAAGGTTTTGACCTTTTTTCTCAAGTCAGGGAATTGCACACGATCTTAAAATACGAACCCATTTCCTGCATGAAGAACTGGGCAGAGGGAGAGAAATGTTTCTTTGACAATGTAGTGATAAAATTTTATGCAGGCAGAACTAGCAAATCTGAGGTCTAAGAATAAGCTGCTGCGTTGTTTTAGATTCAAGCTATGGAAAATTGCAACTACAGCAGATATATACAGAAATTCTTGATTTTTGTTGCAGAATGGAAATAAGTAAGAGCCAGACATTATACAGTCTTCCATCGCTGTTAACTGAGGCTTTTTCTTTTTTGCCAACATACAGGTTTAAAGCTGGTTCATGAAGCTTTGCATGTAGGCTTTCCTCAGGATAGTTTTCATCTACCTTCAAGGGTCTGCCAGTTTTCTTTAGCATCTTTGTGCACATATTCACAGGTCAAACAAACCTGTGACCATTTGTACTGCTCTTCTCTGTATATGTTCAATATCACCTGTTAGTCCTATTTCGTTCAGATCCCTGAGCAATATTCTAGGATGGGTCACAAGTGTTTAGTATGCAATCTCCTTTGTACACCGACTGCATTTACCAAATATTCTACCAGTAAACTAAAGTCGGCCTACAACTGAATTTATGTGACCATTCCAATTCACATAACTTGAAAGTGTGACTTACAGGTGTTTGTATGAATTGATTGATTGCAACTGTGACTTTTATACACTGTAGTCAAAGGATACTATGTTTTCCTTTTTGTGAAGTTGCAGTTTTACATTTATGAACAATCTTGGCACCATTCTGAAATTTTATCAAGACCAGACTTAATATTTGTAAAGTTTTTTTCAGACAGTACTTCATTTTAAGTAATTGCATCATTTATAAACAATTATCCATGTTTCACCTGAATGACAACTGCTGCAATAGGAAGCACCCTCTGCCATTTACTAAACATTGATTTGAAGAGTATGGATGGAAAGGTAGATCTGATGGAATTTATAACATTATTAAGGCTTTATTTACCAACGGAACCTCAAATACTATCTTCTCTTGTGGGTCCTTTCTCCTGGATAGGAAATATGGATCTGTTGCTACTCATCCTCTTGATTGTGAGTGATGCGATAGTGGTAGGACTAGAAACCCTGTACAACGGAGACAGCGACCAGGAAGAACTCAGGGTGTTAAACTGATTCCCCTAATCAACAATGTGACTACAGAATTAACTAAAGCTAATACTGGTCTTATTTGGGCTTTAGTTAAGAACAGAACAGAACTGTCAACAGTGTTAAAGGATATCTTAGATTCTTGCCTTGTGCTGGAAAGGTAAGAGAATTATATATCCAATAAAAAATACAGATAAAATGCGGATGACCATAACATGGAGATCCATGGATAAAATAACACCTGCAGCATTTGTTGGGGGGGGGGGGGGGGGGTGTTTGACCTATTTAGTTAATGTCTATGACATGGGGCCCTGGAATACAAACAGTGAAGTGCTGACAAAAACTAACTTTTCACTGAACTATAACGTCAGTATTAAATACTTGTATACTATACAACATGATGGCAAAAATGAAAAGCATTGCAATATAGGCTTCACAGATAATGTCTGCTGTCTTCTGGAGAGTCACCAAAAAACTTTTTACACTGGACAGCAAAATAGTTTGGCTTTGAGAAAAACACTTCTATAATTGCATTGCCATTGTAGAAGGAAATAGAGAAGGACAAAGAAGATGGTAGTAAGTAATGGTTTTTAACATCTGAGGCTGGCAAAAAAAGACATCTCATATGAGTGTAGGAAATGTAATGATATAACATTGCACTGTACTACAAATAATAAATTTCAGTTTGATCTCTTTGTGTGTGTGAGTATTTCTTATGTACCTTGGCTATGATAGTAATTTAAACAAAAATATTATTGTTTACTTATGTATTTTCATATAACAATCCTTTTTTAGTTTTTCTGCAGTACATATCATTGTATTGAAGTTTTATCTGGGTATCCAGTTTCAACACTATCAATTTAACAATTGGCATGTTTAAAGTAAAAATTAAAGAAACAAAAGAAGTTTTAAAATTCCAACTAAACCTCTTTGCAAACACATTATAACTTCTGAAAGAACATTTCTTTTGAACATGGAAGTACCTTTACAGCAAACCTCAAGTAAGTGTTATAGAGCCATTACTGTTCATGAAGTATATTGAAAAGTTGTAGAATGCAGGGAAACCTACAGAGCGCAGACACTTTGTGCAGACACAGGCTCCTGACCTTCAAGATAAATATGCATATAAATAGGTGGTGCAGTTCAATTACATAATTGACCATCAGTCACTGGAAAGTGCAAAATACCCAGGAGTAATAATCTGGAGTGATCACAAGCAATTAATTGGAAATATGCTACTAAAATATACTTCACCAATGAAAGATATGAATATAATAGACGGAAAAACTCCACGTGGGAAAATATACAGGGCTATTACAAATGATTGAAGCGATTTCATAAATCCACTGTAGCTCCATTCATTGACATATGGTCACGACACACTACAGATATGTAGAAAAACTCATAAAGTTTTGTTCGGCTGAAGCCGCACTTCAGGTTTCTGCCGCCAGAACGCTCGAGAGCGCAGTGAGACAAAATGGCGACAAGAGCCGAGAAAGCATATGTCGTGCTTGAAATGCACTCACATCAGTCAGTCATAACAGTGCAACGACACTTCAGGACGAAGTTCAACAAAGATCCACCAACTGCTAACTCCATTCGGCGATGGTATGCGCAGTTTAAAGCTTCTGGATGCCGCTGTAAGGGGAAATCAACGGGTCGGCCTGCAGTGAGTGAAGAAACGGTTGAACGCGTGCGGGCAAGTTTCACGCGTAGCCCGCGGAAGTCGACGAATAAAGCAAGCAGGGAGCTAAACGTACCATAGCCGACGGTTTGGAAAATCTTACGGAAAAGGCTAAAGCAGAAGCCTTACTGTTTACAATTGCTACAAGCCCTGACACCCGATGACAAAGTCAAACGCTTTGAATTTTCGGCGCAGTTGCAACAGCTAATGGAAGAGGATGCGTTCAGTGCGAAACTTGTTTTCAGTGATGAAGCAACCTTTTTTGTTAATGGTGAAGTGAAGATACAATGTGCGAATCTGGGCGGTAGAGAATCCTCACGCATTCGTGCAGCAAATTCGCAATTCACCAAAAGTTAACGTGTTTTGTGCAATCTCACGGTTTAAAGTTTACGGCCTCTTTTTCTTCTGCGAAAAAAACGTTACAGGACACATGTATCTGGACATGCTGGAAAATTGGCTCATGCCACAACTGGAGACCGACAGCGCCGACTTCATCTTTCAACAGGATGGTGCTCCACCGCACTTCCATCATGATGTTCGGCATTTCTTAAACAGGAGATTGGAAAACCAATGGATCGGTCGTGGTGAAGATCATCAGCAATTCATGTCATGGCCTCCACGCTCTCCCGACTTAACCCCATGCGATTTCTTTCTGTTGGGTTATGTGAAAGATTCAGTGTTTAAACCTCCTCTACCAAGAAACGTGCCAGAACTGCGAGCTCGCATCAACGATGCTTTCGAACTCATTGATGGGGACATGCTGCGCCGAGTGTGGGAGGAACTTGATTATCGGCTTGATGTCTGCCAAATCACTAAAGGGGCACATATCGAACATTTGTGAATGCCTAAAAAAACTTTTTGAGTTTTTGTATGTGTGTGCAAAGCATTGTGAAAATATCTCAAATAATAAAGTTATTGTAGAGCTGTGAAATCACTTCAATCATTTGTAATAACCCTGTATATAAAAAACAAAGATGCTGTGACTTACCTAACGGGAAAGCACTGGTAGATAGACACAATAAAAAACACACAAAGAGACACACAAATTTCAAGCTTTCGCAACCTGAGGTTGCTTCATCAGGAAAGGTAAGTCTTTCCGCTCCCGGGATTGGAATGACTCCTTACACTCTCCCTTAAAACCCACATCCTTTCGTCTTTCCCTCTCCTTCCCTCTTTCCTGATGAAGCAACCTCGGGTTACGAAAGCTTGAAATTTGTGTGTGTGTTTTTTATTCTGTCTATCTACCAGCACTTTCCCGTTTGGTAAGTCACAGCATCTTTGTTTTTTATATATACTTTTCACCAATGAAAGAGATAGTTTACTGAATGCTTATTTGAATTATTCTTTAGTACTATTTGCGAGCCTCACCCTCAAAGGTAGGAGTGATAGAAGAAACAGTCAATGAAAAAGGTGTGTTTCATCACAGCTTTATCCAATAAGCTCGACGATGTTATGCAGACGTTCATAAAACTCCAGTGGCAGACACTAAAAGATAAGTGTAGTGTATCATGGAGAGATTTTTTGTAACAAGAGTGCAGATTCCGTGAAGAGTCAGCCACATATTACTTGTGTTTGTATGCATGCCTTGAAATGCTACGACAGAAAAATAAGAGTAATTCAAGCCTCATACAGAGGCTTATCCATTGCCATTCTTCCTGCACACCACTCACAAAAGGAACGGAGAAGAGAGGGGGGGGGGGGGGAGATACAATCATAGCATCTGGAGTATTCATGTACAATTGACCTTATCAAAACTAGGCAAGCATTTTCTTGATATAGATACTTGGGGACATTGATTAATGTATAACTTTAAGAACTTTCAGTATATCTCTCAGTGATAGCAGATACACCTGGCTATTAGAGAAAATTTTAGTGCAGTTAATGCACTACCTTAAAATGAAAGTAGTATTACTAGTTAGAACTTTACATGGCACCTGCATTTACAGATCATTTAATAAATGTGCACTAATGTTCAAGGTTACTCATTATTAACAGCACACTCGGAAACTGCAAAATAGTCAGGCACTCATATATAAGGGCCTTTTGAGGTTCCCAAGAGAACAAAGACAATACTTTTAACAACTGGCTTGCATTTCATAACCACATTTGAAAATAAAACAACAAAATTCAGTAAAATTCTGTAAAATTTCGGCCAAAATGTAATACTGTATTTTTGTTTTCATGTATGAAGATGAAGCAGAAGGTCTACTGCTCTGCAACCATCAACAAACTCTGCCACATTCATTCATGAAGACAGAACCTGTATAAAGAATCTGGGTCACCAGGAACATTATCAAACAAATTACATCTGATCCATCATCAATCAAATCATTCAAAATACTAATGCCATGTGCTGCCAACCTCCCACAATTTATGGACTTTATATGGAAGCGATTCCTCTTAGACCTGTTGTTACAGCCATCAACATCTACATCTACACTCTGCAAACCACTATGAAGTGCATGGTAGAGGACACATCCCATTGCACCAGTTATTAAGGTTTCTTCCCATTCCATTCACGTTTGAAGTGTGGGAAGAATGACTGTTTGACTCTCTCTGTGTGTGCATTAATTATTCTAATCTTATCCTCACAATCCCTATGTGAGCAATATATGTGAGATTGTAGTATATTCTTAGTCATCACTTAAATCACTTTTTTTGGAAGTTCATTAATAGACTGTCTCGGGATAGTTTACTTCTTTCCTCAAGAGTCTTCCATGTCAGTTCCTTCAGTATTTCTGTGATAGATCAAACTACCCTGTGACCATTCATGCTACTCTTTATATTTTCGATATCCCTGTTTGTCCTATATGGTATAGGTTCCACACACTGGAGCAATATTCTATAACCGGTCACATGATTGATATGTAAGCAATCTCCTTTGTAGACTGATTGCACTTCCGCAGTATTCTAGCAATAAACCCAGACTGCTACCTGCTTTGCCCACAGCTGAGGGTATGTGATCATTCTACTTCATATTCCTACAGTGTTACAAACAGGTATTTGAATGAGTTGGCCAATTCCAACTGTGACTCATTGATGTTATAGCCCTAGGATACTATGTTCTTTCATTTTGTGAAGTGCACAGTTTTACATTTCTGAACATTTAAAGCAAGTTGCCAATTTCTGCACCACTTTGAAATCTTACTGTGATCTTACTGAATATTTATGCAGCTTCTTTCTGACATGACTTCATCATAGATAACTGCATCATCTGCAAAATGTCTGAGGTTACTATTAATATTGTCTGCAAGGTCATTAATATACAACATGAACAGCAAAAGACCTAACACACTTCCCTTGAGCACACCCGAAGTTACTTTATGTCCGAAAATGACTCTTCAGCCAAGATAACATGCTGCGTCCGCCCTATCAAAAAAATCCTTAATCCAGTGACAAATTGAGACCCCATATGATAGTACGTTTGACGATAAGCATATGTGTGGTACTAAGTCAAATGCTTTTTGGAAGTCAAGAAATACAGCATCTACCTGACAGCTTTGATCCAAATCTTTCTGTGTGTTGCGTGAGAAAAGTGCAAGCCGAGTTTCACAATATCGATGTTTCTAGAATCTATGCTTGCTGGCATTGAAGAGGTCATTCTGTTCAAGATACCTTAGTATGTTTGAACTCAGAATATGTTCTAAGGTTCTACAATAAATGGATGTCAAGGATATTGGACGGTAGTTTGCGAATCACTTGTACTGCCCTTCTTGTAAACAGGTGTGAGCTGTGCTTTTTTTCCAGGAAATATGCACAGTTTCTTGTTCTAGGGAATAGTTGGTACAGGTGCTAACTCAGCAGCAAATTCAGTATAGAATCTGATACGGATTCCATCAGATCCCGTAGCTTTGTTCAATTTGAACTAATTTGACCGTTTCTCAACACCACTGACACCAATACTTATTTCATTCATCTTTTCAGTGATACGAAGATTAAATTGGGACAATTCTCCAGGGTTTTCCTTTGTAAAGGAACTTTTGAAATCAACATTAATCATTTCAGCTTTGCTTTGTTACCCTAAATTTCAGTTCTTATCTCATTCGATAGGTACTAGACACTAACTTTGGTGCCACTGTGGGCCTTTGCATACGACTAGAATTTCTTTGGGTTTTGTGAAAGTTCATTTGACAATACTCTGCTACGGTAGTCACTCAAGACATCACACATTGCTATCTTGACAGCCAAACATGTTTAATCAGCACCTCTCTATCTATAGCCTTGTACTTTGTTTTACATCTATTATGCAGTAATCTCTGTTTCTTTACAGTGACTGTATATCATGGAGATTCCCTCCCATTACGAACTGTTCTACTACGTATATATCTATCCAGTGTGTGGTCAACTATTCTTTTATACTTGAGCTATAGTTCCTCTACATGCTCTTACGCCGTGATGGAAGTTTCAAGTTCCTCACTGAGATATGACACTACTGGTTTTTCATCTAATTTACTGAACATATATATCTTTCTGCTTGTTTTAGCTGCCCTTTGTACACTGGCAACCATTGTTGCCAAAAATGCGTCACAGTCACTGATACCAATTTCAATGTGGACATCTTCAAGGAGGTCAGGTCTGTTTGTTGCCATTATATCCAACATATTTTTATAATTAGTGGGGCTCCTAATCGCTCCCTCATCATCCACTGGTGAAACAGGTGACAGATCAAACAGCATTCAACATGTGGTACACTGGGCACTACATTACGGCTCTTCAGCAGTTATGAATCAAAGAATGGATTCATTACAACATACATACACTACCACAACGGAGAGACAAGGCAAGCTCCCCTTCTTGGGTGTACTGGTTGAGCACAAGGTAGGTGATCAACTCCGTCACTCACCACATAGGAAGTAAAATCACACTAACCAATTCCTTCAAGTAATTAGTATCCAAAAACCTCTTTGCTAGAATACTGCCTTAAACATTTCCATACATAACTTACATGTAACAGCATCAAATTAACCAATCCAGAATTTTAATGTTACCTGCTGTTAGTTGACTTTTTTTCGCTGTGGCTCTAGCAGACCAAGTTCCTCTATTGATTCTTGCAACTTTTGACCTGACTTCTTGTTTTTCACTGTACCTATTTTTCTGAGGTTAGTGTAGGTTAGGTTCTCAATTGATGGGAAGAAATAAGACAGAGGCATTTTACAGTACTTACTAGCTAATTAACTCCACCCTTCCCCATCACCAAAATCTTAAAAGTCACAAGATGCCAACAATAGTCACAATAGGGGCGGACCTTTTAAGAAACAGCTACGTTCCAGAACTACCCATCTAAATCATGGAAAGAGAATGAGATACTGTTGAATTGATGGAACAATAGAAGCAATGACAGAATAAAATGTAATTACATGAAAAGTGAGCATCATTCTTTGCCAATTCCCTCATCCAGCATTCTGATAGATCCTGTCTACGAAAGCAAGGGTTTCTTATGGCACTTAGTTAAAAACCTGTAAGCTAAAACTGGATTATGAATTAAAAACCAGCAAACAAGCAACCAAAACAGCAACACTCGTACAATTAAGCTGTATCTTCTGCAGAAGCAATAAAAAAATGTACCAAAATATACTAACCAAAAATCCAGCAAAGGAAGTCATAAACCCTTCTTTGGTTATCTCCCAAGCACCACCATACTCCTCCTCATCTATATTTTGAAAATTTGTGAAATATATGTATATGAGGCCAGCATTTATCAACACAAACCTGGAAAAGAAAATGACATGACACCGCTTAAAAAGGATGAATTTATTTCGAGTTGCCCTCACACACTTACAATTTACAAGTAACACTTATTAATAACAGAACTGTGGAAAGGGGTCAACTGAAGTTCCAGTATCGCCCCTCGGTTTATATACCTGTAACTAGCTATGTTGTGTTGTGCGAGGTCATGTTTGCATGGCATATTTGGAATGCATAATGCTTGAAGATGGTGTTCTGTTGTCTGTGGTGGCACAAATAGTGCTTTGATGTCCATGTGTGTGAGATTTACGTAGGTGTTGTTGGCAAGGCTTTGGACTTACATGGGGGCAGCGGCTACTCATCACCACCAATTTCATCCAAATTTGTGGTTTATGCAGTGCTTGGCCAGAAATGAAAGTGACTGAAGTGGGAGCTCCAAATGAGCATGTTTTTTTGTGCAGGTCAGGCGATACATCAGCCATTTACATTAGTGTAGTTTCCAGATAGCGATGGGCACAGCAGAAAGGACAGAGAACACTAATCAGAGGGTCGTGAGGCTGAGTTGTTATGCAGAAAGTGCTGTCTATTTTCTACTTTTACATCGCTGCAAATAAATCAGAATAATGTTAAATGTACTGTATTTGGTAATATTTTTATAAAAGGCAAGAAAAGAAAAGGCAAAGAAAATTTGGGACTGGAAATAAATTACCAGGATTATAGGTTGTACTTAAGAATTCGAGCATATAATTAGATACCTTTAGTATTTTAAACTTGATTTACATATGCTGGGGTGATATTCATCACAATACTAGGGGATGTAATTTTCTTGGCCTCTTTAACATTATCAAAGCTGCATTTTTACAACATCATCATTGTTTCACAGTTTCTATAGAAAAACAAACTTGGTTCACATTCATAAAGATTTGCTCCCATTTGCTATAGGAGCAAATATCACAAAACATCATTTTGCCAAGTATTGGTAAGGATAGCTGGAGATGTACAGTTGACTGTATTTTGATGCAGTCTTCTCAGTATGTGATTTCTTTTTCTTTCTCGAAGAGGTAGAGGAGTTTTGAAGATTTTTCATCACACTCTTTACCTAATGATAGAAGTATACACCACAGGGTTGCACTAGCAGAGTACAGTTGGTGGGAAATCATTTAACACTGCATGATGGCAATCCTCCTCCATCTTGAGAAATCTTTTCTTATAACTGTTGATTTGTTTGCTTCTGCACAAGTCAATTAACAGAAGAAATTTGTCAGTTCTACCTGTAGAGTTTCATCAAATCAGTCAAAAATTATTTGCTTAGTGTTACTGCACGTTTCCTAGAATTTTTATGAAGTAATGATGACCTCCTCCTTTTGCTGCATAATCAGCCACTGTTCTTTTGAATCCTCAGTCCAAAAGAACCAGTACTCTTGTAGACATGAATAGACTGTTGGCAATAATTTTTCAAGAAAGAGATACCATATTGTGGTGCATATGAGTGACTTACTTTATTCATGTTTTGGTTTGTTTGCAGTGTAGTAAAATAAAAATTGACAGTTAAAAAAAAGGTTCCACGTAGGGACTAGACTCCACGATCTTTGGATTACTGTTCTGTACTCTTTCCACTCCACCAACCATTGCCTGGAAATTATGCTAATATAAATTGCTTGTACTTCACCCAACGAATACCAACAATGCTATTTTTCTAAATGCATGACCACCTGGAGCTCCGGTTCCGTCTCTTGCATCTCTTGCCAAAGCTTGCATGTACAACAAATTCAAACAAAATCAGTGATGAATAGGTGTAGTCCTCTTTTTAAAGCTGTATGTTACTTTTTGTTCTGCTGTTGTTGTGGTCTTCAGTCCAGAGACTGGCTTGATGCAGCTCTCCAAGCTACTCTATCCTGTGCAAGCTGCTTCATCTCCCAGTACCTACTACAACCTACATCCTTCTGAATCTGTTTAGTGTATTCATCTCTTGGTCTCCCTCTTCGATTTTTACCCTCCACGCTGCCCTCCAATACTAAATAGGTGACCCCTTGATGCCTCAGAATATGCCATACCAACCGATCCCTTCTTCTAGTCAAGTTGTGCCACAAGCTCCTCTTCTCCCCAATTCTATTCAATACCTCCTCATTAGTTATGTGATCTACCAATCTAATCTTCAGCATTCTTCTCTAGCACCACATTTCGAAACACTCTATTCTCTTCTTGTCTATTTATCGCCCACGTTTCACTTCCACACATGGCTACACTCCATACAAATACTTTCAGAAAAGACTTACTTAAATCTATACTCAATGTTAACTAATTTCTCTTCTTCAGAAAGGATTTCCTTGCCATTGCCAGTCTACATTTTATATCCTCTCTACTTCGACCATCATCAGTTATTTTGCTCCCCAAATAGCAAAACTCATTTACTACTTTAAGCGTCTCATTTCCTAATCTAATTCCAGCAGCATCACCCGATTTAATTCGACTACATTCCATTATCCTCGTTTTGCTTTTGTTGATGTTCATCTTATATCCTCCTTTCAAGACACTGTCCATTCCGTTCAGCTGCTCTTCCAGGTCCTGTGCTGTCTCTGACAGAATTACAATGTCATCGGCGAACCTAAAAGTTTTTATTTCTTCTCCATGGATTTTAATTCCTCCTCCAAACTTTTCTTTTGTTTCCTTTACTGCTTGTTCAATATACAGCTTGAATAACACTGGGGATAGGCTGCAACTTGTCTCACTCCCTTCCCAACCACTGCTTCCCTTTCATGCCCCTCGACTCTTATAACTGCCATCTGGTTTCTGTACAAATTGTAAATAGCCTTTCGCTCCCTGTATTTTACCCCTGCCACCTTCAGAATTTGAAAGAGAGTATTACAGTCAACGTTGTCAAAAGCTTTCTCTAAGTCTACAAATGCTAGAAACGTAGGTTTGCCTTTCCTTAATCTATTTTCTAAGATAAGTCGTAGGGGGTCAGTATTGCCTCACATGTTCCAACATTTCTACGGAATCCAAATTGATCTTGGAATTATTATATTCTTCTTTAAGTCTGAGGGTATTTTGCCTGTCTCATACATCTTGCTCGCTAGATGGTAGAGTTTTGTTAAACCTGGCTCTCCCAAGGCTGTCAGTAGTTCTAATGGAATGTTGTCTACTCCCGGGGCCTTGTTTTGAATAGGGTCTTTCAGTGCTCTGTCAAACACTTCACGCAGTATCATATCTCCTATTTCATCTTCATCTACATTCTTTTCCATTTCTATAATATTGTCCTCAAGAACATCGCCCTTGTATAGACCCTCTACATACTCCTTCAACCTTTCTGCTTTCCCTTCTTTGCTTAGAACTGGGTTGCCATCTGAGCTCTTGATATTCTCTTTTCTCCAAAGGTCTCTTTAATTTTCCTGTAGGCAGTATCTATCTTACCCCTAGTGATATGCACCTTACATTTGTCCTCTAGCCATCCTTGCTTAGCCATTTTGCACTTCCTGTGTTATCTCATTTTTGAGATGTTTGTATTCCTTTTTGCCTGCTTCATTTACTGCATTTTTCTATTTTCTCCTTTCATCAATTAAATTCAATATTTCTTCTGTTACCCAAGGATTTCTACTAGCCCTCGTCTTTTTACGTACTTGATCATCTGCTACCTTCACTATTTCATCTCTCAAAGCTACCCATTCTTCTTCTACTGTATTTCTTTCCCCCATTCTTGTCAATCATTCCCTAATGTTCTCCCTGAAGCTCTCTGGGACCTCTTGTTCTTTCAGTTTATCCAGGTCCCATCTCCTCAAATTGCCACCTTTTTGCAGTTTCTTCATCTTTAATATACAGTTCATAACCAATAGACTGTGGTCAGTGTCCACATCTGCCCCTGGAAATGTCTTACAATTTCCAATACCTTCCAGTATCTCCAGGCTTCTTCCATGTATACAACCTTCTTTTACAATTCTTTAACCGAGTGTTAGCTATGATTGAGTTATGCTCTGTGCAAAATTCTACCAGGCGGCTTCCTCTTTCATTCCTTACTCCCATTCCATATTCACGTACTATGATTCCTTCTCTTCCTTTTCCTACACTCGAATTCCAGTCACCCATTACTATTAAATTTTTGTCTCCCTTCACTAACTGAATAATTTCTTTTATCTCATCACACATTTCATCAATCTCTTCGTGAATTGTGGAGCTAGTTGGCATGTAAACTTGTACTACTATAGTAGGCATGGGCTTCGTATCTATATTGGCCACAATAGTGCGTTCACTACGTTGTTTGTAGTAGCTTACCCGCATTCCTATTCATTATTAAACCTACTCCTGCATTACCCCTATTTGATTTGGTATTTATAACCCTGTATTCACCTGACCATACGTCTTGTTCCTTCTGCCACCGAACTTCACTAATTCCCACTATATCTAACCTTAACCTATCCATTTCCCTTTTTAAATTTTCTAACCACCTGCCTGATTAAGGGATCTGACATTCCACGTTCCGATCCGTAGAATGCCAGTTTTCTTTCTCCTGATAACAACGTCCTCCTGAGTAGTCCCTGCCCGGAGATCCGCATGGGGGACTATTTAACCCAAGAGGACACCATCATCATTTAACCCTATAATAAAACTGCATGCCCTCGGGAAAAATTACGGCTGTAGTTTCACCTTGCTTTCAGCCATTCGCAGTACCAGCACAGCAAGACCATTTTGGTTAGTGTTACAAGGCCAGATCAGTCAATCATCCAGACTGTTGCCCCTGAAACTACTGAAAAGGCTGCTGCCCCTCTTCAGGAACCACACATTTGTTTGGCCTCTCAACAGATACCCCTCTGTTGTGGTTGCATCTACGGTACGGCTAACTATCGCTGAGGCATGCAAACCTCCCCACCAACAGCAAGGTCCATGGTTTATGGGGGGGGGGGGGGGGGACTGTTTGTTCTATATGTCTGTTTTTGTTTGCTTGTCAGACAGTTATTTTAATGTCGTTAGTTATAAGCTACTAATTTTGTTTTCAGTTTTGGAACTGTTAATTCACTGTGTTGTTAAAGGTTGAAAATTTAATTTTTGTTTTTCATCTGTTACTAGTTTTGAATACTACATCGAAATACACGAGTCGTACATTGGTTGTCACTACGGGTGACAATATGATCATCAGAATTAAATTTCTGCAGTAGCAGAATGTGTGAAGTGGTAGCACTGCAGTGAACGAATGAAATTGACCAAAGTTGCTGTCAAGTATGTGGGACATAATTAGGTGTGTTCCATAATTTTGTTTCTTCTAGAGAGAGAGAGAGAGAGAGAGAGAGAGAGAGAGAGAGAGTGTGTGTGTGTGTGTGTGTGTGTGTGTGTGTGTGTGTGTGTGTGTGTGTACGTGCGCACATGCACTTTTGTGATGCGGGGATTAACTGATGCTGAAGTAGTTTTTTTATGATTTTGTGGATTGGGTTGTTACTTGATGATCTTAATTATTTGCTGATATTGGTCAGTATTGGTGGCTCAGTGCTAAAACACCAGATTTCAAATCCTAAGATCCTGGGTTTGTTCCAGTCTTACGATTCTTATGTCACTTATCACTTCTTTCACCTTGCACAATGTTTGTTGCTGTGAGGAACGTTGAGTTGCATCATGGCTCAATATGCACATTACGGCACCCACTACTGGCTCGTTAAGTCAGTGCAAAGGTCAGAGGAAGGCAACAGCATACAATCTCCAACACTACCATGTCTAGTACAGCAATCAAAACAATCATTCAGACTGACTGCTTTACTTTCGTAAGTAGGTATATTGGAGTGCATTGTTTTTTGGACAGGTAAGTTTTTCGATGACAGATCGATGATATGTTTGTAGGTTTCATTAGTTTTTGTTTTGGTAAATCTTCATTATTAGGATTATCGTATTTAATTTGTCCCTGCCCAAAACTCCTTCATTCCCACAGTTGTGCCATTAGTTTCATGTTATTTCTGCAATTACATATTCTGTGTACTATGCATGTGTGTTCTCGTGTGTAATTAGTAACAATGATCACCATATCTGTGAACACTGACTAAGCAATAACAGTAATTTCAAAAAATTTGTTCAAATTCAGGACAGGCTGCTGGTAGGAGAAAATAGCTGGTCTTGAAAACTGAATTTGGATGTTTTCAGAAATTTGCTGATACAAAGACAAATCATCAAAAGAAAGTGCACTCTTAGGTCTTCTTTGGAACTCCACATTCTAGACAATATTTAAATGAATGTGTTCACTTTTTGCCCTAAAGAAAGACCTTTTATAAACAATAATTGAGTAACAGTATAGGCCTTAGACCTACTTTCAAAGCAGTAAAGCATGCATGCACGCACATTCAACAACACAAACAGCACACACAATGGCTAAACAAAGGCTCTTGTCCTCTACAGTATGTAAAATGGTTAGATAACTGTTTAGTGTCACCAAGAGGAAGGAGGGGATATCTTTAAGTAAGTAATAAGAGGTGTGAAAAGACAAATTGTATTTGAAAGTTTAAACTGAAATCATTTGACATTAGAATAGTGGATTCTGATAGTGCCTTACACTGCTGTTGTCGCATCTTTTATAATTTCTTTACTACGTGTTTTGGTGCGAAGGTTGTGGTGAAAACGTGGCTAACCGAAGTATAAGATGTCAAGAGAAGCATCTTGGCAATGTTTCTGAGCAGCTGAAGTAGTGGTTCAGTTACAAACAACGACCAGAGGACACATGTTTTACACTTTACTTTCTTTTATAATTTCGGCTCCATGAAGTGGCCCACAATTTTTGTTTTTTTTTTCTTCTTAGTATTATTATAATTGAAATCACAAATATAATGTGAACTTCAGAAATTTTGGACACTCCTCCTTGCACACAACAGACTTTCCTTCATTAAGTTACGTACAGGATGCTACAATTGTTTCCAGTCATTACTAGGAATGTTACTCTTTCGCTGCCTTATTGGGTACTTGCAACCAGCAACGGGCATGTAAATCTGTTTTTAACACAAATGTTGGTTTGACCACCACAGTGCTGTGCTCAGTTTAAAGTCATGTTGATGATGTCACTAGACAGAATACAAGCAATCTTAATGCAATGTGAATTGAATATCTGAAGTGGAAACAGAATTTAAAGTGGAATCTGAACAACAATGTAAGTTGAAATTTTTTCAGAAAGCCACACTAATTATGTAACTAAGTTGCGAACTACAATGCTACCTTGTGATGTCAATATGATATGATTTTTGGGTGAGTACATGCAGAACACGACTGCAGCTTGCTACACATTTACCACTTACGAATCTGAAGTGCAGTCAAATTGACAAAATAATGGAACCTCTTGGGGAATGCACAGCAAGTAATGGGAAGAACAGAAATGTGCAACAGGGACCTCATTGAAACATGATGGGATTGTACCAGCAGCCACTGAAGACATAATGTGCAACTAGTTCTACGCTTTGTCAATTTTCAGTTACTACATTCCTCCACTGCATGTGTCTGAAGCACTACAAACCATCAGACAGCAAACTACTCTGTGAATGACATACATTAAAGAGAAATTTTGAAAATATAACATGGTGTTAACTTCCACAGTTATAGGGGATAAATGTTATGTCAATAATATACGTATAACTAGACTTATTGTGGGAAAAAGGGACAGTATTACAAATATTTTTAAAATAGCATATATTTAACATCTCATTCCACTAAATCTCCCCTTACCCCTGTCCTAGATGTCAGATGGCTACACTTTTCAACTAATTTGATAATTCTTGACCCTTCATGTTTGTGCGTTTTAGCTGTTGTTTGATATTTCAAATGGATTCAGCCTCAGTGCTTCACACAGCAATGTTCACCAAGGAGTAGCAGATGGCAGCACATACACAGAAACTGAATGTTAACCAACATCTCACAACATGAGATATTTCTGTCGATTTATACTGCTGGCAACACTTCAGTCTCTCTATGTTAATGAGGTAAACGAATATGATATACTACTGTTACTGTCATTGTAACAGCAATGAAATATTTGAAGGCACACCAAAACACACAACGTATTTAAACATTCGGGTAATGCATATTGAAAAAAAGATTGATTACAAAACTGACAACGCAACTTACAAAAACAGGCCAATAAATCCTCTCAGTGGTATTAGCCCCCAAAGCAATCCAATTACGATTCCAAGGGCTTGTCTTCCCCAATAGATCACGTCTAAAAATTCCTCCTGAAAGAACTCACTATTATGGCTCTGTAAACAACAAACGCACAACAATAATTTAAATCATAATTTATTTCACCTTATCTGGCCATTCTGAATTCGATGTAAACGCCCTAACCCACACGGATTCAGTTTGTTTAACAGCAGCGGTACCATTCTTTTCATGAACTCTTGCTTTAGACATATTTTCGTACTTTAATTAAAGCAGCATATAACGTTTGCGTCAGTTGTTCAAGACATTAATATGTAAAAACAGTATCAAAATTCTCGTTTCCTCTTGTCAGGTCTCGTCAATGTAATCCACATGTTACAATTTCCACTTTCAGATTGATTAAAAACTTCCTCTTCAAAGAAAAATTTCCCACAACACTATCTATAACAATTTAGTTAATAAAAGACACAATGGAAAACTAGACAGCAGCCAAAATAGTAACAATTTAAGAAATAACTCTGGCGAACAATTTCTGACCCTACAATTCGTACTAACACCAACTACATCGAACAGCTTCCGAAGATGAACACATTTCACATGTTGGTACGTCACATTGACACTGTTGTGTCAAAGTTTCTATACACAAAACATCACCAAAGACGTAACACTTTTGGTTTTTCTAAAAAAATGTATCATCTGCGCCAGAATTTTTTTTCTTGGTACTATCAGTTCATATTTTGCGGCCTAAGCATTAGTTCATCGATCGATCACAAAAAATGTAACTAATAAAAATATATTTAATAAACAAAAACTTTATTCTCATAAAACTCATGTATGATTGACAATCTTGCACATTCAAAAAGTTATTTAAACGTGAGGCAAGAGTAGTCATTAGTTTTCCCCATCAACGTCAATACTTTCTTTTTTTCGGAGAAAACGTGGCTCTTTCATTCCGCTGTGTTCCGTCCCGTTCTGTGCTATTGACAGACTGTGTGAATGCCGCTTTTGCAATTGCATTGTGGCTTGTTCTGGGGCTCCGTGTTAATCAGTTACTTTTTAGGGTCAAAGTTCTGAGTGAAGTTATTCAAATTTAAAAAAGTCACCAGAACAGTTTTATTCAGACAGCAAAGAGAAACATGTAAACCACTATTTAATATTCATGTATGATTGATGTTCTTACACATTCAAAAAAATATATAAACGTGAGGGCCAATTCAGTCATCAGTTTTCGCCATCAACGTCAAAACTTCGTTCATTTCGGAGAAACACTAGGCACTGACATTGCATTGTGATGTGTTTTGGCATTCCGTGTTAATCATACATTTTAGAAGTAACATGTTTCATTAAAAAAAAAACACATACTCAAGACCAACTAATGCAAAAAATGCAACAGTTCATAAGTACAATACTCAATAGAAAATGGAACTGCATAGTGAATATGCAAAAACAAAAGTTAAACAAGATGGGCCTTTATCAGCAGGGAAGAAACTTTAGAACGAGATACCACAACACATTAAGACACAAAAAAATTTAATGAATTTTAAAACGGCTCTAAAAATGTGTTTTTTAAATAAACTGTACTATGGGAGTTGATTAGATTAGATTAGATTTACTTTCATTAAAATTGATCCGTAGTGAGGAGGTCCTCCAGGATGTGGAACATGTCAGAAAAACAACAATACATGACAAATATTTACAACTAAAACAAATAAGCTAATGTACCATTCCACAGGTCCCAAGTGGAATAATCGTCATTTTTTAATGAACACTAAGAGTCATTTTACAAATACTAATGCACTGAATTTAAAATAAAAAAGTTTTTTATTTATTTATAAGGTAATAAACATGTAATACAACTACTGTAATACTTATTTACAATGAACACATTACTGCACTGAAATGGTGCAGAAGTTAGATTATACTTACACACACACACACACACACACACACACACACACACACACACACACACAAATTTTCACTGAACACATTACTGCACTGAAATTGTGCAGAAGTTATGTTGTACTTATATACAAATCAGTTGGTTTTACTAAGAAATTCATCAATGGAGTAGAAGGAGTTGGTCACCAATAAATCCTTTAGGCTTCTCTTAAACCTAATTTCATTGGTTGTTAAGCTTTTTATGGCTGCTGGCAAGTTATTGAAAATGTGTGTTCCTGAATAATGCACACCTTTTTGTACTAGACTAAGCGACTTTAAGTCCTTGTGAAGATTATTCTTATTCCTAGTATTAATTCCATGAATTGAGCTATTGGTTTGAAAAAGTGATATATTTTTAATGACAAATTTCATTAAGGAATAAATATATTGGGAAGCAGTAGTTAGTATCCCTAGTTCCCTAAACAGGCTTCTGCAGGATGTTCTTGAGTTCACACCACATATAATTGTTACTGCACGTTTTTGTGCCCGGAAAACTTTAGCTTGGCTTGATGAATTACCCCAAAAATAATCCCATATGACATTATGGAATGAAAGTAAGCATAGTATGCCAGCTTTTTCATTTTTATATCCACTATGTCTGACAAAATTCGCATTGCAAACAGAGATTTGTTAAGACGCTTCAGCAGTTCTGTGGTGTGCTCCTCCCAGTTGAATTTATTATCAAGCTGTAATCCCAAGAATTTAACACTGTCCTCTTCTTCTATCTTTTTGTCATTGTATGTTAGACATATACTCTTGGGACACCCCTTACAAGTTCTGAACTGCATGCAGTGTGTTTTTTCAAAGTTTAGTGACAAAGAATTGGCTAGGAACCAGTGATTAATGTCCACAAATATTTTATTGGCTGATCTTTCTAAGACTACACTTGATTTGCTATTTATTGCAATGTTTGTATCGTCGGCAAACAAAACAAACTTGGCATCTGGTAATGTTACTGATGAAAGGTCATTGATATACACAAGAAAAAGTAAGGGCCCCAAAATGGAACCTTGTGGGACCCCACATGTAATTAGTTCCCAGTTGGATGATGCCTGATAGCTTGATACATGTCTCTTTCCTAATAACACCCTTTGTTTCCCACCAGAGATATAAGATTTGAACCATTTTGCAGCGTTTCCTGTTACACTATAATATTCTAGTTTACTTAAAAGGATATTGTGATTTACACAGTCAAATGCCTTTGACAGATCACAAAATATACCAGTTGCCTGCAATTTTTTGTCTAATGAATTAAGCACATTTTCACTGTAAGTGTAGATAGTCTTCTCAATATCAGAACCTTTTAGAAATCCAAACTGTGACTTTGACAGTATGTTATTTGAGATAAGATGGTTATAAAGACGACTGTACATTACTTTTTCGGAAATTTTTGAGAATTCTGGCAACAGTGAAATTGGACGGAAATTTGATGCTACTTCTTTATCTCCCTTCTTAAACAGTGGCTTAACTTCAGCATATTTCAGCCATTCAGGAAATATTCCACTGATAAACGACTGGTTACACAGATTGCTTAATATGTTACTTAGCTCAGAATCACATTCTTTAATTAACTTTGTTGATATTTCATCATACCCACTAGATGTTTTTGATTTTAAAGATTTTATGATGGACATTATTTCTGTTGGGGTAGTGAGGGTCAAATTCATATTATGGAAGTTACTTGAATGTCTGGTCTAAGGTAATCCATAGCAGCATCTACCGAACCTGACAACCCCATCTTTTCAGTAACAGTTATAAAATGTTTGTTAAAAAGTTCTGCAACACTATACACATCTGTCACTAATGTATCATTTACTCTTAATGCTATTTGTTCCTCTTCATGTCTGGTTCTACCGGTCTCCTCCTTCACTATATCCCATATTGTCTTTATTTCGTTATCTGATATGACTATCTTTTCCTTGTAACATATTTGCTTTGACATCAGTATTACAGTCTTTAATATTTTGCAGTATTTCTTATAATGTGCTATAGCATCAACATTGGAAATGTTTCAGATTGACAGATACAGTTTTCTTTTGTTTTACAAGATACGCCTATTCCTCGAGTAATCCATGGCTTCTTTGTAGACTTTGCTCTAACCTTGGTAAGTTTTGGGGGAAAACAGTGTTCAAATAAGGTAAGCACTTCATTAGCAAAAATGTTATATTTTTCATTCATGCCATGAGCACTGTAAACATCAGTGCAGTGAATGTCTCTGAAGAGTGTCCTAAAATAATCAATTTTTGGCCTACTGATTACCCTCTTGAGCTCAGATTTAACAGATTTTGTATCCTGTTCAGTATTAATATTTAACAGAAGGAACTGCATGTCATGGTCTGAGAGGCCATTGACTATTGGTTTTGTAATATAATTTTGTTCATTGGACTTTTCTATAAAGATATTATCAATGGCTGTTTGTGAGCAAGTGGCTATCCTAGTGGGGAACTTTACTGTGGGAATTAAGTTGAATGATAGTGTTACTAACTCAAATAAGTTCTTATTGGGAGAGTCTTTAAGGAAATCAACATTGAAATCACCAGCAACCACTATTTCTTTGTTTTTGGTTGTTAAATGGGCCAGTACAGCTTCAAGGTGGTTTACAAACAGATTAAAGTTACCTGCAGGTGCTCGATATACACTTAATATTATGAAGGATTTTTTGTGAAAATCTAATTCTGTTGCACATGCTTCCATATGCTGTTCTAGGCAAAATTTATCAATGTCTATGTTCTTAAATTTATGATAGTTCCTGATGAATGTGGCAACCACTCCTTTCTCCATTTCTCATCTACAAAAGTGAGATGCTAACCTAAACCCTGTAACACTTAAAAGTTCTATATGAATATGTACTATCTTAAACTATATAGAAGCTAGTGAAGCTAGCTGCTCCAAAAATCTGGATGAGTTTCGGTAGAATACCTTAGTCAGTAACATAATCAGTGTTAATGTGTGTCATATAAATTGTAAATATTTTCTAATCTTTAGATTTGTATCTTTTGTACAAATGAAAAAGCTTTAAACTACAGTCATCAAGGTGGCACAAAACTGTAAACAGTACTCTGCCTATTCATAATTTTGTTTTGCAGCTCCTTGTATTGGCTGTGTTCGCAGTTAAAATTGTTGGATATGAGGTCCTTTACGCAAAACACCGTTTTCTCTCAGTACCCAAACGTGTTTTGGCACCACTGTGCCATCATCAGTGGGTTGTCATTTTTATTTATTCTGCAATGTGAACATTTTTGTTAAATGATTATAAAATTATGTGCATCTTTCGTTCAAACAACAGATCGTTTCTTTTTGTAAATGGCTTTAATCTGGTGTGCATGAATTTTCTGGATCACTTGTGTGTTAATTACTACAGGTAGCTTGTCACCTGCAACCAAACGATGTTTATGAGAAAGGTTTTTGCTGGGTGTTAACCTATCTTCTAGAATGTAATTCAGTTTGTCGTGATGTTTTCGCGCATATATTCGTTTTTACTTACGTTTTAGTGTGGCAAGCACTTCCATTCCCAGCATCATTCTGAGGTGTTGTGATGCACACGTAACTATAACAAGTATTTTCCACAAATAACGTAGCAAAAACACTTTTCACTTCACCAAACCACAGTGTGATTGTGGTTTGTTGTGTGTCCCAGCCCAGTCAGTATTCAATCAAATAACCTTTTGTTAACAGTGTAAAAATCATGTCTACCGAAGAAGAAAAACACGGTTGTTTTGACGTTATGCGGTACTTAGAAAAAAACACAATGAACAATGTAAACAGTTTTTATGTGTTGCCCGTAAATATTGTTTGATGCATTTCTACATACACAATTTCTCTAGCATATAAATGTCGATGTTTCGAAATGAATGTACAACACATTTCCTGTTGTTCGTCTTTTCAGCAGCTTATCTTACAAACTTTAAATTCTCATAACCTCACTTTGACCACTCTGTACAAGCTAAAACTGTCCACTCGTGGGAGGAGTTAGCTATGAGAGGGTTCTGCCATGTCAACTCGTGATAAATCATTATTTACATATATACCACTACATCTATACTCCGCAGGGCATCTTGCGGTGTGTGGTGGAGCGTATTTTTTATACCACTGTCACTTCACCCCCCCCCCTTTTTCTTGTGGCAGTCATGGGAAGAACAACTGTTAATAAGCCTCTGGTGAGCTGGAAACTCTCTAATTTTATCTTTATGGTCTTATCACGAGATATACATAGAGCAAAGCAGTGTATTGGTCGACTCTTGTAGGAAGATACACTTTCGAAACTTTAACAGTAAAGCACATTATGATGCAGAATGCCTCTCTTGCATTGCCTGCCACTGGCATTGGTTGATTATCTCTGTGATGCTTTTGTGCCTACTAAATGAACTTGTAATGAAATTCACTGCGCTTCTTTGGATATTCTCTATTTTCTCTATCAATCCTATGCAGTACAATTCCTAGACTGATGAACAATCTTCAAGTATTGATTGAATAAAGGTTTTGTAAGGTACCTCCTTCGCTAATGGACTACATTCCCTCTGGTTTCTTTCAATGAAATTCATTGCTGCATCTGCCTTTTTTGCAATTGGTTTTATGTGGTCGTTCCACTTTAAGTCACTGTATACACATACTCTGGATATTTTATGGAAATAATTGCTTCCAGCGATTGTTCTGCCGTTATGTAATCATACAATAATGAGTCTTTCAGTCTATGTGTGCACAATATGTTACATCTGTTTACATCGAGATTAGAGTAAATTAGATTCAGTTTTCATTGCATAGACCCAAAAATGAGATGACTCTCATGGGATGTGGAACAAATCAGAAAGTGAAACATAAAAAACAAAAAACATTTGAATATAATACTCACTACCTTGATCATAAGTCAGGAGATTGTCAAAATAGGTGAATGCGTAAAGTAATCTGGAACTGCTGATATTTACACAATTAATACACTGTCAGAGTGAAACAGAGTTACAAACTTTTGATAAATTTATCATATACAAAATAGCTAATTTTGTCTGTTGCGACCAAGTGTTCTCAAAACTGAAATCTGAGAGACATTTTAACTTAAGCTGGTCAAACAGTCCATGTTAAACTACTCATCTACAGAGTAGAGGGAGTTGCCTATCAAAAAGTATTTCAAACTCTGTTTAAATTGTGATTTATCTAAAACCAAGTTTTTAATGAATGCTGCCAATTTATTGAAAAAGTGTGTTTCTGAATATTGGACCCCTTTTTAGACCAAGGTGAGTGATTTTAGGTCTTTATGTCGATTGTTTCATTCCTAATATTGGATACCATGTATTGAGCTATTGGTTGGAAACAGAGATATATTACTTGCAACAAATTTCATTAAGAAATAAATACACTGAGAAGCAGTGGTTAGAATACAAAGTTCCTTGAACAGGTTTCAACATGATTTTCTCGAATTTACTCCACAAGTGAGTCTTTTGCACTCTAAAAACTTTTGCTCAGTTTCACAAGTTACCTCAAAATATGATCCCTTATGACATAATAGAATGAAATCAAGCAAAGTATGCAAGTTTTTTGATATTCATGTCTTCTGCATCTGACATTGTTCTCACTGCAGCACAAACTTGTTTAGGTGCTTCAGCAATTCTGTGGTATGCCCTTTCCAACTGAATTTATTACTGAGTTGTAACCCCAGAAATTTAACACTGTCAACCTCTTCAATCTGAACGTCTTCATATGTTGTACACATGCTGGAAGGAAATCTCTTACAGGTTCTGAACTGCATATAGTAGGTCTTTTCAAAATGTCATGACAGTGAATTAGCTTTAAACCATCTAATAATGTCAATGAAAATTTGATTAGCAGCCATTTCCAAATGTGTACTTAATTTGCTACTTATCAGGATTTTTAATCCTGAGAGTGTTTGTATCATCTGCAAACAAAACAAGCTTCTGGCAGTGTAACAGACAAGAAGCCATTAATGGATACAAGAAAAAGCAATGGACCCAAGATGAAATCCTGAGGAACACCACATGTAATTAATTCCCAACCAGATGTAGAATTACTGCTTACTGCTCAGATACTTCACAACGACACCCTTTATTTTTTTTTAGCTAGATAAGATTCAAACCATTTCACAGTACTGCTGGTGTCACCAATAATATTCTAATTTACTTAAGAGAATGCTGTGATTCACACAGTCAAAGGCTTTTACAGGCCACAGGAAATGCCAGTAGCCTTTAAGGAATTAAGTACATTCTCACTGCAAATGTACATAGCTTTTTCTATATCAGAACACTTAAGAAACCCAAACTGTGCCTTGGATAATATCTTATTTGCGGTCAGATACTTATGGAGACACCTGAACGCAACATTTTCAAATATTTTTGAAAAACCCAGCAAAAATGAAACTGATCGATAGTTTGATGGTATCTCCTTATCATCTTTCTTGTAAAGAGGCTTGACTTCAGCATATTTTAGCTGGTCTGGAAATGTTCCACTGATAAGAGATTGGTCACACAAGAGAAAATGTAACTCACATGAGCACCCTTTGATTAACTTCATTGAAATGTTATCATAACCACTAGAATACTTAGATTTTAAGGATTTTGTGATGTATATTACTTCTTTGGAAGGCGTGTGTGTCATTTCTATTTTACTGAAGTTATTTGCAAAGACAGGCCTCAGATACTCCATTGCTCTGTTTACTGAACCTGATAACCCCAAGTTGTCAGTAGCAGCAACAAAGTACTTGTTTAGGAAGTTTGCACCAATACATGTGTTTGTTACCAACGTATCTTTTCCACTACCTTTTTGGTCCCACCTGTTTCTGTCTTCAGTATATCCCACATAGTTTTTATGTTGTTGCCTGATGTAATTATCTTTTTCTCATAATAAAGCTGCTTAGATTTCTATATTACTTTCTTCAATATTTTAAAGCATTCATTCTAATGCATTACAATGCTAACATCAGATCTGTTCCTAGATAGTGGATACAGTCTCCTTTTTGTCCCACATGATATCTTCATTCCGTGTGTAATCCATAGTTTATTTTTAGATTTCTGTTTGATTTGAGTTAACTTTAGGGGAACATTTCAAAAGAAGAAGTAACTTTATTAAAGGATACTTTGTATTTTCCATTTGAGTCAGAAATTCTGTAAATATCTATCCAGTTCTTATCTTTGAGCAATCTCCTAAAATTTTCAATTTTTGAGTGATTTATTACCCTCCTGTACTCAGATTTAATAGACTATTTACGCTGACAAGTTTCAACATTTAACACAAGATGCTGCATGTCATGATCAGAGAGCCAATTAACTATTGGTTTTGTGATACAACTTTTTTCCTACATTTGTCTACAAAGATATTATCAATAACAGTCTCAGAGAAATTTCTACTCCCCACACCAAGTATCAATCCTGTGAAGGTCTTCCTGTTTTTTCCTGGTTTGCGACTTCTCTTTATACAATGGCCTCGTTCACAAAAGCCTCAGGGAACTTCTGATAAAGTCTGCTATGTAATTTATGTATACTGTGAAGAGCAATGGACCTATAATACTGCCTTGATGTACATCTGAAGTCACTTTTGTGTCTGAAGACTTTTCTCCATTGAAACTGTCATGTCATGTTCTGTTTACCAGAAAGTGATCATTCCAATCACACAATTGATCTTATATTTAATAAACTCGCATTTTGTTAGTTAGGAGGCAGTGCAGAATTGTATTTGGTGCATTATGGAAGTCAATGAACATGGCACCTACATTGGCTCCAGTATCTACAGCCTTCTGGGTCTCATGGATGAACAGAGCAAAGTGGTCTTCACATGACCATTGTTATCAGAACCCACATTTATTCCTGCAGATGAGATTTTCGGTCTCCAGAATATGTGAGCTCTTAATATGATCCAAAATCATATGATCCAAGATCACTCCTACACAGAGCTACACTACACTGCACTAGCAGAAGGCAAGTTATTTCACACACTCTAAGCAGAATCATATTGGTATTCTGCCGTTTCCAGTGGTCTTCACTTTATTGAGCGATTTCAGTTGCTCTTCTAGTCCATGGTTACTCATTTCGATATCAGTCATTTTGTTGTTCACGCTACAATTCAAAGAAAGTACTACAGTGCTATCTTTCTCTGTGAAACAGTTTTGGAAAAAGGCGTTTAGTATTTCGGTCTTTCTGTGTAGTCCTCCGTTTCAGTGGCATTATGGTCACAGAGTGTCTGGACAGATGGCTTCAACCTGTTTACTGACTTAACAGAAGCCAGGACATCTTAGGATTTTCTGTCAAGTCGGTAGAAAGAATGTTTCTTTCGAAATCGCTGAACGCAACAGGTATGGCTCTCTTTCCAGTAATTTTGGTTTCGTTCAGTTTTTGTATATCTGTGAGGCTTTAGCTACATTTAAATTTGCAGTGAAGCCCTTTTTGCTTTTGTAGCAGCTTTCTAAATAGACTGTTGGACCACAGCAGGTCTTTTCCATCGTTCATAACTTTACTAGGCAGATAACTGTTTAAAATGTACTGTACTCAATGTCGTTAGTGTTGTAGAAGAAATTTTCAAGCTGACTGCTCAGGTAATTTGAAATCTGTTTCTCGTCACTCTCGCTAACCTGGAAAATCTTCCCACTTTTTTTTGTATTCCTATTTACAGGCATATTTAGCGATGATGGAACAGCCTTATGATCTCTGATTTTGTGTCCTACACTGAGTCGAAAATTTGAGTATGTTTGCTTCCAGAAGATCTCAGATGTTATCTTCATGATTAAGTTCTCAGATTAAATGTTCAAAGTAATTTTCGGGAGAGGCATTTAAAACAACTTAGCATGATTCCCTTTCCCTAATCACTTGTCCTCCAGTCTGTAGCTGGTAAGACGAAATCTTCACCTGATACTACGACATGACCAGGAAATTTATGCGAAACTCTATTCGAGTTTCCCTCCAAATGTTCCACCACAACTGCTCCAGAGGCATGGGTCCGTTAAACATCCGATTACCATGTTTGAACCACCATAAATACTTGTCTTCATTCAATCTATACTAATCTCATTTGAAATTATCGTATTACTTATGGCTATAAACACACCTCTAGCGCCAGTGTTCGAGCTATCCTTACAATACACATTTCCACTCGGAAATTAGAATTTCATTACTACTGACATCTGGTTTCAACCTGATTTCTTTTCCTAGTATTATGTGTGTA
Organism: Schistocerca nitens; assembly: GCF_023898315.1. Lineage (NCBI taxonomy): Eukaryota > Metazoa > Arthropoda > Insecta > Orthoptera > Acrididae > Schistocerca > Schistocerca nitens. The sequence goes on from NC_064617.1 coordinate 635,548,289, forward strand.
TTATTAACGTTTATAAGCAAGGCTAGTTCCAGAACTCTTCAATAGATGCACCTGCATTTATCTGATACTATACTAACATTTTCTTTCTCCAAACTGCTGTGATGTATGCCACCCTGTCTGGAATCAGAGCAAATTTTGTTGGGCTTGTATTGGAATTTCGCAATCGTAAAAAAGGTACATGTACATGCCACATACATACCGCTAGCCTAGCAGCTGCTCCCTGCGTGTACTGCACAACTTATTTATTAAGGGTGTCCAACAATTATCCACCTGATAGCGCAGATCGAGAAATCAACATCCAAGATCATCTCAGGATAGTCTGAGCTTCTGGTTTAAATATTCTGCTTAGCTCCAAATCAGAGGATCACGATTGGTTCTGGGAACTAAGCTACAAAACGGTAACGCTGCTTCCACCACACAGGCGAGGCTAGCTGTCTTCGCCAAACAACTCCTGTAGGAACCAAAGATGACCTCTGAACCTAGGCAGAAGTTGTCATTTGTGTCTACATGAGTCGCGATTTGCAGGTGCTAGCAGAGCCTCCTCCACATCTGGGATGAGACTTGCACAGCAAGCAAACATAGAGGACAATGGCCTCTTTGCTGAGCTGTCCACTGTTTCCCTGAGGTGCTCCATCACCTACCCAACATTATATTTCCAAATGACAAGGAATCCCACCCTCTGCACTTATCCGGACCTCTCAGGAAGACTGGCCACTATCCCAACAGGCGAGGCATCCTGTGCTGGCTCAGATTTACTTTCAGCCAAGCTGCTGGTACCCAGTTCTGCTTTCCACCCAGAGAGAGCTCATCGTCTGGGACATGCAAATTGGAAGGTGAAGCGGCACCAGGGACCTCTGCCGATTCTATACGCTCCAGAGATGCCAAAGTAATTGTCTAGGTGCCCCGGGACACCTTAGCCCAGGGCAGCAGCGTGAAGTGTTTCGACTGTGGCCAGCACAGCTTCCACCTGATTGTGAACAGTCGCGAATTCCCGAATTCCTCCATCATGCTCATGCAACAGGCTCAGTCTCTATCAATCTTCAGCTAACCTAAGAAGTTGAACTCACTCAACACAAACAACTCTATTCAAGTTTCCCTCCAAATGTTCCACCACAACTGCTCCAGAGGCATGGGTCCGTTAAACATCCGATTACCATGTTTGAACCACCATAAATACTTGTCTTCATTCAATCTATACTAATCTCATTTGAAATTATCGTATTATCGTTGGCTCCCTACTTAGCACTCATATACAACCGCTCGCTCACCGATAGATCTGTACCTACAGATTGGAAAATTGCGCAGGTCGCACCAGTGTTTACGAAGGGTAGTAGGAGTAATCCATCTAACTACAGAAAGATAGATTAGGCAGAATTGGTGGTGGAGTGTTTGTGTCTGTCAGTAGTGGTTTATCTTGTAGTGAAGTCGAAGTAGATACTCCGTGGGAATTGGTATGGGTGGAGGTTATACTTAACAGCCGAACTAAGTTAAAAATTGGCTCCTTCTGCCGACTCCCAGACTCCGATGATATAGTTGCGGAACAGTTCAGACAGAATTTGAGTCTCGTAACAAATAAATACCCCACTCATACGGTTATAGTTGGTGGGGACTTCAGCCTTCCCTCGATATGTTGGCAAAAATACTTGTTCAAAACCGGTGGTAGGCAGAAAACATCTTCCGAGATTGTCCTAAATGCTTTCTCCGAAAATTATTTCGAGCAGTTAGTCCACAAACCCATGCGAATTGTAAATGGTTGCGAAAACACACTTGACCTCTTAGCCACAAAAAAACCAGAGCTGATAAAGAGCATCATGACTGATACAGGGATTAGTGATCACAAGGTCATTGTAGCTAGGCTCAATACCGTTTCTTCCAAATCCACCAGAAACAAACGCAAAATAATTTTATTTAAAAAAGCGGATAAAGTGTCACTAGAAGCCTTCCTAAGAGACAATCTCCATTCTTTCCGAACTGACTATGCAAATGTAGACGAGATGTGGCTCAAATTCAAAGATATAGTAGCAACAGCAATTGCGAGATTCATACCTCACAAATTGGTAAGAGATGGAACTGATCCCCCGTGGTACACAAAACAGGGCCGAACTCTGTTGCAGAGGCAACGGAAAAAGCATGCGAAGTTCAGAAGACTGCGAAATCCCGAAGATTGGCTAAAATTTACTGACGCGCGAAATTTGGCACGGACTTCAAAGCGAGATGCCTTTAATAGGTTCCACAACGAAACATTGTCTCGAAATTTGGTAGAAAATCCAGAAAAAATTCTCCCCCCTCCCTCTTCGCTCCCTGCCACTCTCACCGCTCCAGCGGCGGGCCGCCCCTCCTCCTACTACCCCCCACCATTCCCCCCTTTTCCCTGCCGCTCCCTTTACCCCACGAAACTCGCTTTCAGCAACAAACTCGAGAAGAAAGGGGAGCAGCCTCTTAAAACACCTTAGCCGAAGTTGGCCGCCGCTGGCCACCCAAGTAGATTGGATCTCCTCGCTTTCATCGCGGGCCGGTCCTCCTTTTGTTGCGAGCAGCTCTTAAGTGAGAAGTGCGCTACTTTGTCCGGCTTTTGTTTAGGCGCCGGGCTGCGCCCCTTATTGACGCACGGCGACCCCATCCCTCACCACTGAAGTATCCTGACGTCCTGGACGACCGAGGCGTGGTCACCCGTGACGTACTACTCCGCCGCCCTCCTTTCTGCAGCTCAGGGCGGGCGTCAACGAGGCAACTCACTGCCACTTCCGAAGGCTAGCTAATACATTGTTTTCACAGTTCATCTTCAGAATTCACTACTTGGTCATGTCAAGAAGGCCACATGCTTGTATCCTTAGACCGTAGATGATATGAGAAGCACCTTTCAAAAACGTATTAGATGCTGCCGAGGTCAAAGTACAGTTCGATACGTCTTCATCCCAATTGTCCTATGCCCTTTAACACTGTTGAGCCAGATCGGGTCATTTCGTATTCTTTCGCATAGGAACTTAGCGTTGAAAACAAAAAATTAATCGTATCGAATCACATTATGTACACAACAACTAACGGCTCAAAATTTGGTAGAAAATCCGAAGAAATTCTGATCGTATGTAAAGTACACAGCGGCAAGATGCAGTCAATACCTTCGCTGCGCAGTGCCAATGGTACTGTTACCGACGACTGTGCCGCTAAAGCGGAGTTATTGTACGCAGTTTTCCGAAATTCCTTCACCAGGGAAGATGAATGGAATATTCCAGAATTTGAAACACGAACAGCCGCTAGCATGAATTTCTTAGAAGTAGATACCTTAGGGGTTGCGAAGCAACTCAAATCGCGTGATACGGGCAAGTCTTCAGGTCCAGATTGTATACCGATTAGGTTCCTTTCAGATTACGCTGATACAATAGCTCCCAACTTAGCACTCATATACAACCATTCGCTCACCGATAGATCTGTACCTACAGATTGGAAAATTGCGCAGGTCGCACCAGTGTTTAAGAAGGGTAGTAGGAGTAATCCATCTAACTACAGACCTATATCATTGACGTCGGTTTGCAGTAGGGTTTTGGAGCATACACTGTATTCAAACATTATGAATCACCTCGAAGGGAACGAGCTATTGATACGTAATCAGCATGGTTTCAGAAAACATCGTTCTTGTGCAACGCAGCTAGCTCTTTATGCACACGAAGTAATGGCCGCTATCGACAGGGGATCTCAAGTTGATTCCGTATTTCCAGATTTCCGGAAAGCTTTTGACACCGTTTCTCACAAGCGACTTCTAATCAAGCTGCGGGTCTGTGGGGTATCGTCTCAGTTGTGCGACTGGATTCGTGATTTCCTGTCAGGAAGGTCGCAGTTCGTAGTAATAGACGGCAAATCATCGAGTAAAACTGAAGTGATATCAGGTGTTCCCCAGGGAAGCGTCCTGGGACCTCTGCTGTTCCTGATCTATATAAATGACCTGGGTGACAATCTGAGCAGTTCTCTTAGGTTGTTCGCAGATGATGCTGTAATTTACCGTCTAGTAAGGTCATCCGAAGACCAGTATCAGTTGCAAAGCGATTTAGGAAAGATTACTGTATGGTGTGGCAGGTGGCAGTTGACGCTAAATAATGAAAAGAGTGAGGTGATCCACATGAGTTCCAAAAGAAATCCGTTGGAATTCGATTACTCGATAAATAGTAGAATTCTCAAGGCTGTCAATTCAACTAAGTACCTGGGTGTTAAAATTACGAACAACTTCAGTTGGAAAGACCACATAGATAATATTGTGGGGAAGGCGATCCAAAGGTTGCGTTTCATTGGCAGGAAACTTAGAAGATGCAACAAGTCCACTACAGCTCGTTCGTCCTCTGTTAGAATATTGCTGCGCGGTGTGGTATCCTTACCAGGTGGGATTGACGGAGGACATCGAAAGGGTGCAAAAAAGGGCAGCTCGTTTTGTATTATCACGTAATAGGGGAGAGAGTGTGGCAGATATGATACGCGAATTGGGATGGAAGTCATTACAGCAAAGACGTTTTTCGTCGCGGCGAGATCTATTTACGAAATTTCAGTCACCAACTTTCTCTTCCGAATGCGAAAATATTTTGTTGACCCCAACCTACATAGGTAGGAATGATCATCAAAATAAAATAAGAGAAATCAGAGCTCGAACAGAAAGGTTTAGGTGTTCGTTTTTCCCGCGCGCTGTTCGGGAGTGGAATGGTAGAGAGATAGTATGATTGTGGTTCGACGAACCCTCTGACAAGCACTTAAATGTGAATTGCAGAGTAGTCACGTAAATGTAGATGTAGATGTAGAAAATAATACCAGTACAAAACCAGCTAAATAAACAGCTACTCTCCACTTCTTCTCAGAAGTATGTAAGAATGCCGCTATATTAAACAATGTATACATTCTGTGAACAAATGATAAGCTGCTGTTGCTGAAAACTGCTTTGCTCAGAGATTGGATCTGGTTACAGTGGCCACAAGTGACTCTTGTGGGGGAAAACTACGCCACAAAATAAACTCACTCTAAACAAACGTCCACAGAATAGATAAACTCATACAACAAAATAAATAACAAGTCTAAAAAAACAGCTATCATTTACTTCTACTCAGAAGCATGTAAGAATACCACCATTTTACAAAGGTATACAATCTGTGTACAGTTTTCTGGTATCTGCCTTGTGAATGTGTTCCTTATTATTATACCCTTTCATAAACTGTAAATAATTATTCACAGGATTAAATAACAGTGTATATTAATTGTGTTAGTTTGAACAACATGTTGCCTGCATATGTATCTGAATACAATTTTCAATACTAAGACAAACTCACAGTTTTCCTATGCAAGTTTTTACTTACACATTTTTTTTGTATAATTTTCATTGATGACCTTCAACGTCTCTAATTCCAAGGCACTTCTTACGCTGTCCATACATACTTGGAATCTCAGTGTCACACATGCTGTGATGTAAAGGCGTCTTCTGATGACCTTCAAACACCACAATCTGTCCAAAGAGTATCTGAAGCACATAACAATGGAAACAAGTAGTTGTAGTAACATATAACATAATATTAAAAAATGCAGACCTGCTCTCGTCCTGAAACATTCCCCCTTACCCTATCGTTAATAAAATATGTAGTTACTCATTCATGTAAGATGACAAGGGTACAGACAACCTCACAACTCTTACTTTATGAACAGAAATTCAGAATTTAACTATACAGGGTGTTGCAAAAGGGTATGGCCAAACTTTCAGGAAACATTCCTCACACACAAAGAAAGAAAATATGTTATGTGGACATGTGTTCGGAAACGCTTACTTTCCATGTTAGAGCTCATTTTATTACTTCTCTTCAAATCACATTAATCATGGAATGGAAACACACAGCAACAGAACGTACCAGCGTGACTTCAAACACTTTGTTACAGGAAACGTTCAAAATGTCCTCCGTTAGCGAGGATACATGCATCCACCTTCTGTCGCATGGAATCCCTGATGCGCTGATGCAGCCCTGGAGAATGGCGTAATGTATCACAGCCGTCCACAATACGAGCATAAAGAGTCTCTACATTTGGTACCGGGGTTGCGTAGACAAGAGCTTTCAAATGCCCCCATAAATGAAAGTCAAGAGGGTTGAGGTCAGGAGAGCGTGGAGGCCATGGAATTGGTCCGCCTCTATCAATCCATTGGTCACCGAATCTGTTGTTGAGAAGCGTATGAACACTTCGACTGAAACGTGCAGGAGCTCCATCGTGCATGAACCACATGTTGTGTCGTACTTGTAAAGGCACATGTTCTAGCAGCACAGGTAGAGTATCCCGTATGAAATCATGATAACGTGCTCCATTGAGTATAGGTGGAAGAACAAACTAAAATGCGCTCTAACATGGAAATTAATCGTTTCCGGACACATGTCCACATAACATCTTTTCTTTATATGTGTGTGAGGAATGTTTCCTGAAAGTTTGGCCGTATCTTTTTGTAACACCCTGTATAAAAATTCTGGACTCTCACAATTTCCACCCCATATACAAGTAAATGAATAAGTATGTTATTGTTCCTTATTAAGTAATTGAACTCGAACATTAAATACTATATTACAGAAATTACATTGTTCATTCATTTTTCAATAATTAATTAGATTAGATTAGATTAATGCTAGTTCCATGGATCATGAATACGATATTTCGTAATGATGTGGAACGAGTCAAATTTTCCAGTACATTACATAATTAAGTTAATTTAACAACATAATTAAGTTAATATAACACCTATTTTGTTTTTTATTTTTATTTTTATTTTTTTATTTGTTTTTTCTTTTTTTCTTAATTTATATCTAAAAATTCCTCTATGGAGTAGAAGGAGTTGTCATTCAGAAATTCTTTTAATTTCTTCTTAAATACTTATTGTCTATCTGTCAGACTTTTGATACTATTTGGTAAGTGACCAAAGACTTTAGTGGCAGTGTAGTTCACCCCTTTCTGTGCCAAAGTTAGATTTAATCTTGAATAGTGAAGATTATCCTTTCTCCTAGTATTGTAGTTATGCACACTGCTATTAATTTTGTACTGGGTTTGGTTGTTAACAACAAATTTCATAAGAGAGTATATATACTGAGAAGCTACTGTGAACATCCCTAGATTCTTAAATAAATGTCTGCAGGATGATCTTGGGTGGACTCCAGCTATTATTCTGATCACACACTTTTGTGCAATAAATACTTTATTCCTCAGTGTTGAATTACCCCAAATAATGATGCCATATGCAAGCAATAAGTGAAAATAGGCGTAGTAAGGTAATTTACTAAGATGTTTATCACCAAAATTTGCAATGACCCTTATTACATAAGTAGCTGAACTCAAACGTTTCAGCAGATCATCAATGTGTTTCTTCCAATTTAATCTCTCATCAATGGACACACCTAAAAATTTTGAATATTCTACCTTAGCTATATGCTTCTGATTAAGGTCTATATTTATTAATGGCGTCATACCATTTACTGTACAGAAATGTATGTACTGTGTCTTATCAAAATTCAATGAGAGTCCATTTACAGGGAACCACTTAGTAATTTTCTGAAAGACATTATTGACAATTTCATCAGTTAATTCTTGTTTGTCAAGTGTGATTACTCTACTTGTATCATCAGCAAAGAGATCTAACTTTGCCTCTTCATGAATATAGAATGGCAAGTCATTAATATATATTAATAACAACAAAGAACCTATGACCGACCCTTGTGGAACCCCATTCTTGATAGTTCCCCAGTTTGAGGAATGTGCTGGTCTTTGTGTATTATGAGAACTGCTTATTTCAAATTTCTGCACTCTTCCAGTTAGGTACGAATTAAACCATTTGCGCACTGTCCCACTCATGCCACAATACTTGAGCTTGTCTAGCATAATTTCATGATTTACACAATCAAAAGCCTTTGAGAGATCACAATGTAACGTTGTTGCATTAATTTGCTATGAAAGCGGTGCTGATATTCAATAAAAGCGGGTTAAAACCTGTGAGCTGTCTGGGGAAGTTAACCTTGCATTACTGAGCAACTGTTTCACCAGGTATCCAGTCTAGCTTACCAAATTCCCAACCAGAATAACATTAATTATAATCCTTTAATAGTCATATGACAACCGGTGATATATATATATATATATATATATATATATATGTATATATATATATATATATATATACATATATATATATATAAGAGAATTTAAATCAAAGGAAATAAATCAGTTTATATTTGGAAATTTATTTTAACATTGATCATTGAAATTTCAGCATATTAAACTTGAGTCATAACTAAGCTGGTGCCTTATTTAGGACTGTGAAAATGTGAATTTGTAATCTTACAGAACACATCAAATATGGAGCCAAGATTGGGAGACTGCATACAACACTGCATTCATAAAATAACACACGAAGAACGTTGAAACATATGCAAGAGGAAATTAACCACAACCAACCGATTCAATTTTCACCCAAAGAAGTTACGTTCGTAGCACAATCCTGTCCGTCATGTAATTACCACACACTGGTATACTAAATTCATACGAACTCTCTGTGAAATCTTCCCGAAAAGAATAGCTGAGGGCTACTTTCATGATTTCACCACATGCTTCACGTGGTCAACTTGGTTTACACAAAGAGTGTAGCTCCACAATAATTTTGATAATTGAAATAAATTACTTCGAAACGCAATTTCCGAAAGAAAAACCTCGAACTGGTTACTATCGTCTTACTATTAACCTGATGGGTCAAACAGCTGTATAAGCACGTGGTACTGGTCTCATAAAGTACACCCCACGTGGGTTGAACATAAAGAAAAGTTGCTATATTGAAAAATATTGTCAAGACGAGACATTATAATCACACGAGCATTCGCATTTAAGATTGATGATCTTAGTTAGAGTTACTGATCAACATGTGGTTCCACATTACTCACAAAGTAGTGGTAAAGCAACTACCGGAAGATATTCTGAACTTCACATGCGAATTACACTGCGTCGCAATTTAAGATAACATTAGATATTTTAGAGCTAAACCTGAAATAAAGGTAATTAAATTTTCAGTTAGGCTGAACTTAAGAAATCCATTGTCCTACGGACTTAGCAGACATGTGCTTAGCCGGAGATCTTACCACTTCAGACGCTCGCCACAGACAGACTGACCTGGGATCCTACCAAGGGTGCTTCCGTATACAAAAACAGAAGTGACCAGAGAGGCAGCTTCCTATACCAACATGACAAGGGACGGACAGGGCCATACTAAGGATAGAAACCTCTTTGCTTTTAGAAAGCGTAGCTACCTGTTCCGACGTTGGTCCTAGTGTTCTCTAACAGACAGGCTTGTCTGGTACCATTCAGCATGCAACTACAAATACATTTGCTCATTCATCCTCTCACACAGAAGGGAAGGGGGTTGACAGTATCTTATCATATACAGTACATAAACGAAAGTGGATGTAGGTTCCGTATGAGACTGTGTGACATGAATTACATATAAACTGTGTTTTAAAGTGTAGTAGTGTGACAGCTCGTTCTTGTTTATGTGTAAAAGTAACACGTTTCACTGCTCAGTCTCCTCCCAGATAGTCAGAAACACCACAGTAAATTTAGAAGAGGAATTTATGCCGTAAATGACAACAGATTTAAGAAATTAACATGAAAGGAATCCAACAGAGACCTTTCAACAAAAATCCCAATGGGTGGTGTTCGGTTATTCAGATCATTCAAAATTTGATTGGTGAAAGCATATATGCCATTTTCTGTTGAAAAACCTTTCTGGAAACCAAACTGTCATTTTGTTAGTACTTCATTTTTACAGATATGTGAAGCTACTCTTGAATACATTACTTTCTCAAAAAATTTGGATAAAGCTGTTAGAAGGGAGATGGACAGTAATTGTAGACATCAGATCTATCCCCTTTTTTATGCAAAGGTATAACAATAGCATATTTCAGTCTATCAGGGAAAATGCCCTGTTCCAGAGAGCTATTACACAGGTGGCTGAGAATCTTACTTATCTGTTGAGAACAAGCTTTTAGTATTTTACTGGAAATGCCATCAATTCCATGTGAGTTTTTGCGTTTAAGCAACTTTATTATTTTCCTAATTTCAGAAGGAGAAGTAGGTGAGATTTCAATTGTATCTATTTGCATAGGTATGGCCTCTTCCATTAACAGCCTAACATCTTCTAATGAACACCTGGATCCTACTATATCCACAACATTTAGAAAATGATTATTAAAAATATTTTCAACTTCTGACTTTTTGTTCTTAACATTTTCATTCAATTTGATGGTAATACTGTCTTCCGGTGCTCTTGGTTGACCTGTTTCTCTTTTAATAATATTCCAAATTGTTTTAATTTTATTATCAGAGTTGCTGATTTCAGACATGATACACATACTTCTGGATTTGTTAATAACTTTTCTTAATATAGCACAGTAGTTTTTATAATGTTTGATAGTTTCTGGGTCACTACTCTTTCTTGCTGTCAGATACATTTCCCTTTTCCAGTTACAAGATATTTGTCTATCTATTTAAAACCTTTGTATCAATGTGTCTTGTTTCTTAAAGATTACAAATTCAATATTTTAGGTGAATTTGTACATATTTTGTATCATAATTTTCAACTAAAGTGTTCTGTTAATTGGATTAATCTGGTTAATGTAATAATATTCCCACACATTCAGATCACCTGTTTTAATTTGAAGTACTGGCCACATTCAAATTATCTCAGTCCTACTTACTGTAATAAAGTATTTGCCTATGGTGATGATCTGAATAGTATTTTGGTATAATCCATTCCATATACATAATTCTCCTGAGTTTGTTATTCAAAAGTAGATCCAAAAAAATTGTATGCTAGTCACTTTAGTGTTCCTACCATCCTACATTTGGACTACATTACAATAAGGGCTGATAGCAAACTGTACATCTAGTTTAATCCTAAGTACTTTAGATGACTCAGGGTAAGTAATGAGTTTGATTATTTACAAAAAATATGTACAAACCTAACTATAGGATTTACTATATTCAAAACAGTAGAAATTAGCTCATACAAAACATGTTAACATTGATAATACTACTACCCAGTAGGAAAAAGTATGAAACTTCACCTGTTTTTGGCAATTAATAAAGTGCTACTGCTGGATAAATAACAATTATTTAGCTAACAGTCTTAATTTAAACTTGTAGGGGGACTTTCACTAAAATGTACAGTAAAACCCCTATTAACGTAATTCAGGTTAACCAAAGAGTGGGTTTTCCAAAACGCATATGAAATTCGCAAAAACTATACTGCAGGGAAATAAATTAGAGGCGAGAATGTGCTGGACCACTATTAGCAAGGAGAGGTGAACACATGCAGAGGTGAACACATGCCCTTGAGTTTCTACCCCACCCAGCGATTTAGCAGTCTGAACACTGCTACAAGTACACTGTCAAAAATCATGTAATCTGGTGGCTAAAAAGGAAGTTTGTTGAAAACTGTTGTGGTTAATTATGCTGTTGGTGTTTCCACCGGTCCAGAATGGGTGAAGTCGAAATCTAAATTTCTGGAGCAATCTGTGAGAAAACCTCATAGCAGAACACTGAAAACACCTGACTTTGATAGAGTAGGTGAAGTTCTTTATCTTTCTGTTCACCAACAATGAGAAAAGCCTTTGACTGGCCAGATACTGCAAGAAAAAGCTACTCTTTTAGCTGAGTTGATAGGTGAGGAAGGAAAAGATTTTTCTTGACACTCTGCATGGTTGGACAGGCTCAAAAACGGATACAGCATTTGGTAGTTGAATGTATGTGAAGAAACGATATCTGCAGCTCCAGATATAGCCGATGTGTTCAAAACAGTGTATTGAAGAATACACCCTAGGCTACACCAAGGACCACACTTACATTGTCGATGGAGTGGTAGTTAATTTCAAGATTTTGCCTAGAAAATCCTTAGCTACTCGAAAGAAACGTCTGCTCCCAGGACAGAAAAAAAAAGAATGGATAACTGTTCTTCTGGCATCAAACACTTCTGGTACTCATAATTGTCCCCATTGTGTATCAGCAAGTCAAAAAATCTTGACCGTTGAAGGATGCGGCCCGAAATGAGCTATCAGTTTCTTTATAGAGCCCAGAAAAGTTCCTGGATGTCTTGGGAACTTTTTGCCAAATGGTTTAGTGATCAGTTTGTACTGAAAATTGAAAAGTTTTTAACTGCAAGAGGTTTGCCTAAAAGAAGCCATCTTTGCTCCTCCACATCCTTGTGGGGTAAAAAATAGTTATGTTGTTGCCTGTTTCATTGCCCCAAGCAATACCATTCTAATTTAGGCGCTGGATACAGGGTGTAATAGTGACATTTAAACCACTACCATGGGATATTTTTGAGAACCATACTGCAAGATAGTGACATGCAAAACAAGAACGTAAATGATGCTCTGAAGGTAGTAAACATGAAACAAATAATTAATTGCTATGCACAAGCCTTGGGTAATGTGAAAGCAGAAATGCATCAAAAGTGCTGGAGAAAACTGTATGACGAAATTGAAGAAAATGGATCAGAAAATTTGGAAAATTTGACAGGTATTGTAAAAAGAATTCCTGCATGTGATGACAGGGATAAATGGGATATGGATGAATGGGCTGTCATGGATGGTGCGTAAGAAACCACAAACTAAGAAACTGTAGAAACAGTGTTGCAGTCAAATGTTGATGCAAAGTGGATGAAATTGATGACAGAGTGACAGTCGACAATGGTTTCCAAGCACTGGTAGTATATCTATATTAAGAATTTATCTTTCAAAAACCTATTGGTTATAGTAAAACATAGAAATTACAATACATGTGTTACTGTTATTGTAGATTGCCATAAGATTTGTTATAGTACATGTGTTGTTATTTTTATAGGTTGCCGTAAGCTTTGTTGAAGAATCCAGTGAGTCAGCATGCTCAAGAACATGTGGAGAAAAACAAAAAATAATCGAAAATACCGAGTTTTTTCAATAAACTATTGATTTGTAACAAACCATTACATACTGTACCATGTACCATAATCCCATAAATGTAATTTTAAGTTTAATAAAGAATGTAAGTGTAAGCTACAAAGAGATTTTAGAATGCATATGACCTTTCAAAAATATGTCCTGTAACTGCAGTACAAGGTAGTGTAGTGCAGAGAAGATGATCATAGCTTAACCGAAAAAATTGTTATTCAAAATGACTTCCCTCCTGTAGTTTGGGTTAACCAGGATTGTATTGTATGACTCTTATAATGCAGACATAGAAGATGTTCTATTCCCTGTAACATTTAAACAACTATTGGCATTTCATTTATTTCTAATTAATATTTACATTATTATCACTATGATTAGTCAGTAAGTTCTAGTCCTTTAGCAATGCCAAGCAGTTAAAGAAAATCATATTGTTATTTATAAAAGTTCTTCAAAATTACTTTACTAAATCATATCATTGTCAAATGTTTATTTACTCAAATGACCTACTATAGTTTGAAGATCCTGGAGGTACATAAGTACCCTAAAAGTTTGAAACTGGGTACGTTTATCACTTGGTAAGGCTTCATAACAATTGTCATAAATCTGAAATTATGTCTTATGTCAATGTCATCTATAATATCTCTTGCCATTAATTTTGAGTAGGTTACACAAATTCATGGGAGTGAGAGTGCTTGTGAAGCGCTATAATTTATAACTTTCATACCATGTGGAATATTATGAACTCTGCAGAAAAACTGTAGATATGTTAGGGTTGATCCTGTTTTGTCATTGTTGTGTTTTTAGCTTTTTAACGTTGAGTAGTTCTTGGGATGTTGGGAGTATGTCCATTCATTATTTAATAACAATCATTGAAGTGAAGAAGTCGGTGTACATAATTATTATTGTTGTCCTGTGGCGCCTTTTACTGTAGAGATGGCGAAGAAGTTTAGCTGTTCTTCGAGACTCTAAAAGGAGGTAAGTGAAAAGGGATTAATTCCTCACTGGCTTGGACTATGCCAAAATGGGTGCATGAGTGCTACATAAAAGTCGAGAGTATAATTTTCACCCTTCTCAAAACTTTGCAGTCTTCGACTTTCCAATTTCATGGTCAAAACATAAAAGAAATAATATTTTTCTCCAGGTCAGCTCATTAAAGAAGCCCTCTGCCTCTTGCACACTGATCTAAAGCGAGACAGGTATTTTTTTTCTGGATCATGACACCAACCATGACCATGAAATATGGCACTAGGAAATAACCCATTTGTATCTCTCTCGCTAATGTAAATCCTTTTTGTGTGCTCTGTCTAACGATCCCATTGAGAATTGTCCTCAAATTTTGGGTGCATCTGATTTTCAAAATTATTAAATAGTTTTTCTCTCACTGAGCCATCAAAAATTTTTCTATCCCCCTCAGTAAACGCAAGTCACACAGAAGGAGATTTTACACTAGCGACCGTTTACATAAAATAAATAAATACATATTTATCATATTTGCTATATACATATGTATGAAGCAACTGTACTATCGTTGCATAAATGTTTATTTGTTTCATGCTATATGCAACTGAACCCATTGCACCGAGCAAACTATAGTGTAAACAGGTACAGGATTCCACTACCCATCGCCAGATTCGAACATGGATCCTCTGCTGTACTCGAGGAAGAAGGTGGTGGGGTGTGCCAACAGATGGCTCCTGACGACAGAATAATAACATTTATTGACCAGCTGCAGTACATTGGTTGTTATTCTGTCATCAGGAACCATATGTAGAGGGTGAAACAGTTAGAGTGATTAAGTTAATTAAAGGAAGGAGTTTTACAGTAATCAGATTAGTTAAATTGTGAAGGAATATTGGGAGCCAGATGTCGTATGTGTGTTTCATTCTGATGTGCAGCTCAGTGGTATGGTACCATGATGTAAGTGGGTCGGTGGAAGGCCGCATTAACCAACATGAAGGAGAATGCTGTGTCACCAAACAGGGGAGGTTGTGACAAGAAGCAGCTTGCCGCATGCCTGGTTTTCAACATCGAGGGCAGCCAGCTGGGCAACACCAGAATATTACTCTGACCTATTTGGGAGGAAGTACAGCAAACATCAGTGGCAGAAAGACATATTTAAGGACCAGCAGCTGGTTCATCATTATCAACCATCGTGAGGCGTTGGAGTGACACAGAGAATGTGTCACTCAGTGCCGTCGCCAGGTTGGAGTCGTCACTGTCAAATATTCAAATGTTCAAATGTGTGTGAATTCCTATAGGATAAAACTGCTGAGGTCATCAGTCCCTACACTCACACACTACTTAGACTAACTTAATCTAACTTATGCTAATAACAACGCGCGCGCACACACACACACACACACACACACACACACACACACACCCATGCACAAGAGAGGACTCGAACCTCTGGCGGGAGGGGCCGCGCAATCCGTGACATGATGCCTCAAATCGCACGGCTACTCCACGCAGCCTCGTCACTGTCATTGCAGTCATTGTCGTGATGCAGGTCGTCGCCTAAAAGGCGCCAGAGGGACGCCACCACTGCAGTCATCACTGTCACTATTGTAGAACGATGTCAGCAAGCAGCCGCCTGAAATGGGAGTCATTGCCTGGGGTGTGTTGTGGTATCACACTGTCGCCATCATCCTGGGATGCTGCCTCCACAAACACCATGACTGGGGCCAGAGCCAGGGACCTTGGTCTGCTGACACTGGAGGGTGACAGCCGGGGATGTTTGCTGAGACAGGGCACTGACCTGTCCCACTGCTGTCTCCGCCACATCCCCTCCCCCAACCACAATCACAACAGAGACACATGGTGCATGTATCCAGCAACTGCAGCATGACCTAGCAAGACCATAGCACCACTGCCGAGGCAGCAGATTCCAGTTGCGTCAGTTCAGATACAGTCTCAGCAACTGGCACACACGTGAGCATCCATCGACCATCTTCATCACTGCTGAGAATATTATGAGTGGGAGGAAACCTTACCCAGATGGGCAACAATCAATGTATTGCAGTTGACCAATAAATGTTGTTATTCTGTCTTAAGGAGCCATCCATGGACACTCTCACTCCCCATCCTCTTCCTCACACCCAGCAGAGAACCCATGTTCGAATCCAGTGATGGCCAGTGGAGGCTTGTGCATGTTTACAAAAATAACAAGGACATATTTTCCAAAATTCTGAGACAATAAAACCAGAACAGAAAAATTCCGAAAAAATCCGATTCTGAAATATTTTACAAACAGTAGCAAAGCAACACATCAGGTAGAAAACATCAGTAGTCATTCGTAGCTCTCCTTAAAGTTTAATGTGGAGGGTAGAATTGTTTCTTACGATGCCCACTTTGTGCTACACATAGAATTTGGTTTCTTTTCAGTAGTTTCGAAATTTATTATTTTTGGTGTAATGTTTCACAAGATAGCGGAAACATTCTTGCAGTAAGATGCAAACATGCTTAGTGTTACACAAGTGTTCTGGAAAGAAATATTTTTCAGTAGCAGAAGTAAGTTACAGCTAAACATCATCTCTGGACTGCTTACATAGTGAACATAAGACGAATAAAAAAGGGAAGGTTATGTAATTTAGGAAAGTCATAGACATTGTTACGGTTAAAACTGTTTTAAACAACAATCATGGAAAGTTCAGAGGAAGAGAACACTTTAGATACTATACCTGAGAGTAATACTGAAAATTTCGATCGTTGCAGTGTCGATGTTGCCTCACCACCAAGTGATACAACATCACAGAAGGTGAGCAGTACCAGTTCCAGACAAGCAAATCCCAAACCTGACCCTTTGGTACAGTTATATCAAAGGACAGACGCTTTTTTCAATCAAAAATTTGATGAAAACTTGATAAAAGATTTGACAAAAACAATCAAAGCTACACCACTACACTTCAGCAAAATTATAGGCTTTGACTAATGATGTTAGTAATCTTACTCAGAAGCTGAAAACTTTGAAAACAGACGCTGCGAATAATGTCACTGAAGTGATACACAGCGGAA
Organism: Schistocerca nitens; assembly: GCF_023898315.1. Taxonomy (NCBI): domain Eukaryota; kingdom Metazoa; phylum Arthropoda; class Insecta; order Orthoptera; family Acrididae; genus Schistocerca; species Schistocerca nitens. The sequence goes on from NC_064617.1 coordinate 635,565,271, forward strand.
TAACTAATGGCATTTCAACACTGAAAATTATAGCAAGAGACATGCCAGAAAACACATTAAAAATCCGACAAATTATTTTGATAGAATGCAGTTAGAACACACAACACCACAGTCCACAGTTGAAAATTTACTCAAACAAGTGAATGACATAGCAAAAAACATGAAAAACAAGTTGATGATTTTTTACGAAAGAAAGAGACTTTCACTCATAACAGGTTGTGACAGAGCTACAGCAGGCTGTTGAGCAAACGATTGCCAATGTGTACACAGAGCAGAATACGTCAGCATTAAGGATATAAATTGAGTTGGGTCAGATACAAAGAACGTTTATACAGGATCTATGTAAGTGGAAGGTCCATGTGCAGACTCAAAAAGGAACACAATTGGAGAAATTGGAAGGAGAATGGAATACCATTAAGGAGCAAGCAAAGAATGGTAGTAGCTATGCAGGTAAAAGTTATGATGAATGCCACAATCCAATTTCTTATGCAAATGTGTGTGCAGAAGTAACTAGCACAAACATAGTACCACCAAACGCTATTACATGAAATGTTGGGGTAGACTTATAGAAGAAAGTCTTCTAAGAAACCGATAATTCCAGGTGTCCATCACAGAAACGAAATGTGTTCATCCACTTATTTTCATACTGCTTTTAGAACTGCATTGCCTAAAGCTTGGCAAGAACAACAAAAGATACAGTACGTATCAAGCTTTATACAAGATGAGGCCTCATTTTGAGCTTTTGAGATGGCAGAGAGCTCTCACATTAGCACAAGTTGAAAATGCATTTCTTGCAAAATATTGGTCACGCAGTGTGCAGGAAAGACTAAGAAAAGAAGTATTTAGTACAGAGTCATAGAACACCAAGCATCTACATCTACATCTACATCTACATACATACTCCGCAATCCACCGTACGGTGCGTGGCGGAGGGTACCTCGTACCATAACTAGCATCTTCTCTCCCTGTTCCACTCCCAAACAGAACGAGGGAAAAACGACTGCCTATATGCCTCTGTACGAGCCCTAATCTATCTTATCTTTGTGGTGTTTCCTCGAAATGTAAGTTGGCGGCAGTAAAATTGTACTGCAGTCAGCCTCAAATGCTGGTTCTCTAAATTTCCTCAGTAGCGATTCACGAAAAGAACGCCTCCTTTCCTCTAGAGACTCCCACCCGAGTTCCTGAAGCATTTCCGTAACACTTGCATGATGATCAAACCTACCAGTAACAAAACTAGCAGCCCACCTCTGAATTGCTTTTATGTCCTCCCTCAATCCGACCTGATAGGGATCCCAAACACACCAGCAGTACTCAAGAATAGGTCGTAGTAGTGTTTTATAAGTGGTCTCCTTTATACATGAACCACATCTTCCAAAATTCTACCAATGAACCGAAGACGACTATCCGCATTCCCCACAACTGCCATTACACGCTTGTCCCACTTCATATCGCTGTTGCGCCCAAATATTTAATCAACGTGACTGTGTCAAGCGCTGCAGGGAACATTAAGAATATATGTCGAGAAGAACATAAATGAGGCTCGTTTCTGGGATGAATCCATGGCTCTTAGTGATGTTCTACACGTTTTGAAAGGAAACCTTCCATTTTGCGTTAGAGGAAACCTGCTGCAGGTCCCATAAACTAATGTAGTAAATTTTTTTCTGTACTCGGTTCTACTGATCTTATAAACGAAGATATGAAGACTGGTAGTAACAATAACAACCAGAATGGGTATTGTAATGGTGGTGGCGGAGGACAAGCTATCCCCACCCGGCTGCAGTATAACAGCAACAGTCGTGGGTGAGTACTTGACGAATATCCTGCATTTGTTAACACACAGCAAGCTGCCTGATGTCAGTGCCTGCTCCAGCTGGCGGCAGCTCTTCAAATCGTAAAAGAAGATGTAAAAATGATGACTGGAATGATCAGAACAATAGAAGTCAGTGGGGACCTTCGCCAAATAGTCACCTATAGTGCTGTACAGACTGGTATTTTCAGAATCCACAGTGGCTATACCACGAAGGAAACCACGCACACTTACCAGCAATCGAAACCAGCCCCAAATTCAAACCAAGAGCTGCAATGGGGAAATCCAAGTCCAGCAGTGAATATAATCGAGGTCGCTGATAATACACATTCAGTGGCTACAAATGTGTCAAACTAGAATTGGTGACATTACATCCTCTGATGCTGACCATGGAAGGGAGTGGGAACCCTCCATATGTCAATATTAACCTGTTAAAGTATAACAATGATGCCGATACTAGAAAGGAGTTGACAAAGGAGTATTGTGAGTGTCCAATGAAGTCAAAGGGGATTATGCAAGTTAGTGTTAAAGCAATAGTAGGGATTCTACCCATAGCCAATTTGGTTGACACAGGAGTGATCGTGAATGTGATCTCACACTACTTGTTCAAAGAAATTAATGAAATTAAATGGTTGCTTACATATCTGGTACAGAATTGTTGTGTGGTAGGAGCAATAGGAGGGAAATCAAAGCAGATTAAAATTCAGACTCCAGTTGAAGTTCAATTGGAAGGAATGATATTTGAATGTATTTTGTGAGTAGTTGAAGGATTAACTGAAAATTATATATACAGATACGAACTTTAGTGAGAAAAGAACACAAAGATTAACCTACAGACAGGAAGATGCCATTTAGATTTTAGCAGGCATGAATGTACTGAGGATATGATCAAGTTAAAGGCAATACATGGGAAACTCTGTCGTAGTATGCAGGCAAAGTGTGTAAAAGCAAAGCAACCGAACCTTGATGAGGCACCTGAACAATTTTGTGGAGAAATAACCACTACTGATAGTGATGATAGGATATACAAATGCACAGAAATTTAACAATAGAAGTGTGAGGTAAGGGAACTACTTTTGAAGGACAAGTAGGTCTTTGATAGGAAACCAGGAGTAATAAAACATATCAATATCACATGCAAGCTAACCCTGTGAAACAAATTGTAGGAGCACATACTCAATTCCACAGGAAAAGCAGGAGGCAATAAGTAAAGAGATTAAATGTATATTAGCATGAAACGTTATAGAGACATTACTAGCTCCACACTATATTCCACTGCTAGCTGCACTTAAAGCAGATGGAACAGTACACTTTGTGCTCGATTCACGAGAGATTAACAAAATGATAGTACCGGTTGGACATAGCTGGACAATCTAGAAGAACAATTGCAAATATTGTATCGAGTACAGTACATGTCTACTACAGACCACCGAGCATCCAATTGTCAAATACCTCTGACAAAACAATGTAGGAAATGTACAACCTTTACTTTCTCTGAAAGGCTCTATTAATACTGCGTTCTACCATTTGGCTTGAGCGTCATCAGCGGTGTAAAGAAACAAGTGCTCTCGCCACAATATTTGGCGCAAATCTACTTTGGCAGTATCCCACTATAAGTAGATGATATCTTAGTAGCTGTGTCTGCTTGGCTAGAACATACAGAATTTCTGGAGAGGATGCTGGGAAAATTTTCATCAAAAGGTGTAACAGCTAATTTAGCAAAATCAAAATTTGTAAAGGATGAAATAAAATTTCTTGGACATGTTATCTCGAGAGAGGGTATAACAACTCATCTGGGTAAGCAAATTGCAGTTAGTAACTTTCCAGTCACATGTACAAGAAAAAAATTAAAGGGCTTCTTGGCATTATGCTCATTTTTTAAAAACCTCGTCCCAGACCAGCTGTTAAACAGTGAAGCACTATAGTGGCTACTGAAAAAGGACAAACAGTGGTTTTGGTCACCATAGTGCTAGAGGAATTTTGACAATACAGAATATGCTCTGGTGCCCATAGGAACACCCTGGTAAGATAGAAGCTTTTTGTGTGCCATCTGACACTTCATTTTCTGGACTAGGGACATGCATTGTCCAACACCATAAGGAGAGGGCGTGAAAGATAATAGAATTATTAATTTCGTAAGTAGAACACTGTTGAAATGTGAAAGAGGTTGTTCCACAACTGAACTTGAAGCATTAGCCATTCTCTGGGCATTCAAGAAATTTAATTATTATTTATTTGGAAAACACAATAAGGTTACCATCAGGGCATAGTTTTCTTATTATTGTGCCAACTGTTACACGGCTGGTAGACATGTTGGACTATGTTCCTACAATCACGATTTTGAAATAATTCATGTGAGAGTCAAAGATATTGTTGTAGCTGATCCATTGTCACACATACCACGAAGGATACCTTATTCAAGGTATTGGAAGAACAAACATCAGAATTTAGAATTAGGTTAGTGGAAGACACAAAGCATAGTCAATATTTTTAGGCATGTGTAGGAACATAGTTCATCTGCAAGCAGAGGATCCCTGCTGGAAGAATACAGTATGAGATCGATCTTGAATGAGAAGAATCACGCAAAAATTTCAATATACTTTGCACTATATTGAGATGTATTGTTTTATAGAAAGAACCCAACTAACAATCTTTGGTGTGTATGTACACAAGCATATTGCAAGAATAAACTAATCTGCCACACACATGACACCTGGGGACACTAGGGTGCTCGTAAATGCTGCAGAAAATTAGTGTTTGGTGTTACTTCACAAACATGTTTTGGCATACATTGCAAAAATTAAAAACCTGCATCAGTTGTCAGAAGGCTAAGCCATCAAATCAGAACTGTAAAAAATGCTACATCCAATCATCCCAAGAAACCCCTTGGATCTATTATGTATTGACATAACTGGATTCCTACCACCTGCACAGAGAAAAGTGAAATAGTTGAATGATATAATGTATTTTCTAATTTGTTAAATTATTGGCTACAAAATCGGCTGCTGCTGCATCCACAATAAGGTGCATTGCAAGTGATTACTACCCCAAGGGGCGGTTAACCTGTGGTTATGCTTTCAGATATCGCATCAAATGTTACCAGCAAGACATGGAGGTAGTTTTTGAGGCACCAGCAAGTTGAGGAAATTTTAATCCCAAAATTTAGTCCACAGTCCAACCCTATCTCGAGAATTTTTTGCAAATTCAATAGATTCATGAGAATGCACGCAACCAACAAACAGATTAAATGGGTGGAGTTTCTTAGCGTTTTTGAGAAAATCATTAACAACATTCCATTGTATAATTCATCATCAGATGTAATGCACAAACACTTGGAAAAGAACAAGTGGGATACACTGCCTCCAGTATGCCTTTGGAGGAAGAGGTAAGGCAAGTATTAATATCTTTAATAGAAAGTGCCAAGGTGTGAAAGATTCATTATGACAAGCAGCGATGTGGGGTTAATACGTTCTCTGGTGGGTAAGTGTATTGCTAAAGAAACACTATAAACCATCATTGTTACAAAGGAAAAAAAGAAATGGCAATTAATGTATGCTGGTCCTTTTTGTATTGCGCAAATACCGCACAAACTATTTACTCGAAAAATGTTTGTATACACATCGCACCTGAAGAAGGACTTCCAGTAGGAAAACGTAAAGAAAACTAACATCAGAGACAGTGTATGTGTAGATAATACTAAGACCAAAAAATAGTAAGAAGAAAATAACGCTACAGATCGAAGCACAAGATTAAAGAACAAAATCACAACACAAACATACTAGTGCTCATAGTACTTAAGTAAAACAAAAAATTGCTGCTGGTACATTTACGTGACAAATGATGTTGGATTGCAGTATGGTAGGGCGCAAAGCCAAGTGCCAGCAAGCCAGTCGGAAACGTGAGAGTAGAGAGGGCTGTGAAGAAGACGTCGCCAACTGCACACTGACGGACCCCACTCCAGAATGACAACGCGACCTCTATGCGAAGAGGACATAAGCGTCGCGCCGACAGGTTGTGGCCCACTTCTACAGAAGCATCGAGATTACTCACTTCAAGACCAGCGACTTACGAATTATATATACCAAAGAACATTGTTTATTTTGTTTGCGCGCTTCGCTTGCGACACATCTGTTTGACACAAAGTTAAGTATTCTACCATTACCTTTTGCAATAAAATTCACTAATACGATTTGCTTAAATTGTTGCCTAGCGATCCGAGACAGCAGGTTTCCTAGGCATCCCATATTTGATGAGTAAGCAGGATTCAAAATAGTGTAGAAGAGTTCAATTTTACCTTTATTTTTAGGAGAATTATAAGAGTGCTCAGGTACAAAATTTGGAACTGGAAAGAAAAACAATTTCCAACCTACAGAACAGTAAGATCTATGCTGCAAGTCAAAGACATCGAGTTATCATAATGCTAAGTAAAAGACACAATGAAAGGGACGTGAATCACAAACATAACTGAAACAACATGGTCAGTGTGAACATAGATACAGTGGTCCCCCCCTCCCCCCACCGCTACTGTAAATTCACGGCAAAAACATTCACATCTCAAATTTGAGATGGTTCTGAGCACTTGACGGAGCTCCGAAATTTTGATGTGAAAGTAACCAAACAATTAAGCAAAGCGCGTTTACGATGAGGAAAATGAGCACTGCAATTTTACAAGGCGTGCTTTCCATATGACTTGCATATACATGTGATTCACCTTTCTGTATGCTGGAAACACAAGGATGTCTCATGTAATACACTTTTCCTTACGCCCTGAATAATAGTGAGAAGGAGCAATACCTCAAAAAATTGTCTTGTAAATAATAAAGACCCTGATACTCCTCTCTGATGAAGCCCTGTGCACATAAAATCACAATGAAAGAAAGCACTCGGCAACCCCCGCTCGTAACACATGTATGGTTATAAAGTGTGCCACACTGCTCAACTGTGGTGGATAAGAAGACCAGTTGCCATGCTGTAGTGTAGTACTGTACTGATTGTTGCATATGCACTCATGTATGCACCAGCATTCTTGTCGTCGAACAGACAATGTGAATTTAAAAATAAGAAGTGAACTTCACAATGAAACTTATGTATGTAGATATTGAGGTAATTTGTAGAGAAAGGGATAAATGTATCCTCACTAATAGCTCATATATTGACACAAAAGGAGGAATCTCGGACACTCCACACCTAAGATTACCGTAAATGAAATGATGATGTAATAAAGGAGAACATAGTATTGTTATGTATATGTATATATATGCATAGTATAAGATGTTATCTAATTCCTGTTTCATGTGAATATCATTTGAGAAATAGGCGGACATTCCTCAAAAACACTGGGTACCGTGGGGCCTCTCTTGTACCAAAAAAGTATGCTTTGAAGGCCTTTTCATGGATGGCTCAAAGGACAGTCCAAATACCCAATCCATTCCTGATTCATCCTACGACTTTAACATCCATTATAAGTCATCTGAAGAGACCATACACCCATGTGTGAATCTCGTCTTGTATTTTTTTCCGTTACATTTACAAAGTATTTTAATTAACATTTGTTTTACTGTGTTATTGAAATATGAACGTGTAAGATACGTATAAAGAGAGAAATCATTTTGTAATGAAGCTAATTTGATAAGCGATAACTTATGCTATGTAATTAGCTAAGTTAGAATGAGTTTTTATATATAAAGACAATACTGCGTGTGTTACTACAGTTGAAAGACCAGAACGAAAGACCATATTAATGGAAAAACTGATATGTTGAAGTGGCTCTTCTAGAGGAGCATATTTATTTACTTATTTTATTTATTTATTTGTTCGATGTTGTTAAAAACACTCGTAAATGTAATTGTGTGGTCCAATATGAAAAAATTGTTAACTGATTTTTACTTCTAAGAATGTTACATGAGAATGAAAATATAACAGAGTGATAATTAACCTCACCGTATTTGTACTTTAAAGAACATGGACTCAGATATTGATGTTATGGTGGACCTACACAACACTTGATGAATACTCCTCTTACCATCATATTCGGGTTGTGGTAGTCAAATCCTGGCTCTCGGCGTAAGCTGGAAAGTAAAATCCTAAAACTAATGCTGCTCTCTGCTACAGCTCACAGCTGTGAGAAAATGTTTGTTAAATGTTAAAGCGGGCACAATCTGCGCTTACGCTATGATTTCGCTTTTTAGATTGACACGTAATGGCGTCCATTTGAAGCAGTAGCCACTGTAATTGTGGAGCTGTAAACATCTTAAGAAAAATTAAACCAATGCAAGGAACATGACAGAGAGCTCACTGTCCATCGAAATAATACACACATGAACTTTAACATATTATATTAACAAGGTTAATAGCATAAAAGCTTAAAATTCCTTTCGTGCTACAAGATGTCTCCTTCTTAACTCCAGAAACAAGCAAAGGAAGAGGAAGAGAGGAACAATCTAGGAGCGTTTCTCTCCCTTATTAATATCATAGAAGTTATTACATAAGAGTTTACTCCTTCATACTACGATTAGATTTAATTTTTACGAGAAAACATGGATATTTTACGCCACCAATGCGGTCAGTGAAACGCATAAGGTTCTTGTACATTTATTCTGTCGTGATATGCATTTCTCGTTCCAAGTTTTTGTTTGTTTGTTTGTTTTAAATGTCTTTATGACGCAATTGTCACTGGGATGGTAGAATGTGAAAGAACCTCGTGTGGGGTCATTGAACCTCAAAGCAACATGAACAATAATGAATACTTTATGTCCTTGAGAACACTCTGGCACAAGTGAGAGACAATATATAACAAACATTTCAAACATTTTGTGAAATGAATCTTTGGGCTCAGCCATGTGAGTGTGAACTGTATAGACTTCGCCCAATGGGGCTGTGAAGCGTTACTATAAATAATCTCAGTGCCAGGTGGAATATTATGATCTGTGCAGAAAAACAGTACATATGTTAAGGTTGATCTTGTTTTGTTATATTCTTGTATCATTACCTTTTTAGCGTTGACTAGAGCTTGAGCTGATGGGAGTATGCTGTTCATTATTTAATAATAACAATTAAAGTGAAGAAGTCGGTGTACACAATTATTGTCCTGAGGCACTTTTCACTGTAGAGAAGGCGAAGAAGTTTAGCTGTTCTTCGACGCTCTTAAAGGAGGTAAGTGAAAAATGGATTAATCCTCCCTGGCTTGGACTGTGTCAAAATGGGCACTTGAGTGGTAAATAAAAATCAAGCGAGTATAATTCTCATCCTTTTCAAAAGTTTACGATCTTTAACTTTCCAATTTCATGGTCAAAACATAAAAGAAATAACAGTTTTCTCCAGGTTTGCCCTCTGCCTCCTGCATGCTTATCTAAAACGAGACAGGTATTTTTTTCTGGATCGTGAAACTAACCATGATCATGAAATGGGGCATTAGGAAATAACCTATTCGTACCTCTGTCGCTAATGTAAATCCGTTTTGTGTGCTGTGACTAACGATTCCATCGAGAAACATCCTCAAACTGTGGGCATATCTGATTTTCAAAATTATTAAATTATTTTTCTCACACTTAGCAGTCAACAGTTTTTCTATCCCTTCCAGTAACCGCAGATCACACAGAAAATTTCACAATTGTCACACCATCTGGCCAGAAGGGTGTGGACCAAAAAATTCTAAAGTGCCTCTGATCTGATTAAGTACAAAATATGATATTCACCTCTGGTACAAATATTTATTTTCTGTCATATACTAAATATTCTCATTATTTTCTTCATGTTACTAATCACAATCTATTATAATAACGTTACGTTCAAATATAAGTTATCTGTGTATTTAATTCACACATAACATTATCAAAGGTGAAGTAAGTGTCAAGATCTTCATAGTCTGTTGTTACTTTCTTTATTTCTATCACTAATTAATAAGTTATCAACCTCAGCTACTATCATAGATATCATTAATGTAAGATGTCATTATTAGTATGAAGTAAAGAATTGTAGTTGTTACTCTCATAGGATAACACGGTATTTCGATAGCACATTCTGTTGGCCGTAATTTATTACTAACGGTAAACAAAGAGAAACTGTCAGTAATAACTGAAGATAGTAACTTATTAATAATAGCGAATGCATGTAAATTCTTAGTAGTCAGAGAACTGATAAATTCTTAATAGTAAAAGAATGTAGCAACATTTCATTAGAAACTGATCATGACAAAACTTCAAAAGTGACAGAAGCTGGCACACTCTTATTAACTACAGATACTAGCAAGTTCTATGAAAGAAAATAAATTAACAATTTGTGAACAGTAACTGACGATCGTAGCCTACCTGTGTTAATAGAAAAAAGTGGCATATCTACTAAATGTTCATTATAATTTGTTTTGTAACTCTACCAGATGGCACCACAATGGCTTGTAGTTCCTCTAACAAATATTCCATTTGGTTGGTATATACCATAACAGTTTTTGCATTTGTAACTACACTATATTCTAAAGTGCTTTCTTCTTTTAGTAGGCTCTTCACTCTTGACATAAAAAAATTCAGAGGAAATTTTTCCAAAAAACGAGTACACAAGCACGACAAAAATGCAAAAGAAATATTGTTTGATTATTCTCTAGTGCATAAATGAAGGTTCACAAGTGTGAAAACATGCTAGTCCTTGCTTTGTATTTTCTCTCCCCTTTCTTCAACAAAAGCTTTTTTCAGCAAAATATTTATTTTATGTTTAACAATTAACCACACATGCTAATGTAAATGGAAAATGTGTATTTTAATATTAATTTTTTGAAAAATATGGTATGTAATCAGATATTTGTTGATCCTCTGTAACAATTCCATAAATGGAAGAAAATAAAAATCATACAATAATTTCTGGCAAGTAATAATTTTCTACTGACACAGAACACATCTTTAACTTTTATGATAGGCTTCAAAACAATTATTTTTCTCAACACATAAGTAAAATTCTCATTTGAGCCACATGACTCTTGTCTTGGAATTGCAGCCAGGTTTCCAGCACTTTGATGCATTCTGCAGTTGGTTGTGACAGAGCTCTTCTTGGTGTTTTGTTTACATTTTCTGCTTTATCTACATATTCACTGTCAGAGGAATTCACTGTACAAGGGTGTCCTCTTCTTCTAGCCACTGACACAACAGATTTGTAATTAATCATAGCTTTGCCAACATGAATATTGTAATACATCAGTGACACACTCTGTTGTTTCGGTATTTGATTGTTTGAACACTATCTGTGGTACATCACCCAACAATTGACAGTCACAAGGTCTATGAAATGACAACATTCTTAAAGGCCACTTTCCTGTGCGAATGAAGCATCTGTCATATGACAGAAATCTGTCACAGAGATCAACACCACCCATATTTTCATTATAGAGTTTCACTGCCATTGGTTGTGGAACATCTAATTTTTTTTCTCTTCTCTTGACCAACTCTTACATGTTGTAGAAGGGCTGCTTCCAAAGGCATGATGAAAGTGCAGCACACTTTTACTATCTTTCCTCTTAATAAGACAAATTTTGTAAGCTTCACTAGCACATTCTTCTGATTCCCTCTGATGAGATAGTCTGTCTTTTTCAGTATCTTCACAATTGGCCCCACCCTGTTCTTCATGACTGTACCTCTCTGATAAATGTTTCTCTCCAGTAAAATGTCTACAGATTTTGTGCTTGTGAAAAATCTGGCAGTGTATACACAATGCTGCTTGTCTCTAGGAACACTTTCGGTCATCATCTTAAAAACTGCTACACCAAGACCATATTGTTTCTGATCTTCAGTTGACACAGTAGCTGCTACAGTATAAACATGAAATCCAACACAAGACCATCAGGTGCAACCAAAATGGGACATTTTAAACCTTACAGTTTAGGTTTAGATGGTAAATAAGTCAGAAAGCCACACTTCCCAGAAAATGGCACCATCTGTTCATCAATGGAAAGATTATGAGATTTCGGAAGGGTCAAGCACTTCTTCTTCACACAATCGAGAAAAGGTTTTACCTTTCAAAGCTTCTCGTGATGCTCAGTGGTGTTATCCACAAAATGCATGTAGTTACTCAGTTCGTAGAATCTGACTCTTGTCATACACTTAGCAAGAGCTAGAACTGAGTACCATGTGCCAGTAAAGCTTACTTTGTGCATAACCCAGGACTCCCATTACAAAAAGGATTCAAAAATTCCTTTCTCTTCTTGATAATCTGTAAGATGAATTTTACTCCCACAAGGATTCATATGTGGTCTTTTGTTTCTTCTTCCACTTCATGGATCGTACTGGCAGACAAGGTGGAACGGGAATTTCGTCTGGGGCATCTAAAAACAAAACATTAGTAATGGGACTACATAACTTTTAATTTTTGTTAATAATTCTTGTAAACAATGAACTCACCATTCCCATGATTTAATTCATCAGGAGAATCCCCAATCTCGTCTACACTAGATTCATCTTCGTCATTGTCTTCGAGCTGAACAGCACTATCTTCAGTCAAAAACGAGAATTTGTCATCTTCCCCATCAGATAAATCTCCAGTGCTATCATTAAGAAGAACTTCTAGTTGCTCATCTGTTAAGATTTCACGCATTTCTGTAAAGTATAAAAATGACTGTTACTTCAGTATTATATGTGAGTATTACATTATGAAGACCAAATTGTAATTAGCACATATGCATTATGAACTCAGGTCCGTGTATGAGGACTCTCATACAATGTGTTATTTCCTAGGTAACAAACAAAATTTGTTCAGATCCGAACTAATTTTCAACATATAGAACACTTACCACACTTTAGGAAAAAACACAGATTATGCGTCTAATATTTGGGCATAACAATTATTTACATACCTATCTTATTTGTAGAAACAGTCACTTTCAGTGCACGCCAAAATGAAAACTAACATACGAGTCGTTCCTTGCATGGTGCTGCGCTCTCGTTATAAAATGAAGAAGATCCATGCTCGCTGCCCATCGGCCTATACGCGTTGAAAAACACGTCTATTGTTGGAGAAAAAAAATAATGATCAAAGGTCCACATTTGTGGACCGACAGAAATTTTCAAATATGTGTGAGTTCTTAAGGGACCAAAGTGCAGAGGTCATCGGTCCCTAGACTTACACACTACTTAAACTAACTTAAACTAATCTATGCTAAGAAAAACACACACAAACCCATGCCCGTGGGAGGACTCGAACCTCTGGCGAGGGGGGCCATGGGATCAACAGAACGAAGAGGTTAGTACGTCCTGTACTGAAACAGTAGTACCAGAATTTTCAGTGTCATTAGCAGGCGTATTTACCACAAAATGTAAAAAACAATCGAAATCTTGTATCTTGTTTTTCCTAAGAATATTACTCGAAACTGGTCTAAGGTGGCACCACCGTCCAACACAACAGGGAACTCCGAGGGGCGGAAAGGAATGTAGATAGAAAGCGAAAGGAGGAACAGAAAAAACGAGAGGTGACTGGATTGACACATGTGAGGTAAGGTAGCCACGCAGAGTGGCCGCATGGTTTGAGAGGCCATGTGACGTATTGCGCGCCCCCTCCCGCCAGAGGTTCGAGTCCTCCCTCTGGCATGGGTGTGTGTGTTATTCTTAGCATAAGTTAGTTTAAGTAGTGTGTAAGTCTAGGAACCGATGACCTCAGCAGTTTGGTGCATTAGGAAGTCACACACATTTGATCATTTTTTTTTAGGAAAAGTAACAGAGAAGGGCAATCAAGGAATGAGAACGAAAGTAGAGAATCAGAAGGAAACAATGGACGTGATTTGAATATGGTTTGGATGTAGAATTTCCTTTGTAGCTTGAGTATCATCCTGCTTAGGTTTGTAAATATTAAAATATGTTGTGCGGGGCTTGAATCTGGAGAAAGTAGTTCGGTAACAGAGTGGTTAACCAACACAATTTTTATTTTTTTTTTGTGAATGACGAACATGTGTTTGTAATCCAAACGCTTCTTGAGACTACTGTCAAGCCATCAGTCACGTCACTGTCATGACAACTATGTTGCTTGCTAATATGATGTACATACACAGATAAGCCACCGTAATTAGTGCCAAGAATGTAGCTGTTTCTTTTCCTTTAAAAGTTCTATGTAAATATGTATACAGGGTGAGTCAGGAGGAAAGATGTATGGTTTTAGGGCTGATAGTACTGGTGTTTCTGAACAAGTAACCTTATATGGGCATACATCCAGTTCCAAATGGTTTCCAAGATAGAACATCTTGAATATCAGTTTTGTATGTTTTTCGTGTGTAACTAGAAACCCTTGGCCTCTAGCGAACATGTTGCAGCATGCAATATTTAGCTACATTAAACTTCCTACAAGAAATGTCTTATTCATTTTTTCTCTCATGGTAATAGCTTGCATGAAGAGAACGAGAGAGTACTGAAAATCTCGAGCGACGTGCGAGCGCTATAGCGTAGGTAGTTTTTGTAGACAAGTTTGAGGTAGTTTCCCAACTTGATGGACCACAAGTATTCCATATCATATTGTCTATCTCGAGTTCCTGTATAATACTGTGGTACCTTGTAAACAATGGCAGTATACTGCCTTAAACATTTTCTGTCTCAAAAATCTTTCCAAGTAGGCCAGATGCCCATATGAAGTTTTTCGTTCAAAGTCACCAATATTATCACTCCTCAAAGCATGTACCTTTCCTTTTGACTCACTCTGTATTAATGATCAAGCTATCATGATGAATAGATCAGTTCTTCAAAAGGGTCTAGGGCCACTGCTTTGCGTTCACAGAGATAGAAACTGGCCACACTAAGAATTCGATAATGTGGACTCTCACTTTTCTTCAGAAGGGCTTAGCGATCCATGGGCCATCCAGTCTGGATTAGGAGCAGAGTCACAAAGGGGAGGCGATCCTCTGTTGGTGGATTCTTTGAATGGACGAGAACATGGCAACCCGTTCACTGCAGCGAGCAACATGTCGCAAGTGGAGTGTGTGCTCATGAGGGATTGGTGAGCTACACCTATGGTGACTGCAACCCTTTTAGACGCATTTAGGTGCGTGCTGCAGACGTCAAGGTCCCTTGTCATGAGCCCCCTTGGCAACAGAGAGCAGGTACATTAAACTATGTCACTGCAGATAAATGTAACGTGGATGATGGCTGTGTCATGCATCATCTGAGCATCCTTTCTTTTCTATCAACGCTTTTTTCTACCTATTGCACATGGTAAAGTTATACTGTACATGATGGTTTTCTCTTCTTGGGAATTACGAGCTTCTAACCACTAATGAAAGGACACAGAAGCCTTTCCCTTCTATCAGTGGTGTTGTACAGCCTACTGTGCATAGTAGAGTTACACCATACATGATATCTCTTGTTGAGAATTATGAGCGTCCAACCACTGTTATACCTGTCACAGAGGCCCTTCTTATTATGTCTTATTATGGTCACAGTGCCAGTAACCCCAATCTCGTTGATGGAAATACAGCGACAAGATTCTTGGTTCCCCTCTCGGAGGACCTTGCCATGAACTTGAACTTTGATACCAACCTCCTGATGCAAATCTTCTAATTCAAGAAGAGGTAATTGTGATATAAAACCTTTTGAACTGAACTACCTGCCATAGTTCATCTGTCTGTGCTAGTAGACTATGGTTAAGTGTCGAAATTTGGTTGAAGAACATTGAAAGCCTTTATTTGGTTGTAGGTAGAGTGTAAGGAAATGTTAGACTTGGTTTTACTCTTTCAGCTGGACAGACAAAAATTCGTGATACAGAAATATGTTTCACATGTGCATGTATACCTTTTATTAGCTTGGTTTTTAAACTTGTTTTGTAAAACTTCTGGCATGTCTAATAAGAATTTACATTTATTGGTAATAAAACACTGATTAAATGTTACACATATTTTTGATGATGCACATAGGAAAACTTTTGTGATATATTTCATCATTAATTGTGTTTCTCCACTATAGGAGATGGACTTATAGTTTACATACATAAAGGTTTCTTGAAGATCAAATCCTGAAGATGTGCGTCTCTGTACAAGAAATAATACTTAAATTCAATTAGTATGTTCAAATGTTATGTACAGTGTTCAATAAAAAGAATGTGTGACTATAAGCATGTTTCCTGTTTAAACACAAGTTTTTTGAGCGAATTTTGAAAACTTTGATCTTTGTCTTGTTTGTTTGTGTTTGCTACCTTCTTTAGAAAATTAAAGGTAAAAAACAATAGATACTTTTTCTGAAGTATATGCCAATTACTTTGACTATGTTTAAAATTTTTATATGTTTTAATGAGAAGAATTTCTAATGGTGCATTGTTAACTAAGGAGTGAATTGGTCTGCTCAAGTGCAACTGTGGATGTGCCTGCTTGAGAAAGCCAGCTGGAGTGGCCGAGCGGTTCTAGGCGCTACAATCTGGAACCGCGCGACCGCTACGGTCGCAGGTTCGAATCCTGCCTTGGGCATGGATGTGTGTGATGTCCTTGTGTTAGTTAGTTTTTAGTAGTTCTAAGTTCTGGGGGACTGATGACCTCAGAAGTTAAGTCCCATAGTGCTCAAAGCCATTTGAACCTGCTTGAGAAAGGAGTCAAATTGTATAATCAGTGAACGAATTGGATCTATTTTGGCTTGTCACAACAAAAATAGGATAGTCTGGAAGTCACTGAAGCTGTCATGAGAGTGTTTGAAAGAGTGATTGTGGGATATAAATTTTCATGATTGTAAAGAATCAAAGAGTGGCCATGAATTAAAGTAACCATGACTGTAAAGTTTCTTTAAAGGAGTGAATGAGATGTGCAAGCTGGTTTTCTTTTTTTGTTAACAGGAATAAAGCCTAGAGGTTTACACACCAGCATTATGTATGAATACTGGTGGCAATAGGGTTAAGTGAATCAGGTGTTGTTAAGCGAGTGATGTATTGGTGTGCCACATTCCCAGTTTTTCAATAGCCTCCTACAACAGAAAAAAATGCATGATTTGTCCTGCCAGGATCTTCCTATGTGCGACATCAGGTACACAATTATTTTATCCCAGTGTCACAGGTGATGAAACGTATCAGCCAAATGTTGGGCTAATATGTTTCATATTTCTCTTTTACATAGTTGATGTATAGTAATGATGATAATTGTCAAGATTGATTCCTCACCCAAGTATTAAGTTGCATGTTCTTGACTTAATGAGTTGCAAATCTCCATAGAGGAAGTGGTGGAGAACTGTACCAGGTGGTGTGGGAATCCATTTACAGGCACCAGAGGCAGCCCAAGGGATGGACTGCTTTCTAAAGGGAGGCTGCCTAGGGTAGAGAGTAGCAACCTGAGTGCTGGCCACCTCACAGAATCTGTAGCCACACTGCTTTGTGTGCAATGGTGTCAAGAGGTCATGTAATTTTTATAAGTTTTTAGAGTCGGAAACTCCGTTCTATGCAGCTTGTGGTCATTTTCTAAGGAGCTTGGTTTTGAGAATAGTGCAGCACACTGGACTAGTGCAAGGAAAACTGTTTTACAAGCTGCTGCCTCCGTTAAAAGAATATTTAGATGGCTCATTTTCGCCGAAAGACCTTCCAAGAAAGCTGGGGGTTTCTTACTCGGCCTGAGATAGCGAAGTGGCGATCTTCACTTGGGAAAGCTATGGGGCAGTTATTGTTAATATTTTCCTTCTCTTTGTGGGGGAGGACTAGCGTTATCCAAATGCAAAACCACACAAACAACAGAATTCTTTCTCTCCAAGCACCCACTTGAGTAGCTTAAAAATATCAACTAGGTGCGATATTAGAGTTCTGTTTCTTAAAATTGCATAGGGTAATATTAATTCTGGCTTTTCCAGTGGGGGAGGAAAGTTTATATGGACTTTTGTGGAAAACTGGGAGAGTAGAGGCAGCCTTAGGTCTTCTCACTTCGAATCTTCGTCAGGTAAGCGGAGGGCCGACTTGGCATGGTCGAGGCACCAATGTAAGGTGGAAGAATGCAAACTCCGGAGGCAACGGTCCCACATAGCAGTGATCTCTCGGCGACATGTTTCCTCGTACAGGTAAGAAACGTTCAGCGTCCATGGATCGCTGCTAGTGTATATGAGTTGTTGGGGGAGTGTGATCGAGCAGATGTAAGACTAATGGTCGATGAAGGCTGTGGGCCACAGTTCTGTGTCCCTTGTTATAGCAGCTCAAAGTCTTTTGGAGACGTATATCTAGTTGAGGCAGCTGGCAGAGTGGTCGGTGAAGTGTACAGCACAGTGGTCTCCAAAAAGGAGATGACACATGTCTCTTAGCGCCAGAACTCGCACGAGTGCCCTTAGTGCCAGGCATGTGGTGCAGTGCGGTGTTTGGTCTGATGGATCCAAGACACTACTAAAGTCGCCACCAGTGATGTAGTGGTTCGTATTTCCAGTCAGGAGTACAGCAGTTTTGTCAGAATAAAAGGTGGCACTTTCACCATGGTAAGATGTTCCAGAGGGCACCTATACATTGACAATATGGACTGCTCCCACCATGATGGCAGATGACAGATACATGATGTCTGCTGCCTCAATGGCGTCGCGTAATAGGGTGGTGGTTCCGCCAGCACCGTCGATTGATGGGATGCTGTAAGCTGTGTATTCATAAATGTTCAATTGCAGCTCCAGATGAACTTCTTGAAGGAGGGTGATATTGAGGTCAGTTGCGTGGGGCATATTATGGAACATTCGCGTTTTGATGACAGAGTGTATGCCATTAATATAATCTGTACCCACATGGTGGGATTGGGACATCTTAATATGGAGTATGTAGATGCAAATGGCGGTCTCTCAGTGTAATGGGGCCACTTGGCTACCCATCCTGGCGGCAGGCACGTTTAATGTGACCCTTCTGCAGGTGTTAGGCTCTCGCCAAGTGAGGCACTGGCCCATATGACGGTGGAGTGTCAATGGCGTCTGGTGCATCTTCCGCCTCTATTTCAGCAGCCCAGTCACCAAGCGGGGAGGGGTCTTTGTGCTGAAGGGCTTCAGTCATGGGGACATATGGGATGGGCAACGCCACCGTCCTGTCTGTCGTGTCAGATGCCTGCCATAGGGTGATACTGGTAGAGTCCATTGGCAACGATGAATCAGAGATAGTGTCTGCAGATTGCTCCCTGTCTCCACCCCGCTGGTCGTCCTCTGTCAAGAGGTGGCGTTTCTTATGGCGCTTTGGCAACCTTTGTTTCCACATCCATACGTCCACCCTGTCGAAGTGCTGGGGTCAGTGCCTTTGGCCATGAAGCTGGCATCTGGACTGACGCTTCTGGTTTGACAATGGTGGTGGTGGTGGTGGTGGTGGTGGTGGTGGCGGCGGGCGTTATGTCCTTCAAGGGAATCTTGTCATGTGGCGCCCCTGTTACAATGACTTCGCCGTCAGCCGTCACATGGGACTCTGGAGCATGGGTGCGGCCCCCATGCACACCGGCTGCACCCTTTCCATGTACATAATCGGTAATGCGGGCAGTACTGCTGTCTATACTGGTTCTGGACGTGGCAGCTGGACAAGGTGGCGCTGGAGGTTGTTTTATTGGACATGGCCTTCTTGTAAGCAGCTGGCACATGTCCGTGGCTGTCTGTCATAAATAATGATGGCTCGGCAACTGCCGATGAACATGGACACTGGCATGTGTTTGCAGAGTTCGATGCATACCTGTCTGACGCCATTGAAAATGTGATAGGTTTCAAGGTGTTCCACTTCTCTTCCATTTAGCTTAGGACCATGCCATATGGCCATAACATGTCAGTGACAAGCGCGACCAGGACTTCAAATGGCAGTTCGAATATGCACACAGCACCCACTCCCATACCCACGGTGTCCATGGTTACCATGCTGACTTTACCATCTCTATGGTGAAACCAGTAGTTGTTGGTGGAACGTTGGACTAGGTTGTCACACGCTTCTTCGTTCTTCATCTTGAGACAGACTGGACTGGAAGTGATAGAGAGATGGATGCCTATCAGCTCATGGGGATCGACATTCATATCGTCTCTCAAAGACTGTTTGATTTCATAAGCCTTTGGACGTGCGTAGGAATTATCGAACGTGAGTTTCACCATTGCCTGGTGGTAAGAGAACGGCATATCTAATGAGAGCTCTAAATCACAAGAACGAATGTAGAACCTCACACAGCAAGTAAACAAACACACATGCAGAGTGCTGATCAGTGGACTGTGCGTCCGATCAATGTCACGGCTAAATGCGTACTGCTTGGCTGTTACAACCAACATGCATTCAGCGATTTATTCACATAATTCCAATCAAGAGAGACGCAGGCTGATTTTGTTGCCGAATGATGTGGGCGTAAGTCGTAAATACATGAACTTTAGGAAGGTTTCCTCTATCAGGTTTCACAAAATTGCTTTCCATTGTTATTTAAAAATTTTAAACGCGTTTTGAGAGACAGAAATCCCAGCACTGAGGTGGCATATGTGACAAACTAGCGACAAAACCGTCGCTGCAGAGGCGAGTCCATAGGTAATAAGGCCTGCACGAATTATAAATGATATGGATAGTGGCAGTTGCCATGAAGAATGGTGCATGTGGTCGTCTGGCTCTCCCCATGCTGCTGGGCTATCTACCTAGTACTGATAAAAGAGTAATATTCTAGGGAGTTGCAAATAGTTTACGGTGCGGTAGCTGTCAGCAAGGATGCTTTTCTTAGTACTGTCATGCTGCCACTCACACTTTGTCATTTGCCTAACCATATGTAAAGACCACATTCTTGGTTGGTATACCAGGTCATTGACTCTCAGCGTTAGAATAAACGATATTTCATACTGGCGTGAGTCAGCAACAGCAGTGAACAGGGTGTCAATAGTGTGACAAGGGATGCACCAGCCCACTATGTTGCCATATCTATCCAAGATGGAGGATCCAAGATGGCGGTCATAGATGTGGTAATGCCACAATGACATCATGGTGTGAAGTTCAAATTTTGGCGTGAAAATAGGTCAATTGTGCTACCTCCACTGGCCAGCAAGATGGAGGACAATACTGGTCACTGACATATGATCCATTCTAGCAGTACATCCCTGTGCTAGTGCAGGCACAGAATGCAGTTGCCGTGGATAAGAAGGTATCCAGTTCTATGTACAAATTAACTCCCAGTGGAACGAAACGTGTACATTTGGGTGTAGAAGCACATCATGACTGGGGCTTGCATGTGAGAATAGAAATTGAAAATGCATCGAAATAAAGTGCCTATTTCTGAGTTTGACTGGGACAGAATATATTGTGCAGAGTGCTACATCAATCAGCAGATGATTACAAAGTAATATGCAACTCATACCCCCCCCCCTCCAGGCATTCGTCTTACTGGTGTGACACTATCTATTACAACAGGGTATGATGTCCCTGCACTATATGTGAAATCGGGCATGCCTCAGTTATGAATTTATAAGATCTGGGTACTGTGCTACACCTTGCATTGGAGAGACTAAGTCATTGGTTGCCCAACATAGACTCCGCATACAAAGATTCTGTAAACTTCCTACGTGTGCATAGTGTACATGTTGATGATTTGGAGCAGTACATTTGTTTGCACACGAACCCAGAACCAAAAGAGAAACAGGTTAAATGTTTGTGTGAAAAACCTGAGTATTGTGAGGCACTCATTCGTTTGAAGGAGGTACGTGCTGAAGTCATTGCATATCAAAAACTTTGCTTGGGAAACGCTGTACAGGGGCAAATAAGAAGATATAGAATGATTCTGATACTGTATCTGATGTATAATGTATGTATATATAATCTAAAACTATGTTTATGTTTTACTTCATACCTCTCTCATTGTAGTCCAAGTATTACACTTATTAATATCATTATTTTCAATGCTACACCTATAATGATGCAGTAGCAGACAATTGCCACAAACATCTCCTCACCAGTCACTGACAAAATGAATGACAAAGTTACTCCTCATGAGTAAAATATATAGATGATTTCTCTGTGTAGACAATATAGCTCAGTTGGTTAGGTGATGGAGCTACAGTGGCTACACATACTATTACCATCCTTACAAGTGTATCTTTCTATATACGCCAACTGCTTGTCAGTACCTGATGCAGTCAGTGTCATGGGAGGGTGGGTGAAGCATCACAAGGACTTTGTTGTCGGTGACTGGTCCTATAAAGACGCAAAAGAAGACCTGAAGATGAAGAATAATGGAATAATCCTTCCTGATAATATACAAGCAATTATTGTAGGTCCATCAAACTGGGGCAACACTAATGTCCTCATGATGCTGCTAATACATGCAGATGGAGTCTGATTTGAACATTTTTGTCTATTCTCAAAAACACTGTTTCAGCCCAAGTATCAGCTGCTATAGGAGATATTGCATGGTGTAGATGGTGTTACATACACGACATTTAGTGAAAGTGGTGACATCCCCCCACCTGAAAAAACGAAGCCAAACACTGTCTTCACATTTGACGATGTTGTTGTGGAAAGCCAGGAGCGATTTCGAAAATATTTCTGCTTCAGTTGTTGAATGGGTGCTGAAGTACTTTTTCTAAGTCAAACATATTCCATAATTCCAAAACAGATGGTTAGGGATAATGAAACCTCATTATAGCCTTCAAACAAGGCAATCTAAATTTAAAACACATACACCATGCATAGATAGGAACAGACATGTCGTTCAGTAATTTTGTACAGATATATGCTGATTGCTGGACTTATCCACAGTATGGCTTTCTCGTTATTGGTGAAACAAGAAAACTCATTGATGATAGGTACAGGCGAAAATATCAAGAGTTGCTGTACAGACAGCCTGGTAAGAGAGCTGAGTACATGAGTATACGCTGCACTGTGGACAAATTAGCGCACATATCTAGCTCTCAACCCAAGAGAATGGGTGTACACAGACAGAACATTCACTTGTACATGGATGTGAAAATTCAGGCTATTGT
The DNA here is from genome assembly GCF_023898315.1 of Schistocerca nitens. Lineage (NCBI taxonomy): Eukaryota > Metazoa > Arthropoda > Insecta > Orthoptera > Acrididae > Schistocerca > Schistocerca nitens. The sequence continues at coordinate 635,587,927 of NC_064617.1, forward strand.
GCATAAAGTTGTAGGTATGCACAGGGAGCTAGAGACGTATTACCAGTCTCTTCTGAGAATGATCAATGCATTAAATGAGTTACGTAATGAAATCGGTAAGAAAGTAACCGATTTACCTGAAAATGTCGAGGTTATTGAGGGGAAAATAGATGTAGAGCTCCTTGTTGTTGAGAATAAGGAGCAAACACATCATAATTTATTTATTCATTTATTTATTCTTTGCCCATGGACTCCAGCTGAAAATCCAGGTGAGAGTATTGGGTGTGTCATACAATAGGCTATTAACATCAAACTTGATTTCATTATATATAAATGAAACAAATAATTAAACAGAAATAGTCCATAATCATACAAAGGCATTACATGTTTCACATTATATGTACACACAAATCCAAACAACAAACAGAAATGATAATTTTTAAAGGTACATTTCAGTAATGATATAACATACAGGGTGATTCAAAAAGAATACCACAACTTTAAAAATGTGTATTTAATGAAAGAAACATAATATAACCTTCTGTTATACATCATTACAAAGAGTATTTAAAAAGGTTTTTTTTTCACTCAAAAACAAGTTCAGAGATGTTCAGTATGGCTACATTTTCATCACTCGTTCTCGGCCATCCAGAACTTTTCCCTTTGCACAAACACCCATCCTCTGTAAACTTTTTATACCAACGTTTAATACACCACCTATCAGGAGGTTTAACACCATACTTCGTTCGGAATTCACGCTGAACAACTGTCGTCGATTCACTTCTGCCGTACTCAATAACACAAAAAGCTTTCTGTTGAGCGGTCGCCATCTTAGCATCAACTGACGCTGACGCCTAGTCAACAGCGCCTCAAGCGAACAAATGTACAACTAAATGAAACTTTATAGCTCCCTTAATTCGCCGACAGATAGTGCTTAGCTCTGCCTTTTGTCGTTGCAGAGTTTTAAATTCCTAAAGTTGTGGTATTCTTTTTGAATCACTCTGTATTTAAACACCATCTTAGTATTCGCTCAAACTGTATATACATTTCTCTGTGAGATATAGTTTCAAATGATTTTTAAAACACTTTAGGTCTGTTTCTTTTTTAATGATTTTGGGGAGTTTATTAAAAAACCTTTTGCCTGCTTCTTCTGGGGCAGTCATAGACAGTTTTAGATTTCTGTTTATCATGTAGTAATTTTCATTTCCTCTTGTACCATGTTTGTGTACAACTTTATTTAGGAGATGTTTATCGCTTGACCTTATTGCCATTATGCTTTGGTATATATACAGTGAATATACTGTCATAATATTATAGTGTACAAAAGCTTGCCTACAGGTCTGTCTTGGTGGTATTTTTGCAATGCATCTCACTGCCCTTTTCTGAATTGTGAATATTCTTTTTAGGTAGCCAGCTTGTGCACTTCCCCACATATGAACTGAATAAGACCAATGTGGGAAGACAAGTCCATCATACATTGATCTGAGGACTTTATCATCCACAGTCTTAGCTGGTTTATGCATGATGAAGATCTGTTTGTTTATCTTTTTACACAGTGCATCTATGTGCTCCCCCATGCCAAATGTTTGTCTATAATAGTTCCTAGGAAATTTTTGCTGGTTACTTCTTTAATAGTCTTTCCATTTATATTAGCATTTATATTATAATTTTCACTATGCTTGGTCTGAAATACTGCATTCATTGTTTTAGACTGATTCATAAACAGGTTATTTTGTGTTAAATATTTATTTGCATCTTCGATAGTCAGGAGTGCTTCCTTCTCAAGCTCCTCCTTTGTGTCAGCTGTGCAAATGATTGTTGTGTCATCAGCATACATTATAAGTTTCCGATTTATATAGCTAGGGAAGTCATTTACGTAGAGTATAAATAGTATTGGCCCAAGCACAGACCCTTGTGGCACACCGTGTTTGTTTGTAATTCTGATCTGTAGTTTGTTATATTTCCCCCACTAGTATGTCTGATTTCTGTGCATTGTTTCCTATTTGTAATGTATGATTTAAGTATGTCATAGCATTTTCCTCTAATTCCATACTGATATAATTTCATCATTAATTTTGAGTGGTTCACACAATCAAATGCCTTAGATAGGTCCATAAAAATCCCACAAGTCTTTTGTTACCTGTCAAGTAAATTAAGAATGTGCTCAATTATATCTGTTGATGCTGTTTTTGTTGACTTCCCTTCTCTGAAACCATGTTGTGATGAATGCGGTATACTGTACTTTGTTATAAAACTTACAATTCTATTCTTTCTTTTCATTTCATAGATTTTAGCAAATGTTGAGATCAATGATATTGGCCTGTAATTTCCTAATTCATCCCTGTTCCCTTTCTTAAATATTGGCTTCACTTTACTTACTTTCAGTGAATCTGGAAATATACCTTCTTCTATCGCAGCATTCAGCATGTGTGTCAATGGTTTTAATATACATTCTCTGTATTCCTTTATGAGATGTGATGTGACACCATCCAAGCCAGATGAATGTTTAATTTTAAGTTGTTTTATTAGGTTTGACACTTCTGTATCTGTTGTAGGTATGAAAACCATAGTATGATTTGTTTGTGGGGGGTTTAACAATTTACTTACTGCATTTGTTTTATTTTGTCTTATAAGAGGAAGAAGAGCGGATACGTAAAGCCTCACGCTGTGGAGACGTCTGATTAGTATCCACCGAGATGTCAATGAAGCAGAAAGTCATTAAAGTGCGGAAAGCCGTTCGATAGAAATTACGGTTGCTAAGGTTAGGGCATATGGATCGACAGCAAACACTAAGAGAGACCTTTAATCCGGTTGCTGAAACTCTCTCAGCAAAAACAAAATCCCACGAGAACGAAGACGTTGAGATTGACGAATTCATTATTCCTCACCTCCCTGGTCAGATAGATAGAACATTCAGCGTTCACAGGGGGAGAAAGTACATGTTGGGGATGCACACTATAAATGTAATTGATGAAACAGATTGGTGATGGGCGGTATGAGAGAACACCTGGGTTAATGAAGCTTATTTTCCTAATACAAAGAAAGCTATAAATTATTCAGTTCGTGATAGGGAAATGTACCTTGAAATACAGCTTTTGACTGATGTACATAAAATCGCAAAAAGCCTGAACAACAAGAAAAATAAAACCATTATAAAACAAATACTTGATGGTGAAAACAACAACAACTGCGGTAGCAGCGGCGATGGTACTGACATTGAGCATAAAGGTGTGAACAATTGAATCCCGCAGTGTATATATTATGACGACCCCAACGAGCTAATGGATCGACTGTGGCTGCTGATGACATCAGCTGCTGCAGCAACACAGCTCATTCGAATGAGGCTGTTTCAATAATCTCTGACCTCAGAGAGAGAGGTGTCCTCAGATAAGTATGGAGACAATAGTTTGAGAACTGCACAAACCAGCAGGCAAAATATTCCCTTGTAAGCATGTTATAATTAAAGTTTGGATGACTTTTGGCAGGCCTGATCTTATAAATATGAGGGAATATTCGCATGAGAACAGTGGATTCGAAGATATTTTAATGGTTATTGATACATACTCCAAATTTACCTGGGTATTACCTGTTAAAACAAAGACAAGTAGAAATGTTGCAGATGTGTTTGAGCGTTTGCTACAGACAAGGACGAATCGATGCCCAGACAACCTCCAGACCGATCACAGTGGAGAGTTTTACAATAGGTATTTCAAGACCGTGATGCAGCGCCGTGAAATACACCACTACTCAACATTCACCCACCTGAAGGCAAATACCGTCGAGCGTCTGAACGGAACAATGAAAGGTCAAATGTGGATTCATTTTAATCTTCATGGCTCATACAAATGGACAGATACTCTCTCAGAAATAAATACGTAGTATAATCGAACCAAACATAGCACAATAAAAATGAGACCAATAGATGTTCTTGATAATGGATACGGTGTACTATCGCATTAAAATGTTGGGTCCACGCAAACAGAAATTTAATGTAGGTGATTTGATACGTATCTCAAAAAACAAAACAGCGTTTGAGAAATTGTATCTACTGCAGTGATCAACAGAGATATTCACAGATTGAAAGGTGCAAAGAACGAATCCTAGAAATTATATTTTGAAGGATAGTAAAGGTAAAGAAACTACACGTTGCTTCTACACCGAGGAGTTGCAGAAAAGCTCAGAATCGGATGTGTTTCTCATGAAGAGAGTCATAAGACGTCGGGGAAATAGAGCAGTAGTCTAAGGGCTTGGTTTTCTTGCAGCACAAAACAGTTCGATTGATGCTAACGATTTTCTATATAATCGGATGCACGGTCCACAATCACTGCGGTAGCATAACATGCCTGTTAGGAGACGTATTAGAGGAGGTGATGGTTGTTGTTGTTGTGGTCTTCAGTCCTGAGACTGGTTTGATGCAGCTCTCCATGCTACTCTATCCTGTGCAAGCTCCTTTAACTCCCACTACCTACTGCAACCTACATCCTTCTGAATCGGCTTAGTGTATTCATCTCTTGGTCTCCCTCTACGATTTTTACCCTCCACGCTGCCCTCCAATGCTAAATTTTTGATCCCTTGATGCCTCAGAACATGTCCCACTAACCGATCCCTTCTTCTAGTCAAGTTGTGCCACAAACTTCTCTTCTCCCCAATCCTATTCAATACCTCCTCATTAGTTACGTGATCTACACACCTAATCTTCAACATTCTTCTGTAGCACCACATTTCGAAAGCTTCTATTCTCTTCTTGTCCAAACTATTTATCGTCCATTACTGGATGTTAACAAATTTCTCTTCTTCAGAAACGCTTTCCTTGCCATTGGCAGTCTACATTTTATATCCTCTCTACTTCGACCATCATCAGTTATTTTGCTCCCCAAATAGCAAAACTCCTTTACTACTTTAAGTGTCGCATTTCCTAATCTAATTCCCTCAGCATCACCCGACTTAATTCGACTACATTCCATTATCCTCGTTTTGCTTTTGTTGATGTTCATCTTACATCCTCCTTTCAAGACACTGTCCATTCCGTCCAACTGCTCGTCCAAGTCCTTTGCTGTCTATGACAGAATTACAATGTCATCGGCGAATCTCAAAGTTTTTATTTCTTCTCCATGGATTTTAATACCTACTCCGAACTTTTCTTTTGTTTCCTTTACTGCTTGCTCAATATACAGATTGAATAACATCGGGGAGAGGCTACAACCCCGTCTCACTCCCTTCCCAACCACTGCTTCCCTTTCATGCGCCTCGACTCTCATAACTGCCATCTGGTTTCTGTACAAATTGTAAATAGCCTTTCGCTCCCTGTATTTTACCCCTGCCACCTTCAGAATTTGAAAGAGAGTACTCCAGTCAACGCTGTCAAAATCTTTCTCTAAGTCTACAAATGCTAGAAACGTGGGTTTGCCTTTCCTTAATCTATTTTCTAAGATACGTCGTAGGGGGTCAGTATTGGTTCACACGTTCCAACATTTCTGTGGAATCCAAACTGATCTTCCCCGAGGTCGGCTTCTACCAGTTTTTCCATTCGTTTGTAAAGAATTCGCGTTAGTATTTCACAACTGTGACTTATTAAACTGATAGTTCGGTAATTTTCACATCTGTCAACACCTGATTTCTTTGGGATTGGAATTATTATATTCTTCTTGAAGTCTGAGGGTATTTCTCCTGTCTCGTACATCTTGCTCACCAGATGGCAGAGATTTATCAGGACTGGCTCTCCCAAGGCCGTCAGTAGTTATAATGGAATGTTGTCTACTCCTGGGGCCTTGTTTCGACTCAGGTCTTTCAGTGCTCTGTCAAACTATTCAAGCAGTATCGTATCTCCTATTTCATCTTCATCTACATCCTTTTCCATTTACATAATATTGTCCTCAAGTACATCGCCCTTGTATAAACCCTCTATATACTCCTTCCACCTGTCTGCTTTACTTTCTTTGCTTAGAACTGGGTTTCCATCTGAGTTCTTGATATTCATACAAGTGGCTCTCTTTTCTCCAAAGCTCTCTTTAATTTTCCTGTACCCCTAGTGAGATAAGCCTCTACTTCCTTACATTTGTCCTCTACCCATACATGCTTAGCCATTTTGCATTTCCTGTCGATCTCATTTTTGAGACGTTTGTATTCCTTTTTGCCTGCTTCATTTACTGCATTTTTCTATTTTCTACTTTCATCAATTAAATTCAATATTTCTTCTGGTACCCAAGGATTTCTACTAACCCTCATCTTTTTACCTACTTGATCCTCTGCTGCCTTCACTTCTTCATCCCTCAGAGCTACCATTTCTTCTTCTACTGTATTTCTTTCCCCCATTCCTGCCAATTGTTCCCTTATGCTCTCCCTGAAACTCTGTACAACCTCTGGTTTAGTCATTTTATCCAGGTAGCATCTCCTTAAATTCCCACCTTTTTGCAATTTCTTCAGTTTTAATCTATAGTTCATAACCAATAGATTGTGGTCAGAGTCCACATCTGCCCCTGGAAATATCTTACAATTTAAATCCTGGTTCCTAAATCTCTGTCTTACCATTATATAATCTATCAGAAACCTTTTAGTATCTCCAGGATTATTCCATTTATACAACCTTCTTTTATGATTCTTGAACCAAGCGTTAGCTATGATTAAGTTATGCTCTGTGCCAAATTCTACAAGACGGCTTCCTCTTTCATTTCTTACCCCCAATCCATTTTCACCTACTATGTTTCCTTCTCTCCCTTTTCCTACTCTCGAATTCCAGTCACCCATGACTATTAAATTTTCGTCTCCCTTCGCTACCTGAATAATTTCTTTTATCTCATCATACATTTCTTCAATTTCTTCGTCATCTGCATATAAATTTGCACTACTGTGGTAGGCGTGGGCTTCGTGTCTATCTTGGCCACAATAATACGTTCACTATGCTGTTTGTAGTAGCTTATCTGGACTCCTATTTTTTTATTCATTATTAAACCTACTCCTGCATTGCCCCTATTTGATTTTGTATTTATAACCCTGTAATCACCTGACCAGAAGTCTTGTTCTTCCTGCCACTGAACTTCACTAATTCCCACTATATCTAACTTTAACCTATCCATTTCCCTTTTTAAATTTTCTAACCTACCTACACGATTAAGGGATCTGACATTCCACGCTCCGATCCGTAGAACGCCAGTTTTCTTTCTCCTGATATCGACGTCCTCTTGAGTAGGCCCCGCCCGGAGATCCAAATGGGGGACTATTTTACCTCCTGAATATTTTACCCAAGTGGACGCCATCATCATTTAACCATACAGTAAAGCTGCATGCCCTCGGGAAAAATTACGGCTGTAGTTTCCCCTTGCTTTCAGCCGTTTACAGTACCAACACAGCAAGGCCATTTTGGATAGTGTTACAAGGCCAGATCAGTCAATCATCCAGACTGTTGCCCCTGCAACTACTGGAAAGGCTGCTGCCCCTCTTCAGGAACCACACGTTTGTCTGGCCTCTCAACAGATACCCCTCCGTTGAGGTTGCACCTACGGTACGGCTATCTGTATCGTTGAGACACGCAAGCCTCCCCACCAACAGCAAGGTCCATAGTTCATGGGGCGGGGGAGTTGATGGTATTCTAGACAAATTACCAGTGGAATTACGCATTCCGGGTTGTAACTACTGTGGACCTGGAACAAAGCTTCAGAAACGCATGGCACGATGTGACAAGGGGGTTAATCTGCTCGACGAATCGTGTATGGAACACGACATTGCATTCGCTGGAAATAAAGATCTCCCAAGCCGTCACATTGCAGATAGGATTTTAGCTGATAAGGCTATGACGATACGCAGAAGAAAGGATATTGGTATTGGTTAATGCATTGCAGTATCTGCAGCTGATAAAACCATGTATGAAAAAATTAAGTTGGGGTTAGAGTGGTGAATTTCAATCGAGGTATAAATGCTGCACGTTGTGCACTGAGCAAGAAGAAGAAGGGTGAGAAGCAGAGCTGTTTGAAGAACCGCATCCTGATCGCGATGTATGTAGCTAAAAACGCACTAAAGCATAAAGGTAAAGGAAGAAGAAGATGTGCGGTTAAAGCACCTCAAGTCCTGCCAATACCCAAGACGGCTGGTGGTTTTCTTCCATTCCTCAACACAGCCCTCTCCGCACTCACGACGGTAGGGTTTCTCGCTAGTGGTGCTGCAACTATTGCTCGAACAGTCAAGAACGCGCAAAACTCCCAAGAAGTGGCAAGAAGACATCCACATGATGGAGCCACAGCCATCAGAAAAGGACTATACTTGAAACCGTACAGGAAAGGGCTTGGTCTATTCACAAATAAAAAAAACCATTATCAGTCCTACCAAATCGGCCACTCACAAATACAGATCGTCTTAAGTTTGTTAGAAAAAAATTCAACGTCCAACATTCTGTGGAGTGTTTGGGTGGGATACTTTACTGACGACGATGTGGAAAACTGGAGAATGTGGTATTGTGAATTTAGATGTCGCTGGATGTCCCGGCACCCACTGGGTGTCATATGGTTTGAAGAATGCAGATACTGTCTACTATTTCGACTCATTTGGTGACCTGCAATCGCCAGAAGAATCACAACGATAGTTCACTCGCGAAGACATGTGTTCTACAATTTTCGGCGTTATCAGGACTTTAATACACACCTCTGTGGACATCTATGCATCACGTTTTTCTTGACGTTTAGAAAGAAGAAGAAGAAGCAGAATATACCTGTATAAGGAAGAGCTCTAAACATTCCTTCATCAGTTGAGAGTCAGATGCAATAATGTCACGTACGTTGACTTTAAAAGAACGATCGTCTGTATCACGTGCAAATTACATCCCTCTAATTGATATGGGTGTTGGTGAATGGAGTATTGCATTGATTGGATTGGAGACTTACAACAGCATCCTAAATATCACCGAGACTAACAGCAAACTGCATCTGGATATTAATGGTGATAAAGACACTGTGGAAATAGAACCTGGTACGTACGATAGTGACGATTTAAACGAAATCTTCAAACAGTCTGGAAAAAGTATTGAGCTATGTGCAAACATCGATACACTTAAATCTGAAATAAGGACTGTAAATGCAATGATTGATTTTAGCCAGAAAGGTTCAATAGGGCGCCTACTGGGTTTGACAAAAGGGTAGGTTTTGAAGAAGGATCCAAGTAAATTTTACAATCAGATCAGACTCTGGACATACTGCCCGTCAGCACTATCCGCGTCGAGTGTAACATTGCAACGAACTACTATTTCAACGACAGTCTGATTCATAATATTTATGGATCCTTCCCCTCAGTTGCAACAGAGTATAAGATTGTTGAGACTCCTACCAATGCAATATACTTTCCAGTGACAGTTCAGACACTGGACTATTTGGATTTGCTGATTGTGGACCAGAATAATCAACTTGTTGACTTTCGTGGTGAGGAAATCATTGTATGATTACATCTAACGCAGGATGGGCATACGATATAAAACCAGTGCATGCAGTCCACAGCACGTCACTTCGCTGCTTAACCGCAAAGTGACAACACTTGCGAACTATGAGTTTCTGAAATCAGTTGACTTGAAACCTCGCAATGAGGTCCTCACTCAGTATATCCAGTGTAGTAGAGTATGATGAGCGAATTATACGTCAAGAATACTTCTCTCATAAGCAGTATGCTTCAACCACATTCAACAAGAATGATGAAATTAGGATGTCATTAATCACCAAGATGCGCTGACACTTCCATGTAAGAGTTTCATATATTTGGAGGGGTCACTGAAGAAAACCGACAGCAGCGATACAGTGGGGTCCAAGCTTACACGTAATGCTTTAGCATTCCTTTTTCAAGAGATACACTGTGAACTCAGTGGGTCTGAGGTCGACTGTACACTTAATGTCATCATAATGTCAACCCTTAAAACATAAGTCACTGCATCACACACGGATTTGAATGGTTTAGAAATGTGGGATGATTCATAGACGATCCGGTGGATAGACTTACCGCATGCATACCTTTAAAAATGCTTGTAGGTTACTTTCAGGGCATTAGGCAGATTATTATGAATGCTAAACAGGAACTCATTCTGGTACAGAGTGTGACGAATAATAACTCATACATTCAAGGAGCTTACAAGGAGCATATGATCACAATCAGCAAGACAATATGGAAAATGCCTCATATCAGTGTAGCGTTTGAAGCTTTCAAAAGCCTTGAATTCCGGTACACTTCTATCTCTAATATTTCGCTCTTGCATGGTGCTACCAACTGCAAGCAGACAAACATGGGCTATTAAAACTTCTTCGCAGCTAGAGACGCCTAGATTCATCATAATTGCGTGTCAGACTGATAGAAGAGGGAATACAGCAAATGAATCCACTGTGTTAGACAACTGCAAGTTAACTAATGCCAAAGTCTAACTGAAATCAGAATTCTACCCATACAACAATTTACACCTGCAGTGGGATGAAAATGTATTCAGTCTAGCACATGACATGTATGCAAGGTTTCATGTTTCTTACTATGAAAGTACTGAAGAAGAAGGAGGAGGGGGCCTATTCAGTCCACAGTAGTTCAAGGAGCTATCACTGATCATCATAATAGATTGCTCAAAAAAGAACAAGATAATTAAAACTGAACCTATAGATGTACAAATTGAATTTAAATCTTCAGCAAATTTCTCAGAACACTCTGCCGTGCATGCTCTAGTTGTGAATGACTGTGTGATCAACTACTGCCTGCTCAGCGCTGTTGTGCAACGAGCTGTATAAACGAACAGGTGCTGTGCCATACCTAGAGAGCATTCCAAGGCATCTCAAGGTGTGAACGTCATTGCAGGCGCTCAGGATTTCTATGATGGTGAGTGTAGACAGTTCATATTTAAAGATGTTGCACTCATAGCGTGCACAGAAGATGCAGGAATAATAGAGACATTCTCAGCAAATATTGCTTCACCGAGGTCTTTTAAAATTGTGATGGAATTCACTGGGATGATCCAGGTGTACCCTATGAAGATATGGTGACGCTGCCTCGAGTATTTGACCACACGGATACCATCATCTACGTGAAGGGGAAGGAGAAGATCTTATCGATGCATTGAGTCTTCAAGTCTGTTGCTATTCAAGACCTGGAATTCTATGGGTGTCCTGCTCTCCATCGATCAAGACGAATAATATATGTGAAAATAATGTTGGTGTGCCTGCTTATGAAAATGTAAAATTACTTTTATGTTGGGTGAGAAATAAATGAATTTTTCCTTCACAACCTCTGTGTTCTGTTTTCAATCTTTTCGCACTTTGACTCTGTACATTTTTAACCAGATACTATGTCTGTGGTTTTCTTCAAGCACAGGAGATGTAATTTTAGACATGTTTCCATATGTCTTTGGAAGCGGACTTGGTCACGTGCCTCTTACTCTGATAACCCAATTCATGCTGCACGATAGACAAATTCCATGCAATCATTCTATATATTTTACTATCTACCATCTTAAACTTCATCTCCTTAATAGCTCTCATCTTCAGGGAAAACTAATGTCTTTTGTGACTTGCACTGCAATAGGGGATAGATTTTTGTAAATAACAGCAAAGATGTACGGTGACGAATTTTTTCGTTTATTCAGTTCACACAAACACAAATACAGTATAGTTTTTGAGGCACAATATAATTCTTGAGGTACAAAGTAATTCTTGAGGTTCAATATAGTATTCTTGAGGTACAATTTGACTCTGTTATTCCAATGCAGAGATTCTTTTAACTTACATGCTACACCAGTAACACTGGTCGAGAAAATTTTTTACAATTTTTTTCCAGTAGCACTGGAATCTTTTTTTTTATAATTCTATGCTAAAGCTACTGTGGAGGTGGATTTCCTTACTGCAACTAAGCTCCACAGTCCAAGTAGCATAGCTTTTACAATAATCCTGATGGACTGTGCACACTTAGAATCTAATTTCAACAGCCCCAATAGCAAATGTTTTTAAATAAAAATTCTGATGGACTGTGAGCTATATAAACACATATATACACTTAAAAATATTCTGACTTGGATGGCTAGTAGCAAGTGAAGAACTTAAAAAGTATTCTATTTACAAGATGCACATGGTGTGTAGATATAAATATTTACAGTTTGCACATACATCATGTATGGATAAATAGATATACAGATATCTTTTTCTGTTTATGGCTTTTTAATATTTTTGTTTATGCTTTTTTAAACTTTTCTTTTATACACATGGTGTGCATGTGTATATATTTTTTCTTTTTGTTTTTTTACCATCTATGTGTGTGTGTGTGTGTGTGTGTGTGTGTATAAATATTTATACATCACACACAGATACACACAAACACACACACACACACACACACACACACACACACAGTTACTTACACTATGATAAAAGGGTCATACTACTACTCTGCAGACTTCCTCTCTCTCTCTCTCATTCAGAGTCCCCCACCCCTTCTCTCCCTACAAGTGAGTAGTGTGAGTATGGAGAGTTTCAGTTCCATAATCACAAATGACCCTTTTACTGTCATGAGGCGACAGGCTTATTTTAAACTGCAGCAAAGCATACACGTCGTGCCCTCTCGATCGAATACTGGTCTGCCATACCATATGCAGTGGCTACGATGCAGCACTTTGAACACTGCTGTACAGGCACCACAAATAATCTTCGATAGATAGGGCTCTCGATGCCATATGATGCACACCCTTAGCCCGCCTCTGGTTGACACCTTGCAATGTGTGATACGCACACATTTTTGATCGCAGACCTACAAAATCCACAATCGGCAATCCATTCGCCTCGTCCTTCATAAAGCCCATAACCTTCTTGTCCTGTGGAACAATACCATAGGGATTATTGGCCGTTTATGAGGATATGTCGAATTCATGACTGCAGTACCTCATTACTTCATATTGCTTGCAGTTCTTCACCCAATAGATTAAGCTATTGTATCTCTATAGAGTAATTTAGGATCTGCAAAATGAGTTTCTGCAAAATTATAATGAAAGTGGTATATGTGAAGTTTGGATAGGTCTAGAATGCACATATCTACATAAATAGGTTTCGTAAACTCTACTGCAGTCTTTGCCTTCTCCACAGCAACGAAGTTCTTATTGAATATGGTGACCCGGTTAAAATTTGGTCTGGCAATGCTTTTTCTTACACCGTAATGCCCAACCCATTCGTTTCTAATCAAACTAACTCTTTAATTATTTTTTTGTATTAAGCACTGACCAACAGAATTTTCCCTGACAAAGACAACTGAAACTTAACCTATTCATTTATTACCCACAATATACAAGCCCAACGCAATCTGATTGCTATACATTAACAAAATGACTTCCAAGAATTAACACAAAAGAATGTCCCTGAATTGCAAGAAATGCTAACAATAATACAATCCAAAAAATATGAGACTAAAGATATAATAAACTACCTCCAACTCTATTAATTGCCTAAACTCATTTCAGTCACAAATCCTGATAGTGGAAATCCCACTCTTTTTCATAAGTCACTTGCCTCACAGAAAATCTTCATAACACAGACTACAACAATTACAGCAAGTAGCAACAACCGACAGATAAATAAAAGGATTTTAACTACTATAGACTCTTAACTAGTAGAAGGCATATGGTTAGCAAAAAAAAGAAAAAAAAGATTTTGTTGAAGAGCAAACAACGTATTTAGAAAATTTTCCCTTATTCATGTGTTATCCAGTTCCAAAAATTATTTAGTTGTCAATAATTCCACTACTTAAACATTATCAACCATACATCCATTATCTTATCTCTCCTTGCATATTTTTTAATAAGAAATTTCATCTCACTTTACATTGTATGTCCTACCAAAACAGAATCTCCACTAAGAAAATGTATGTCCATACACTTCTCTATCCACTCGCTGACTGCTAGGCCGTCCAGCCACAGAATCTCTTGCCAAGGGCACAGAGCGCTGTCAGCGATATTAACACAGTATATAGCGCTGCCAACATACAAACAGGCTACTTACAATGTCAGCGTTGGTCCATAATTCGACACTGCACTTCGTTTTCTTGAGCATTGCGTCCCAAGAAAATCTAGGTGCCGTGTAATAAAAGACGGAATCCAGAGAATATGTGGCCACGCAAAGACTTCGGAATTGCTCGAAAGCCGGCCGGGGTGGCCGAGCGGTTCTAGGCGCTTCAGTCTGGAACCGCGCGACCGCTACGGTCGCAGGTTCGAATCCTGCCTCGGGCATGGATGTGTGTGCTGTCCTTAGGTTAGTTAGGTTTAAGTAGTTCTAAGTTCTGGGGGACTGATGACCTCAGATGTTAAGTCCCATAGTGATCAGAGCCAATTGCTCGAAAACATCCGCAAGCAAGCGTATGTCTGTGTCCATGTAAAAGCCGTGTGTACTCTCCTAAAGTGGAGATGCTGAATTCCCGCCAGATTTCACAGCATGCTCATACTCTGCATCTGTTATAGCATCGCCTGTAAGGTTGCTGGAAAATGCAGTTATGTCGGGTAGCCTGGATTCGCTGAGTTTCGCCATACCATCCACATACTCATATGAGAAAACCCCTTTCCCAGTCACAAGTTGAAACTTTTCCTCGTCAGGAAATGCAGCTCGGGTGATATGCATATCCTCCCGAGGTAGAGTTTCAACGAGTTTCGAGTTTCTGAAGTGGCACCTGCATAAAACGTTGAGTATCAAGGAAGTGAAGCGAAAATTCTTGGCGTTATTCGTTTGGAGAATTAAATGTATTTCTCGACGCCTTCAGGTAGGACATTGACCTCATCTTACAAAAAAATGGTTCAAATGGCTCTGAGCACTATCGGACTTAACATCTGAGGTCATCAGTCCCCTAGAACTTAGAACTACTTAAACCTACCTAACCTAAGGACATCACACACATCCATGCCCGAAGCAGGATTCGAACCTGCGACTGTAGCCGTCGCGCGGTTGCAGACTGAAGCGCCTAGAACCGCTCGGCCACCTCGGCCGGCGAGCTCATCTTTCTCCATGCCGAAATCAGCATAGTGGTCAACTAGGAAGTGAGTGTCATACACGCTTAAATTATGGAAGAAAACGGGTATGTGCCTTGGTATTTAAAATTGCATTTATTGTGAGCTGCGCCACGGAGATTCCACATAAGATGACAGTGACACCTACGAGGAGTTTCCGCTTTTCTATCTAACGGCAGCCTGTAAATATGACAGTCAATAGCGTTATTATACAAATCTTCATTCTCCTTCGATATGGTCATGGGAAACTTGTCACTGTAAAGCTTGTCAACCTCCCATGAATGTTTTTCGAGCTCAGTGAGCAGCCAAACCACAGGATTATCCCCGACATAAGATTTGTAGCAGTTAAGACTGGAATTATAGGACAATACAATTTGGTACGCTGCCACATATGGTACATGTTTATCTGTAAAGATGGTATGTGAGGCAGCGGGGTCACCTTCGCAGTGGGCCACAGGAGTGGGGAGGCATTAAAAGTGGGCGTACACTACAAATGGGCATCAGCCCTAACGGTGAGCATTTTTAAATTGTATGAGTTTGTTTTCCTCGGTAGGCATAAAAACACACACATACCAGGTCCTTGGAAGTTCAGTCTACTAGACGTGCCGCTAATAACTTTCCCGAGGAGAAATAATTCAGCCATCTTAAGCAAATTGTTTTTTATGTTCTTTTTTCGACAATTGGCTGTAAAGGAGTCGGGATATATCTTTGAGCCAAACATAGTGATAATTACCACCATCAGAGAAGAGCAGCAAGTCTACATGCAACTCACGCTCACTGGCAAATTTTGAGAAATGGAGGGGGCAGCCGGCCGGAGTGGCCGGGCGGTTCTAGGCACTACAGTCTGGAACCGAGCGACCGCTACGGTCGCAGGTTCGAATCCTGCCTCGGGCATGGATGTGTGTGCTGTCCTTAGGTTAGTTAGGTTTAAGTAGTTCTAAGTTCTAGGCGACTGATGACCTCAGAAGTTAAGTCGCATAGTGCTCAGAGCCATTTTTGAGGGGGCTGACGACAATATGCTTATCCTGCTCCTATGATATGCTTTTCTTCTCGACGCCATGAAAATAACCGATATTCTGGTATACTGCGCCTCAAATTTAGGTATGTCTTGGATCTTGATGGGGAACTCGATACCATCACAGTTGTAACACCCACGAATATCATCACCTACATGGTACGTACTGAGACGCTCAGGACGATCTCTGTAATTGTAATTTCTCTCGCAAGCCAGGACTGACCATGCAAAACAAGCCTGATCGAACCCTCCATGTACCGGATCATAGACATGTGTATGGATATCCAGTATTCGGCTGAGTGCCTTAGCTGACCCTCTGACTTCGATCTCGGAAAACCGGGCTATTATAGCACTCAAGGTGGATTTACGAGACCTCTCGGCGATTGACGTGATCCGCATTATCACAGTATTTTCCCCCCAAAGAGCACGGCACTGCACTTAATGGCGTGAGACCGCGGATCATTGACTACTTTGGGGAGCTCCATTTCCATGATAGGAAGGGACACCATTAGAAAACCAACAGGATCGCGGTACACTCCAATCGGGTTCTCGACCCTCGTGAACGAGATTCGATCCTCAAAGAAGTCTGCAATCACCAAGGATTCTAGCTGTGGTATGATGTTACAGACCTGATGTCCTTCACTAAAAGGACAGGACAGGGAACGCCCGCTTCTCTGTCACTACTACTACTACTACAGGAGGATGATGACATCCATCCTGTCGACGAGGTGGATAGGGGTATGTAGCGAGGCACACATATCAGCGAGGGCGATCAGTCAGAGCCAGAGTAGGAGGAGATGGCGGCAGTGAGGGCCAGCGGAGATGTCAGGCGATGCTGCTGCTGCATACCAGGGTCTTCACTACCGCCGGCCTGGCGGGTGGGAGATCGTTGCTGTTCTCCTTCTTCTTCCGACTGAACCACCTATGCGCGCCAGGGGGTACACCATGGTGCAGGGACAGGCGCTGGAGTGACCACAGCGGATGCTCCCCGTGCAGCCACCAATGGCACATTGCACAGCAGTGCATGCCGCTCGGGCGTGCGTTTCAATCCTACCCCCGCAACCACCACTTTAGGCACTCGGGCCACAGTCAGCTGTTGTGGTGGCGACTGGGGTGCGTCTGTAACATACGAATAAGGAAAAAATCAGGTGCAACGCTCAACTTCTCCATTGATCGTGACCGGGCCAAATATCTCACGAAATAAGCGTCAAACGAAAAAAACTACAAAAAACGAAACTTGTCTAGCTTGAAGGGGGAAACCCGATGGCGCTATGGTTGGCCCGCTAGATGGCGCTGCCATAGATCAAACGGATATCAACTAAGTTTTTTTAAAATAGGAACCCCCATTTTTATTACATATTCGTGTAGTACGTAAAGAAATATGAATGTTTTAGTTGGACCACTTTTTTCACTTTGTGTAGATGGCGCTGTAATAGTCACAAACGTATAAGTACGTGGTATCAGGCAACATTCCGCCGGTGCGGACGGTATTTGCTTCGTGATACATTACCGGTGTTAAAATGGACCGTTTACCAATTGCGAAAAAGGTCGATATCGTGTTGATGTATGGCTATTGTGATCAAAATGCCCAACGGGTGTGTTCTATGTATGCTGCTCGGTATCCTGGACGACATCATCCAAGAGTCCGGACTGTTCGCCGAATAACTGCGTTATTTAAGGAAACAGGAAGTGTTCAGCCACATGTGAAACGTCAACCACAACCTGCAACAAATGATGATGCCCAAGTAGGTGTTTTAGCTGCTGTCGCGGCTAATACGCACATCAGTAGCAGACAAATTGCGCGAGAATCAGGAATCTGGAAAACGTCGGTGTTGAGAATGATGCATCAACATCGATTGCACCCGTACCCTATTTCTATGCACCAGGAATTGCATGGCGACGACTTTGAACGTCGTGTACAGTTCTGCCACTGGGCACAAGAGAAATTACGGGACGATGACAGATTTTTTGCACGCGTTCTATTTAGCGACGAAGCATTTTTCACCAACAGCGGTAACGTAAACCGGCATAATATCCACTATTGGGCAACGGAAAATCCACGATGGCTGCGACAAGTAGAACATCAGCGACCTTGGCGGGTTAATGTATGGTGCGGCATTATGGGAGGAAGGATAATTGGGCCCCATTTTATCGATTCCAATCTAAATGGTGCAATGTATGCTGATTTCCTACGTAATGTTCTACCGATGTTACTACAAGATGTTCCACTGTATGACAGATTGCCGATGAACTTACAACATGATGGATGTCCGGCACATAGCTCGCGTGAAGGTTGAAGCGGTGTTGAAATAGCACATTTCATGACAGGTGGATTGGTCGTCGAAGCATCGTACTATAGCCCGCACGTTCATCGGATCTGACGTTCCCGGATTTCTTTCTGTGGGGAAAGTTGAAGCATATTTGCCATCGTGATCCACCGACAACGCCTGACAACATGCGTCAGCGCGATGTCAGTGCATGTGCGAACATTACGGAAGGTGAACTACTCGCCGTTGAGAGGAATGTCGTTACACGTATTGCCAAATACATTGAGGTTGACGGACATAATTTTGATCATTTATTGCATTAATGTGGTATTTACGGGTAATCACGTTATAACAGCATGCGTTCTCAGAAATGATAAGTTCACAAAGGTACATTTATCACATTGGAACAACCGAAATAAAATGTTCAAAGTGCCTATGTTCTGTATTTTAATTTTAAAAACCTACCTGTTACCAACTGTTCGTCTAAAATTGTGAGCCATATGTTTGTGACTATTACAGCGCCATCTATCACAAAGCGAAAAAAGTGGTCCAACTAAAACATTCATATTTCTTTACGTACTACACGAATTTTGTAATAAAAAATGGGGGTTTGATTTTAAAAAAACGCAGTTGATATACATTTGACCTATGGCAGCGCCATCTAGCGGCCAACCATAGCGCCATCTGGTTTCCCCCTTCAAGCTAGACAAGTTTCGTTCTTTGTAGTTTTTCGTTTGACGCTTATTTCGTGAGATATTTAGCCCGGTCACGATCTATGGACCACCCTGTATATATGCTGTAAAGAAATAACAACATTATTTCAGAATAATAACCTGGGTCCAATGGTTGAACAGTTCAATCAGGTTTTCCAGTTTCTGGCGCCCAACCCAGAATTTCATCATCCTCCCTCGAAAAGGCAAGATGGCTCTGCCTCTCAGCTTCCTCTGGAGCAGCTACCATCTCATGTACCCACTCCGGTATTTCGCCCTCTCCTTGGGGCATTTATAATGCTCACTGATGCTACCTGCAACAGTAAGATATTAAACGTAATTATTTCTTATTCGGACTGAAAATCGTTTCCATTAACTCACTGAAATACACTCCTGGAAATGGAAAAAAGAACACATTGACACTGGTGTGTCAGACCCACCATACTTGCTCCGGACACTGCGAGAGGGCTGTACAAGCAATGATCACACGCACGGCAGAGCGGACACACCAGGAACCGCGGTGTTGGCCGTCGAATGGCGCTAGCTGCGCAGCATTTGTGCACCGCCGCCGTCAGTGTCAGCCAGTTTGCCGTGGCATACGGAGCTCCATCGCAGTCTTTAACACTGGTAGCATGCCGCGACAGCGTGGACGTGAACCGTATGTGCAGTTGACGGACTTTGAGCGAGGGCGTATAGTGGGCATGCGGGAGGCCGGGTGGACGTACCGCCGAATTGCTCACGCCCCAACATCGTGCAGCCCGCCTCCAGTGGTGTCGCGACAGGCGTGAATGGAGGGACGAATGGAGACGTGTCGTCTTCAGCGATGAGAGTCGCTTCTGCCTTGGTGCCAATGATGGTCGTATGCGTGTTTGGCGCCGTGCAGGTGAGCGCCACAATCAGGACTGCATACGACCGAGGCACACAGGGCCAACACCCGGCATCATGGTGTGGGGAGCGATCTCCTACACTGGCCGTACACCACTGGTGATCGTCGAGGGGACACTGAATAGTGCACGGTACATCCAAACCGTCATCGAACCCATCGTTCTACCATTCCTAGACCGGCAAGGGAACTTGCTGTTCCAACAGGACAATGCACGTCCGCATGTATCCCGTGCCACCCAACGTGCTCTAGAAGGTGTAAGTCAACTACCCTGGCCAGCAAGATCTCCGGATCTGTCCCCCATTGAGCATGTTTGGGACTGGATGAAGCGTCGTCTCACGCGGTCTGCACGTCCAGCACGAACGCTGGTCCAACTGAGGCACCAGGTGGAAATGGCATGGCAAGCCGTTCCACAGGACTACATCCAGCATCTCTACGATCGTCTCCATGGGAGAATAGCAGCCTGCATTGCTGCGAAAGGTGGATATACACTGTACTAGTGCCGACATTGTGCATGCTCTGTTGCCTGTGTCTATGAGCCTGTGGTTCTGTCAGTGTGATAATGTGATGTATCTGACCCCAGGAATGTGTCAATAAAGTTTCCCCTTCCTGGGACAATGAATTCACGGTGTTCTTATTTCAATTTCCAGGAGTGTATAAACAGAAAATCGTATTCCCCAGTTCACTGAAATTACTTATATATATGAAACACACTGAATTTGGAAATTTGAAAATCGTACTCTGCTACTTACAAGAACGAATCGGTCGTTCCTAGCTGTCTGTCTCGACACAAAACCCTCTGTCACCTCACCCATAGGAACATCTAGGAAGCAAAGAATTTCTCTCAGACAACTGAATGCATCATGTTACGAAATGTAAGTGTAAATACTTTCCGCAGCCCCATCATTAGAACCAAAATACATTACTTGAATGAAAAATATTTATATTTTCTCTAACAGTCAAATGTTAAGAATAGAAAGTAAATGCACTTACGTTCCTGTTGCGCCGACTCTGTTAATATTGCTGGAGGCTGTTGCTGCAGTATCCTCTCTGCCTCCAGCTGCCGATCTAAATCAGCCAGCATCTCAGGGATGAAGGCTATAAGACAAGAAAAAAAAGAAGAACTTTAATACCAGCTACAGAATAAAAATTTGTAACACACTAAAATTACAGCAAAAAGTCTTTCAAGAACTCGGTAATATCGAGGCTTGCTTCTGCTAACTAGGACTAAAACACGTGCTGTGATAGGTACTAAAATTACGGGGCATAGGTACATTGAATGATTAGAACAGCAAACTTACATGGAGACTGTCCTGGCGAAGGCGTTTGCTGCTACCGCTGCTGATGCTGTCACTGGCTGAACATTTCATCTTCTAACGCAAATGAATGTCTCACAAGCGATCAAAGGAAGACTAGGGATGTTGACAAGCACACGATCAAACACGCTGGTAACTGACGAAGGCAGAATGAGAGCCAGTGCCCCACGACGAGGGTTTATATAACGTCTGACCCCTCCACCCACCATTTTACCCAGGGAGCCAACAGGAGTGCGGCATTATACCCCATCTGCGGGTGAACGCTGGTCGGAGCACGGGGGACAAGTTGGTACCAGCCACGGTTTTCACGCACTCGTGGATCCACTTGGGAAAACCCTGGCATCCACTCTGCAAAACACTCTGTGTGCCGCCGCTTTGCAGGCCCCCTGTTAACGACCGTGCCTCTTGTAGCAAACTACGGTGATAGTGTATTTAACAATATTTTGCAGGATCTTCTTTACAGTTTCGACGCTCATTTATTTAAGCGATGTAATTTTTTTTTTTTTATTGTATTTTGCCCTAATGTATTCCCATTCCACGTGGACCTGGGAAGGCAGTGCAGTGTTTTGTGTGTGAGTGTATCTGAAACAAATTGTTTAAAGCAACATTTGCAAATGTATTGAGACATTAAATACTTAACCTATTTTTCTTATGCACGCAAATATTCCAGAGTAGTGGAGGAAGACTGGGAGGTTTCACAAGTGTGCCGCAATCTTTTTTTATTCAGTGATGGTACACATCGCAAAATTGAGGTACTCTACTATGCATCGGTCCTTTTGAATGTATATTTACAGATGTAATCAGTTGAATTTAGTAACTCCTCAAGCAGCTCATGCTGAAAGACAAGTGTTCCCACAGAAGCGCGCTAAGTGCTTCAGGGGACGGTTCCACAAATGTGTCGTTGTCTTTTTCTTTTATAGTTGGTGTTCAACTGTGGTGGTGCCGGTGTTCCTCGGGGCAAAATGTGTAATTGTCTAAATATTCTTGCGTCGTCTTTAAAGCTCTCTCTCTCTCTCTCTCTCTCTCTCTCTCTCTTTGTGCAGTGGTACATTTAGTTCCTGTGATATCAAGTCTCGTATGTGACAGTATTCCGCAACACAAGACGCAATAACTCATGAAGCAGTTCGTGTTCAACGACAAAGTGTATCTATGCGCCAAGGATGGGAATGGGGGAGGCCACGGGTATTTCCAATGCGACAGGAAGTGCTTAGCAGCTACCGTGTGACCGTGCCATAAGCTGGCGCAGCAGGTGGCCCCACACGTTGCCTGCCCGAGTCCATTGGTCCAATGTAAGGGCCGCAGACCGGAGTGGGTGAACGTTTTGCCTCTTGAACTTCGACTGGACTTTTATCGAATGATCTACATTTACAGCACACGCATTATTTAGTAGGAGTTCCAAAGTGTAATTTAGACCATATTCGTCTTCACCAAATATCAATGGTATCGACACAGTCCTCAGATGCCACTGAACACAGTAAACTATTATGTCTGTGAAACTTCCTGGCAGATTAAAACTGTGTGCCCGACCGAGACTCGAGCTCGGGACCTTTGCCTTTCCCGGGCAAGTGCTCTACCATCTGAGTCGTGCTTCGGTGGCTCAGATGGTAGAGCACTTGCCCGCGAAAGGCAAAGGTCCCGAGTTCGAGTCTCGGTCGGGCACACAGTTTTAATCTGCCAGGAAGTTTCATATCAGCGCACACTCCGCTGCAGAGTGAAAATCTCATTCTATTATGTCTGTCTTCCCAGTGCAGCAGCTAGACACAGACGGAGTACTTTCCCCGCCATTTTCCCCCAAACTGCATCTTGGATTACGTCACGGGAGGGGAGAGGGGAAGGGACAATAGCGCTCTCTGGTGGCAGTACTGTGAACTAGGTCAGTTGGACTCCGGACCTCGTGGTGAACACACTGGATGGAGCTACTGCCTATGACAACTCAAATTCTTTAAAAAACAATGCATGCAAAATAAAGAGTTATGTCTGTTCTTTATAGTATCACTGCACAGACTGAGTCCTTTTCCCACCGATTTCCAGATGGGGGAGGGGAGATTAGGGGAGGGGAGCAAAGGGGGTTAGTTTAGTGGAGTAGCCAATTGACCTATTTTCCCACCAAAATTTTAACTTCCCGCCATGACATCATTGCAATGTTGTCACGTCTGTGGCCGCCGTCTTGAATAAATTCGTCAACAATGCAGAATGGTGTCACCCTTGTCCCACTACTGGTATCCCTTGGTAGCGATGTGTGAGCGTGCCATCGTCACTGCCCTGTTGAGTGAGGAAATCAAACACTAGGACAGACAAAACATTCGCAGTTGTCTTGTGATTTCACACGTGTGCTTTCAGTCACTGAAATCTACATTGTAAGAGGTCTTTTGTCTTCACTTTCAAGTGGGTGTAACTCCCTTGAAACGCATTTCTAGCCATATGTCTGTATGACCTCTTCTGGTCCTTATGCTCTCACATATCGTTTCCTGGAGTTTGTACCCATTTAGCAAAAACACCCTGTATAGACAACTAGTCGCTTTTTGAATTTGATTTGATATAGGTGTTGTCTGTTTTTTCGGACATGTCTGAAAGGTGAGAAAGGTTTTATCCTGCAGGCACTATGAATTAATACACAAAGGAATTAGACACTAGCTGCCAGTGGGCATTGATTTGTAACAATGGGGCAATCTGAAAATTTGTCATGGACCAGGATTCAAACATGTCTCTCCTGCTTATGAAGTGGATGTGGTGACCACTACAGCATCCAGACACAGTGGTCGCCACAACTACACGGATTACACTGCACCACAGTGTGTGGTGTAAGTTGAGAGTTTGGTCTGACTCGAGGTCTGCTAAGGTAGTCACCATAGTCATTGTGACCACTGAGTCCAGGTGGTGTAATGGTCAGTGTATCTGCCTAATAAGCAAGAGACCTGGGTTCGAATCGCGTTCCAGCTTTTCTACTTGCTTTATTGATATGAATCAGTGCCCAATGGCAGCTAATATCTTTAGTGACTGTATGTCTTGAAACGATATGTTGTACCATTAACTAGTTTTCGAGCTGATATGTCCCTTTTGTTTGGTTATATCACATGAAATGTTCACCAGGTATACCATTAAATAGTTTTATTTGCAACACAAGAAATAATTTCACAGATTTGGTACAAAAAATACATTAACTAACTTCTGGAGAACAAGGAAATAAAAAAACTTCCTTGAATGAGTGATTGCTCAGATAAACTGAGTTTAAAAAAATTAAAGTCATAAGCGGAATCCTTTTGAAGTCTGTGTGACTGAAGCTTGTAATACCAGCACTAAGTGCGACACTTCCCAAGTGTGCAAGATGTAGCAAAAGAGAATGCTAAATCCTCTCCACTCGTCGGCGTCCCATTTGGCAAAGCCCCACTCCACGGTGACGGCAAAGAGTAGAGTTGATCGTGGCAGCGCGTCGTCCAGGCGATGTCTCCCCGATGCGGCTGGCTACGCTGGAACTACCGGCTACCATCGTGGCGCGGGCCTGTATAGTCGTCTCGCAAAGTGACACTTCTGTTTGATTGGTTCAAATTTAGTTTCGAAGAACGTACCAAATAAACTGAGAAGATAAAAGTCATGGGATAACGACTTGCACATATGCGGATAGCGATAGTATCGCGCACAGAAGGAATAAAAGGGCAGTGCGTTGGCGAAGCTGTCATTTGTACTCCGATGATCCACATGAGATTTCCGACGTAATTAAGAGACTTTGAACGCGGAATGGTAGCTGGAGCTAGACGCATGGGACATTCCATTTCGGAAATCATCAGGGAATTCAATATTCCGAGATCCACAGTGTCACGAGGTGCCGAGAATACCAAATTTCTGGAATTATCTCTCACCACTCACAACGCAGTAGTCGGTGGCCTTCACTTGACGGCCGAGTGCAGCGGCGTTTGCAAAGTGTTGTCACTACTAATACAATCAAAATTGCGTGAAATAACCACAGAAATCAAAGCGGGACATACGACGAACGTATCCGTAGGTAGAGTGCGGCGAAATTGGCGTTAATGGTCTGTGACAGCAGACGAGCGACGCGAGTGCCTTTGCTAAAATCGCCTGCAACGCCTCTCTTGGGCTCGTGACCAAATCTCTTGGACCATAGACGCTGGAAAACCGTGGCTTCGTCCCGTATTGAGTTAGCGAGAGCTCACACCTTTGGTCCTCGCCGGCACGGTAGCTCAGCGTGTTCGGTCAGAGAGCCGGTTGGCCTCTGTAATAAAAAACTGAGTGGAAGGATCAACCACTGAACTTTAACAGGATGTCTTGCGACGTCCGCAACGACCAAACACAAAAAAAGGGGGTAGAGTGTTTGTTTCGTAATCAAAACGTTGTCAGCCCCAGGTTCGAAGCGTGCCACAGCTTAAATTTTGATTATTAATCAACATTGTCGGCTGAAGACTTCCGACTTAAGAAGTCACACTCATTATGCCAAAGGCCTTGTCAAAGAGGGAAAAGGAGCGGACAGAGGTTCAGGGCAGTCTCTTGTCCTTCGGATGGGAAACTGCCCCTCAAGGCGGAATAATCAACAACGATCAACGGCATGAGGACGCAGAAGGCAATGGAAATCATTGCATTAAAGATGCATAACGTGTATCCACAGGACATGTGGCCTGTAATTGGAAAAATGTCATGATGATCTCTCCATTGGCAAAAGATTCCGAATAGTCCCTCATGTGTCTCTTCAGGAGCCGACTGCCAAGGGGAAGGTGACCATGAGAAAAAGATTGAATAACTAACGAAAGGATAATGTTCTACGAGTCGGGGTGTGGAACGTCAGAAGCTTGAACGTGGTAGGGAAGCTAGGAAATCTGAAAAGGGAAATGCAAAGGCTCAATCTACATATGGTAGGGGTCAGTGAAGTGAAATGGAAAGAAGACAAGGAGTTCTGGTTAGATGAGTACAGGATAATATCAACAGCAGCAGAAAATAGTATAATGGGAGTAGGATTTGTTGCGAATGGAAAGGTAGGTCAGAGAGTATGTTACTGTGGATAGCTCAGTGATAGGGTTGTTCTTATCAGAATCGACAGAAAACCAACACTGACAACGGTAGTTCAGGTGTGCATGCCGACGGCAAGCTCTAGATGAAGAGATAGAGAAAGTATATCAGGGTATCGGAATGGTAATAAAGCACATAAAGGGAAATGAAAATCTAATAGTCATGGGGAACTAGAATGCAGTTGTTTGGGAAGAAGAAAAAGAAATTGTTACTAGAGAACAAGGGTTTGGAAGAAGGACTGAGAAAGGAGAAAGACTAATTGAGTTCTGTAATAAATTTCAGCTAGTAATAACGAATATTCTGTTCAAGAATCACAAGAGGAGGAAGTATACTTGGAAAAGCCCGGGTGAGAGGGCAAGATTTCAGTTACATTACATTACGATCAGACAGAGAAACCGAAATCAGATACTGGGTCTTAAGGTGTACCCAGGAGCAGATATAGACTCAGATCACAATATAGTAGTGATGAAGAGTAGGTTGAAGTTTAAGAGAATAGTCAGCACGAATCAATAGGCAAAGAAGTGTGATACGGAAGTACTAAGGAATGTCGAGACACGCTTGAAGTTCCCTAAGGCTATAGATACTGCAATAAGGAACAGCTCAGTAGGCAGTAGATTTGAAGAGGAATGGACATCTCTAAAAAGGGCTATCACAGAAGTTGGGAAGGAAAACATAGGTACAAAGAAGGTAACTGCGAAGAAACCATGGGTAACAGATGAAATACTTCAGCTGATCGATGAAAGAAGGAAGAACAAAAATGTTCAGGAGAATTCAGAGATACAGAAATACGAGACCTGAGGAGTGAAATAATCAGGAAGTGCAGGGAAGCTAAGACGAAATAACTGCACGAAAAACGTGAAAAAATCGAAAAAGAAATAATTGTCGGATGGATTGTCTCAGCATGTACGAAAGTCAAAACAACGTTCGGTAAAATTAAAAGCAAGGGCGGTAACATTAAGAGTGCAACGGGAACTCCACTGTTAAACGCAGAGGAGAGAGCGGATAGATGGAGAAAGTACACTGAAGGCCTCTATGAGGGGGAAGATTTGTCTGATGTGATAGAAGAAGAAACAGCAGTCGATTTGGAAGAGTTAGGGAATCCAGTATTAGAATCAGAATTTAAAAGAACTTTGGAGGACTTAAGACCAAATAATGCAGAAGGGATAGATAAAATTCCTTCAGAATTTCTAGAATCATTGGAGGAAGTATCAATAAAAAGACTATTCACGTTGGTGTGTAGAATGTATGAGTTTGGTGACATACCATCTAACTTTCGGAAAAATATCATCCACACAATTGTGAAGATTGCAGGAGCTGACAAGGGCGAGAATTATCACACACTCAGCTTAACAGCTCATGCATCCTAGTTGCTGACAAGAATAATATGCAGAAGAACGGAAAAGATAACTGAGAGTGTATTATACGACGATAAGTTTGGCTTTAGGAAAGGTAAAGGCACCAGAGAGGCAATTCTGACGTTGCAGTTGACAAAGGAAGCAAGACTACAGAAAAATCAAGACACGTTCATAGGATTTGTCGAGCTAGAGAAAACTTTCGACAGTGTAAAATGGTGCAAGATGTTCGATATTCTGGGAAAAGTAGAGGTAAGCTATAGGGAGAGAACGATAAATTACAATATTTGCAAGAGCCAAGAGAGAATAATAAGAGTGGGCGAGCAAGAGCGAAGTGCTTGGATTAAAAAGACTGTAAGACAGGGATGTAGTCTTTCACCCCTAATGTTCAATTTTTACATCAAAGAAGCAATGACAGTAATAAAAGAATGGTCCAAGAGTGGAAATAAAATTCAAGGTGAAACGATATCAGTGATACGATTCCCCGATGACATTGCTATCCTGAGTGAAAATGAAGAAGAATTACAGTATCTGCTGAATGGAATGAACAGTCTAATGAGTGCAGAATATGGATTGAGAGTAAGTCGAAGAAAGATGAAAGTAATGAGAAGTAGCAGAAATGAGAACAGTGATAATCTTAACATCAGGATAGATGATCACGAAGTAGATGAAGTAAGGGAGTTCTGCTACCTGGGCAGCAAAATAATCAAGACCAATGGAGCAAGGAGGACATCAAAAGCAGACTAGCACTGGTGAAAGGGGCATTAATAGCCAAAAGAAGTATACTGGTATCGAATATAGGCCTTAATTAGAGGAAGAAATTTCTGAGAATGTGCATTTGGAGCACAGAATTGTATGGTAGTGCAACATGGACGGTGGGAAATCGGGAACAGAAGAGAATCGAAGCATCTGAGATGTGTTGCTACAGACGAATGTTGAAAATTAGGTGGACTGATAAGGTGAGAAATGAGGAGGTTCTACGCAGGCTCCGAGAGGAAGGAAATATGTGGAAAACACTGACAAGGAAAAGGCACAGGATGCTAGGACGTCTGTTAAGACATAAGGGAATGACTTCCATGGCACTAGAAGGAGCTTTAGATGGCAAAAATTGTAGAGGAAGACAGAGATTTGTATACATCCAGCAAGTAATTGAAGACGTAGATTGCAAGTGCTACTCTGGGATGAAGAGGTTGGCACAGGACAGGAATTTGTGACGGGCCGTGTCAAACCAGTCGGAAGAGTGATTACTAAAAAGAAGAAACCATGAAGCCATGGTCCCATGTTGTCAGAAATGCGCTGTACAAGCTGGTGGTGATTCCATAATGGTGTGGGCTGTGTTTACATGGAATGGACTGGCTTCTCTGGTCCAACTGAACCGATCACTGACTGGAAATGGTTGTCTTCAGCCACTAGAAGACCATTTACAGGATTCATTGACTTCGTGTTCCCAAAAAAAAAAAAACGATGTGCCATATCACCGGGCCACAGTTATTCGCAACTGGTTTGAAGAACACTCTCGACGATTCGAGCGAATGATTTGGCCATCTAGATCGCCCGACATAAGGCTCATCGAACATTTATGGCACATAATCGAGGGGTGAATTCGTGAACAAATCCTGCACCAGCAACACATTAGCAGTTATGGACAGCTAAAGAAGCAGCATGGCTTTTTATTTCTTCAGGGGACTTTCCAAGATTTGTTGAGTCCATTCCACGTCATGTTGCTGCATTATACCGGGCAAAGGAGGTCCGACACGATATTAGGAGGTATCCCGTGACTTTTTGTCACCTCGGTGTAGTTCGGTCTGCGCATGCCGATCGGGACTGCGTGCGCGCCTTGGAGGTGCTTCTGGCCCTGCCGCTGGTGTCGACCTCTGTTGCTCTGGTTGGTTTGAATTTGCGCCTCGCGTGAACTAGAGTACCGTCGCCGTGACGTATGTTGTGCGGGTAGCTGTTGGTGCGTGTTGCACTTGTCGACACAACACAACCCACTGCAGTCTCATCATCTGATGGAAGTATTACAGGAACATTATTTTATGAACCATAATCCTGACGGAAATTAAGCATATGTTAATGAAATTTGTAGAAACGAAAAGATGTCATGTGTTAGGATACTTGCATTTTATTGCATCTGGGTACCAACGAGAAATTCATTTTGGTGATGTACACTTTTGCCCAGCTGTCTCTGTCTGTCTGTCTGTCTGTCACTCTCTCTCTCTCTCTCTCTCTCTCTCTCTCACACACACACACACACGCACACACAGTATTTAGGTGCATTTGGATATACAGTAAACGAGCTCCAAAGTAAATAGAAAGAGTATGACGAGCTTGCTATTACACTCTGACACTTTATCTCATTGCGATCTTTGGCAAGAGATGCAATAAATCACAGAACAAATTATTTAAAAGCAGAATGATAAACACTAGTAAACGTTGCACGTCAGTTTCAGCCATACTTGCAGTTCGTCTTCCACCACGGATATGACAAAAGCGTAGAAATTTTCATTTGGCGGTAATGTTATGGCCAGGCTTTTCTGGTGCGAAATTTTATCTTCCACAACTACCAAGTATTGCACAAGTTAGCTGAACTGTCATGACTAAAACATACGTAAGAATAGGCGTTCACTGCAAAAGGAAATAAAAATCCTGTTTCATCAGGATAAAACATGTAGGCACAAGGAAAGTAAACTGAGGGGTATGAAACACAAATTGCTGGAACATGCACTCTGTTCGCCTGGTTTTGCATCATTTGATTTCCATTTCTTACTACATCTGAACAGATTTACAACTAAATAGTTTTTGCGTAGTATGTGCAGGTTATGTCATTCGTAGATGGGTATTCTGCTCACTTTTTGAAATAGTTGTTTAGGAATGCAATCTACTGATCTACTCAGTAGAAAAAAAGTTGGAGAAACAGTAATGACGTAGAAGCAGACTACGTCGAAAAATAAATGCATTTTTGAGCTAAACATAACAGGCCTTACCAGGTATTCCACTGACAAGCAAAGGAATTTTCCGTTTACTTTGGTATACTCGACGAGTAAAATGGACAATTTGGCACGCAAACGATGTTCTGTTTACCTATTGTAAAAGTTGTAGACCAGAAGTACTAACCAGCAGAGGTATGTGTTGTCTTTCATACCTTAATTACTTGTTGGTAGTCCAGGCTTTAGAAGGCTCCAAATGTCTATTCGACGTTCCGACGTCAGTTCCAGTAAACAGCTACAGTTCATTTCCTTCGTTTCTTCGCTGCGTATCATAATAGGCTTACTGTGGATTTTCCACAATTGAGACGCCGTCACTAGCCAGTTGAAAAAACGTAGATGAGATTCTGTAACAGGCGTCGCAGCAGGGTTATTATCAATACGAATTATCCCACAGCCACTTAGTGCTACGTCAGGATCTAAGATTGCTGGACAAGATATTAATCATCCCCTTAAAAGAGCACACTGGTGACTTTGGCGAGCCTTAGATGGTGGAGAACTGGTCCCAGGCGGTCATGTAAGGGCTCCCCTCCCCCCCCCCTCACACCACCCCCCCCACCCCCCACTCACCCACAAACACACACTGCTGACGTACGGAAGTTCGTGGAAACTTTGTAAGGATATTCGGAAGAGAAGTGACGAATAAACAACTGAAAAAAAAACAAATTTTTATTTTCATATGAGAGGGTGACATTGGTTAATTGCGTGCCATGTTTACCTTCCGTGTTACAACCATTGCTGGACGTGATGACCATTAGCATTCACGACAGCCTGGAAACGCACTAGAAGTTTCTCTACATCTGCGTGAACCAACGGTGCACCATGGAATGTTTATTTAGCTGTCATGACACAGCTCATTCATTGCTTGAAGATCGTACATTGCGTCCAGCATTCCCAGCCGTGGTAACAGCAACTTCTTGAACAATTTAGGGCGCAATTGGCTGTCGACCTCACCAGGATCAATTCACAAACCGTCAGTTAACTTACGAATCATGTTCCTCTTCCCCGGTGAGGGAAGAGGACTTCTCCGTGATTCCTTTACTGTGTCGGTACTCGCGAGTAACAGCAGCACTATTGCTGCTCACCTTGTCGAGACACATGTGGGCTGTATGCCTATTATTGTTTACAATACCGAGAGTGGCTGCTCATACTTTTTCTACATCACATATATTTTTTGGCGAACCATTTGTTCTTTTGGAAACCATGCTAGGGATATTAGAAGCAGTAATTTTCTTCTTAGCACCTGTACTTCTGTTGACTGAGTGTTTACAAATATTTGATGCAACATAAAACATTGGATTACAGACGTTAACAAAGCGTCTGTCTCCAATAACCTGGGGCTCGAACAGAAATGCATGTTTCTTTTTATATGCGAGATATCAGCTTTGAGCGGAAGTTAAATACCATCCAGAAAACTTTATAGAACCACCCAAGCAAACTGTTAATGCCCTAAGTTACCCTCCCTTGCAGTCATTATAACGTGTGGTGACATACTGCAGTTTTGTTGTAACAAGATGACGTATAGAGCAGTTGTGTTTGTAGCTTGCATGTGACTAAATATATTATTTGTGGTGTCACCGCTAGACACCACACTTGCTAGGTGGTAACTTAAATCGGCCGCGGTCCTGTAGTACATGTCGGACCCGCGTGTCGCCACTGTGTAATCGCAATCCTAGCGCCACCACATGGCAGGTCACAAGACACGGACTAGACCTCGACCCAGTTGTACGGACGACATTGCTTGCGACTAGACATACGAAGCTTCCTCTCATTTGCCGAGAGACAGATCGAATAGCCTTCAGCTTAGTCCATAGCTACTACCTAGCAAGGCGCCATTTGTATCAGTGCTTATAGCTTACTAATATTCAAGAGAGATGTATTCCAACAAGAGAATAAAGATAAGTATTAAACGCATCTACGTACTTTTCCTCTTATTCATTAATAAGTCTCATGTTCCAGAACTTCAAGCCCGTCTGCGTTAGTTTAGCGTGCACCTAGCTACCTCATTGTGTCTATGCTGTATGAAATAGACACAACATTATTTACAATGCATAACAATTAGAATTCATTTCCTCTAGAAGACTGACATAGTAACGGTGGAAATCGATAACACTCCACCATAACTATTATACAGAATTGTTACAATGCACTCCCATCCACTTGACTCTGCGGATTCAGCCATAGCGACGATACGACTGCATCATCGCCTTTTCCCTTTCCTAAAGACTGGAGAGTTGTTCTTAAGATTTTGGAACATACTCTATGTTCAAATATTAAGAAATGCGTCGAAGAAAACAGCATGATAAGCAGGAAGTGAAGTCTCCAGACGATTGTGTTTTTAAATGTTAGTGCTTAGCGCACACAGAGCTCTCACAGCAGCATAGTTTCGTAAAAAAAAGCTTGCCTGCTATTGCTCAGCTGATAAAGTTGAGGTAAGAAAGTACGGACAGTATGTAATATTATTTGTACCATATGTAGATAAATATCATTGTGAAACTATGGAGCACCACACAGAATTAGTTTCGAGACAATCTCCATGATGCATTGAGCAGAATACAGAACTGTTTTTTCTACTATCCCCGACATCCACGTCATAGGTATACTACTACATCTATTCAATATATTGCATCATATATACGTTTCGTAACATTATCAATAGAAAAAAAGAAACTAAGAACCCTCCATCCTGTGAAACACCATCAAATAGTGATGGAACAATTAGTACGGTTATACACTCCTGGAAATGGAAAAAAGAACACATTGACACCGGTGTGTCAGACCCACCATACTTGCTCCGGACACTGCGAGAGGGCTGTACAAGCAATGATCACACGCACGGCACAGCGGACACACCAGGAACCGCGGTGTTGGCCGTCGAATGGCGCTAGCTGCGCAGCATTTGTGCACCGCCGCCGTCAGTGTCAGCCAGTTTGCCGTGGCATACGGAGCTCCATCGCAGTCTTTAACACTGGTAGCATGCCGCGACAGCGTGGACGTGAACCGTATGTGCAGTTGACGGACTTTGAGCGAGGGCGTATAGTGGGCATGCGGGAGGCCGGGTGGACGTACCGCCGAATTGCTCAACACATGGGGCGTGAGGTCTCCACAGTACATCGATGTTGTCGCCAGTGGTCGGCGGAAGGTGCACGTGCCCGTCGACCTGGGACCGGACCGCAGCGACGCACGGATGCACGCCAAGACCGTAGGATCCTACGCAGTGCCGTAGGGGACCGCACCGCCACTTCCCAGCAAATTAGGGACACTGTTGCTCCTGGGGTATCGGCGAGGACCATTCGCAACCGTCTCCATGAAGCTGGGCTACGGTCCCGCACACCGTTAGGCCGTCTTCCGCTCACGCCTCAACATCGTGCAGCCCGCCTCCAGTGGTGCCGCGACAGGCGTGAATGGAGGGACGAATGGAGACGTGTCGTCGTCAGCGATGAGAGTCGCTTCTGCCTTGGTGCCAATGATGGTCGTATGCGTGTTTGGCGCCGTGCAGGTGAGCGCCACAATCAGGACTGCATACGACCGAGGCACACAGGGCCAACACCCGGCATCATGGTGTGGGGAGCGATCTCCTACACTGGCCGTACACCACTGGTGATCGTCGAGGGGACACTGAATAGTGCACGGTACATCCAAACTGTCATCGAACCCATCGTTCTACCATTCCTAGACCGGCAAGGGAACTTGCTGTTCCAACAGGACAATGCACGTCCGCATGTATCCCGTGCCACCCAACGTGCTCTAGAAGGTGTAAGTCAACTACCCTGGCCAGCAAGATCTCCGGATCTGTCCCCCATTGAGCATGTTTGGGACTGGATGAAGCGTCGTCTCACGCGGTCTGCACGTCCAGCACGAACGCTGGTCCAACTGAGGCGCCAGGTGGAAATGGCATGGCAAGCCGTTCCACAGGACTACATCCAGCATCTCTACGATCGTCTCCATGGGAGAATAGCAGCCTGCATTGCTGCGAAAGGTGGATATACACTGTACTAGTGCCGACATTGTGCATGCTCTGTTGCCTGTGTCTA
Source organism: Schistocerca nitens (assembly GCF_023898315.1). Classification (NCBI taxonomy): domain Eukaryota; kingdom Metazoa; phylum Arthropoda; class Insecta; order Orthoptera; family Acrididae; genus Schistocerca; species Schistocerca nitens. Next base: position 635,622,460 of record NC_064617.1, read on the forward strand.
TGTGCCTGTGGTTCTGTCAGTGTGATCATGTGATGTATCTGACCCCAGGAATGTGTCAATAAAGTTTCCCCTTCCTGGGACAATGAATTCACGGTGTTCTTATTTCAATTTCCAGGAGTGGGGGATTATGATCAAAATGAGTTTACGTAGATTAGCAAAGGTGGAGTCATTGTCAGCCACAGTTATCAGTGCATCACTGCAAGTAAATATGCTTCCCCAACTTGGGTCAATCGACTACTTAACAAATATCTGACCTCAGTAAGTTTATTGACAAGAAAAAACAAATGCTCGCCATCTACTACCTGCGTCCATTATTAAAGTAACGGTATTGTGTGTAAGTTTGCTCAGTTCCCTACGTATGAGTGAAGTTGCACACCTTGCTTTCCTGCTTGCATTACACCTGTATTGCTACATCCTAAAAATGGAGTGTAAGCCTGCTCATTACACCACATTCTGATTTTAGGAGGGGTGGTTGTAATTCAACTCTTCCATCACACCGAGACTGTAAGATTCTTTGACATCACAGTGTGTAAAAATTAACGAATTCTTGGCATATTATGCAAAATGCCAGAAACAAAATTTGAAAAATTTATCCAGTAAGGTGGAAATGCCAACATATCCATTACAAAGCATGACACTGCTTCTGAATTTGATTCTTACTAGTTACTTTGACATTACGTTGTGTGTATAATGATGTCATGGCATCTTCTGCAAAGAGTGTCAAATGGTAACATAATATACTTTGGCATTACTTCTCCTTCTCTTCTTAACTGTCGCTTGGGGCTTGGAGGCCATACGTGTTCTCTGCATTCCTCTTCCAGTGCTCTCTGTTCCTGGCTTTTGTAGTCCATTCTCCTTTGCTCAGGCCCATTGCCACCGCGCCCTCGTCGATGTCATCCTTCTATCTGTTTGGTGGCCTTCCTCGCTTCCTTCTGCCCCCTATGGATCCAGAGAATGCTACTTTAGGTAGTCGTTCCTCCTCCCAGTAATACTTTGGCATTGCAGTGTGTATAATTAACGGCATCATGGCATATTCTGCAATATGACAGATACTTTGAAGCTATATGATCTATGTAACAAATTGACATAATAATGTTGAAGGAAATGACTTTATTTTATTGTAAAACATACATATAGCTCAATTACATTCCATTTGTGAATGGAACAGGAAAGGGAATGACTATAAGTAGATATTGACATAAACGTAGGGTATAACTGTCTGTCATAACAGTTGACTGAGAGTAAAGAAGATTGAGTTTGTTAATAGCTTACTTTATTGTTAGTACCATTATCCTTTTGCTAGACAGAGAAAAGAATGGTCAAATACGTACTGTACTACCAGTCTTTTATGCCTTTATGCGCTGTTAACCTGTGATGTGTATGAAAAAGAAAACTGGAAATGGTAGAGATCGAAATAAAAAAAAAAAAACGAGAGTATATGGCGAAGGTAATTACCACAAAGGAGAACTATAAACTGATATTGGAAAGTAGTGGACTGGCTGCTAAAACAAAAAACATGTAATTCTGACTCTAGATGTCTTAAACAGTCCACGATCACATAACAACAAAGATGACATCCATTTATACGTTTCCTCTTGTCACAGAATACAGTCCGACCATGGCTGTCAAAGCTTAGTACACTAGACCCTCACCAAGAGGGCCATTCCTTGCACAAATGGATACCAGATTAGTGAAAGTGTTGGATTATTGAGAGTGTCTGAAATTTAGTTGGAAACATAATCTACTTAATTAAATCCAGTGAAAACTTAGTTGTTGAGTGTGTACATACACAGCAGTTTCATTCACTATGAAATATCTCCCGAATTTTTAACTGTCACGATGATGATACACGACGCCAGTACACAACTGCTTTAAAACATTACATGAGTACTGCACGTATCTGGTTGTTGCATAATCTACTCCAGGAAGATGTCTGCAGCTTCAGCACTAGCACTGTGAGAGACTCATCCTCTCACCTCCTGTGTCTTCTCCTTCATCACTCTCATCATTACTTTGCTTTTGATTATTTCTTCATCAGTTAAAATTTGGTCTATCTCAAAGTTTTTATCATTCAGCCACTTAGCAATGTATTCTTCATCAATTTCTCCTCCTCCTGGACGCTTACAGAACACGTAAATTTTCAAAGCGTCAGCAACTGTGCAGCCCATCGCTTGCTTTAATTATAAATATATCTCCAAGTGATGCTAAATGTTATTGTCTTTACATAAAGCAAATTGTTATCTTCTCAACAATCTTCAAATCGTGAGCTATATCCTTTTTTTTTTTTCATTTGTGAAATTAGTGAATTTACTCATGGGGCACTTTTGTTGCCGAAATCTGTGGTCACTTTCAGAACTCAAACTAATAATCAAATTAACTAATTTAATAAAACTGAACTTTGCATTGCTGTGTACCCATATAATCACAAAAAAAAAAGGTGAATAGTTGAGGGAGTATGAATGAGAACAGTGGAGTATTTAGGTTTACAAACATAATGACCAGCTTTTATTCATCCTTTTGTAACTACAATGAGCTGATAAATCTTACAAAGAAAATGACAAACACAAATCAGAAAAAGGGTGGTGCCTGATTGGCAAAGCACTCATTGGGGTGGAGACTATTCAAATTCTCACCTGAATTAATCCCTTTTACAATGCAATGTGAGGTCCAACTCTATTCAAATGGAATCAACTACGACCAAGTACAGCGCAAGCTACGGTTCACCAGAGAACAGGGAACGGGGAATATCATTTAACAACCCCACGCCGGTGCAGCAATACTTCACTCTTTCACAACGATTCACGCGGCACTCTGTGGGCAAGGAGCAGCGCGCTGCGGCAGCTGTAATGTTCTGATGCGTCCACGAAAATTTGCAAACTACGCAGACTGGTTTTCTGATTGTTAGAATGCAGGAAAATTCCCTATGGGAGATCTGAAATCCCGGCAGACTTCAGTGTGAGATGCATCCTTTAGCTTGACTCACAGGCACGATGGTGTGTGCTGGAATTGTCGAACGTCCGCATCGTCCAAGCTTCTAACATGAAAATGCTTGGAGTTTTGTGACTGTCCCACCATTTGCACAAAAGCTCAGATTACAGCAGTGTCTCTTCAATGGCTTCCTCCACCCACTTTCCGTCAGCTAGCCACCTTCGCGACGGTCTGTCGCCTTGCCCAGGTAAAATGTTTTGCGAACTGGAGCCCTGCTGCTCTGAGCCTAAGTGGGAAGAGGGGAGTACCACGGCCTGAAGTCCCTCTGCAGGTACAATCCAAAGAACGCTGCTTCCCATAATAACTCGCACAGTCAGGTCGCTGGACTCTTTATTTATGGCCCCCAAACTGTCTTTATCCCTGGTCTCCGTCACCTCCACAAAGGCCCCTCGGATGCAAATTCTCTACAGGCTACACATGCAGTTATATGAACTTTCTGCCCACAGCTCCTCATGTAAAAAGGCGTTAACCACACATGCCAAATGTAGTACTGGGGAACACCGAGATCATGACCAAACACATGAATATTAATGTCTCTGACAGTTTTGTTAAAGTGAGAGATTGGCATGAACCTCTCAACTGATTATTCTGAATTGACTGACCCATGGCTGTCTTTGAGTACTGGCTTCAAGAACATTTGCTGCGCATGATGATTCATTGTTGTGTGCGTCATTTTTACTTGACCGACTAGAAGCCAGATTACTTGTAGGCCAGACTACTGAGGGCCGGGTTAGTGACAGTGTAGCGTATATATATATATATATATATATATATATATATATATATATATATATATATATATGTAACAGACGCGAAAAGTAAGAATAATAGTCTAGAACTGACTTTATCCCATTGCAAACACACATAGCCCTCTTACAGGGTAGTCCCACCTTTCAGAGAAGAGTTCTGAAACGAGTCCATTGATATCACATTCAGAATGGTATTCACAGGTGTATTCGCCTGTGGTAGATCCGAGGGCAGCGCCTCAATTACGGAAGCTATGTGTGTTTAGAATAGCATAAACTCAGTTCCTCAGGCATTATTATTATTACTATTTCCATATGATACATAAATCTTAAAGCTTTGACAGTCATAGGTGAATGGATGTCGTCGTTGTTTTTTGTGGTCATGAAGTAATGTTTAACACATCTAAAGTCAGCAGTACTCCCTGTGTGTTTTAGCATATGCAAGAGCCTGCTTTGATAAATTTTCTGTCATCTTGCAGAATATGTCACAACACCGTTAATTAAAAGTATCTCACATTAACATCTGCCACCATTTGCAAAATATGTCATCATTAATTTATACACACACTGTAGTATCAAAGTAACTCGCAAGTATCAAATTTAGAAGCAGTGTCACGCTTTTAATGGCTATGTTGAAGTCTTCAACTTACAGGACAAATTTTTCATATTTTTTCTGACATTGAAACACCCCCTTAGAAAAATTTATAGATGACAGTGCTGGAAAACCTCTACGTTATGTGATTTTCAGCTGAGCAAACCTGAACGTACTCAGACATTTCTCTCTTTACTTATTCTGATCATCACTAAACTGACACACAATATTTTTAGCGCAACGCAATCTGACTTTCAATAATACCAACAAAAGAATGGCCCTGACTAACAATGACCTGTACCTTTCATGAATCACTTACCTCACAAAAATCTTCGTTATTCGTACTGCAATACAGCGATATATATATATATATATATATATATATATATATATATATATATATATATATCAGTTCATGATATGCAGTTTTACAAATTTACTCTTTCTGATGGACACACGTCCAGATCGTCTGCTCTCAAAATGTGCCATCTCTCTTCCCACATCCACCACTGCTGGAAGCTCACCTCCAACTGCGCAACGCTATGCGCTGTTCACATCCAACTACCCAACACTACAATAGCGAATATTCCAACAATGCCAACCAGCCACAGACTTCACACAGCACAGACAGTGATTTCCATACAGAGCGCTTCATGACGTTACCAACATAAAAACCTAAACAGCCTACTTACAGCATTTTACATAATGTGTCGCGATGTCATTTATTTTTACACACAACAATGTTGAAGAGTCTTACTGTCTTGGTGTGGTGGGAGTGTTAGTCTCCAATCATTCCTCCTATAAACAGAATATGATCTAATGAACAGGCTAGAGCTGCATTTTTAATGATGTAGGAACGTAGTCGCTGCAGTCATGGGCTGTGCGGCTGGTCCCAGCGGAGGTTCGAGTCCTCCCTCGGGCATGGGTGTGTGTGTTTGTCCTTAGGATAATTTAGGTTAAGTAGTGTGTAAGATTAGGGACTGATGACTTTAGCAGTTAAGTCGCATAAGATTTCACACCCATTTTAACATTTTAGGAACGTAGGTGTAACGCAAGCAGAGAAGCAAGGTGTTAAACACCAGATTGAAGTGTAATTAATTTATACACTTCATAATGGGCACTGGTACTAGATGGCGAGCATTTATTTTTGTTTCCAGGTCAGCCAGCTAACTGAGGTCAGATCGTTGCTACATAGTCGACTGACCCAAGATGGCGAAACACGCTTATTTGCAGTGATACACTGACAGCTGCGGCTGGTACCAGCTCCAACTTTACTCCTCCGTGTAAAATAATTTTTTCGTAATACATCAGCTGTACTGATCGTTCCACCACAATTTGGTAGTCGTTCAACAGGAGGGAGCATACTTGGTATATATTTTTTTCAACAGGTGATATTACAAAACGCCTATTTGATGCAATGTTTCAAATAGATGGAGCCGTATGGCTACGGCGTGAACCTCGGGGCAAGCGGGAAACGCAGAATCTGAAAAAAAAAAAAAAACATTCTGTGTTCTGATCCAATGCATCATGGAGCTAGTCTGGAAAATAGTCTGTGTGCTGCTCCATAGGTGTGCATATTGTAATCTGCCCCCTCCTTCCTAATTCCTGCTATTATCCACAATAACCAAAGTCTTTTCTGAAGATTTGAGATGAGTAAGATCGCAATAAACTTTTTAGTTTACTTATCTTTCCTGGTAGAGTTGGCTCCAGTTCTTCTTGTCTAGGGGTCTGATTCTTGAAGCTGAAATGCTTACATTTAAGGTCGCCATAGTTGAATTGATATAAATAGTTTCGTAGATTTTTGTTGCAGAATTTTTGTTTTTACGTTAGTACATTTTGTCACATTTTAGTATATCATACAGGGTTTGAATTTTCACATTAACAAAGCCGAAATTACACTGTTCGCCCAAAATACAAAAATACTTCCGATCACATCAGAGGCATGCTCACTGCTACTTCACTCTGCGGTCATAACCATATTCCAAAGGGTTTACAATTTTTCTTGCCAAATGAATGTCTATTAATTTCAATTATTATTTCATAAATTAATCCAGAAATAGACATAGTAAACAATATTAAATTGCGTAATTAATAATAGAAATTTTAAGTGTGACAAATAATTCGTAATTTCAGACGTGTCTAGAAAAAAAAAAAAAAAAAAAACAATTTTACCTGTACATTCAGATTGTAATATCGAAAATGAAGTAATTCCTTTTCATAAATTTTAGCCTGGAATATAACATATTGTGTATAAAATTATTTGAAATTTTCAGAAAACCACTGGAGATAATGTTGACCTGTCCAAAATTCGAAATGTTATAATGGTATCGACAATTACTGTTGAGGAAAAGTGATGGTAGAGGAGGATGTCCCGTTACAATACGCTACAAATAATATCACATGCTCATCATTTTGACTTGTTGCTCTTGTATTGCCCACGTTTACAGTTAAAGTTATTGGATATAGGGTCAACCTTTTACGCAAAACACTTTTTTTTTCATGTGACCCAAACATGTTTGATCACCTCTGTGCTATCATCAGTGTTTTCTTTATTAAAATCTGGGAAATGTGAACATATTTTAAGTGATATTTAATATACGATAATTAGGTTTAAAGAACAGTTTTTGTTTGTTTCTGTCATTAATTTTATATTATATATTTATGTACAGCCATTTGTACATTATCATGCAATGGTAGCTTGTCATCTGCAAGCAAATGATGTTAATCTGAATTTGGTTTGCGTGTATATATACAGGGTGGTCCATTGATTGTGGCCGGGCCAAATATCTCACGATATGCGTCAAACGAAAAAAATTACAAAGAACGAACTTGTCAATCTTGAAAGGGGAAACCAGATGGCGCTGTAGTTGGCCAGCTAGATGGCGCTGTCATAGGTCAAACGGATATCAACTGCCTTTTTTTAAACAGGAACCCCCATTTTTTATTACATATTCGTGTAGTACGTAAAGAAATATGAATGTTTTAGTTGGACCACTTTTTTCGCTTTGTGATAAATGGCGCTGTAATAGTCACAAACATATGGCTCACAATTTTAGACGAACAGTTGGTAACAGATAGGTTTTTTAAATTAAAATACAGAATGTAGGTACGTTTGAACATTTTTTTTCGTTTGTTACAATGTGATAAATGTACCTTCGTGAACTTATCATTCCTGAGAACGCATGCTGTTACAGCGTGATTACGTGTAAATAGCATATTAATGCAATAAATGCTCAAAATGATATCCGTCAACCTCAATGCATTTGGCAATAAGTGTAACGACAGTCCTCTCGATAGCGAGTAGTTCGCCCTCCGTAATGTTCGCACATGCATTGACAATTAGCTGACGCATGTTGTCAGGCGTTGTCGGTGGATCACGATAACAAATATGCTTCAACTTTGCCCACAGAAAGAAATCCGGGGACGTCAGATCCGGTGAACCTGCGGGCCATGGTATGGTGCTTCGATGACCAATCCACCTGTCATGAAATATGCTATTCAATACAGCTTCAACCTTCACGCGAGATATGTGCCGGTCATCCATCATGTTCGAAGTACATCGCCATTCTGTCATGCAGTGAAACATCTTGTAGTAACATCGGTAGAGCATTACGTAGGATATCAGCATACATTGCACCATTTACATTGCCATCGATAAAATGGGGGCCAATTATCCTTCCTCCCATAATGCCGCACCATACATTAACCCGCCGAGGTCGCTGATATTCTACTTGTCGTAGCCATCGTGGATTTTCCGTTGCCCATTAGTGCATATTATGCCGGTTTACGTTACCGCTGTTGGTGAATGACTCTTCGTCGCTAAATAGAACGCGTGCAAAAAATCTGTCATCGCCCCGTAATTTCTCTTGTGCCCAGTGGCAGCACTGTACACGACGTTCAAAGTCGTCGTCATGCAATTCCTGGTGCACAGAAATATGGTACGGGTGCAATCGATGGCCGGCCGGTGTGACTCTGCGGTTCTAGGCGCTACAGTCTGGAGCCGAGCGACCGCTACGGTCGCAGGTTCGAATCCTGCCTCGGGCATGGATGTGTGTGATGTCCTTAGGTTAGTTAGGTTTACGTAGTTCTAAGTTCTAGGCGACTGATGACCTCAAAAGTTAAGTCGCATAGGTCTCAGAGCCATTTGAACCATTTTGTGCAATCGATGTTGATGTAGCATTCTCAACACCGACGTTTTTGAGATTCCCGATTCTTCAGCAATTTGTCTGCTACTGATGTGCGGCTTAGCCGCGACAGCAGCTAAAACACCTACTTGGGCATCATTATTTGTTGCAGGTCGTGGTTGACGTTTTACATTAGGATAAACACTTCCTGTTTCCTTAGATAACGTAACTATACGGCGAAGGGTCCGGACACTTGGATGATGTCATCCAGGATGCCGAGCAGCATACGTAGCACACGCCCGTTGGGCATTTTGATCACAATAGCCATACATCAACACGATATCGACCTTTTCCGCAATTGGTAAACGGTCCATTTCAACTCCGGTAATGTATCACGAAGCAAATACCGTCCGCACTGGCTGAATGTTACGTGATACCATGTACTTACACGTTTGTGGCTATTACAGCGGCATCTATCACAAAGCGAAAAATGTGGTCCAACTAAAACATTCATATTTCTTTACGTACTACATGAATATATCTATAAAAAATGGGGATTCCTATTTAAAAAAAACGCAGTTGATATCCGTTTGAGCTATGGCAGCGCCATCTAGCGGGCCAACCATAGGGCCATCTGGTTTCCCCCTTCAAGCTAGACGAGTTTCGTTCTTTGTAGTTTTTTCGTTTGACGCTTATTTCGTGAGATATTTGGCCAAGTCACTGTCAATGGACCACCCTGTATACAGGGTGTTACAAAAAGGTACGGCCAAACTTTCAGGAAACATTCCTCACACACAAATAAAGAAAAGATGTTATGTGGACATGTGTGCGGAAACGCTTAATTTCCATGTTAGAGCTGATTTTACTTTCGTCAGTATGTACTGTGCTTCCTCGATTCACCGCCAGTTAGCCCAACTGAAGGAAGGTAATGTTGACTTCGGTGCTTGTGTTGACATGCGACTCATTGCTCTACAGTACTAGCATCAAGAACATCAGTACGTAGCATCAACAGGTTAGTGTTCATCACGAATGTGGTTTTGCAGCCAGTGCAATGTTTACATATGTGGAGTTGGCAGATGCCCATTTGATGTATGGATTAGCACGGGGCAATAGCCGTGGCGCGGAACGTTTGTATCGAGACAGATTTCCAGAACGAAGGTGTCCCGACAGGAAGACGTTCGAAGCAATTGATCGGCGTCTTAGGGAGCACGGAACATTACAGCCTATAACTCGCGACTGGTGAAGACCTAGAACGACGAGGACACCTGCAATGGACGAGGCAATTCTTCGTGCTGTTGACGATAACCCTAATGTCAGCGACAGAGAAGTTGCTGCTGTACAAGGTAACGTTGACCACGTCAATGAATGGCAATGAATGGAGAGTGCTACGGGAGAACCAATTGTTTCCGTACCATGTACAGCGTGTGCAGGCACTATCAGCAGCTGATTGGCCTCCACGGGTACACTTCTGCGAATGGTTCATCCAACAATGTGTCAATCCTCATTTCAGTGCAAATGTTCTCGTTACGGTTGAGGCTTCATTCCAAAGTGATCAAATTGTAAATTTTCACAATCAACATGTGTGGGCTGATGAGAATCCGCACGCAATTGTGCAATCACGTCATCAACACAGATTTTCTGTGAACGTTTGGGCAGGCATTGTTGGTGATGTCTTGATTGGGCTCCATGTTCTTCCACCTACGCTCAATGGAGCACGTTATCATGATTTCATACGGGATACTCTACCTGCGCTGCTAGAACATGTGCCTTTACAAGTACGACACAACATGTGGTTCATGCACGATGGAGCTCCTGCACATTTCAGTCGAAGTGTTCGTACGCTTCTCAACAACAGATTCGGTGACCGATGGATTGGTAGAGGCGGACCAATTCCATGGCCTCCACGCTCTCCTGACCTCAACCCTCTTGACTTTCATTTATGGGGGCATTTGAAACCTCTTGTCTACGCAACCCCGGTACCAAATGTAGAGACTCTTTGTGCTCGTATTGTGGACGGCTGTGATACAATACGCCATTCTCAAAAAATGGTTCAAATGGCTCTGAGCACTATGGGACTTAACATCTGATGTCATCAGTCCCCTAGAACTTAGAACTACTTAAACCTAACTAACCTAAGGACATCACACAAATCCATTCCCGAGGCAGGATTCGAACCTCCGACCGTAGCGGTCGCGCGGTTCCAGACTGTAGCGCCTAGAACCGCTCGGCTAACCGGCCGGCACGCCATTCTCCAGGGCTGCATCAGCGCATCAGGGATTCCATGCGACGGAGGGTGGATGCATGTATCCTCGCTAACGGAGGACACTTTGAACATTTCCTGTAACAAAGTGTTTGAAGTTACGCTGGTACGTTCTGTTGCTGTGTGTTTCCATTCCATGATTAATGTGATTTGAAGAGAAGTAATAAAATGAGCTCTAACATGGAAAGTAAGCATTTCCGGACATATGCCCACATAACATATTTTCTTTCTTTGTGTGTGAGGAATGTTTCCTGAAAGTTTGTCCGTACCTTTTTGTAACACCTTGTATATTGCTGTGTCAAGATATTACTTTTAGATATAAAATTATGTGTTAACTCGCAAACCAAATTCACATTCACATCATTTGGCTGCAGATGACAAGCTACCAGTAGACATATACTAGTCTTCTGTTAGGCTGGATGGAATCTAGTGGACACACACCTTTTAAGTAAAGCAGTTGGTCGACTAGTGTGTCAGCACAACCAATAGAGACATCAGTTGTGCAGCAAGGTTTCGGATTGTGATACGTCGATCACCTCATACGAGAGTGTACGCACGTTCCAACATTGCAGGAATCACAGCTGTGTGCGGCCCGCCAGCACGCGGGAGATTTTTTGCCCGTTGTGCTTACATGAACTCTCGCTTTCTTGTCGCAGGTAGCTGTTCGCACATCAAAGGCACGTGTGCTGTGCATTTCCACATGAACCGTTGCAGGCGAATTTGTTTCTGGTGTCCGCACTGTCCTATCGACGGCGACTCTGCCGTACCTGGAGGACTTCCCCCGCTTACAGCCGCAGGCGCACCCTAATCCAGCCGCGCAAATACGAGTGCGCCGTGCAGTGGCCCGCCCTCCCCCTTCGCGACAGCCCCTGCCTTTTATACCTCGCGGCGGGGACATCAATGGCCTGGCAAAAATTAATTATTACACTGTGTCCAATGAGTCGGCTGAGCCAGCCGCAGTGTTTTCTAGAAAGCAGCCGGCGGGCCACAGAACGCCGGCTCCCGAAAGAGTGGCCACAGCTTGGCAGAGAGAGGGGGAGGGGTGTAGGGGTGTGGGGGCGGCAGGGGACAAATCGGGGCAGGCTAATGACGGTCCCCTCCACCCTGCGTCGCTACTCGCCCCGTCGCGTCTTTTGTTCGAGTCGCGACACGTGATAGCAGCTAACGTCACGTGTCGCAGCCAGCCTGTGATCCGCAGGGGCAAAGGAACGTCCGTCCTGTTTGCCGGCTTTGCTCGTATTTTGGTTTTACTAGTGTCTAGAGCATTAATGCCCAACCTTTCTTACACTACCGTCTCTGAGTGCAACCGGATATTAATTAATACCCCTGCTCCTCACCACCATCTCCAAATTCAGCGCCTAACTGCACTATAGAATGAAAAAGAATTTTGTTTGAACATTTTTATTTCTATATCACGAGGGGTAAGATAGCTACTGCCTGCAGGAAAATTAAAGAGACCTTTGGAGAAAAGAGAACCACTTGTATGAATTTCAAGAGCTCAGATGGAAAACCAGTTGTAAGCAAAGAAGGGAAAGCAGAAAGGTGAAAGGAATATATAGAGGGCCCATACAAGGGCGATGTTCTTGAGGACAATATTATGGAAATGGAAGAGGATGTAGATGAAGATGAAATGGGAGATATGATACTGCGTGAAGAGTTTGACAGAGCACTGAAAGACCTGAGTTGAAGCAAGGCCCCGGGAGTAGACAACATTTAGAACTACTGACAGTCTTGGGAGAGCCAGCCCTGATAAAACTCTACCATCTGGTGAGCAAGATGTGTGAGCCAGGCGAAACACCCTCAGACTTCAAGAAGAATATAATAACTCCAATCCCAAAGAAAGCACGGGTTGACAGATGTGAAAATTACCTAACTATCAGTTTAATACGCCACGGCTCCAAAATACTAACATGAATTCTTTACAGACGGATGGAAAAACTGGTAGAAGCCGACCTCGGGGAAGATCAGTTTGGATTCCGTAGAAATGTTGGAACACGTGATGCAATATTGACCCAACGACTTATCTTAGAAGATAGATTAAGGAAAGGCAAACCCACGTTTCTAGCATTTGTAGACTTAGAGAAGGATTTTGACAATTTTGATTGGAATACTCTCTTTCAAATTCTTAAGGTGGCATGGGTAAAATACAGGGAGCGAAAGGCTATTTCCAATTTGTACAGAGACCAGATGGCAGTTACAAGAGTCAAGGAGCATGAAAGGCAAGCAGTGGTTGGGAAGGGAGTGAGACAGGTTTGTAGCCTATCCCCGATGTTATTCAATCTGTATATTGAGCAAGCAGTAAAAGAAACAAAAGAAAAATTCGGCGTAGGAATTAAAATCCATGGAAAAGAAATAACAACTTTGAGGTTCGCCGCTGACATTGTAATTCTGTCAGAGACAGCAAAGGACCTGGAAGAGCATCTGAATGAAATGGACAGTGTCTTGAAAGGAGGATATAAGATGAACATCAACAAAAGCAAAACGAGGATAATGGAATGTAGTCGAATTAAATCGGGTGATGCTGAGGGTATTAGATTAGGAAATGCGACGCTTAAAGTAGTAAATGAGTTTTGCTATTTGGGGAGCAAGATAACTAATGATGGTCGAAGTAGAGAGGATATAAAATGTAGATTGGCAATGGCAAGGAAAGTGTTTCTGAAGAAGAGAAATTTGTTAACATCGAGTATAGATTTAAATGTCAGGAAGTCTTTTCTGAAAGTATTTGTATAGAGTGTAGCTATGTATGGAAGTGAAACGTGGACGATAAATAGTTTAGACAAAAAGCGAATAGAAGCTTTCGAAATGTGGTGCTACAGAAGGATGCTGAAGATTAGATGGGTAGATCACATAACTAATGAGGAGGTACGGAATAGAATTGGGGAGAAGAGAAAATTGTGGCACAACTTGACTAGAAGAAGGGATCGATTGGTAGGACATTTTCTGAGGCATCAAGGGATCACCAATTTTGTATTGGAGGACAGTGTGGAGGACAAAAATCGTAGAGGGAGACCAAGAGATGAATACACTAAGCAGATTCAGAAGGATGTAGGTTGCAGTTGGTACTGGCAGATGAAGAAGCTTGCACAGGATAGAGTAGCATGGAGAGCTGCATCAAAGCAGTCTCTGGACTGAAGACCACAACAACATTTCTAAAATGATGAAAGATGAATCCAATTTAGTTTTTGTGGATGTTTTGTTAACCCGTGAGCTAATGAGCCAGTGAGACTATTATTACTGCCTAAGTCTAACAAAAAATTGTTCTCAGTCAATGTACATCACAAATTACGCCTCAGATCCATTCAGTTCCTTGTTTTTATTTTTATTTCCATCATAGTCAAAAATGTATCTTCATATCTATTAAATCATGATTTCCAAATTTCTTTTCCATGTGTTGTGTTCAGGTAAAGGGAGAGAGAGAGAGAGAGAGAGAGAGAGAGAGAGAGAGAGAGAGAGAGAAGAAGAAGAATAAGGGAGTGTGTGTGTGTGTGTGTGTGTGTGAGTGGGTGAGTGGGTGTGTATTAGAATGCGTGATGAAGCAATTCCCAGTGCACTGCGAGTGATATCCAGATATCTAGAACTCTTCAGATAAGAGAGCTAACTATCCTCAGTTAGGGTAGACGTTGTAATCCATGCTTCCCCTGCACTATTCCTCTCCCTAGTGTAGCTTGTCTCAACTGCACCCTGCACTCCCATTTAGAATCAACCTAGTTATAATGTATCCACTATACATACTATTTGTAAATCACTTGATTGCTGGACTTCTTGCTTCTGAAGTGACAGAAATTGAAGCATTTCAAGCTGTTAATGCTTTGAGCATGACCATTCTGATAATAATAATAATAATAATACTGTGTGCATCACTGTAGTAGAACTTTTGTATTTCTTGTTGTGTTGTACTTTCAGTTATTTCATTTATCTGTTTCAAAGTGAATAATGAAGCAATTAATGGTCTGTTGCAGGAACCATCTACAACTTGGAGAAGACATTTTCATGAGATATTTAGCGTTTGTTATGTAGGTATACGTTTGACTTTTGCCATCGAGGCTGTACGGCCCAAAGCACAAAGTACGAGGCTTTCTAGTCTTCAGAAACTTTCATTTTACCGCTCACTTTCTGATTAACCCCATGTTGGCAACCACTGGTTAAGAGCAAACACTGATCTTCAACTAAGCTGGATGCGGGATAACTGCTTCCTGAGCGTGCCGACCAAACATCCTCGTACTTCGTTTCTTGCCTATCGGCAACATGTCGGCCACGATGTCGCACTACAACTTGCATGAAAATACTTTGCGATTCTGCGTCCACATTATCCTATTACACTGGATGTCCCATATTTCTCTATAAGGACAAAGTGATTTGTAAAAACGATGACACTTCTGCATCATTTCAAAACTCTTGTGTGATCCACACACTGACAACATGATCTGAATATTGATTCTGCTTTATTTGACATACGCTTTACTCATCCATTCTGTTGTGCGCCGAGCTTTGTGGCCGCGCGGTTTAAGGCGCCATGTCACGGACTACGCGGCCCTCCCGCCGGAGGTTCGAGTCCTCCATCGGGCATGGGTGTGTGTGTGTTGTTCTTAGCATAAGTTAGTTTAAGTAGTGTGTAAGTCTAAGGACCGATGACCTCAGCAGTTTGGTCCCTTAGGAATTCACACACTTTTGAACATTAGTTGTTGTGCAAAACGACGCCATGTGATGCAGGAGACATACATAAATTACGTACTATATAATTCAAGCTTTTAAGTATGAATAGTTCTTAAGATTACGTGTGTGAACAATGCTGACTCATTGTAAGGTGCCAGGACATGGGCACTTACATGTTAGCTTACCAACAGTAGTATTATTAATAAAGGGAGTGGCAAGGGCATCAGATCATGACTCTATTGAATTATGATAAATATGAGACACTCTCGAGCAGTATTCCCTGCATGTCTGCATGATTAAGTCACTAACTTAAAGCGGTGGTGAAAAGTGTAGGAAGTTGAGAATTGTGGAATATAAAATCTGCAGCTGGCCGTAGCTCGCCGTGCCGCCGTGGGCGGCAGGTAGCGGTCACCGGAAACGCGGGACAATACGGCGCTTTTGGGGATAGCCCGGCATCCGGAGCCACCTGTGCTGGGCAACACCTGGCGAAGACGGGAATTTCGTTTGCCTAGGGGCGACATGACCTACTCGATCATTGGGTAGATCTCAGATATGCCGTTGGAGGGATTTCGGCGATGATAGAGCTTTCGAGTATTCTTCCGCCGCGTTTTCGTACGCGTGGGAGACGGGAGAATTGTGGAGAGAGTGGACTTCGCCTTCAGCCATCGAGCGGTACGGACTTGGAGACGGCGTCTTGGCCATCGTCTTCGAAGGGAGATATACGGTCTGTATCGCAGCACTGCACGAACGCGTGTTCCGTGCAGAGTTCTGCGGTTAGAGCTCTTTGTGTGCTCAGAAGCGAGATTTTCACCAACGCTTAACAACTTACCTAATATTCTTAACCTGGTACTTATCCTTAAGAGGTGCCGAGTATTTATCAACATAGCTGCCGTTAATAGGGGCGCGTAATTGCAAATTGTTGATGTGCCATTGTCAGGAGTGTGTGGGTCGACAAAGAAATTCACATTTTTTTTGTAAATTTTGTCAGTTGTGGGGGATATCAAATTAAAATGCCAGTATTACAATCGAATTATCGACTTCATTGTAGGTAGCATTTACCCTGTCCCAGTAAGCTTTACATGTACTCTTGTCACTGCACTGCTTGCCCAGACGGGAAGGAAAGAAGGTTTGCGGTCTTCTATGTCAGCGACGGACAAATAAGTTTACATCCTCTTCAACAAAGTAGATGTTGCTTTCTCAGCAAGCCACTACTGATGATAAAAATTACAAATGAACAAAGAAAATACTCCTTAAGTACGAACTGCTATTAAAATATGCAAAGGCACCTACTCTTCAGTCTAACCCGAAGTATATTTTTACATACTTGGCATCATAAGTCGAAACGCGTTTACGTGGGCGTGTGAAAGATAATACCCCAGATTTTTTATTTTGTTCTCAGCATCTACTGAGGTATTGCATGTCTTGCATGTTACTCGGCCGGCGTCCACGCTTCGCTAATTCAAGTTGAAACCCTCTGTTGCAACAGGACTCCTAATTGCAGAGCGTACGTGGCGGTGAATAATGTAACTATGTCGCCGCGTGAGTAGCAGCTTGCTGTAATCGAGTTTCTAATCGCAGAAAACATACCTCCAACTGAAATCCATAGAACAATTAAAACTGTGTATGGTGATGATAGTATCGACAACAGTAATGTGCGATGTTGTGTTGTTCGTGCTCGTAATGAAGGAAACTGGTGCTAGCCTCAACGTGAGTGACAGATCTCGGTGTGTTTTCAAAACTTAAAGAACACCTTCGAGGACTTCGCTAAGATGGTGGTGAAGTGGTGCAAGCAGAGGTGAGGTTATGGCTCCGTCAACAAAGTCAAACATTCTACAGTGACGATAACAACAAAATAGTCTCGCATTAGGAGAAATTTGTTCGTCGCCAGGGTGAGTATGTTAAGAAATAAATATGTATACATGAGAAATAAAGATATAGAATGTTAATAAAGTTTATTTTATTTAAAAAGCTCGAGTTTTCACATAAAAAATTCGAAGGCATCACTATTCAGCACGCTCTCGTATTTCGCTAATCAGAGTCGTTGAGACCATGCTGCAAATATGATAATGTATTTCCCTCAACAAGACATTTAATGTCGAGTTTTCATCTGCCCTCCTGAATGGTATATGTGGTCTATTTTGACAACATAGACATTTATGAGGTGATACACAATAAATTTTCGCAATAACGTTGCAATAGCTTTTCAATTTCCTGCTGAATGGACACGACAGAGATACTAAATTTTCTGTTTTTATTTGCACGAATAGAGAGTTTGTAAAATGGTTCAAATTGCTCTGAGCACTATGGGACTTAACATCTGAGGTTATCAATCCCCTAGACTTAGAACTACTTAAACCTAACTAACCTAAGGACATCACACACATCCATGCCAGACTCAGGATTCAAACCTGCGATCGTAGCAGCAACGCGGTTCCAGACTGAAGCGCCTAGAACCGCTCGGCCAGAGGGTTTGTAAAATTCGAGCTTACTTGAAGGAACTGTGCTTATCTGATAGCCATAGGTACAGCCACCATTACATTAAATACTATGAGGATCGTAACCAGAAGTAGGTAAATAATCGCTCATGTACAGACCGGTGGAAACGTTCTGCTTATCTACAGTGTGCAGGACGGAGGAGACATTTCTGTGCTCAGACACCAAAGTTCTGCATCCAGGTGGTATAGAGGTCACCAACGGCAAACGTTCAGGACTTACGGCATTTTTACACTAACGACTTCCTTGCTTGCTACTTGTAGCCATTGAGTCTACTGGAGCCCCCTAGTGTATATTTCCTCTAGGTACCGAGCACCACCTGTCAAGAGTGATAGGCGCCCAAATTGCGTGTGTTATGAAAGCCATCTGTTGTGCAACTTGGCACTTGAACGATGAAAGTGAGATCACTTTAATGGGCTCACCTGTCAAAAGCCTGAATAAGCACCTTTTGCAGCGCGGACTGTTGCGAGACATGCAGGGAGAGAGTTAGTGAGGTTCTGGATGGTACCGGCAGGGATATGGAGCCATGTCGACTCCAGTCACACCCCTCTATAGGGAGTGCTGCTCCATTGCCGTGGCCAGCTGCGCTCGGTTTCTCGTCAGAGGATCCACAACGCGAACAGCCTGACCAAGGCGGTCGCACAGATTCTCGACTGGGTTTAAATCCGGAGAGTTGGCAGCGAAGTACGGTAAACGTATCCTGGTACTCTTCGAACCACGCACGTACACTGCGACACGTTGCACTGTCATAGTGGTAGACGCCATTCTGCCGAGGAAAAGCAAACTGCATGCAGTGGTGGTTAAGGTTCCCAAGGCTAGATGCATGGATCCGTTATGCCTTCCAGAATGAAGAGATCATCCAGGCAATGCCACCAAACCATTCCTCAGACCCTTACACTCCCTCTTCCGGTCTAGAAGCTTCCGTAATTGTTACAGGATGTTTGCTTTCAGTACGACAGAACATAAAACGTCTTTAATCTGAAAAAGCCTCCTTCGCCACTCAGTGTACGTCCAGTTGCTGTATTGGCGTTCAACTTGCAGCTTTCGTCACCGATGAACAGCATACAGCATGGGTGCATTACTCAGGTGCCTGCTGCGGGTACCATACGCTGCAACGTTCGCTGGACGGTTGTTGAGGAGATGCTGCTGGTAGCCACTTGGTTCATCTGGGCGGTGAGTTGCTCAACAGCTGCACGTCTATTCGCCCGAATACATCTCTGCATCCATCATTCACTCCTGTCATCTATGGTCCGTTGGTGCACCACAGTTGCTTCGGTGCCGGTGTTGGACAGCGCCACACATAGTATTCTTCAACCAAGGCTGCACCCAATCAGTTTACATAGATAGATGCTTCGGAAATGCTTCCACCCCGGGCCCGAAAGCCAATGACCATGCTCTTTAGACGTAAGATAAATAGCTCCGCTTCTACGTTACAACGACTGAACTGTTTATCAGGTTCCCTGCGACACTTAGAAACCCTCCACTGTTAGTGCTGCCACCTGCCGTCTGTGAGTGGTTATTGCACGTCACGTCGAACACAGGCGGTGGTCACATGACTGTGACTGGACCGTATATGACGGACCACCGCCTTTGGAAAAAAAAGGCAAAATATAGGAACAACGTTGACAATCTAGTACTGACAGTAGAGTCTACAAATGAAAAAAAATAATAAACTCCGTCCGAACAGGCCTTGGACGACCCAACGGGACCGACCGGCCGCCGTGTCATCCTTAGCCCACTATCGTGATGGAGGAGCATGTGGTCAGCACACCGCTCTACCGACCGTATGTCAATTTACGAGACCGGAGCCGCTACTTCTCAATCAAGTAGCTCCTCGGCTTGCCTCACATGGGCTGAGTGCATCCCGCTTGCCAACAGTGCTTGGCAGACCGGATGATCACCCATCCAAATTCTAGCCCAGCCCGACACCGCTTAACTTCGGTGCTCTGACGGGAACCGGCGTTACCACTGCGGCAAGGCCGTTGGCTAGAGTCTATAAATGACTAAACTAAAATTAATAGTCCCACAGGTCTACAATGGTCGTATGACTAATATTCCACGCTGCTGGGAACTGAAGTAATAGGAAAAGTGTCGTCAAAACATTTCAAAATTTAAACACTTATTTGCCCGTTAAAACATTGTAGTGGATTTTGAAAAGTGGTATGACAAAAAAGGGCGCCTATACACTGAGTACTAAAAATGTAGTACATTCAAAAACTGATTCATGGAAATTAATACGCAAATGAGGTTACAATGAAAACAAATTGATTGAAGGATTAATACGTGGAAACATTTCTGGGCATAGACAGAACTCAGTAACTGCACTGGTAGGGGGGATGAATTATTTCATCTCACTACTCGACAGTTGGGTACATATAACCATGCGATGCCGGTGCCATGCGTCGATCACTCTTGCCATGTTTGGTTGAGGGTGACAGCCAGCAACTTACATCTCCCGTGTTCTGCAGATTAGAGACGACACTCTCTCTAACATAACTCGTTCCTTCTTCTGCACTAGCCGATCCCTCAGTCATGGGGCAACTCGGCAGGCAACGTGCTTTTATTGTTCTTGCGCTATCGGCGAATGTTGCCTGCTATGATTACCTCACATAGGCAATGTTAACGTAACATTTTGAGGCTGAGGTTAGAGAGGGAAGCGCAATCGGATGCTTAAAGATTCGAGCATCAGACTTCGAGGAAGGTCCATTCGACGTGGAACAGAACTGAGTGCGTCAAAAAGTGACGATAGGCATCAGAATGAATGCGGGGGTGTAAGTCTCAAGATTGAATCGACGTTAAGTTGGCATGCCACCAGAAGGAAACTCACTGTCTTTCTCTCTCCTCCTGTCCTCCTTTCTCTTTCGCTGGTTGCTGAGCGATGTTTCCATCTCACTGACCGAACTGGAACTGCTCTTGCCTGGCAGTTTTGTTGAACTGTCCGCACTCTTTCCCCCAGGGCGCTGAATTTCCCATCATATCGTCTTTGCCGTAGGTGGGTTGAGTTTGCAATCCCACCCAGTAACTGAGCTCTCCAGTCTTCACACAGGTGAAAATTTCCGATGTTGCAGCGGCAGGCAGATAACCTAGGAACTCTCACTTCGCTCTCTCAGGTATTCCATGTTGCAGTACTTTACACCGTCGTCTGCAGCTCCCTAGTGTACTGCATACCACTAGGATTTTCTTCAAGCGTCTCTCTGCACTCCTGAGTTGCCAATAAATGAGCAACCCAACAATAAACCGGCACGTTTGTAACGAGAATGTCTGTGCCTTGCTGAAGGGGATGTCGCCGACCTTATATTTGCTAATTTTATGTACCCTTTTTTTCTATGGAACTGTTATACCTAGAAATTTGAAGTTTTGATAGTTGTTTTCAGTATGTATTGCTAGCTCACCGAACTAGAATCAATGCTTGTTTTTTTTGTGTAATATTTATGAATTTTTTAAAAGTAACCTATTTTAATTGTCGAAGATTTCATGTAAATCTACGTTATTCAGAGAATAAGCCAGCTCTTTTCATGATTGTAGTTCAGTGGCACCTTTTAACTCTTTTATTGCAACACTGAAAATGTCAAATGCTAGAAAATGCCACTGAAGTAATTTCTTTTGAAAATTCACAAAGACCTCATATTTTGTTGTAAAAGTGTCCATTAATCAGGGTCATCTTCTGGTTCTTCTTCTTCACCTAGAAGCATTCTTCTTATTTCTGCCCTTGCTTTCTTTGTGTTAAATTCACTTGTGAACAAAGCCTTGCTTACTCGCACTTTGTCGAGAAGCTGAAAAACTTTGATGGTGTTAACATCTGGAACAATGCCAAGCTTTTCCATGACCATTAACTATCCAGATGACCAGCACGGAATGAAATAATAATATCACTGACTCCCTATTCCGAGGTTTTTATTCCAACAAATACCTTCTTAGGCATACAAGGCCATTAATTTTCCAGTCAGCAGGACCTCCACAAATATTACAACACAAACAACTCTTGACACACTCACAAAAAATAGAAAAGTCCACTAAAACATATAGTTCATTAGAAGTTACATATGTAACTTCACTTACATGTCTTCATAAAGTTTTTTTATGCACAAGCGGGTATGCCCTTTCACGCATTCCAACTGTACAAACGATAGAACTTTGAACATCATCAACAGATGATGAAGCAGAATCACTTACTCAACAGGTGTCTGTAAATCAATTTCAATGGAACATATTCTTTTTAAGTAATGGTGCATTCCAAGGCATCGTAGAAACTATGATACTCACCACTAGAAGTAGCAAGAACACAGATATACACTTCGAACGAGACGCATACACAACTCAAAAACTCAAAGCACTGTCTCACAGAGCAAAAACTGAGGTGTAAACATAACTGCTACGGCAGTGATGTCAACTGAAAGGTCGAAGTTTCTACAACAGAAGAGTAAAAACCACAGCCTTAAGCAACTAATATTTTCGGAATGCAAAACTTTGAATATAAACACATCAGAAGTTGCAGAACTTTCCTGAGCGCACATGTATTTTGAGAAACGAAATAAAAATAGTTCCAAGTAGAGTTTCTTCACAAATTTTGCAACAGTTTAAGCAGAAAATTTCAAATTTTCTTGTAGACTTAAAAACTGAAAATGTAATTTTTTACCATTTTCCAGCATTTCATCCCCCCCTCAAGTGTCCCCAGGCGTTTGTGAGTCGGCCGCATCCGTCTTGCTGTCCTTGGGACCTTGAGGGGCAGCCTTTCAGAGCGGATCATATACTTCAGTTAAGCCATACCTGTCTGACTTTTGGGAAAATGACGCGCCTAGGTTGTAGTGCAAGTGCAACGTCATGCCCTGAGCACCTGGCGGCGAAGTACAGGTGATTATAACTAAAGTTAAACTTTCAAACCGCTGTAGAAATAACACCAATTGTTAGAGTGACGTCAAATTGCAACAGAATATTATCGGAGAATGGGGAAAATATATGGCCGAAGAAACATAAATAGTTACAAAATGAAGCAATAGATGGCACTGTAAGCATAATAATTTAATAGTGGTCCACTACAAATGACAAATGAACCATACAAGAATCCCTAAGTTGTACGTTTGGCGTTAAACAAACTGTACTACTCAGTGTGCATGGGTGTACAGGTGTGATACTGTTAGTTACGTAAGCCGATCCACCACGGCAAGGTCACATCACATCGGATGGGAAAAATCGGTTTCTAATTGTCCTGAGGCCAAAAACCGCATAAAAAGTATCAGTCAAAATCAAATGGGGTTATTAATTTCCGTGTGACTGGCGCACAACATATTCAGTATGCTGTCCACCGTTTTCTGCAAAAAGTTGAAATCGAGAACAGCATGTTCCACAACTGATCTAAATGTTTCCGGGGTCGCGTTCAGAATATGTTGCGTAATGCGTGTCTTCAATGCAGCTAAGTTTGCAATCAGAACACCGAGCACAACATCTTTCAGATAGCCCCAAGGCCAGAAGTCACACGGATTAAGAGCAGGTGATCGGGATGGCGGCTGATCATTCTAGCATTTCCGAAATGACGCTTCAACAGAAGCTAAACTGGATTTGCAATGTGCGGAGGTGAGCCATCTTTCATAAAAATATATCCCGACTATACATCCACGCTGTTGGAGACCTGGAATGACATGGTTGCGCAAAATACACTCATAGCGCTTACCAGTGACGGTACAGGTAACAGGACCGGAAGCACGTCTCTCCTTGAAAAACTATGGCCATAAGATAAATGATGCCGTAAACCCGCACCACATAGTGGCCTTTTCAGGATGAAGTGGTACTGGTTAATTTGAGTGTGGCTTTTCCGTTGCCCATATTCGACAATTCTGTGTATTGACATATTCTGTCAGATGGAAGTGGGATTCGTCCGTCCCCAAAATCTTCCACGACCTATCATTGTCGTCTTCCATGCGAGCAAGAAATTCTAAAGCAAAGGTCTCTCTTCCTGGCAGGTCAACAGTAAGCAACTCGTGCACATGGGTAATTTTGAATGGACAGCAAAGAAGGATGTTTCGTAGGATTTTACGCACCGTGCTCACGGGTATGTCCAATGTTCGGGCAGTTCTCCGTGCACTACGCGCTTGCACACCAACACTCGTCTCCTCCTGCATTCTTGTGGCCACTGCTTCCACTGACGTCGAATCAATTCGTTTCCTCCCTCTACCAGGTTGCACATCAAAGAACCGTCTTTTCGAATTTCCGAATCATTTTCTCCAGACCCACGGCAGTCATCGGACCAACGCCTTTTTTCAAACCCTTCAGTGTCCAGAACTTCTGCAGGTTCTAATAATCAGACACGTGAATTAACTGCAGTAAATCACTTGTGCTCAGTAATGGTCATGACGTAAACTGAGTGGCAAATAGTACTATAGAAGAAAATGCGTCATGCCTATAGCTGGAGTTGAAAGCGGCTGTTCATTAAATTAAAAGCGCAAGTGTGCAAAGTGAATCCTGAACTGGTCGAAATGTTATAAAGTGACTTCACTTTCCCTGCACATTATGTTGCAGTTGTGGCTTAATCTCACCGTAGTGTAGCAGGGGAGGCTGAAGTGGCTGCAGAATCAATCATTGGCTGCAACAACAACCCTCTCCATCATCAAAATGCAAAAAAGCCAGAATTTTCTCTAAGACCCTATGTTAACTATTGCAGTGGCGGGCTGGTGGCATCTCTTGCCAAGTGAAGTTGCGGACGTTGCTGGAGAAGAGGAGGAAGTCTGTAATGAAGTCATTTTTGATCTAATGTTTTCTACAAGGAAATCTCACGTTGCCGCATTTCAGACTGGCTGGGCTTTGGATCTACCGATCACCAACCGATCATATTGCTCCGTAGAATACGCTAATCCCCTTCCCTGGGCTATCCCCTCTTTGGTTAACCAGCAACGTGTGTTCTAACATTTTACATAGAAAAAAGTCATCTCAAACTCTCTCTACATCTCTCTCTTTGACCTCGTCAGCACAGCCAAACTACACTATTTATGCGAGCTAATCTCTGTGATTCTTATATCGAGTAAAAGTTAATTTCTGTTAAGTGAACATGTCCAGCGGCCTCTCATACCTTCAGAAGGCCAAAACTGCTGGTCCCCATTCCATTTCAGAGATGTCTATGTGTGTCATCTGGTGATTTACGAAGAGAAACTTAGCTTTCTATGCTTTCCATTTTTGTTAAAAGTAGTGCCTCTGCTAAAATGGTTCTCGTCGTCCCACTCTCTGGGCCTGTAAATTGTTTTGTGGCAGGGGGCTCCTGAGCCACTGGAGATTTTATTTGTGTTCGTTGTCTGTGTACATCCACGATGCTTGGACGCCCCCTTGCGGCAAATTCAAAGATCTGTCCGACCTGTGGGTTACTGACCTGCATTTCCCTGGGTTGTTGTTCCACGAAATGGCTTAGAGCGGGGTTACCTAATTTTGCTCCCCTGGCAGCTTGTTTAAAACTGTACCAGCCAGAATACTTTCAATGTCCTCTCATTTATATACGGCATGTAAATCTGTATCAAGATTAATTGATGAGTTACACCCTTCAATTTCCGACAATCTCTAGTACTGTAATTTATCACATTCTTCGACGTTCAGATCAAATGGGTCTTTCATTATGAGTTTACGTACGTTATGTCACTGTTTCTCAAAAAAAAAAAAAACAGTTAAATAACAGACGCTTGAGTAATTGTTTATGAAATCTGTGGATGAAGTGGCCTCATCGTAGTTGCCCTGTGGCTAACGTTGGTGAAAAATGTTATTACTTAAATGGTTATAAAAAGGCTTCCATGAGCACTGATAAGATGATAAATTAACACACAAACGCAGTGCATCACTGGCAACTTCAGCATGAAAGTGGAATAACCTCGAACTGTTAGTGCAAGTATGGTTGAGCCTAGCCTTTGCTATGATGTGTGCTATGTGCCAGAGGGTCAATAAAATGAAATAATATGATTTGTACTCTTATTCTTTAAACGTGTCGTTCTTCCAGCTTAACTAAGGAATTTCATTATTCACAAAGTAAAAGAGTCATGTGTTCGTATTAGGCGCGCACGCGCACGTGTGTGTGTGTGTGTGTGTGTGTGTGTGTGTGTGTGCGTGCGTGTGTATGTATGTGTGTGTGTGTGTGTGTGTGTGTGTGTGTGTGTGTGCGTGTTGGGGCTTACGGGCGCTCATACACGCAAAGAAAGCGGGAAAAGAAGAAAAATGCTGTATAAGAAAATAAAACGTAAGGAAAACGAGAAAGGGGCGCCAAGGATGCCGTAGGAAATTGTCACTGGCTGGCAACTTACATAAAATTTGGGCTGCAAGATCTGCCCCTTCGTTCCCAGCAATGCCGACGTGCTCTGGAAGCCACAGAAAGCCACCCCCTTCCCCAGTCGTTTTAGTTGAAGGAGGGCATCCTGGATGGTCTGGACTATTTTATCTGCGGCATACAAACGTTGCAATGAGTGAAGGGCACTTAGTGAGTCGGAACAGACAAGAAATTTAGGACGGGAAGAACGTCTCATCTGTTCCAGTGCCCGCAAGATCGCAGACAATTCTGCATCAAAGATAGTAAAAGCTTGAGGCAGTCGGACCTTGAGGACACGACCCGGAAAAACAACAGAGTAACCAACGGAATCCCCCTGTTTCGATCCATCCGTAAGAACAGCTACATAGTCGTGGTGCTCAGATAAAATGGCAGAAAATGTTGTATTAAAAGCGGTGGCAGGAGTGCAATCTCTCTTGTACCGCACCAAATCTAAAATCACTCTGGGTCTCTCCAGTAACCAGGGTGGCAGGCGGTTAAAACCCTGTATTTGGGGATGTACGGGCTCCACACCGAGGGACTCCACCACACGTTGCACGCGTGTCGGAAACGGCATCGTGGCTCGGGGACGGTGGGAAAAAAGACGGTCCAGAGGCGGATGAGCAACAACATGGTGAGCGGGTGAGATAGGAGTTGCAAGAAACTTAAAAGCCTGGGGCACCAGCAGGAGCTGTCGTCGGATGGTATGTAGCGGTTACCTAGCCTCAGCACAGAGACTGGCTATGGGACTGGTCCGATAAGCACCTGTGGCCAGTCGAACCCCCGCATGGTGGACAGCGTCAAGGATCCGCAAATAAGAGGGCCTCGCTGACTTATACATGATCAGGCTCCATTAGCACTGAAACGTGTTCTCCATCTACAGGGTGAAAATTATTTAAACCGACAAACTATGGGAGGTTGTAGGGGACATCAAAACAAATATTTTTCCTATGAGGTGTATTTAAACCAGTAGAGGACGATTTCTCTGGCGGTAAATTAATTAAACCAACAAACACTTTTCAATTTTTTATGACCAAGAGACAACACATTAACACAACCCAATTTCAATACAGTAGAGTTTCAAAAATTCCCCCATTGACACGTAAACAAAGGTTACACCGTCGGATCATGTTCTGCCTGACATGGGCAAAAACCTCAGGAGTATCCTGAATTGTTCATGCTGATGCTACTATCCGGGCAACAAGATCCTCTTCTGATGCAACAGGAGTTGCGTAAACAAGGTTGCGCTTCTCTCCTGACACAAAAAAGTCCAGAGGGGACCTATCTGGGAATCGAGCAGGTCGTGATACAGGACCATCTCTGCCAATCCACGTTTCTGGGAACCGTAGGACCAGGAATCGACGCACACGACGACTGAAATGTGCCAGCGCCCCATCATGTTGGAATCACACACGTTGTCTTGTAGGGAGCGGGACGTCTTCCAGCAATTCTGGCTGTGCTCTGGCGAGAAAATTGTAATAGTACCTGTCATTTAATGGCCTAGGTAGCAGATACGGCCCAATTAAACAGTCCCCAACAACACCGACCCACACATTAACAAAGAACCGCACTTGATGAGCGCTAGTAACTGTGGCATGTGGGTTATTCTCACTTCAAACATGCGAATTGTGCATGTTGAAGACTCCATCACGCCCGAACGTTGCTTCATCAGTAAACAACACAGAGGATGTAAATGTAGGATGCATTTCACACTGTTCCAGGTACCACTGCGAAAACTGTGCTCTGGGTGGATAATCAACCGGTTCCAGATTGTGGACACGCTGTAAGTGAAATGGAGGTAACAATTGCTCTCGAAGGACTGTTCTTACACTCGTCTGATACGTCCCCACGTTACGTGCAATTGCACGAGTGCTGATTGAAGGATCCCGCTCCACATGCTGCAAGACAGCTTCCTCAAATTGCAGCGTTCTTCTCGTGCGAAGGTGTCGCTGTCCAGGTAATCTGCTAAATGACCCGGTCTCACGCAGACGTTGGTACATAGCAGCAAAGGTTGTATGATGCAAGATACGGCGATTAGGATATTGTTGTTGATAAACCGGCTGTGCAGCTCGTCCGTTGTGGTGTGCTACGTAGTACGCACCAACCATATCAGTGTACTCACTCCATGTGTATCGCTCGATTAGTAAACAGAGACAATGCACTACCACACTGGTGGACAGCAGTAGCCTTGTGTACATAGTTCCGTGTAGTCAGCGCGTACACAACTTTCCCACTAGAGCCCGCCCCACTAAGCACAACAGCGCAGGCGCAGCGCTCGTCCGTCTCCGCACTACGAGATGGCGCTGCCATAGAGACGGACCAAATTCTGCTTCCGCCGATCCGCGTATTAATATGTAATGCAGCCAATGAGATTGCTGCTAACGTAGAACCTTTTCTCCTCGCGAATCACACTCATGCAATGATACATGAACGCGCGAGGTATTGTCTGTACCAATCTATAGTCAAGTTTCAGTCTGCGCCTAATAAGATTACCATATTCCTGTACATAGCCACGAAGATAAATGTATAGACACTTTTGTCAAGTATCAGAGATATATGTGAGAATAAGATTAACGTACCAATACCAAAGGGGCTTCAGATTGTCAATTTTAAATAGCATCCAGAAACAAGTTAAGTAATTTTTATGCTTGTTATTATTTTAATAAATGTGTGTGAAAATTAATCAAGTTCTGTTTAAAGTTGGTCACCATCAATCTGCTACTCTAAGCGTGCAAGTGGCATTTCTATCGTCTGACCTAACAGCAGAAGATAAACACGCCACGATAAGACCATGAGACATATTGCTGACACTCGCCTACTTCGTTAGAGCGACAAGTCAAATAATCTGATGGTGTGTGTACTGAAGTTCTTACTGTACACACACCACAAGCCTACAACTGTAGATCTTAATATGGCCTCTAACAACTGAAGAGCGTAATACAGCCTCCACCGGTTTAAATAATCCTCATAGGAAAAAATGACATTAGGGAAAAATATTTGTTTTGATGTCCCCTACAATCTCCCAGAGTTTGTCGGTTTAAATACTTTTCACCCTGTAGAGCTTTTCATATTTGTGTCCAACAGCCGCAAAAATTAATATAAATGGAAGTACGTGAGCATTAAAAGTTAACATCAGACTGTGGTCTAAGGAGTTAAAGGCGGTTCGTGATCAAATAAATAATATTTTGCAGAACATCAGGGAAGAGTGTACTTTCTAATATTATTGCCATGCACTCTCAAATTCAGTTAGTTCCGCTGTGTTTTATGATTTACCAGCAGCAACGTCAGACATTTTCGTAGCAAGTGTTCCACGTCAGCCACAGATTCGAAGAAACGCGACATTCCGATGCTGCGGTACAAGCAAGCAAGTTCAGTAATGTCGAACTGGCGGGGTTGCGCGCAAGGAGCGGGCAGCGACCACGCCTCGTCGCGTGATTGGCTCGCGTGCCAGACGGCACTCTAAGACGTCCCCCTCCCCCGCCTACACGGGCTCTTGGTGGCGCATTCTCCAGGCTGTAACAGGAATTAATGTAGAGTGGTAAGTGAATAATTTACCAACGTTCGTCAGCAGCTCGCCTGCTCTCGCGCTCGCTATCAACACGGAAGCTTGAAAGGGGAAGCTTTTTACTTAATTGGTTGCATGCGTCATGCGATTACGAATCTTTCTGCTGCCGTCTTGCAGCGCCCCGAATCACAGGAAGGCGTTTTCATGTCACCCGTAACACCTGTTTGTTTCGTTAGCGCTTCAAATGTTCTGATCTGTAAGAAAGGTGTGATGACAATATCAGAGAGGTCCCAGTACAACTCCTGACCTGTGCAGTTGGAGAAAAACGAGGGCGCGCAGAATGCCTCCGAATTTTTTATACGAAAACTCTTAAAAGCTTTAAGCAAACTTTATTAACAATCTACAATTTTATTCTTCAAATCTACATATTTACCGGGTGATCAAAAAGTCAGTATAAATTTGAAAACTGAATAAATCACGGAATAATGTAGACAGAGAGATACAAATTGACACACATGCTTGGAATGACATGGGGTTTTATTGGAAACAAAAAATACAAAAGTTCAAAAAATGTCCGACAGATGGCGCTTCATCTGATCAGAATAGCAATAATTAGCATAACAAAGTAAGACAAAGCAAAGATGATGTTCTTTACAGGAAATGCTCAATATGTCCACTATCATTCCTCAACAATAGCTGTAGTCGAAGAATAATGTTGTGAACAGCACTGTAAAACATGTCCGGAGTTATGGTGAGGCATTGGCGTCGGATGTTGTCTTTCAGCATCCCTAGAGATGTCGGTCGATTACGATACACTTGCGACTTCCGGTAACCCCAAAGCCAATAACAGTACGGACTGAGGTCTGAGGACCTGGGAGGCCAAGCATGACGAAAGTGGCGGCTGAGCACACGATCATCACCTAACGACGCGCGCAAGAGATCTTTCACGCGTCTAGCAATATGGGCTGGAGTGCCATCCTGCATAAGCATCGTACGTCCCAGCAGGTGTTTATCAGCCAGGCTGTGGATGATGCGATTCTGTAACATATCGGCCTACCTCTCACCCGTCACGGTAGCAGTTTTGCTGTCCAGCGCCATCTGTCGGACATTTTGTGAACTTTTTTTTGGTTCTAATAAAACCCCATGTCATTCCAAGCATGTGTGTCAATTTTTACTGACTTTTTGAATCCCGGTACTTCTCTGCATAGTCACTCTGCCGACAGACACATTTCTGCCAATGAAAGACCAGTTTATTGATACCGTCACTGTAGAGTGTTTGACTTTGTTAACAGAGCCACAACTTCATCTCTGTTTGCAGCGCTTCATCACTAACAAAGTGAAGTCCTCTAAGGTGTTATCTAAATTTGGAACCAAATGAAAATCGGATGGGGACAAGTTGGGACTGTATGGAGGACGATTGATGACAATGAAACAAAGGCGCTCGTTTGTAGTCTGGCGTTTTCACGCTGAAGGAAGTGGTGTTCCACGTGTGGACAATCTCACCAAATTCCAAACGCGATTACAGCACGCCGTTTCTCACGCACCGACATAGTTACGTTACACACCTAGACATAACCAACAAAGAAGTAGTTAGTTACTTTACTCACATAGACATAATCAACAAAGATATAGACTGTTAACAACGTTTATTTGATTTAAATAGATTTAACATTTTTCACATAAAAAAATCGGAGGCAATACTTTTCAGCACGCCCTCATGTGTAATTGTTTTATTGTTACTCCCGCTTTGAATTGAAAAGCATTGTTGTCAGTGTTGCATTGGTTTGTTTCACTATTCCATCGTTTCGGCTGTGAAACCATGGCTGATGTGAGCGGACGCAGTTATACTGTTAAGGAACGATTAGTAGTTAGTGCGTGGGTGCGCAAATGTCCACAGACAGGGGAATCAATGACAGGGATAATGCCTGCGTTTAGAGATCGCTTTACCATGACCCCACCTCGTAAAGAAAACCAGCTTGACTGGGATACAAGCTCTTCTGTTTCAACCAAGATCAAAGAAAGGCTGCATAATGGACATAAGAAGGAGAGGAAATGCGTACTGTCGTCGCTCAGTCAACTGAGCTGTTTCCTATGAAAATCTCTATCGCAACAGCCGCTGCTCTTCAAGTACCGCGATGTACACTGCATGAGCACAACAAAAACGGCTTTAAAATGAAGAGTTTCAGACAACGAAATTGAGCAATGAGTTCCTGCCTGCCGTGCATTGCTTCTACTGTTTCTGAATGTCGTGTCTTGCTCAAAGGCGTAATTTTCTGATGAATGTGCGATATATCGTATTTCAGAATGGATGAATGTGATTCTCCGGTCTAAGGAAAATCCCATTCTGAACAAGAGCTATAATGGAACGCATGTCATATGATGACATAGGACAAGACTTCATCATGATACCTGCTCGGTTCGTACTTTTTTGAAGGGTACATAAATGGAAATTCTTATTTAGACATATAGCAAACATGGTTAAAACTCAAGTACATAGAAGCAGACGGTCGCACACTAACATACACTGTTTACGTAGAAGCCGGAACGTGGTAGCGACGACGTTCAGAAGACGCAGTGCCCAAATTCCTCCCCACACTGCCTTTGTCAAGTGACCTTGAAGTGACATGTTTCCGTGACCCGCGTATAGAAGGCGAGGGAATCAAGGATCGTATGTGGCTGTAGCAGGACAAAGCTCCATTACACTTTGTTATTCAGGTGTGTGAGTTCTTTGATGAACAATTTTGTCAACTGATTTGTGAGTTGTTCACCAACATCTCCAGCCTTGTTGAGATGACCACCATGAAATCCAGACGCCACAGAATTCATTACGAAAAATAATTAAGTCCTCTGCAGCTCAACGTCGATACAAGGCTAATGGAGAATTGCGCAGAAATGTTGAGGAAGCCTCTGGAAGTGTAGCTCTTGAGCTGCTCTGCAAGATGTC
Organism: Schistocerca nitens; assembly: GCF_023898315.1. Lineage (NCBI taxonomy): Eukaryota > Metazoa > Arthropoda > Insecta > Orthoptera > Acrididae > Schistocerca > Schistocerca nitens. The sequence goes on from NC_064617.1 coordinate 635,655,034, forward strand.
ACATACATTTCTGGGTACAGCACTATGGTGCATATACAGATCTGCTGGATATATGGTAATACTAAATGACAAATAATTGCTGGTGATCGTGTTTGAGACCCGCAGCGCGCCAGTTGGCGATGCTAAATGGTACACAAAACTTCATGAACTCGAGTTCCTCACTCCTTCTCCTGTAGAAACAGCGATCCGAACTTTTAGAAGTTCTCATTGGAAATGACTGCAGCACCCTGGATATAGATCTTGTGAATGATCCTCTATACGGCGGTGCTGACAGATGTTCGCATTCTGGTCATGCTGTTACATCTTCTGTCCTATAATGACCATCGAAGGTAGCTTCTCTGCTCGAGGCTTCGCGATCATCGAGTAGATCTTCAGTTTCCTTCAACCTCCCATAGTCGATAAGTGCCTTTGGATAGTAGTATGGCTTCATACGGAGAATTTGGACGTCCTCTCTGCACTTTTGTCTTCTTAATGAAGAGTCATAATCCTGGACTTCATATGTGACGTCCGACAAAGGACAAAGTATACAGTATGGCCCGAAGTAGCGCTTTGGTAACTTGTATCTCACTGCCCAGTGCTTCACATTGCATAGCTCTCAGTCTTTCTTTGGGCATCCACAGTCCGCATGCAAGCCAGCTGTCTTGCTTCTTCAGTCCTGGTGATGGTGCGTCCAGTTGAAACGGGAACAGTGTATCTGCTGTTTCAGCTTTACAAAAAAATGGTTCAAATGGCTTTGAGCACTATGGGACTCAACTGCTTAGGTCATTAGTCCCCTAGAACTTAGAACTAGTTAAACCTAACTAACCTAAGGACATCACACACATCCATGCCCGAGGCAGGATTCGAACCTGCGACCGTAGCTCAGCTTTACAACTGTGGAGGAGAAAGAATGGTGTGAATCCTGTAGTGTCGTGCATTGCTGCGTTGTATGTTAACTGTCACTATGGGCAGTATGGCATCCCAGTCCCACTGTTCGACGTCAACGTACATTGAGAAGACACGAGCCAAACTTTTATTAAAAAGTCGCCTGTGGATGGTAGGCAATTATCACCATGTGGTTAAAGTGAAATTACCTAAGGTACTAGTCTCAATTGGAAAAATTTTCCATGATCAGAGATCATCAGTTGAGGTGCTATGCGCTTTAAACTGATGTTTCCCACTTGGGACTTTGCACTATACGGAGCTTCATCAAGTCAGCATAGCTTGATGACAGCTTAGTGGATGAGCTAGTCAGTGCAGGCTATTATCTATTTATTTCCGATTGTCGACTTCGGAAACCTCCCCAAGAGGCCGATTCTAATACGATGAAATGGGGCTCCTGCATGTGGGATTGATGCCAGGTGCCCTGGAGGTAATTACAGCATGCACTTGTGTCATTGGCATTACTTGCAGTGGTTCATGCAGTGTCTAATGGAGCGGTAGGGAGCTGTCTGATTCTGTATAGCGTCTTCACGAATCCCAGGTGGACGGATGTTGGAGCGTCCTGGAACTACTTCAGGATCATTGACCATACATGAGCTGGGATGACTAGCAACCATCTGCACCCCACTCGATCACAGTTCCTTTTGCACAATGCTCTCTCTGTTAACTGGAATTGCCTTTCATTGGTTCCTCTTTCTTGGAGGTTTGTATGGTTTTCAGCAGTACTGGACCTTCACTGTGTTCCACAGCAGTGCCATTTAAGGCAGTGATGACTGACATTTTATCCCTGCTGCTGTGCTCCACCAAAGGATTACTTGAACTGCAGTCGGCATCCTTGTGTTTGCGTAAACTTTTGTATGCCACTGGGACATCGTACGCCTGATGCCTCAGCGCTCCTCTCATCAGTCGATCCGGTATGTCCTTCTGACTAGTCGGTCAGCATAGAGAATGTTGGTCTGCCACAACTGTGAATAATGCGCCAAACAAATACAGCCATGAACTGTCCATGGCCCAAATTCCTGCAAGACACTCTTGTTCGTTTGTAGTGTAATTTATTACGTGTTCTGGAAGCATAAGCTATCACATTTTCAGACCATTCCTGAGTTTGCACTAGAATACGTATCCCATGACTGCTACCATCCGTGTGAAGTCCTGTGCCAGCATTCTCGTCGTACAATGCTAGGAATGGAGAAGATGTTAGCACCTCCTAAAGAACAAGAGATGATCATTGTCGCACCTCACTTCAGAAAGATTTGGCATTGCCGTGCAGTAGTTCTTGCAAGACTCATGCCATGCTACAGAAGTCGTTAAGTAACCGCCAGAAGTACGAGCACATTTTGAGAAAACTTTTCACAACACGAATGTACGAAGGAATAGGAAAATCTGTCGCTGCTCTTATTTTCTCTGAATTTGAACAGACTCCATCGCCATTCAGCAGATGCTGCGATGTTACCTAATGGTTTTCTGGCGAGTAGTATCTCTCTAAACAGCATCCCGTATGAGCGAACCAGCTGCGTCTTCACCCGATGTTGGTCGCACCTTTTGTAGCTGGTCGGCGCACGGCTCGGTTTAAAAGGAATAGCTCGATGTAGTCTTAGGGTCAAGCCGCACACATCTGCTTTCATTCCCAGCAGCTTATTCGTTGCAAATAATAATCTGTAGCTATGATCCTGCAGTTAAATAGTCTATGCATTGGCTAGAATTACGAATTAATAAAATACAGAGGAATAATAAATAAAAGTGACTGATTTAATAAAAAGGGCTCTATTTTATCGTCTGATAGACGACAGAGAATTATGCTGAATGATGTTTATTCATGAGAATATATCTCAGTTGAACAGAAAGTCGTCCTACCATATCATATTAAAATACAAACAGAAAGCAACATTGTCAAATGCAGTCAAGATGTATTGAGAGTGTTACAAGATTGGTAGCAGAATCCTAAGGAGAACAGTCCACCAAGGTGCGCGAAAACTAAGTCCATTTCGTGATCACTGTACACATAATGTTAAGTTCAGAATTCAACATGATGATATATAAATTAATACACGTGAGATAACGAGTAGAAACTTTTACGCTGTCTATTCTCAGTTCCATAACGCAATCGGAAAAAGTTAGAGTATCGTAGCAGCCATTCACTACCCAGAATCAATCATCCACACCATCGAATAAACACACTATATCACCGGCAGAGCTTCCGTCTACAAAAACCAACCTAAAAGTGTCTTCTTCAAGATCTGAAAGAAAAGTGTCTAGCACTGCTCCCTTGAGCGCACACTCGAAAATAAGTCTGTTTCGACTCCAATAGTGTTCCGTCACTGCCTGCTTTTGCGTTGGCCAAAGGCCATTCCCACCAAAAACACAATGTTCTTGAGTTCAAAAGAAATAATTTGACTCATCTTGACCACTTACTGGGCTAAACTAATAATTTACAACAATATTTAAATAAATAAATGTTATAAACAATGTGGGTTAACGAGTATTGAGCTGTCATTAAAATATATGGCCGAAAGAGTCAGTCTACAGGAATTGTGAAACGAACCCTGTCGTCCAGGACCGCGTGCCGCAAAGGATGCTTGTTCACCACGAGATGGGGAAACTCACAGGCGTCTATTGTCTATTGAGGCCTATGCACTGTAGTGTGCGACTGAGACAGAGGAGAACCTACGTCATAGGGAAACCCCGTGGAATCCGTTTGTGGCCGATTAGATGTAGCAGTGTTAAATATGGCGGACCTAAGATCGGCCCTAAAGGGAAATATTTTGAAAACTATTTAGTTCTGTAGTAGTGCAGGAAATGAAGCCACAGTAATTTTAATCTGCCACCCTCCATAAATTTTCATGGTGAACCCAATAAAACTTGAATATCGATGATATCTATAATAGTTTAGGATTTACTATTAAAGTGAAATTAACAAGACCTGAATGCTAAAATCTGAACGCTTTGGTCGATCTTAACGATCGACATTTCATATATAAGCGCATCATTAAAATGACAAACGTTGTAAATATCAAATCTGTAACTTTATTTGTTTAAAAGATATAGTAAATTTAAATTATCAGCATTTACAGTTGAGCACCAGATCATCATTTCCTCCACACAAAACACATTGACAAAACACATTGAACTATGACAACATGACACCTTATTGAATCATTAGGTAATAGAATATTTGTTGTAAAGATTAGTGCATAATAGTTACTTTTGTTCTTTGTTTATTTATCAGAAAGCACATTGGTGCAAGGCTACTGGCCGGGGCATTCAAAGCTAAGAAGGAAATTGTATTTGTTTTATGTAAAAGAATTTAACATTTATTATGTAATGAATATTATTGTTACTCTATTTAGAACGTGAAAGTGGTAAATCTTTGATTATTTAAAAAATGCTGTAGCCAATCAGATGGACGGCTTCAGGAAAGGGAACTGCTCTAGTCAGTTGAGCGACGATGTTCGGCGCGCGCGAAAACGCGGCCGGAGACGGGCAGAGGACAGTTCTGCTCTATACACCAAAGGGAACAGTTCGAACTGAGAAGCGTAAGCGGACAGTCGGTCTATATGCAGCTAGGAAATGAAACGACTTAGAAAATTTCGCCTTGCGTGGTATCGCTTGACTTGGTCTCTGAGCGGTGAGCAGCCGCGCGCCTGGTGTGAACTCTTAACTTTTCTCATAGTTAACGAGGTGGAGTATCGAAGTTGTAATTCGCGAAGAGATTGTGAATGTTCGGACTGTGTCAAATGGATATGCGCTCGAGTGTGATAGTAATTCTAAATACGACCACTTTCGCTATTAGTTTGCTTTCTGAATAAACATTATTGTAACCAAATCGCAACTGTGTGCCGTACATCATTTATGGGTCGTTAATTTAGTTCCCGGTATTACTATTACTGTTATTTTATGTTATATTAACTTTGTATTTTGTAAACTTCCCATCAGCCAGACAATTTAATCAAAGAGTCACAAGTGTCTAATTTAGGGCGTGTAATGCGACACGTGCGGCCCTAGATGAGTTTGAGCCAAGGCATTTCGACGAAGAGGAACCGCATGTGAGCCCGAACATGTTTGGTATTTTAGCTCGCAACATTCAGGCACTATCAGATCATACACAATAAATACAAATAAAAGTTTGTTCATAAATAAATAGGCCAATGTTCATGCGTAAGTGTGCTCACGTTAAATGACAACAGACTGTCGTTAAGAGTTGTTTAAACAATTATTTGGGCCTGCTTGATAGAAGTGTCTTTTGACCCTGTTTTCAAAGGTAGTGGTAGCTGCCACATTCGAATGATCACTTTTTAAATTACCAAGATTTTGTATTAACTATTGTAATCAACGGTTAAATAAATATTTGGTAAAAATAGTAACATACTCATTAAGTATACAAGTATAACAAGATATGGGGTATTCATGTTGTATTCAGTTGCTGTGTTAATGTGGAGAATATAATGTTCTGACAGACATTTGCATAATGAAAAAAACATAGAAACGGAATAAATCAAGAAATAAAATAGATACAGATGGATGATAGCTATAGTGGAATGCTATCATCTGAAATATTGTTTGTTGAAATCTTTAAAGCGTTTATTCAGAGATTCATTATAAAAATGTTTAGTCAATGTAAAACATCAATTTCTGTAATTTTAAAGATATTGATAATATCGTTATGTAATTGGATAAACCTAATTTTTGTGAAATAGCAGATGTATTCAGACGTGCTTTATTATTTGGCTGAGATTTATAGTTCACGAACAAACTCACCTTAACTCTAGGCGACCGATTAGCTCCCCTACATACACCTAATGCTACACTGCTCCAAGATTTTTACTTTTTGGGATGTGAAGAAGCACTTTTTCAGATGCAGATGGAGGCTTGCAGTCTGAACACATTTCAAATGGCTCTGAGCACTATGGAACTCAACTGCTGAGGTCATTAGTCCCCTATAACTTAGAACTAGTTAAACCTAACTAACCTAAGGACATCACAAACATCCATGCCCGAGGCAGGATTCGAACCTGCGACCGTAGCGGTCTTGCGGTTCCAGACTGCAGCGCCTTTAACCGCACGGCCACTTCGGCCGGCTGAACACATTTCAACACGGTTGTTAGGCGACTTAGATTTTCAGAAAAGTCTTCGAAAAAACGATAGTGTCATCCAGATAGCAAAGACATGTCGTCCATTTAAGGTGTTACAGCATAATTTTAACTCATAGAGGTCACCAGGACTACTGAAAGCAACCTTTCCCAGTCAGCCCCGTCAACCTCGATTTGTTAGTATGTCAGCTTGTGCGTTGTTAAGAAATACTTTTGCTCCTTTCAGGTAGACTCGGGTGTCATCAAAGCCTGGCAATGAATAATAATTTTCGTCGTGCTTTTGTTATCGGTAGTCGACACAGAAACGCCAAGTGCCATCATTCTTCTTCACAAGTACTACTGTAGGAGACCAATGATCCTCTGAAGATTCCATGATGTCATATTGCAGTATATTCTCCACTTTCTCCCGGATTATCCGTCGTTTAGCCGTGAACCCACTATGTGAGCGTTGGCTAATTGATGGATGATCCCCAGTGTTGATATGATGTTTTATCATGAGTCGCTTTGTTTGTCTTTTCTCCACTCCATATCTGAAAACATCCTAAAACTGACACAGAACGGCTATTACTCGCTGACGTTGTTTCTCGGTAAGAACAGACCTTATTGGCTAATGTGATGGCAGCTTCCTCCCCTACAGTGCCAGCGATATTATCGGAGAATGGTTCTTTATCGATAGCACTAAGCTGCCCTTCCTTGACTGGTTTAGCTTTTCTTACACGCAAACCTGTAGTGATGAGTTATGGACTGCTTGTGACAGTTAGTGATTCGAAGTTCTCCTTGATCGCCGACAATACTTGTCATTAACGCCGGCATGTAGATTTATTTTATGCATGTAAGAAACTTTTTGAAATCAACAAAAGATTCACAATGTAACTGAGCTTCTTGACTTTGATTCGTTTTATTGATGACAGCATAACAATGACTTCAATGGCAAAGATCCGCCCATGTGCTTGTTGCAATAACTTCCAATAATGGAACAACTACTTTTTGTACTGATTAGAACCTACAAGAACATGCTTGTGAATTATTGTTTTGTTGACTAATTCAAACAATGCTGGAATGGTAGAAAATTTTTCAGCCTGGGAAGGAATCACAAAGGGAGTTCCATAGTGTTCATCTTTGGGTCCACTCCAATTCTTCTACACGTAAACGACCTTCCACTTAACATCAACAAACAGACCTGCCGCTTTTTGCAGGCGACAATAGTGTTATAATAAATCCCATTAGAGAGAAGAGAAGAAAATAAATTATAAATGTTGTCCAAGAACTGCTAAGTAGTTCTCAGAAAAAAATTTGAAAAAAGACACTGTATTCAGTTCTATTAACAAGTAGAGTAATTAGAACAACTGTTGTAACAAGTAGAGTAATTGCAACAATTGATGTAGCACACGAGCAAGAATCAGCAAATAAGGTAAAAGGCTACAAATTTTTGGGTGTACATCTTGGTGAAAACTTGTACTCGAAGAAGCATGTTACTCAGCTTCTTAAACAATAAGTTCAGTTACTGTTGCTCTTCTTATGCTTGCAAATACTGGAAACAAACGAATTAGCCTCCTGACACGTTTTCATATTTCCATTCAATACTGTCTTGTGGAATAATTTGCTGGGGTGACTCACCACTTACAAAGAAGGTTCTGATACACAGATGGGAGCAGCAAGAATAATACGTGGTGTTCACCCACAGACGTCATGTAGCTACCTCTTCAAGGAGCTAGGCATTTATCTGCCGCGTCGCAAAACATATATTAGATAGCGAAATTCGTCACAAATAAGCCATCACTATTACAGAAGAACAGTGATGCCCTTATCTACAACACTGGAGGGAAAAAATGACTTATTACCAATCACTAAAGGTGTTAGTGGTTCAGAAAGGTGTTCAATTTGGAGCAAGAAAAATATTTGATCATTTGCTCAATAATATAAAAAGTCTGCACGTAGCAAAGAAAATTATAAATCTAAGCTAAAATCATTTCTTCAAGACAACGCTTTCTACAGCTTTGAATAAATTCCGTTTAGAAACTGTTAGCATGTAAAAATCTAAAAAAAATCTTGTTTTTAAGTGTAGTTGCATGAGTAGGACAAAAAAACAAATAATTTGTTCATTACTGTTAACACTTACAATACCCACGTATCCTGTAAATTGACCCGTTCCGCACCATTCAATAAAGGAATCGTACAAATGATTTATGGAACATGTAACTAACCACCCAACTAACTAGAAAATGAGCTTCTGCAACTCCTTTCGTTAAGTACAAGATTTTTGTCAGCTTCTGTCATATTTAGATTCACAATGTGCCATAGGGCCAAAACGCTCTATACGTAGGATAGCGTCGTTTCCCCATGGCATTGGGTTCTATTCTTCAAGTGTTCTTCCACGTGCAACTGATTGTCGCCAAACTTTTTCTTCAGTCGGGCCTGGTGTTGATCCCGCCTATGGATCTTCCTTTCGATGTTCTCGAACCGCTGGTGGCCAAACACATTGTGTCATCCCACCTGTTGTTTCTGGCATCTCGGTCAAATCCCTTCAGCTGTTTCGTTGAGTCCTGTGCCAGCATCTCCGGAAATCAGTAATGGGGATGAATGATGATGATGAGGACGACACAATAACACCCAGTCATCTCGAGGCAGGTGAAAAATCTCTGACCCCCGGGAATCGAACCCAGGACCCCGTGCTCGGGAAGCGAGAACTCTACTGCGAAACCACGAGCTGCGGGCTCTGTAACTGAAGTATCTGAAGAAATTCTAGGAGAGAAAAAGCTAACAACGAAGAAGAAATGGTTCAGTGAGACATGTGAACAAGCTGTGAAGGCCAGGAAGCGAGCAAGGGCGGTGCACATGCTGGACAGACAATGAGCGGTACAGCAGGAAGCACTCAAGACTGTAAGAAGAGAAACAAATAGGATTCTGAGAACAGAAAAAATAAAGTTCATGAACAATATGATTAATGAAAGCTAAAAGCAAATACAATATCAGACAGCAGAAAAATGTTTCAGATGTTGAAACATGTGAGAAGCGGTCACAGAAACGAAGCTTTAGTTAATAATGAAAAGTTTGGAAAATTGCCAACAGACAAGTAAAGAATTCTGAATAGGTGGAGATAATATTTTGAAGGGCTGTTAAATACTGAGGACCCAGAGAATGTCTTTCCACATGAGAATAATACAGAGGGTGAAGGAGAAGCCGCAAACATTCAAGTGACTCAACAAGATGTAGAAGGAGCAATGAGGAAACTAAAGAATAATAAGGCACCAGGATAGAATGGGATAACGGCTGAGATGTTGAAGGTAGGAGGAGAAACACTTTAGGAAGAGCTATACAATCTCATAAAATAACTATGGGAGAACAGGAAACCCCAGGAGATTGGAAATCAGCCGTCATTATCCCACTGCATAAAAAGAACAGTAATAGTAACTGTAACAACTACAGAGGCATTTCTCTCCTAAGTGCACCTTTTAAAGTTCTATCTTTAATAATACTTGAAAAACGTAAGCCATTTGCAAAAGATATTGTAGGAGAGTACCAAGCAGGCTTCGAGGAAGGACGATCAACCATCGATTAAATTTTCACCATGAGTCAAATCTGGGAAAAGCGCTGGGAATTCAATCATCAGTTTCTGGTGACGTTCGTGGACTTCTCAAAGGATTATGAGAATATCCACAGATTAAGTAAGCACAACATCCTGAGAGAGCTTGGTATACCAATGATGTTAATAAATATGGTCAAGGTGTGCACAGCGGAGACAACAGCCAAAGTCAAATGCCAAGGGCCCCCTTCCGAGGAATTCCATATCAGAACGGGTGTGAGACAAAGTGATGTTATTTCACCACTGTTATTTAATCTCGTCCTAGAGAAAGCAATCCGAGAAACGAAGAGGAAAAACAAAGGGGTGACGCTAAATGGTAGGACAGATTTATTGGGTTATGCAGACGAAATCGCGGTTCTATCGGAATCAGAGGTAGAGATGGTAGAAACTGTAGAGGACCTAGCGCAAAATGCAGATAAGATCGGGTTACGGATTAATACGGAAAAGACCGGGGTAATGGAGTATCAAGAGAAGCCCCTAATGACATCCCATTACAGATAGGGATATGGAAATTTACTATAGCGGAAAATTTTGAATACCTTGGTACATGGTGCAGCAGGCAAAATAATTTAAAAGAGGAAATAAACCAACGTATTGTGGACGAGTCTAAAACTTATTTCAGTCTAAAGCAGATAATGTCATCCAGGAAGCTGTCAATTAGACCAAACATAAAGCATACAATGCTGTGATAGTTTTGGTAATTTGTCGTAAGGTCTTATGGGACGAAACTGCTGAGGTCATCGGTCCCTAAGCTTACGCACTACTTAATCTAACTTAAACTAACTTACACTGAGGACAACACACACACACGCCCATGCCCGAGGGAGGACTCGAACCTCCGACGGGGGGAGCTGCGCGGACCGTGACAGGGCGCCAGCCGTGATAGTGCCAGTATTGTTGTATGGGACAGAAACCCTAAGCACAACAAAGAAGGATGAAGAAAACTTCTTGATCTTCGAAAGAAAAATTATGAGAAGGATCTCTGGACCTGTCCAGGAAGGGAGCTCGAGGATCGTAAAAAAAAAAAAAAAAAAAAAGGAATTGTATGAGCTGATGAGGCAACCGAGAATCGTTCAAAAACTGAAAACGCGGAGAATAAGCTTGGCAGGCCACATTACTAGGAGACCAGACACCTCTCGGGCAAAAGCCGTACTTAAGGGATGACCTGATGGTACCAGTCCAATAGGAAGACCCAGGAAACGGTGGGAGGATGAGTTACAAAAAGACCTTTGACAGCTAGGAGTCCGTGACAACTGGATCCTAAGTGCACAAGATCGCCATCTATGAAGGAGCATTGTGAGGTCGGCGCATGATCTACAAGGTACTCGATCGCCGATTTGATGATGATAAGCCCCATACTTCACGTGGGCACAGCGAAACGAAACAAAACTACACAGCTACGGATAATGGTTAAACACATGAATGACAGCGAGGCAGTCGTATTACCAAACGTCACACGCGATTCATCACATAACTTGGGAATTACTAGTGATAAGCGATCGATCGCTGCGACCTTCAATTCGCCCATACACCTGCCATCTCCGGACAGATGTACAACATGGCGGCAGATAGCTACGATCTGTCGCTCGTAAGTGGTGCTCTTAAGAGATTCATCCCTCGATGAATATTGAGTGCAGTCGATACGCTCACGAGTGCATCTACGTCATCAAAGTATGAGATGTGCGTATTAGGTTTGTGTGGCAACACGGTCCTCAGTGAAAAATAATGCCACTTATAGTAACAATGCCGTCATATTCATCCAGAGTGACTCAGGTAAGGAGAATCTGGTGATATATTGTCGCCTTCCATCACACGACGAACCCACCACCACATCACCATCGCCGCCAGCATTGTCTGCATTAAGAAATAATTTTGGGATATATTTTTGTCTAAATACAGTTTATTTGCAAACCATTGCAACCCCTTTCCCCCCTCTGCATATGTGTACCATCATTTTCGTTACTCATTGTTACCTGGGATAGGACCCAGTTTCTTATTGCCCTCTATGAAAGTTCGAAAATCATTGTGAATAAAAAGAACAAAAGAAAAATGCTGGATCGAATTTTGTTTACTTAAAATTTACCTTCAATTTGGTAAAAAAGGTATAAGTTTTGCTTCCCTTGAGTGCATATTAATTTGTAATCAATAACACAGGGAGTGGAGTTAGCAGCCCCACTGGCGCTCTTCATTGTACATGTTTTGTTTACATAAAATATTTACAGTAATAAAATAGATACAAAATGGGAATTAGGTATAAAAATGATGACTGTGTTTACTTTGATGTGGGCTATGCAACACGGGTGAATTTGTAACTGCTCCTGGTAAAGTTAGGTGAATGGGTGGAAGACTTCTTGGAAATTGAGGTAATGTATCAGAAGTCTGGTGTGATTCACTAAAGGACAGTGAAGAAGACAGGTTGTCAGTGTTATCGACGTCGGCTTTTGTTAAGTGGAAGATGAAGACTTGGACAACGGACCCTTGCGCTATGGAAGGGATAGATGCCTATGTACTGTATGTGGTGTCAGGAAGTAGCTCGTGGTTAGCGTTCTGGACTGTCGATAATGAGGCTCCAGTTTCAGCTCCCAACTAGATCAGGGACTTTTTTTCGATCGGGACTGGATACATGTGTTATCATCATCAACTCGCAAGTTCTGAAGTGAACTCAAATAAAAAAAAAAAAACCTTGTACCAGGTGTCCGAACATCCCAAATGCGAATCTCCTCGCCAATAATGTCATAGGCATATTTCATTTCAAATGTAGTTGGTAGGAAGAACACATGTCTTAAGTGGGACTTAGAGCCCACGCAAGAAGAGTGTGGCAAAAAATAAACAATCAGTTGTTTTAAGAAGATAGTTGCACTTTAGAATAGAAATGAAAAATGTTTCATAAAATTAATCTTTATTGTTGTAATAAACGACGAATATAAAGTGATATGGTGAAAATGTGAACAATAAGTGTTTTAAACAGGTGTCTTCACTTTGGAGCCATTGGGACAAACAGTTTTCAATCAGTCATTACTTCATACGATATATTTGAAAGCAAATCGGTATTTTTCCTAGAAAAATCGCACATCTTGAAACTTCCATGAACTGATAACGCCTAAAACAAATTATAGTTGAAAATAACAAGCAAAAATAGACCTAAAATTTAACAACTTTTGTATCACAACTGCATACTCTCCCTGTGGTTTAATTTCTATAATAATCACAAAAGCAGTAGTAAAAATTCAAATTTACATTACAATAACATAATACATGGTGAGTCAGGAGGAAAGTTATATGCTCTGAGGGGTGATACTATTGATGACTTTGAGCAAAAGACTTCAAATGAACATACGTCCTTTTCTTAACCGTATCCGACATACAGCTAATTGAAAATCACCGGCGTCAGTCACATGTCCTTCTTCACTAGCACTCCCATGCGAATACAACCAAAGCGACATTAGGCTACGTAATGTTGACTTTCTCGGTGATGTATAGTGCGGTATTATAGATGAATAAATCATCGGTTCAATTGTTTTAGATAACCATTTCAATGGAGTAGTTATCTTGATTTCTATCAAAAAGTGTTACCAGAATACTTGGAGAATATTTCTTTGGCAACACGATGTCATAAAATATTCCTTTGGCAATACGTCGTCATATGTACTTTCAGCACGACGGAGCTTTTACACATTCCTATGGCCAGTGAAACAGACTTCACTGAAAAGTATCGTTGGTGTTGGGTCGGTCGCCACAGAGTCATTTCTTGACCACCGAGGTCACACGATCTTACTCCACAGATTACTGTTTGTGGATTTGACTTCAGAGAGAAGTTTACAAGCGCAGAGTGGACACAAAGGAGGAACTTCTCGCTCGTATTTTACATGTGTGTGGTCAAGTACAGGAAGATACAAATGAGCTTAGATCAGCAACACAGCAGTTGTCTACAATAGCTGCAAAATGCGTTGTATTTGACGGTGGACTTTTTGAGGATGTCAGATGCTAAACTTACCGAAGAAAAATAAATACTATTTACTCAATTTTTATTTTTATGTGTAAAAAATTCATGCACTGGTTTGCGTATTTGTTGCAATCGATTTCGAAGTCACAATGTTTCAGTTTCAAGAAAATAAAACAGCGCAATGTCGAGTCATATTAGTGTGACCATTTGTAAAAACCTCAAAAACTACCTTTTGCAGCACGGACCTCTGCGAGACTTGCAGGATGACAGTCAGTGAGATTATGGAAGGAACCGACGGGAATGTGGAGCCAGCTGACTTCATTGCCATGGCCAGATGCGCTATGCTTCTCGGTTGAGGATCCATAGCGCGAACATCCCAATCGAGGAAGTGCCACAACTTCTCGATTGGGGAGTCTGGTGGCCAGGGGAGTACGGTAAATTCATCCTGGTGCTCTTCGAACCACGCACGTACACTGCGAGCTGTGTGACACGTTGCATTGTCCTGCTTGTATATGCCATCGTGCTGAGGAAAAACAAACTGCATGTAGAGGTGAACATAGTCCCAAAGCACATATGCATACTTGAGTCGATCCAGTGTGCCTTCCAGGATGACGAGATCAACCAAGGAATGCCACGAGAACATTCCCAGACCATAATTCTTCCTTGCTTACTTTCAGACGATTCACACTTATACGTCAACCACCATCTGTCCAATGGAGCATAAGATTAGATTAGATTCAGTTTACCTTCCATAGATCTAAAAAATGAGATGATTCTCGCGGGTGTGGACCATGTCAGAAAGTATGACATAAAAACATAAAACATTTGAGTATAATACTTACTACCCTGATCATTTGTCAGGAGATAGTCGGAAATAAGTTAATACAATGCAGTAAACTGGGACAGCTAATATTTACAGAATTAACACACTGTCAGAATGATACACTGTTATCTACTATTAGTAAAGTTATCATACGCAAAATACCTAATCTTGACTGTTGTGACCAAATGTCGTCAAAACTGAAATCTAACAGTTATTTTTACTTAAGCTGACGTAACAGTCTCTGTTAAGATATTCATCTATGGAGTAGAAGCAGTTGCCTATCAAAAAGTCTTTCAAACTCTCTTTAAACCGTGCTTTATCTGAAACCAAGTTTTTAATGGTTGCTGGCAATTTATTAAAAATGTGTGTTCCTGAATATTGGACCCCTTTTTGGACCAAGGTAAATGATTTTAGGCTTTTATGTAGATTCTTCTTATTCCTGGTATTGATACTGTGTATTGAGCTATTGGTTGGAAATAGAGATGTACTACTTGCAACAAATTTCATTAAGGAATAAATATACTGAGAAGCAGTGGTTAAAATACAAAGTTCCTTGAACAAGTTTCTACAATATGTTCTTGAATTTACACCACAGATGATTCTTACCACACGCTTTTGCACCCTAAAAACTTTTGCTCGGTTTGATGAGTTGCCCCAGAATATGACCCCATATGACATAACAGAATGAAATTAATCAAAGTATGAAAGTTTTTTAATATTTATATCTCCTACATCTGACATCATTCTCATGGCAAATACAGACTTGTTTAGGTGCTTAAGCAATTCTGTGATATGCCCTTCCCAACTGTATTTATTATCAAGTTGTAATCCCAGATATTTAACACTGTCAACCTCTTCGATCTGCATGTCTTCATACGTTATACTCATGCTGGAAGGAAATGTCTTACAGGTTCTGAACTGCATATAGTGGGTCTTCTCAAAGTTTAATGACAAAGAATTAGCTTTAAACCACTTATTAATGTCAGTGAAAATTTGATTAGCAGCTATTTCTAAACCTGTACTGGACTTGCTACTTATTGCAATGTTTGTATCTGCAAACAAAACAAACTTAGCATCTGGCAATGTAACAGATGAGATGTCATTAATATAGACAACAACAAGTAATGGACCCAAAATGGAACCTTGAGGAACACCACATGTAATTAATTCCCAGTCAGGTGAAGACTGACTGCTTACTGCACAGGTATTTCGCAACGACTAAACGTGATTCATCTGAAAAGGCTACCTGTCGCCACTCAGTGGACGTAAAGCTGCGGTACTGGCGTGGAAATCCAAGCCTTCGTCGCTACTGAACAGCTGTTAGCATGGCTGCAAGAACCAGGGACCTGCTGCGGTGGCCCATAAACGGCAGTGTCCGCTGAACGGTCATTGAGGAGACTGCTGGTAGCCCCTTGGTTCCTCTGAGCGGTCGGTTGCTCAACAGATGCACGTATGTTTCCAGGTACACATCTCCGCAGCTGTCATTCATCCCTATCATCTACGGTCTGTGGTGCACCACAGTTGCCTCGGGGCCGGGTTTAGAAACGCCATATTGCCATGAACCATATAACTTAACCACAGCGGCACGCAAAAAGTTAACAAACTTAGCCTTTCCGGAAAGGCTTCCACTCTTGCCCCAAAATCCTGCCGCCTGTGAGTAGTTATTCCACGTTGACACTGAACATAGGCTGTGGTCACATTAATGAAACTGGATCGTGTATATCGTGTGAACATGAGGCAGCATCCATTCACCAAGGGGTAATGTCTACAACTCAACTGACAGGTTCAATTAAAATGCAAACATTAAAACAAAAAGAGCATTCAATAAAAATTGACATTAAATAATGTTAAATTGGTAAGCAACCCTAAAAATATTTTCTTCCAGACGTCAAAGGGATGAGAATGTTAAAATTACTGAATAAAAAGGAGAACTAAACAATGTTTTCTAATGCCGGCCGGTGTGGCCGTGCGGTTCTAGGCGCTTCCGTCTGGAACCGCGTGACCGCTACGGTCGCAGGTTCGAATCCTGCCTCGGGCGTGGATGTGTATGGTGTCCTTAGGTTAGTTAGGTTTAATTAGTTCTAAGTTCTAGGCGACTGATGACCTCAGAAGTTAAGTCGCATAGTGCTCAGCGCCATTTTTTTGTTTTCCAATTCAGCCTTCAATGACGTAACCGGTGGAGATGGTAACACAAGTTAAGTATAAATCAGACGAAGTTAACCAGCTTCCTCGAGGTGTCTTTATAGCAAATTACAAATGTTGTTTTAATAAAAAAAGAAATGGTTCAAATGGCTCTGAGCACTATGGGACTCAACTGCTGAGGTCATTAGTCCCCTAGAACTTAGAACTAGTTAAACCTAACTAACCTAAGGACATCACACACATCGATGCCCGAGGCAGGATTCGAACCTGCGACCGTAGCGGTCTCGCGGTTCCAGACTGCAGCGCCAGAACCGCGCGGCCACTTCGGCCGGCAATAAAAAAAAGAGGCCACTATGAGGGACAGCCACAAAGTTTTAATTATCACTTCGAGTAAATCATACGACCATGAAACTTTTCACAGGTGTTTGTCCTCCTGCCCATATTCACTCTTCAGTGTGGCACATTTCTCAGAATGAACTCGCAAACAGTTATTATGGTTCCATGTTAACCGCAGAATATTTTAGAAAAAATTAAAAATTGTGGCAGACCGTGACTCGAATCTGGATTTTCCATTCGTCGCGAGCGGTCGACTTACAAACTTCCACCATCTGAGCACACTTTCAGCAGGCCAGGAGATGCCCAGATCTCCATCTGTCCCCCCCCCCCCCCCCGCCACAGACATGTACACACCCACCCACATCCAGGCACATACACCCACCCACACACACACACACACACCCACCCACCCACCCACCCACCCACACACACACACACACACACACACACACATTCATACATCAGGACAAATGGAGGTTTAGCTCGGTCCTGGAAGCGTTCTGGGATAGCGGAAGTGGTTAAGACGGCCGCTTGCGACAAGTGGGGGACATCTGGATTGGAGTCCTGGGCAGGCACAAACTTTCATTTGCTCTGAAATATTCTACGGATGATGGGGAACCTTACTCACAGTTTGCGAGTTCATTCTGAATTGAACACAGCTGTTGATAGTCAACACAGTGTCTCAGACATTGGACTGACAAATTTTTCTCAACAATGGATGACTTCCCAGACTCCATTATTGTAGAATGGAGTTTGATAGTTCAGAAAATTTCCAACTCGAAGAGCACCATCACTTCATCATCATTCTGGAATTGACTGGTAAGCAATGGTGTTCTTCCTCCAAACAAGAGAGAAAGAAGTGACTGGGTATCATGTCAGAACAACACCAGCGTCGTGAGGGGGGGGGGGGGGGGGCGATAGGTACAATTTGATAGTTCAGAGAAGCAGCAAAGGTTGTGACTGTGTCCTGCGTGGTGGAATGAACTGAGGCCCGGTCCTTAAGTAAAAACACCCTCTTGGGTAGCTTCCCCCGACACTTCGTCTTGACAACCGGCTGCAACTTCGTTAGGAGATACTGGTAAATCGCTCCTGTAATGGTTCGCTCCTTATGGGCATAATCTGTTAGCAACACAAAATGGAAGTCGCAAAAAATACTTAGCAACAATTTTGCACGACAAGGATTGGGTCCTCACCTTCTTCAGTGACTGTGAATCCACATGTTTCCAATGCTTACTTTGCACCACTGCCTGGGAGTCATACTAATACATCCACCATTCGTCCACGCTTATTAGGCGGCTAATTTTTCGACCCTTACTATGTTACAAAAGATTTTTAGCTACGGTGTCCAGGAATTGTTAAATTGGCAATGGTAGGATAAAATTGTGGGGGCCGAAAAAGATTAAAATATGTGAAACAGGCTATCGACAATGTTTTGTGGAATTGGATTGACAGAAGACAGTATGAAATGAAAGACAGTATCGAACTCGAAGGACTATTGTGAAAAAAGAAACTTATCACAGAAGTTGAGTGTCACTGAGTGAAATCTATTTGTTGTGGCCACAGTATTGCAACGATTAAGATAAGTAATACCGGACGTCGGTAGGTAATTGTTAATAATTTAGATATCATATCAACCTCTAACCTCTGACTTTGGTCTGTGGCTGGAACGATTTCGAGCTTGGATTGTGCACAAATAGTTTAGAGAAGATTCCACGGATCGTCATCATCATCAGTGTCACAACAGGCCTTTGTGAACCTTGGCATCTGTAGAAGTTAATTCCATTCGTTCCTGTTTGATGCTAAACTACTTCAGTTCTGAATTCCAATTATCCTCTCTGACATCTTTCTCCCACCTCAGCTTTGGTCTTCCAGTCCTCCTAGTTCCTTCGGGCACTGCGTTGAACATTTTCTAAATCATTCTGTCATTAGCTCTCAGTACATGTCTACCCATTCTAGCATTTTAATGTCAATGCAGCTGACAGTGTCTGGTTCATCACATAGATTATGTAATTCATAGTTGAATCTCCTCCTCCAAGCACCCTTCTTCCATCGGTCCAAGGATTTGTCTCAGATATTTCTTCCAAATATGTGAAGTTGCTCTTCATCGAACTTTATTAGTGTACAGGAATCAGCACATCATGTTAGCAGTTGCCTCGCTAAAACTTTATATATAATAGCTTTGATTTTCCTGAATAGCATCTTAGATTTCAGATGTTTTCTGCGTCAATAGAAAATCTAGTTGGAAGACAATGCCCATTTCTGGATTTCACAGCTGACATTGTTCTTACAGTTACCTCCGATTCTAGGTATCTGAAAATATGCACGACAGGAACCACGTGAACCAATTTTCATGAATAGGGGTTCATTATGGTGTACTTAATTTTCCTTTCATTGATTTGTAGGTTTAGTTTTCTAGCAGCTTTTCCAGACTTGTAAATGCTTCTTTCATGGTTCTTGGCGTTCTTGAATTTATATCAATATCAGTTGCATACGCTATCACCTGAACTGATGCGTACCCACCCAGGGAACTGTGCATGTTAACTTGAGCACTTCTGGGACGGGGAGGTACGTCGGCCTTCGGATCGAATCCACCCGGCGGATTAACGTTGTGCGGCCAACTTGGATGTGGTTTTCAGGCGGCTTCCCACACCCCACAAGGTGAATACCTTCTTAGTTTCCATGCTCCGCCTGAAAAAAAAAAAAGCTACGGAATTAGAATACTTTGTCTCACTTGCACACAGAATTTACTCTATACGCAGACATGTTGCGTACAATGCTTCTGACCTGGGGGTTGAGTGAGAGACTGATGTCCTAAGATGTTTGGTCTCTTTAAACACTTACTTAG
The DNA here is from genome assembly GCF_023898315.1 of Schistocerca nitens. NCBI lineage: Eukaryota > Metazoa > Arthropoda > Insecta > Orthoptera > Acrididae > Schistocerca > Schistocerca nitens. The sequence continues at coordinate 635,674,714 of NC_064617.1, forward strand.
CCCCTTACAGCAGGAAGGTCCCCCTTGTGTTGATGCCCGGATCTCTTACAGCCTTTTCTCCTCATCTATATTAAACAGAAGGCAGAATAATGAATCTCCTGTCTTATTTTATTTTTAGGCTGGCGAATCTAGTCGGTAAAAAATTAACCCTAACAGGATCACTTTGTTGTCCGTCCGTCTGTCTGTCTATCTGACTGTAAAAAACCTTTTTCTCAGGAACGGGTAGACATATCAAGTTAAAATTTATGTCACATACTAAGGCTTTTGGTCCCATGGCGGTATAGAAAGTTGAAGCTACTAATTCAAGGAAATAAAATGATACGGTCATTTACGTCACATATTTTGATACTCGCAAACTCACTCATCAAAACCTATAGAGTACTTTCTGTTGACGTAGAGTCGTGAAATTTGGCAAGAAGCAAGGTATCACAGTACAACGAAAGGAAAAAAATTTGAAAACTGTAAATTTGTAATTATATTACACGAAATGTTTTTTTCGATTTGCTATCTGACTGACGGTCTGTCCGTCCCTCTGTTAAGACGCCCTTTTTCTCGGGTATGGGTATACGTATGAAACTGAAATTTACGTAATATACTAACGTTTGTAGTCCCTCGGCGGTGTAATAAATGTGAGCTTCTAAGTCAATGCAGACAAAAGATACAGCCGTTTATGCCACACCCTCACATATCATCAGATCCTATGGGATACGTCCCGTTAATGCATGTTCATGAAATTTAGCAAAAAGTTAGATTTCACAGTACAGCCAAAGGAAAAAAATCCGAAAATTGTTAATTTGTTTTCATATCACACGAAAAAATGATTCTTTTCTCATTTGTCATCCGAGGTCAAACTTGAAATTAAAACATTCTCGAAATCTTGCAAACTCTAGGACCGATATCTTGTCACTATCAGTGTCGATAACAGGCAAAAATGATTGAGATTCTCGATCCACGAATGGTTGAACTGTCTATATATGTAATTAAGTTGTGCGTGGGTCCTAGTCGCACCTGAGCAATTTTTATGGTCGCAACACTTCATACCGTGTGACGATTATTCAACTATATTGAAAACAAACGTAAATTAGTTACAAACTACAGCGTGTACGCACTTTATTCAACATGTAAACGTCACTATAGCTATTCGGATTTAGGTTATGACATGTTCGATATGCTTGCCTTAATTGGCGATGATGCGGTGCAGACGAATAGCGAAATTCTGCATGAGCCGCTGAAGTGTCGGGACACCGATGCTGCCGATGACCTGGTGAAGGGTTGTTTTCAGCTCAGCAGTGGTTTTGGGGTTATTGATGTATACCTTTTCTTTACTATAGCCTCACAAAAAGAAGTCACTTGTGTTCAGACCCGGAAAATTTGGCGGCCAATCCAGCCCCATGTCAGCGGCCTCAGGGCACTCCAGGGCTAGAATGCGGTCCCAAAAGTGCTCCTCCAGGACATCAAACACTCTTCTGCTTCGACGGGGTTGAGCTCCGTCTTGCATGTACCACATATTCTCGAAATCAGCGTCCCTTTGGATAATGGGGATGAAATAACCCTCCGAAACCTCCACATACCGATCGGTGGTCACTGTGCTATCAAGGAATAACGCACAGATTATTCTGTGACTGGGCATCGTACGCCACAGAGTCACCTGTTGAGGGCTAAGAGACTTCTCGATAGCCTCAAATGAGCCAATTTGGTTATCGACGAACCCATCCAAATGAAAGAGGGCTCCGTCACTAAATCAAACCATACCGCGCATACTAAGTCCCATCATACCCCGCGGCCAACCGTGCAGTTTGAACGTCATAACGTAAACCGTTCAGAAGTTATGACGATTTTATTTCATATAGTTCACTAACTGTCACCTTGTAAGAAGCCAAGGATGTTAAAGTCATTTCGCTTTTGGAGTAATTTGCTAACTTTCAGATTTGAATCCGCAGTGTCTGATCCGCTCGTCAGGTTATTAATGTTGAACCACGTCGTGGCTGACAGAGGAACATCAGTGCTCTATTTGAAGCGGAATCGACTAAAAATAGTATCTGCTAATGCGGTTCGTTCCGGACGAGCTTGTTTCCGGTATTAGGCCGACATTCATAATATAATGATATGCTCAAGTCGGAAAGAGAGCCAAAGAGATAAAAACGCTTGTTTCGTGTACCTACACTGCTCTCCACTGGGGGATTAATTCGCTTCGTTCCCGGTACAGCGAACTGCAGCTTACATAACGCAACATTCTGGAAAATAATTGGAGCATTATGAGCGGTAAAGTCACGCAATTTGTTCCACGAACGTAGGACGTGTAGGACGAAACATATTTATGCATTACAGAGTTTAATTTCGTTAGAAGTACTCTTAAGCAAATTAGCGCCAAGTTGGGTTGTCGGTCGAGCTTAGAGGGCAGAGCGCGGTGCGTGCCGTTGCGGAGTCGGCAGCAAGTGTATCATTTGTGGCCGACGAGGCCCGCGCGGCAGCCTCACGCAATGCGGCACGCGCCCTCAAAGTTTTTTAATTTGCCGAATTAGTGGCGCTTTACTGAATCAAATTACTTAGCATGCCCGCCATGAAGTCGTTACGTAAACGACTCTGGGGCCTCTCGCTGGTATCAAGATCCGTCTTCGTATAGCGAGTCATTGTCAGCCCTTTGTCGGCAGGAGGGTAAAAATTTAGGGTTACGTTTTTATCATATAGAGAAGAATTGAAAAGAAAATTGCGGGTCTGTTATATGAGTATCAGATTGGGTCTAAGAAAGGGAGAGGCACCAGGGAGGCAGTTCTGACATCGCACCATACCAAGCGAGGTGGCGCAGTGGTTAGCGCACTGGACTCGCATTCGAGAGGACGATGGTTTACGCCTGCGTCCGGCCATCTTGATTTAGGTTTTCCGTGATTTTCCTAAATCGCTTCATGCAAACGCCGGGATGGTTCATTTAAAAGGGCACGACCGACTTCATTCCCCATCCTTCCCTAATCCGATGGGACAGATGGCCTCGCTGTTTGGCCCCTCCCCCAAACCAACCAACCAACGTTGCACTTTATAATGGAAACAAGACTTGAGAAATGAAAATTAATTGAAAATAACTGTAAAATGTCTTTTGAAGTGATATGACTAAAAGTGATAAATGAAGTAAATTAGAGAAGCATTTGACGCACCTTTGAATGGTACTTGAAATCATGCGTAGAAGATGAGATGTCAATGGAGGATGTTGAAAGGTGGCTACACTGAGCCACAGCGCCAGAGATCGCGCTAGAGAGTATTGTTCCGCCGCCTCCACTGGCAGTGATTCTTGAGATGTCATGGTAGGCAGTGCATGTCGAGAACTCGTGGTAGGCATTGGTTATTGAGAGGTAGCGGAGAAGTGTGCTCGCTGAGATGTCGTAGTGAAAAGTGTTTGTTCCATGTCTTATGCAGTTGTTTGATGGAATAGATAGCAGATGTTGTTCTAATGGAGATATTGTAATGATTTGAGAGGTTTTCATCAATATATGAAGGTAACAAAACTTGATTTATTTTTCATTATTTTAATGTTGTAAATAATGCGTCATTACAGGTTCAGTCAACAAAGCATCTGGCTTGTGTTCTTGTATTAGAGTGTAATTCTGGATTTCTTGCGTAATTATAGTATTTCTATTTTCTTTAATTATTTCAGTATAAATGGTATTTGAAATTTCTTGTCTTGTTCAAGAAGAACCGTGCCAGATGTGTACGTTGAGTCATACTTCCACACACAGAACAGTGACACTTGTGTTTTGGTTTCGTAGGTTTATAGTTGCTGGGGACTTAATTAATTAATTAATTGTGTTAATGAAAATTTCCATTTCATTCTTTGTTATTGTTCTATGCAGTCAGATAGCGTAATAATACTAGTCAGGGCCAACCGTTTACGAGACTTCGTAAACGGACAAACAGCTACAAAAAATTAAAATTATTAGCATTTTATTTTAATTAAGCCCCCATGCACGTGGCGACCGCTGCTTCGGATCGTCCCTTGGAATTATTCTGATTGTAAAAATAGTAGACAGTAGTATTGTTGTAGTAATTTGTAGTTTAGTAATTGTAGTCTATTTTGCATGTGTAGATTTGGTAATTGTCATTCTTCTAATGGTATTTTTTTTTGCAAAATTTCATTTCTGTTGTCTTGTCTACGAGTTTGACAATTAGTGCAATTATTTCAATTGTTCGATTAATCGTGTTTGAGGGAAACATTTCGTGTGAATTGTATTGTTGGAGATAAAGTGTCATTGTGTGTAATTTTCATATAGTGACGAGTTTTGTATGTTTTGTAAATGATTACGCGATCGATGAAAAAGGCAAAAATGATGGATAGTGAGAATGACGAAATTGTTAACATGGCGAACTCGCCAACAGAGGAAAACAGTATCATGAATAATGAAGTGGAAAACAATTTAATAAGTCGGGAAAATAGTCCGGAACCATTTCAAAATTTTTCTCAATCAGAAAATTTTCAGAATTCGAGATTAACGACAGAAGATTCTGGAATAGTATCGAACACAGGTAGCTTTATGGCTATGCAGAAGGAAACTGGTTTTGCGGGAAATGTTAGGGGCGAAAAGAATTTTGAACCATTTAATACGTAGCAGTTGATGAGTGCAATATTAAATTTTCGATCTGAATTTAAAACACAAATGGGAACAATGGAGCAGTTTCGATCTGAATTTAAAACACAAATGGGAACAATGGAGCAGTTTCGATCTGAATTTAAAACACAAATGGGAACAATGGAGCAGTTTCGATCTGAATTTAAAACAGAGATAGGAAAAATTAAAACAGAGATGGGAACTTTGGGATCTAAATTAAAAACTGATATGGGAACAATGGAAACACGGTTAGACTCACTGGGATCACAGTTAGGATCTGAATTGAAAACAGTGGCAACACGGCTAGAAACAGAGATAGAAACAATGGAAACACGGTTAGATTCACGAATAGTGACTTGTTTTAAAAATATGAAAGATGAATTAAAGAAAGAAATCAGAGAAGAAGTACAACCAATTTTGAATGCTCACAATAGTAGATTAGTTGCAGTAGAGATTAGACAAAGGGAACAGGATAGAGAACAGGAAGAAAGAGATCGCGTGATAGTACAAAAATTTTCAGAGTTAAATTTACAATGTGCACACGATAAGGAAGAATTATTTGAGAGAATCTAGGAATCCGTACCAAATGACAGATTAAATAACCTAACACAACAATATGAACAGTTAGCTACCAAATGTGTCAACACTGAAACCCGAGTCGCGACACTTACGGAAGACGTAGGTAAACAGAGAGAAAAAATAGGTGACTTATCGGAAAGAGTTGAGGATATTTCAGATAAATTGACAAGTCTTAGTTTAAATGGGGATAGAGATTCAGATGATACAGCTCCATTACCATTTGCAGAAACCGAAGAGTACCAGAACATAAATAAGCATGTTGAAAATCAGGGAAAATTTAATGAACGCGTTAAAAGGGAAGTTGAGGCATTACGAAAGCAAGTCAAACAAATTGAAGGCGAAATCGTAGGAAAAGACAGCAGAAGAAATTTAGAATATACAGATAGCAGAAGGGTTTGAAGAAAGTAATTTGTTTCATTTACGGGATGCAACAAGAGAGCGCCAGACGCGCGAACTTGACAATAATCGACATTCAAACTGGGACAGACGCGGTTGGTCTTTGTCGCCACGAGGCGAAAACTTTGACTATAAACACTTTTTGACTGTTCGGAAATTTAAGATCTTCCGCAATTCTAAGAATGACATACATCCATGTGCATGGTTAGATCAATTTATGTATGCACTCCCTCCAAATTGGCCACTAAGTCACAAACTGGAATTTATGTGTGGATATTTAGAAAACGAACCGGCGACGCGGATGCGTGCACTCATTAGAGATTGTAATAATCTGAATGATTTTTATCATGCATTTCTATCGGCATATTGGTCCGAAAACACACAAGACAGAGTGAAACATAGTCTGATTATGCAGCGTAATTTTAAACAGTCTGAGTTCCGCACGCCGGCAGAATACTTAGAAGACATGATTCGAAAGAATCAGTTCTTGTCCAACCCTTATAGCCCGACTGAATTAATTCGCATTTGTTTAACTAAGCTGCCACAATCCATAAGACAAATTGCTTTAGCTGGAAGATGTAAAGACGACATTGAGACTTTTAAGACTTTGTTACAAGAACTTGAGTATGACAACGACGACGGGACTTCTTGTAACTTTTTCAGTAACAGTAATTACGATAGATTTTCAGAGAAAAGGGATAGTGATCGGAACGGGCGTTATACGGGTAATTTTGAGAATGACAGACTTAACAGACAGGACAATAGATACCAGCCTTATGACAATAACAGACGTTCTAACAGAAATTACACAGACAATTATAATAACGGTAATTCTTACCGGAATGATCAATCATACGGAAACAGTAATCGGTATCATCAAGACAGAAATTATTCATACAATAATAGAAACTCTTACCACAGAAATAACCAGGGTAGTAGATACAACAATAATTACAGAAGTGACAGTCGAAATTATACAAGAAGTAGTTATGCAGACAGACAGGAAAACAGAAATTTTAATAACAGACACAACCAAGAATTTGCATCTAACAGACAGGAAGGACCTAATTGGCATCCTCCGCGTGACAGAAATTCAGAGAGACAAGTGGAAATAGTAGAAATTGATCCGCGAAATGTCGGGAATAATCAAAGACGTGACGCAAACAATCGACCATGACTAGCAGCTTCGGCTTCTGGCAGCAATATAGACGGTTCAAAAAGTAATGACACTACAACTTTACACTACGTACGCCTGGAAGATATGAGAGACATTTTGCTAGGCGAAAAGGAAAATAATGTAGACGCATGTTTACATCCTGTTATTGAAGTATGTGTGGGTAAGAATAAGTTCACTGCAGTTTTAGATTCTGGGAGCCCATTGAACGTCATTAGTGAATCAGTTTTTCGTATATGTGAAAGAACTATTGCCTGTCCTGTGTTACCTATTTCTAAAACTACAATTCGAGGAGCGATTTCTGGAAAAGGTGTGGAAGTTAAACAACAGACCAACCTAAATTTCATTTGTCAAGGATACGAATTGTCTGCTAATTTTATTATTGTTCCATTACTCAGTACACAGATTATATTAGGTATGGAGTTTCTTAACACACATAAGGCAATTTTGAACTTTAAAGAAGGAAGTGTGAATTTGACTGTTGCCGGAATGCCGAAATGTTTGAAATTTTTCGAGTGTTTAGCAAGATCTGAATCAGATACAAAATGTTTAAGGTTTCTTACTTCTGATGTTTTCGTTGAGCATTATGACGACAGTGTGTTTATTCATGACAATGACAATAGATACAGAGACGCGATGGAGGATGTAATTAGTAGCGAAGAATTAATTAATGAAAAGGTTAAGAAAGCTCAAGTGCCAGATGACGTTGCAAGAGAAGAGCTGCACCATATTTTGACTTCAAATGCTACAGTGTTTAGTCATCACACAGGAACTATACAAGGCTTACAATATTTGTTTAAAGTAAAAGAACACACACCATTTCGCGGAAAAACGTACGCTATTCCTTTGGCTTACAGAGACAAGGTTAAGAATGAACTTCAATACATGTTAGATCAGGGCATTATTGAGCCAGCAGTCAGTCCTTATACCAGCCCATTACACGTTGTTCTTAAAAAGGATGGATCAATTCGTTTGGTTCTGGATTCCAGACAGATAAATAATATTATTATTCCTGAACCTGACCGTCCACAAAATTTAGATGAACTTCTTCAACATTTCCATGGAATTAAAGTTTTATCCACGATTGATATGCGCGCAAGTTTTTGGCAAATAGAACTCCACCCTGATTGTAGAAAATACACTGCCTTTTAGCCTTTGGTAACTGTTACCAGTTTCGGAAATTACCATTTGGACTTACTGTATCTTCTGCAGCATTCATTCGTAGTTTAAATGAAATTTTACCTGTTTATCTTCGTGACAATATTACTTCATATGTTGACGATATTCTTATTGCTAAACGTTCTTGGAGTGAGCATAACAAAATTTTGGATTCATTATTATGTATTTTTGCACGAATTGGCATGACAGTGAACTTGGAAAAATCTGAATTTGGTCGTTCTCAGGTGAAATTTCTCGGTCACATTATTTCTACAGAAGGTATTCTCCCTGATCCAGAGAAACTAGACGCTATTCGTAATTATGCTGTTCCTACCACAAAACGTGATGTTCGTAGTTTCCTTGGTGTCTGTAATTTTCTTAGACGCTTTGTTAAATTGGACAATTTGGCCACACCTCGTTTATGTGAACTATCTGGAAAAAATTCTAATTGGTGTTGGGATGAGGAAGCTCAGTCAGAATTTGAACAACTTCGTGATGCTTTAGTTGCTGCTCCACTTCTTTCACATCCGGATTTATCTAAAGATTTTTGTTTGGCGACGGACTCATCATACAAAGGCCTAGGTGCACATTTATTTCAAGAGATAGAAGAAAACGGCGTTGTAGTACAGAAGACTATTGCATTTGGAAGTCGTGTTCTCTCTAAATCCGAAAAGAATTATGCGATTACGGAACTTGAAGCTTTGGCTGTTGTTTGGGCTTTCACAAAATTTCGCACATTTTTGTTCGGTAGACATACTAAGGTTTACACTGATCATCGAGCTTTGGAATTTCTTATGTCGACAAAATTAACTCATGGCAGATTGTCACGATGGGCGCTGTATCTACAGGAATTTCATTTTAGTATTGTTTACATACAGGGATCTTCAAATATTGTTGCTGATGCTTTATCACGTGCACCTATGGGTTTGAAACAAAGTGCTGAAGAGGATTGCAAAGAAAACCATTATTGTTTGATGTACATTCAAGGTGTTGCGTTTGAGAACTTTATTTCGTCTTCGCTCCAGGACATCGCTAAGGAGCAAAATAAGGATCCAATCTGGAAGGACATTAAGGAGAAGTGGAGGAGAAAGGAAAGCGTAGCGATTAGACAGCATTATTTAGTTCGCAATGACATTCTTTTCAAACGAAAATCGGTCGACAACTCTGTTTGGTAGTTTGTATTCCTGATGAGTGGGTCAATAAATTGATTTGGTACACACATTTTAGTTATGCGCACTTTGGTCCCAGAAAATGCTTTCATAAATTACGAGAAAATTGCTACTTCAGTAATATGGAAAAACGTATTCGATCTGTTCTTGCCAAATGCAAATTATGTCAAAAGGCTAAGCCGCCAACTATTTCTCACAGAGCACCGTTGTTTCCTATCATTCCAGCGAAATTAAAGGACATGGCTGCAGTCGATTTGTTCGGTCCAGTGGTTCGTTCTACTAATGGTTTTGCGTACATTTTCGTAGCAGTGGAATTGACATCAAAATATGTGTGTTTTACACCTTTACGCAAAGCAACAGCTCGTTCAGTATCTAACGCTTTCATCAAACATTTTCTTAAAGAAGTGGGTCATGTTGATAAGGTTATATCAGATAATGGATCACAGTTTCGTTCTAAAATTTGGCTTCGTACTCTACGGCGTCGTAAGATTAAACCAATTTTCATTTCACTTTTTCACCCTCAATCTAACGCTTCAGAGAGATGGATGAAGGAAATCAATAAATTGTGCCGTCTTTATTGTCATCAGAATCACAGAACTTGGGATCAGTATCTTCATATTTTTCAAAACATTCTGAATGAACTTCCTAATGACTCAACTTCTTTACCGCCTCTATTGATATTAAAAAATAAAGTACCAACAAATCGCATTTCTGAAATCGTTCCTTTTCCGCCTTCACGGAAACTGCGGCATTCTGAAGTTGTCAACCTGGCTCTACGAAATATTGCGTCTGCGGCTGCAAGAAGAGAGAAATCAGCTAAACGTCCTGGTCGTTTAAAAATTTTGTCAGTTGGTCAGAAGGTGTTAATTAAGTCTCATCGTCTGTCTCACAAAGGAAAAGGCTTGTGTCGCAAATTTTTTCTGCTTTATAACGGTCCATATAGAATTCGCAAAATTATTCATGATATCACTGTTGAAGTAGAAACTCTTAAATCTCGACGCTCTATGGGAATACATCACATATCTAACGTTAAAGTTTTTGGGGAATGACATACTTGTGAGAAACTAACAGCTACGTAAACACACGGAGAGTACAAGGATACCGCGCTGTGTTTTGGCGGCGGCACATACTCAAAGCAACAGTCAGTCTGCGCGCCGCACAAGGCAGTCGTTGACCGCAAACAATTACTTCCTACGTCACGCGCCTACAGCTGATCGAGCGCTCAGTGCGAATGCACTGACAGCCGTAAACAAATACACAGTCTAATTTCTCCGACTAAATTCTGTATAAAGCTATGGTGACTTTATAAATTATGTTATTAACGTTCAGTATTTTTCAGGATACGGTTGTGTAAAATATTTAAGACCTTCAGGTAAATTCTGTGCGTGTCCGACGTTAAGACGACTTGCTATGGAGAAAATTTCAGGAAGAATGTAATTTCAAAAAAAAAAGTAATAAACTAAAAAAGGGTAACTATTAATTGAGTTTATTTTTCAGGTAACATAATTCCACTTAGGTATGTACTTTAGACGTAATTTGCTGCTTGCGATTACGTGACTCATACTTTGTGCTAATTTCATGTTCTATGAGTTTACTTGTGAAGCGACGTGCTTGCGCACATTAACTGATTTTGACAATGATTGATTAATGAACAGGCTTGTTATTTGTATATATTATGCATCGCTTGGCTGCTATGCTTTTTCACTGATGTCACTTTTTTTTTTATTATGTGCCTGCTGTGCTTATTTATTTAAATTGTAATTGTCAACTGATTAATTGTGCTAACTGTGGTTATGTATGTAAGTTATACTTTGTGATTTATCTGCTTGCGCCTTCATGTTTACTTATTAAGATTACGTATGAACATTTATTTGCTTATGCTGATATGATGATAATGACCTGTTTATTATGTAAGAATGTAAGATACATATTTGCTGCTTTGCGTATGGATTGCATATTTGCACATTTCTGTTTGTTGTCATAACTATTCTTTAGTTTGCTATATATAGAAATGGTGATATGAGGTGTATGAACATAGAATTTAGGTCACATTATGGTATTAATTATAGATTGTTCGCTTGGCAGAGCCTCGTTGTAGGAATTGTGCTGCATCCACTTGTTGACATTCTGTTCTCTACTGGTATATTTACTCGCTATTGCATGTTTTGCTTACGTTCAGTGCCTGATATTTTTAAGATAAGAAAATGAACTGCTATAATTCGTCGAACGACATTAGTACGAGAAACTTCATAGAAGTCACATGAGCTGGAGGTTTTATGGAAGCTATATAAATTTATGCTAATAGGAAGGAAGCTAACGACATGACATACCAACACTGGGTTAGACCATTGACAGTTATTACACTGCATTTTCGTGAGTAATTGAAATAGGAAGTGACACTTGACACAAGAAATACTCCACATGTTTGCTTCTGTTTGCCATGATTCTTGAAGTGGTGTACACACTGTGAAATATTATGATCATTAACACTCCGTAATCGTACTTAATTACTGAAAGTTCTTCAAACTGAAGGCTGTTAGAGGTCATGTATGCATTTCTTTTATTTAAGGATGGACAAGGAACCAAAATGTATCTTATAATTTATAATGAGTAGAAAATTTGTGTCAGATGGATTACACAGAGGTTGTGTGTGGACACTGTGTCTTCGGATTGTATGGGATGCTGAATTGAAGTTTGCACTAGGATTTTGTTTGTACTTGTTCGAGGAGACTGACTAGAGGAAAGAGTAATTATGGAAGTGAAATGATATTGGTGCTGAGGTTTATATGTATCGACGTATTGAAGAGGTATTATTGAAGTATTAAGATTAAGTGATGATGATGATTATTGGAGTTTTCGTGGACAAGAGGTAAGGTAAATGATATTGATGATAAGGTTTATATGTATCGACGTATTGAAGAGGTATTATTGAAGTATTGAGATTATGTGATGCTGATGATTATTGGAGTTTTGGTGGATAAGAGGTAAAGTAAGTGAGGAGCATAATTTTTTGTTGGTCTATATGGAACAAGGAGGATGAAGATGGCAGACTAGAACACTCAAGTAGAAGGAAGATTGTCTACACACACACTTTGTTAAATCACTAAGCAGTATATATATTTTTTTTTTTTTTGGAGAGAGGAAGTAATTGCATATCTTGGCTCACTGACAGTTGTTCAGCAACCGTACATTTTGATCTGGCTTGGCAAACATTGGTCTTGACATGATGACTATGACGTTGACTAACTATTATTGACTGTTATACATTGCTGCCACTAATACTTGATACACATGATGAACATAAAATTTTGACAGAATTGCATTTACACAGTTAACACTATTCAATTACACAGTGAAAGGTGGCTACACTGAGCCACAGCGCCAGAGATCGTGGTAGAGAGCATTGTTCCGCCGCCTCCACTGGCAGTGATTATTGAGATGTCGTAGTGGGCAGTGCTTGGGGAGAGCTCGTAGTAGTCAGTTCTTGTTAAGAACTCGTAGCAGAGAGTGTTTGTTGAGATGTGCTAGTAGAGAGTGCTTGCTGAGATGTGATAATGAAAAGTTCTTGTTGAGATGTGGTAATAACGAGTCGGTGTGGAGATATATTGTAATGATTAGAGTGATTTTGGTCAATATATGAAGGTAACGAAACTTGATTTATTTTTCATTATTTAATGTCGTAAATAATGCTTCATTACAGGTTCAGTCAACAAAGCATCTGGCTTGTGTTCTGGGATTAGAGTGTAATTCTGGTTTTCTTGAGTAATTATGGTATTTCTATTTCCTTTAATTAATTCAGTATAAATGATATTTAAAATTTCTTGTGTTGTTGAAGAAGAACCATGCCAGATGCGTACGTTGAGTCATACTTCCACACACAGAACAGTTATACTTGTGCTTTGGTTTCGTAGGTTTTATAGTTGCTGGGGACTTAATTAATTAATTGTGTTAATGAAAATTTCAATTTCATTCTTTGTTATTGTTCTATGCAGTCAGATAGCGTAATAATACTAGTCAGGGCCAACCGTTACCAGACTTCGTAATCGGACAAACTACTAAATCAAAAAATTAAAATTATTTGCATTATATTTTAATTAAGCCCCCATGCACGTGGCGACCGCTGCTTCGGATCGTCCCTTGGAAATCTTCTGATTGTAAAAATAGTAGACAGTAGTATTGTTGTAGTACTTTGTAGTTTAGTAATTGTAGTCTATTTTGCATGTGTAGATTTGGTAATTGTCACTCTTCTAATGGTATTTTTTTTTTGCAGAATTTAATTTTGTTATCTTGTATACGGGTTTGACAATTTTGTGCAGTTAGGAAGATTTCAATTGTTCGTTAATCGTGGTTGAGGGAAGCATTTCGTGTGAATGGTATTGTTGGAAATAAAGAGGCATTGTGTGTAATTTTCGTACAGTAACGAGTTTTGTATGTTTTGTAAATGATTACGCGATCAATGAAAAAGGCGAAAATGATGAATAGTGAGAATGACGAAATTGTCGACATGACGAACTCGCCAACACAGGACAACAGTATGATGAATAATGGAGTTGAAAACAATTTAATAAGTCGGGAAGACAGTCCGGAACCATTTCAAAATTTTTCTCAATCAGAAAATTCACAGAATACGAGATTAAGGATAGAAAATTCTGGGATAGCTTTACAGCTATGACGAATGAAACTGGTTTTGCGGGAAATGTTAGGGGCGAAAGGAATTTCGAACCGGCTATTATGGAGCAGTTGATGGGTGCAATATTAAATTTGGGATCACAAATAGGAACAATTAAAACAGAGATAGGAACTTTGGCAACACGGTTAGACTCACAAGGATCTGAATTAAAAACAGAAATAGGAACAATTAAAACCGAGATGGGAACTTTGGGATCTGAATTAAAAACTGATATGGGAACACTGGAAACACGGTTAGATTTACGAATAGGGACATGTTTCAAAAATATGAAAGATGAATTAAAGAAAGAAATCAGGGAAGAAGTACAACCGATTTTGAATTCTCGCAATAATAGATTAATTGCAGTGGAGATTAGACAAAGGGAACAAGATAGAGAACAGGAAGAAAGAGATCGCGTGATAGTACAAAAATTTTCAGAGTTAAATTTACAACGCGCACACGATAAGGAAGAAATATTTGAGAGAATTGAGGAATCCATACCAAATGACAGAATAAATAATCTAACACAACAATATGAACAGTTAACTACCAAATGTGTCAATACTGAAACAGCCGGCCGAAGTGGCCGTGCGGTTAAAGGCGCTGCAGTCTGGAACCGCAAGACCACTACGGTCGCAGGTTCGAATCCTGCCTCGGGCATGGATGTTTGTGATGTCCTTAGGTTAGTTAGGTCTAACTAGTTCTAAGTTCTAGGGGACTAATGACCTCAGCAGTTGAGTCCCATAGTGCTCAGAGCCATTTGAACCAATACTGAAACCCTAGTCGCGACACTTACGGAAGACGTAAATAAACAGAAAGAAAAAATAGGTGAGTTATCGGAAAGAGATGAGGAGATTTCAGATAAATTGACAAATCTTAGTTTACATGGGGACAGAGAGTCGGATGATACAGCTCCATTACCATTTGCAGAAACCGAAGAGTACTAGAACATAAATAAGCATGTTGAAAATCAGGGAAAATTTAATGAACGTGTTAAAAGGGAAGTTGAGGCATTACGAAAGCAAGTCAAACAAATTGAAGGGGAAATTGTAGGAAAAGACAGCAAAAGAAATTTGGAATCACAGATAGCAGAGGGGTTTGAAGAAAATAATTTGTTTCATTTACGGGATGCAACAAGAGAGCGCCAGATGCGCGAACTTGACAATAATCGACATTCAAACTGGGACAGACGCGGTAGGTCTTTGTCGCCACGAGGCGAAAACTTTGACTATAAACACTTTTTGACTGTTCAGAAATTTAAGATCTTCCGCAATTCTAAGAATGACATACATCCATGTTCATGGTTAGATCAATTTATGTATGCACTCCCACCAAATTGGCCACTAAGTCACAAACTGGAATTTATGTGTGGATATTTAGAAAACGAACCGGCGACGCGGATGCGCGCACTCATTAGAGATTGTAATAATCTGAATGATTTTTATCATGCATTTCTATCGGCATATTGGTCCGAAAACACACAAGACAGAGTCAAACATAGTCTGATTAAGCAGCGTAATTTTAAACAGTCTGAGTTCCGCACGCCGGCACAATACTTTGAAGACATGATTCGAAAGAATCAGTTCTTGTCCAACCCTTATAGCCCGACTGAATTAATTCGCATTTGTTTGACTAAGCTGCCACAATCCATAAGACAAATTGCTTTACCCGGAAGATGTAAAGACGACATTGAGACTTTTAAGACTTTGTTACAAGAACTTGAGTATGACAACGACGACGGGACTTCTTGTAACTTTTTCAGTAACAGTAATTACGATAGATTTTCAGAGAAAAGGGATAGTGATCGGAACGGGCGTTATATGGGTAATTTTGAGAATGACAGACGTAACAGACAGGACAATAGATACCAGCCTTATGACAATAACAGACGTTCTAACAGAAATTACACAGACAATTATAATAACGGTAATTCTTACCGGAATGATCAATCATACGGAAACAGTAATCGGTATCATCAAGACAGAAATTATTCATACAATAATAGAAACTCTTA
Organism: Schistocerca nitens; assembly: GCF_023898315.1. NCBI lineage: Eukaryota > Metazoa > Arthropoda > Insecta > Orthoptera > Acrididae > Schistocerca > Schistocerca nitens. Next base: position 635,690,468 of record NC_064617.1, read on the forward strand.
CCACAGAAATAACCAGGGTAGTAGATACAACAATAATTACAGAAGTGACAGTCGAAATTATACAAGAAGTAGTTATGCAGACAGACAGGAAAACAGAAATTTTAATAACAGACACAACCAAGAATTTGCATCTAACAGACAGGAAGGACCTAATTGGCATCCTCCGCGTGACAGAAATTCAGAGAGACAAGTGGAAATAGTAGAAATTGATCCGCGAAATGTCGGGAATAATCAAAGACGTGACGCAAACAATCGACAATGACTAGCAGCTTCGGCTTCTGGCAGCAATATAGACGGTTCAGAAAGTAATGACACTACAACTTTACACTACGTACGCCTGGAAGATATGAGAGACATTTTGCTAGGTGAAAAGGAGAATAATGTAGACGCATTTTTACATCCTGTTGTTGAAGTATGTGTGGGTAAGAATAAGTTCACTGCAGTTCTAGATTCTGGGAGCCCATTGAACGTCATTGGTGAATCAGTTTTTCGTATATGTGAAAGAACTATTGCCTGTCCTGTGTTACCTATTTCTAAAACTACAATTCGAGGAGCGATTTCTGGAAAAGGTGTGGAAGTTAAACAACAGACCAACCTAAATTTCATTTGTCAAGGATACGAATTGTCTGCTAATTTTATTATTGTTCCATTACTCAGTACACAGATTATATTAGGTATGGAGTTTCTTAACACACATAAGACAATTTTGAACTTTAAAGAAGGAAGTGTGAATTTGACTGTTGCCGGAATGCCGAAATGTTTGAAATTTTTCGAGTGTTTAGCAAGATCTGAATCAGATACAAAATGTTTAAGGTTTCTTACTTCTGATGTTTTCGTTGAGCATTATGACGACAGTGTGTTTATTCATGACAATGACAACAGATACAGAGACGCGATGGAGGATGTAATTAGTAGCGAAGAATTAATTAATGAAAAGGTTAAGAAAGCTCAAGTGCCAGATGACGTTGCAAGAGAAGAGCTGCACCATATTTTGACTTCAAATGCTACAGTGTTTAGTCATCACACAGGAACTATACAAGGCTTACAATATTTATTTAAAGTAAAAGAACACACACCATTTCGCGGAAAAACGTACGCTATTCCTTTGGCTTACAGAGACAAGGTTAAGAATGAACTTCATTACATGTTAGATCAGGGCATTATTGAGCCAGCAGTCAGCCCTTATACCAGCCCATTACACGTTGTTCTTAAAAAGGATGGGTCAATTCGTTTGGTTCTGGATTCCAGACAGATAAATAATATTATTATTCCTGAAACTGACCGTCCACAAAATTTAGATGAACTTCTTAAACATTTCCATGGAATTAAAGTTTTATCCACGATTGATATGCGCGCAAGTTTTTGGCAAATAGAACTCCACCCTGATTGTAGAAAATATACTGCCTTTTTAGCCTTTGGTAACTGTTACCAGTTTCGGAAATTACCGTTTGGACTTACTGTATCTTCTGCAGCATTCATTCGTAGTTTAAATGAAATTTTACCTGTTTATCTTCGTGACAATATTACTTCATATGTTGACGATATTCTTATTGCTAAACGTTCTTGGAGTGAGCATAACAAAATTTTGGATTCATTGTTACGTATTTTTGCAAGAGTTGGCATTACAGAGAACTTGGAAAAATCTGAATTTGATCGTTCTTAGGTGAAATTTCTCGGTCACATTATTTCTACAGACGGTATTCTTCCTGATCCAGAGAAGCTAGACGCTAGTCGTAATTATGCTGCTCCTACCACAAAACGTGAGGTTTGTAGTTTCCTTGGTGTCTGTAATTTTCTTAGACGCTTTGTTAGATTGGATGATTTGGCCACACCTCATTTACACATTTCTGTTATGCACACTTTGGTCCCAGAAAATGCTTTCATAAATTACGAGAAAATCGCTACTTCAGTAATATGGAAAAACGTATTCGATCTGTTCTTGCCAAATGCAAATTATGTCAACAGGCAACGTTAAAATTTTTGTGGAATGACATACTTCTGAGAAACTAACAGTTGTACGTAAACACACGGAGAATGCAAGGATATCGCGCCGTGTTCCGGCGGCGGCACATAGTCAAAGCAACAGTCAGTCTGCGCGCCGCAAAAGGCAGTCGTTGACTGCAAACAATCACTTCCTACGTCACGCGCCTACAGCTGATCGAGTGCTCAGTGCGAATGCACTGACAGACGTAAACAAATACACAGTCTAATTTCTCCAATTAAATTCAGTATAAAGCTATGGTGACTTTATAAATTATGTTATTAACGTTCAGTATTTTTCAGGATATGGTTGTATAAAATATTTAAGACCTTCAGGTAAATTCTGTGCGTGTCCGACGTTAAGACGACTTGCTATGGAGAAAATTTCAGGAAGAATGTAATTTCAAAGAAAAAAGAAGTAAAAAACCAAAAATGTAACTGTTAATTGAGTTTATTTTTCAGGTAACATAATTCCACTTAGGTACGTACTTTAGACGTAATTTGCTGCTTGCGATTACGTGACTCATACTTTGTGCTAAATTTCATGTTCTATGAATTTACTTGTGAAGCGACGTGCTTGTGTACATTTGCTGATTTTGACAATTATTGATTAATGAACAGGCTTGTTATTTGTATATATTATGTATCGCTTGGCTGCACTGCTCTTTCACTGATGTCATATTTTTTTTTATTATGTGCCTGCTATGCTTATTTATTTACGTTATAATTGTCACCTGATTAATTGTGCTGACTGTGGTTATGTATGTAAGTTATACTTTGTGATTTATCTGCTTGCGCCTTCATGTTTACTTATTAATATTACGTATGAACATTTATTTGCTTATGCTGATATGATGATAATGGCCTGTTTATTATGTAAGATACATATTTGCTGCTTTGCGTATGTATTGCATATTAACACATTTCCTTTTGTTGTCATAAGTACTCTTTAATTTGGTGTATAGAATTGCTGATATACGATGTACGAACATGGAGTTTAGGTTACACTATGGTATTAATTGTAGATTGTTCGCTTGGCAGAGCCTCGTTGTAGGGATTGTGCTGCATCCACTTGTTGACATTCTGTTCTCTACTGGTATATTTACTCGCTATTGCATGTTTTGCTTACGCTCAGTGCCTTATATTTTTAAGTCAAGAAAATGAACTGCTAATTCTACGAACGACATTGGTACAAGAAACTGCATAGAAGTCACATGACCTGGAGGTTTCATGGAAGCTGTATAAACTTATGCTAATAGGAAGGAAGCTAACGACATGACATACCAAAACTAGGGTTAGACCATTGACAGTTATTACACTGCATTCTTCGTGAGCAATTGAAATAGGAAGTGACACTTGACACAAGAAATACTCCACATGTTTGCTTCTGCCATGATTCTTGAAGTGGTGTACACACTGTGAAATATTATGATCATTCACACTCCGTAATCGTACTTAATTACTGAGAGTTATTCGAACTAAAGTCTGTTAGAGGTCATGTATGCATTTATTTTATTTAATGATGGACAAGGAACCAAAATGTATCTTATAATTTATAATGAGTAGAAAATTTGTGTCAGATGGATTACACAGAGGTTGTGTGTGGACACTGTGTCTTCGGATTGTATGGGATGCTGAATTGAAGTTGCACTAGGATTTTGTCTGTACTTGTTCGAGGAGACTGACTAGAGGAAAGAGTTGTTATGGAAGTGAAATGATATTGGTGCTGAGGTTTATATGTATCGACGTACTATTGAGGTATTGAGATTATGTGAAGTTGATGATTATTGGAGTTTCGTGGACAAGAGGTAAGGTAAATGAGGTATTATTGAAGTATTGAGATTATGTAATGCTGATGATTATTGGAGTTTGGTGGATAAGAGGTGAAGTAAGTGAGGAGCATATTTTTTTTTGTTGGTCTATATGGAACAAGGAGGATGAAGATGGCAGACTAGAACACTCAAGTACAAAGAAGATTGTCTACACACACACTTTGTTAAATCAATAAGCAGTATATACTTTTTTTTGGAGAGAGGAAGCATTTGCATATCTTGGCTCACTGACAGTTGTTCAGCAACCGTACATTTTGATCTGGCTTGGCAAACATTGGTCTTGACATGATGACTATGACGTTGACTAACTATTATTGACTGTTATACATTGCTGCCACTACTACTTGATACACATGATGAACATAAAATTTTGACAGAATTGCATTTACACAGTTAACACTATTCAACTACACAGTAGCACTAAATGTGGATGAAAGATGAGTGAGTGTGTTTTGTGTGTTTTCCTTTTATAATCCCAGAGAAGTGATCCCAACCTATCTCCTAAATATAATTTTACTTGTTGTTGCGGCTTGCACTGACACCCATAAATATTATAGGTTTACTGGTATTTGTGTATTGTAATAGTTAATAGGACAATTATCTGATATCATTTGTGTGTTTGTTATGATTTGTATGTTTAGTGTAAAAGCATTGTATGTGTATTCAAACTATTGTTCATGCCTGAACTGTCTGATTAGTGATGGTGCTGCACTTTTCAACATGGTGGATGCCACCTGGACATGTTTAATTTCTGCGGATGAACTGTGTGATTAGTGATAGGGAATATTATGAACTGTTATTTGCACTTTTTCTACATGATTAGTGCCACTAGGACATGTTTAATTTCTGCTGATGAACAGTGTGATTAGTGATAGTGAATTTTATGGACTGCGGTCAGCACCTGGTCAACATTACTGGGTGCCACTGATGGACTGCTTCTACCGAAATGGTGTTACTTGTTGATGTCTGCACCTGCTCAACATTGCTGGGTGCCACTGATGGACTGCTTCTACTGAAAAGATGTCACCTGTTGCTGTGTGCACCTGCTCAACATTGCTGGTGATACTAATGGAACTGCTTATACTGAAATGGTGTTACTTGTTGATGTCTGCACCTGCTCAACATTGCTGGGTGCCACTGATGGACTGCTTCTACTGAAAAGATGTCACCTGTTGATGTCTGCACCTGCTCAACATTGCTGGGTGCCACTAATGGAACTGCTTATACTGAAATGGTGTTACTTGTTGGTGTCTGCACCTATTTAACATTGCTGGGTGCCACTGATGGACTGCTTCTACTGAAAAGATGTCACCTGTTGATGTCTGCACCTGCTCAACATTGCTGGGTGCTACTGCGGGAACTGTCAACTACTTGTTTCTTGGGCTATGGAAAGCGTTTATGTGAATATTTGTATAAACTGATTTTTTGTGTATTACTGTTGGTGAAAAGTTATGAGACTCTTACCTGCACATATTCGTCATTGCTGACGCTATTAATTGAACTGTTTAACCACATAATACTTGTGTAAACTGTTATGTAAAGTCACATGTATGAAAGAATTTGTATTGCTTACTGTATTCTATATAATAGGTTATTGAAAGGTCAGTGCAAAGCCAAAATTTTATCTAGTTATATGATATTTACGCATGAATATTATCTTTTATTTTTGTCTGTTTTTTATTTGACGAATTTGGTGGTATTTTCACCACCAATGCTGGCAAAAATACCATCAAGTTCTAGCCCGTGGAGGAAGGGCATATGAAAGGTGGCTACACTGAGCCACAGCGCCAGAGATCGCGCTAGAGAGCATTGTTCCGCCGCCTCCACTGGCGGTGATTATTGAGGTGTCGTAGTGGGCAGTGCTTGGGGAGAGCTCGTAGTAGTCAGTGCTTGTTAAGAACTCGTAGCAGAGAGTGTTTGTTGAGATGTGCTAGTAGAGAGTGCTTGCTGAGATGTGATAATGAAAAGTTCTTGTTGAGATGTGGTAACAGCGAGTCGGTGTGGAGATATATTGTAATGATTAGAGTGATTTTGCTCAATATATGAAGGTAACGAAACTTGATTTATTTTTCATTATTTAATGTCGTAAATAATGCTTCATTACAGGTTCAGTCAACAAAGCATCTGGCTTGTGTTCTGGGATTAGAGTGTAATTCTGGTTTTCTTGAGTAATTATGGTATTTCTATTTCCTTTAATTAATTCAGTATAAATGATATTTAAAATTTCTTGTGTTGTTGAAGAAGAACCGTGCCAGATGCGTACGTTGAGTAATACTTCCACACACAGAACAGTTATACTTGTGCTTTGGTTTCGTAGGTTTTATAGTTGCTGGGGACTTAATTAATTAATTGTGTTAATGAAAATTTCCATTTAATTCTTTGTTATTGTTCTATGCAGTCAGATAGCGTAATAATACTAGTCAGGGCCAACCGTTACGAGACTTCGTAATCGGACAAACTACTAAATCAAAAAATTAAAATTATTTGCATTATATTTTAATTAAGCCCCCATGCAACAGTAGCACTAATGTGGATGAAAGATGAGTGAGTGTGTTTTGTGTGTTTTCCTTTTCCTATCCCAAATTGGTACCAACCTATCTCCTAAATATTATTTTACTTGTTTGTTGTGGCTTGCACTGACACCCATAAATATTATAGGTTTACTGCTATTTGTGTATTGTAATATTTAATATGACAATTATCTGATATCATTTGTGTGTTTATTATTATTTGTATGATGAATTGTCTAATTAGTGATAGTGAATATTATGAACTGTTACCTGCACTTATTCAACATGGTGGATGCCACCTGGACATGTTTAATTTCTGCTGATGAACTGTTTGATTAGTGATAGGGAATATTATGGACTGTTATTTGCACTTTTTCTACATGATTGGTGCCACTAGAACATGTTTAATTTCTGCTGATGAACAGTGTGATTAGTGAAAGTGAATATTATGGACTGCGGTCAGCACCTGTTCAACATTGCTGGTGCCACTGATGGAACTGCTTATAATGAAATGGTGTTACTTGTTGATGTCTGCACCTGCTCAACATTGCTGGGTGCCACTGATGGACTGCTTCTACTGAAAAGATGTTACTTGTGGGTGTCTGCACCTGTTCAACATTGCTGGTGCCACTAATGGAACTGCTTATACTGAAATGGTGTTACTTGTTGGTGTCTGCACCTATTCAACATTGCTGGGTGCCACTGATGGACTGCTTCTACTGAAATGATGTCACTTGTTGGTGTCGGCACCTGCTCAACATTGCTGGGTGCCACTGATGGACTGCTTTACTGAAAAGATGTCACCTGTTGCTGTGTGCACCTGCTCAACATTGCTGGTGCCACTAATGGAACTGCTTATACTGAAATGGTGTTACTTGTTGGTGTCTGCACCTATTCAACATTACTGGGTGCCACTGATGGACTGCTTCTATTGAAATAATGTTACTTGTTGGTATTTGCACCTGTTGACCATTGCTGGGTGCTACTGCTGGAACAGTCAACTGCTTATTCTTGAGCTATGGAAAGCGTTTATGTGAATATTTGTATAAACTGATTTTTTGTGTATTACTGTTTGTGAAAAGTTATGAGACTCTTACCTGCACATATTCGTCATTGCTGACGCTATTGATTGAACTGTTTAACCACATAATACTTGTGTAAACTGTTATGTAAAGTCACATGTATGAAAGAATTTGTATTGCTTACTGTATTCTATATATTAGGTTATTGAAAGGTCAGTGCAAAGCCAAAATTTTATCTAGTTATGTGATATTTACGTATTAATATTATCTTTTATTTTTGTCTGTATTTTTTTTGACGCATTTGGTGGTATTTTCACCACCAATGCTGGCAAAAATACCATCAAATTCTAGCCTGTGGAGGAGGGGCATATGAAAGGTGGCTACACTGAGCCACAGCGCCAGAGATCGCGCTAGAGAGTATTGTTCCGCCGCCTCCACTGGCAGTGATTCTTGAGATGTCATGGTAGGCAGTGCATGTCGAGAACTCGTGGTAGGCAGTGGTTATTGAGAGGTAGCGGAGGAGTGTGCTCGCTGAGATGTCGTAGTGAAAAGTGTTTGTTCCATGTCTTATGCAGTTGTTTGATGGAATAGATAGCAGATGTTGTTCTAATGGAGATATTGTAATGATTTGAGAGGTTTTCATCAATATATGAAGGTAACAAAACTTGATTTATTTTTCATTATTTTAATGTTGTAAATAATGCGTCATTACAGGTTCAGTCAACAAAGCATCTGGCTTGTGTTCTTGTATTAGAGTGTAATTCTGGGTTTCTTGCGTAATTATAGTATTTCTATTTTCTTTAATTATTTCAGTATAAATGGTATTTGAAATTTCTTGTCTTGTTGAAGAAGAACCGTGCCAGATGTGTACGTTGAGTCATACTTCCACACACAGAACAGTGACACTTGTGTTTTGGTTTCGTAGGTTTATAGTTGCTGGGCACTTAATTAATTAATTAATTGTGTTAATGAAAATTTCCATTTCATTCTTTGTTATTGTTCTATGCAGTCAGATAGCGTAATAATACTAGTCAGGGCCAACCGTTTACGAGACTTCGTAATCGGACAGACAGCTACTAAAGCAAAAAATTAAACTTATTTTCATAATATTATAATTAAGCCCCCATGCAATGTACGAGGCGTGTTTTTTTAAGTAAGTACCGTTTTGAAATTTAAAAAAAGACGTGCTAAGATATCTCAATAATGTTATTTTTACATGAAAGTCTGTACGTTAATCTACTTTTCTACATAATTTCCGTCAATATTGAGGCACATGTCATAACGTTTTACCAGGTTTTGAATACCCTCCTCATAGAAGTCTGCCGCCTGACTCAAATGGCTCTGAGCACTATGGGACTTAACATCTATGGTCATCAGTCCGCCGCCTGACTTGTTAACCACTGCATCACCACTGTTTTGACTTCGTCATCGTCTCGAAGACGCTGACCGCCCAGGTGTTTGTTCAAGAGCAGGAACAGATAGTAGTCACTGGGTGCAACATCGGGGCTATACGCAGGATGATCTAGAGTTTCCCATCGAAAAGATGTGATGGGATCTTTGGTCTGATTCGCCACATGCGGACGGGCATTGTCTTGCAGCAAAACGATGCCCTTGCTCAACTTCCATGGACTGTTGCTTTCATTCTGGTGTGATGTAGGTCATCCATGTTTCATCGCCTGTAACAATTTGGCTTAAGAAATCATCACCGTCGTTGTGGTACCGCTCAAGGAAAGTCAATGCACTGTCTAAATGTTTGGTTTTGTGTACATCTGTCAGCATTTTCGGTACCCAACGTGCGCACAATTTTCGGTAATTCAAGTGCTCGCTCACAAAAAATGGCTCTGAGCACTATGGGACTTTACATCTGAGATCATCAGTCCCCTAGAACTTAGAACTACTTAAACCTAACTAACCTAAGGACATCACACACATCCATGCCCGAGGCAGGATTCGAACCTGCGACCGTAGAGGTCGCGCGGTTCCAGTCTATAGCGCCTAGAACCGCTCGGCCACACAGGCCGGCCCTCGGTCACAGTGCCATACAAAACACTACGAGAAACATTAGAAAGTCATCCCGCAAGGAGGAAATCGTAAAGCGTCTGTTTTCCCTCACCTTATTGTCCACATCCTGCACCAAACTTTCACTAACGACTGAAGGACGCCCACTCCGTTGTTCATCATTCCCATTTGTGCGGCCATCTTTAAATGCTCTCGCCCACTTCCTTACCATTCCATCACTCATAATGTTTTCTCCGTAAACTGCACAGATGTCACGATGAATATCGATCGGTTTTAGGCCTTTAGCACTAAGAAACCTTATAACACCCCGTACCTCACAGTCGGCAGGACTCATGATTATCGGAGGCATCTTAAACACTCAGTACACAACGTAAACAAGGAAGAATCTGACTGTAATGGCGTCAGTGCGTAGATTAAAGTACAGGCTTTCATGTAAAAATAAAATTATTGAGATATCTTAGGACGTCTTCTTTTTAATTTCAAAACGGTACTTACTTAAAAAAACACGCCTCGTATATTCTCTTTCCTGATATTTGGAGGATTCTTAATTGAAAAATTTTTTGCATGTTCGGGCTTAGGTGATAGGAATATGTCAAGGCCACACAACAACAGACAGCACGCTCTGCATAATCGACCATACAAATATCCTCTAATATTCTTTAAACTTATGGTATTCTGAGTTAAACATTGAATTTTAAGTTCGCAGTCGACACCTCATTTCCAGTACACGATTTCGTGCATCATTCGAAGGGCGTGTGCATCCTGATAGTGGCGCTACTAGCGCCACCGTAACGCAGTTGGTGCGAAATTTGAACAGACGTCATCTTTTAGATGTAGAAACTCACCTGCCAGCTTTCGTTTATGTCACACGATTCCTTCTTGGTGTTGCGATATCTTTTCCGTCAGTGGATTTCATTCCTTATCTTTAAACGAATCATTTCACAAAACATTTGACCATTTTTTCTTCAAATTTTTATTTTGAAGTTTTTTTTCAGAAAGGATGATCTTTTTGGCACATCATTTGCTTTCCTAGCGTCTCCCGTTCTTGAGATGTCCTGAATTTAGTACTTGATTTGAATGAAGCCACTTTGACAGTTAAATACTTCACCAGTGCTGCTTTTTATGCGCGAAACAGCTAGACCTCAAAGAGATCAACTTTTGACATCTCATTTGCCATCCCAGGACCTTCGTTTTCGAAATGTAAATTTATTACTTGATTCGCAGGAAAATTTTCTGTCCGTTAAACGTCGCATCACTGCAACTTTCTATGCGCAAAGTATCTAGGTGTTGAAGAGATGACCTTTTTGACGTTCCACTTACATAGCTAGCAGCAGCTGCTCGTAAAATGCTTCAGTTTGCACTCAAATCACTAATTAAGCAAATGCTGTGCTATGTTGTTCTGTGAAAATGTGCAGTTTCGTTTTCTTTCTCGCAGTCAGTTTTAATTAAATACAGGGCATTTAAACCATCAGACAAATTGTCTCTCCCATGTAAATTCTTTCTTCTTACATATAATTTTATACAATAGTTACGTACACAACTATGTACTGCCTTGTTTCATTCCGTTTTAACAGAACACAGGAAAATGGTATTTATGTCTCATCGGCTCACGATTGGAAATCTGAATCGTTCGAAACTTTGTAATTCTTCCTGTTCGCAGATTAAAACTGTGCGAAATACTGTCGCTAAAGCTACCATTCTCACAGATCCGAAATCAGGAGAGTCTCTCATACCAATTCATATTAAGCGACTTCAGTTCCCAATCAAAGTTTCATTGGCAATAACAATAAACCAAGCTCAGAGTCAGAGAGAGAGGGGGAGAAGACGAGATGGATAAAGGAGGGGGAGGAGTAAATGGACATAGAGAGGAGGAAGGATGAGATACACGGAGAGGGGGGGGGGGGAGAGGAAGACTTGGAGAAAGATATGGGGGAGGAGGAGATGGACAGAAAGAGGGATGAGAAGGTAAATGGACAGAGCGAGGGGGAGTAGGAGATGACAGAGAGACGGAAGGAGAAGAAGATTAGGACTATATCAAGTTCTCATACACATTTAGCAACTGCGAACCATTGCGGGTTCGCTAGTGCACGGTATATAAAAAACTAAGAGGGAAAAATAGAAATGGAAGATCAAGAACGATGTGCTCGGATTAAGAAAAAATGTGTAAGACAGGTTTTCTAATCTTCCTCCCCTATAGTTCAGTCTGGACATCGAAGTAGCAATGTCAGACATGAAAGAAAGATTCAGGAGTGAGGCTAAAATTCAGCGTGAATGGATGTCAGATGATAAGATCTGCTCATGATACTGCTATCCTCAGCGAAAGTGAGGAAGAATTGGAGGACCTGTTAAATGGAATGAGTACTTTCGTGACCACAGACGACGCACTGAGTGTAAACTCAAGAAAGGCCAAAGTAATGAGGAGTTACAGAAATAAGATTAGCGATAAACTTAACACCAAAACTGGGACCGTGCAGTAGACGAAGTGAAGGAAATCTGCCTACGTTGGAAACAAAATAACCAATTGAGGAGCACATAAAAAGCAGACCAGTGCCAACAAAGAGAGTATTGTAGTGAAAAAAAGTCTACTAGTAGCAAACATTGGCCTTATTTTGAGGAAGAAATATTTGAGAATATACATTTGGAGCACAGCGTTATTTGGAAGAGAACCTTGGTCTGTAGGAATCCAGTGAAGAAGAGAATCGAAATATTTGAGATGTGGTACTGTAGAAGACGTCGAAAATTAGCTGGACTGGTAAGATAAGATATGAGGAGGTCCGCCGCAGAATCGGAGAGTAAATGAATATGTGATAAAGACTGACAGACTAGGCGCAGAATAAGAGGACAGCTCTTAAAACATCAGGTAGTAGCTTCCGATGTACCGGAAGGAGGTGTAGAGGATGAAAACTGTAAAGGGAGGCAGAAACTGGAATATATAACCAACAAATAATTGAGGGCGTTGGGTTAAACGCTAATCCGAGATGAAGAGATCTCCACAGGAGAGGAAGTCGTGGTGGATGCATCAAAGCATTCAGAAGGATTGTGACTTCAAAATCGATTGCAATTACGTAAAAAAGTTACCGCCGTTTCGACATACAAATAAAAATGGAATAAATAGTATTTACAACAACAAAAAAAGTCCAAATGGCTCTGAGCACTTAACTGCTGTGGTCATCAGTCCCCTAGAACTTAGAACTATTTAAACCTAACTAACCTAAGGACATCACACACATCCATGCCCGAGGCAGGATTCGAACCTGCGACCGTAGCGGTCACGCGGCTCCAGACTGTAGCGCCTAGAACCGCACGGCCACTCCGGCCGGCAATAGTATTTACAATGGAACATAATCGAAGTAAATAAGGTGATGAGGAAATCAGATTAGGAAATAAGACAATGAAGTCGGAACAGTGTTTTGTCCTCCGAATAAAACTCGTGCACTGGTGGGGAGCGCCAAAGATGACCTCGGTTTGAGGAAGGCCGGCGTGTACCAGATTCCGTGTCAATGTGGCAAGTCGTATATTGGTCAGACGATGCGTACCGTCGAGGATCGATGCCGTGAACACCAGAGGCACACTCGACTGATGTATCCGAGCAAGTCGGCGATCGCTGAACATTGTTTGTCGGAAAATCACGCTATGGAGTATGAACGCACGAGGATTCTGGTACAGACGTTGAGATACTGGGACAGCGTTGTTAGAGAGGCCATCGAAATTCGCACCAATGACGACCTCATAAATCGTGACTGTGGCTATAATCTTAGCAAGGCTTGGGAACCAGCGATTGGGTTAATCAAGAGTAAATCGAGCAAATGTATAGTTGTGACGACCACGGCGGACGGAGCCATCACACCGACGTCATCTCAGACGCCGTCGCAATCTGTTCCACCGCGCGACCGTGGCGCGGGGCGCGGACGGCGGAGTGAGCGCGCCGCGGGCGGAGGGTATTTAAATCCGCCGCCGCCGCGACCGAACCCAGTTCCACCTGAGCAGCCATAGTGTACGGATTTCCTTGCCGGCACGTTCACAGGAGCTCAGTCCGTCAGTTCACCTGATGATGGCGACATGTACGATCGCCGAAATATTGTGCCCGTTGGACACTGTAGACCGGCAGTACACCCGTGGATATTTTGATTAAATTACAAAATGTTTCAAGCAAATGTTCTTTAGCCATCAGGGAGACATCAATCAGCATGATTGCCTTCGTTGTAACATCGCTTTTTACAAAGATATGAACAGTGGTATGACTTGTTTAAATGGCACCCTGTGTTTTTATTCGGTAATTCATTCCCTCTCCTAAAGACTTATTCAAAAATGTGTCACAGTGTACCATTCACTGAAACACAACGTTATTAATTACATAACACAACACTGACTTTGAGCCCGGGATCACAAACTCGTCCATTTGCTGGAATGGTCAAAAAACAAATGAAAACCACGGAAAAACATAACACAACATTGACTTTGACTCTGCTGTACCATTTCTCAGGAGTAGAACAAAAAAATGGTTCAAATGGCTCTGAGCACTATGGGACTCAACTGCTGAGGTCATAAGTCCCCTAGAACTTAGAACTACTTAAACCTAACTAACCTAAGGACATCACACACATCCATGCCCGAGGCAGGATTCGAACCTGCGACCGTAGCAGTCGCGCGGCTCCGGAGGAGTAGAACATCCAAAGGTGCTCAAAGTGGTGACCCTGGACACCGATACACTGGTGCGTGCACTCGTTGAATGAAAGAATTATTTACTGCTTCCAGTGTTGCCTGCTAAAGAGAATTTGAAACGTCCCCTTAGAAAAATTAATGAATTACTGTGCTGATAAACCTCTTACATGATTTGATTTTCAAACAGCTGAGCAGAACTGAACGTACTCAGACATTTCGCTCTTTACCTATTCGGATCAACACTAAACTGACACACAATATTTTTTAGCGCAACGCAATCTGAGTTTCAATAATCCCTACAAAAGAATGGCACTGATTAACATTAACCTATACCTTTCATGTATCACTTACCTCACAGAAATCTTCGTTACTCGAACTACTGCAATACAGCGAGCGCCAATACTGTCAGCTAAATAAAGATTCAAACTACTGAAGGCACTAACTACTGATAGGCATAGTTAGCAAATGAAAGATTTTGATAAAGAACAAACAATGTATTTACCTTAATAGTGTTCAAAAGTCATAATATGAATCAGTTTATGACTTCCAGTCTCTGATGGACACACGTCCAGATCATCCGCTCTCAAAACTCCGCCATCTCTCTCCCCACATCCACCACTGTTGGCGGCTCACCTCCAACTGCGCAACGCTACGCGCTGTTAACAGCCAACTGCCCAACACTACAATGCCGAATATTACTCCAACAATGCAAACCAACCACAGCCTTCACACAGCACAGTCAGTGATTTTCATATAGAGCGCTACATGGCGTTACCAACATAAAAACCTAAAGAGCCTACTTACAAATTACACGCAAGCACGATACGTTCCTCTGGAGTTGGAATATCGCGATAAACAACGGACCATAGATGACAGGGGCGAACGACGGCTGTTGATATGTGTATGGACGAATGGACGTGCAGCTGTTGAGCAGCTGACAGCCCAGATGAAACAAGCGGCTGCCAACAGTGTCTCCTCAACGACGCTTCAGCGAACGTTGCTGCTTGTGGACTTCCCCAGCAGGCATCTGGTTCATGGTCCCATGCTGATTGCTGTTAATCGACTACGAAGACTGGAATTTGCAGGCCAGTATTGCAACTAGACGACCACTGAGTGGCGACAGATAGCCTTTTCAGAAGAGTAACGTTTTATGCTCCATCGAACAGTTGTCCGTTGGCGTGTTCGGCATGAACAAGGATGGAGCGTTATGGTCTGGGAGCCGCCCGGATCGTGACACAAGACGCCTCAAACCCACGCTAACGAAACTTGTTATGCACTGATTACATGTTACTTACGTGACCTTTCTCTTGAATGAGGAAACGGCATGTATGAAGACTGCGGATTTGTGTAGTCGTTGCTATACGTGTGTTGGTATTGATACTGTGCAAAAACTAACCTCGAACAAAATTTAATCAGCTGCTTTGTCACTTGCCACATGATAAATGCATTTTAAAAATTGCAACATGTTCCTCGACTGCACTCAAAGAAAGCGTAGAACTCAAATTTGCTGGTACATGGAGATGGTCAACTGCAAATATTGTACCACGATCGAGAGCATGAAAAAATACACTGGAAATAATTTGGGGAAAAATGGCTGTGAAAACCCATCTTGAAAGAAGAGACCAGTTAATTCTATTTCTGGAAAGTCGTCCACGAATAATTAACCAGCCATGCAAGAAGCAGAGGAGCGAAAAAAAACATCTGCAGGCGTAAATAAGAATATGTAAAACATAACCGCAGCTGACGAATGTAGAATATAAGTAAAGACTAAAAAAATAGTGCAAAAGAGGGGGGCTGGAAGCAGGTACTGAAAAAATCGAAGGAGTGGTTACTTTAAAAAGGTAAAGGTTATTGGTCTAGATTCGTTAATCTAGACCAATAATGCACTATGAGCACACCTGATCGTTATAATTTCAAGATGCTTTTTTTAAAGAATGGATTATGTAATTAAATGTTGCAGATCTTCACTTGAAACTTCCGGGCTGAGAGGCCGTGGTCGATGAGTAAAACTCTCCCGTGAAGTTTCGTCACCGACTGCGGGAGACATGCTTCGTGGTAAAGCGGCGAACTGCAAAGAGAACTCGAAAAGCGCTGATTAAATAGCAGTACAGAGGGCGCCACTGTCCATTCGATAATATTAATTTTATATATCTAAGGGTGTCGAACCAGACCGTTCTCCACGAGTACAGTAATAAAATGAAGGATGTGTAGTTATTTGTGAATAGATTTTTATTTTTTGATCAGTGCTGGTTATAACGTAATGAGGATGCGCTAGAAGCGCAAATATGTCGAAGCTAATGATACATATATTTAAAAATGATAAGAATTGGTTCCAGCCGACACGTCGTGACATGACAAATCGATTAGAATACGTATTTTAGTTATAGAACTATTGGTGTAGGAATAGTGATCCATTTGCATATATGTGTCAGAGTGTTGTACGAAGTGCATGGCTTGAGGAGGAGCTGCTTGAGCTCCCACCGGCTGACGTGGTATGACGTTAATGGATGTTCTTGATGCAATAATTTACCAACAGCCGTATGTATTGTAGAAATTTACTTTATTTTATGAACTTCTATGTGCTACCCGTTTCGGCATTACATTGATGCCATCTTGAGGCCCCACTCGTCATAGTCGTAAAATCGCTATATACGGAAGGAGCCATGTAACTGGATTCGTGAATCAAATCGTCCTGCAACAGCTTTTGGTGGCCAGGCGGTACATTAACAGTTTGGAAGGTAGGAGACGTGGTAATGGAAAAATTGAAGTTGTGAGGACGGGTCGTGAGTCGTGCTTGGGTAGCTCAGATGGTAGAGCATTTGGCCGCGAAAGGCAAAGGTCCCGAATTCGAGTTTCGGTCTGGCACATAGTTTTAATCTGCCAGGAAGTTTCAAAGGAGAGACTAGTTTTCTGCCATCGAGCAGTACGGCAGAGTGGTGTGATTTTATTTATGCAGAGACACTTCGGATCGCTTATCGGATCTTGATAACGGGCATCTAAGAATGGGGGTGAAGCGACTTTTATACTGAATGTACGTCGTGGCTTGGTCTGAGTGAGGATTCTGTCACCTTTCGTTTCACACAACATAACTGAAGGGCTGTTGATATATTTTACAATTAACTTTATCCGTGTATGAAACAGCTTGTAGGACCACCACTCACTTGGAATTTGAACCTTGCTGAATAAATCATCTGTTCTGAAAAGTTAAATCTGCAGTATTGCCTATGTTTATTATAAAAGTTTTCCTGTTTGTTTATATTCATTGATTTAGAATTCGCATAACTTGTCTGCCCTCAATTATTTTGGTAAAGTATTTTTCTAACACAGCAACAGGGCGAGGAAGCAGACGGTGAACGGCTCATCCCCAGGACTTCTACGAGCCAAGCTTTATTCAGAGCCGTACATTTGTGCCTTTGTCACATTAAATGGAGGACAGTAACGTCACAAACTGATGCAAAAGTATATTCGTGCCTCCAACGCATGTAGTCCCGCAATCAAGAGGATGGAGTCCAACGTCGCAACAACAACAACGGACGTCTTCCCCCCCATGCCCCCCACGCTACTTCCTCACAAGAAGCGATTAGTTCATAAATTATCAACAAGTTAATTTTTAGATTATTTTCATATGACAAAGGTTCAAAATACCGCTTCAGTTCTAAAGTTCTTTTATTATCACACGACCGGTTTCGGGCTCTCTTCAGATGTCGGACTGGAAATAGCAAGAGACGGGAGATAATTTTTACACGCAGCAATACACTTAAAAAACAAAACAAAAAATTAATAAAAATGTTTTAAAAACATTTCAAAACAGCCGGTCAGGCTAGGTGCTGTGCAACCTATGTCAATGCGAAAGTGACACCAGACAGTACTACGGGCGACTGACTGGCTAGGGAAATATACAAATAATACCAGGACACTGAAATTGTGCTGTGGGCCCGGTGTACTAGGCGCGGTGTGCTACCCATGAGCGCAGAACACGGAGTATCGGATGCGAAAGAGGAAGCAAACTGGTACTACATCTACATCTACATCTACATTTATACTCTGCAAGCCACCCAACGGTGTGTGGCGGAGTGCACTTTACGTGCCACTGTCATTACCTCCCTTTCCTGTTCCAGTCGCGTATGGTTCACGGGAAGAACGATTGCCCGAAAGCCTCCGTGAGCGCTCGAATCTCTCTAATTTTGCATTCGTGATCTCCTCGGGAGGTATAAGTAGGGGGAAGCAATATGTTCGATACCTCATCCAGGAACGCACCCTCTCGAAACCTGAACAACAAGCTACACCGCGATGCAGAGCGCCTCTCTTGCAGAGTCCGCCACTTGAGTTTGCTAAACATCTCCGTAACGCTATCACGGTTACCAAATAACCCTGTGACGAAACGCGCCGCTCTTCTTTGGATCTTCTCTATCTCCTCCGTCAACCCGATCTGGTACGGATCCCACACTGATGAGCAATACTCAAGTATAGGTCGAACGAGTGTTTTGTAAGCCACCTCCTTTGTTGATGGACTACATTCTCTAAGGACTCTCCCAATGAATCTCAACCTGGCGCCCGCCTTACCAACAATTAATTTTATATGATCATTCCACTTCAAATCGTTCCGTACGCATACTGCCAGATATTTTACAGAAGTAACTGCTACCAGTGTTTGTTCCGCTATCATATAAGCATACAATAAAGGATCCTTCTTTCTATGTATCCGCAATACATTACATTTGTCTATGTTAAGGGTCAGTTGCCACTCCCTGCACCAAGTGCCTACCCGCTGCAGATCTTCCTGCATTTCGCTGCAATTTTCTAATGCTGCCACTTCTCTGTATACTACAGCATCATCCGCGAAAAGCCGCATGGAACTTCCGACACTATCTACTTGGTCATTTATACTTTAACGTCTGTAGACGTCTCTCCGTTCAGAACAAGATGCTGTGTTCTGTTTGCTAAAAACTCTTCAATCCAGCCACACAGCTGGTCTGATATTCCGTAAGCTCTTACTTTGTTATCAGGCGACAGTGCGAAACTGTATCGAACGCCTTCCGGAAGTCAAGGAAAATGGCATCTACCTGGGAGCCTGTATCTAATATTTTCTGGGTCTCATGAACAAATAAAGCGAGTTGGGTCTCACACGATCGCTGTTTCCGGAATCCATGTTGATTCCTACAGAGTAGATTCTGGGTTTCCAGAAATGACATGATACGCCAGCAAAAAACAGGTTCTAAAATTTTACAACAAATCGATGTCAGAGATATAGGCTACAGTTTTGCGCATCTGCTTGACGACCCTTCCTGAAAACTGGAACCACCTGTGCTCTTTTCCAATCATTTGGAACCTTCCGTTCCTCTAGACACTTGCGGTACACGGCTGTTAGAAGGGGGTTCAAATGGTTCAAATGGCTCTGAGCACTATAGGACTTAACTTCTGGGGTCATCAGTCCCCTAGAACTTAGAACTACTTAAACCTAACTAACCTAAGGACATCACATACATTCATGCCCAAGGCAGGATTCGAACCTGCGACCGTCGCGGTCGCGCGGTTCCAGACTGTAGCGCCTAGAACCGCTCGGCCACTCCGGCCAGCTGTTCTATGTCTTGGACACTTATTTCGATGTCAACCATTTTTTCGTTCGTGTGAGGATTTAGAGAAGGAACGGCAGTGCGGTCTTCCTCTGTGAAACAGCTTTGGAAAAAGGTGTTTAGTATTTCAGCTTTACGCGTGCCATCCTCTGTTTCAATGCCATTAACATCCCAGAGTGTCTGGATATGCTGTTTCGATCCACTTACTGATTTAACGTAATAACAGAACTTCCTAGGATTTTCTGTCAAATCGGTACATAGAATTTTACTTTCGAATTCACTGAACGCTTCACGCTTAGCCCTCCTTACGCTGACTTTGACATCGTTTAGCTTCTGTTTGTCTGAGAGGTTTTGGCTGCGTTTATATTTGCTGTGAAGCTCTCTTTGCTTTCGCAGTAGTTTCCTAACTTTGTTGTTGAACCACGGTGGGTTTTTCCTGTCCCTCACAGTTTTACTCGGCACGTACCTGTCTAAAACGCATTTTACGATTGCCTTGAACTTTTTCCATAAACACTCAACCTTTTCAGTGTCGGAACAGAAATTTTCGTTTTGATCTGTTAGGTAGTCTGAAATCTGCCTCCTATTACTCTTGCTAAACAGATAAACCTTCCTCCCTTTTTTGATATTCCTATTTACTTCCATATTCAGGGATGCTGCAACGGCCTTATGATCACTGATTCCCTGTTCCGCGCTTACAGAGTCGAAAAGTTCGGGTCTGTTTGTTATCAGTAGGTCCAAGATGTTATCTCCACGACTCGGTTCTCTGTTTAACTGCTCGAGGTAATTTTCGGATAGTGCACTCAGTATAATGTCACTCGATGCTCTCTCTGTCCCTACCACCCGTCCTAAACCAGAGTGGCAAACGTGCTACTATCTATTGACGGGGAGAAGAGCGCGGTGCCACTATCCCGGCTGTTCACAATTGGTATTAGTGCTTTAAATTTAAAATGAAGAAAAAAAACAAGAAAATTACGTAAAAATGCACGAAATAAGTTAAAAGTGCATTATGCGTTGTAAAGGAGCGTATTGAACAGGTCAGTACAGAACAGTGGTAACACTAAGTGGAAGCTGCGATATAAAAAATCGTAAAGCGCAATGAAACTTTCCTTTTACATGAGTGGCAGACAAGTTTTTAATTTGGTATGGATGTATTGCTTCATGTAAAAATTATCTCCCATCTCTTGCTGTTTGCACTACGACACTTATATGGGCCTATAAGAGCCCGAAACCGGCCGTGTGATGATAACAGAACTTTACAACTGAAGCGGTATTTTCAGCCTCCGGTAAAATACTCAGTTGCTGATGTTCAGCCAACAGGATTGTTTGTAGGATTCTGGAAACACTCCAGAGGCTGTCACTAAGCCATGTCTCTGCAATATCCTTTCTTTCAGGAGTGCTAGTTCTGCAAGGTTCGCAGGAGAGCTTCTGTTAAGTTTGGAAGGTAGGAGATGAGGTACTGCCAGGGGCGTGAGTCGTGCTTGGGTAGCTAAATTGGTAGAGTACTTGCTCGCGAAAGGCAAAGGTCCCGAGTTCGAGTCTCGGTCCGGCACACAGTTTTAATCTGCCAGGAAGTTTCAAGTTTCAGGATTGTTTGTATTTTCACATGCATGCTATGAAAAACGCCTGATGATGAGGAGATTGGTGTTTAACGTCCCGTCGACAACGAGATCATTCGAGACGAAGCACAAGCTCGGATTAGTGAATGATGGGAAAGGAAATCGGCCGTGTCCTTTCAATGAACCATCCCGGGATTTGCCTAAAGCGATTTTGCGAAATCATGGAAAACCTAAACCAGAATCGCCGGACGGGGCTATGAACCATCGTCCTCCCGAATGCGACTCCAGTCTGCTAACCACTGCGCCATCTCTCCCGGTAACATGCTAGTAACGCGTTGCAAATGTATTAATCTCAAATGAATAAATAAATAGTGTGACTTGTAGTACTGCAAACCGAATAATTAATTTCGTAATACTGATTTGTGTAAGATACAGTAAGTGTTCAAACATTGAAATATTCTGCAAATACCAGTGTCTGACCGAACACCGTTAATACTGTGGTCGTTTAAACGTGTTTATTGATGCGGCCTGTTCCTCTCAGAAGTGGTTGTGAGGAGCGAGGCATCAGGACCGGAAAACCCCTGCTGCTGCGTGGTCGCGGTCCATAATGCGAAATCTGTGCAGTGTGGGTGGCACTTTAACTCCAATGGAGTGGTTTGCGGCCCGTGGGAGGCCGGCGCTGCTTTTAGCGGCAGTCTGATGGGGCGGCAAAGCGCCGCGATAGCACCTCGGCGGCCGATCGGTCTTCCGCAAATGCTGCGTTCAAACAGCTCCTCCCTCCCCGGGGGCAGGAGCCACTAGCGGCTAAGCACGCCTTCGGGCAACCCAGCATCGCGGCTGATCGGTGCCTCTCCCACAGACCGCACCACGTGGAAACTCCCGCTGCTGCCTAGCACTCTGGCTCAAACGAGTTTCTGCAGGCATCATTCAAACTGATAACTCCTATTGTAAGACGTGTGTATTTCTATTGTCTATTGTCAAACCACAATTAATGAAAGATGTTTATATTTTATTAATAGGATTAAGTAGGAATAATTAATATTTGTCATGTTGGAAATAATTGTGATAGCAGGGAATTTCTGCACCAAAGTATTGTTGGCAAGAGAGACCGCAAATTGATATAATTTTAAAAAGAGCGGGAGAGACCGCGTATGGATATATTTTAAGAAAAGAGCGGGAAAGACCGCGCATTGATACATTTTGTAATGGTAGCAGGGATTGTCTGCACCAGAAAGCATTGTTGGCAGGAGGGACCGCACTTTCGCGTTCGTAGGAAGTCAGTAGTAAGCGAGATGTGAAGCGAGTTGGTAGCAGGTCTGAAGTGAGAGGTTGAGAGGAGCAGTGTGCCTGCCAGCCACCAGCTATGATTTACAAGAGATTATAAACGGATGTACAGAGACATCAACTAACTATTATCATAAGAGGAACTAATGTTATTGAATTATTTTCTTTGCGAAACTCAAGACTACTGAAGGTATGTTTGCGCAATGCTAGGTATAAGATTATTGTAAAAAGTAAGTCCCATTTGAGCGTTTGTAAAATCATTTCATTAAAAACAGTAAATATTTGAAGCGTTTTCAGAATATAATTAATTTTTGCCAGCAATGTTGCATTACTGATTATAATCCATTCCAAAAACCATCAACGTAAAACTTTGCAAAAATTTTATTGTTGTCAAGAAAAAGTGTAACTATGAATTACGTAACTTCAGTCAAATTAATTTAAGAATAACGTCAGCTTTGCTATTAAAGAATAACGTCAGCTTTGGTAATAAATACAGCCACTTATTATGACAGCCCACCAGCAGTTAGTAGAGTATAGTAAACCAGAGTAAGTACACTCCTGGAAATGGAAAAAAGAACACATTGACACCGGTGTGTCAGACCCACCATACTTGCTCCGGACACTGCGAGAGGGCTGTACAAGCAATGATCACACGCACGGCACAGCGGACACACCAGGAACCGCGGTGTTGGCCGTCGAATGGCGCTAGCTGCGCAGCATTTGTGCACCGCCGCCGTCAGTGTCAGCCAGTTTGCCGTGGCATACGGAGCTCCATCGCAGTCTTTAACACTGGTAGCATGCCGCGACAGCGTGGACGTGAACCGTATGTGCAGTTGACGGACTTTGAGCGACGGCGTATAGTGGGCATGCGGGAGGCCGGGTGGACGTACCGCCGAATTGCTCAACACGTGGGGCGTGAGGTCTCCACAGTACATCGATGTTGTCGCCAGTGGTCGGCGGAAAGTGCACGTGCCCGTCGACCTGGGACCGGACCGCAGCGACGCACGGATGCACGCCAAGATCGTAGGATCCTACACAGTGCCGTAGGGGACCGCACCGCCACTTCCCAGCAAATTAGGGACACTGTTGCTCCTGGGGTATCGGCGAGGACCATTCGCAACCGTCTCCATGAAGCTGGGCTACGGTCCCGCACACCGTTAGGCCGTCTTCCGCTCACGCCCCAACATCGTGCAGCCCGCCTCCAGTGGTGTCGCGACAGGCGTGATTGGAGGGACGAATGGAGACGTGTCGTCTTCAGCGATGAGAGTCGCTTCTGCCTTGGTGCCAATGATGGTCGTATGCGTGTTTGGCGCCGTGCAGGTGAGCGCCACAATCAGGACTGCATACGACCGAGGCACACAGGGCCAACACCCGGCATCATGGTGTGGGGAGCGATGTCCTACACTGGCCGTACACCACTGGTGATCGTCGAGGGGACACTGAATAGTGCACGGTACATCCAAACCGTCATCGAACCCATCGTTCTACCATTCCTAGACCGGCAAGGGAACTTGCTGTTCCAACAGGACAATGCACGTCCGCATGTATGCCGTGCCACCCAACGTGCTCTAGAAGGTGTAAGTCAACTACCCTGGCCAGCAAGATCTCCGGATCTGTCCCCCATTGAGCATGTTTGGGACTGGATGAAGCGTCGTCTCACGCGGTCTGCACGTCCAGCACGAACGCTGGTCCAACTGAGGCGCCAGGTGGAAATGGCATGGCAAGCCGTTCCACAGGACTACATCGAGCATCTCTACGATCGTCTCCATGGGAGAATAGCAGCCTGCATTGCTGCGAAAGGTGGATATACACTGTAGTAGTGCCGACATTGTGCATGCTCTGTTGCCTGTGTCTATGTGCCTGTGGTTCTGTCAGTGTGATCATGTGATGTATCTGACCCCAGGAATGTGTCAATAAAGTTTCCCCTTCCTGGGACAATGATTTCACGGTGTTCTTATTTCAATTTCCAGGAGTGTATATTCATGTCGCAGTTCGATGTAGCAGTCAGATGGCGATCCAGTAAAAGTAAAAAAGGTAACGAACAGTTTTGGGTTATTGCAGATAACGACTGAGGGCCACGACGACGGCACATTGTATGTTTCGTCGAAATAATCAGAAAATCACGTTTAATAAGGAGCAATTAAATTTGTATGCGAAGATTGAGAAAGAGAATAAATTTCAAAGGGAAGATTTCATTTGTTATTTTAACCAAGAGATAGAAATCCTAAGGAAAGGTTTCATAGGTTATTGTAGAAGGGAAGGTTGCGTAAAAAAAAAGAGATATAGAGGAGACGGGAAGGTTTCACTATTACGGAAAAACTGAGAAAACCAATAACGAAATCTGTAGGTTAGCCAAAATTAAGCTATTTTTCAAAGAAAATTTTCCTTCCTAACTTGTCCTAGTTTTTGATTGTCTACAAATTGCACAAGTATTTTAAAACTTTTGTCACATGACTAACGATTCTGAAAATTAGTCTCATTTTTTTCCTTTCACATCAAGGTTTTTACGTAGTAATAAGATCTCAGATTTTAAACATTTAAAAATTTGGGGAACATATTCATATATAGGGTCAAGAAAAAGTCGCGCACTCGGACTTCACAGCACGATTCCTCACGTACTAGCAATACACAAATGTCTCTCACAGAATTTCGTCCTGCGCATATTTCGGAAAGTAAATGGACGTTAAAGATTGGCTATATGAAGATGGTATCTGTTCTTTCGGACATGTCCGATAGAACAGGTGCCACCTTCATATAGTTAGGGCTAACCGGCCATTGACCTTCTTTTTCTGTGCTGGATGCACACGCATTGCTCGAACTTCTATGGGACATCGGTAGGATTGTCTGCCGCGAGTAATGAGTGTAATGGGCAGCGGCGCTACGAATGTAGTGTGTGGACATTACGTTGGGAATGTCGGTCTCACGGGGAGCGTGCAAGGGATAAATCCCTGCAGTTGCACTATGCTCTGTGCCCTCGGTGGCTCAGAGGGATAGACCGTCTGCCATGTAAGCAGGAGATCCCGGGTCGAGTCCCCGGTGGGGGTACACATTTTCAACTGTCCCCGTTGATGTACATCAGCGCCTGTCGACAGCTTAGGGTCTTGATTTAATTACCATTTCATCGAAGATTGGCATTTTGGCAACACTGTAATCACGTGTATAGTAACTACCTCTGTAAGGACATTACAGTAGTGCTTTGCAGTTGGTGCGTAGTACGTTATCTAGCATCTTAATCGTCATACAGCGATTACAGTGGGTCTTCTACAGAACATCTGCAGTGATATACTGCGAACACAGAAATGGAATACAATCGTTTTCATTGGTCAGCTTATAAAGCAACCGATTGCACGTCGTGAACGCACCACTGCATCTACTAGATTCCAAAATTTTTTACGTGTAATCTCCCCTCCCCCAAGAGCCCCTCGATTAATGCGAACTATTATTCTTACCACGTTCCGGTCCATTACATTTCGTTAGGGCCTTACGCTTCACCTGTAGAGCTAGCAACCTGCTTTGTAAATAATTTCAATGGGATCATAGCGGGACGATAGACAGAAAACAGGTTTGGAATCTAGTAGATGCAGTGGTGCGAAGCAATTCGCGTCCACAACGTGCAAAAGGCTTCTTCAAAAGTTGACCAATGAAAATGATTGTACTTCCATTTCTGTGTTCGTCGAACGTAACTGCAAATGTTTTGTAGAAGATCCACTGCAATCTCTGAATGACAGTTAAGACGCCAGATGCCATACCACGCAGATTACTTTTAGCAAGTAAAAACAAATAAGCCTCCACCCAAAATCGAACCCTCGACCGCTTGCATGCTAATGCAAAACGCTATCCAGTGCACCACTGCACAGCAGTGACGCACGAACTGAAAGAGGTTGTTACCGTACATCACATCGGCTTTAGAGTTAAACACCTAGATGTATTCCAAAGACTAACTGTACTATGTATTTATCGTGCTCCCAGTGGCGATATGCTCACATTCACTTGAAAGTTAACCCAAGCATTGGATATAATCTCGAGCCCTAAAGGCAAAAATCATCATTTGAGGAGATCTAAACATTAACATGATGAACCCAGATATGTCGTGCAACAGCTTTCTGAACATTATGTACACCTATTGTATTTCACTACTAACATTGCCCCTAGGATAACCAGACATTCAGCATTAAGTATTGACCATATGCTAAAGGATACAGAGAAAAATACGTGTGACATTGTCATGGATGACCTTGGCATCTCAGATCATTCCAGTCAGTTATTAAAATTAGGCGTAGAATTAGATAATAACACTAAAATACACAAGTACAGTAGGGTTTTCTCTAAGTAAAAAAGAGCTCTATTTGCCTCACTAATTAACCGTGAAACATGGGAGGAAGTGTGCAGAGAAACTATTAAAAGTGGGAAGTATTCAAAGTTTATGTCAATATTTAATTCAGATTTGAAATGTTTCCTAAAGTTCTAAGAATCAATAAATCATGCAGCAATAACAGCTGAGTAACCAATGGGAAAACGAAATCTTCTGAAACCCTCAAGCACCTTGTTGTTGTGGTCTTCAGTCCTGAGACTGGTTTGATGCAGCTCTCCATGCTACTCTATCCTGTGCAAGCTTCTTCATCTCCCAGTACTTACTGCAACCTACATCCTTCTGAATCTGCTTAGTGTATTCAGCTCTTGGTCTACCTCTACGATTTTTACCCTCCACGCTGCACTCCAATGCTAAATTTGTGATCCCTTGATGCCTCAAAAGATGTCCTACCAACCGGTCCCTTCTTTTTGTCAAGTTGTGCCACAAACTCCTCTTCTCCCCAATTCTGTTCAATACCTCCTCATTAGTTATGTGATCTACCCATCTAATCTTCAGCATTCTTTTGTAGCACCACATTTCGAAAGCTTCTATTCTCTTCTTGTCCAAACTATTTATCGTCCATGTTCACTTCCATACATGGCTACACTCCATACAAATACTTTCAGAAACGACTTCCTGACACTTAAATCTATACTCGATGTTAACAAATTTCTCTTCCTAAGAAACGCTTTCCTTGCCATTGTCAGTCTGCATTTTATATCCTCTCTACTTCGACCATCATCAGTTATTTTACTCCCTAAATACCAAAACTCCTGTACTACTTTAAGTGTCTCATTTCCTAATCTAATTCCCTCAGCATCACCCGATTTAATTTGACTACATTCCATTATCCTCGTTTTGCTTTTGTTGATGTTCATCTTATATCCTCCTTTCAAGACACTGACCATTCCGTTAAACTGCTCTTCCAAGTCCTTTGCTGTCTCTGACAGAATTACAATGTCATCGGCGAACCTCAAAGTTTTTATTTCTTCTCCATGGATTTTAATACCTACTCCGAACTTTTCTTTTGTTTCCTTTACTGCTTGCTCAATATACAGATTGAATAACATCGGGGAGAGGCTACAACCCTGTCTCACTCCCTTCCCAACCGCTGCTTCCCTTTCATGCCCCTCGACTCTTATAACTGCCATCTGGTTTCTGTACAAATTGAAAATAGCCATTCGCTCCCTGTATTTTACCCCTGCCACCTTCAGAATTTGAAAGAGAGTATTCCAGTTAACATTGTCAAAAGCTTTCTCTAAGTCTACAAATGCTAGAAACGTAGGTTTGCCTTTTCTTAATCTTTCTTCTAAGATAAGTCGTAAGGTTAGTATTGCCTCACGTGTTCCTACATTTCTACGGAATCCACACTGATCTTCCCCGAGGTTGGCTTCTACCAATCTTTCCATTCGTCTGTAAAGAATTCGCTTCAGTATTTTGCAGCTGTGACTTATTAAACTGATAGTTCGGTAATTTTCACATCTGTCAACACCTGTTTTTTGAAAGAGAGTATTCCAGTTAACATTGTCAAAAGCTTTCTCTAAGTCTACAAATGCTAGAAACGTAGGTTTGCCTTTTCTTAATCTTTCTTCTAAGATAAGTCGTAAGCTTTATTTTGGATTGGAATTATTATAATCTTCTTGAAGTCTGAGGATATTTCGCCTGTCTCATACATCTTGCTGACCAGATGGTAGAGTTTTGTCATGACTGGCTCTCCCAAGGCTGTCAGTAGTTCTAATGGAATGTTGTCTACTCCCGGGGCCTTGTTTCGACTCAGATCTTTCAGTGCTCTGTCAAACTCTTCACGCAGTATCTTATCTCCCATTTCGTCTTCATCTACATCCTCTTCCATTTCCATAATAATGTCCTCAAGTAAATCGCCCTTGTATAAACCCTCTATATACTCTTTCCACCTTTCTGCCTTCCCTTCTTTGCTTATAACTGGGTTTCCATCTGAGCTCTTGACTTTCATACAAGTGGTTCTCTTCTCTCCAAAGGTCTCTTTAATCTTCCTATAGGCAGTATCTATCTTACCCCTAGTGAGATAAGCCTCTACATCCTTACATTTGTCCTCTAGCCATCCCTGCTTAGCCATTTTGCACTTCCTGTCGATCTCATTTTTGAGACGTTTGTATTCCTTTTTGCCTGCTTCATTTACTGCATTTTTATATTTTCTCCTTTCATCAATTAAATTCAATATTTCTTCTGTTACCCAAAGATTTCTATTAGCCCTCGTCTTTTTACCTACTTGATCGTCTGCTGCCTTCACTACTTCATCCCTCAGAGCTACCCATTCTTCTTCTACTGTATCTCTTTCCCCCATTCCTGTCAATTGTTCCCTACTTGATCGTCTGCTGCCTTCACTACTTCATCCCTCAGAGCTACCCATTCTTCTTCTACTGTATTTCTTTCCCCCATTCCTGTCAATTGTTCGCTTATGCTCTCCCTGAAACTCTCTACAACCTCTGGTTTAGTCAGTTTATCCAGGTCCCATCTCCTTAAATTAGCACCTTTTTGCAGTTTCTTCACTCTTAATCTACAGTTCATAACCAATAGATTGTGGTCAGAGTCCACATCTGCCCCTGGAAATGTCTTACAATTTAAAACCTGGTTCCTAAATCTCTGTCTTACCATTATATAATCTATCTGATACCTTTTAGTATCTCCGGGATTCTTCCATGGATACAACCTTCTTTATAATTCTTGAACCAAGTGTTAGCTATGATTAAGTTAAGCTCTGTGCAAAATTCTACCAGACGGCTTCCTCTTTCATTTCTTCCCCCCAATCCATATTCACCTACTATGTTTCCTTCTCTCCCTTTTCCTACTCTCGAATTCCAGTCACCGATGACTATTAAATTTTCGTCTCCCTTCACTACCTGAATAATTTCTTTTATCTCATCATACATTTCATCAATTTCTTCATCATCTGCAGAGCTAGTTGGCATATAAACTTGTACTACTGTAGTAGGCGTGTGCTTTGTGTCTATATTGGCCACAATAATGCGTTCACTATGCTGTTTGTAGTAGCTTACCCGCACTCCTATTTTTTTAATTCATTATTAAACCTACTCCTGCATTACCCCTATTTGATTTTGTATTTATAACCCTGTATTCACCTGACCAAAAGTCTTGTTCCTCCTGTCACCAACTTCACTAATTCCCACTATATCTAACTTTAACCTGTCCATTTCCCTTTTTAAATTTACTAACCTACCTGCCCAATTAAGGAATCTGACATTCCACGCTCCGATCCGTAGAACGCCAGTTTTCTTTCTCCTGATAACGACGTCCTCTTGAGTAGTCTCCGCCCGGAGATCCGAATGGGGGACTATTTTACCTCCGGAATATTTTACCCATGAGGACGCCATTGTCATTTAATCATACAGTAAAGCTGCATGCCCCCGGGAAAAATTACGGCTGTAGTTTCCCCTTGCTTTCAGCCATTCGCAGTACCAGCACAACAAGGCCGTTTTGGTTAATGTTACAAGGCCAGATTAGTCAATCATCCAGACTGTTGCCCCTGCAACTACTGAAAAGGCTGCTGCCCCTCTTCAGGAACCACACGTTTGTCTGGCCTCTCAACAGATACCCCTCCGTTGTGGTTGCACCTACGGTACGGTCATCTGTATCGCTGAGACACGCAAGCCTCCCCACCAACGGCAAGGTCCTTAGCTCAATGAAAAACTACCGTAACGATTCATCATTTCATAACTATTATTGTCATACAGAAAGATGTATAGAAAAGTATTGTTAGCCACTAAATTGTACCAAAATGACAAATTTATAGAAAAAGCTAATAATAAAATAAAATCAGCATGGAAAATCACCAAACAGGAAACTAATAGGAAAAAATTAAAGACAACAAACATGCAGTTGCAACACAATGATACCAAAATAAATGATCCCAAAAAAACTAACAAACTTTGCCTATCAATATTTCAGCAACTTAGCAACCAAACTACAACAGAAGTTCAACAAAACAAAGCATTTACAAACGCTGAACAAAATAGCACACACAATGATACTACGACCAACCACAGCAGAAGAAGTATACAGTGTTGTGGGTAAACTAATACGTAAAAATTCAGCAGACATAGATGAAGTACCTGTGTGCTTACCAAAGGACTGCTTAGACAACATCAAAGACCTTTTAGTGCACATCATCAATAAATCCTTCTCCACAGATTGTTTCTCAGACAGACTAAAGCATGCCAAAAGCCTACCTATATATAAGAAAGGTGACCCAGAAATCATAGAAAATTACAGATGAATCTCTGAGAGGCACCCACTTGCCTTTCTCATACTGTGGCATCAAGCAGTCAGGCCTGCAAGATGGGTGGTTTGCCAAGCGAGTGGATTAGCAACATGAAATTCTCGTATCTTACGATTTTGTTACAAATTATCCTCCTGCATGAATAATACGCAACGGAAACACGCATCTGACTATAGAACTCTGTCTGCACACTACGCACTGGCAATACCACACTTACTTTTTGTCTTTGATTTAACGGCTTTTATACAAATTCGGGACATTATGATAACATACAATTTAATGAAATAGGCCACTAATCTCTTTCTTTTCACTATTCGATTTATTCATTAGCACACAAATTCTACAACCTACGACAATATCATAAGAGAATTTCCATACTACGGTCTCGTAATCTATCTACGACAACTGTGCACTCCCTGGATCGGATGGTGGATCTTTTATTATACCTCACACTTCGCCTCTCACAATCATTCTCCAGAAACATTCCTCCAGATCGAGCGATGCAGAAGGAACAGGCATACCCACAAAATCTTCCGAAACTACCTTGCTACTCCCATGCAAAACACACATATTCAAATTACAAGACATACCCAATACAACAATCTGAAATAATACACAAGAACCGTTACAACTTCATCATTTTCCGCTTTCCCACTTCAATCAATATTTAACCCAGTTTCACTCGACACTGCCCCAATTTGTAATTCCAGTTTCCTACTGTGAACTCTGGAGATAAACGCTCGTCTTCCTGTGCAATGCAAGCCAAGTGGCGTTGCTGGAAAAACGGCCGACTCACCTTGATTTTCTCTCAGAGTTTAAATTCAGCGTCACACGGAAAGATATTTCTTAAATACTTCAATTTATGATACACACGCAATTCTTAAATATATCAGCTTATTGTACACACGCTATTAATTCTCAAATATTTCAGCTTATGGTACACACGATATTAATTCTTAAATATTTCAGCTTATTGTACCCACGCTAGTATCTCAACTTATAACTACACGTGGTCCCTTTGTGACCGTTGGTTTACTATAATCCCTTTAAAATTACCTGCCTCACTTTGTAATTTTCCCCACAAAAGATCCTAGGAAAGAGAAATGATTAGTTCTAACTACTCTTAAGTATTCCACATCCATACCATGCCTCCACGCTTTCATTACGGAGCACAACAAAAAACAGGTCTTCACAGCAGAAGGTTCAGCGCCAGAGTGCCGAGTCTGAAACATGGCCGTCTTTTCGTTCTCTCGCACCTCTCTCGAAGTGGGAGAAGCACCTTGCTACCTTATTGGTCAGCCCCATTTCAGACGCTCAAAGCTCTGGTAACTTCCATCTCTTTGGTCTCACCAAAGGTAGCCAAAGGATCGACTCAAAGATGATCATATATTCCGATTCACTATCTGTGGTTAGCAGACGACCATACATTCATTCATTTACACCACACAGATCTCACCAAACTGGATGTAGGGATTTATGTTGAGGAAGTGCACATGTGATCAATTAAATAAATAAATTGTCATTCTTTCCCACACTGGTATCCGGCTTCGCTGTATTAATTGAAATTATTGAGTTACTTTTACAAAAAAAATGTGTTGTTCTGACAAGAATTTCGTACCTATTCTCAATGTTGGGCGGTACTGTACCCTTTCATCACCGGCTACCCATGCAGAAAAAAATGGCACGGTACTATCCTTGCAATGCGAGGGTAGTTCCGAACATTTTTTTTTAAGAAAACTGTATTAAAACAAACGTAGCAATTCATCAAAATAACCAGGAGGAGACCTTAGCCCCTGGTGACCTCAAATAGACGACCAAATTATATTGTACTCTCCACAATCCGGAGTAACGTACACATACAAATATATAACAATCCACATGACAAATAAAACATCACATCATAGAAATGAAAAAATAATATTGAGATAAAAATTTGCTTTAGTTACTGGGATCTTCGTTATTTTTATGAGTAATCCAAATTTCAATAATTCTAAAACAAATAAAAAAAATACTAATTGTACTCATGAAATTTTAAATAGCTCACCGTCCAAACACAGAGCAAGTAATCTGACATTCATAAATTGCGCTGTAAAAACCCTTACACAGCAAAGTCTAAATACAAAACAAAATCAACAAAAGAAAAAAAATTCGTACACTAGTTACACGTAGAATGTCAGGCTCCATACCATTACTCTAAAATATACCTCAAACCTACAGAGAAATAAAAACTGAGAAGAAAGACAATAAAATATTCCACAAGTTACATACTGGTTACGTAATATAGTTCGTCTAAGACATCATGTCATACCTCATTAACTATCCTCACCTAAGCAATTGCCACAACTACTCGACAGTGAGTTTATCCTATATCCATCAGTACAAATACCTGCTGCTGAGCTAGTCAGTCCATCAACTTTGATCAATACTCGCAATAAATAGTTTATCAATAAGTGCTTGAATCCACCAGTAGCTCTCTTATCTTACTCTACTGTTCATTTCTCTGTTGTCACACATATAGACGACAAGAACTTGCATTTCGACTAGCCTTCGTTACACTTTAATGTGAAATATCACCACTGTGATAATAGAAATAAGTGGCTTCAGTCAAAACACCAACAAGATTATTACTATGCACGACATCAAAATACATCAGTTAATTCCGATATTTGTTGTGCAATGCAAATTCTTCTCCCCTGTGACAACCTTACTGATAAATGCTACAAGGGCCGCTACGTTAGTATTACGCCACTGGCTAATAGTTAAAGCATCATTGTACCAAATATTCTAATACACATGCTACGTGAACTTGATAACCCAGAACAAACCAAAAAACAAACACTAACTATTCTAAACACAATTATTAATAAAATACAATTACGCTTGCTGTCCCTTCAGGAATGAAACATATAAAAAAAACATTTACACAATTACAAATACATTATTCCCTATCTTGCGAGTCACACGGAAACATTTCATTCTGTGATTTTCTTGGGGTCAAAAAGTTGCTGATAGTTTTCCTAGAACCACTGTCTCGGTGTCAAAGCTCTCCCATGGTTACCCGGACGAAAGTCTTTGAGTCACTCAATTCGGCATTTTGAACACGCACTGAACAGTAAACTGTATCTCTCATTAAACACAAACGTCATAGTCACTCTCAGAGTACCATCCACACGAAACTGTTCGTCCAAAAAAATGGCCCTACAACTACTATTACCCACGGTTCTGTCCTTTCAGTTCATGGTGTAATTAAAAGTCGTGAGTTTCAACAAACAGCACTTATTCCCGCGCCAATTCAAGAAATGTCTCATACTACAGACGCAACTGTCAATGTCCCACTCTAGTTTCTTGCCTTCATACAATAATTGTTCACCAAACGACAACTGTCCTCTAAGTATACCAAGTGTCCCACATGCAATTCACAAAGCACACTTAACAAGTCACTGCCAAAAGTTTATGGATCCCACCATTCAGTGGTCAAGACAAAACAAAACAATCGTCCTGTCTGCTACAGACAAAATCTTTTCCACCACTCACAACGTGGAAACACCAGGCCTTCACTTTCCACATTATGGAAAGTCGCAGTCATCTTGTTTCACGGCTCCACAGTCCAGTACAAGTTAATAGCTGCAGGTAAAAAATGCTCGCCGGGCTCTGTCGCGCCCCGTCCATTCAGCAGTAGCGTCGTTGCGCGTGCCGTTGAGCAGAAGAAACCACCCGCTGTTGCCTCCGCGGGATACCTTCCCCAGTCGTAAGGGTGGCGGATCTCATGAATGGCCAGTGATACGTGCGTGTCGCCCCAGGCCGTTGACCTGCTGTAGCGGGCGCGTGGAGTGTACCTCGTCCCGACAATGGAGTGGGGAGTGCCGCGGCTGTGTCGCCTGTCGTCGTGGTGACGTCAGCTCGGCCCGTTAGCGGTATGGGCGTTACGACACCCAATTAGCCAGATCTTCCGTGCATCTCGCAACATTACAAAAGGAAATTCTTACATTAAAATTATACACCCTAGTTTTCTACACAGACAACATACATTTATCTATCCTTTTTCTATAGATAGCCCACACTCGCGCTATTCATTGTACCTGTCGTCCCTCATACAAAACATGAAGGTGTAAAATAAAGAACAAAATGAATAAGAAACAATCTATACAACTCATAATTACAATACAAAATAGTAAACTACTCTAACATCCTATCACAGTGAAAATATTAGAAACTGTTGATTCTCAAGCTACAATATACAATGAACCTTTGTGCTTGTGACAGACTGAAATTAAAATCCCTTGAAAGTGTTCTAACAAAAAAATGAGAAAATAATCTACACAACTCTCAATTACCTACCACAGGTTATTAAATATTAAACTACTTTAACATCCTAACACAATAAACATTTTAGGAACTGGTGACTCTAAATCTACAACATATAATGCACCCTTGTGCTTGTGACAGACTGAAATCAGTATCTCTTCACATATTTTACATTTCATTATATATAGCAACGTTTCTAGGACACGTATGACAGATCCTGACCTGACATTGAGGTTCATCCCAACAAACAATAAAACACAATAATGTTTTAGTTATGGATCGGTAGCATCCCCTTTACCGGAGTGTGCGCATTGATCACACTACTCTACGACTCTCACTCACCAGACATCACATTTTTCCTCTCATTCAATCCATTAACACACTAACAGAATAGGTTTAGAAGTCAGCTAACCTTATCACCACCACACTCACTACAACATACCATACCTTTGCTCCCTTATACTCAACCACATAACACATGAAGCTGTTTCAGAGATAGCATTCCAGTCTCCGAATTCGTCCTTTCACTCTGGCACCTCTCTCCATCGGCTTACCTCTGCATTCACTTTAAGCTAATATCAACCTAGAATCGCGACATTTCATCTAAGAACAAAAAATACACAAATTATTCATCCTGCAAAACAACTGTACACATTATTGGAACCGTTTTGATTAGTTATACTGGTACCAGGCTTCAACAACAACAAAAAATATGTTTGCTAAATAGCATATTTTATGGTAAGAATTAGATCTACGCTTATATTACATCTTACGTCAGTATTTCACAACGTTCACCATCTGGGTCTCATACTCCCTTTACGTCCTTTCACATTGTGCAGTTGTCCTCATCTCTTCATTCGTATTTCGGCTCTCCGTCCGTCCATTACTCCATCATTTCCTGGTCTTCCTTCGCCATTGGCATCAATCTCTATTGCAGCATACACAGGCCTCTCTGTAACATACATCTAAGACATCTCCACATTATTTAATTCTACTCACATTTATTTTACCGCTGTTTCATCACGTCGAATCTCCCTATTATTATTCACACTGCTTCTCGTCGATTCTCTCCTCAAAAATTCACCTTTATCCACTACTATTTATCACGTCGCTTCTCTATCTACCATCTTTATTCACTCATTAATCATCACGTCGTTTCTGCTTGATCCTTATTCATACGACAAAAAACACGTACATACACCACTCTGTCGACTCCTGTTCATGACTCATTTGACCAGTCTATTCCGTCATACTTCCTGACATCCCGCCTGAAAATTCTTACGTTCGATTTTACCCTGCACAACGTTACACACCACAAATAAACACACTGACTATCTACCATAAATTTCCTACCTTAGATCTATCCTTAACTTTTCCATAATTTGATGTTAGAAATGTGATGAAGCCCACGAGATTGTTTTCCCTTGATCGTCTCAATCAGTACAGCATTTTCATGAACAATCCGCCTCACTCTGAATGGTCCACTGTACACCGTAAAGAATTTGCTAGTTAGAAATCTGTGCTTCTTAGATAATCGATGAGTTTTTATTAGAACCTTGTCTCCTACTGCCAATTCGATCTTACGGATCTTTCCTTTCTGCTTCTCCTGCCTATTCTTAGCTGCTTTCTTAATACGCTCTATCGCAACCTTGACAATTTCTGTGTGCCTCTGCTTTCCTGATCGCGGAAAATCTACCAGCTCCCTGACCCGATCTGGTGGTGGTTCATTCTTTAGCACCGTAATTGGTGATAAACCAGTTGCTCCATGTGGTAGCTCATTGAGGATGTCCTGAAAATCTTTGAGAAAAATACTCCAACTTCTGTGTTGCCTATGGCAGTAGATCTTACACAATTTTCCCAGTTCTTTTACTACTCTTTCACTGGGGTTACTTGCAGCATGGTATCGGGATATGAACACCGGTTTTATCCTTCTTCTCTTCAGTGTGGTTAGCCATTGTCTGGATCTATATTGCGGTCCATTGTCAGCAATGAACTTTTCTACAGTCCCTACTTCTCGCAAAAAGTTTTTAACGATCGCTGCTGCTACTGTCCTCCCCGTCGCACGTTTCAATGCGGTAAAAGTCACATACTTTGACACCAATTCCACTGCCACTAAAACATATCTATATCCCTGCACTGACCTAGGTAGCGGGCCAAACAAATCTGTTGCTCCGAATTCCCTCAGTCTACCTGGCACTATCGGAAAAAGCGGTGCTTTGCATGAGATAGTTAATGATTTTGCCTTCTGGCACAATTTGCAACTACCAAGCACGTTCTTGATCCTCCTCTCCATACTAATGAAATAAACTGATTCCCTTAACTTCTTACAGCATTTCCTTGCTCCGTAATGCCCGTAACTTAGGTGCGTGTACCAGATCAACTTGTTGACTATTTCATTTGGTATACACAACACCCAGTCTTGTGTGTTTGGATTTCTACGGTAGAAAAGGACCCCATTCTGAATTGTATAAAAACGTGCTATATTGGCGTCTAAGTTCGCTCTAACTCTGTCCTTCACCATTCTCCATGACGCGTCTTTATCCTGCTCTTTCGCGATATTTGTGAGTACCGTCCCTATGTATTTCTCGAACGGCACGCCCTGCATATACAATATATCATATCTGTTCTCGTTTACCTCCTCATCAAAGCATTGACCATGACCTACTGGGTTCCTTGACAACGCGTCTGCCACTATATTCTGTGGCCCAGGAATATACGTGACCGAAAACTGAAACTCCTGTAAATAGAGTGCCCACCTAGCGAGTCGCCTATGATTAAGTTTGGCCGACATTAGAAACTGTAGTGACTTGTGGTCAGTATAGATTTTAGTATGCCTTCCATACAAATAGTATCTAAACTTACTAAAACCCCATACTATTGCCAAAGCTTCAAGCTCAGTTACCGTGTAATTTCTCTCAGCTTTGCTAAGCACTCGGCTCGCAAATGCAATAGGTTGTTGTATTACTTCTCCTCCTTGCTCTTGCTCTTGGAACAATGTTACCCCAAGTCCACTACGGGAACTGTCCGTGGCCATACAAAATTCTTTCCCTAGGTCTGGATGCCCGAGAAGAGGTGCCGATAGCAGTGCCTTCTTTAACGCCTCATATTCTTCCTGCGCGACAGGGTCCCAATTCCATACCGTTTTCTTTCCAGTCAGCTGACATAGTCTGGGTGTCGCTGCACCCCCAATCTTAATGAACCTCCTGTAAAAATTGATTAATCCTAAATAACCCCGTAGCTGACGTTTTGTTCTCGGTACCGGAAAATCTCTGATTGCTTCGAGTTTGTCTGGATTTGGTCTTATTCCCTCTGGCGTCACAATGTGACCTAGAAACTCGATTTCTTTTCGTCCAAATTCTGATTTTCCCAAATTCACGGTCACCCCATGTCTCTCCAGTGCACCGAGCAATATGCCTAACGTTCTATTGTGGTCTTCCCAGTTTCTTTCTGCTATCAGGACATCATCCACGTACTGTGTTACCTTGTCTTTTATTTCATTAGGAATGACAGTATTTAGCGCTCTGATAAATGCCGCGGATGATACATTTAACCCAAATGGTAGTTTCCGGAATTGATACGATTTTCCGTAGCACAAGAAAGCAGTGTATTTCCTACACCCCCGATCTAACTCCACCTGCCAGAAACTCATTCTCAAATCGACTGAGCTGAGAACTCTGATCCCGTGGAACTTTTGTAGCAATTCGTCAAGTGTCAGCGGCCGATCTGTCTCTGGCTCAATTATCTTATTAATCCTTCTTGCGTCCAACACTAATCTAATTGACCCATCCTTTTTTTCAACACAAACTAAAGGACTGTTGTACGGACTGGATGCTGGTTCGATAATCCCTTGTTGTAGCATGCTTTCGATCTCAGCTTCCACTCTTTCTTTGTACACAACAGGTATCGGGTACACTTGGGCCCTAAACTGTTTGTGTGGCTTGACCTTGAATCTATACACAAAATTTCTTATTGTACCTGCAGCATGTTTAAATACCTTTCTATTCTCGTATAAAATTTTCTGCAATTCCCCGTAGATCGTGGTCCCTCGTAAATGCCAGATTTTCTCCCTGATCTCCTCCTCCAAACATTTATGAATTTCCTTCTTCTCTTGTTCGAACCCCGTATTCTGTGCCTGTCTACCGGACTTTACCGCCAGACATAATGCTAAGTGTGCGTTATCTTTACCATGTAAGCAATCGTCGAATCTTAACGTAATTTCCTCCGAGTCTCGTTTCAACTCCATCGAACCATTCCTCATGTTAATGACTGCTTTATATTGGTTCAAAAAATTAACGCCTAATATCCCTTCAACAGTTAGAGATGACACAATCATGAACACTGTACTAAACCTCTTCGCCTGGCACACGAAGTCTACCTGCGCTTGTAACTTCACCTCAATTCCCTTTCCTATAATTGCCCCTCTCACTGTTGTCCTTTGCAGTGGCAACGTTGGCCATGGTTTTGTAAGGCTACAACACTTAAACACATCTTCCCTCAAAACACTCATTACACTGCCCGTGTCGATGACACAAGGTACGATTATATCATTTATTTCTACGCTAATTATTGGGTGGACTTCACTCCTCACATCTCCTATCTCCTCTAACAGATTCTCCCTTAGTTTTCCGTAATCGATATACCTAATATTTACATCATTAATAGTCCTGGTTTGTACCCGTCTATCAAGTAGTCACCTTCTTGTCCCTCCGTCATTGTGACAATGATTGTCCTGTCGTGAACCCAATAACTGCCTATCCTCTCTTCGCCCATCATTTTCATTTTCCCTTCTTCTTCCATCTCTGTCCCATCTTCTATTTTCCCGGTTTGCTGGTCGATATCCCCATGAATTCTGCCCCCTATTTCCTCGCCATCTTCCATTTCCGTCATTTCTCTGATTCCATGCTCTCCTGTCATTCTGATAGTTTCTACCGTTCCTATCCTCAACTCTGTCTGACCTATGAGTCATGTCGGCGTTCACAATGTTACTCTCATTTCCCAGTTCCTGTAAGAAGTGCTGAAATGACGCAGAATCGTTCAAGCCTCTGCCCGCTATCACTATATCTCTGCGCAATCTCACTGGCAACTTCGTGATACAGATCCTAATGAGCTCCCCAGTTTCGTATGGCACATCCAAATACCTGTTTCGTCTCAGCATTTCCTGATAGCACGACACTGGATCTCTTATACCACCTTCGTTACAATTTGGCATCATCAATATGCTTTGCTTAACCTGGTCCTGCTTACTTTTCGACCAGAATTCATTTAAAAACTTGTCACAAAACATCTTGTAGCTACTACAGTCTTTAATAACCTCCTGCATTTTTGCTCTAGCCTCGTCCCTCAAATGGTTACACACGAACTTCATTTTGAGGAGCGGTCCCCACGATGAAGGTAATGAATCTTGGAACTGAGACAGCCACAGGCATGGATGTTGGTAATTATCAGGATCCGGAAAGCAAGTGTACGTCTGTACCGACACGAAGTGCCTCCTACATTCTTCTTCCGCATCTATGTTTTCCGACCTTGGGCTATACCCAGTTGGGTTTGCCACCTGTTTTATCCGACACAACAGTTCTTCTAACTCTCTGAGTTCGTCATCCTCTTTCTGCCTATTTTCGTTCCCTGAATTTATCTCACTCTCCCTCTGCAGTCTACCTGGTGGTGTTTCACCTTCGCTTCTGCCCGCTAATTGCAACCGTGCTAGTTCTTCCCTATGTTTCCTATTTGTTTCTAATTGTGCCTCTTTAAACTGTAACAGTGATTGTATCTCCTCCTGGTCGGCATAAACCTCTCGCTGCGTACTGTCAGACCC
The DNA here is from genome assembly GCF_023898315.1 of Schistocerca nitens. Taxonomy (NCBI): domain Eukaryota; kingdom Metazoa; phylum Arthropoda; class Insecta; order Orthoptera; family Acrididae; genus Schistocerca; species Schistocerca nitens. The sequence goes on from NC_064617.1 coordinate 635,731,650, forward strand.
TGTTTCGCCTCTTATACTGATCTTTTCTACATCTGCGCTAATCGTATTCATTCTGGCCACTACCACCGCAACTTCATCCCTGTGTTTATTTAGCGCCATTTCCTGCCGTGTGACTTGAGCTTCTACGCTGTCTAATGCCCCTTGTTTATCTGCAAGTAAGTCCCCCACTATCTCTTTGATTCGCTCATCCGGCAACACGTCCCCACGTTTCGTAATATCGCTCTCTATTGCACTTACTCGTACCTCCAAATTATTGGTTTTTTCTTTCACAGCATCACATACTTGCTTTACCGCACCCAGATTCTTCTCCCCTTCATCTAACCGATTATTAACTGCGGACAGACGCTCATCGATAACTGTGTGTAGCTTCCTCATTGCCTCTTTATTTCCCCTATCCATTGTTTCCAATCTCTCCTTAGTCTCCCTATCTCTCTCCTTATTATCTCTATTGATTGCTTCTAATCTTTCGTTATTTGCTTCCAATCCTTTCTTAGTCTCCCTATTCATCGCTTTATTATCTCTACTCATCGCTTCTAATCTTTCATCCATCCTCTGTAAAAACTGCAGTAGCCCATCGTTATCTCCTACTTTCGACGCGCTCACCTCGTTCGCCTGAGAAACCGTTGCTTCGCTAAGGGTAGCTGCACTTTCACTCTCTACCTGACCGAGTCCCTGCTCGCCCGCGTCGTTCGGAAAGGCCCCCGATAGTGAACAAAGCCCCCTGCACAAAGGCTCCCCTTGCAGCGGTCCACTGAACAATACAGCCTCTTCGGAGTGCCTGCCGTCCCCTCTCATTAACTCACGGTCAACACCTACTTCCCGCTGCACTGCTACATTCACGCCAGAATCGTTATTCTCCATGGTGACTATACTTTTAGCCTGCGACCTAGTTACTACGGACATTACGCAAAAAAAAATTATGAAACGATCTTCTAGCCTTGGACGATACAGCAATTAATTACATAAAATAAAATAAAAGATCCTCACCAATCCAGAAAGAAATTGCAAACAAACAAAATTTTACTTCTTAGCGCTATCACAATATATTCCATCAAAAATAAAATAAAAAATTTAACAGCAAACCCCAACAACAAAATATCCTAACAAAAATGATCCTGGCAGGGTCGAAATTATGAGAGGCACCCACTTGCCTTTCTCATACTGTGGCATCAAGCAGTCAGGCCTGCAAGATGGGTGGTTTGCCAAGCGAGTGGATTAGCAACATGAAATTCTCGTATCTTACGATTTTGTTACAAATTATCCTCCTGCATGAATAATACGCAACGGAAACACGCATCTGACTATAGAACTCTGTCTGCACACTACGCACTGGCAATACCACACTTACTTTTTGTCTTTGATTTAACGGCTTTTATACAAATTCGGGACATTATGATAACATACAATTTAATGAAATAGGCCACTAATCTCTTTCTTTTCACTATTCGATTTATTCATTAGCACACAAATTCTACAACCTACGACAATATCATAAGAGAATTTCCATACTACGGTCTCGTAATCTATCTACCACAACTGTGCACTCCCTGGATCGGATGGTGGATCTTTTATTATACCTCACACTTCGCCTCTCACAATCATTCTCCAGAAACATTCCTCCAGATCGAGCGATGCAGAAGGAACAGGCATACCCACAAAATCTTCCGAAACTACCTTGCTACTCCCATGCAAAACACACATATTCAAATTACAAGACATACCCAATACAACAATCTGAAATAATACACAAGAACCGTTACAACTTCATCATTTTCCGCTTTCCCACTTCAATCAATATTTAACCCAGTTTCACTCGACACTGCCCCAATTTGTAATTCCAGTTTCCTACTGTGAACTCTGGAGATAAACGCTCGTCTTCCTGTGCAATGCAAGCCAAGTGGCGTTGCTGGAAAAACGGCCGACTCACCTTGATTTTCTCTCAGAGTTTAAATTCAGCGTCACACGGAAAGATATTTCTTAAATACTTCAATTTATGATACACACGCAATTCTTAAATATATCAGCTTATTGTACACACGCTATTAATTCTCAAATATTTCAGCTTATGGTACACACGATATTAATTCTTAAATATTTCAGCTTATTGTACCCACGCTAGTATCTCAACTTATAACTACACGTGGTCCCTTTGTGACCGTTGGTTTACTATAATCCCTTTAAAATTACCTGCCTCACTTTGTAATTTTCCCCACAAAAGATCCTAGGAAAGAGAAATGATTAGTTCTAACTACTCTTAAGTATTCCACATCCATACCATGCCTCCACGCTTTCATTACGGAGCACAACAAAAAACAGGTCTTCACAGCAGAAGGTTCAGCGCCAGAGTGCCGAGTCTGAAACATGGCCGTCTTTTCGTTCTCTCGCACCTCTCTCGAAGTGGGAGAAGCACCTTGCTACCTTATTGGTCAGCCCCATTTCAGACGCTCAAAGCTCTGGTAACTTTCATCTCTTTGGTCTCACCAAAGGTAGCCAAAGGATCGACTCAAAGATGATCATATATTCCGATTCACTATCTGTGGTTAGCAGACGACCATACATTCATTCATTTACACCACACAGATCTCACCAAACTGGATGTAGGGATTTATGTTGAGGAAGTGCACATGTGATCAATTAAATAAATAAATTGTCATTCTTTCCCACACTGGTATCCGGCTTCGCTGTATTAATTGAAATTATTGAGTTACTTTTACAAAAAAAATGTGTTGTTCTGACAAGAATTTCGTACCTATTCTCAATGTTGGGCGGTACTGTACCCTTTCATCTCGTTACTGTCATCCTTTTCAAAAGTCGTAGAGACCATAATGAAAAGCAGGCTCATGGCGTACTTAACAAAGTTCAATCTTCTGAGTAAAGAGCAATTTGGTTTCCAGACTGGCGAAAGCACAAATTCAGCTGTAGCTCATTTCTCAAATGTTATCTTCGAGGCACTAGACAAAGGAGTCCACATAACGGTGATCTTCCTTGATTTGACCAAATCGTTTGCTACAGTAGACCACACAATTTTGCTAAACAAACTAAATGCACTAGGAGTAAGAGGAGTAACAAATATATGGTTTCATTCATACCTGCAAAACAGGGTCCAACAGGTGGAGATCACTCAAACTAACTCCAGTCGTACCTTTTCATACCTTTGAAACCCAGAATACATCAATATAGGAGTCCCCCAAGGAAGTGTGCTGGGCCCAATCCTCTTTTTAATATACATAGACGATTTTCCACTAAGTGTCAAACATGGTGAACCAGTACTGTTTGCTGATGACAGTAACATCTTAATCAAAGCTGAGTCGCCAAGTGTACTCAATGAAAAAGCTGAGGAAACATTTAGGTATGTATGCCGGTGGATAGAGGCTAATAAAGTAACCCTAAATGTAAAAAACCCCAACAGTATTAGTTTCCACTTAAACAGAAAACCGAACAGTACCAAGCTAAAAGTTAATGACGAGCACATGGAATGTGTACCATCAACAATATTTTTAGGCATGCATGTCGACTCTCAACTAAATTGGACCGAGCACACTGCAGTACTTGCAAAGCGAATAACTTCAGCATGCAATACACTTAGTATAATAAATTCAGTGTGTAGTAGCTCGTGTCCTAGAACTGCATATTTTGCGTCTGTCCAGTCTGTAATTAGTTATGGCATATCCTTCTGGGGATCAACAGAGCAGAACAGACAAACAATATTTAAGTTGCAAAAAAGGGCTTCACGAATCATAACGAAAAGTAGCAATAGATCCCATTGCACTGAGTTATTCAAATATTTGGGTAAAATGACAGTTTCATGTGAATACATTTTGCAGACAGTAATATACATTAAAAAGCACTTTGACCAGTTCTCGATAAACAGTACCATACATGCACATGAAACCAGACACAGACAACACTCACACCTCTACAGGAAAAACAAATCAAAAACTCAAAATAGCATGTTATATAATGGAATTAAATTGTACAACAATCTTCCACAAGGAATCAAAGACATAAGCGAAATAGATAACTTCAGGAAATCGCTAAAAATATCTCTTGGAAAAGTGTATTTATACTGTCAAGGATTACTTGGAATAATGTAAATATATAGTTATATGTAAAAATTATCAACTGTGTCATTAAGTGGTTTAACAATGTATCTTTATGTTACAATATTCATGAATTCCGACTGTGATAATCATAAATTTGTGTACCTATTGTATATACTTATAGTGACAACATCCATACAATCCTGATTGTCTACGGATGGATAAGTAAATAAATAAATCTGATTAAAGTGTTGTCAGATTTCCAATCTTTAACGTCCATTTACAGCCCGTAATATGAGCAGAACGAAATTTTGTGAGAGACGTTACTGTATTGCCAGAGTAAGAGGAATCGCGCTGAGAAGTCCGAGTGCGCGAATTTTTCTTCACCCTGTATATTATAACAATGTACCGCGTGATCAAAAAGTCAGTATAAATTTGAAAACTTAATAAACCACGGACCACGGAATAATGTAGACAGGTAAAAAATGACACACATGCTTGGAATGACATGGGGTTTTATTAGAACAAAAAAAAAAAAAAAACGAAGTATTGCTAGACGCGTGAAAGATCTCTTGCGCGCGTCGTTTGGTGATGATCGTGTGCTCAGCCGCCACTTTCGTCATGTTTGGCCTCCCAGGTCCCCAGACCTCAGTCCGTGCGATTATTGGTTTTGGGGTTACCTGTAGTCGCGAGTGTATCGTGATCGACCGACATCTCTAAGGATGCTGAAAGACAACATCCGACGCCAATGCCTCACCATAACTCCGGACATGCTTTACAATGGTGTTCACAACATTATTCCTCGACTACAGCTATTGTTGAGGAATGATGGTGGACATATTGAGCATTTCCTGTAAAGAACATCATCTTTGCTTTGTCTTACTTTGTAATGCTAATTATTGCTATTCTGATCAGATGAAGCGCCATCTGTCGGACATTTTTTGAACGTTTGTATTTTTTTGGTTCTAATAAAACCCCATGTCATTCCAAGCATGTGTGTCAAGTTGTACCTCTCTATCTACATTATTCCGTGATTTATTCAGTTTTCAAATTCATACTGACTTTTTGATCACTCGGTATGTACGTGTGTGTTTGTGTGTGTGCGTGCGTGCGTGCGCGTTCCACATCTCCTTCTAGACCACTGGTCCGATTTCAACCAAATTTGGTACACTTATCCCTTACTGTCAGGCAACAATTGCTGCTTGGGTAGGAACCACCTGCCTGTCATTGTTCAGGAGATATGACGTGATAAACAATGGGACGCGTGAAAAACTGTCGCGTCGTGCATGACTTTAAATTTGTTACTTCTGTACTACTAACTCTATTCGCAATACGTTACGCAGGCAGTATCCTCATATGCCGCTAAATGCTTCTACATATATATACCGTGGTACCAAGCATAGTTCAGGAGGTATGATGTCTTAACACTGAGATACGTAAAAAACTGAGGCGTTGGGCACGACGTTAAAATGCATTACTTCTTTGCAACTAACTCTATTCGCAACATATTTCGCATGCAGTATCCACATATGCCGCTGAATGTACTTAACCAAATGTATCATTCTACGACACATAGTTCAAGAGGTATGACGTCGTAAACACTGAGACGCGTGAAAAACCGCCGCATCGCGCATTAAGTTTCAATACATTCATTCTTTACTACTAAGACATTCGTTTAGTCGAGACAACTTACGAAAATCCCTGACATCTGGTAGCGCTTTTGACAGCTATCAACTGCGAAATACAACGGCTGTAGGCCGAGACAATAGCGTCTATAGAGCTATGAAGAGGCCTTGTCATAGCGACGTTTGCTACATCTGCGTAGTAGATACCCGAAGCAGCTGCGTCCATTGTGCAGAAACTGTGCGATTCTAACGGAAAATTGCCGAAATGAATATTCGAGTAATGCCGGGTCTGTGAGCTAGTATTAAAATAAAATATCAAACAACACTGTGAGTGCTCAGTTACATTTAATTTTCAGATTTTCTTTTACTTGGTTTCCTCGCAGAGCCTTCATCATTACTGTCCCTCTTCAACAGCCAACAATAATCGGCCATCATACTTTCATTCAATGTTCCCTGCTACCAACTGCCCATCCCATGAACGTCTTGGAGGAAGAGATCTCTCTGCATTTCAGGGAAGTCGTGAATATGTGAGTGTAGGAAGTGGACTTTTGCAGTCATGTTACTATCCAGCTTCTTGAAATTTTCATACATTGTTTTCACAACGTTCGTATACTTTAGGTGTTTTCATTCTATAGGAAGTTTTCAGTGACAGTCCTAATGAAAATCCATGTAACTTCTTCTCTAACTTCCACTTCATTCTCAAATTCGTGATTTTTCATCCATTTGTGGGTTTAAGAATAAGAAAAAACCTCAACTTTCTATTTTTCTTGATTTTTAACTTCCCGTTCCTAATCGACCTACTGGATTGCGTTATAATTGACCTTGATTGGGTATGCCTAATGAAATTTTACAATGAGTAAGGCCATCGCTACCTAAGAAAAACAACACCGGTTAGCTGAAGGAAAGTTCAAAATGGTTCAAATGGCTCTGAGAACTATGGGACTAAACATCTGTGGTCATCAGTCCCATAGAACTTAGAACTACTTAAACCTAACTAACCTAAGGACATCACATACATCCATGCCCGAGGCAGGATTCGAACCTGCGACCGTAGCAGCCGCGCGGTTCCGGACTGAGCGCCTAGAACCGCTAGACCACCGCGGCCGGCGCTGAAGGAAAGTGTACAACAAACCCTTCTGATGATAATTTTGAAATGGGTGGAAATTCAGTGCAATCCCTAACGAACCACACAGGGGGGAAGGGGGGGGGGAGTGTAAAACGTAAGATTTTTAATACAAAAAATATTGATAAGACAAAAAATACTGATTAGCTAAAAAAGAGATAAGTAAACAGTTACCAGTCCATTAGTGCAATGAATCTCCAGAACCTTAAGAAAGGTAATGGCAAAGACATTTAAGCAAATAATCACTGGCGTGGCAACAGAATGCTGTTACGGTTTTCCTCAGCACAACAGTTCACGAGAAAATATATGAATCAGAAAGCACTGAGCTTGCAGTTACTTATACTGAAATATTAATTTTTGAAAGTAAAATTAAATGAAGTTACTGGTTAAATACATGGCTGGATTTAACTAAAGCTTTGTTATGTGAAAAAAAAAAACTACTTTCAGTAACCTCAGTGTAATTTCGAAAAAGGCAAGCAATTTACTTTTGATTATTGAGAGATTTAAGTGAATTTACTTTAAGCACATGAGCAACTGCTTTTACTTTTAATATAACAACAATAAAATGCATACCAAGCTAGCAGAAGTCACTAACTAAGCTAAATACAGAATAATGAAATTGAGCACTTTTAATTTGTGCCGTACCTTTAGTTATTAGTTTTGCCAGTGAAAGTTTACGTTACTATTAGTTATTATTATTCTCGAGTCAGAAACACAAATTTACAGTAGCCACACACATCAATAAAAATGTAGTTACTATTAGTGAATGAAGTTAATAATCAAAATTTCAAATTAATTAAGCTTCTCTTATACAAGGCAAGAGTGAATATTTACTGAGGCGGAAAATTTAGACTGAAACTGGTCATTTGTAAACAAACAAAACTGGCAGTAAATAGTTAATCAGTTTCCAGATTTTTACGACACTCGGTAACTGCATGGAATGGAAAAGGACCCTGCTTGGTAATAACGTCTGAGGACAATGATAACACAGCTGCCCAACACGTTTTACTGTTGCAAGTTATTATTCAAGTTAGTCATACTTTGTGAAAGAAATGTCACTGGGTAATACCTCGACAAAGTTGGTTATACTTTGTCACTTAACGTTCTCACGATGCTGTAGGTGTGCAGACGACGAAGAGTGTAGCCGACGACGAAGCTGAGCTGCCGCTGTTGCTGCTGTTGGTGGCTGAGAACTCCGAGTCGTCTCCAGAGTCACGGATAATCACGGGACAGGCAATACTTAGAACTGTAGCTTCCTCCGCCTGTCCACTCCTACAGTGAGTGCTCTCAATACTCGCGGGTAAACGAGTTAGGCGTGCCTACACTGGCGCGAGCACAGCTGCACATCGCGTCTGCGGGAGCGCCCAACGAACACCTCCGCACTCTTTCGAGACTCAACCTGCTCTACTTCCTAACTCTCGCAGCGCGACGAGATTCTCCATACGCAAAGATAAACAACGGCACGGCTACTGCCATTTCATCTTTGCTACATATACATTAAAAATAAAGTTCCCTTGGCTAGTACCCAGCAATTTACAGTATTTACACTATAATTAAAATCCCAGACTGATACAGGTATGTTAATAGAAAAGCAGTTGTGGAAGCACAACTTCTTCATCAAGCTCAATTCCGTGTATTGCGACGGAAGCAGTATTTTTTAGCGTCTGCAAACGGACCATGCAAGATATTTTTAGTTACAGTCTCCAATTTGCCAAACGTTACAGTTCAGTGCTTGTGCTTCACTCAGCTACCCCACTCATATGAAAGGCAGGCCATTTTCGTCTTCTCAACTTCCTGTCCAAATAATATTCTGTAGGTAAAACTAAACTAATCTTTATTGCATTAAGAAAGAAGTATAGTGACAGAAGAAAATTAACAACAATTTTAAAATAACCATTAAATAGTTAATTGAAAACTCGTATACATTTTCAACCACCTGGTACCATACAGATTGGCGTTATCGACAATCATTGTATTCTGTAATCTGTCCTGCATATTTTAATCTTCGCACATACCAGTTTTATCGTTCACTGATTTGTCCAGTGCTAATACAACTATCCATGTATCAGTCGAGCACGATTTTATTGCTCTTGGGAGTCAGGGCGTTTTGGTCAGCTCATCACCTGTTTTTATCATCATATTTCACGAAGACACGCTGAATCAGAAAATGTTCAAATGTATGTGAATTCCTAAGGGACGAAACTGCTTAGGTCATCGGTCCCTAGACTTACAAACTACTTAAACTGCCTTATGTTAAGAATAACACACACACCCATGCCCGAGGGAGGACTCGAACCTTCGGCAGGGGGGGGGGGGGGCGCAATCCATGACATGGCGCCTCAAACCACATGGTCAATCCGCGCAGCCACACTGAATTATATGTGCATGCACAACTGACTTGAGATCTTTACTGCAACATCAATGCGTGTTTTTGATAGCGGCCACGGGAGGCCAAGTGCAATAATACTGCAGTGGGGTAGTATATAGCAGAAGTTATTGTATTAACTTTAAGAGAGCTGAAGTCGAATATAAACAGTCTATTGAAGCAATCAATCATTTTTGAAATCATGGTTACACTGATTATAAAATATTCATGAATAATGTTTTTCGAATGATTACACACATATGATACACCAGTCTGCCAATGAAATAAAGTACCACTTGGTTAAATGTAAATGTTACTTCATTTTAGTTTCCTTACACGGTACAATTTTTTTCACGCTGCATAGGACATAACATTGTTCAATGTTGCCACATCAATCTTGATTATTGAAATTAAAAAGATTTAAAACATCCTAAAGTGTAAAAGTTACAACACGAATTTTAAAAAGTCCTAATGTAGCGGCGCCACCGTTTAGGAGCACGAGTTACAGCCAGGTGCTGGCTGGATTGCAGTAAGTTACTCATACCAGCAGTTGCGAAGGCAAATAGAGGCCACAGGGGCATAGAACTGCCCGAGAAGGCACACACAGCAGTTTGCATGGCGCAAGTCACAGGCAGAAGGGGGCCACTGGCCAGCCTAGCATGTTATGCTTATGTGACTCGGAGCGGCGTGTTAACGAAACAGACAATCGCAGCTGAGTATAAATAGGTGTTGTTTTCTAACGAGAGTCATTCAAGTGTGGCAGCTCTCCTGGGCGGCGAGGCGTATCACACCAACTGGCTACACGCAGCAACAGATGGGGCGCCAGCTTCCCAGTCCACAGCAGGTCATTAGTTCGACCCTCTGAAGCCGACGCATGGTCCACAGCCAGCCAGCAGTGGGCCACTCTTCGGCCCGCTACCGCAAGCAGTTGTCTCAGCTCCCGCCACACACCGGAGAAATCCCGAGGCGACGCTGGATTGCAGGCGCTTGTTGGCACCACGACTCGGGCCATTCCAGCGAGGACGCAGGGCGCGAGCATCTGGCAGTTATCAGCTGGCCGCGCGGTGGCTCCTGGCTACCAGCGCTGAGGCGACGGGGGCAGAGACCGCTGAGTCGGCAGCCGGCGCATCCTGACGTAATCAGAACTCTGCAGCTGGCCAAGTCTGGCAAGACACAGCATTGGATTGCACAGGCTATTGGGATGCTACCTCAGCACTGCGGGGCCTGTGATGCGGACCGAGGTTAATGGAGCATTGTAGTGGAAACAAATAAATCATTTGGAAAGTTCTCAACAAGTTTTAATACGGCATCTCCTGGCACCCACCCACTACATTTGGTGTCTGATACCACAACACTAAGCTGTAATATGGTTATTTATTAAGACCGAAATTTTATGGAACAATTTCCTTCTGACGGAAGGCATACGAAATCCTTACATTCAAAGCACGTCACTTGTGTTCAGACAAATTTCGGGCTCTCAGCTGGTCGTGGTTCAGTGCATTCCACGTGGTTTCATTCAACTGGGCACTGTGAGACATTGTAATCTGAGCCGTCAAAGACTGACGAAGGCGCCCTATGTTCCACTATATATGGCGTGCTGTAAGTATTCCGCACATGCGTCAAAATCGAGTTAACAGATGGACCACAGTACCCAGCGGCAGCGCCCTCTCTCATACGCCGGCGTATGGGGGGGGGGGGGGGGGTTGTTTTTGCTTATTCTTGAAAAAAAAAACAAAAAACAGCGCAATGGATAACGCATCTTGCCAACATCAAAAAGTAAATAAGTTTACACACAACAATGTTAAATATTAACTCTCTGAAAGAACATTAATCTTAAGCACAATATTATGAAACTTTAATTGGAAGTTTCTTTACATTTATCCTAAGCACAATAATATGAAAGTTTAATTGGACGTTTCTTTACAAAATTGCTCCTTCACATATGTTATGATGTTGGTCAGAACTACGAAAATCGTCCGATTCTGGTTCAAAGTTCGGTACTATTTAGGATGGATCTTTAGTCAAGTGACAAATTTGAGCACAAGATTACCCAAGGCTGCTCAAGTTTACAGTACACGCAAGCTGGTGAACCAACAAAGTTTAGGCCTCTGCACTTGGTATTTACCTTAAGCTGTGACGTACTGCTGTCTGCAAGGCCATTCTCTCCCACTGAAATTCCTACAAAACTAATCTGGCCTTTGCTGAACTTTCAGCAGAAACTTACCCTATGTTTCTCTTTATGCGAGTAAACATGTGCTCAGCGCTAGTGTTATTATGTGGCGATATACACGCGCATGGTTGGAGCCGCATGCATATTATAGTGCCCTCTCACTTCTCGCAAGAACAATTAACTAATTTGGCTGGTTCGTTTCTCCACAGTTGGAGCTAAACGTTGCTACAACTAATTTTAGCTGTAGTGCAGCCGCTGTGAACGCAGTGTCCACACCAATTTCTTCCCTGCATCGTATGGAGCATTAAGCGCTCCGTTCTGCACTTGACGCCAGTTCAGAGAAGAGTCTCCTACAAAATTTCTCTCTTGTCATACTCATGGCAGAATCTTATTTTGTAGGAACACCCTCTACCAATCGCAACATCCCTTCTATCAAACTGTGTCGAAACTTCAGTAGTTTTCTCCTTCCTAGTGAGTTTCCGCCAGCCGGACATTTTGTGCCCGTTCTAGACGCCTAAAGTACATTGACCTTTCCGTGTGTCACACTCGCTGGACGAAATGCAGTTTTCTAAAGCTTCTTTCTGCTCTTGTACCGATGCCCTCGCTACAGGTGGCTCTCCAGCTTGAATCACCTGGCCCGGGCTCGCTGTCCTGCTTCCTGCCACCCCTTTAAATGGTTGCTGGCGTAACTCCCACAGTGCGGTTTCGCTACACTGTTGTGGAGCTGGCTTTTGAAAACTAAAAGCGACTCGACTCGCGTTCCCTGTTCTACCTTCCGCTCAAAGACATGCATTGTATAGGAATGGTGTGTTAATTACCGTTGATTGGCTGTCATCCCTTTTTGCATTACATATTGATAGGCAAATGTTCTCATAACTGTCGATTTACGTTAGGTGTCATCTTCACCTTCTCCTTGCGATTTGTAAAGGTCTCATGTGAGGTGCGAATCTGACCATTTATTCTGTCACCTTACACCGGCACACACTGTCCTCTCCAATTTGAGCGAACCGTGGAGATGATTGGATTCCAGGATTCTCCAGCTGGTAGTCGCTGATGCAGATTTTTCTCCAGGCGTACGTTGCAAAAGGCGGGTGCAGAGTTGATGTTCAATGCTGCGCTCTTCCACGGTGCGCGGGATCTGACGAATATAAACCATACCACATTGTCAAGGTATTTTGTAAAATGCGGACTTCTACAGACAAAATATCCTTCACTTATCGCAGATGGTCAGCAATATTAGGTAGTGGGCGGAAAACCACTTTCACCTGAAATTTACGGAGGTTTCTTGCTACCTTAAACGAAATGTTGCCATGAAAAGGAACAAAAACTAAAGATTTTGCTGGCATGTTCTTTTTCCACTTTCTGGTCCTTTGTTTTATGCGATCTTGCAATCATTCTTTCCATGCGCCGTTCAACGATGGAACAGGAATGTGGGAGAAGGATAGTGCAGCGTGAGGTACCCTTTGCCACACACCGTAAGGTGACTTGCGGACTATTGATGTAGATGCAGTAGATGAAGATGCAGTATGGGTTAGTGAAGTGGAAATAAGCAAGGATCACCGTCAAAAATATATAGGGTAATACCAACCCCAGCAGGGAACATTGCAACTGGAATTGGATTCGTCATCAATAAGAAGGTTGGGAAGAGAGGGGAATAGTGTGAACAGTTCAGTGACAAGAGTCGTTTTCATCAGGATCGGCAGCTAACCGACGTCATCATCAATAGCTCAGGCACAAGTGTCGATGTCAAAAGCAGAATGTGATAGACAGAGAGAATGTATGTGAGGATATTGAATGGGTAATTCAGTATGTAAAGAGAGGTAAAAATCTAATAATTAAGGGGGGTGGGGTGGAACGCGACTGTAGAGGAAGGACTAGAAGAAAGAAATACGGAAAAATGTGGGCCTGGCAGTAGAAATGAGAGAGGAGAAAGACTAATGGAATTCTGCAATATTTTCGGCTAGTAATAAGGAATACTCTGTTCAAGAATCACTAGAGAAGGAACTATGTAAGGGAAAGGCTCGGAGACATAGAAAGATTTCAGCTGCACTACATCATGGGCCGGCAGTGATTTCGGGATCAGCTGTTGTTGTATTTCAAGGCATAGGAGCAGATATAGACTCAGATCACGATTTAGTAATAGTGAAGAACAGATTGAAGTTTAAGACAATCGATCAGAAGAATCACTGTGGAAAAAAATTGTACGGATTAAAAAGGGTATAAGACAGTCTTTCGCTCCTGCTGTTCAGTGGGTACGTCGAAGAATCAGTGACCGAAATAAAAGAAAGGTTCAAGTGGGATTAAAATTCAGCACTAAAGGACATCACTCATAAGATTCCCCGGTGACATTCCTATTCTCATTGAAAGTGAGGAAGAATTGCAGGATCTGTTAAATGGAATGAACAATCCAATGAGCGCACGCTATGATTTAAGACATACCCAAAGAAAGACGAAAGTAATGAGGAGTAGCAGAAATGTGGTTGACGATGACATAAATACTACAATTAGAGAGCAAGAACTAGGTGAAGTAAAAATTCTGCTACCTTTGAAGCAAAATAGCACTCCATGGACGGAACATGGAGGACATAAGAAAAAAAAAATGCAGACTGGTACAAGGATTCCTGTGGAAACACCGTAAATGAAGATAATCAAAGCGTTTGAGATGTAATGCTATAGAAGGATGTTGAAAATTATATGTACTGATAAGATAAGAAATAAGGAGACTCTCTACAGAATGGGCAAGGAGAGGAATATATGGAAAATACTGACAAGAAGAGGGGACAGGACAATAGGACAGGTGTTAAGCCATCAGGAAATAACCTCCATGGTACTTGAAGGAGCTGTAGAGGGTGAAAACTGTAGAGCAAGGCAGGGATTGGAGTATATCCAACAAATAGTTGAGTACGCTGAGTTCAAGTGCTACTATCAGATGAAGAGGAGATTAATTCGTGGTGTGCCGCATAAAACTAGTGACAAGCCTGGTGACACAAAAAAGGGGAAAAAAACTAGCACAGCACATAGGTTCCTCGATATGCTTATAAGTGATTATAAGTAATTTGGAGGGAAAATAAAAACAGGCACACCATTGTTGTTTTGAAAATTATCGCTGTGATAGGTCTTGTTTATAATTTCATAATCTTCATGCGTTAGGCACCTCGACCTGTTGAGAAATACAGACTATGAAACAGCTTTATGCAAAAGAATGAAGTACAGAGACAATAGTAACGGCATGTGTGAGGTAAGTCGAAAGGTACAGATCAGTGATTGCTATTTAAACTCGATGTCGAGCTGCAGCAACATGAGTATGTCGCACATAGATCATCATTATTAGTTTCTTACCTAACTGCAACGTGACGGCAAGAAATGTCAGTAAATTGCAAAGGAAAATAATTTTCGTTTCTTCGTCCACATGAATTTACAATAGTGGCAAAGAACAAAATTAGCTGTTACAAGGACGTGCTGAAAATTAATGCCTCCGTATTTCAATGTGAACACTCTTACAGCTTTTTAAGCAAAACAAACTTTATTAACAGTCTGCATCTTTATTCTTCATTTCTATATATTTATTTCTCTGCATAGTCATCCTGGCAAAGAAACACATTTCTCCCAATAACAGAGCAGTTTGTTGATACCGTCACTGTAGAATATTTGACTTTGTTGATGGAGCCACAAGCTTACACCACTTCGTCACTATCAAAGTGAAGTCCTCGATGGTATTCCGTAAGTTTTGGAAACAAACGAAAATCGAATGGGACCAAGTCGGGATTGCATGGAGGATAATCGATGACAATAAACGCAAGGATTGTTGCAGATGTCGTAGCGCTAGTGCATAGTTTGGCTTTTTCATGCTGAAAAAAAAGGTGCTCCAAGTATAGACGAACTCTTCGAATTCTAAGCTCGATCACAGCACACTGTTTCAAACACAACAACATATCATAACATGAGTGGTGGCGCCATCTAAGCGCTCTATATAAGCGGGACCTCCAGCGCCTAGCAGCCAGTCGCCGACTCACCTCAGATGATGTTGCCCGCAGTAGGCAACGAAACGTCAGGAAGGAGAAGCAGTTTTATATATGGACCACGGCAATTCAGCCTGGAAGTTTTAATTAATTACAGCGACATAGTTACACAGTGTCATGTTACATGCTACATTCGGAGCCCTCTAGCGACAGAGAGCTGTAAATATATAAACATGACGAACAAAGATGTAGAATGTTGATAAAGTTTGATTTAATACGCTTTGAGAGTTTTCACATAAAAAATCGGAGGCATTACTTTTCAGCAGGCCATCGTATATAGTCGTTTTGTTGCTGACGAAAAGTATAGTTGCCAGTGTTGTATTGTTTCGTTTCATTATTGCACCGTTGCAGTTGTGAAGTCATGGCTGATAAGAGGGGACGAATTGATACTATTTAGCAACAATCAGTAGTTTACACTGATGATCCAAAACATAATGACTACCTGCTTAATATCTTGTTTTTCGTCTTTGGAACGAAATACAGGGTGATTCAAAAATAATACCACAACTTTAAAAATGTGTATTTAATGAAAGAAACATAAATATAACCTTCTGTTATACATCATTACAAAGAGTATTTAAAAAGGTTTTTTTTCACTCAAAAACAAGTTCAGAGGTGTTCAATATGGCCCCCTCCAGACACACGAGCAATATCAACCCGATACTCCAACTCGTTCCACACTCTCTGTAGCATATCAGGCGTAACAGTTTGGATAGCTGCTGTTATTTCTCGTTTCAAATCATCAATGGTGGCTGGGAGAGGTGGCCGAAACACCATATCCTTAACATACCCCTATAAGAAAAAATCGCAGGGGGTAAGATCAGGGCTTCTTGGAGGCCAGTGATGAAGTGCTCTGTCACGGGCTGCCTGGCGGCCGATCCATCGCCTCGGGTAGTTGACGTTCAGGTTTCATAACTAACCTTTTTCGTAGGACTCTCCATACGGTTGATGTGGAATTTGCAGCTCTCTGCTAGCTCTGCGAGTCGATTTTCCTGGGCTGCGAACAAATGCTTGCTGGATGCGTGCTACATTTTCATCACTCGTTCTCGGCCGTCCAGAACTTTTCCCTTTGCACAAACACCCATTCTCTGTAAACTGTTTATACCAACGTTTAATACACCACCTATCAGGAGGTTTAACACCATACTTCGTTCGAAATGCACGCTGAACAACTGTCGTCGATTCACTTCTGCCGTACTCAATAACACAAAAAGCTTTCTGTTGAGCAGTCGCCATCTTAGCATCAACTGACGCTGACGCCTAGTCAACAGGGCCTCAAGCGAACAAATGTACAACTAAATGAAACTTTATAGCTCCCTTAATTCGCCGACAGATAGTGCTTAGCTCTGCCTTTTGTCGTTGCAGAGTTTTGAATTCCTAAAGTTGTGGTATTCTTTTTGAATCACCCTGTATATCACTGATCCTGAGTATCAGGGGTCCGACAGTTGTCGGCAGATTTGTGGAGATTTGTGGAATAAGATGTCTATGCAAAGGTCATGTAATTCCGTAAATAACTGCCCGCTGATTTGCGTAGGCGGTGGTGGCGCCTGACAACGACCCAGGTGGGTTCCATAGAATTTACATCAGGCATACTTGGTCGCCGATACATCAACGGGAGTTCACTGTAATGATACTCAAACCACTGTTATGGCTTCGAGACACGGACGTTTACACTGCTGAAAGATGACATCGCCATCGGGGAAGATATCGAACGTAATGGATGCAGGTGGCTCGCAGCGATCAGCGTGTCTTCTGTTACTACCACAGCACTCAAGCAAGCGGAGGAGAATGTCTCCCATAGCTTAATGCTGCCTCCGCCAGCCTGAGTACGTGGTGCGCTGCACTTCCCGAGCAGCCGTTCACCTTGACGGTGTTTGTGGAGAGCACCAGCGACGTAGTGTAGCAAAAACGTGACTCACCAGAAGAGCCAACACTTTTCCATTGATGGTCCCGTGCCCACTGCCATCGTAACTGCCGATGTCGTTGGGTCAACATGTGAAAATGTAGGGGTTGTCTGCTGCGGAGTTCAACAATGTACGATGAATGGTGTGCGCCGGCCGCTGGTGGCCGAGCGGTTCTAGGCGCTACAGCCTGGAACCGCGCGACCGCTACGGTCGCAGGTTCGAATCCTGCCTCGGGCATGGATGTGTGTGATGTCCTTAGGTTAGTTAGGTTTAAGTAGTTCTAAGTTCTAGGGGACTGATGACCTCAGCAATTAAGTCCCATAGTGCTCAGAGCCATTTGCACCATTTTTGAATGGTGTGCACCTGCAGTGTGCTCTTTCGGCAGAGATGTCACAGACTAATATCTATCCTACATTACAGAGCAGACAAGCATCCGAACACTACGTTCTGTGAAGAGTCGTGGACATCCAACCATTTAGCGCCTAGTGGTAGTTTCACTATCCTTCTCCCTTTTTCCGTAGACGCTCACTGCAGTATCAAGTGAACATTCGAGCAGGTTCGCCGTTTTCGAGATACTCGTTCATGGGCTCTGATTAATAATAACCTTCCCTTTGTGGAAGTCGCTTATGTCAATGGATTTCCCCATTTGCATCCCTTATCTTCGCCTGGGCGATCCCCCGTCCGTGTCTGCTCCGCTTACGTACTTTTGTTACCGCGTCACGTCCCCGCTTCGCCAGGAGGTGGCATCCAACATCACGCTGGGCGGTGGTCATAATGTTTTGGCTGATCACTATATGTGTGAGTTCGCGAATGTCCACAGGCAGAGGAATGTGTGAGAGAGATAACGATTGCGTTTAGAGGTAGCTTCACCACGGCTCCCACCTCGGCAAGGAACTCTCTGTGATTGGGAGGAACGTGCTTTTGTTTTAGGCAAGATCAAAGAAAGGACGCGTAATAGACGTGAGAATGACATTATTAACATTCCACATATTTATTCACATTGTCTACGTACATAAACGGAAAATAATGGCACACAAAAAATAATTAATGTAGCGTAATGAAATACCTGGAATGCACTTGACTAGGTAACACATTTAACGGGCCATCCGCAGTGGCCGAGCGGTTCTAGGCGCTTCTGTCTTGAACGGTGCGACCGCTACGGTCGCAGGTTCGAATCCTGCCTCGGACATGATGTGTGAAGTGCTTAGGTTAGTTAGGTTTAAGTAGTTCTAAGTTCTAGGGGACTGGTGACCTAAGCTGTTAAGTCCCATAGTGCTCACAGCCATTTGAACCATTTTTGAGCACATTTAACTGATTAACATTGCAAGATCACAGGGTAATATAAACGGGAGATAAGCGATTGCAAATGTGAAATGCTGGTACATTAATAATCGGTGTAACCGCCAGAATGTTGAATGCAAGCACTCAAACGCGCATGCATTATGTTGTACAGTTGCCGGATGTCAGTTTCTGGGATGGAAAAAATGGTTCAAATGGCTCTGAGCACTATGGGACTTAACTGCTGTGGTCATGAGTCCCCCAGAACTTGGAACTACTTAAACCTAACTAACCTAAGGACATCACACACATCCATGCCCGAGGCAGGATTCGAACCTGCGACTGTAGCGGTCGCGCGGTTCCAGACTGTAGCGCCTAGAACCGCTCGGCCACACCGGCCGGCAATGATTGCTGATAACGTAACGTTAACTTCATTGTGCACATCCGTATCAGTTCCCCATCACTGTATGGATTATCTAAACACTGATTTTTCTTTGTCATATCTTCGAAAAATCTAACGGGTTTCTTTTCTCCGGAATTTTCGAACAACTCTTTCTGCAGCATCTCATACTTTATTCTGTTTTGTGTTTCTGTGGACCAGTACCGCTCCAAGAAGTAGCCGGACGACCTCAGAAGATGTCTCCCGCAGATGGAGACGAAACGTCAGGTGGAAATTTTATACATCGACCACGGCCTCTCAGTCCGGAAGTTTCAACTGAAGACAACACCGGCCGTGATCTGTAATTGTTCGCTGTGTCACTGTGACGCTAATCCTACTCAAATTGTTGCTGCATTTGTAGTATGATGCGCCAGAGCCGTAAGATGAACACGATGGTCTTCCCTCTCGATAGTGCCACGTGGCCATCCGGAGCCCGGTCTTCTTGCGATCCTACATTCTCGTGATCATTGCTGCCAGCAATCATGTACAGTGGCCACATTCGTGCCAAGTATTTCTGCAGTATCGCAGAAGGAACATCCAGCGTCACGTAGCCCTATTACACCACCTCGTTCAAACTCAATGAAGTGCTGATCATGGCGTCTTTGTCGCCTTAAAGGTATTCTTGACTAACATCAACTCACCACGTTCAATCTCGAAGGTAAGTACCATTTTTGACCGTTGTAGCGTGTATTTGAAGCAAATCTTATTTGAATCCTTATAGTGGCGCTACTAGCGCCACTCTTATGCCACTGGCGCGAAGCTGGAATGGACATAATCTTTCAGATGTTGAAACACACCTATCAGCTTTCGTTTTTGTCGTACAACTTCTTCTTGGTGTTGCGTTTTAGCTTCCTGCCGCTGGGGGAGGGGGGGGGGGGGGGCGGGAGCTCCAAATTGTAGCATGTAACATGGCCGTGTTAACGTAATTATGTCGGTGCGTGAAAACAGCGAGCCTTAATCGATTTTAGAATTCGAGGAGTTCATCCGCACCCTTTCCTTCAGCATGCAAGCGCCAGACCACACACGAGCGCTGCGACATCTGCAGCAGACCGACGCCTTGCGTTCACTGTCATCCACCGTCCTCCATAAAGCCCCGACTTGGCCCCATCCGATTTTCATCTATTTCCAAAAAATTAAAGAACCCCATCAAGAAGTTCAATTTGATAGTGATGAAGTGGTGCAAACAGACGTGAGGTTATGGCTCGTTCAATAAAGTGAAACATTCTACAGTGACGGCATCAACAAACTCGTCCCTCTCTGGGAGAAATGTGTTCGTCGCTAGGGTGATTATGTTGGGAAATAAATATGTTCACATGAAGAAAAAAGATGTAGGAAGCTAATAAATTTTTTTCATTTAAACAGCTTTAAATGTTTTCACATAAAAAGTCGGAGGCATTACGTGTCAACACGCTCTAATACGAAACTAGTGGAAAAAACGTTAACAGTATTTACCTGATCATTTTGAAAGTCAGGTGTGATCTGGATGTTGATAGGCTGATTAAGAGATAGATTGTACCTTATTTATTTCAAGTTTCTGCTACCAGTCACTTTTTATTTTATTTTATGCTTAATCTAACATAATGCAACGCGTTTCGAACATGTTCTGTTCGGTTTCAAGCGTTAATACAAACATACGTACATACATAGAGAAATGTTAGTTAAAATTTGTCCATTGTTTTTTAATTTTTTAATGTAGCTGCTGGTGTGGCATTTGGGGGGAAGGAGTGGGGCAGTGTATATCTAATCGAAATCAGTGATGTCTTCTGCTGGCTTTCTTCTTTGTTGTTGGCTATGTATATTACAGCCTGTATCGAATGTAGATAGATTTGCTTCAGTTATGTGTTACGGAAATAGTGTGAAAGGTTTTTATATGACAGTTGATCACTTACAATTTCATCCTCTTCCTGCTTCACTTGCATCACATTAAAGACACAGGCCACCCTTTGAAAATCGAAGACAACCTCGAAATTTTACACAAAATAGGAAAAAGTAAAAGAATGGATTTCATGGAAGATATGAAAATTTTCATACATAACACAAAGCATGGAGATAACATTCTTAATGAAATAACCGTATTCAAAAACTCAAAATTCTTCAACAGTCTTAAGCCAGTTGTAACTCAATAGATTCAAGAAATGTCAACGTAAATAATTGACTAGAACCAAGAATATCGATACAAAACTTCCAATATCGATACAGACTCACATGCTACGGTCCGCCATCTTGTGTTGTGTGTATAACATCGAAGCAATTTATGCAGTGGAAATCAGTGACAAAATATAATGTGCAATAGTGTAATGTCAGTCAACAGCTCCGCCAGTGATGCAAGTGAAGCAGCAAGAGGATAAATTGTAAGTGATCAACTGTCATATAAAAACCTTTCACACTATTTCCGTAACACATAACTGAAGCAAATCTATCTACATCCAATACAGGCTGTAATATACGTAGTCAACAACAAAGAAGAAAACCAGCACAAGACATCACTGATTTCGATTTCTAGATATATACTGCCCCACTCCTTCCCCCCAAATGCCACACCAGCAGCTATATTAAAAAATTAAAAAACAATGGACAAAGTGTTCTAGTTTAAGATTGTTTATTTTTAAGTAACATTAAGTATATAGTAACATTAAGTATGTATTAACGCTTGAAAATGAACAGAACATGTTCGAAACGCGTTGCATTATGTTAGATTAAGCATAAAATAAAATAAAAAGTGACTGGTAGCAGAAGCTTGAAATAAATAATTATCCCACACAGTCACTGTCCACAAACATAGCCATTATGGCTGAAAGTAATTACGATTGTACCTTATTTCACTTATACTTTTCGTATGCCTTTAGTTGTAGTACAAAACAATGTCATGAGGTGCAGAAGTAGTTGGGAAATTAGGTATTGTATAGGTAAACGTGTAATTCGTAAAATAAAGAGTCACACGCAATACAGATATCTCTTCAACGGAGTTCACACTGTTTGTTTAGGGGCGGCAATACGTACCATAAAAATTACGTATGAACAAGCCAAAACTCATTAGTCACGTACTAATTCAGCATGCGTAAGTGGACATATTTCTCAGTCTAAAGCGAAGTACATTTCACATATTTGTAGTCCTTTACGATGCATTGCTCGCTAACATTCACGTTTGCTACTTATTATCATAGAAACACTTACTGAAAATGTGATAGTGGGTGTTTCTCAACGTGACACTAAATATTGAGTTTTTTGGAATACGATCTGTTGTTTCGGTGCATGTTGTCTATTTTGAAACAGAGATAAATGAATAAGGTAAAAGGCAACAGGTTTTGATAACAGTGTTCCAAGTATTTGCTGATTTACAGCAGTATGTACACAGTAAATCTGCCTTTACAAATCTAGTAAGGTAGTCATCATTTCTGTTACCATTCTAAACGACAAACTGAAAACATCGATTTTAATATTCTCAACTCATATGGAGGAAGGAGCTATTCTGGTTATGAGAATGATGAAGCATTACTGTATTGTACTGATCTGATAATTTCCAACTTCAGACACCGTTCATATAGTTTATAACCAACAATTAATAATTCTTAAATATGTAGAAGCCGATAGAATCTTTTCTTTTAGGTATACAGCATGGCGGTCGCTGCAAACGACGGGTACACCGAAGATATTTCCAAAGAGAGCAGAGTTCTTCATCAAGGTAGTTTAGAGAAGCCTGATTCAGATTAACAGATAAGATATGAAATAATATAGTCTTTTTTGCATAGTTGGAACATGAAAACAGGGTGGAAAGTAACAAGATATCGACAGTAGTTTTCTGGGACAAAGCAGAGTTTCAAAGCAATATTTCGAAACGGCTTGGAATGACGAGAGACAAAAGATATCAGAATGCTCAAAGTCTTTGAAAGGAGAAAAGATGAGATGTGTAATTTTTAAAAACCTTCCAGTTAATATGTTCTTACGAGAATCCTGCGGAATATTCCCGATTTTTTACCATGTCCTCTGCTTCTGTCAACGTGCAGGCCAATACATCATTGTATTTTCCTCTCCAATGACGTACAGTCAAGATGGACGAATCGTTTTGTAATTTTGCAGAAGCTGCATTACAGTTAAGACTGGCGACAGTTCAAAATAATACAGGCTTGTAATCAGTGCGATGTATTTAAGTGTTAGGAAATATCACAGTTTATGATGAATATTCTCTTTCTATGTTGTAATATCTGTAAAGTAATTTTTTTTCGCGTTGAATGTGCAACGGGATACTTCGAATTATATGGCGTGTCGTATAGTACGAATTTTGCTAAGGTATTTCTTCCACACAAGTTTGTCTAAGTTAATCAATCACCCTAGTACTGGATTTTGGATTTGCTCGTTGCATTACTTTATTCTTTCTTTCCGGTCTCTTACTTACGTAAAACCGAAGAAATACTCAAAAATTCGTCGAAATGTGTCGCACCCACTAGCGTATACAGAGACTGTGGATTGTAATCTTTTAACGAGTATTCTAAAACGAGTGCATTATTTATTTAATCTGTAGTAAGCTCACACATACTCACAAAAACACACTCACACAGAAACACATAGTTTTTCAAATTATTTAACAGATGATACTTTGACATTTTCACCACAAACTAGCTATAATGCTAATGTAATGTGAACAAAAGCATTAAATTAACACTGTAGTGATACAGACAGCTTTTAAAACGATGTTATTTTAATACGAAATAAGTAGCTAAAAATTTACATTTACTTTGATGTCAAACTCATCATGTTTTGTTATCTACCATTTTCAAATAAAATATTTCAGCTGCACTTACTGTGATTCTCTATTCATGTCTAATGCGACGAGTTAAGCCATAAGATACCGAATATACTCGTAGTTCTTCAGTTTCTACCAGCCATTTGTAGTTTGGTCGCATTATTCAATGTTTGTGATGCTTTCCCAAACAGAGAACTCTCTAACGAATATCGGTAGAACGACAGTGTCGGGTGTACTGTGGCGATTCCATATCGAGATGTTCCCTAGCCTGTAATTTCTTGTGTGTAACACCACTGCAAATCGTATTAGATGACATACTGGGGTTCTGTGAATTACTCGAGCGTTGTGTAATGCGAGAGTGAAGAGAAACTGTACTAGTCTGGCTCAGCGTTAACGTTGATATCAGTGAAATTTTGTTGTTTTATGTTTTCACATGTTGTTGTTGTGGTCTTCAGTCCTGAGACTGCTTTGATGCAGCTCTCCATGCTACTCTATCCTGTGCAAGCTTCTTCATCTCCCAGTACCTACTGCAACCTACATCCTTCTGAATCTGCTTAGTGTATTGATCTCTTGGTCTCCCTCTACGATTTTTACCCTCCACGCTGCCCTCCAATGCTAAATTTGTGATCCCTTGATGCCTCAAAACATGTCCTACCAACCGATCCCTTCTTCTAGTCAAGTTGTGCCACAAACTTCTCTTCTCCCCAATCCTATTCAGTACCTCCTCATTAGTTACGTGATCTACCCACCTTATCTTCAGCATTCTTCTGTAGCACCACATTTCGAAAGCTTCTATTCTCTTCTTGTCCAAACTGGTTATCGTCCATGTTTCACTTCCATACATGGCTACACTCCATACAAATACTTTCAGAAACGACTTCCTGACACTTAAATCTATACTCGATGTTAACAAATTTCTCTTCTTCAGAAATGATTTCCTTGCCATTGCCAGTCTAAATTTTATATCCTCTCTACTTCGACCATCATCAGTTATTTTACTCCCTAAATAGCAAAACTCCTTTACTACTTTAAGTGTCTCATTTCCTAATCTAATCCCCTCAGCATCACCTGATTTAATTTGACTACATTCCATTATCCTCGTTTTGCTTTTGTTGATGTTCATCTTATATCCTCCTTTCAAGACACTGTCCATTCCGTTCAACTGCTCTTCCAAGTCCTTTGCTGTCTCTGACAGAATTACAATGTCATCGGCGAACCTCAAAGTTTTTACTTCTTCTCCATGAATTTTAATACCTACTCCGAATTTTTCTTTTGTTTCCTTTACTGCTTGCTCAATATACAGATTGAATAACATCGGGGAGAGGCTACAACCCTGTCTCACTCCTTTCCCAACCACTGCTTCCCTTTCATGTCCCTCGACTCTTATAACTGCCATCTGGTTTCTGTACAAATTATAAATAGCCTTTCGCTCCCTGTATTTTACCCCTGCCACCTTCAGAATTTGAAAGAGAGTATTCCAGTTAACGTTGTCAAAAGCTTTCTCTAAGTCTACAAATGCTAGAAACGTAGGTTTGCCTTTTCTTAATCTTTCTTCTAAGATAAGTCGTAAGGTTAGTATTGCCTCACGTGTTCCAACATTTCTACGGAATCCAAACTGATCTTCCCCGAGGTCCGCTTCTACCAGTTTTTCCATTCGTCTGTAAAGAATTCGCGTTAGTATTTTGCAGCTGTGACTTATTAAACTGATAGTTCGGTAATTTTCACATCTGTCAACACCTGCTTTCTTTGGTATTGGGATTATTATATTCTTCTTGAAGTCTGTGGGTATTTCGCCTGTCTCATACATCTTGCTCACCCGATGGTAGAGTTTTGTCATGACTGGCTGTCCCAAGGCCATCAGTAGTTCTATTGGAATGTTGTCTACTCCCGGGGCCTTGTTTCGACTCAGGTCTTTCAGTGCTCTGTCAAACTCTTCACGCAGTATCTTATCTCCCATTTCATCTTCATCTACATCCTCTTCCATTTCCATAATATTGTCCTCAAGTACATCGCCCTTGTATAAACCCTCTATATACTCCTTCCACCTTTCTGCCTTCCCTTCTTTGCTTAGAACTGGGTTGCCATCTGAGCTCTTGATATTCATACAAGTGGTTCTCTTCTCTCCAAAGGTCTCTTTAATTTTCCTGTAGGCAGTATCTATCTTACCCCTAGTGAGACAAGCCTCTACATCCTTACATTTGTCCTCTAGCCATCCCTGCTTAGCCATTTTGCACTTTCTGTCGATCTCATTTTTGAGACGTTTGTATTCCCTTTTGCCTGCTTCATTTACTGCATTTTTATATTTTCTCCTTTCATCAATTAAATTCAATATTTCTTCTGTTACCCAAGGATTTCTACTAGCCCTCGTCTTTTTACCTACTTGATCCTCTGCTGCCTTCACTACTTCATCCCTCAGAGCTACCCATTCTTCTTCTACTGTATTTCTTTCCCCCATTCCTGTCAATTGTTCCCTTATGCTCTCCCTGAAACTCTTTACAACCTCTGGTTCTTTCAGTTTATCCAGGTCCCATCTCCTTAAATTCCCACCTTTTTGCAGTTTCTTCAGTTTCAATCGGCAGTTCATAACCAATAGATTGTGGTCAGAATCCACATCTGCCCCTGGAAATGTCTTACAATTTAAAACCTGGTTCCTAAATCTCTGTCTTACCATTATATAATCTATCTGATACCTTTTAGTATCTCCAGGATTCTTCCAGGTATACAACCTTCTTTTATGATTCTTGAACCAAGTGTTAGCTATGATTAAGTTATGCTCTGTGCAAAATTCTACAAGGCGGCTTCCTCTTTCATTTCTTCCCCCCAATCCATATTCACCTACTATGTTTCCTTCTCTCCCTTTTCCTACTGACGAATTCCAGTCACCCATGACTATTAAATTTTCGTCTCCCTTCACTACCTGAATAATTTCTTTTATCTCGTCATACATTTCATCAATTTCTTCATCATCTGCAGAGCTAGTTGGCATATAAACTTGTACTACTGTAGTAGGCATGGGCTTTGTGTCTATCTTGGCCACAATAATGCGTTCACTATGCTGTTTGTAGTAGCTAACCCGCACTCCTATTTTTTTATTCATTATTAAACCTACTCCTGCATTACCCCTAATTGATTTTGTATTTATAACCCTGTAATCACCTGACCAAAAGTCTTGTTCCTCCTGCCACCGAACTTCACTAATTCCCACTATATCTAACTTTAACCTATCCATTTCCCTTTTTAAATTTTCTAACCTACCTGCCCGATTAAGGGATCTGACATTCCACGCTCCGATCCGTAGAATGCCAGTTTTCTTTCTCCTGATAACGACGTCCTCTTGAGTAGTCCCCGCCCGGAGATCCGAATGGGGGACTATTTTACCTCCGGAATATTTTACCCAAGAGGACGCCATCATAATTTAATCATACAGTAAAGCTGCATGTCCTCGGGAAAAATTACGGCTGTAGTTTCCCCTTGCTTTCAGCCGTTCGCAGTACCAGCACAGCAAGGCCGTTTTGGTTAATGTTACAAGGCCAGATCAGTCAATCATCCAGACTGTTGCCCCTGCAACTACTGAAAAGGCTGTTGCCCCTCTTCAGGAACCACATGTTTGTCTGGCCTCTCAACAGATACCCCTCCGTTGTGGTTGCACCTACGGTACGGCCATCTGTATCGCTGAGGCTCGCAAGCCTCCCCACCAACGGCAAGGTCCATGGTTCATGGGGGAAGTGTTTTCACATATTGCACAATTACGTCAATGTCTACTTCATAGGCGGAGTGATTTTGAATATATGGCTTTTGAAAGTAATTTTGCTTTTTTTTATTCAAATGGATAAAACAGAATACCGTACAGTCATGAAATTCTTAATTCTGGACTGTTCTTCTCAGACAGAACTTTATCTAAACTTGTTAAAGGCTTTATTTCTGTTGGATGACGGGTGGTTGATGATGCATGAAATAGCTAATGTCATAGTCATGTGAATCGAAACATTACTATATACTTTATCAAGCAGAAATAACATTGCGAAAACGTTTTGTATGATAGAAGACGCATTTGCTGAATGTTGATGAAAAGCACATATGAAAACCAATTCGTCAACAATGTTTAGGCCGTTCTAAAAAGAACCCAGCTGACTGTCGTCTGTTTGTTTCCATGGAAGAGATGTGGATCCAACTCTGCACTAAAGAAGCGTAACAACAATCAGAGTAGTGGATGAAAACCGATGCCACCAAAAAACGCGGTATTGTTTCATTTTCCATTCAGTCACTTGTTGATCAGTCTGGTGAAGCAGTAGAAGATATCAAAACGAAAGCGAAAGTCTTAAATTTCGTTTTTAAGGAGTCGTTTACGTAGGCCAATCGTCCAAATTTACCGCCGTTTGACCATCGCACACAACCCCCTATAGAAAACATTGTAATAAGTATTTCTGACGTAGAGAACAACTGAAAGCATTGAAAACAAACAAGCCTCCGATTTCGGATGGAATTCAATTCGATTTTACACGGAGTATTGTATTGCATTGACCCCTATATAACTTGCATTTATCGTGAATCTCTTGCCCAGGGCAAAGTGCAAGTGACCCGCAAAATTACAGACCATTATCCTTAACATTAGTTTGATGTAGAATTCCTGAGCATATTCTATGTTCGAATATAACAAATTTCCTAGAGATCGAAAAACGTGTCTCCGAATCAATACGGTTTCCGAAAGCATCGCTCGTGTGCAACTCAACTTGATTTTTCTCACACGATATACTGCGTGTTACGAGTGAAGCGCAACAGGCAGTTTATATATTTCTAGATTTCCGAAAAGCGTTTGCCCGGTTCCCCATTGCAGTCTGTTAACGAAAGTACGAGCATATCGAATAGGTTGCCAGATATGTGAGTGGCTTGACGACTTCTTAACTAACAGAACCCAAAATGTTGTCCTCGACAGAGTGTGTTCATCAGAGACAAGAATATCGTTAGGAGTTTCCCAGAGAAGAGTCATAGGACCGCTATTATTTTCTGCACACATAAATGATCTGGCTGACAGTGTGGACAGCAATTTGAGTTTGCTGATGATGGTGTGGTGTACGAGAAGTTGAGTGACGGTAGGAGGATACAAGATGAGTTAGACTAAATTTCTAGTTAGTGTTATAAATAGCAGCTAGGTCTAAATGTAGAAAAATGTAAGATAATGCGAATGAGTAGGAAAAACGAACCAATAATTTTCGGATACAGCATTATTAGTGTCCTGCACGACACAGTCACGTCGTTTAAATATCTGTGCGAAAATTACAAACCGATATGAAATGGAACGAACACGTGGGGACTGTGGTGGGAAACGCGAATGGTGGACTTCAATTTGGTGTGAGAGTCTTAGGAAAGTGTAGCTCATCTGTAAAGGTGATGGCATATAGAACGCTAGTGCGACCTTTCCTTATGTACTGCTCAAGTGTTCGGGATCCACACCAGGTCGGATTAAAGAAAGACATCGAAGCAATTCAGAGGGGAGCTGCTAGATTTGTTACCGGTAGATTGGAACAGCAAGCAAGTATTATGGAGATGCTTCGGGAACTCAAATGGCAATCCCTGGAGGGAATCTGATATTCCTTTCGAGGAACGGTATCGGGAAAATTTAGTGAACCGGCGTTTGAAGCTGACTACAGAACGATTCTACTACCGGCAACATACATTTCTCGTAAGGACAGCGAAGATAAGCTGCGAGAAATTAGGGCCCATGCGGAGGTTTATAGATAGTAGTTTCTTCCTCGCTCTGTTTACGAGTAGAACAGGAAAGGAGATGACTCCTAGTGGTACAGGGTACCCTCCGCCACGCACCGTGCGGTGGCTTGCAGAATGTGTACGCACATGCTTCGAAAAGTGTGTTCTGGAATGCGAAATTCTTTCTTCTAACTCACTACCTTGCAAAGAGTAGAAAGATCATTAGTGATCGTCTGCATCAGGTTTCAACTGTCACCAGTCGCTGTAGAGCAGCAAGTTCCGTATTAGGTATTTCACCGAACGAAACAGACTGGTGGGGTTTAATTGAAACAAATAAATTCATTTGTTACCTTGGAAATTCGAATGTTATTTTTGCGAGACTTTTTCCTTTACGACACAGAGCTGTATTTCTGTTTTGTTATGTGGAGATAATCGGCGGAAACTGGTAGGAGTCAAATGAAGGAGACGTATAAACTATAGGCGGTGAAAAAATTAAAGTCCAGTAGTCGGATCTCGCAATCTTTCTGAAATTGGTCGAGTAGCTACAGAGCTTTTGACTATTGACATTGAAGTAGTGAGAAGTTTAATCCTGTCTCGCGAGTCGAAGCAAGGCTCGTGACCCTTTTTCATAGTGATTTTATGAGTTTAGCGGTGCACAGAATTGATCAGAGTCCGCAGATAAACAACTGTGGAACATTGCACCTCGAAATTTGTTCCAGGGGAGCACATCGCCGAGAATGCGTGGATTCTGGCTGCTGCCGCGAGGCATTTCGTGCGATGCCTCGGAAGCTTCGCAGGGCGGGCGAAAGGAAGGTTTCAAACACCAGTAACAGTGTCTGAAGGAGCTCTGCGTCTCATCGGTCTGGCCGCTGTCCACTCAGTAAGATGGAATGATAATGACAGTTGGGACGAGGAATCCATTCAGAGGTCTTTTTAGGCTGTGCCCATCTTCAGTAGACAAGGGAATCAATTTTCTTGAACTTAAAACTTCTAAAGTAAGTAGCAAACATGCCTTTAAAATTTATCGTAAACCAACCTCCAGGGATGTTGCTATAAACAAATCTTCCTGTCATCCGATGCAACACAAAATCTCGTTCTTCCAATCTACACCTAATCGTATACACAAAGTTCCACTTAGTCCTCTTGATTAACAAAAAGAAATTAACATTGCCAAAGGAATTACACACACGACTGGATAAAACACAGATCTTAACAACAAAATCAAGAAAAAAATGTACACCTTCTAAATCAGATTCACAGGAACCAATACATGCATTTGTTCAAAATGGTTCAAATGGCTCTAAGCACTATGGGACTTAACTCCTGAGGTCATCAGTCTCCTAGACTTAGAACTACTTAAACCTAACTAACCTAAGGACATCACACACATCCATGCCAGAGGCAGGATTCGAACCTGCAATCGTAGCAGCAGCGCGGTTCCGGACTGAAGCGCCTAGAACCGCTCGGCCACATAGGGCCGGCCAAGTATTTGTTCACATCCCCTTTATAGGTAATATTTCATAGCAAGTTGCTAACCTTTTTCGTAACAATGGTATTCAAACACCCTTCAGCACTAACAAAAGTCTACAACAGTACAACATTTACTGCAGCAAGACAAATCGCCAATGTCCCAGCAAATCTGGTATTTACAAACCTTCATGTAACAATTCCCACAGGTCTACATAGGCCAGACTGAACATAGTTTCACTATAAGGTAGTGGAAACACATGGATGCCTTCCGCCAAATAACTTTGACAAACACACTTTTGCAACTGGTCTGAAAGAGCATGGCCACTCGGTCACGACCATTACAGACAACCTAGACACTGTCAACAAAGGAAAGAAAATGAATCTTCTTGAAGTGCTTGAAATTTACATACATACCTCCAACTCATGTCATCGCATTCTCAGTGAACAAGTAGACCTGGTAAACAAGCCATTTCTACACATTTTAATGGAATTTTTAAAAACTAAAATTGTTACTCATCGCTCCCTCACAACTAGTAGTAAAAGATTACAGCGTTATATAACTGGCCAGAAATCTTTCTATAGATTATAAATGACAGTACAGTTCCATAATCGTGTAACATTTTCATGTATAACATCATTGAACTTAGATCTGAGGTCTTTGATCATAACTTATCTTTACTTATGTAAATACATTAGACGCTGCAAATGTGTGTGCTTCTGAAGTTATTAACGTCTGCTGTATCAAATGCATAGCATGGAAGTACTCATATTTACCATGACGTATAATGTAGATTAATATGTAAAAAATCGACATACTTTTGTAAAGAATGTGATAAATGTAATGTGGAAATGACTCGGATACTACAGCTGTGAGCAAGTACTATAATACTTTACAACAAATGTTGCTTAGCAACTTCCCATTGGCATACTTTCATACCCGACAGAGTCACTTATCATAATGCTAGGCTGTCATTTCTGCTTTACTTTGTGTCGTACGTGTACACCATGTGCTATCAGCATTTGTAGCTGTTTGCGAAGCATCGTGCAGTATGTAAGAAAAATCGAAAAACCATACACATACCTTGTTTTGTAGTGCTACAATCTAGCAGTACACAAAAGTGCAAGTTTCTGATAGTGCCACAAGTGTTCCACATTTATGTTCGTTTACTCACGTAACCAGCAAGGGGCAGGAGCAGTTACTCCCCTGAACCTCTCCCTCTGCCTCCCCCGCCCTAGTGGTGTTCCCCTAAAAGAAAATATGAATTTTGCAAATTGACTTCAACTCTTCACCCACCAAACAGGCAGAAGTATCAGTACGGTCTTTGTTTCAAAAAAGGTAGAATATGTCATGCATACAGTTGTTAAATCCCTAAACTACTTCTCTGCTCGTCGCAGTTCTCCTTGCAACTGAAAATGTCACATTGCTATAGGTTTTTCTCGTATCATAGCCAATGTCAAAGGTGGTAAGTACCTATTCTAAAGTGGTAACGTCAATACTGAAAAGTATGATGATCAATGGAGACTTTTTTTCTGTAGTTATGTTATACTATTGGAAAACTCCCTGGAGTACTGAGCATTAATGGCAGCACGACAGGTGGAATCACCAGACTGAAGAACAATTTTGCAGTCAGACTGTGTAGGATAACCACAAGA
This sequence comes from Schistocerca nitens, assembly GCF_023898315.1. Taxonomy (NCBI): domain Eukaryota; kingdom Metazoa; phylum Arthropoda; class Insecta; order Orthoptera; family Acrididae; genus Schistocerca; species Schistocerca nitens. The sequence goes on from NC_064617.1 coordinate 635,764,180, forward strand.
GTGCTTCTGCTGTCATACGAAACCGCGCCCCAGACCATAACTCCAGCTATATGTTCAGCGCGTCTAGCATGAAGACTGGTTGGTTGCAGACCCTCCACTGCCTTCACTGTAACCAACGCACGCCCGTCATTGGCATAGAGGCAAAACCAACTTTTATCTTAAAACACAACAGACCTGCCCTCCAGTGAGCTCTCGTTTGACACCACTCTAGTCGCAATTGGCACTGGTTTGGGGCCGGTGGAATGTACGCTACAGCGCGCCTGGCTGGAAGCTGTCCTTGAATTAACCGGTTGTAACTGTTCCTTGTGTCACTGTGGTGCCAACTGCAACTCAAAATGCTGCTGCATATGCAGTACGACGCGCAAAAGACGTGTCCAACCACGATGGTCTTCCCTCTCGGTAGTGCTACGTGACCGTCCGGGGCCTGACCTTCTTGCCGTCGTACATTCTCCTGACCTTTGCTACCAACAATCATGTACTGTGGCTACATTCCTGCCAAGTATTTTTACAGTGTCGCAGAACGATCAACCACCTTCTCCTAGCCTTATTAGACTACCTATTTTAATTATTTATTTCAAGTTTCTGCTACCAGTCACTTTTTATTTTATGCTTAATCTAACATAATGCAACGCGTTTCGAACATGTTCTGTTCATCTTCAGGCGTTTATACATACATACATACATATAGAGAAATGTTACTTAAAAATAAACAGTCGTAAACTAGATTAATCTAGAACTCTTTGTCCATTGCTTTTTACTGTAGCTGCTGGTGTGGCATTTGGGGGGGAAGGAGGGGGGGGGCAGTGTATGGCTAGAAATCGAAATCAGCCATACACTGCCCCCGTCCTTCCCCCCCCCCCCCCCTCCCCCAAATGCCACACCAGCAGCTACAGTAAAAAGCAATGGACAAAGAGTTCTAGATTAATCTAGTTTACGACTGTTTATTTTTAAGTAACATTTCTCTATATGAATGTATGTATGTATGTATAAACGCGTGAAGATGAACGGAACATCTTCGAAACGCATTGCATTATGTTAGACTAAGCATAAAATAAAAAGTGACTGGTAGCGGAAACTTGAAATAAATAACTACCCCACACAGTCACGGTGCACAAACATAGCCATTATGGCTGAGTATAGTTACCTATTTTAAACTCAGTGAGGTGTTGATTATGGCGTCCTTGTCACCAAAATGAAGGCATTTTTGTCTACCATCAACTCGCCAAGACCAATCTTAAAAGTTACTGAGGCTCACGAACGTTACAATGTGTATTTAAAGCAGACATGATTTGCATCCTCATAGTGGGTCTACCAGCGCCACTCTTATGCCACTGGTGCGAAATTTGAACAGACACCATCTTCCAGATGTGGAAACACGTCTGCCATGCTTTGTTTATGTCACATTACTCCTTCTTCGAGTTACGATTTTACCCTGGGGCTCTATAGATAGTAAGTACGGCCCTAATAGTGAGGAAACAACAGTTACGGAAAAACTGTACAAGGTTCTCTTAATATAAATCTGAAGTTCTCGCCAGAGCTGCCGTGAAGTGGTTGACATCGTTTAAGTTACGAAAACGGAAGCTTGAAAACTACATAATAAAAAGATCTTAGCGCGAATACGTGTCGACTTTTCGTAAGTTTAGTAGAAATGTGCGCTCTAACCTCTGACCAGATGAGAGGGAACTCACATTATGGCTAGTCAGAAGTGTATTTAAAAAAATCCACTGAAGTTGCATCCAATATAAAGGGCGAAGCTCGGCTGGAGCGTAATGAATATTATTTTGCTGCAAGAAGACGGGGTTTTGAAGTTATAAAATTGACTTTTTCCTTTATTTTACTCGTTTCGTCACTTTTAGGCTGTAAAGTAAATGCATGACCCGACACCTCTTCAGACACACGAGCACACACGCACACGGGGGTGGCGGCGGCTGAGCGCCAGGAGTGGAAAGAGGCGAGCGCGAAGCACAAACGCGGCGCGCCAGACAAGAGCGTCGCACTGCTCAAGTTTCGAGGCGGCTTTTCCGCGCGAGGTGGCGAGAGGCGTGTTTGAAGACGGAGAGCGCCACGAATCGGCCTCCTCGGCGCGCCGGGCCTAATTGAGTTGGCCAAGTGAGCCGAGTGAAGACGTCATTTAGCGACCACACCCTCGCCCTCCCCCGCCCCTCTCCGCCCCCGCACCCGCCGTCAGGGCCCACCCAATTTTATTTCCGTTCACAGAGCGTTAGGTCCGCCCACCACCGCCCTTTATTCTCTCGTTTCCTTTTGTCGTTCCCTCTACTTTGTCCGCGCGAAGTTAATGTAATTACGGCGAGGCAATCCTCCCCCCTCCCTCTTCGCTCCCTGCCACTCTCACCGCTCCAGCGGCGGGCCGCCCCTCCTCCTCCTACCCCCCACCATTCCCCCCTTTTCCCTGCCGCTCCCTTTACCCCACGAAACTCGCTTTCAGCAACAAACTCGAGAAGAAAGGGGAGCAGCCTCTTAAAACACCTTAGCCGAAGTTGGCCGCCGCTGGCCACCCAAGTAGATTGGATCTCCTCGCTTTCATCGCGGGCCGGTCCTCCTTTTGTTGCGAGCAGCTCTTAAGTGAGAAGTGCGCTACTTTGTCCGGCTTTTGTTTAGGCGCCGGGCTGCGCCCCTTATTGACGCACGGCGACCCCATCCCTCACCACTGAAGTATCCTGACGTCCTGGACGACCGAGGCGTGGTCACCCGTGACGTACTACTCCGCCGCCCTCCTTTCTGCAGCTCAGGGCGGGCGTCAACGAGGCAACTCACTGCCACTTCCGAAGGCTAACTAATACATTGTTTTCACAGTTCATCTTCAGAATTCACTACTTGGTCATGTCAAGAAGGCCACATGCTTGTATCCTTAGACCGTAGATGATATGAGAAGCACCTTTCAAAAACGTATTAGATGCTGCCGAGGTCAAAGTACAGTTCGATACGTCTTCATCCCAATTGTCCTATGCCCTTTAACACTGTTGAGCCAGATCGGGTCATTTCGTATTCTTTCGCATAGGAACTTAGCGTTGAAAACAAAAAATTAATCGTATCGAATCACATTATGTACACAACAACTAACGGCTCAAAATTTGGTAGAAAATCCGAAGAAATTCTGGTCGTATGTAAAGTACACAAGCGGCAAGATGCAGTCAATACCTTCGCTGCGCAGTGCCGATGGTACTGTTACCGGCGACTGTGCCGCTAAAGCGGAGTTATTGAACGCAGTTTTCCGAAATTACTTCACCAGGGAAGACGAATGGAATATTCCAGAATTTGAAACACGAACAGCTGCTAGCATAAGTTTCTTAGAAGTAGATACCTTAGGGGTTGCGAAGCAACTCAAATCGCTTGATACGGGCAAGTCTTCAGGTCCAGATTGTATACCGATTAGGTTCCTTTCAGATTACGCTGTTACAATAGCTCCCTACCTAGCAATCATATACAACCGCTCGCTCACCGATAGATCTGCACCTACAGATTGGAAAATTGCGCAGGTCGCACCAGTGTTTAAGAAGGGTAGTAGGAGTAATCCATTGAACTACAGACCTATATCATTGACGTCGGTTTGCAGTAGGGATTTGGAGCACATACTGTATTCAGACATTACGAATCACTTCGAAGTGAACGATCTATTGATACCTAATCAGCATGGTTTCAGAATACATCGTTCTTGTGCAACGCAGCTAGCTCTTTATTCGCACGAAGTAATGGCCGCTATCAATCAGGATGGTTTCAGAAAACGTCGTTCTTGTGCAACGCAGCTAGCTCTTTATTCGCACGAAGTAATGGCCGCTATCGACAGGGGATCTCAAGTTGATTCCGTATTTCTAGATTTCCGGAAAGCTTTTGACACCGTTCCTCACAAGCGACTTCTAATCAAGCTGCGGGCCTGTGGGGTATCGTCTCAGTTGTGCGACTGGATTCGTGATTTCCTGCTAGGAAGGTCGCAGTTCGTAGTAATAGACGGCAAATCATCGAGTAAAACTGAAGTGATATCGGGTGTTTCCCAGGGAAGCGTCCCGGGGCCTCTGCTGTTCCTGATCTATATAAATGACCTGGGTGACAATCTGAGGAGTTCTCTTAGGTTGTTCGCAGCTGATGCTGTAATTTACCGTCTAGTAAGGTCATCCGAAGACCAGTATCAGTTGCAAAGCAATTTAGAAAAGATTGCTGTATGGTGTGGCAGGTGGCAGCTGACGCTAAATAACGAAAAGTGTGAGGTGATCCACATGAGTTCCAAAAGAAATCCGTTGGAATTCGATTACTCGATAAATAGTACAATTCTCAAGGCTGTCAATTCAACTAAGTGCCTGGGTGTTAAAATTACGAACAACTTCAGCTGGAAGGACCACATAGATAATATTGTGGGGAAGGCGAGCCAAAGGTTGCGTTTCATTGGCAGGACACTTAGAAGATGCAACAAGTCCACTAAAGAGACAGCTTACACTACACTCGTTCGTCCTCTGTTGGAATACTGCTGCGCGGTGTGGGATCCTTACCAGGTGGGATTGACGGAGGACATCGAAATGGTGCAAAAAATGGCAGCTCGTTTTGAATTATCACGTAATAGGGGAGAGAGCGTGGCAGATATGATACGCGAGTTGGGATGGAAGTCATTAAAGCAAAGACGTTTTTCGTCGCGGCGAGATGTATTTACGAAATTTCAGTCAGCAACTTTCTCTTCCGAATGCGAAAATATTTTGTTGAGCCCAACCTACATAGGTAGGAATGATCATCAAAATAAAGTAAGAGAAATCAGAGCTCGAACAGAAAGGTTTAGGTGTTCGTTTTTCCCGCGCGCTGTTCGGGAGTGGAATGGTAGAGAGATAGTATGATTGTGGTTCAATGAACCCTCTGCCAAGCACTTAAATGTGAATTGCCGAGTAATCATGTAGATGTAGATGTAGATGTTCAGGGCAAGTTTCCCAGTCTGCGATATTAGCTCGATCATTTGCTTGCTGTTTCCGCTGTTTTCATCTTACAGCTCACAGTGTTGTGTTGATTAAATGACTGTGTACTTTTGATCACCGTGGGAGAAAGATCGAAAGGAAGTAGAATGAGAATTGGAGCTGCGAAAACTAAAAGACAGCGTGAACAGAAAACTTAGTAAGTAATAACACCTTACGTATTTTACGAATGATCATAGCCAGAGAAATTTGTGACGTCGGTGCGCGGACACGTTATTCGAGTGGGAAAAATTGCATAAATGCGTTTTTTTATATTTTGTTTGAGCTTTACTATCTGTAATTATGACGTGACGAGACATATTTCGTTTTAGATACTTCAACAGAGATCAACATTTAAGTAATTTTGAGCTGCCTTGTATCCACAAAAAAGGCAGATTCAAATGTGGAAGCATCCAGTATTCTACCAGGCGAAAGCAAAAAAATAAAGTTTACAGCATACCGAACAAAGTGTATCATGATCTCCAAAACCACGAAGACCTGGAAAGCAGTATTACAGGAAAGGGAAGTCGAAATTCCACTGAAAAACCGAGAGAATTACCTGACACTAAGAAAGTGGATGTCGATAAACCATTGAAAACAAGATTTAGAGACAACTTTCAAGAGATTGATGTTTTGCAGTTTTATTTTTCGGCACTAAACATCGATGCAACATCAAGTGAAAGTGCTAGGAGGACTCATGAACTCTGACTATTTGCACAAGGAAAAAGGACTAATTACAAGACGGTAATACATCGATCTACCATCAACAACATGTTAATAAGAAACTTCCTGTAAGATTAAAACTCTGTGCCGGGCCGAGACTCGAACTCGGGACCTTTGCCTTTCGCGCGCAAGTGCACTACCATCTTTTTTTTTCTTTTTTTTAAAAAAAATTTCGTTTTGTCCGATGTTGTTCGTTGCTGATGTCACATGACACGCGTTCAAGTTCAGTGTTCAGCGGTTGACTCAGATCTTTATTACAGAGGGCAGCTAACCGTCTGACCGAACACGCTGAGCTACCGTGCCGGCTACCATTTGAGTTACCCAAGCACGAGTTAAGACCGGTCCTCACAGCTTTACTTCCGCCAGTACGTGTAACAGGTCATGGGTCGCCCTTGGATAGCTCCGATGGTAGAGCACCTGCCCGCGAAAGGCAAAGGTCGAGTGTCGGTCCGGCACACAATTTTAATTTTCAGGAAGTTTCATATGAGCGCACACTCCGCTGCAGAGTGAAATTTTCATTCTGGAAACATGTTAATAACTTAATTTTTTTACTTTATAGGCTACGTTCAACTAAAGAATCAATAAAAAATTGAAAAGAACGTTTCAAATCATATTATGTGAAAACATGGTTAAATCAAAACGTGATTTGTTAAGTGAATTGTTTCAGAACATATTAAGCGCAATTTAGAAATTAAAATGGCACCTTCACGCAGTGGGTAATGATTTCAGTCACAACTAATTCTGGATCATAATCTAAATATCTAGGTACTCCCGCGGAGAATTTTGACATACTTTATTTCGTCAGGAAGAAAACGTTTTATTCGATTCCTGTGAAATTATGATCTGTGCACTTTACACTACTTGAAACGATGCTCCCTATATACAGGCTGACATACAGAGTGATTAAAAGTTTGTGTAGGTAACTAGTTACAGCTCTGAGATATTTAGTGCTAACACTGAAATTAGTATGTGTAGCTAACGTCCTCTCTGACTTCACCGATAACTAGTGTCCTCTCTGACTTCACTAACGATTGTATTACAGGTCTTCTCACGTGTTTTGCTCTGAGATATTACACTCTTTGGTCCTCTGATGGTTACATAGGCCTGAGATGGCAACTGCCTGTTCACTATCAAGAGTGTATGTGCAACAAACCTACGTTTCCCAGATATTGTCGTAAACTGATTATGTAGCGTTTCACGTTTTTTCATTGTCTCATGTTGTTGTTGTTGTTGCGGTCTTCAGTCTGAAGACTGGTATGATGCAGCTCTCCATGCTTCTCTATCCTGTACAAGCATCTTCATCTCCGAATAACTACTGAAACTTATATCCATCTGAATCTGCTTCCTTTCATTCATCTCTTGGTATCCCGCTACAGTTTTTGCCCCCCACATTTCCTTCCAATACTAAACTGGTCATCCCTTGATGTTTCAGAATATGTCCAATCAACCGATCCCTTCTTCTAATCAGTTTGCACCACAAATTTCTTTCCTCCACAATTCTGTTCAGTACTTCCTCATTAGTTATATTATCTACCCATCTAACCTTCAGCATTCTTCTGTAGCACCACATTTCAAAATCTTCCATCATTTTTTGTCTTAACTGTTTATCGTCCATATTTCAGTTCAAAACATAGCTGCACGCCAGACAAGTTCTTTCAGAAAAGACACCCTAACACTTAAATCTATATTCGATGTTAACAAATTTCTTTTCTGCAGAAATTCTTCTCTCTCCATTGCCAGTCTACATTTAACTACTAAAATAGCAAAACTCATATACTACTTAAAGCGTCTCGTTTCCTAATCTAATTCCCTTAGCATCACCTGATTTTACTCGACCAGTTCTATTATCCTTTTTTGCCTTTCTTAGTGTTCATCTTTTACCCACTTTTCAAGACACTGTCCATTTCGTTCGACTGCTTTTCCAAGTTCTTTTCTGTCTCTGTCAGTATTACACTGTCATTTGCAAACCTCAAATCTTTTATTTCTTTTCCACAAACTTTAATTCCTTCTCCAAATTTGCCTTTGGTTTCCTTTACTGCTTGCTTAATTTTTCAGATTGAATAACATCGGGGACAGGCTACAACCCTCTATTCCTTCTTAACCACGGCTTCCCTCACATGCCCCTCGACTCTTATAACTGCCGTCTGGTTTCTATACAAATTGTAAACAGCCTTTCGCTCCCTGTATTTTTACCCCTTCTATCTTCAGAATTTCAAAGAAAGTATTCCAGCCAACAGTGTCACATATGGTATATGAAAGTGTCTGCTATAAGAAATATGTATTTTTCAACAACAGATTGTAAGTAGTGTATATGATCCAGAATGAGATTTTCACTCTGCAGCGGAGTGTGCGCTGACATGAAACTTTCTGGCAGATTAAAACTGTGTGCCGGACCGATACTCGACCTCTGGACCTTTGCCTTTCGCGGGCAAGTGCTCTTCCAACTGAGCTACCGAAGCACGACTCACGCCCCGTCCTCACAGCTTTACTTCTGCTCTTCCATCCCTAAGTTCGAGTCTCGCTCCGGCACACCGTTTTAATCTGCCAGAAAGTTTCAGTGTATATGATGTTTATGTTCTGAGGTACGACTCATATTTCGATTTTTTGGTCTGTGTGTATTACATATGGTTTTTTCCGTTTTTTCAGTCTTTCAGTTGATAATGGTTAAATTAACCCAAAGTGCTCAGAATAAATATTATACATACAGCTGATGGCAAATAAAAATGCATTTCTACATATACAGGGCGGTTGCAAAGTCATTACCTATTTTTTAAAAAGAATGTTTAAAGAAGTATAACTTGTCATAGTTTTATTTCCATTGAATACATTATTAGGGTGTACCATTTAGTTATTAAGTTACATTTCATCGTAGGCCCGACATTTTTGGCACAGATTTTGAATTTTTTAGGTACAAAATCAACTGCTTTTCTTAGCATCTCAACTGTGACATTTGCAAACATTTCACGGATACGTTGTTCAAAACTATTAATATCCTTTGATTTTAACTTGTACACTTTCCTTAGCCCAATCCCAAACGAAGACGTTGCATGGGGCTGGACCAGAGCTGCGCGCAGGCCATTCAGTCGGTCTGTAGTGACCATTCCATCTGCCAGGGAAATTGCCATCAAGGCATTCTCTCGCTGGAATTGTGTAGTGGGGCGGAACTCCATCTTCAATTAACAGCAATTCTCTTCCAATTTTCCATTCTTGAATCACAGGCTATATGTACGTTCGAAGCATCTCCAAGCATCGTGCATCATTCACGGTGTCGCCTAGCACATATGGGCCAATGAATCTGGTTGATGTTATCTCACACCAGACAGCTATCTTTGATCTTGATTGCATTTTTTTCAAATATTATATTTCGATCCAAATTTGATATATAATGACAACTGTAACGGTTCACAAAATCTCAAACATGAAATACCGCTTCATCAGACCATACGATATTGTCGTACAGATCGGAGTAATCATCCGCCCATCCAGATATAATCTCGCAAAATTTCATCCTCATCGAACAGTTGTTGCACGTAATGTGGCTTGCAAGGTCGAAGAAATAGCTCATTTTTTAAAATGCCCATTACCATGTGACGTGACGATCCCCTTTTCTTAACAGTCTGTCTTGTTGACACTGAAGGGCTATGTGCTGAACAACTTTCACGTTATCTTCCGATTTGGATGTTGAGGGTCTTCGAGACCGACTTTATCTTCCACACCACCAGTTGTCATTAATTTATTATGACAGTTTTTTATTGTCTTAGGGTCAAGCTCTTCACCGCTCCGTCGCTCTTGCCTCCACCAGTTCTGAACTTGCACAACCTGCAGCCAAACGTCATATCTGGCAGCAATCGTAGCTCTGTCTTCTACTGCGAGTACACCAGCTATTCGATCAACCTCCGACATCATAAATGGTAAACGTGATATTAGTCAATGTTGTTACACACCAGCAATAGCAGATGCTACTTTCTAGGAGAATCAAAATTGCAATATGTACTGACTTTACAGCCACCCTGTAGACGGCGCATATGGAAATCAACATTTCGATCAGCTGATTGGTCGCCGCATACATTTGGAAGCGAATGTCGGAGTATTGTTAAATTTCTTTTGTCTTAATTGTAGTACTTTTAGTAAATCTTTTCTCGTATCAATGGTGAAATTTTGTGCAGTAGTTCGTTGCACCGAAAGATATGTGATGAGAAGTAATACTCCGCGTGACAAAAAAGGTGTAGCACCCCGAAGACGTGGTCCGCAGTCAATGTAATTTCGAACACGTACATCCCATCGGTGGCTATGTAAATGATTAATCTTGCAGTTCTCTGTGACATGGGGGACGACCACCAGAGTGCATTAGTGTCGTTCGTGTTTAGTGTTGTTACCACGCCTGGTAGAGTGCAGGGTGAGTGTAATTAAACTTTCGCTACTTGAGAGGGCCCTCATGAAAAACGAGTGATCGACGGACAATGAAACTTTGTGAGAACATTTGTAAGGAGTCGCTGAAGAGAAGTAACGAATCAGCTATTGAAAGGAGCGTATTCTAACTTACACATGAGAGGGTAACATTTGCTATCTGCGTACCACGTTTACGTTTCAGATTACAAACGTTGCTCAACATGACGACCATCTGAGGATGAAGTTTTTTCGGACATCATTTAACAACTGATTGCAGCACTTTTCGGACGGTGGGCCGTGGAATGTTCAGCTGCCGTGACATATCTCGTGCACTGCTTGAAGGTCGCATATTGCGTCCAACTTTCTCAGCCATGGCAACATTAACTTCTTGAACCTTTCGTGGCGCAATTGGCCGTCGGCCTCTCTCAGGTGCAATTCACAAATCGCCAGTTAATTCGAACTTCAGAATCCCGTTCTGCAACTCCGGTGCGGAAAGAGGACATCTCCTTATCCTCTAATGCGTCGATACTCGCAGCACTATTTCTTTTATTTTGATAAAACAGCTTTACGACTAAAGCCTTACTCATCTTGTCCATGCCCATACTGACTGTTAGCAACTGTAATGCACAGCGACGCTTGTGTATCGCCGTTCCAGCGCCGATCATGGCACTAACACCACTAACAACGCAAATCCTGTAACGCACAGTCTGAACATCATTTCCATAAAGTCGGGATTTTATTGTGGTTACCTGATATGAGTAATGGTGCAGGAGGCGATCTATAAATTTTTACCTAGTATTCTTGTGAAAACGTGTTTATTTACCGAGATCACTATGTTAACACATTACTGGGTTACTCGTTTCGGCAATATAAATTTCCATCTTCAGGTCTATAGCCTAACAGAAAATAAGCCGAGGTTATAGGCTTCGATAATACACTCCTGGAAATGGAAAAAAGAACACATTGACACCGGTGTGTCAGACCCACCATACTTGCTCCGGACACTGCGAGAGGGCTGTATAAGCAATGATCACACGCACGGCACAGCGGACACACCAGGAACCGCGGTGTTGGCCGTCGAATGGCGCTAGCTGCGCAGCATTTGTGCACCGCCGCCGTCAGTGTCAGCCAGTTTGCCGTGGCATACGGAGCTCCATCGCAGTCTTTAACACTGGTAGCATGCCGCGACAGCGTGGACGTGAACCGTATGTGCAGTTGACGGACTTTGAGCGAGGGCGTATAGTGGGCATGCGGGAGGCCGGGTGGACGTACCGCCGAATTGCTCAACACGTGGGGCGTGAGGTCTCCACAGTACATCGATGTTGTCGCCAGTGGTCGGCGGAAGGTGCACGTGCCCGTCGACCTGGGACCGGACCGCAGCGACGCACGGATGCACGCCAAGACCGTAGGATCCTACGCAGTGCCGTAGGGGACCGCACCGCCACTTCCCAGCAAATTAGGGACACTGTTGCTCCTGGGGTATCGGCGAGGACCATTCGCAACCGTCTCCATGAAGCTGGGCTACGGTCCCGCACACCGTTAGGCCGTCTTCCGCTCACGCCCCAACATCGTGCAGCCCGCCTCCAGTGGTGTCGCGACAGGCGTGAATGGAGGGACGAATGGAGACGTGTCGTCTTCAGCGATGAGAGTCGCTTCTGCCTTGGTGCCAATGATGGTCGTATGCGTGTTTGGCGCCGTGCAGGTGAGCGCCACAATCAGGACTGCATACGACCGAGGCACACAGGGCCAACACCCGGCATCATGGTGTGGGGAGCGATGTCCTACACTGGCCGTACACCACTGGTGATCGTCGAGGGGACACTGAATAGTGCACGGTACATCCAAACCGTCATCGAACCCATCGTTCTACCATTCCTAGACCGGCAAGGGAACTTGCTGTTCCAACAGGACAATGCACGTCCGCATGTATCCCGTGCCACCCAACGTGCTCTAGAAGGTGTAAGTCAACTACCCTGGCCAGCAAGATCTCCGGATCTGTCCCCCATTGAGCATGTTTGAGACTGGATGAAGCATCGTCTCACGCGGTCTGCACGTCCAGCACGAACGCTGGTCCAACTGAGGCGCCAGGTGGAAATGGTATGGCAAGCCGTTCCACAGGACTACATCCAGCATCTCTACGATCGTCTCCATGGGAGAATAGCAGCCTGCATTACTGCGAAAGGTGGATATACACTGTACTAGTGCCGACATTGTGCATGCTCTGTTGCCTGTGTCTATGTGCCTGTGGTTCTGTCAGTGTGATCATGTGATGTATCGGACCCCAGGAATGTGTCAATAAAGTTTCCCCTTCCTGGGACAATGAATTCACGGTGTTCTTATTTCAATTTCCAGGAGTGTATATAAATATAGTAAGGCATACACAAAAACTCAGTGAAAAAACTTACGTATCCATAAAACCGAGCAGTGGTAGTTGTGTCATCCAGTGGTTTAAGCCGCTCTGTCACAAGAAGAACACACAATTCTCTTCATCGTGACGGATTTTATTCACAGTGAAAATACAATAACGAATAAATCTAATAAGTGAAATTAGATAAAAACACGTCGAAAGAAAGTCGAGGCATTACAATAACATGCCAGATGTCAGCCGTAATGCATGTACAATCAGAATTTTTGTGGCATGAACAAAACCGATACATGCTCCATATTGTCGTTTCGCGTGGTATAATGCCATGTTGTCTGCGACAGAGTAAACACCTGGAATACAACGGAATGCTAGTGCTGTGAGGTACACCAGATGGCAATCCGCAATGCATGATGCCAATTAGAATTAAAGCGAGGCTCACAAGTGACAGGCCGCGGTGCTTACGTCACAGCACGTGAGACGGCCGTCTCCGGCGGAGAGCGAGTAACTATTCCAGACGAGTTTAATACGAGGGCAGTTCAATAAGTAATGCAACACATTTTTTTTCTCGGCCAATTTTGGTTGAAAAAACCGGAAATTTCTTGTGGAATATTTTCAAACATTCCCGCTTCGTGTCGTATAGTTTCATTGACTTCCGACAGGTGGCAGCGCTGTACGGAGCTGTTAAAATGGCGTCTGTAACGGATGTGCGTTGCAAACAACGGGCAGTGATCGAGTTTCTTTTGGCGGAAAACCAGGGCATCTCAGATATTCATAGGCGCTTGCAGAATGTCTACGGTGATCTGGCAGTGGACAAAAGCACGGTGAGTCGTTGGGCAAAGCGTGTGTCATCATCGCCGCAAGGTCAAGCAAGACTGTCTGATCTCCCGCGTGCGGGCCGGCCGTGCACAGCTGTGACTCCTGCAATGGCGGAGCGTGTGAACACACTCGTTCGAGATGATCGACGGATCACCATCAAACAACTCAGTGCTCAACTTGACATCTCTGTTGGTAGTGCTGTCACAATTGTTCACCAGTTGGGATATTCAAAGGTTTGTTAGCGCTGGGTCCCTCTTTGTCTAACCGAACACCATAAAGAGCAAAGGAGAACCATCTGTGTGGAATTGCTTGCTCGTCATGTGGCTGAGGGTGACAATTTCTTGTCAAAGATTGTTACAGGCGATGAAACATGGGTTCATCACTTCGAACCTGAAACAAAACGGCAATCAATGGAGTGGCGCCACACCCACTCCCCTACCAAGAAAAAGTTTGAAGCCATACCCTCAGCTGGTAAAGTTATGGTTACAGTCTTCTGGGATGCTGAAGGGGTTATTCTGTTCGATGTCCTTCCCCATGATCAAACGATAAACTCTGAAGTGTATTGTGCTACTCTTCAGCAATTGAAGAAACGACTTCAGCGTGTTCATAGGCACAAAAATCAGAAAGAACTTCTCCTTCTTCATGACAACGCAAGACCTCACACAAGTCTTCGCACCCGAGAGGAGCTCACAAAACTTCAGTGGACTGTTCTTCCTCATGCACCCTACAGCCCCGATCTCGCACCGTCGGATTTCCATATGTTTGGCCCAATGAAGGACGCAATCCGTGGGATGCACTACGCGGATGATGAAGAAGTTATTGATGCAGTACGACGTTGGCTCCGACATCGACCAGTGGAATGGTACCATGCAGGCATACAGGCCCTCATTTCAAGGTGGCGTAAGGCCGTAGCATTGAATGGAGATTACGTTGAAAAATAGTATTGTATAGCTAAAAGATTGGGGAATAACCTGGTGTATTTCAATGCTGAATAAAACAACCCCTGTTTCAGAAAAAAAATGTGTTGCATTACTTATTGAACTGCCCTCGTAAGTCTTAACTGAGTGTTTAAATACATGCAAGCTCTCTATAGCACACGACACAATTAAAACTTTAGCAGGTACCTTTTCATTAACGTATTGATATGCCATGGGCTCTTTTCGGAGCCAGGCGTTCACGAAGTATGGCGGACAAGGCGACTAGTGTGACGTCACAGGATCGTTGCGGGGTCCTTAGTTCTCGTGAGCCCTGGAACTAAAGTAACAGAGTCCCAAGTTTGTGTAACATTGGAATTAAAAGACATAATCTAACATTAAAGTAGTATGCACCAAGTATGCTAATCATAACGGCAAAATTTAAATAAATTGTACATAAAAAGAAACAGCGTGCTGTAAAGTGTCATGGACTGCGGCCCACAACATCGAGACAATTCATTAGAAACATTTTTTGACGTATGTTTTTATTTAATTTTACTTATTAGATGTATTCATTATTGTATGGGTCCGATGACCTCGCTGTTTGGTCCCCTCCCCCAACTCAACCAACCAATCATTGTCGTATTTTGACTTTGGATTGTAACCATCCCAATGAACAGAATTTTATGAGAATTAACATAGCACGTTGTGTGTTCTTGTTGTTACAGAGTGGGTTAAAGCACTGTATGATGTAACTACCACTTCCCGGTTTTATGGATACGTAAGTTTTGTCATTGAGTTTTTGTGTGTAAATCACTACATTTTATATTACTCTAAGCCTGCAACCTCGGCTTATTTTCTGTTATTGATCAGAAGCAAACAATTTATATTGCCAAAATCAGTAATCCATTAATATGTTAACATAACAATTTTGGCAAATAAATAGGTTTTCACAAGTAGTTTTCCGTCTACTCTGGCTCAATTAGTGAAAATATAATTATGACAACATTGTACATTCAGCGCATGATCAACATGGAGACGCTGCTTACTCGTGTGAGACAGTGTTATCAGCATCTAACAGACTTTGAAAGAGGCCTCTTTATGTGATTCCATTTCGCCGGCCGGTCGAATCCTGCGATATCCAGATATGCGGCACACTTGGCTTCGACAGTGGCCTGATGTTGGAGTGCAGGCATACTTTCCGCCTAGGTTCCGATCGACCACATCTGACCACCAAAAGTGAGGATCCAAGTACTGCGCCCCAAGCACATCTTAAAAGCACTTTCCATCTGCGTCTACGATCAGAGAACAAGTAATAGAGACCCTGAAACATTCTACGTCATCCTGCATTATTGGTCGGAAACTGGCAGCGACGAGAATTACAATCCCGTGGTTAGGTTGTTGTTAATTTCACGAAACAAACATCAGCTTTTGCAGTGATACCATAATAATAATAATAATTTCGTGTGACTAGGGCCTACCATGAGCGGGAAACATGGACTACTGATGAACGGCGTCGCATTGTGTTTACTGATGAATCGGCATTCAATACTAACCTGGATGACCATTGCCTACGAGTATGGTGGCAACCCCGGTAGAGGTCTCATCTTCCAATGAGTTGGTAATCATAGAGGTGTTACGTCACGAACATCCTGCGTTCTCGGCTGTTACCCCTCACGCCACAGCATCGTGGGCCATTTCTCAACAGAACAACGCTCGTCCATAGATGGCACGTTGTAACCTCCCAACAGATTTATTCAGTAACCTCCAAACAGTAAAATATATAATTATAACCTCCCAACAGTAAAATATATAATTATATCATTCACATTCTGCGTAACCTACCAACAGATAAATAATATATTTAATAATCTCCCAACAGTAAAAAATATAACTATAACATTGACATTTAGCGTAACCTCCCAATAAATAAATTCCATAACCTACCAATAATACAATGTGACTAATCTCTCAATAAAATTGTGCCTCACTTATAATCTTTCAATAACTGACTGTGAATTTAAACTGGTAAATTTGGACGTCAGCAGTGCTGCGTCATGGCCCTGAAAGATCCTTCTGAATAAATTGAAATTCTTACCTCAATAAGGTCGCCGGATAACGCACATATATCTGCTCCTATAAGAAATTTTTCTGGCACAGCCTAGTGCAATGCTGGCCGATAGATTTCTCATGTATAAAAAGAAACAATTGCTTTTTTTTTACAATAATTGGGATGACCTTGGATTGGAGAAATTAGTAAATACTTTAAATTGAGAGGAATGATTGTCAAAAGTTAATTTTTATAAAAAAAGATTATTATTAAGAGATTTTTTTCAAAAACATTTACATGGGACTTGATATAACAATACTACATATGTGCAAGGCTGCTTTTACCTTGTACTACAATGCTCAGGCACCGCCATCACTCCACATGACCGGACCAGCCAACACGATACACCAGACTGCTAGCTACTACTTACTCCTACTGCTACATTGCTCTTACTGCAGTCAACACTGCTCTCTGGTCTGAGATTCTCTTATAGCTTACATATCGCAGGCAGCGCGTGAGCAATACATCGCAATTACATCTGCTCAAGTGCGCTAGCAACAAATTCTTTAATCATGGACCTCTTACATAACCCTCCACTGGGGGGGGGGGGGTCAAAAATTTGGCAGCGATGGTGAGCCAATTGGACTTGCCATGAGGAACAAATTTTTTTAGAATCTATTTAGTTACTAAGTCTAGTCACAGAGTATATACATTATTGATAAGTGCAGAACATATTAAGAAATGAAATAGAGTGCACACGCACTGAGTACAGAACATATTAAGAAATGACAAAGTGTATACGCAATGAGTACAAAATATACTAACAAATGACATAAAGTGCACACGCACTGTATAAGTCTTCAACATTTTAACCTGAACTGATCACATTAAGAGATGATATAAAGTGCACATGGACTGTATAAGTCTCTAGCGTTTTACAAGAAATGAATACATTGAGAAATGAAATAAAGTGCACACACATTGTATAAGTCTTTAGCATCTTTACATGAACTGATCACATTAAGAGATGAAATAAAGTGTACATGCACTGTATAAGTCTCTAGCATTTTACAAGAACTAGGAAAAGAATGGGAAGGATAGCATCATGGTTGTAGCACAGTGGTTTGCATGTAGCTTCACTGAAAGTCCAAATCATTCTACAGAAGCACAACACCTAGTGAGACAATCTGAAGTTATCTTCGCTGAAGTATTGATCAGTGTAACCACGACACTGAAATGTTGTATTAATATTGTATGTTATCATTTTGGTAGTACATTAGGTACACCAAACAGTAGGACCATAATAACATCTCCATCGTTCAAGGTGGTGGACAGCTTGATATGTCAACACCACATTCTTGCAGAATCCATATTCTTACATCAACGCAGAATTAGTGCAAAAACAAAATATAGTGATCTATTATCATGAGGATGGACAGCACGTACGGATCTTGCAGTAATTGCTGGTAATTATGTCAGAAGGTGAAGGATACATTTAGTCTTATGCTAGTCATCATTCAGAATTACACTAGTTTATCAACCGATCTGAATAATTATTGGCATTCATTGACTATTTACACAGCATTTAAGTAGTATATATATGGAGTATTACAGAACATTATTCATAAGTCATCTCATTACAGTAATCATTTATGCATAAGTAATCTAATTACAGTAATTATTGGCATAGCATTTATGCATAAGTCATCTTATTACAGTAATCATTGGCATCATAAGTCATCTCATTACAGTAATTATTGGCATGGCATTTATGCATAAGTCATCTCGTTACAGTAATCACTGAGATAGCATTTATAGAGTACAACAAAATATTATTTACAGAAATTATTGGCATAGCATTTATGCATAAGTCGTCTCATTACAGTAATTATTACATAACATTATTCATAATTCATCTAATTATAGTAATTATTGGCGTCATAAGTCTTCTCATTACAGTAATTATTGGCACTCGTCAGCCAGTTACAAAGCATTTATTATGCATTATTCAGAAGTCATCATTCAAAACAAGAGTTATTGGGTGTAGCATCAAGCTGCTAGTGTTTATATATGATATCATGCAAGTGACATAACACATAGTTAAAATGTATGACATTGTAACTATTACTTAAGGTCTGTAGTCCAATAATACATAGATATAATGGAATCAATGCATCAGAAAAATTTGCATTGTATTTAGGACTAGAAATATATCCTAAACTGGTAGCATTATTTAGTTGTATACTGGTAATAGTTGGGACTGATGATAACTTTTTTTGTGCTAGCAATGCATTGCGTTGGGATCGATAATTAATTGCTGGAGCATGAAAATATTTGCTTTTCACTTATTGCTGGAAATAAGGATTAGTAACATCATTCGTCATGAGTCAGCTGCAGCAAGGTTATGAAACAAGTACAGTATATGTGATTGCATTCATAAATGATAGACACAACTGGGTAAAAAATGCAAGTATTAGAACAGGTTTCATAATTAAGTGCTTATGGCACATTAACATCATGAAAAGCTTCTCCTGGAAAAAAATACAAAGTGGATTATTGAGCTGAAAGAAAAAATGTATATAATGCTGAAAAGTAGTAAACTTCAAATTAACCGGTAATGAAATGTGTACCCAATATGTATGTACTCTAGCTGTCTTTCCCAAAACATTCAGTCATTACAGTATGTGACATAAGACATACTGTCAATAGGAACTGCAACAAATACTTAAATCACTACATAGCATTTCTTAACTAATAGAAAATATATAAACTTCATCATTATCCTCATCTGCAAAGAAAAACTTCATTATTCATATTACCATAACTTCATCGTTATCATCAACTGCAAAGAAAAACTTCATTATTCATATTACCATATTCTTCATATAACTATTCATCTTCATTTATTATCATCTGCAAAAAATAGACACTTCATTATTCGTTATTCGTATTACCATTTACTTCATACAACTATTCATAGTATAGAGTTCCTTACTTCTAGCATATTTCACCACTAAAATTAACATGTGTAGTTCTGTCTGACAGCTTGCATCAATCGCCTCGTATTCTGAAAGAAAAATAATTGGTCAAGACTGCTATCATACAGTGTGTATAGTATATTCTTGTCAATGCTTGTTAATTCTGAGCCATTTACTCTTCGTGACGAGGTATTGCATCTTCTTTCGTCCATTCCGAAGGTGAAATTCCCATTTCATAGTAATCCACTGTGGTTTGTTTAATTTATTTCTTTTACACGGTATTTCTTACTGAAAATGACGAATAAGGATTAATATCTTGCATTTAAATCATATACCCACTAAATGGAAACTTGTTTCTAGAAATATAATTAAACATACAGCATGGCATGACAGAAAACTTATTAGGTCAAAATCATAGACAGTTTTCAAGTGCAAAAATGTACACACAGAATCATAATGTAGTAGCAAAAAAATCTAGAATAGTCGAGATCTACATCTACATCTACTCCGCGAGCCACCTTACGGTGTGTGGCGGAGGGTACTTATTGTACCACTATCTGATCCCCCCTTCCCTGTTCCATTCACGAATTGTGCGTGGGAAGAACGACTGCTTGTAAGTCTCCGTATTTGCTCTAATTTCTCGGATCTTTTCGTTGTGATCATTACGCGAGATATATGTGGGCGGTAGTAATATGTTGCCCATCTCTTCCCGGAATGTGCTCTCTCGTAATTTCGATAATAAACCTCTCCGTATTGCGTAACGCCTTTCTTGAAGTGTCCGCCACTGGAGCTTGTTCAGCATCTCCGTAACGCTCTCGCGCTGACTAAATGTCCCCATGACGAATCGCGCTGCTTTTCGCTGGATCATGTCTATCTCTTCTATTAATCCAACCTGGTAAGGGTCCCATACTGATGAGCAATACTCAAGAATAGGACGAACAAGCGTTTTGTAAGCTACTTCTTTCGTCGATGAGTCACATTTTCTTAGAATTCTTCCTATGAATCTCAACCTGGCGCCTGCTTTTCCCACTATTTGTTTTATGTGATCATTCCACTTCAGATCGCTCCGGATAGTAACTCCTAAGTATTTTACGGTCGTTACCGCTTCCAATGATTTACCACCTATGGCATAATCGTACTGGAATGGATTTCTGCCCCTATGTATGCGTATTATATTACATTTATCTACGTTTAGGGAAAGCTGCCAGCTGTCGCACCATTCATTAATCCTCTGCAGGTCTTCCTGGAGTACGTACGAGTCTTCTGATGTTGCTACTTTCTTGTAGACAACCGTGTCATCTGCAAATAGCCTCACGGAGCTACCGATGTTGTCAACTAAGTCATTTATGTATATTGTAAACAATAAAGGTCCTATCACGCTTCCTTGCGGTACTCCCGAAATTACCTCTACATCTGCAGATTTTGAACCGTTAAGAATGACATGTTGTGTTCTTTCTTCTAGGAAATCCTGAGATATCATCAGGCAAAATGTCAAAGTCAATTGGTGTTTGTTATATTTTAAAAATTTCATAGTGTATACAGACAAAAATTCTACTTCCGATAGGAAAACAATCATACATACACAAAAAGAATGGAAAACGTGCACGGTCTGATATATAACGACAAGAAAAGCGACCTGCTAACCTTACCTTGCCGGGGACTTGCCAAGAAAAAATACAGTCATCATCGGTAAGTGGTCATATAAATATCTGGAAATGGCATTACAGTGTGATAATTCGTAAAGCACGTTCGTTCAATAAAGGGTTTAATATTGGAGACATGGTGATTGCCCTTGCTTTTTCTGGTTCTCAAACTTTCAACGTGTACTACATTGGGATGAGGAATGCTGCGAATTCTATATGGACCTGCGTATAGAAGCTCGAATTTATTGCATCTACTCTTTCCTCTGTTGGATAAATAATGTGTGCGTACTAATATCTTGTGTCCTATGTGAAAGTCACGGTATGTACAAACCTGTTTTTGCTGTCTTGTCCGGCGCTCTGCGGCACGTTTGATGTTGTTGAGCGCAATGTCAATTATTTCACGGTGGCGTAGTCGACGAGATGTAGGAAAAGATACTAATTCTTTAATTTTCTTAGGTGGTGCAACATTTTTCAATACAACAGTCGGAGATAGCATAGTAGATTCATTTGGTATGGAGTTAATTACATCCTGGAATGAGAGTATGTGTGTATCCCAATCAATATGTTTTTTATGGCAGTATATTCTACATAGTTTATCAATTTCTTTCATTAGTCGTTCAGAAGGGTTCGAAGAAGCGTGATACCTGGATATATAGATCGGAGAAATGTTTCTAGCTCGTAACATACGTGTCCATATTGCAGATCGAAACTGCGGTCCATTGTCGGAAATTACTTTCAATACATGCCCTACATGAAATAGAAAATGTTTTACAAATACATTCGAAATAGATTTAGCAGTAGCTTTGCGTAACGGAGTGAAGGTAACAAATTTCGAAGTGAGTTCAACAGCGACAAAGATGTAGCAAAAACCTCTATTAGATCTGGGAATCGGACCAAAAATGCCTACACCGGCCATGTGTCGCAATTTAACGGGTACAGTGGGATGTAACGGAGGAATATGTGAAGTCGTGTCTGATTTAGCTTTCTGGCAGATTTTACATGACGCTAAAACTCGTCGAATACGTTTCCCCATGTTGGCAAAATAACAGTTCTGTCTCAGTATAAGAAAACATTTTCTGGCTCCATAATGCATGTAACTCAAATGAGTATACCAAACTGATTTGTCAACAAACTCGTCAGGAATACACAATAACCAGTTGTTGCTGTCAGGGTGAGAGTGGCGAAACAGAATATTCTTGCGTACAAGTATAATGGTTTCTAATGGTAACGTTATTCTTATCTTGCCAAAGGTGTTTAATTTCTTTCCATACGTTGTCGTTGCTCTGCTCCTGTGCTATGTCTCGTAATGACGACGAAATGAAATTTTCAAATGCAACTTGTTGATTATACATGACGCTAAAATTTGCTTGGCAGAAGCTGGTTGCCATGTCTTGCTGATCGTCACTGAGAGAACGGGATAGTGCGTCTGGTACAATATTTTGTGTACGGATATTCGGAATAGGATAATGTTTAGCTTTAATTGTGTCATGCTGTTTACCTTGAAATTCATACATACAATCGGACATAGTACCAGGGATGTCGTTAAAAACTGGACCTTGCTGTAAAAGAATTTTGCGAAGCTCTGTATGTTCATCATCTGTATTTGCACTGCTCTGTTTTACTTTATCAGAAATCATTTGCATATCGTCATAGTCGGCTTAGTCTGGTGTATTGTAGTTTGTGAACAATGTGGAATGACAGTTTGTGTTACGTGATGTAGAAATGACCTCTGTTCGATTAATCGCCTGTTCATCTGCAGATAAAGCGTACTGAAATTCTAATGCCAGTTGTACTTTTTCATCCTTTAACATTAATTAGGAATTTTGAAAGACAATAATTGCATCATGTTGTACCAGAAAATTCTTACCTAAAATAACGTCTGTTGTCAATAAGGGAACAATCCAAAAATTTGAGTGGAACGTATGACTTGCGGTACAAAATGATAAGTGCGTCTGCAATTTTACATCTACTCCTTTACCAGATACTGATCCTTTTACTTTAGTTTTGCCTAATGGTAACGTAGGATAAGTATTCTCTTTGATACATTCGTTGAAAGTTTCCACATTTATAACTGACATAGGTGGTCCAGAATCGATTACTGCTGAAAAATGTGGATGATCCAATCTTTACTTCAATGACAGGGTGGGAAATGGTTTTTTGATTCATTGGTTTTTCATGCAAAAATGTGTCTCTAATGTCGTCAAAATTAATAACATTTTCGTGAACAAGATTCTGTGTGTCAAAAGTATTGCTTACGTTGCTGGAAGATGCAACCTGTACTGTATCTAGTCAAATTCTTTCTGACGTGCTGTTGTTTGCGGGAGGATGGTGTGGCATTTCAACTATTTGTACTGTTCTGTTATTTCGTCCTGACGTATTAGGTTCGGGATGATACCGACTGTCTGGTTCATTCATGATAATCTGTTGTTGCGGATGATTCTGTTGCTGGTAAGACCGACTGTTATTAAACGTACGCTGAAAATTGTGCTTATTACTTTTACGTCTGTCATGATAGTCATTTCTATACGGTGCATTGCGATATGAGTTGAAATGGTGTGTTTTCTGTATGTACTGATTTCCTTGTTGCTGTGCGTTACTATTTGGTGTGGCCGACGCTATACGTGTAGGCGGCGAAACATTAAAGCTTGGTTGACCTTGCACATTGCATTGTTGGTTAGGTATGCTAACCGGTTGGTTTTGTTGCTGTCGTAGGGAAAAGCCTCTATTGTTGCGTAAATGTATCTGTGATTGCTAAAAATTTTGGAACATACTGATGATTAAAATTTTTGTCTGGTATTAAAGTTCTCGTGGTTGTCATTTCTGGAGCGTCTAATGAAAACTGTCACTTTCGGTTCGTCATATCAGATTTCTGTACTCATTTCTAATCTTAGATAGATCGATAGTTGAAGAGCTGTTTTGATAGATATAAAGGATAGTAGAAGAGAAGGCAGCAGTGCAGAAAACTAAAGATGAAACAGCACCACCACGGCTCGGGGCCCTGTTCACGCTACGGCACATATTCATCAAAGTGTAATGAATCCCCTGAGGTCTATTACGCGCTACAAATAAATTTGAGTTTCTGCGTTACAGGCAATGGCGGTGAAAATTCAAAAGCAAGTTGTTGTATCCAATCCTAGTTTCTGCATTACAGGCCAAGCTGATGAGAATACAAAAGCAAATTGTCGTATCCAGTCCAAACGTTGTATCTGTGTTCTGTCATACTTACATACCTTAAATTTTCTCAGCGATAGAGACTGTAATTAAAATTATCGTCTCTGTATGTCTGAGCAGGTTCACGATTGTATGATAATCTATTGGTCTGTGACTGTTCGGAATTTAAGTCACGTACTCTCTGTAAGTTACCTAAATTATATTGGCTGTGTGACTGTGAGAAATGTTCGGAATGTTGCGTATGCTGTGTCGTGTTAGAGGCTGAAACATTTTTCATCTCCGTCACTTCGTGCTGTAAAGATGACAATTTTCTACGTGATGTATTATTGGATGTACCTATCTCATTGATTGTCTGCTGTATGTTTTGGAATTCGAATGTTTGACTGAACGGAACTGCTGACGTATCGTCTGATTTGGTGTCATTGTTATTTTCGATAACGTCAATACGACTAGTCAATTCATTAAATTTTTCAGTCAGTGCTTTTACCTGAGCGTCATTTTTAGTGTCACAGGCATCGATTTGTTTTTGCATTTTACGTGTGGTTTTGTTCAATTTCTTAATGTCTGCTTTAATGACATCGGGATCCTATATTAGTTCCTACTTTTCAAGTCTGCTGGTCATTGTCTGAAAGTCTACTGTGTGTGTGTCTGTTTTTGCTTTAAGATCGGAGATTTCATCATGCAGTTCGGTGTTCAATTGTTTGATTTCGTCTGATACTGTAGCAATGTTGTTGTCTACGTACGTTTTTGCTTTCGTAAACAACTTACGCTTATCTTCCTGCCTCTGTGCGGTAATTGTTTCCATGACTTGTTTCTTTACTTTATTCTGTTCCTGTATAAATTTACGGTAACGCGTTTCACTGTTGTGTAGGTGGTGATTAAAATGTTCGTCCATTTGCTGTTCTGTTGGTCAAATTTCGTGTCTACTTCGCATCCAGTGTGCGTGAAAGTTCTGCCGACATTAGTTTAAACTCGTCGCGTAACTGTGTTGCGTTTTCTGAACATTGTTTACCAACTGCACTAATTTCATCTCTAAGTAATTTAGTTCTGGCAGCATGTATATTGCGTATCTCTTCACTATTATTCTTGGCACAGGCCTTAATTTCCTCACGTAATTATTTTTTACTTTCATTACATTGCTCCGCAACGGCTGTAATCTGTTCAGTAAGATGTTCAATAGAGGTGTCAAGTTTTTCATTAATTTCTTTGAACGACCTGTCGTGGTTTATATTCGACTGATTGAAACTTTCATTAAGTTGTTTAAAATTGTTGTCGTGTTTTTCATTCGACTGTTTGCGATTTTCATTAATTTGTTTGTTCGATTCATTAAGTTGTAGAAATACTCCCATAACTTGATCTATGCCAACATTAGCGACTCTATTTTCTGTGCTGTGTGATAGTGTATCTGCATTTGTTATGTATTGTGTAACCATTTGGTCATTGTCTGATTCACGAAAAGGTTTGCTAGCTGGATGTGGACTAAAGGTCACTACATCAAATAAATCTGTCGTATTTTGACTACATTGTTCATTTTCCTTAAAACATTTATCTGTTCACTGTGTAAATTTTGCAAATCAGGTACGTCTAACTGGGCGGCGTTCATTGAATCGGAACGTGCCGCGTCATCAATTGTTAAATTTACTGTGGACATAATTGAATTTGTTTGCTCATCATTAGGATTAAAATAATTACTACTGGTCGGTATGCACTGATTATCTGTAATTGGAAGATCATCATAATGACAATGAGTGTCGCTAGTATTATCAGTCAAGTTATTTAAGTCGGCTTTTTCACTCATTGCGCATCGCGATGTACTGTTTGCAGTTTTTCGCGGCATTTTCACAAGTCAAAGGGTAGCACAAAATCAACCAAAGACAAAGCAAAAATGGAACAAATACAATAACAAAAAAGAGCAATAAATTGTCGATGATCTGTGAAAGAAAGAGTGACAAGTTAGTAAATGTGTTGCGTCAGATGCAAACTACATTTAACCATAGTGTAAATAAGAGCAGATATATAACTGACTACTTCTCAGAAATTCACAAAAAATACGATCTTGGCCGGTTGTCGACAAGTGTAACCTCCCAACAGATTTATTCCATAACCACCCAACAGTAAAATATATAATTATAACCTCCCAACAGTAAAATATATAATTATATCATTCACATTCTGCGTAAACTACCAACAGATAAACAATATTTATAATAATCTCCCAACAGTAAAAAATATAACTATAACATTGACATTTAGCGTAACCTCCCAATAAATAAATTCCATAACCTACCAATAATACAATGTGACTAATCTCTCAATATAATTGTGCCTCACTTATAACCTTCCAATAATTGACTGTGAATTTAAACTGGTAAATTTGGACGTCAGCAGTGCTGTGTCATGGCCCTGAAAGATCCTTCTGAATAAATTGAAATTCTTACCTCAATAAGGTCGCCGGATAACGCACATATATCTGCTCCTATAAGAAATTTTTCTGGCACAGCCTAGTGCAATGCTGGCCGATAGATTTCTCATGTATAAAAAGAAACAATTGCTTTTTTTTTACAATAATTGGGATGACCTTGGATTGGAGAAATTAGTAAATACTTTAAATTGAGAGGAATGATTGTCAAAAGTTAATTTTTATAAAAAAAAGATTATTATTAAGAGATTTTTTCAAAAACATTTACATGGGACTTGATATAACAATACTATATATGTGCGAGGCTGCTTTTACCTTGTACTACAATGCTCAGGCACCGCCATCACTCCACACGACCGGGCCAGCCAACACGATACACCAGACTGCTAGCTACTACTTACTCCTACTGCTACATTGCTCTTACTGCAGTCAACACTGCTCTCTGGTCTGAGATTCTCTTATAGCTTACATATCGCAGGCAGCGCGTGAGCAATACATCGCAATTACATCTGCTCGAGTGCGCTAGCAACAAATTCTTTAATGATGGACCTCTTTACAACGTGTTTCCCTGAATTGAGGTACTTCCGTGGGCAGTAAGATACCCAAATCTGTCCCCAATCGAAGACGTGTGGAACCAGATCAGACAACAATATGTCCTTCCTGGCAGATTAAAACTGTGTGCCTTTCGCGGGCAAGTGCTCTACCAACTGAGCTATCCGAGCACGACTCACGCCCCGTCCTCACAGCTTTACTTCTGCCAGTACCTCGTCTACTACCTTCCAAACTTTACAGAAGCTCGCAGGAGAGGCATTTCGACAGTGTCGTGATTCCCATTGTGTAAAGGGATGGTGGCCATAATAGTTTGCGAGTTTCCATGCTCACCTTGGATCGAACACTATTGAGGGAACTGTCAGGTGGTGTTGACCCTCTGCCTGCTGAGCGTTTTGGGAAGCCTCAGGCCTTCAGAAGAATATTAGAACAGAACGCAACATTTGTGGCAGCACAGAAATGGTCTATGTTGGGACACAAAAGCACTTCTCTTAGTTTAGCCAAGATCCCTGGTTGGACATGCTGTAACATTCGGACCTTCTCTGTGATAAATGTGTTGTTCACTTTAGGCTTAAACGGAAACTCAAAACACGCTGCCTAAAGTGGTTTTGGGAAAAACAAGTCGGGAGTGTAACATCGTCTCCTCCCTGCCTGGGAATTTACGAGTCAGGGATTGGCTGCTTCTCCAGAAAATAAAAGAATATTATTAATTTTTTTATTAGAATTGGCCGGTGTGTAGAGCAGATGAGTTAGAGAGGGGACATGGAGCTCATGGAGACTCGTGATTGACATGAAACGCTTCTGGGGCTGGTTGTGGGAGTGCTTTTGGTGAGTTTACCAAGCTTCGATGGGAAGGAGGAGTGGAGAAGTGTGGTCTTCTGATTCAGACACTGGTCTGGAGAGGAGGTTCTGGTCTTGACTCTTGTTATGAGTGGGCTGCTCTTGGGACAATCGTCTTGAGCATGACTTCTTAATGGCATTGGTCTTGATCGGGAAGGCTGTGGTGAAATCTTAGCTGTACCGAAGGTTTACTCTTCAGTCATCTTGGGCAACGCGCTGTGCCGAGGGCAATCTTAATCATATCAGGTCTGCTGCCTTGACGTTTGATCTCCTTGTGCACACTGCTGTAAGAGTGAGTCGAACTGGTCCACGGTATGGTCAGTGAAGGGAATGTCACACGCTGGAATCTGCAATGATTTCAGGGCTCCATCAGAGAGTAATTGCGATCAGTCTAATAGATCACCAGCCCATGGCTGTGTATATTTTATGCTGACAATAATGAATTACGTCACTGTACATAGCTCCTCTGTCGATTCTCGCACTATGACCATCACGCGAGACAGCCCGATGTATCGAAGGAGTGGTATAGTACTGCTGCTCTGGCTTGTTAGGACAAACTGAATCACAGGCTCGCCACTTGTTCTCAGCTGCACCAACGTAGTATAGCTTCTGTGTAGAATAAGTCTATCAAAGTCTATTCAGCGGTAGATAATTTCAGATTGCATTGTCCATGTTTTGAGCCAGAGTAAATAGATTTCACACGTAAACCTAATCCTTGTCAACCATTCGCCACCCAGTGGAGTGCTGATTATTTGTTGCTCTATTTGTGTAGGGAACAGTTCATGATTTATTTGTAGTCTCTCTTAACTTGTATTGTTTGTCATACTTCATGATCGATAAACTTTTACCATAATTTTTATAAAAGATTAATCCCATGTTCATATATTAATCACCTATCAATTATTGACTACAATAATGACAGGGCCACCATTTCACTAAATTATTTCAGCATTCAAGTTTTATTTAATATTCTATAGAAGTGATATCTCCAATGCAGGCTAGCAGCAACAACCACTGTCGAAGGGCATAATCAATTTAGCAGACGCATGGACAGATAGGCACTCGGAAGGCTACAAGTTAAAGTGATTGCTGTCAGGACGTAAACTTATAGTAGCCTGTAGCCTCTTAAAAGAAACCACATGACCAGTGTAGTCTTGCATAACTTCTGTAAAAGCAAGTGCATTGTGTAAAGTTGTTGGCGAGTTTAGCTATCGTCTAGATTTTGTTCGTGCTCCTGCTGGTGGACACGTAGAGCATTTGTAACAGCATACCTAAAA
Organism: Schistocerca nitens; assembly: GCF_023898315.1. Classification (NCBI taxonomy): domain Eukaryota; kingdom Metazoa; phylum Arthropoda; class Insecta; order Orthoptera; family Acrididae; genus Schistocerca; species Schistocerca nitens. The sequence goes on from NC_064617.1 coordinate 635,793,263, forward strand.
CTTTTGTGCGTATTTTGCAATTCATCCCATGTTTGCAGTATGCTTTTATCAATAAATATGGAGTTTTGAAACCAGGTCATGCTTTTTGAAACACTCTGTATAGCAGCTGAACTGTCATCAACCGTTTCAACGTTTAGCATCGGAACACATGTTGCGTCTACTGAAAATTCTGATACTAGTGAATGGGAATGAAAGCACAATAGCAGAAAAACTGCGAAGCTTATTAGAGGTAGGTCGTCCGCAAATGAACAGGTCCAAAGGAACGATTAATTAAAGTGAATGGAAGGACTGAGGAAAGACTTCTAAGGAACGGCCGTCTACCATTCACTTTGGTCGCGGTCAGTCTCGTTCGAAGAACGGTCGCGGCAGATCTTCGTTCCAGAAATGCTCGCAGCCGGTCCTCGTTCCCGGAACGGTGGCGGCCGGTCTCGTTGCCGCCTTCGTCTCGTTCTTTTTCGGACAGTTACTCGTTCCACTTTCCATTTCAACTTTTTTTTATAATTATATAAATTATACGAAAATTATGGAAATTAAATTGTTTATACATATATATCTTTTTTCAGGCAGCAGACAAGGAAATTTCCTTCCATCTTCGTCGTTTGGATCAACTATAGAGCACACAACCATTACAATACATGTTTTGTTTCCTGTTCGCACATTTCCTAGTTTCGTCAACTCGAATTAATGACTGGGTTTTGAGATAACTTTTTATCGTTCTTTTTTATTGTATTCTAAGAAAGTTCGCAAAAAACTTGGGATTTCTGCGAAACAAAACAAGACAGGTAGGTTCTTATTTTTCACGTATGGTTATTTCCTCGTGCTATCCCCTATTTTGGTTTCTTTGCACAAAAAATGAGTTTGGTTTGTGATTTCGGTTCCGTAGGAAAAGGGGAAAGGGTGCCTCTCCATTTGAAAAATTGTAGAGCAGCGCAAAATCATATTTACTTTTTATCCAAAAAAAATATATATTTTTCAGAAGTCCGTTTTTAGCGAAAAGTTTCATTACTTTCAACTTTCTTATTAACGTTTTATTGCAGCATAAACTTTAATAACAACCAATAAACCTAATATGTACTAAGCGCGTGTGTTAAACTCACTTGCTCTTCGATGAAGTGTTTTGTGCCCAGGAAGCCTATAGGTACTCAGGTACAACCTAAAGTATGTATAGCTTCTTTTCTTCGTTTTTCTGTAAGTTATTTATTACAGTGTTACATGAGCTTCATGTCAGCCTCGATCAGATAGTTTACGTTTAGTTTAGTGACTAGGTATAGAGCGCTCACGTCTTCATCTACATGCACTGTGAAGAATCTGTGGAAAGGAAGTTGTCACCAACGTCATATTGTTTATATATACTCTTACTTTATTAGAGACGATCAGTTCAATCCCCTTAGTCCTAATTTTTCGCATTTGATCGATTTCTACTTGAATCGCTATGTACCTTCTTGAATCCCTGTGTATCTTCGTTTGTTGGTTTTGCTTCACGATTCATTGCGGGGATTGTTTTAATTTTTGATACGGAAAATTAAGACGACAGAGCAAGGTACAGGAACCATAAATGATATTACAGATTTTGTAAAACCACACATGGGATGTCACTATCGACAAGCTGATATATGCATACGAAATTCTGAAAGATTTCTGAAACCCAAAAAAGGAGCTTTGGCTTCTGAGCAGGGTCGTGCTTCGACATACACAGTGGTAAGCAAAATACAAGCAGAACAAACGGTAGTCTGTTCTTGCGTGATGGATCAGTATGGAACGCGGAAAGACACTTCATGAAATGATTCTTCAAGAAGATAATTCGCAGTTCATTCGAAAGCTAATATCGTGCCATATATCTTATGCCTGCAAGGTAAATACAAGAGATCTTTTTCAAAGATGTTTTCATTAAAGCACAGGCGCCTCTAAAAGGGTCGTTGTGACAGAAAATAATGACTTAATTGTAAAACCATTCAGTGCGAGATAAATCTACAATTTTTTCCTCCCTTCTACCGTAGCAAGTTAAAAGAGCGAAAAATGCACTAAATTATCAGCACTGAACTAGCAGTGGAATTTTGTTTTATTTTATTTTCAAATATATTGTCGCGTCACACTAACGTGACCACCTCTCAAAAGCCTGAATAGCTACCTTTTACAACGCGAGCAGAGCAGGAAAAGTTTCAGTGAGGTTCTGGAAGGTACCGACAGGGATGTGGAACCATGCCGACTCCAGTGTCGTCACCAGCTGCACTAGAGTTCTCGGTTGAGGATCTATGGCACGAACAGCCCGTTGGAGGTGGTCTTACACATTCTCGATTGGATTTTGATCTGGGGAGTTTGGTGGCGAGGGGCGTACATGGAACTCATCCCAGTACACTTCAAACCACGCGCGTAAACTGCGAGCTGTGTGACACGTTGCATTGTCCTGCTGGTAGATGCCATCGTGCTGAGGAATAAGAAACTGCATGTAGGGGTAGACAAGGTCCCTAGGAACAGATGAGTGCTTGTGTTGGTCCATTGTGCCTTCCAGAATTACTAGATCGCTCAGGGAGTGCCACGAAAACATTCCCCAGACCATAATGCCCCATCGTGGTTGCAGGGTGTTTGATTTCAGACTTCCAAGATGTACTCGCCAACGGCCATCTGCTCGATGGAGCATAAAACGTGAGGCATCTGAAAAAGCCACCTGTTGCCAGTCAGTGGACGTCCAGCTACGGTATTGGCATGCAAATTCCAGCCTTTGGCGCCGATGGACATTATTCAGCATGGGTGCATGAACTAGATGCCTGCTGCAGAGGCCCATATGCAACAACGTTCGCTGAAGGACCGTTGAGGGGACCTGTTGGTAGCCTCGTGTTTCATCTGGGTGGTCAGTTGCTCAACAGCTGCACGTCTATTCGCCCGTACACATCTCTGCAGCTGTCGTTCAACCCTGCCATCTACGGTCCGTGGTGCACCACCGTTGCCTCGACGCCAGTTTTGGACAGCGCCATTTTGCAGTGCACAGTATACTTCTACAACGTGGAACGCGAACAGTTTACAGACTTAGACGTTTCGGTAAGGCTTGCACACTTGACCCGAAACCCAATGATCATGCCCTTTTGGACGCCAAATCAATCGCTTCGTTTTCGAATTACGGAAACCACTGCACTGTTTTGCGCCCCCCCCCCCTCCCCCCTCCGACCACGACATGTTTCATATACCCTCATTGCTAGTGCTGCCACCTGCCATATGTGAGTAGTCGTTATTGCACTTCGAACATAGGCGTTGGTCACATTAATATGTCTTGAGCAAGTTCATTTGTGAGCAATATTTATCTTTTAAGTACGTTAAAACACGTAATATATTAATTTGTTGCTTTTCATATACGTTTCACTCTTGGCTGTTAATGGTTAACGGTATACTCGCAATAACTGATAACTTGATTTCATGAATGTACCTTCGAGGCTCTTCGGCGGCTGAATGATCAAAAACTGGTAAACTTTTTCGACTGTAAAGATCTTTATTGCACTGAAGTATGGTACCTTTTAAAGATTCTGGAAACAAGTCTCGTTTGTTTTCAATTGTTAAGTTTCGATGATTTCTCAGCATATTTATGTAATTGCTGTCGTTGGTAACACAAACCTTCTATCGATTTTTAATATGCAGTTTCTCAGCTCCTGCGTCTGAAGTCGTTACTTTTCCAAATAAATCTTCACTTCCCACACTGTGTGACACTTTGATGCGTAGTAAATTTAGACACGCACAAATTGTGAGAGAAAACTATTAACGTAGATTTATTAGATTATAGTTTACTGTCCGTTATTATATGCTAGTAATTCCCGCACAGATATGTCACCATTAATCTTCTCAGCAAACAACTGACTACATCATTTCCACGAATTTATTGTCACGTAACTTTCCATGACGAACACCCGCAGCTCCACTGTGAGTACCATCGTCCCCCTTTGCACTTCTCCATTCACACTGACACAGCCCACATTACGCTCTGAACACACGTGGTGTGCGCGTCACGGGGTGTATACATCCACGTTCATTCGTCTCCACTTGGCCGGCCCACTTTTATTTGCCCCACCCAGTGTTTGTGCTTATTTGATAGTTTTTCACGAAATGTATCTGAAATACGTATAGTACACAATTAGATAAAAAAGATACAGCGAATGCGTAAAAATGAACGGTTCCCAAAATGGAACAATCACCTGTGAATTAATTCCCAAAAATGATCCAGTTTACCCATCTATAACGTATTTGATATTGATGTATCTCACTCCATAAATCGCGAGTAGTTTGCGCCTATAAACTGCATGTTATGCGTCAGTCTACTTCAAATGCTTTCTTCTTCAGCATAGTTACCTATGTATTGCTTAATACTAACATATCTTCACTATTTTCTTTAAGGTCTTCAATGGGTGATTCTAATTTTGCTACTTTACTTTAAAACAAATGATTTAATTGATGTTTGCGAAGGCCTTTTTTGAGCTTTTGACTCCATGATAATTCTTAATATACTGGCTCCCAACTTGGAGGTAATTAACCCCTGAGTCGTAAAATGAAATTTTCTGAGGGATAAAAACTAAATGATTCGATTCTGTTTCAGTCACGAAACCAATTTTTTTTCGAAAGATCATAACTATTATCACAGTTTTATTAGACTCTCATATTGATTATATAAGTTTGTAACGTCCCCTTAGAAAAATTAATGAATTACTGTGCTGATAAACCTCTTACATTATTTGATTTTCAAACAGCTGAGCAAAACTGAACGTACTCAGACATTCACTAAAGTGACACACAATATTCTTAGCGCAACGTAATCTGACTTTCAATAATCCCTACAAAAGAATGGCCCTGACTAACATTAAACTATACCTTTCACAAATCACTTACCTCACAAAAATCTTCGTTACTCGAACTACTGCAATACAGCGAGCGCCAATACTGCCAGCTAAATAAAAGATTCAAACTACTGAAGGCACTAACTACTGATAGGTATAGTTAGCAAATGAAAGATTTTGATAGAGAACAAACAATGTATGTACCTTAATAGTGTTCAAAAGTCATAATACATATAGCAGTTCATGACATCCAGTCTTACAAATTTACTGACTCTGATGGACACACGTCCAGATCATCCGCTCTCAAAACTCCGCCATCTCTCTCCCCACATCCACCACTGCTGGCGGCTCACCTCCAACTGCGCAACGCTACGCGCTGTTAACATCAAGCTGCCCAACACTACAATAGCGAACAACAATGCAAACCAGCCACAGACTGCACACAGCACAGCCAGTGATTTTCGTACCGAGCGCTACGTGGCGTTACCAATATAAAAACCTAAACAGCCTACTTACAAGTTATCAATAATTACTTTTTCTCAGTTACCAGCATTAATGCGGTGGAGGTTACAGGTTCCTGACATAGTCCACCCACTACACAGATATGTTGTGCTTTGTGCTGTACATCGCTGATGATAAAAGTGAGACATACACGTAACAAATCCTAAGAATCTCAAGAAAATGTCTTCTCCAAGTTGTAGATAGTACCTTCAGCAGTCCAGAAACTGCCTCATTACTTGGTTCGAAACAGATAAATGAATTAATTGACAACATGACACAGCAGTAACTATATAAAGCTTATAATACTGCTGTACACAGTATTATTATTATTATTATTATTAGTATTATTACTTTATTATTATTATTAGTATTATTACTATTACTATTAGTGGCTGTGATCAGACACAAAGCTTTAACAATCTGAAGTCTTCCAATTTCCGCCAGTTCAGAGTTAAGGAGTGCGGCAATCAAGTGATTTACAAACAGTAAGTATAGTGCACACATTTTAAGCTGGTTGATTTTAAATGAGGTTGCAATATGCAGGTCAAACAAGTGCCGCAATGGAGGGGAGTAATGCAGGGGAAGTCTGTTTTGTAACAAATGTTTACCCTGTCTGCAGATAGTTAGATTTGTCATCAGACAAGTAGTTATGGGTAGCACGTGCGATGCACCACGAATTCCTTCATCACTCGTTTAACCCCCGCCCCCCCCCCCCCCCCCCACACACACACACACGCGCACAAAATAAATATCATTTATCTTTCATCATTTTAAAAGTTAAGTGTCCCAAGAAAACTCTTTCATTCTACAGTTTAATGAAGTGTTAAAGATTAAAGATGGTCATAATGTGGGGGAGGGAATGGGAAAGAGGCAGCAGGGAGGGGGGGAGGGAGGGAGATGGCACTAACTAATGTCTGATTGCACTCAGGGGTAAAGGTCTAAGAAAGTTTGGGAACCACTGTCCTGAAAAGCCAATAAACATGTGAAACGTTTGGTGTTGAAATGTTGTGACATTGCAGGCCTAATTTTATCATAAATACTGTCTGTTAAAGTAAAAGAATGAAAGTAGTCTAAACAAGGTGTTTTTCTAGAAAATGAGGTTTCTAATGCCTAATCTGAAAAGTGATAAATTACATAAAATGAAATGTTTAAAAGTTCCACACACTGTCTATGCTAATACTCCAGGAGATTCGAAAAAAAGCATACCAGCGCAATTTCTTAATTCGGTACAACAAGTTAACTAGTAACTTTGAAGATATTACGTAGTATAGTAGTCAGTAGATTTTTTTCTTTCATTGTTGTTAGCTCTGTCGATTAAACTGAAGAGCATGACAGGGGTGTGGCGAGTTACATTTGTATGAATTACGCTTCTAGTCGGGTGATGTTGAGGGTATTAGATTAGGAAATGAGACACTTAAAGTAGTAAAGGAGTTTTGCTATTTGGGGAGCAAAATAAGTGATGATGGTCGAAATAGAGAGGATATAAAATGTAGACTGGCAATGGGAAGGAAAGTGTTTCTGAAGAAGAGAAATTTGTTAACATCGAGTATAGATTTAAGTGTCAGGAAGTCGTTTCTGAAAGTATTTGTATGGAGTGTAGCCATGTATGGAAGTGAAACATGGAAGATAAATAGTTTGGACAAGAAGAGAATAGAAGCTTTCGAAATGTGGTGCTACAGAAGAATGCTGAAGATTAGATGGGTAGATCACATAACTAATGAGGAGGTGTTGAATAGGATTGGGGAGAAGAGACGTTTGTGGCACAACTTGACTAGAAGAAGGGATCGGTTGGTAGGAAATGTTCTGAGGCATCAAGGGATCACCAGTTTAGTATTGGAGGGCAGCGTGGAGGGTAAAAATCGTAGAGGGAGACCAAGAGATGAATACACCAAGTAGATTCAGAAGGATGTAGGTTGCAGTAGGTACTGGGAGATGAAGCAGCTTGCACAGGATAGAGTAGCATGGAGAGCTCCTTCAAACCCGTCTCAGGACTGAAGACCACAACAACAACAAACGCTTCTAGAAAAAGAGTGATGGCCGTACCACTGTTCACAGGTCACTCACTGTTTTTTTATTTAAAATCTAAAAGCTACCCTCTCTACGTGGAAGTTCACACGCATGCAGCAGTGATCCAAGAAATTGACCCGCTTCATACATAAACGTTAGCGTCAAGTAACCTCGCAGTATCTTATTTTGTACACTGTATTCGAGTAACGTGACCGTACTATATACACTACTGGCCATTAAAATTGCTACACCACGAAGATGACATGCTACAGACGCGAAATTTAACCGACAGGAAGAAGATGCGGTGATATGCAAATGATTAGCTTTTCAGAGCATTCACACAAGGTTGGCGCCGGTGGCGACACCTACAATGTTCTGACATCAGGAAAGTTTCCAACCGATTTCTCATACACAAAAAGCAGTTGACCGGCGTTGCCTGGTGAAACGTTGTTGTGATGCCTCGTGTAAGGAGAAGAAATGCGTACCATCACATTTCCGATTTTGATAAAGGTCGGATTGTAGCGTATCGCGATTGCGGTTTATCGTATCGCGACATTGCTGCTCGCGTTGGTCGAGATCCAATGACTGTTAGCAGAATATGGAATCGGTGGGTTCAGGAGGGTAATACTGAACGCCGTGCTGGATCCCAACGGCCTCGTATCACTAGCAGTCGAGATGACAGGCATCTTATCCGCATGGCTGTAACTGATCGTGCAGCCACGTCTCGATCCCTGTGTCAACAGATGGGGACGTTTGCAAGACAACAACCATCTGCACGAACAGTTCGACGACGTTTGCAGCAGCATGGAATATCGGCTCGGAGACCATGGCTGCGGTTACCCTTGACGCTGCATCACAAACAGGAGCGCCTGCGATGGTGTACTCAACGACGAACCTGGGTGCACGAATGGCAAAACATCATTTTTTCGGATGAATCCAGGTTTTGTTTACAGCATCATGATGGTTGCATCCGTGTTTGGCGACATTGCGTCCGCAGCTCGTTCTCGTTTTCCGCGCCCGGGTTCCCAGGTTCGATTCCCGGCGGGGTCAGGGATTTTTTCTGCCTCGCGATGACTGGGTGTTGTGTGATGTCCTTAGGTTAGTTAAGTTTAAGTAGTTCTAAGTTATAGGGGACTGATGACCATAGATGTTAAGTCCCATAGTGCTCAGAGCCATTTGAACCATTTTTTTGGCGACATTGCGGTGAACGCACATTGGATGCGCGTATTCATCATCGCCATTCTGGCGTATCACGCTGCTTGATGGTATGGAGTGCCATTGGTTACACGTCTCGGTCACCTCTTGTTCGCATTGACAGCACTTTGAACTGTGGACGTTACATTTCAGATGTGTTACGACCCGTGGCTCTATCCTTCATTCGATCCCTGCGAACCCTACATTTCAGCAGGGCAATGCACGACCGTATGTTGCAGGTCCTGTACGGGCCTTATTGGATACAGAAAATGTTCGACTGCTGCCCTGGCCAGCACATTCTCCAGATCTCTCACCAATTGTAAACGTCTGGTCAATGGTAGCCGAGCAACGGGTCACTACTCTTCATGAACTGTGGTATCGTGTTGAAGCTGCATGGGCATTGTACCTGTACACGCCAGCCAAGCTCTGTTTGACTCAGTGCCCAGGCGTATCAAGGCCGTTATTACGGCCAGAGGTGGTTGTTCTGGGTACTGATTTATAAGGATCTATGCACCCAAATTGCGTGAAAATGTAATCACATGTCATTCTAGTATAATATATTTGTCCAATGAATACCCGTTTATCGTGTGCATTGAAAGGTGGCTACACTGAGCCACAGCGCCAGAGATCGCTAGAGAGCATTGTTCCGCCGCCTCCACTGGCAGTGATTATTGAGAACTCGTAGTTGGCAGTGCTTGTCCAGGACTCGTAGTAGTCAGTTCGTGTTCAGATGTGCTAGTAGGGAGTGCTTGCTGAGATGTGATACTGAAAAGTTCTTGTTGAGATGTGGTAATAGCGAGTCGGTGTGGAGAGATATTGTAATAATTTGAGTGCTTTTCATCAATATATGAAGGTAACGAAACTTGATTTATTTTTCATTATTTCCATGTTTTAAATAATGCATCATTACAGGTTCAGTCAACAAAGCATCTGGCTTGTGTTCTTGTATTAGAGTGTAATTCTGGTTTTCTTGAGTAATTATGGTATTTTTATTTTCTTTAATTAATTCAGTATAAATGATATTTAAAATTTCTTGTGTTATTGAAGAAGAACCGTGCCAGATGCGTACGTTGAGTCATACTCCCACACACAGAACAGTTACACTTGTGCTTTGGTTTCGTAGGTTTTTATAGTTGCTGGGGACTTAATTAATTAATTGTGTTAATGAAAATTTCCATTTCATTCTTTGTTATTGTTCTAAGCAGTCAGATTGCGTAATAATACTAGTCAGGGCCAACCGTTTACGAGACTTCGTAATCGGACAAACAGCTACTAAAGCAGAAATTAAAATTATTTGCATTCTATTTTAATTAAGCCCCCATGCACGTGGCGACCGCTGCTTCGGATCGTCCCTTGGAATTCTTCTGATTGTAGAAATAGTAGACAGTAGGATTGTTGTAGTAATTTGTAGTTTAGTAATTGTAGTCTATATTGCATGTGTAGATTTGGTAATTGTCATTCTTCTAATGGTATTTTTTTTTTTTTTTGCAAAATTTCATTTCTCTTGTCTTGTCTACGGGTTTGACAATTAGTGCAATTATTTCAATTGTTCGATGATCGTGTTTGAGGGAAACATCTCGTGTGAATGATATTGTTGATGATAAAGTGTCATTGTGTGTAATTTTTTTTATAGTGACGAGTTTTGTATATTTTGTAAATGATCACGCGATCAATGAAAAAGGCAAAAATGATGGATAGTGAGAATGACGAAATTGTTAACATGGCGAACTCGCCAACAGAGGAAAACAGTATGATGGATAATGAAGTGGAAAACAATGTAATAAGTCGGGAAAATAGTCCGGAACCATTTCAAAATTTTTCTCAATCAGAAAATTCACAGAATAAGAGATTAACGACAGAAGATTCTGTAATAGTATCGAACACAGATAGCTTTACAGCTATGACGAAGAAAACTGGTTTTGCGAGAAATGTTAGGGGCGAAAAGAATTTCGAACCAGATCATACGGAACAGTTGATGAGTGCAATATTAAATTTGGGATCACAGTTACGATCTGAATTAAAAACAGAGATGGGAACTTTGGCAACACGGTTAGACTCAGAAATGGAAACACGGATGGGAACAATGGAAACTCGGTTAGGATCTGAATTAAAAACAGTGCCAACACGTTTAGAAACAGAGTTGGAAACAATGGAAACACGGTTATGCTCACGAATAGGGACATGTTTCAAAAATACGAAAGATGAATCAAAGAAAGAAATTAGAGAAGAAGAACAATCGATTTTGAATGCTCACAATAATAGTTTAATTTCAACAGAAATCAGACAAGAGGAACAGGACAGATAACGGGAAGAAAAAGATCGCGTGATAGTACAAAAATTTTCAGAATTAAATTTACAACGCACACACGATAAGGAAGAAGTATTTGAAAGAATCGAGGAATCCGTACCAAATGACTTAACGCAACAGTGTGAACAATCAACTACTAAATGTGACAATACCGAAACCCGAGTCGCGACACTTACGGAAGACGTAAATAATCAGAAGGAACAAATAGGTGACTTATCGGAAAGAGTTGAGGAGATTACAGATAAATCAATAAGTCTTAGCTTAAATGGGGACAGAGATTCGGATGATACAGCTCCATTGCCATTTGCAGAAACAGAAGAGTACCAGAGCATAAATAAACATGTTGACAATCAGGGAAAATTTAATGAACACGTTAAAAGGGAAGTTGAGGCATTACGGAAGCAAGTCAAACAAATCGAAGGCGAAATTGTAGGAAAAGACAGTAGAAGAAATTTAGAATCACAGATAGCAGAGGGGTTTGAAGAAAATAATTGTTTCATTTACGTGATGCAACAAGAGAGCGCCAGGCGCGCGAACTTGACAATAATCAACATTGGGACTGGTACAGAGGCGGTAGGTCTTTGTCGCCGCGAGGCGGAAGCTTTGACTGTAAACACTTCTTGACTGTTCGGAAATTTAAGATCTTTTGCAATTCTAGAAATGACATACGTCCATGTTCATGGTTGGATCGATTTACGTGCGCACTTCCGCCAAATTTGCCATTAAGTCACAAACTGAAATTTATGTGCAGCTATTAAAGTCCTCAGGGGATTCACTACACTAAGTGAATATGTGCCGTAGCGAGCATAGGGCCCCGAGCTGTAGTGGTGCTATTTCCCTTTTAGTTTTCTGCACCGCTGCCTACTCTTTCACTTTTCTTTGCATCTATAAAAAACAACTCTTCTACTATCCATCTATCTAGACAGTAGGTAAACAATAACCGTATTTGACTGTTTTACCCAAAAGTGACTTTGGAAATTACCGTTTGGACTTACTATATTGTCTGCAGCATTCATTCGTAATTTAAACCAAATTTTACCTGTTTATCTTCGTGACAATATTACTTCATATGTTGACGATATTCTTATTGCTAAACGTTCTTGGAGTGAGCACAACAAAATTTTGGATTCATTATTACGTATTTTTGCACGAGTTGGCATGACAGTGAACTTGGAAAAATCTGAATTTGGTCGTTCTCAGGTGAAATTTCTAGGTCACATTATTTCTACAGAAGGTATTCTCCCTGATCCAGAGAAACTAGACGCTATTCATAATTATGCTGTTCCTACCACAAAACGTGATGTTCGTAGTTTCCTTGGTGTCTGTAATTTTCTTAGACGCTTTGTTAGATTGGACAATTTGGCTACACCTCGTTTATGTGAACTATCTGGAAAGAATTCTAATTGGTGTTGGGATGAGGAAGCTCAGTCAGAATTTGAACAACTTCGTGATGCTTTAGTTGCTGCTCCACTTCTTTCACATCCGGATTTATCTAAAGATTTTTGTTTGGCGACGGACTCATCGTACAAAGGCCTAGGTGCACATTTATTTCAAGAGATAGAAGAAAACGGCGTTGTAGTACAGAAGACTATTGCATTTGGAAGTCGTGTTCTCTCTAAATCCGAAAAGAATTATTCGATTACGTAACTTGAAGCTTTGGCTGTTGTTTGGGCTTTCACAAAATTTCGCACATTTTTGTTCGGTAGACATACTAAGGATTACACTGATCATCGAGCTTTGGAATTTCTTATGTCGACAAAATTAACTCATGGCAGATTGTCACGATGGGCGCTGTATCTACAGGAATTTGATTTTAGTATTGTTTACATACAGGGTTCTTCAAATATTGTTGCTGATGCTTTATCACGTGCACCTATGGGTTTGAAACAAAGTGCTGAAGAGGACTGCAAAGAAAACCATTATTGTTTGATGTACATTCAAGGTGTTGCGTTTGAGAACTTTATTTCGTCTTCGCTCCAGGACATCGCTAAGGAGCAAGATAAGGATCCAATCTGGAAGGACATTAAGGAGAAGTGGAGGAGAAAGGAAAGCGTAGCGATTAGACAGCATTATTTAGTCCGCAATGACATTCTTTTCAAACGAAAATCGGTCGACAACTCTGTTTGGTTAGTTTGTATTCCTGATGAGTGGGTCAATAAATTGATTTGGTACACACATTTTAGTTATGCGCACTTTGGTCCCAGAAAATGCTTTCATAAATTACGAGAAAATTGCTACTTCAGTAATATGGAAAAACGTATTCGATCTGTTCTTGCCAAATGCAAATTATGTCAAAAGGCTAAGCCGCCAACAATTTCTCACAGAGCACCGTTGTTTCCTATCATTCCAGCGAAATTGAAGGACATGGCTGCAGTCGATTTGTTCGGTCCAGTGGTTCGTTCTACTAATGGTTTTGTGTACATTTTCGTAGCAGTGGAATTGACATCAAAATATGTGTGTTTTACACCTTTACGCAAAGCAACAGCTCGTTCAGTATCTAATGCTTTCATCAAACATTTTCTTAAAGAAGTGGGTCATGTTGATAAGGTTATATCAGATAATGGATCACAGTTTCGCTCTAAAATTTGGCTTCGTACTCTACGGCGTCGTAAAATTAAACCAATCTTCATTTCACTGTTTCACCCTCAATCTAACGCTTCAGAAAGATGGATGAAGGAAATCAATAAATTGTGCCGTCTTTATTGTCATCAGAATCACAGAACTTGGGATCAGTATCTTCATATTTTTCAAAACATTCTGAATGAACTTCCTAATGACTCAACTTCTTTACCGCCTCTATTGATATTAAAAAATAAAGTACCAACAAATCGCATTTCTGAAATCGTTCCTTTTCCGCCTTCACGGAAACTGCGGCATTCTGAAGTTGTCAACCTGGCTCTACAAAATATTGCATCTGCGGCTGCTAGAAGAGAGAAATCAGCTAAACATCCTGGTCGTTTAAAAATCTTGTCAGTTGGCCAAAAGGTATTAATTAAGTCTCATCGTTTGTCTCACAAAGGAAAAGGCTTGTGTCGCAAATTTTTTCTGCTTTATAACGGTCCATATAGAATTCGCAAAATTATACATGATAACACTGTTGAAGTAGAAACTCTTAAATCTCGACGCTCTAAGGGAATACATCACATATCTAACGTTAAAATTTTTGTGGAATGACATACTTTAGAGAAACTAACAGCTACATGTAAACATGCAGAGAATACAAGGATACCGCGCCGTGTTCCGGCGGCGGCACATACTCAAAGCAACAGTCAAGTCGGCGCGCCGCACAAGGCAGTCGTTGACCGCAAACAATCGCTTCCTACGTCACGCGCCTACAGCTGATCGAGCGCTCATTGCGAATGCACTGACAGACGTAAACAAATACTCAGTCTAATTTCTCGGATTAAATTCAGTATAAAGCTATGGTGACTTTATAAATTATGTTATTAACGTTCAGTATTTTTCAGGATACGGTTGTATAAAATATTTAAGAACTTCAGGTAAATTCTTTGTGTGTCCGACGTTAAGAGGACTTGCTATGGAGAAAATTTCAGGAAGAATGTAATTTCAAAAAAAAAAAAAAAAGGAAGTAAAAAGCCAAAAAGGTAACGATTAATTGAGTTTATTTTTCAGGTAACATATTTCCACTTAGGTACGTACTTTAGACGTAATTTGCTGCTCGCGATTACGTGACTCATACTTTGTGCTAAATTTCGTGTTCTATGAATTTACTTGTGAAGCGACGTGCTTACGCACATTAACTGATTTTGACGATGATTGATTAATGAACAGGCTTGTTATTTGTATATATTACGCATCGCTTGGCTGCACTGCTTTTTCACTGATGTCATATTTTTCTATTATGTGCCTGCTGTGCTTATTTATTTAAATTATAATTGTCACCCTATTAGTTGTGCTGTTATGTATGTAGGTTACACTTTGTGATTTATCTGCTTGCGCCTTCATGTTTACTTATTAAGATTACATACGAACATTTATTTGCTTATGCTGATATGATGCTAATGACTTGTTTATTACGTAAGATATATGTTTGCTGCTTTTTGTATGGATTGCATATTTACACATTTCTGTTTTGTTGTCATAAATACTCTCCAATTTAGAATATAGCAATGATGATGTACAGTGTACGAACATAGAGTTTAGGTTACACTGTGGTATTAATTATAGATTGTTCGCTTGGCAGAGCCTCGTCGTAAGAATTGTGCTGCATCCACTTGTTGACATTCTGTTCTCTACTGGTATATTTACTCGCTATTGCATGTTTTGCTTATGCTCAGTGCCTTATATTTTTAAGATAAGAAAATGAACTGCTATAATTCGACGAACGACATTAGTACAAGAAAGTCATAGAAGTCACATGAGCTGAGGTTTTATGGAAGCTGTATAAATTTATGCTAATAGGAAGGAAGCTAACGACATGACATACCAAAACTAGGTTTAGACCATTGACAGTATTACACTGCATTTTTCGTGAGCAATTGAAATAGGCAGTGACACTTGACACAAAAAATACTCCACATGTTTGCTTCTGCTATGATTCTTGAAGTGGTGTACACACTGTGTAATATTATGATCATTCACACTCCGTAATCGTACTTAATTACTGAGAGTTATTCGAACTAAGTCTGTTAGAGCTCATGTATGCATTTCTTTTATTTAATGATGGACAAGGAACCAAAATGTATCTTATAATTTATAATGAGTAGCAGATTTGGATCAGATGGATTACACGAGAGGTTGTGTGTTGACATTGTGTCTTCGGATTGTATGAGATGATGAATTGAAGTTTGCACTAGAATTTTGTCTGTACTTGTTCGAGGAGACTGACTAGAGGAAAGAGTTGTTATGGAAGTGAAATGATATTGGTGCTGAGGTTTATATATATCGACGTAGTGAAGAGGTATTATTGAAGTATTAAGATTAAGTGATGATTATTGGAGTTTTCGTGGACAAGAGGTAAGGTAAATGATATTGATGATAAGGTTTATATGTATCGACGTATTGAAGAGGTATTAGTGAAGTATTGAGATTATGCTGATGATTATTGGAGTTTTGGTGGATAAGAGGTAAAGTAAGTGAGGAGCATATTTTTTTTTGTTGGTCCATATGGAACAAGGAGGATGAAGATGGCAGACTAGAACACTCAAGTAGAAGGAAGATTGTCTACACACACACTTTGTCAAATCACTAAGCAGTATATACTTTTTTTTGAGAGAGGAAGCATTTGCATATCTTGGTACACTGACAGTTGTTCAGCAACCGTACATTTTGATCTGGCTTGGCAAACATTGGTCTTGACATGATGAGTATGACGTTGACTTAACTATTATTGACTGTTATACATTGCTGCCACTACTACTTGGTACACATGATGAACATCAAATCTTGGACAGAGTTACATTTACACAGTTAACACTATTCAATTACACAGTAGTACTTAATGTGGATGAAAGATGAGTGAGTGTGTTTTGTGTGTTTTCCTTTCCTAATCCTACCCACCTATCTCCTAAATATTTTATTTGTTGGTAGTGGCTTGCACTGACACACATAAATGTTATAGGTTTACTGGTATTTGTGTATTGTAATAGTTAATAGGACAATTAGCTGATATCATTTGTGTGTTTGTTATGATTTGCATGTTTAGTGTAAAAGCATTGTATGTGTATTCAAACTATTGTTCATGCCTGAACTGTCTGATTAGTGATAGTGCTGCACTTTTCAACATGATGTGTGACATTTAGTCATGTTTAATTTCTGCTGATGAACTGTGTGATCAGTAATTGTAAAAATTATGGACTGTTACTTGTACCTTTTCTACATGATTGGTGCCACTAGGACATGTTTAATTTCTTCTTATAAACTCTGATGAACAGTGTGATCAGTGATACTGAATTTTATGGAACTGCTTCTGCTGAGAAATGTGACTTGTTGATGTCTGCACCTGCTCAACATTGCTGGTGCCACTAATGGAACTGCTTATACTGAAATGGTGTCACTTGTTGGTGTCGGCACCTGCTCAACATTGCTGGGTGCCACTGATGGACTGCTTCTACTGAAAAGATGTCACCTGTTGCTGTGTGCATCTGCTCAACATTGCTGGTGCCACTAATGGAACTGCTTATACTGAAATGGTGTTACTTGTTGGTGTCGGCACCTGCTCAACATTGCTGGGTGCCACTGATGGATTGCTTCTACTGAAAAGATGTCACCTGTTGATGTCTGCACCTGCTCAACATTGCTGGTGCCACTAATGGAACTGCTTATACTGAAATGGTGTCACTTGTTGGTGTCGGCACCTGCTCAACATTGCTGGGTGCCACTGATGGACTGCTTCTACTGAAAAGATGTTACCTGTTGCTGTGTGCACCTGCTCAACATTGCTGGTGCCACTAATGGAACTGCTTATACTGAAATGGTGTTACTTGTTGGTGTCTGCACCTATTCAACATTGCTGGGTGCCACTGATGGACTGCTTCTATTCAAATAATGTTACTTGTTGGTATTTGCACCTGTTGACCATTGCTGGGTGCTACTGCTGGAACTGTCAACTGCTTATTCTTGAGCTATGGAAAGCGTTTAGGTGAATATTTGTATAAACTGATTTTTTGTGTATTACTGGTTGTGAAAAGTTATGAGACTCTTACCTGCACATATTCGTCATTGCTGACGCTATTGATTGAATTGTTTAACCACATAATACTTGTGTAAACTATTATGTAAAGTCACATGTATGAAAGAATTTGTATTGCTTACTGTATTCTATATAATAGGTTATTGAAAGGTCAGTGCAAAGCCAAAATTTTATCTAGTTATATGATATTTACGTATTAATATTATCTTTTATTTTTGTCTGTATTTTTTTGACGAATTTGGTGGTATTTTCACCACCAATGCTGGCAAAAATACCATCAAATTCTAGCCGTGGAGGAAGGGCATATGAAAGGTGGCTACACTGAGCCACAGCGCCAGAGATCGCTAGAGAGCATTGTTCCGCCGCCTCCACTGGCAGTGATTATTGAGAACTCGTAGTGGGCAGTGCTTGTCCAGGACTCGTAGTAGTCAGTTCGTGTTCAGATGTGCTAGTAGGGAGTGCTTGCTGAGATGTGATACTGAAAAGTTCTTGTTGAGATGTGGTAATAGCGAGTCGGTGTGGAGAGATATTGTAATAATTTGAGTGCTTTTCATCAATATATGAAGGTAACGAAACTTGATTTATTTTTCATTATTTCCATGTTTTAAATAATGCATCATTACAGGTTCAGTCAACAAAGCATCTGGCTTGTGTTCTTGTATTAGAGTGTAATTCTGGTTTTCTTGAGTAATTATGGTATTTTTATTTTCTTTAATTAATTCAGTATAAATGATATTTAAAATTTCTTGTGTTATTGAAGAAGAACCGTGCCAGATGCGTACGTTGAGTCATACTCCCACACACAGAACAGTTACACTTGTGCTTTGGTTTCGTAGGTTTTTATAGTTGCTGGGGACTTAATTAATTAATTGTGTTAATGAAAATTTCCATTTCATTCTTTGTTATTGTTCTAAGCAGTCAGATTGCGTAATAATACTAGTCAGGGCCAACCGTTTACGAGACTTCGTAATCGGACAAACAGCTACTAAAGCAGAAATTAAAATTATTTGCATTCTATTTTAATTAAGCCCCAATGCAGCATTTCTTGTTGGTGTAGCAAATTTAATGGCCAGTAGTGTAGTTTGTCGAACTTTTCTTGAGGCAGTGCCCGTTAGTACTGCTCAGAATCAGATTTTACAACTGTCATTCAATGAAAATAGCAAAACAGTCTCGTAAAAAAGGACCGAAATGGCTAATTTATTTATTTAGTACATAAAATGTGAAAAACAAGCACTTAGCAAATAAAAATATCATCCTCCTCATTGTCCTTTGCCTCATTCCCTTTGCTGCTGCTGCCGAATTCGCTGACTTCCTCGTATATACGGCATTTGTACCAACAAGCTTCAGAATTTCTTCTAGTACTTCGTAAGCAAAACAACACTTACGGTGGCATCTCACTCCGTATCTTACACTCAGAATAGCAGACGCCTGTTGGTTTTACGTCTGTTTGTAGGTTTGTTTTTCACCAACTTTATCTGGCTAAAAATTCTGTCGAGTTTCGCATTGGAGTGTGGTAGAATTAACACTGAAAATGCGAGTGAGACTAACTCCTTAAATGGATTTTCACCTCCGGAATCTCTGTACTGACTAACTTCGAATCATAATTCAGAAATGGATGTTTGATTTATCCATTTTATGTAACTAAAGTTTCGCCACTGGTTCTTAATTTTGTCGGTATTCTGCTCGAAACCCACAACTAACACCAAAATAGAAGGCCTAATAGGTTGTTTCACTGTTTTCAGTGTTTCGTCAACACAGCAAAGATATTTGATGGAGTACTTCAAAATTATCTGGAAGCTTATTTTGGAGCTCCAGAAGCACCTTTCTTGTGAAATTCACGCACATGTCTCGTAACATTTTATTTGCATCATCGGACAGATTGAAGAATTTTCGTTCATTTTAGACTGTGCAGCCAAGATATGGGGATGGGCCACTATAATTGCTGCTCTTGAGGGGATCAATTTTGACGGTGGGATTTATTATTCTGCTGCTTATGGAGCAAACTAAATAGGCCAAACTATCTAACAACTTGCTGGGATACATATCTGTAAAAGTTCTGCAGTAAAGCAATGTATCTTCAGAACGTAATGTTAGTTCAGCATACTGTCCTCAAATTCTGCCAACAGCGGATTCAATGGAAATTCAGCGACTATTGCAAATTCCTGGAATGTTTCGTGGATAACGTTCACCGTCTTCACAATTATTTTTATTGTATATGAGCTTATTCTAAGCGGCGCTGAGAAGAACACGAAAACCATTAATGGTTTCAAAAATAAGAAATTCATTGTTTCTGGGTAGAGTTCCCTTTGTAGCACGAGAATGTGGGAGCTGTAGTGAATGACTGACGCAACGCATTGAACAATAGAGTTTGCGACCGAACCGCCGAATCCTTCCATCAGTAAATGGGGTATGTTCTCAACTGACTCGGTTGTTTTAACCCCCTCCACTGACGGAATGACCCGCTTCCTAATTCCGTATGTATAAAACCAATACGGACTTGTAGCTGTCACGCCTTTGCGCTTACTGCTACGTATTTTAACCGTAAATAGCTCAGTCCTAATGGTAAGAGGTAGTAGTGAATTCACGTTGTTAATATTTAAATACAGCACAGCTGCCACAAGCTCAGCTCACTTTTACTCCACTCCTACCCTCGCCATTGCACCACATTAACTAGGTGCTACGTGGACCTTGCTAAATTCACTTGCGTCTACATTTTTGACCGTTACTCGCCAGTATTTGCCTAATGATTAGTACACTCCTAACCGGACTATTTCACAAAGAGCTGTGATGATTGAACGGGTTCGATCCACGGCCTACAGTGCCCTACAGTTCACACGGTAACACTGCCTACCTGACCCACTTAACTTGGTGGTGAGCTTATGTATCCAATCACCACTGCTAGCAGCAGTGGATAATCCTATCAGCACGACGAGAGCAGCAGACTTACCGTCGAATCCTCCTGAAAATACTTATAACTACGGTCGCCAGCTCTGAAGGAGCAAAAGAATAAATCAAATTTTGGCTCGTTTCAAAGTGAAACGGCTTGAGTTGAATTTAAACTTAATTCTGAATATTACTATTTCTGATCATTCTAGGTGAATCTACAAAGCAAATACTCTCTCAATTTCTGTGAGTTGGCTTGGTAATTACTACCAAGACAATTTATGCAACTTAGGTTAACAAAATGCTATCCTTCAACTTATTTAATGATTTTGGATATTACTCTTTGGACAACTGATATAGAATTAGTTAAGTGACTTTACTTGAAAGGTTACTCAGAAAAATTTAAGTAACTATAAAAAGGCGACTCATTCTGGTGTGACCATTGCTCTTTTCAACATTCTTATACGCTAAAGTATTCTACAACCAAAAAAATTGTAAATGAAAGAGGCGATGGTGGCCTCAGTCTGATTTCACTATACTATGTTTGAGGTTACTACACTTTACAATGAAGAACATGCGTCGTAATTTTACTCATTACTATATTCTGCACTTGCATAAAAGAAAACTGGTATTCTCCTTTTACATGTATACAAAGTTCGACTTAACAATTGCAAGCAGTCTTGCCTTGGGTAGACGTGTCGGTGCTGGTGGTGAGACGCATGTGGCTAACGCAGCTCTTCACGCCTCATGCCCTTAATGGCGGCTGGAACTACGAGCTGTAGCACTCGTATAAGCTACTGCACGTCCGCCATAAAATCTGGACGCAGTAACTCTTACAATCAGCCCCAGTGGCGTAGAGGCGGCTTCAACAACCATTCGTCGCGTTATACTCCACAAACGGCGACGATATTCGCCTCTTCGCTGTTGCACAATCGCTTTTGTGTGAGCACAGTTACGCACGTCCGATCACGTCAACACTCCACAGGCCATTCCATTGTTCAGTCCCTGTGTCTCCAGCTACCTCTAGCTACGCTCGTATCACCAAGAGTGGGGGTGTTCCCCTACCACCTTTTCACCAAAATCATTTAGTATTTAAGAATATTTATATTTATTACCCTGGAGTTCATACCAGTCATAATAATTTACTGCTAGCGCTTTATAACATTAAATCATACAGTAATAACTTATAATTACCAAGAAAAAGAATACATTTGACTCCGAGAGCTTAGTGCATTGTCTGACAGGTAGCGCTAATTCCCAGTTTCGCCAATAGATGGCATCAGGGTGCACTCCCTGGCAGTCTCACACCAGCGCGCCCGTTCCCGACGCGCGGGCTCCAAAATACTGTCAGCCCACCATCATTTCAGTTCCGTTACACATGCCCCACTTCTTATTGAAGTATCTTACAGTGATAATTCAATAAGAAGTCTCTCCTATAATGAATCTGAAATGTTCGTTAAGCTTTTTACCAAGGGTTTTCCCTTTCTTACTGATACACCTTGATACTTATATTACATATTTAAAATTGAACACCAATTCTTTCTCTCTTTCCTGCTAAACATTACATAAATGATTTACATATATTCTTTCCAATTTTCTTACTTCTAAACACAGTACACTTTAAACATCTTTTTTTTTTTTTTTTACAAAAATTTTAAATACATTTCTTTTATCTCAGGCAAGTAAAACACACGTTATGCGCCTATTACTTGATAGCCCGTCCTTTTCACTTTACCTCCTCACTTTTCTACCTCTTCCACAACACTTATTTACACATCTATTAAGGCTTTCTTAGAAGCTCAGTCTTTCCCAGTCTGTTTAGTCTCTACTTAAACTAGAAGTTTCATTAGAATACTGCAACATATTTTAGTGAACATTTACCTTTCACATAGAACAAAAGAAACAAAACTATTTGCATATTGGTTTACTTTAATATTTATTTATATATTTATTTTCAATCTGGTAGAATTCGTGGTTCATACCTTTTGAGGTCCACTATGTTTCTTACTCCCAGGCGTTTGCCTGTTAATGGGTACTCTAAATAATAAGCATTCACATTGGGTATGGACACTATTTTAAACGGTCCATTATATATATATTTAAATTTGCTGATCTCGTTATTAATTTCACTTGACTTTTCATGTGTTTTTACAAGAACGAGATCACCTATTTTGAATTTAGGATTCCTTACTTTTTCGTCGTGACGACGAATTCTCGCATCTGCTTGTTTCCTCATCTTGTCTTTTACTAAGTTCTTTTTACTATCATAATCTAATTCAACTCTATCTGGAAATTCTAGTAGGTCTTCTACTAGACTTTTACTTCTTGTCTTTTTCAGGATTTCTTCTGGAGTAAATCCAGTGCTCTCGTTTGTTAATGAATTCATGATTTCTTCGAATTCACTCACATACATGCCCCACTTCTTGTGGTTACTATGGCAGTACGTCCTAAATAACCGACCTATCTCACGCATATATCTTTCTGCCGGATTGCTTGATGGGTGATAAGCTGAGATATGTACCACTTCTACCTGTTTCTCAGTTATCCCATCCTTCCACATTTTTGAGCAAAACTGAACACCATTATCTGATAGTATCCTCTTTGGCTTCCCTACTTTCACAAAATAATCACACACCATTTTATCATACACAGCTCTGGCAGTAGCTTTTCTCAAGGGATATAGTTTTATATACTTTGAGAAAAGTTCAACTGCTACAAATATGTACACAAAACCCCCCATGGTTTTCGGTAATGGTCCAAAGATATCTACTGCTACTATTTCTAATACTTCATCAGGCTTTATTGATTGCATGGGCCCTTGATTAGTTGCATTTGTTACTTTCGCCTTTTGGCATAGATCACAAGATCTTATCCTCTGTGCTACCCTTCGTGCCATGTTGTTAAAGGTAATGCATTCATCTAACTTATCGGTACACTTCCGTGCACCACAATGGCCATATGCCAAGTGAACATAATCTATCAGCACTTCAGTGTGTTGTTCCGGCCAACATACTCTCCACTTCCCTGGATTATTTAATCTTTGAAGATACAGTACACCTTTATGTATTTTATATGAAGCCCTTATGTTAGTTGCGTCCGGATTGTCAAACTTGACCTTTACCGACTTGAGTGCATCATCATCACTTTGATATCTTCGCATATTCCGACATATTTCCCTAATTTTTTCTCTTCCTTCCGCTTTTTTGAAGTAATTCACCTCAAAAACATCTTCCCTACTCTTTACACTTTCTAGTGTCTCACATCCTTCCGGTAATCTCGACAAAGCATCCGGTACTGCATGTTCTTTCCCTTTAACATACTTGATCTCTATATCAAATTGTTGTAAAAACAGCGCCCATCTGGTCAACCTGTTATGTAACAATCTGCAGTCCTTCAAAAATATTAAAGCTTTGTGGTCTGTATGGACCACAGTCTTATGTCCCCATAAGAAAAGTTGAAATTTCCTAAAACCCCATACTATAGCTAAAGCCTCCTTCTCTGAAACTGTATAGTTTCTTTCGTACTTAGACATAGTTCTACTCGCAAATGCTATTTGCCTATGAGTTTTTTCCCCATCTATCATTACCTCCTGAAATATGGATACTCCCAGTCCATAATCTGAACTATCTGTTGCCATGTGGAACGGTTCACACAGGTCAGGGTGCCATAACTTTATGTTTTTAGCCAAATTGTCTTTTAGCCGGTTGAATGCTGTTTCACAATCCTCAGTCCATATATACACACTGTTCTTCTTAAGTAGGTTGTTCAGATGTGGGCTATTGAACACCTGATCATCCACATACTTACGATAAAAGGAACAAAGTCCTATAAACGACTTTAGTTGTTTTTTATTCTTGGGAGCCGGACAATTTCTTATTGCTTTGACTTTATCGGGATCCTTTTCAATTCCCTCTGGTGTTACTATGTGACCTAAAAACTTTATTTCTTTCTTCACAAACTCGCATTTTTTCAGGTTCAGGGTCATTCCTCCTTTAATTAAAGCTTTGAACACCCTGTCGCACAACTCCATGTGCTCTTCCCATGTCCTTGTAGCAATTAACAGATCATCTACATAAACCGTGATTAGCGAACTAAGTTCACTCCCTAAAATTTTGTCTAAAGCCCGAATGAACACTGAAACGGAAGTATTTAGGCCAAATGGTACCACTGTGTAATGGTAGCATTTGCCATTGAATAAAAATGCCGTGTACTTCCTAGACTCCTCACTTAATGGGATTTGCCAGTATCCTGCAGTTAGGTCTAAACTAGTCATGTACTTTACACCATTAAACTTCTGCAATAAATTATCAATGTTCTCTGGACGATCCAACTCCCTCTTCACTATTTTATTCAGAGTACGAGCATCTATCACTATTCGTACACTCCCATCCTTCTTACCTACTATCACCAATGGGTTATTATATGGGCTAGAACTCCGTTCAATGACCCCACATGAAACCATTTTATCTATTTCTTTTTGAACTGCTTCTTCCTTAGACAAGGGTACATTATATGGTGGTTTAAAGAAAGGTTCATGCTCCTCTACCTCCATGCAGTACTCATAATTTATCACTCGTCCCGGTTTGTCCGAAAATACCTCCTGATTTTCTTTCAGAATTTGCCATAGATCCTCCCTTTGGGCATCAGATAGTCCTTCCGTTTTATCCACTACATTTCGAAGGAGTGTCTCCTTATTTCCATCTTCAACTATCTGCCTCACGAGAAACCAATCGAATTTTTGACCTATTCCTGAATCGAGATCATCTCTAAATTCTACCCATCTCAGCTGGTTCTCTTCCATTACTCTAGATGATTCAAATGGTATTTCTAATACCGCACTATCAACTTTACAAACTATTATCCCTTTGTCACAATCTATAATTACTTTCTGTTTTATTAACCAGTCAATGCCTAAAATGATCTCGGCACTGAGCTCTGGAACTACTAAAAATGCATTCGAAAATAGCTTGTTTTTTATCTTAAATTCCATCATCACTTGATGTTTAACAGGTTTACTACATTTCCCTGTCGCCCCTATCACTTTAACACCTGTTACTGGCATCATGACGACTCCTCGTTGCTCTTTGATCATCTCAAAAAATGCGTGCGAAATAGCACTTATTTGAGCACCTGTATCCAACAATACATATAAATCATACCCACATACATTAATGGGTAGGATTGATTGCATCCTATTGTCCTCTTTCATACTTTCTTTATCTTCCCATAATAAATCCTTTTCCACCGCCAAGTCTTGCCATATTATTTTTCCGGTTTTTATACTGACCATTCCATCTGGAGGTTTCTTTCTCCTTTTCATCCTAAATTCTTTCACCACTTTTTCCAAGAGTCCTTCGTCTAGGCTCTTTAATGTCATCTCGTTCTCATTCGAATCTGTCATGCCTGAACTCTCGGTTGCGGAATCGGAAACTTCCTCTACTTCTTTTTCTCCCTGGATGCTTTCTGATGATTCTGACGATAATTCCTCCTCCTTAGAAATATGACTTTCTTCGGATTCAAATAATTCTCGCAAATTATAATCCATTTCTCTACTTTCCCTTTGTTGGATAGTGCATTCGCCACTCTTACTTTCATTATTTTCCCCTACTAATGGAATTCCAGTCTCACTCAACTCATTTGCTTCAGTACTACAGGGATCACAACACTCTTTCTCTTGGTTAGATACACTTTCTCTAATTTCTTTAAAAGAATCTTCATCACAGTCATGTACTCTTGCTGTCACTAGGTACACATCATAATCGGTATGGCTCTCTAACACTGTCATATTCGGGTCCAAATTAATCACTTGAGTGGAAGATCTTTCTAATTGTGCTGGCTGGCTTTTGAGCTGATGTACATATTCTGCATACGAGGTAATTTCTGAATTGGCATGCGTCTCTGCACTATGCCCCTTTTTCTTATCCACCCTTTCCTCTTTAATTACTTCTCGATGCGATTCGTCGACTATTCGTACGAACCTTTTACCATAAGTCACATCACTCCTACCGTGCCCCTGCCTCTCTGCACAGTTGCCATCCCTACCGACAAACAACGCCTTCTCTGACTCTTCCTTCATCAATTCGTCACTCTGACCTCGAATTGTACTTATTTCATTCACGTGAGCCTTCACATCCGACCGATATTCTTTTCCTACTTCATTTCCCTTAATAATTCCTCCCTGCTCTCTCTCCTCTGTTTGTATCCCTGCATTATACTTCGCAAAGTTTCGTTTATGTAACTGCTCTTCAGGCGAACGACGCACTATCCTACTATAGTACTGTCTACTCTGATCTTCCCTATATTTGGGCCATTTCTTTCTTCCCGCGCGCGTTAGGCCCTTGACCTGCGCGGTATTTAGTTTTCCTGATTTTGATAATGCATCCCGTTTCCCTGGTAGTGTCCTCTCCCTCGCTGAGAGTTACCTCCTCGACCTCTTCCTCTCATCATGTTAATTTGCGGTTCATTCCTACCACCTTTTACTATTCCATTCTGATTTCTGAAACTTCGAAACTCTCTAGTTTCACGCCACCTATCTTCATTCCCGATTTTTTCTAAAAATTCATCGAATGTTCGATGAGTGCCTCCTACATAACGCTTTGAATCGTCAGGTAGCTTTTTCCACAACTCCCACACTATCTCAGATTCTGATCTACGATCTTTAAGATACTCCAAACGCTTGAACCATCCTTCACAGTATTCTTTCATGAGCCCACGCCCATGTTCTGGCATTCTGGCGACAACGAATTCTCTCCACAACCTATCCCTCTGTTGTGTGCCCCAGAATTCCTCAAGGAACTTTTCTTTGAAGTCTGTAAACTTCAAATTGTCGATATCCAAATTCAATCCCCAACGTTTAGCATGGCCTGCTAAAGCGTCTATTACTAAATTAATTTTTTCTTTATCTGACATGTCTGTTGGTAAGACACGTTCACAATTTTTTATAAAATCCATTGGATGCCATCCACCTTGTTTCTTTTGAGGATCGTATTTTTCCTCCCTACTCAGTATTTCTGATTTTTGCATTACCAATGGGATACCACTACAGTTAAGGAACGTCTGATTCTGAACTTGCTGACTTAACAATTTTATCTCATTACGCAGTGTATTTTCCTGTTCCTGCACACATGCATCAAAACTCAACATGGTATTGCGCAGTGTTTCAATATCAGCTGCTGTTTCTTTAACAATCTCTTTCTTTACAACTGGTACTATCACCTGTAATTTACTTTCAATTATCGGTTCTAATTTTTCACTAACCAAAGGTTCTACTGATTTCTCTATTCTCTGAATTTCGGTATCAAATCTTTTCTCTATTTCTGTGACTTTTCTCTGAACATTTGTTATTTCAGCCCTAATGCTATTTACTGATTTGTTTACCTCTGTGATACGTTGGCTTTGCGTATTCAAAATATCTAAATTGGCTTTTATTTTACCAGATAGGTTTTCATCCAATTGGGATATATGACTAGCCATTTCTGCTTTCAAACTAGCATTCCCTTCTCGAATTTGCGCCATCATCGTATTTAACAAACTTGTTAATTCCATATCCTCTCCCTTGTGACTTGCATCCACAGATACGAGTACATTGGGTTCACTTTTCACTACCTTTGGTTTCACTTCCCGTTCCTCCTGTCTTATGGGTGTGGATTCATCTATAAGATTTTCCAATCCTACAACAGTATCTATGGTCCCTAATTCTGGGTCTGACCTTGTAATGTTTTCGTCTTGCTTGTTACTATTCGACTCCATCTTATGCTGCTGTATTTCGTGCCTAATAGAAATGTTTATTAAACCAAGTATTACTTGTTTAACTCCTACTATTGGACTTTCTTTTGCTGCTTTGCAGGTTGTCGTCTTGAACTTACCAATTGTGGTATATTTGCCTACAACAGAATTTTAAATTTAAAATTTTCTTGAAACTACAAGTTTATATAAAACACTTTAATTGCAGCCATTATTCTACAAACTTGGTAAGTCCTGTCACGGTCGCCACATGCGACCGAACCGCCGAATCCTTCCATCAGTAAATGGGGTATGTTCTCAACTGACTCGGTTGTTTTAACCCCCTCCACTGACGGAATGACCCGCTTCCTAATTCCGTATGTATAAAACCAATACGGACTTGTAGCTGTCACGCCTTTGCGCTTACTGCTACGTATTTTAACCGTAAATAGCTCAGTCCTAATGGTAAGAGGTAGTAGTGAATTCACGTTGTTAATATTTAAATACAGCACAGCTGCCACAAGCTCAGCTCACTTTTACTCCACTCCTACCCTCGCCATTGCACCACATTAACTAGGTGCTACGTGGACCTTGCTAAATTCACTTGCGTCTACATTTTTGACCGTTACTCGCCAGTATTTGCCTAATGATTAGTACACTCCTAACCGGACTATTTCACAAAGAGCTGTGATGATTGAACGGGTTCGATCCACGGCCTACAGTGCCCTACAGTTCACACGGTAACACTGCCTACCTGACCCACTTAACTTGGTGGTGAGCTTATGTATCCAATCACCACTGCTAGCAGCAGTGGATAATCCTATCAGCACGACGAGAGCAGCAGACTTACCGTCGAATCCTCCTGAAAATACTTATAACTACGGTCGCCAGCTCTGAAGGAGCAAAAGAATAAATCAAATTTTGGCTCGTTTCAAAGTGAAACGGCTTGAGTTGAATTTAAACTTAATTCTGAATATTACTATTTCTGATCATTCTAGGTGAATCTACAAAGCAAATACTCTCTCAATTTCTGTGAGTTGGCTTGGTAATTACTACCAAGACAATTTATGCAACTTAGGTTAACAAAATGCTATCCTTCAACTTATTTAATGATTTTGGATATTACTCTTTGGACAACTGATATAGAATTAGTTAAGTGACTTTACTTGAAAGGTTACTCAGAAAAATTTAAGTAACTATAAAAAGGCGACTCATTCTGGTGTGACCATTGCTCTTTTCAACATTCTTATACGCTAAAGTATTCTACAACCAAAAAAATTGTAAATGAAAGAGGCGATGGTGGCCTCAGTCTGATTTCACTATACTATGTTTGAGGTTACTACACTTTACAATGAAGAACATGCGTCGTAATTTTACTCATTACTATATTCTGCACTTGCATAAAAGAAAACTGGTATTCTCCTTTTACATGTATACAAAGTTCGACTTAACAATTGCAAGCAGTCTTGCCTTGGGTAGACGTGTCGGTGCTGGTGGTGAGACGCATGTGGCTAACGCAGCTCTTCACGCCTCATGCCCTTAATGGCGGCTGGAACTACGAGCTGTAGCACTCGTATAAGCTACTGCACGTCCGCCATAAAATCTGGACGCAGTAACTCTTACAATCAGCCCCAGTGGCGTAGAGGCGGCTTCAACAACCATTCGTCGCGTTATACTCCACAAACGGCGACGATATTCGCCTCTTCGCTGTTGCACAATCGCTTTTGTGTGAGCACAGTTACGCACGTCCGATCACGTCAACACTCCACAGGCCATTCCATTGTTCAGTCCCTGTGTCTCCAGCTACCTCTAGCTACGCTCGTATCACCAAGAGTGGGGGTGTTCCCCTACCACCTTTTCACCAAAATCATTTAGTATTTAAGAATATTTATATTTATTACCCTGGAGTTCATACCAGTCATAATAATTTACTGCTAGCGCTTTATAACATTAAATCATACAGTAATAACTTATAATTACCAAGAAAAAGAATACATTTGACTCCGAGAGCTTAGTGCATTGTCTGACAGGTAGCGCTAATTCCCAGTTTCGCCAATAGATGGCATCAGGGTGCACTCCCTGGCAGTCTCACACCAGCGCGCCCGTTCCCGACGCGCGGGCTCCAAAATACTGTCAGCCCACCATCATTTCAGTTCCGTTACAAGTTGTTCTCAAATTATTTTTTCATCTGAACATATACGCCACTGTTAACATTGCATATCAGTTGGAACTCTGTTTCGAGACCCTACACTTTCTTAGGATCAAATTTCAAAATCAGCAGAAGCTGTTTTATTTCTAATATATAGATGCAGAATCATATTTTCTAGCTCAACAATACCCAAGTTCAAGAAATCGTACACACAGGAGAATCATACAGACATACCGTCATTCGACCATCGAACAGACTCTATGGACGATATAGTAGTAAGCATACCTAGCGTAGAGGAAGATCTGAAAGCAAATAAGTCGCCAGGTCCGGATGGAATCCCAGTTCAGTTTTACAAAGACTACTCTTACCTAGCTTGCATTTATTGTGAATCTCTCGCGCAGCCCAAAGTCCCAAGCGACTGGAAAAAAGCGCAGGTGACTCCAGCATAAGAAAGGTAAAAGAACGGACCTGCAAAATTACAGATCAATATATCTAACCAGCATGGTCAACTGCTACCACGCTCACATTATCATTTGCGCGGCAGAAGCGAAAGGCATTTGCAGATCGTTGGAGGAGTCTGATGCAGGCCGCTTCGTCAGTCAGTTTGAGGTACACTGTGCTAGATACAATAGACAAATGAATGCCTATCAGTTCTTGCAGTTCTGTGTGCATGATGTCTGGAAGAAACGGTTCAATTTAATGGGTCTTCGGTCTCGTGTGCGATGCGTTGAACGTTAGTTTGATTGTAGGTTGTCGATGTGAGAAGGCCATGGCGGGTCGGTACCGGTACTATAAGGCAATACAACAATGCAACCGCGCACTAGCGGGGAAACAAACTACGCCTGCGGAGCGCTGCTCGGCGCGCCGAGCCCGTCCGCACGGTATCACGGCTGAGAGCTGACTGATATTGCGGAGACATGGCTTAGTCACAGCCTGGGGGATGTTCCCAGAATGGGACGGGTCGTGAGTCGTGCTAGGGTAGCTCAGGTAGTAGAGCACTTGCCCGCAAAAGGCAGCCTCGGTCCGGCACACAGTTTTAATCTGCCAGGAAGTTTCGTGTCAGCGCACACTCCGCTGCAAAGTGAAAATCTCATGCTGAAGACACCACTTTGTTATACGTACGCACATCAAAAATAGTTTTGCATCACGCCAGTTCCCAGCACTCCTGAAGATAGACGTTGAATGTGGATGTTGTATCACAGACACAGTCCCTTTGACTGTTCAGAGATGTCACTAATCCCGCCAAAAGATGCAAACAACCATGCATGAGCAGCGTCTATTACACGGAGGGGGTCCGACAGCCGATCAGTCACAGTCATTCCACCACGAAGGAAGTACACAGCTCGTGTTGTCTGTAGTTCAACCATGCCTAGACGATCAATACCGCGGTTCGAGCGCGTCCGCATTCTTACTTTGTGCCAGGAAGGGGTCTCAACAAGGGAAGCGTACAGGCGTCTCGGAGTGAACCAAAGCGATGTTGTTCGGACATGGAGGAGATACAGAGAGACGGGAACTGTCAATGAAATGCCTCGCTCAGGTCGCCCATGGGCTACTAATTCAGTGGATGATCGCTACCTACGGATTATGACTCGGAGGAATCCTGACAGCTAAGCCACCATGTTGAATAATGCTTTTCGTGCAGCCACAGGACGTCGAGTTACGACTCAAACTGTGCGCAATAGGCTGCGTGATGCGCAACTTCTCTCCTGACGTCAATGGCGAGATCCATCTTTGCAACGACGACACCATGCAGAGCGGTACAGATGGGCCCAACATCATGCCGAATGGACCACTCAGGATAGGCAATATGGTCTCTTCACCGATGACTGTCGCATATGCCTTCAAACAGACAATCGTCGTAGACGTGTTTGAAGGCAACCCGGTCATGCTGAACGCGTTAGACACACTGTCCAGCGAGTGCATCAAGGTGGAGGTTCCCTGCTATTTTGGGGTAGCGTTATGTGGGGCCGACGTACGCCGCGGGTGGTCATGGAAGGCGCCGTAACGGCTGTACGATACGTGAATGCCATCCTCCGACCGATAGTGCAACCATATCGGCAGCATATTCGCGAGACATTCGGCTTCATGGAGGGCAATTCGCGTCGCCATCGTGCACATCTTGTGAATGGCTTCCTTCAGGATAACGATATCGCTCGACTAGAGTGGCCATAGCCGAGCGGTCTAAGGACTGGACTGTGCGGCTGGTTCCGGCGGAAGTTCGAGTCCCCTCTCGGGCATGGGTGTGTGTGTTTGTCCTTAGGATAATTTAGGTTAAGTAGTGTGTAAGCTTAGGGACTGATGACCTTAACAGTCAAGTCCCACAAGATTTCACACACATTTGAACATTTTAGAGTGGCCAGCACGTTCTCCAGACATGAATCCTATCGAACATGCCTGGCATAGATTGAAAAGGGCTGTTTATGGACGACGTGATCCACCAGTCACTTTGAGGGATCTACGCCGAATCGCCGTTGAGGAGTGGGACAGTCTGGACCAACAGTGTCTTGATGAACTTATGGATAGTATGCCACGACATACAGGCAGTAGGACGTGCTTCTGGGTATCAGAGGTACCGGTGTGTGCAGCAGTCTGGACCACCACCTCTGAAGGCCTCGCTCTGTGGTGGTACAACATGCAAGGTGTAGTTTTCGATAGCACTAAAAACGGCGGATGTGTTTTGTTTATCTTTATTCCAGTTTTCTGTACAGGTTTCGGAACTCTCGGAACCGAGGTGATGCAAACCTTTTTTTGATGTGTGTATTAAAATCGCGATGCATGCTCTCAATAGCAGCAGCCAGAACATAGTATGTATGGCGATCCACAAACCTCTTTATAGCAAGCATAGCAGGTTTTCTACCTAGTGTTTCGTTTCGAGCCAGTGCACGCTAACCGCAAGAAAAGCCCTACTAAAATGTTTTGAGTAGTATGCTGTGATTGTAACTGCATCAGCTCTTGATAGTTTCTATGAGTTTCATTTTTTTGTTATTTTACCTTTTCTTCAGTCATGCAGCAACAGTCTTTCTACACATCACTGTCCTTTTTGGTGGCAACCCTTTATTAACTTTATGAACAACTTTTCGTCTACCACTGAAAACTGCTGGACAGGATAGCAGACCAAATCTAAAATCAATTTGTCGACAGCGCTTCGGCTGGTAGCGCTATTTGCGAAGGAAAGTGTCGACTGTGTTTTCTTTGCACCTGTACTTCCAGTCTGAAGCCCATGCTTTCTTCTCTCGGTGCAGGGATTGTTCCATTTCAGTTAACTTTGTTGGATGAATCCTCTGCAATGGAAACACAGATTGTGCGATTTTTCGTAAAATGATTACACTAGCTGTTGCCACCTAGAATAACTCCGAAAGTATGACAGGAGCTGAAAAGTTTGTGGGACAAAAGTTGCATGGGACAACGGAGCCATAATATGAAGTTAGTTTCTTGTTGCTAGGTGAGGTCGCTTCAGAGATATGAAGGTCAACTTTTTTTTTTTTTTTTTGTTTAAATGGGATGCTATAGTTTGGTACTTATTTTCTGATTCTGGCTATCGAGACGAATACAATGATGTGTAACAGTAAGGTCTTTGAAGGTCAAAGAAGGTCACAAAGGTGGCATGAACGTCCATTTATAGAAGGTGTTCGAAGCGATGACCATTGGTATCAATGCAGTGCTGCAATCTTCTTATCATGGAATGAGTGGTATTCCTTATCACATCGGCACTTATCGAAGCACATGCTCTGACAATTCTCTCTCGCATATCTTCAGGTATAGTTGGAACGTCTTTATAAACAATGTCTTTTACGAATCCCTACAAGAACAATTCCAGGGGCATCAAGTTTGGCGAAGAGCCGGCCACGCCACACCTCCGCGTCCAATCCAACGATTTGGGAATTGTCTCTGCAACTCATTTCTAGCCATCAGTGAAAAATGTGCCGGACACCCATCGTGTTGGTACCACATTCTGTTCCTTGTTCCTAAAGGTATTTCTTCCAATAACAGACCTAATGTTTCTTGCAGGAATGTAATGTACTTCCTACCATTAACATTTCCTTCGATGAAATAGGGGCCTATAATTCTGTCCTCCAGAATCCCACACCATACTTTCACTGACCACGGTGTTTGGTGTGCAACTTGTCGCAACCAACATGGATTTTCAATTGCCCAATAATGAATGTTATGCAAATTAACATTTTCATGTTTCGTGAATGTAGCCTCGTCAGTAAATAAAATCGAATTCATAAATGTGTCGTCCCTCTGAATCGGAAGTTGAGCCCATCGGCAGAATTCAATACGACTCATACAGTCCGTACCAGTTAATTCTTGGTGGAGAGTGATATGGTAAGGATGATATTTATGGCGGAGCAGAACACGAACAACACTACTCTGGCCCATGCCAGATTCCCTTGCGATTTGACGCGAACTAACCCAAGGATCTCGAACCACAGTGGCGAGAATACTAATTTCCGTTTCCTCGTTAGTAACTTAGCTTTGCCGGATATGTTTCCAATGCGTTAAAGATCCAGTTGTTCTCATTTGTCATACACATATTTACATGTACGACGTGTTGGGTATAAGTCTCAAGCTCCCACTGAATTTCGTTGGCATTCTCCGTAAATGAGAAGCATATCGACTTGTTCTTAGAAGGAATACATCATTCACATTCGCTTGATTCGACGATACTAGTCTTACCTTTCCTATCAGTGTTGTATTGCGAAACCGTCGAATGGTGTTTACATGTCAAGGGCATGTTAGATGGATACGCCATATTCGGCGAATATCTACTATTTGCACTATATACCAGAGAGAATTGTCAGAGCATGTGCTTCGATAAGTGCCGATGTGATAAGGAGTACCACTCAATCCATGATTGCGGCACTGCATTGATACCAATGGTCATCACTTCGAACACCTTCTGTAAATGGGCGCTGATGCCACCTTTTTGACCTTCAAACACCTTACTGTTACACGTCATTGGATTCGGCTCGATAGCCGCTATCAGTGTATCCCGTTTAAAAAAACAAAGTTGACCTTTGTATCTCCGACGCGACCCCACCTAGCAACAAAAAACCAACGTCATATTATGGCCCCGTTGTCCCATGCAACATTTGTCCAACAAACTTTTCAGCTACTATCATACTTTCGGAGTTATTCTAGGTGGCAATATTAGTGACTCACCCTGTATTTTGCCATTTATTGTAATTGCGACAGTTACAGTACATTGTTTCCTTAGGTTAGCGACGTATTCTGGGAAAACTGTGGCATCACTTGGTAATAGATTGTACCTGTGTTTCAATTTGTAAATTTAATATTACATAAAACATTTTAAAATTGTATCTGCTTAACTGTATATGATTCCTTAAGTTCGACGCCGTACTCCAGGCAGACTTCGAAAATTTATTTCCCGGACAGAGCTTACATTTTACGGTCATATTTTCTTTGCTTTGTGCAATATTTAAAACAAAATAATTTCTCTAGCAAGGAAACGGAAATACTCTCACATCACTCTCACTGTTTTCTATTTCGCTCTACATGCTGTGTATCAGAGCAAGAAACAAAAAAAAAGAGACAAATCTCGACTTCACTCATGGCACACAGCTTTAACAATGACCGAATGAAGATTGCAACAAAGAATATAGAGGTGACACATCTTACGCCACCTGCGAGACACGTGCAGAAGAGAGCCTGCCTGAGGAACAACCCACCTTGGAATGGCACCGCCAGTGCCACACACCACGCCGATAACAGGCCATCGCAAGGGCGTTCGTACCGCCGGCGTACGAGTCGCCGACGTTAGAATCTCCGTCGTCACGAGTCCGGAGTTCGAGTCGACGGAGTTTGAGTTCCCAGCGTTCGGGGTCTCCATTGTCTCAGTCTTTAATATATGTCAGAAGTCAGCTTATGTGGGATAGAGCTGCGAGTACAAGTGTAACAGACTCACGCCTCTGCCTGTTATCAGATAGTGATTAGAGTTCAAGTAGGACTTCTTGTTAATAGCAATACCTGTACAGTCCGCAGCTCATGGTCTAGTGGCTAGTGTTGCTGCCTCTGGATCACGGGGCCCCGGGTTCGATTCCCATGCGGGTTGGGGATTTTCTCTACCCGGGGACTGGATGTCTGTGTTCATTTCATCATCTCCATCATCATCATTCGTGAATGTGGCTGAAATTGGACTGCGTAAAGATTGGGACATTGTACGGGCGCTGATGACCGCGCAGTTGAGCGCCCCGCAAACCAAACATCATCGTCAGTACCCGTACAACTACTACTACTGTCTGGATGTATATCAACAGATTCAGTGGAATGATTGTGCCAAGTTAAGCAGAGAATTACACTGTTATTTGCTGGATGTAGACATATCTCTGTCTTCCTACCCGTCTTTTTACCCTCTACACTCCTTCAAATACCATGGAAGTTATTCCCTGATGCCTTAACAGATGTCCTATCATCCTGTCCCTTCTTCTCGTCAGTGTTTTCCACATATTCCTTTCCTCTCTGATTCTGCGCAGAACCTCCTCATTCCTCACCTTATTCGTCTATAGCACCACGCATCAAATGCTTCGATTCCTTTCTGTTCCGGTTTTTCCATAGTCCATGTTTCACAACCATACAATACTCTGCTCCAAACGTACATTCTCTGAAATTCCTTCCTCAAATTGAGATTTATATCTGATACTAGTAGACTTCTCTTGGCCAGGAAAGCCCTCTTTGCTTGTGCAAATCTGCTTTTTATGTCCTCTCTGCTCCGTCCATGACAGATTATTTTGATGCCTTGGTAGCAGAATACCTTGACTTTGTCTACTTCGTGACCACGAGTCCTAATGTTAAGTTTATCGGTTTTTTCATTTCTGCTCGAACTTTGTCTTTTTCCAGTTTCTTGTCAATCCATATTCCGTACTTATTAGACTGTGCATTCCATTCAGCACATCCCGTAATTCTGTCATCAGCGAATCTTATCGTAGATGTCCTTTCACCACAAATTTTAATCCTTCTCTCGAACGTTTCTTCTATTCCCGCCATTGCTTCTTCGACGTATAGATTGAACAATAGGGGCAAAAAACTACAACCCTGTGTCACACACTTTTTAATCCGAGCACTTCGTTCTTCGTCTTCCAGTCTTATTGTTCCCTCCTGGTACTCGTACATACCTTCTTTCCCCTTTGCGTACCCCTGTTTCTCTCAGAATTTCGAATATCTTGAACTATTTTACGTTGTCGAACGCTTTTCTTAGTAGGCAAATCCAATGAACGTGTCCCGATTTTTCTTCAGTGTTGCTTCCATTATCAACCGCAAAGTCAGAAGTGCGTCTCTGTTGCTTTTACCTTTCCTAAAGCCACATTGATCATCATCTAACAGATCCTCAATATTCTTTTCCATTATTCTGTATATTATCCTTGCCAGCAACTTGCATGCACGAGCTGTGAAGCTGATTGTGAGTTAATTCTCGCACTTGTCGGCTCTTGCTTTCTTCGGAATCGTGCAGATAATGTTTTTCGGAAAGGCTGATGGTACACCGCCAGTTTCATACATTCTGCACACCGACGTGAACAGCCGTTTTGTTACCAATTCCTCCAATGATTTTAGAAATTCCAATGGAATTTCACCCACCCTTCTGTCTTATTAGATCCCAAGTCTTTAAAGGCTCTTTTAAATTATGATTCTAATACTGGATACCCTGTCTCTTCCTACCGACTTCCGTTTCTTTTACTTTCACGCCATCAGACAAGTTCTCCCCTTCATAGAGGCCTTCAATGTACTCTTTCCACCTATTCTCTCTCTCCTCTGCATTTAACAGCGGAATTTGCACTTCACTCTTAATGCTGTCATCCTTGCTTTTAATTTCACCTTTTCCACATGCTGAGTGAGACCTTCGAATAATCAGTTCTTTTTCGACTTCTTCATATTTTTCATGCAGCCATTTCGCTTAGTTTCCTACCCCTTCCCATTTATTTCATTCCTAAGTGACTTGTATATCTGTATTCCTGAATTATCCTGAATATTTTTGTACTTTCTTCTTCGTCGATCAACTGAAGAATTTTTTCTATTGTCCGCAGTTATCTTCCTTGCAACTATGTTCTCTTTCCAGCTTACATGATTGCCCTTTTTAGAGATGTCCATTCCTCTTCAACTGAATTGACTGCTGAGCTTTTCATCGTTGCAGTATCTATAGCCACAGAGAACTTCAAGCGTATCTCTTCATTCTTTAGTACTTCCATATCCGACTTCTTTGCACACTTATTCTTCCTGACTAGTCTCTTATTTTCCAGTCTATTCATTATTACTAAATTGTGATCTGAGTCTACGTCTGGTCGTAGGTACGCTTTATAATATAGTATCTGATTTCGGAATCTCTACTTCGCTAACTGGAATCTTCCCCTATCTCCTGGTCTTTCCCAAGTTTACCCCCTCCTCTTGTGATTCTTGAACAGGGTATTCTCTAGTACCAGATGAAATTTATTGCAGAACTGAATTAGTCTTTCTTCCCTCTCATTCCTATTGGCAAGCCCAGAGTGTCCCGTAACCATTTCCTCTACTCATTCTACAACCACATTCCAATCCTCCATGACATGTTAGCGGCAAAAAACAATCAATGCCTTCTCTGCGCGATAGCAATGGAGATAGAATCAAAGACGGTGCTGCCAAAGCAGAGTTACTAAAACACAGCCTTCCGAAATGCCTTCACAAAAGAAGACGAAGTAAATATTCCAGAATTCGAATCCAGAACAGCTGCCAACATGACTAACGTAGAAGTAAATATCTTCGGAGTAGTGAAGCAACTTAAATCACTTAATAAAAGCAACTCTTCTGGTCCAGACTGTGTTTCAATTAGGTTCTTTTCGGAGTATGCTGATGCATTAGCTCCATACTTAACAATCATATACAATCATTCGCTCGACGAAAGATCCGTACCCAAGACTGGGAAGTTGCACAGGTAACACCAATATCAAGAAAGGTAGTATGCGTAATCCACTAAATTACAGGCCCATATCGTTAACGTCGATATGCAGCAGGATTTTAGAACATATATTGTGTTCGAACATTATGAATTACCTCGAAGAAAACTGTCTATTAACACACAGTCAACATGCGTTTAGAAAACATCTTTCCTGTGAAACAACACTAGCTAGTTATTCGCATGACGTGTTGAGTGCTATTGACAAGGAATTTCAGATCGATTCCGTATTTCTGGATTTCCGGAAGGCTTTTGACTCTGTACCACACAAGCGGCTCGTAGTGAAATTGCGTGCTTATGGAATATCGTCTCAGTTATGTGACTGCATTTGTGATTCCCTCTCAGAGAGGCCACAGTTCGTGGTAATTGACGGAAAGTCGTCGAATAAAACAGAAGTGATTTCTGTCGTTCCCCAAGGTAGTGTTATAGGCCCTTTGCTGTTTCTTATGTATATAAATGATTTGGGAGATAATCTTAGCAGTCGTCTTAGGTTGTTTGCAGATGACGCTGTCCTTTATCGACTAATAAAGTCATCAGAAGATCCAAACAAACTGCAAAACGATTTAGAAAAAATATCTGACTGGTGCGAAAAGTGGCAGTTGACCCTAAAAAACTAAAGTGTGAGGTCATCCACATGAGTGCTAAAAGGAACTTGTTAAGCTTCGGTTACATGATAAATCAGTCTAATCTAAAAGCCGTAAATTCAACTAAATACCTAGGTATTAAAATTACAAACAACTTAAATTGGAAGGAACACATAGAAAATGTTGTGGGGAAGGCTAACCGAAGACTGCGTTTTATTGGCAGGACACTTAGAAAATGTAACAGACCCACTAAGGAGACTGCCTACACTACACTTGCCCGCCCTCTTTTAGAATACTGTTGCGCGGTGTGGGATTCTTACCAAATAGGAGTGACAGAGTACATCGAAAAAGTTCAAAGAAAGGCAGCACGTTTTGTTTTATCGCGAAATATGGGAGAAAGTGTCACAGAAATGATACAGGATTTGGGCTGGAAATCGATAAAGGAAAGGCGTTTATCGTTGCGACGGAATCTTCTCACGAAATTCCAATCACCAACTTTCTCCTCCGAATGCGAAAATATTTTGTTGACACCGACCTACATAGGAGGGAAGGATCACCACGATAAAGTAAGGAAATCAGAGCTCGTACGGAAAGATACAGGTGTTCGTTCTTTCCGCGCCTATACGAGATTGGAATAATAGAGAATTGGGAAGGTGGTTCGATGAACCCTCTGCCAAGCACTTAAATGTGATTTGCACAGTAAACATGTAGATGTAGATGTAGATGTAGTGTCTTTCCTGGGGCCATGATCATATCGGTTGGACCCTAGACGACTGTGGAAGAGAGATCAGTTCATGCAGAATAGCTTGCACCAGCAACAATTTCACAATTTGGACGGCTATAGGGGTAGTATAACTTAAATATTTCTGCAGGGGACTTCCAACGACTTGTTGAGCCCATGCCACGTCGGGTTTCTGCTCTATGCTGGGCAAAAGGAGGTCAGACACGATACTGGGAGGTATTCCATGACGTTTGGCACCTCAGTGTATTTTAAACTTTTACTGGTGTATGCGTTTTTCAATCTGTATTTCTGCCATAGAACCCAACGCCGTCCCAAAGGGACAAACACATCTCGTTTTGCATTGGACTCAGTCACAAACGCTGCTCCTACAGGGTATCAAATTTTGCGTCACTGCCGTGTTCGTCTCACATGACGCCCATTAACTTCTTTCCTTGAATGAAGAAACCACTGCGTGGCTGGCAATTATAGAACTAGGAAGAGGAGATTTTTCAAGGTGAGACGTTTTCTGAACAGACAAATGAAAACTTCTACAAAGAAGATCTCCAAATCTATCATCATTGGGAACAATATGTCTCACTGAAGGGTGAATACGAAAGAGAAAGACTCACACCAGCGCCAAATTTCATGGCCGTAGCTTTTGATGTTCTAGGTAATGATTAAATCTTTATGGCCACCTCTCATATTTAAGGCGAAAAAATGTTTTTAAGCAAAGATTGTAGCACAGAGCCATGTGGAAGACTTAGGACGACAGCAGAGCGGAAATGTTGACGGAAATGGATTCGTTAGGAGGGTTGGTGAGCCAGACAAAAACAGCGAGTGTCGTTAAAAAGTCGGAGTCCACAGTCCGTCGGGCAAGGAACGCAGAACACTCCTCCATTAGCTGGTTTTTAAGAGATTAGCAATGAGGCGACTAAGAGCCAGAGCTCGACATTGCGAGTAAGCAGATAACGACCGGCGCTTACGGCCTGGAAACGACCGCTCCCCTTTATCCTTACGCCGAATGTCTGTCCAGATGAAGCTCCTCGCTGGAAGTAATTATCCTAATACCTCTGTTGCATAATTCCAGGAGAACGACAATCATCTAATTTTTTTTATTTTGCACAGATCTTTTTAGTAAAGCAGGCAGTGAAAACATAACTCATTTCGCATGAAATAATAATTAAAATTGACGCACTAGGAAATCACTTAAGCTTATAATACAACTTTTTTCCAACAAACGTTCATTTGTAAATACTCCGCTTTATTCATACCATTTTCATTATCTGAAAACATATTTTATTACAAATTCATTAGACGTAACCCACACGTTTTTCTTGCAGCCATCAGACTAACAGTGAATACATCATCAGCTGCATCATCAGCTACAAGTACATACTACATGACACAGATGAACGTAACACCTCACAATTCAGAATCAAGTTCCTTAACCCTATCTTCATCAGTTACAATATCCTCTACATCAACATCATCATTATTCCCCTATACTTCGTTACAACTTATTCCTCATCTCAATGCAATATTATCACATTTCACGAATACGATATGTTATAATAAGAAGAAAGAAACCCAAACATCACAATATACATAGACCTCAACATCGCATCGTAACACTCCAAGGAAATTCGAACATTACAATATGATTCTCAATCTATTATATCCACATTGGAAAAAATTCTGATCATAGTGCACCAATATTCAAATTACAATCATCCATTGCATATTCAAATACTTTCCACTCCTTCCTCATTTTATTTTTTAACTGTAATACAGTTTGCTCACAAAAATTATGCATGAATTAAACAGCTTTCACGTATGACAGTTTTCAAAAAATTTTCTCAGAAATGTGGTCTGGAAAACAATCTCGCCTCTCGACACTATGTCTACTGCAAAAACTAATGAAGGTAGTAGATGAATGTTGTTTCCTTACTTCAACCTCCAAGCAAAGTTCTCCATTTACAACAAAATTATTAATTCTTTCGTGCTTTCGTAATAATCATAGCCCCTTGTGGCTATATTCCATATACTCACATTAAATTGCTGATTATACTCCTGTAATGTTACATTAACAAACCAACAAGTCTCACTTCCTACGTTCCATCAAGTATTTTAAAACAAACACAAATATCCTCAAATTCCCGAAACATACCCTAAACTCATGTATATAAATTTCAGACAAAACAAAACCCAGAGCACATCTAGTGTCATTAC
The DNA here is from genome assembly GCF_023898315.1 of Schistocerca nitens. Taxonomy (NCBI): domain Eukaryota; kingdom Metazoa; phylum Arthropoda; class Insecta; order Orthoptera; family Acrididae; genus Schistocerca; species Schistocerca nitens. The sequence goes on from NC_064617.1 coordinate 635,835,968, forward strand.
TTTTTCATTAATATTTTTAAGTGAGAAAAGTAAGATGCAAATTTTATTTCTCAGCAATAGAATATTTCCAAAACACGTTCGAAAACTACTAAGAATGCATTATAAAATCCTAAGTGCAGTCAGTACTGAATTACATATACTTCTTAAGCCCAAACAGTAGAAAAATATAAGGCATTTCTGATGTAATATCTTTCAATAATATTTCCAACCAAGAGCAGTAACATGCAAATTCCATTTTAAAATAGCATGTATCTGCTGGTTACATTGTCTTAATAAGCGCAATAATTGCTTCCTCAGCTGAGAATACATGTAATACAAACATTGTCATCAGTTTTCCACAGCACTGTCTTACAGTTAATGAGGAACTTACTGGTATATACACAAGAGATTTGTACTGCAAGGAACACTGTTTAAGAATCTCATTGTTTTCTGCTATGAAGTTAAAAGAAACAATAAAAACAGTTGAAGGCTGCCGTAGGGGCTCCTTATCAGTTACAGGGCCCGCACAACAGATAAGGAAGTTAGGCTGCCGTCCTCCCCGACCTCCCTTCAAGAGCTCAGATCGAAACATCGCCAGTGGATGTAAACAACAACAGACTTTCCACATAAGCACGGAACTACTTAGTGAAAACCCATGTGACAGAAATCCACCAATTGGAACTAATGTGACTACGTGTAGCACTCCTCCAAATCAGCGTAATAAGCACGCCCGCAATCTCAGACTGGCAGTGTGTACCTACAGCTAGGAAAACTATGGCCAATACCTAGCCAGCTCTAGAATAGTAGACACTCGCCGTAGCATTCAGTGGAACATTGTATCTTTGTACGTGTGTAGAGTAGTATTTTCGTTACATTTCTGTTTCATTGTCTTGTAATCTTATCTGGGTTTTGCCACCACAAGAATTGTGCTTTTTGTTGTTCTTGCACTTGGAAATTAGTCCACGCCAAGAAGGCGTTTTAGTTATAATAAAGTGCGTTCAAACTTAATCGTTAGTTCTTTCCCGCCGACGGCAGGACACTGCAGTTATTGGTGACAAGGATGGGATTTTCATTTTCGAACGAAATGGCCTCCACAGAGGAACTTCTTCAGTCTTTGGTGGAAACTCTACAGCAGATTCAGTCAGCGCGCACAAGGTCAGAACTTCGCCCTCACTCCCCAGCGTTGCAAGAGGTAGCTCATGGAGTTTATTCCACTGTGGGTAAATTGAACACTTCGCACGTGACTCCACCGATGTCTACAGGTGTATCGTTTAATTCAACAATTGAACCCTGAACAGTCAACTCGAGATCTCTCCTTTACACATATTAAGGGCTGCATTTTTGAGTATTTTGACGCACAAATACACATCACCTCGGCCCATCAGGCTTTCTTTTCCTGCCGAAAGCCCCCCCGTCAGACACATCGGAAATGGATTACGACGCTCCGGCCAGCCGCGGTGGCCGTGCGGTTCTGGCGCTGCAGTCCGGAACCGCGGGACTGCTACGGTCGCAGGTTCGAATCCTGCCTCGGGCATGGGTATGTGTGATGTCCTTAGGTTAGTTAGGTTTCAGTAGTTCTAAGTTCTAGGGGACTTATGACCTAAGATGTTGAGTCCCATAGTGCTCAGAGCCATTTGAACCATTTTTGAATACGACGCTCCAGGTTCTCTCCCGCGATTGCAAATTCCGGTGCGCCAACGTTGCCTGCAAGCAGTCTTATGCCTCTTCTTTGATTCGGGATACGGTGGTGTTTCACGCAACAGACGAGGGTCTTCGGGCTGATATTTTGAAGTTACAAAACCCGTCCCTCGACACCTGTCTGGCGATCAGTCGTGCGTTTGAACAGTCTCACCGGCAACAACAGCGGCATCTTGATCCCGCTGTTTCCAGGGCTCACATTTTGCCCAGCGCCGAGCGGGAGTCTCGTCGGACTGTTGGTACATCCCTTGACAGAAAGTCTTTCGCCCGTTTCCCATCATGTCTGGACTGTTTCCGGACTTACCAACGGTCAGAGCGCCCCCACCGGCGAGCAAGGTGTACGGCTTGCAGCCGAACGGACCATATCGCCGTTGTGTGTCAGGCTTTGGAGAAACATTGCCTAGATACCACACTTCCTGCGGACGCACAGGCTCGTCACGAATCATCACCTCAGGACCTGGAAGCCTCGCATTCCATTGATGGACAAGTATTCTCCCTCATTCCCCAGTCGGGAGCCCGTTTTCTCCTTAGCGTGGAGGTCGCGCGTATTGCAAATTGACACGGCATCATCCGCTTCTGTTGTTGATGGTGCCACACACCAACGCTTGGGCTCGCCAGCTTTGTCCCCATACTCGCGCCTTGCGTAGTTTCAGTAATCACCCTACATCAGATTTCTTACAATGGTCGTTTCTTCACCACTCAGTTTTTGGTGGTGGCTCTCCTGGCGCTACTAATCTTCTGGGTGTGAACATTTTTGGTCGTCTGGGTTTGTCAGTGCAGGATGCTGTACAGGCGGTTTCGATCCCCTCCTCGGATGCCCTCCTCGCCCCACTGCTCAGCAAATACGAAACTTTGTTCTCATCCTCCACACCAGGGGCGAAGGGTTTCACCACGCATGTTCAGCTTCTTTGCTGTCTCTCGTTTTTTAACGGCCCGCTGGGCCCCCTCTGCTCTCCGCAACAGGCTCCAGGTGAACTTTGCGGCTTACAAGACGAAGGCATCCTTTCTTCTATGGCACACAGTCGCTGGGCTACACCTATCAAGTTAGTCGAGAAACCGAACGGTGCTTTACGCATCTGTGGAGATTTTAAGGTTATGGTTAATTCTCAGTCCGTCATCGACGCATATCCTGTTCCATCGGTGGATGACATACTCCCACGTCTTGCAAGCTCAACCGTTCTCGTCAAAACTGATTTGCGAGACGCTTACTAGCAGCTGCCGTTGGACGAGGAATTGCAGCAGATCCTAGTCATCATTGCCCCATGTGGCCTCCATTTTACAACACTGTTTGGAACTGCTCACAAGTCAGGTGCCCGGAGTGGCAAATTATCTGGACGATGTCATTGTCGATGGCTTGTCTGCGGCGGACCTCCTGGAAAAGCTGGACAGACTGCTTCAGGTTTTCTCCGAGGCTAATCTGAGTTGCCGGAAGGAAAGGTGAGGATTTTGTGCGCGCGAGATCAGTTACCACTGGTTAATGATTGATGCCCGCGGCCTACACGCCTCTAAGTAGTATGTCGAGGTGATTCAAAGCCTACCTCCTCCCATCAGAGTGCCGGAACTGCAGTCCGTCGTTAGTCAAATCAACTACACTACTGGCCATGAAAACTGTTACACCAAAAAGAAATGCAGATGATAAACGGGTATTCATTGGACAAATATATTATACTAAAACTGACATGTGATTACATTTTCATGCAGTTTGGGTGCATAGATCCTGAGAAATCAGTACCCAGAACAACCATCTCTGGCCGTAATAACGGCCTTGATACGCATGGGCATTGAGTCAAACAGAGCTTGGATGGCTTGTACAGGTACAGCTGCCCATGCAGCTTCAACACGATACCACAGTTCATCAAGAGTAGTGACTCGCGTATTGTGAAGAGCCAGTTGCTCGGCCACCATTGACCAGACGTTTTCAATTGGTGAGAGATCTGGAGAATGTGCTGGCCAGGGCAGCAGTTGAACATTTTCTGTATCCAGAAAGGCCCGTACAGGACCTGCAACATGCCGTCGTGCATTATCCTGCTGAAATGTAGGGTTTCGCAGCGATCGAATGGAGGGTAGAGCCACGGGTCGTAACACATCTGAAATATGACGTCCACTGTTCAAAGTGCCAACAATGCGAACAAGAGGTGACCGAGACGTGTAACCAATGGCACCCACACCATCACACCGGGTGATACGCCAGTATGGCGATGACGAATACACGCTTCCAATGTACGTTCACCGCGATGTCGCCAAACACGGATGCGACCATCATTATGCTGTAAACAGAACCTGGATTCATCCGAAAAAACGACGTTTTGCCATTCGTGCACCCAGGTTCGTCGTTGAGTACACCATCGTAGGCGCTCCTGTCTGTGATTCAGCGTCAAGAGTAACCGCAACCATGGTCTCTGAGCTGATAGTCCATGCTGCTGCAAACGTCGTCGAACTGTTTGTGCAGATGGTTGTTGTCTTGCAAACGTCCCCATCTGTTGGCTCAGGGATCGAGACGTGGCTGCACGATCCGTTACAGCTATGCGGATAAGATGCCTGTCATCTCAACTGCTAGCGATACGAGGCCGTTGGGATCCAGCACGGCGTTCCGTATTACCCTCCTGAACGCACTGATTCCATATTCTAGTAACAGTAATTGGATCTCGACCAACGCGAGTAGCAATGTCGCGATACGATAAACCGCAATCGCGATAGGTTACAATCCGACCTTTATCAAAGTCGGAAACATGATGGTACGTATTTCTCCTCCTTACACGAGGCATCAGAACAACGTTTCACCAGGCAACGCCGGTCAACTGCTGTTTGTGTATGAGAAATCGGTTGGAAACTTTCCTCATGTCAGCACGTTGTACGTGTCGCCACCGGCGCCAACCTTGTATGAATGCTCTGAAAAGCTAATCATCTGCATATCACAGCATCTTCTTCCTGTCGGTTAAATTTCGCGTCTGTAGCACGTCATCTTTGTGGTGTAGCAATTTTAATGGCCAGTTGTGTACTATCAGCGTTTTATACCCCATGCCGCAGAAATTTCGGCGCCCCTGACTGGGTTATTGCTCAAGGGTGTGTGTTGGTTAGGGGATGCGGCGTGTGAGTAGGCTTTCACCCGTCTCAATTTCGCTGTCTCCCGCAATCCTTGTCTGGTCGCTTATGATCCTTCCCTACCCCTCATCGTCGCCGCTGATGCATCGAACTACGGCCTGGGTGCGGTCCTCTCGCAACTGGTCAACGGCGTTGAGAGGCCGATGGCTTTTGCATCCAAAAAATCGACCGACGCTCAAACCAAATACAGTCAAACTGAAAAGGAAGCTTTCGACTTGTTTTCGCCCTGACGAAATTCTACAATTTCGTGTCCTTTTTGAAAATACGAACCTGCAAAATAGAGAGAATAATTCTTCGGAAGAGACGACGTTAAATATCGGCTCATTCAATATACATATATGTTACAGAAATTACAATTCTATGGTATAAATGGAATAGCATACGAGTGGTTTAAGTCGTACCTACAGAACAGGAAGCAAAAAGTTTCTTTATATGGGTCAAGTGACTTAAATAAGTTTGTCACTTCATCTAACTGGGGTGAAATTACATCAGGTGTTCTACAGGGTTCAATCATGGGTCCCCTTCTGTTCTTGATATATGTGAACGACCTCCCTTCCTATCTGAAACAGGAAACTGAACTGACACTGTTTGCTGATGATATAAGCATCATTAATAATCCGGTAAAAGAAACTCCAATTGAAAATGATACAAATAAAGTCTTTGGAAAAGTCGTTAATTGGTTTTCCGCAAATGGGCTTGCTCTAAACTTTGAAAAAACACAGTACATCCAATTTTCTGCTGCAAAAAGTACAGTTCCTTCAATAAATATAACACATCAACGGAAGTCAGGGTAGAGCATATTAAGTTTTTGGGTGTACACAAAGATGAGAATCTTAATTGGAAAATTGATATTTTGGATCTTCTAAAGCGACTAGGTTCAGCAACTTTTGCAATCAGAATAATTGCCAATTTTGAGGATATAGAAATTAGTAAGCTAACATACTTTGCATACTTTCACTGTCTGATGTCATACAGAATAATATTTTAGGGTAACTCAACATTTAGTCAATAAGTATTCACTGCTCAAAAGAAGTGGTTAGAATAACGTGTGGAGTTCATAGTCACACATCTTGTAGGCATCTTTTTAAAAGATTGGGAGTTCTTGCAACAGCCTCACAGTACGTTTACTCACTAATGAAATTTGTTCTCAACAACATGAACCAGTTTAAAAACAACAGTGACATTCATGATTCTAATACCAGAAAAAAGAAAGACTTACACTACCCTTTACTCAACCAATCTTTGGCACAGAAAGGGGTAAAATATGCTGCTATAGCAATTTTCGACAAATTACCAGACGAAATAACGTATCTGACAGACAGCAGCAATAGCTTCAAAAATAAATTGAAATCATACCTCCTTGACAACTCCTTCTATACCATAGATGAATTCTTGAATAGGAATAAATAAATCTATGAATATAGTATATGCACGTACCGTGCGATTGGTCAATGGAACATGCAACCAACTAACTAACTAACTATAATCGATAGCACAGTCGGGCTGATCTGTGGATACATTTCTGTGGCCAGTACGTTTCCAGGTGACCGCGCGTCGTAGTTTCTTCTTTTTAATTTTGTTCCTGGCGCCCGAGGTGGGTCCAGATACCCCAAGCAGTTGGCTCCTTAAAGATTTCTGGAGTAACTGGGCCACTCTACGAAGCTTACTATTTTAAGGAGAACACATCTTCGCTTGGTTACACTAACTGTAAAAGTTCATAATACTTACAGTGAACGAGTAGATACTTCGTAAAATGAAGATACTATCAGGTTGCTATGAACATTTGTCACTATAGAACTGAAAAAAATAGACGTGACACGAAGTACACAACACTTTCACACATGAGATATTACAAACGGAGATGCTATTGTTCTTCACTGTTGCCAGCTGCTTCAAGTGGAATGATCCGCATATGTATTGTGACGAAAACCCTCTGCCCAGTTACTCCCCAGGCCCATTTCCGTGGGAATGATATCTGTGAATATTTTCTTCTCGGTGACTTACTTATCTATCGTAGATTTATGTTTTAATGGATTTTCAACAATGATACTTTAAGAGCACTTGTTTGCTGAAGACTGATACTATATTTCAACGAATGAACAGGCTGTTTGATTATATTTATTTTCCATTTATTTTGATGCGTCAATGAAACTTTTCTAGCTTCTTTTTAGTTTTTACGTGGTACGTCACTGTGGCAATCTAGTTCAACGGCATTCATGGTGCTCGTACGTCGTTCTTGCAGAGGGCTCACAAACCGCTGTAGACTGCACTCGCTGTAAGCACGGGCTTTATCTTTGTAACAGGCTTAAAGTGTCAGGACGACTTAGGCTGGAATGTCATATTTAGCAGTCGAGAAGGAGCGCTGCGGCTTTGCGCCATTATCTGCTTGTAAGAGCTTCCAACTTGACGTGGGCAAAGAGGGTCCGCCTCGGCCTGAGATCCGGGCTTCGCGCATCCGTATGATCTGCGAAGGCTAAACTGACTCTCTAACATATGAGCAGAGAAACGCACGGAGAAGAAAACAGCCATACTAATAAGATCAGTCTATTTGGACAAATGTTTCAAAAAGTAGCTCGCTACTGCCTCGAAGATTCCACTACAGTGTGCAGTCGGTATATGCTCGCAGTATCGTATGAGTACAAAGTAATACGTACACTAACCTAATAGCGTATATATCCATCTTTGACATCCTTCACAGCCTGATCCTCAGTGTAGCTCGATGCAAACAGATCTCAATGTATACAGATTCTCAATACAGGTGAAATGCATTTTATACTATTCCTCTTGAAGAATCCGCCCCCGGGAATGGCTGTGTGTGATGTCCTAAGGTTAGTTAGGTTTAATTAGTTCTAAGTTCTAGGTGACTGATGACCTCAGAAGTTAAGTTGCATAGTGCTCAGAGCCATTTTGAACCTCTTGAAGAATCTTCACTAGTTCCTTGAGAGAAGATGATTGAGGGGGTATCGGGTGGGGTTGGGGGGGAGGGTAAGCGAGAATTGTAGCCCTAAATTATTTTTCCAGCTGATCACGATTACTCGAATCAAATAAAATATGTCGACCGTGAATGCCAAGAAAGACATGTTATCTCATTGCTACGTTCATCAAATCAGTGTCACATATTTCGAACCGTGTGAGTTAGGGTAATTTTTCTTGGTACATCTACTCCACAGATGAGAACAATGTTTGTTACATTGACTGAGCGTGTCTCCTAAAATAATATAGAATAAACCTCGTATCAGATCCCTTCCTCTATCTAGTAGGTGGGAAGATCTAGTGTTCCTAACACCTGTCTATTCTGTTTTATAGACTACATCACGGTCAGACATAGATTGCGAAATCAGATACTGGATTGTAAGGCGTACCCAGGAGCAGATATAGACTCAGATCACAACATAGTAGTGATTAAGACTTGGCTGAAGTTTAAGACAGGAAGAATAAATACGCAAAGAAATGGGATACGGAAGTACTAAGGAATGACGAGATACGCTTGAAATTCTCTAAGGCTACAGATACAGCAATAACAAATAGCTCAGTAGGCAGTACTGTCGAGGAGGAATGAACATCAAATGGCTCTGAGCACTATGGGACTCAACTGCTGAGGTCATTAGTCCCCTAGAACTTAGAACTAGTTAAACCTAACTAACCTAAGGACATCACACACACCCATGCCCGAGGCAGGATTCGAACCTGCGACCGTAGCGGTCTCGCGGTTCCAGACTGCAGCGCCAGAACCGCGCGGCCACTTCGGCCGGCTAATGAACATCCCTAAAAAGGACGACAACTGAAGTTGGGAAGGAAAAGATAGGTACAAACAAAGTAATTGCGAAGAAACCAAAAGCAGCAGAAGAAATACTTCAATTGATGGATGAAAGGAGGAAGTAGAAAAATGTTCCGAGAGACTCAGGAATACAGAAATACAAGTCGTTGAGGAATGAAATAAACAGAAAGTGCAGGGAAGCTAAGACGAAATGACTGCATGAAAAATGTGAAGAGATCGAAAAAGAAATGATTGTCGGTAGGACTGACTCAGCATACAAGAAAGTCAACACAAGCTTCGGTGACATTAAATGCAAGGGTGATAACATTAAGAGTGCAACAGGAATTCCACTGTTAAATGCAGACGAGAGAGCTTATAAGTGGAAAGAATAAATTGAAAGCCTCTATGAGGGGTGTAACGTCCCCTTAGAAAAATTAATGAATTACTGTGCTGATAAACCCCTACGTTTTTTGATTTTCAAACAGCTGAGCAAATCTGAACGTACACTAAAGTGACACACAATACTTTTAGCGCAACGCAATCTGACTTTCAGTAATCCCTACAAATGAATGGCCCTGAATAACAATAACCTATACCATTCATGAATTCTTACCCCACAAAAATCTTCGTTACTCGAACTACTGCAATACAGCTAGCCCCAATACTGCCAGCTAAATAAAAGATTCTAACTACTGAAGGCACTAACTACTGATAGGCATAGTTAGCAAATAAAAGATTTTGATAGAGAACAAACAATGTATTTACCTTAATAGTGTTCAAAAGTCATAATATAATATATCAGTTCATGACATACAGTCTTACAAATTTACTGTCTCTGTCCAGATCATCCGCTCTCAAAACTCCGCCATCTCACTCCCCACATCCACAACTGCTGGCGGCTCACCTCCTACTGCGCAACGCCACGCGCTGTTCACATCCAGCTGCCCAACACTACAATAGCCAACAACAATGCAAACCAGCCACATACTTCACACAGCACAGCCAGTGATTTTCATACAGAGCGCTACGTGGCGTTACCAATATAAAAACCTGAACAGCCTACTTACATAGCCCCCATGCTCCCCACAAAAAATTTTACAAATTGTTTTGGGCAGTGGCCAATAATGATTTGATAAAATTTTTCATAATTACAATAACAAAGATATCAAATGCACACACTTATTGATACAATGTTGGTCAAAAGCTAAAATTTTCTCACAGTCCATAAAGACAGTCCTGATCACAGTAAAACTGCAGTGTTTTTCTCAAAGTCTGAGCAGTAAAAGAAAATGCACACGGAAGTAGTGGATTTCCATGCAGTCTTGAAGAAGTAGTGTTGTCCTTCCAACGGAAAGACAGTCCTGACTCTCGACGTGCAGATAGGTAATGGGCCACAACAGAGCAAACCCACCGCAGAGTCAGTCGAAGGTTTGAAGAATATTGGTACGTAGGTCATCAAAGAGCAGACCAACTGTAGTCCTGATAGAGATTACGGTATTGGTGGGCCACCAAAGGTGCAGACCCACTGCAGTCCTTGTAGAAATAATGGTATTAGTGGATCAACAAAGGTGTAGACCCACTGTAGTCCTTGTAGAAATAATGGTACTGGTGGGCCATCAAAGATGCAGACCCACTGTAGTCCTTGTAGAGACGGCCAGCAACCACCTGTTGCGACTGTGCAGGTGCACAATCACCATCGAAGAGTCTTGCAGAGAATATAGCAAGTCCATAAACCACCACTTGTCCACTCACAAAAAATTTGTTTGAAATGTCCTTCACTGTGGCAATCGTGAATGACCGATCGCATTCTTACAGCTGGTTCATTCTCTAAATAGCCACACATAAATTCTAATCTGTGCTCTAATGACCAGTTGGGAGGAAAACAATGAGAGAATTGATGGACCCATGCTTGTGGATGAATGTCGTTGTCAGAATTCTTAAATGTTTTGAATTTACGTGTAGTAATGAACAGCTTATAGTCAAAATCATCATGTTGGCGAGTCGCATATCGGTCATGGTTACTTCGTTTCGGCGGTTCAATCTCAAAGTTCAGTGCGCCTTGCCAATTTCTTTCATAATTTCCGAAATGCCCTGTGTTATTATTTTGTGACTTTTCCGTATTTCTAAGTCCCCCTTCCCGTGTAGAAGCGCGAATCTCCTCTGAAATATGTAATTCTTGTATTACCTGTGTCAACTGTTCTTGTACTTCCCGGATTTCTCTTTTGTACTGTGTATTGATTTGATTTTGTTTGAATTTTCTAATTTGTTCATACTCCTCTGTGTCAGTGACGGCTATGGGTCTTGTGTCATTCATATCATCATCTACCTTTGTAGATAAGTTGGTGAACTGATCCGAAAGTTCGGCTACTTTCTCCGATAGTGAACTGATTTCCTCAGTGTGTTTTTCTGAACCATGTTTCAGAGTGTCCATTTGTGTTGAAATTGTATATACTGTGTCCTTTAAGTTTTCCTGAGTTTTTGCAAGTTGTTTAACCGAATCGGTAGATGTAACTGAGTCAATTTTAGCTTGCAAGGTGTGGTGATTTTCATGAACAATAGTTTGCAGTTCCTTTATGGCTGCTTTGTGATTCTGTAATGCATTTTCATGACGCGAAAAAATAGGTAGGAAATGCTCACAAATTTGTGTTTTTACGTCATTACAGACTTTTTGACATTTCGATTCGATTTTAAGTAACTCAGCAGTTAAATCTTCACGTGTTTGTTCAAGTGTGGTGTCTAACTTTTGAAGCTGTTGTTGCGACTGTTTTTGATTTTGTTCCATTGTGTCTAACTGTTACTGTGTTTCTCCTTGATGTTTTTCCATTGTGTCTAACTTTTGAACATTTTGTTCTATTGTGTCTAACTTTTGAAGATTTTGTTCCATTGTGTGTAACTATTGCTGTGTTTGTCTCTGATTTTGTTTCATTTGTTGCATTAATTGCAAAAATAATTTATTAGTATCTGAAATCTGTTCCTCTATGCTTTTCTTAATTGCAATAATAATGTATTAGTGTCTGGAATCTGTTCCTCTATGCTTTTCGGCAGTGCATTTGCACCGGCCACATTCACATCTTGACGAGCAGAAAATGTGTCTTGACTTATTTGAGAAAACGGTGAGGACGCAAAACCTGAATCTACAGTATTTGCAAGATTGTGTCCTGTCATTTCGGATTCCTGAGGCGAACTGTTGCCGACTGATTGATCGATAATGCTTCCTTGTTCACTAATTGTTTCATTGTCTACACCATTATTTGCCGCTCTCTCCATTTCCCTATGCACAGTTACCAAATTACTATGTTAAACATTTATTAATTCATTACACGGTGGTGCTGATACACTGCTATCGTCTTCACTGTCATTTCTCAGTTTACTTTGGAGCCTAGTATTACGTTTTTCACACGCCATAATTGTCACAATGTTTCACACGATAACACAGAAAAGCACAATTGGAAGAGTAAAATAAGAAAACACATTAACATAGCACTGAAAATAATATCTAGTTAATTGCAAGCGCAGCTGCAAAATACTTGGTGCAAATCTACATGCATGCCACAACTGTTTCACTGTACAACAATGAAAAACTACAACTACAAAGGAAATTCTCTCTACAATTACGCGCTAGCAATAAACAATAGCTACACTAATTACACAAACTACAAGAAAAAATCAGAAGATTCCAGTGAGGTATCCTCATCTATGGGTCGACATATGTAACGTTCCCTTAGAAAAATTAATGAATTACTGTGCTGATAAACCCCTACGTTATTTGATTTTCAAACAGCTGAGCAAATCTGAACGTACTCAGACATTCACTAAAGTGACACACAATATTTTTAGCGCAACGCCATCTGACTTTCAGTAATCCCTACAAATGAATGGCCCTGAATAACAATAACCTATACCATTCATGAATTCTTACCCCACAAAAATCTTCGTTACTCGAACTACTGCAATACAGCTAGCCCCAATACTGCCAGCTAAATAAAAGATTCTAACTACTGAAGGTACTAACTACTGATAGGCATAGTTAGCAAATAAAAGATTTTGATAGAGAACAAACAATGTATTTACCTTAATAGTGTTCAAAAGTCATAAAATGTATATCAGTTCATGACATACAGTCTTACAAATTTACTGTCTCTGTCCAGATCATCCGCTCTCAAAACTCCGCCATCTCACTCCCCACATCCACAACTGCTGGCGGCTCACCTCCTACTGCGCAACGCTACGCGCTGTTCACATCCAGCTGCCCAACACTACAATAGCCAACAACAATGCAAACCAGCCACAGACTTCACACAGCACAGCCAGTGATTTTCATACAGAGCGCTACGTGGCGTTACCAATATAGAAACCTGAACAGCCTACTTACAGGGGGAAGATTTGTCTGATGTGATAGAAGAAGAAACAGGAATCGATTCAGAAGAGATAGGGGACCCGGTATTAGAATCAGAAATTAAAAGAGCTTTGGAGGATTTAAGATCAAATAAGGCAGAAGGGATAGATAACATTCCATCAGAATTTCTAAAATCGTTGGAGGAAGTGGCAACAAAACGACTATTCACGTTGGCGTGTAGAATGTATAAGTCTGGCGACATACCATCTGACTTTCGAAAAAACATCATCCACACAAGTCCGTAGACGGCAAGAGCTGACAAGTGCGAGAATTATCGACAATCAGCTAACAGCTCATGCATCCAAGTTGTTGACAAGAATAATATACAGAATGGAAAAGAAAATTGAGGATGCGCTAGATGACGATCAGTTTGGCTTTAGGAAAGGAAAAGGCACGAGGGAGACAATTCTGACGTTGCGGTTGATAATGGGAGCAAGGCTAAAGAAAAATCAAGACACCTTCATAGGATTTGTCGACCTGGAAATAGCGTTCGGCAATGTAAAATGGTGCAAGATGTTCGAAATTCTGAGAAAAGTAGGGGTAAGCTATAGGGAGAGACGGCTTATATACAATATGTACAACAGCCAAGAGGGAATAATAAGAGTGGACGACCACGAACGAAGTTCTCGTATTAAAAAGGGTGTAAGACAAGGATGTAGTCTTTCGCCCCTGCTGTTTAATCTGTACATCGAGGAAGCAATGATGGAAGTAAAAGAAAGTTTCAGGAGTGGAATTACAATTCAAGGTGAAAGGATATAAAAAATCATACGATTTCCGCTGATGACATTGTTATCCTGAGCGAAAGTAAGAAGAATTACATGATATGCTGAATGGAATGAACAGTCTAATGAGTACAGAGTACGGATTAAGAGTAAATCGAAGAAAGACGAAGGTAATGAGAATTAGTAGAAATGAGAACAGCGAGGAATTTAATATCAGAATCGATGGTCACGAAGTAGATAAAGTTAAAGAATTCTGGTACCTAGGCAGGAAATAACGAATGACGGACGTAGCAAGAAGGACATCAAAAGCAGACTAGCAATGGCAAAAATGGCATTCCTGGCCAAGAGAAGCCAACTAATATCAAATATCGATCTTAACTTGAGGAAGAAATTTCTGAGAATGTACGTTTGCAGCACAGCATTGTATGCTAGTGAAATATGGACTGTGGGAAAACCGAAACAGAAGAGAATCGAAGCATTTGAGATGTGGTGATACAGACGAATGTTGAAAATTAGTTGGACTGATAAGGTAAGGAATGAGGAGGTTCTGTGCAGAATCGGAGAGGAAAGGAATATGTGGAAAACACTAGTAAGGAGATAGAACAAGATGATAGGACATCTGTTAAGACATGAGGAAATGACTTCCATGGTACTAGAGGGAGCTGTAGAAGGCAAAAACTGTAGAGGAAGACAGAGACTGGAATTCATCCAGCAAATAATTGAGGACGTAAGTTGGAAGTGCTACTCTGAGATGAAGAGGTTAGAACAGGAGAGGAAATCATGGCGGACCGCACCAAACCAGTCAGAGGACTGATGACCAAAAATAAAAAAAATAAAATAAAGAAAGGTACTGAACTCTTACAAATCGATGGAACTTCATGTTAGTAAAACTAACCACATTGGATGCGTAGTATATACGTTAAAAATTTAAAATTTATTATACCGGAGACTTATCGGGTTCCATAGCCACTTTCAGTGGCAAATCATAAAAGACAATTGAGATAGACCAATGTATACATAATGAAATATCTTAGTAGCACGGTCAACAGTTTTTTATCCCTTTCAGACCTGAATTTTTCTTTGGGAAGAAAATTTTTCTTGTATGCTATAATGGCCTTAGGTGATTTTTTAATGATTTTAGATGCAAGATTTATACAAAAATATGTAACGGTTCTCAAAATATACTGTGTACACTTGGCTTCTTTTTATGGACTATAATAACTAATTTTGAAATGTTCATTGTTGTAATAAACAAACAGTTCATTCATTAATTATCATGCAATATAGCAATAATAATAATAATTTATACAGTGGTATATAGCTAACCAGCCACTCCTGTATATTCTGGCGTTCAAATTCTGCTGTGTGCTGCTACGCTGAATAGCTGATATTTTTACACTGAAGCACAACAGTTGACAGCTACGTGATAAAAAGACTAAACATTCAGAAATGTGTAAATGGGATTTCCACTGGGGAGAAATGTTCCTGTTCCAACAAAGCGACAGTAAAATTTAATGTACATAATTGTACCCAGTGGGTCTGAAAGGGCTATAACATGTTGTAGGGAAGAGCTTTGGTGCTTAAAATTTCGTTTTTATAGATACAGTATTAATTCAACTTCTTTTGCCTGCACAGTAAGCACTTCTGAAGTCTCGTGCCTAACACGAGATTTACACAGAAAGGTCAAAAAATCAAAAACAATATAAAACTTATTTCTTCATGATCTTAAATTTATACAAGGATGAGCGACTTCAACTGACCAGGCAATCATCTATAGAGCATTAAAACCTCATTACAGTGATCAGCTAGTCAAGTATAATATAAGAACACGACTCAGTCAGGTGGAATGGAATGTTCTTCTTAAGCTCAGCAAAACGATGTCATATAGAGGGAAGTAAGAGTCAGCCGGGAGCTCGGGCACCGTTTTACAAGAAGTCGTGTTCAGAACGAAAGAATGCTCATTCAGGAAGCTGTTGAAGTGGAAGAGACTAGCCAGCGCCTCTGAAGGGTGAAGCTGGATAATACTATACAGCTCCTGCTGAGCTCCTGTAGCAGCTGGCTAATAAAAAAAAAAATTGAACTGATGTAGTCATCGCCACCTAATGGCGACATCCGGCTGTTGCAATCCGTTGTCTCCTCCGTGGTAGGAGTGCTACTGTCCGTGAAGTGCTGGGCAGCACACTCTCATGCAGGCCTGTTCAGGAGCACGAGCGTTCACGCTCACTTGCCGCCTTGGTAGCGTGCACTCGTGGTGGAATACACCTGTCAGACGTCCTTGTGTTCTGCAGAGGAGATGAAAACTATTCGTTGTCTTCAGAGCAGTGACAATATGTTAAGTTCTCTGTAGTCTTAATCGCAAGCCTGTGTGCTTAATGACGCAAGTAGAGAGTAGCTGTTTTAAAATCGATGAAAATGGCCGGGTTAGTAACTTAAAAGCGAAGATCAGACACCCACTGTCAATTTGTCACTGAAGGATGCCCAACTACAAAAAAATGGTTCAAATGGCTCTGAGCACTATGGGACTTAACTTCTGAGGTCATCAGTCCCCTAGAACTTAGAAATACTTAAACCTAACTAACCTAAGGACATCACACACATCCATGCCCGAGGCAGGATTCGAACCTGCGACCGTAGCGGTCGCTCGGTTCCATACTGTAGCGCCTAGAACCGATCGGCCACCTCGGCCGGCGCCCAACTACAGTTAGAACTTATAGGCCTGAAGTGTGGCTGGCAGCTGAGTAATTTCGTAATTATTCGGTTGGTGCATAAGTTCGTAGCGTTTTTCCGTAAGTTTAATGAACACAACAGATACACATAACAGAGACTTTAGTCATCAATAATACATTCTCCTTCACTACTTACAACAGTCCACCAATACTGGAGCAACTTTTTGATTCCGCGACTGAGAAATCACATGTTTTTGAGGCGAAGAACACGTCGAGCCAAGTGAAGTATGCTAGCGGCAAGAAACAATCAATGCCTTCTCTGCACGATAGCAATGGAGATACTATCGAAGACAGTGCTGCCAAAGCAGAGTTACTAACACAGCCTTCCGAAATGCCTTCACAAAAGAAGACGAAGTAATATTCCAGAATTCGAATCGAGAACAGCTGCCAACATGAGTAACGTAGAAATAAATACGCTCGAAGAAGTGAAGCAACTTAAAACACTTAATAAAAGCAAGTCTTTTGGTCCAGACTGTGTACCAATTAGGTTCCTTTCGGAGTATGCTGATGCATTAGTTCCATACTTAACAATCATATACAACCGTTCGCTTGACGAAAGATCCGTACCCAAAGACTGGAAAGTTGCACAGGTCACACCAATATTCAAGAATGGTAGTAGGAGTAATCCATTAAATGACAGGCCCATATCGTTAACGTCGATATGCAGCAGGATTTTAGAACATATATTCGAACGTAATGAATTACCTCGAAGAAAACGGTCTATTGACACACTGTCGCCGGCCGGAGTGGCCGTGCGGTTCTAGGCGCTACAGTCTGGAGCCGAGTGACCGCTACGGTCGCAGGTTCGAATCTTGCCTCGGGCATGGACGTATGTGATGTCCTTAGGTTAGTTAGGTTTAATTAGTTCTAAGTTCTAGGCGACTGATGTCCTCAGAAGTTAAGTCGCATAGTGCTCAGAGCCATTTGAACCATTTGAGACACTGTCTACATGGGTTTAGAAAACATCGTTCTTGTGAAACACAACTAGGTTTTTATTCACATGAAGTGCTGAGTGCTATTGACAAGGGATTTCAGATCGATTCCGTATTTATGGATTTCCGGAAGGCTTTTGACACTGTACCAGACAAGCGGCTCGTAGTGAAATTGCGTGCTTATGGAATATGGTCTCAGTTATGTGACTGGATCTGTGATTTCCTGTCAGAGAGGTCACAGTTCGTTGTAATTGCTGTTCCTTATCTATATAAACGATTTCTGAGACAATCTGAGCAGCCGTCTTCGGTTGTTTGCATATGACGCTGTCCTTTATCGACTAATAAAGTCATCAGAAGAGCAAAACAAACTGCAAAACGATTTAGAAGTAATATAGAAATGGGTCGAAAAGTGGCAGTTGACCTTAAATAACGAAAAGTGTGAGGTCATCCACATAAGTGCTAAAAGGAATTCGTTAAACTTCGGTTACACGATAAAGCAGTCTAATCTAAAAGCCGTAAATTCAACTAAATACCTAGGAATTACAATTACGAACAATTGAAATTGGAAGGAACACACAGAAAACATTGTGGGGAAGGCTAACCGAAGACTGCGTTTATTTGGCAGGACACTTAGAAAATGTAACAGATGTACTAAGGAGACAGCATACACTACGCTTGCCCGCCCTCTTTTAGAATACTGCTGCGCGGTGTGGAATCCTTACCAGATAGGACTGACGGAGTACATCGAAAAAGTTCAAAAAAGGTAGCACGTTTTGTATTATCTAGAAATATGGGAGAGAGTGTCACAGAAATGATACAGGATTTGGGCTGGAAATCGATAAAGGAAAGGCGTTTATCGTTGCGACGGAATCTTCTCACGAAATTCCAATCACCAACTTTCTCCTTCGAATGCGAAAATATTTTGTTGACACCGACGTAGATAGGGAGGAACGATTACAAAGATAAAATAAGGGAAATCAGAGCTCGTAGGGAAAGATATAGGTGTTCATTCTTCCCGCGCGCTTTACGAGATTGGAATAATAGAGAATTGTGAAGGTGGTTCGATGAATTCTCTGCCAGACACTTAAATGTGATTTGCAGAGTCTCCATGTAGATGTAGACGTAGATGTAGAAGCCCGAAGTTCTTCCTGAAAGTG
The DNA here is from genome assembly GCF_023898315.1 of Schistocerca nitens. Classification (NCBI taxonomy): domain Eukaryota; kingdom Metazoa; phylum Arthropoda; class Insecta; order Orthoptera; family Acrididae; genus Schistocerca; species Schistocerca nitens. Next base: position 635,854,437 of record NC_064617.1, read on the forward strand.
GACGGTCACTAATGTCAGAACTATCCTGCTTAAAACGTGAAAACCATTTTCTTGCCGTGATCTGTTCAGTGGCATTATCCCCAAACACGGCGCAAATGTTTATGGCTGCCTACACTGCTGTGACTCCTCTATTGAACTCCAACAGAAGAACATGCCGGAAATGTTCCGATTTCTCCATCCAATTTTCTAGCGTCCACAGTTCCTATCTTCAAATAACAAACTGACAATATGTAAACTCAAATAGCAACAGCGAACTACAAATAAAAAATGACAATAGATAAATAAACCCATAGCATCCGAAATACCAACAAGCAAAACAGAAACGCTACGAACTTATGAACCAACCTAATGACTAATTTTTGTAGACACGTATAGAAGTTTTCTTTAACGTAAATTCCCACAACTTCAAAAGTCCGCTGCTACGATTATATCGATATTTCGAAGTTTACACGTACATATTCCTGCGAGTAACTTATTTCAGCAATGAAGAATGAATCTCGAACCCTTACGAGGTAAGACTGATAGAAGAGATATAGAAGATCCAACGAAGAGTGGCGCGCTTCGTCACAGGATGGTTTCGTCAGCGCGAGAGCGTTACAGACAAGCTCAACAAACTCTTTTGTCAGACGCTACAGCAGAGGCGTTGTGCAAAGCGGATAGGTATACCACAGAAATTTCGAGAAATTGCTTTTTGGGAAGAGTCGGAAAACGTATTACTTCTCCCCACGTACAACTCGCGAAATGGCGACGACGAGGGTATTCGAGAAATACAGAGTGTTGCGGACAATCATTTTTCTCACGTGCCATTCGCTAGTAGAACAGGAAAGGGATGATCAGTTATAGTTCAATTCTTTTATCTTGGCGGCTCGCGCATGCCCGCCTAGACGCGGGAGATTGCTGCGTTGCCAGTTGCACACGACGCACGCGCCAAGAGAAGCGGCGCCATAGTATAGCATAGTTCGCAAGCTTACGTTTAGGGGGGAGCGCGCAGTTCATGAAGTAAAGCCACCACAGCCGCATTAACCCTTTCGCTGCTACAAAGACGTGCTCGCTGCATTCCGCGATGTGGGCGATTTTGTCACTGCACTGCTCGCCTGTGCAGACACATTGTGTTCCGACTGCTTTGACACTCTTTATCATTCGATTCCACAAAAACTATTTGGCTCAAAAATTAGATTTTTACCTATCTTCTTGACTGATACCTTCCCCCCATAAATGACTTAATTTTGTTTCGATGTTCAACGCAGTTATTATGCAGCATTAAATGTAGTAAACCATTGCACGAAATTTTGAAGAGTTTGCAGAGGTAAAGTCCATAGAGTATACTTTCCGGATGGTCGATTTTAGTTGCCACAATGTTGAGAATGAAATGTGGACAAGATACCTATATATTTCATTTAATTTAACTACCACATAAGTGTCGTATGTAATATTCAGAAATATTCCACCTTTCGCGACTGTAACAAAAGTTTTACTTACGCTGGGCACGTTTGGCTTTATTTTAAAGCACTTCAATCAATCAAAAGGAAGTAGACAAAATACATTAAACAAAACTGTGGACTTACAAAAACATTAGGACTTGAATATACCGTCTGTCAGTGAAGTGCTCAGAGCTATGTCAAATATAATTTTGTGTGTGGCACACACAAACAGCATTTATTTGCTAAAACACTGATGAGCCAACACAAACGTTGAATATTTTGCTACCGCAGCACAAAACTACGAAAGGTGACTTGGCAATGGAGGACACAAAATACAGTCCTCTTATGATGCTTCAAAAGAGAGAAACGCATCTGGTCTAAATAAGTCGCTTATTACAGTTCAGAAGAGGGATATATTTCAATACCATTGGTAAAACTGCGACTGTGGAACAAAAACAAGAAATAGAACATGAATGCCATTGTGTATGTGCCATACCTTTTCACCTTTCACTTTAAAATAAAGCCAAACGCGCCCTGTGTAAATAAAACTTTTATTACAGTCGCGAAAGACGGAATATTTCTCAATATTACATACGACACCTATGTGGTACTTAAATTAAATGAGATATTGTTATACAGTAAATATTATATGAAATTTAGGTATCTTCTCCACATTTCATTCTCAACATTGTGGCAACTAAAATCGACCATACGGAAAGTATACGCTATGGACTTTTACCTCTGCAAACTCTTCAAAATTTCGTGCAATGGTTTACTACATTTGATGCTACTCATCAAAACAAAATTAATTCATTTATGGGGGGAAGGTATCAGTCAAGAAGACGTGTAAAAATCAATTTTTTTGGCCAAATAGTTTTTGTGAAATCGAATGATAAGTGTGTCAAAGCAGTGGGAACACCATGTGTCTGCACAGGCGAGAAGTGCAGTGATGACAAAATCGCGCACAGCGCGGAATGCGGGGAGCACGTGTCTGCAGCAGCGAAAAAGTTAATGAAGAGGCAAAGCAGTAGAAATTTCATTCAAACGAATAAAAATCGTGAAGTAAGGCACTCCAATATTGTTTTTAAATATAGAAAATATTAAGCACCGCACAAGGTTTGAACTCATAACGTTTCATTTGGCAGCCCAACACCTTAACCATGCCGCTACATCGGCTCATTGAACAGTGTAACTCCATAAGGACTCTTAACACCTCACGTAACTACTTATAAACACTGTTGGTATGACTATGAATTACTCACGCTTCGTCGAAGTACAATAGGAAATAAACAATTACCGCTGTTCTTTATTGCGAAAAAGCAGTTCGTGAGATTCAAACAGACACCTTTCCTTGCTATCGCCTGAATTAGGAGTCTTATTGCTTGTTTGGTTTAATTAATTAATAGAATATGAAGCAATTGGTATAAAGAATGCTTTTTCCAAACTTTCTACAAAAGAAAGTCTGCTATCAAGACATTGCTTCTGTTATATTACTGTATTTATGACTGAACGTTTCTAAAACTGAAGAGACTCGTCCGTGCTCTGCACTGCAGTCGAGATCTGGCAACGTCGTTCTCTGTTCATTGGCTGACTGTGTTTTCTGACGTCAGATGCGCAGAACGAACCTAAACTCGGCCGCCAAGATATATGACGCGCACTTTAGTGGTACCACAAGTCCCTTCCGCTACACACCCTCAGGTGGCTTGCGGGGAGTTGGCGCACATGTACACTACTGGCCGTTAAAATTGCTACACCAAGAAGAAATGCAGATGATAAACGGGTATTCAATGGACAAATATATTACACTAGAACTGACATGTGATTACATTTTCACGCAATTTGGGTGCATAGATCCTGAGAAATCAGTACGCAGAACAACCACCTCTGGCCGTAATAACGGCCTTGATACGCATGGGAATTGCGTCGAACAGAGCTTGGATGGCGTGTTCAGGTACAGCTGCCCATGCAGCTTCAACAAGATACCACAGTTCATCAAGAGTAGTGACTCGCGTATTGTGACGAGCCAGTTGCTCGGCCACCATTGACCAGACGTTTTCAGTTGGTGAGAGATCTGGATAATGTGCTGGCCAGGGCAGACAGGGCAGCAGTCGAACATTTTCTGTATCCAGAAAGGCCCGTACGGGACCTTCAACATGCGATCGTGCATTATCCTGCTGAAATGTAGGGTTTCGCAGGGAACGAATGAAGGGCAGAGCCACGGGTCGTAACACATCTGAAATGTAACGTCCACTGTTCAAAGTGCCGTCAATTCGAACAAGAGGTGACCGAGACGTGTAACCAATGGCACCCCATACCATCTCGCCGGGTGATACGCCAGTATGGCAATGACGAATACACGATTCCAATGTGCATTCACCGCGATGTCGCCAAACACGGATGCGACCATCATGATGCTGTAAACAGAACCTGGATTTATCCGAAAACATGACGTTTTGCCATTCGTGCACCCAGGTTCGTCGTTGAGCACACCATCGCAGGCACTCCTGTCTGTGATGCAGCGTCAAGGATAACCGCAGCCATGGTCTCCGAACTGATAGTCCATGCTGCTGCAAACGTCGTCGAACTGTTCGTGCAGATGGTTGTTGTCTTGCAAACGTCGCCATCTGTTCACTCAGGGATCGAGACGTGGCTGCACGATCCGTTACAGCCGTGCGGATAACATGCCTGTCATCTCAACTGCTAGTGATACCAGGCCGTTGGGATCCAGCACGGCGTTCCGTATTACCCTCCTGAACCCACCGATTCCATATTCTGCTAACAGTCATTGGATCTCGACCAACGCGAGCAGCAATGTCGCGATACGATAAACCGCAATCGCGATAGGCTACAATCCGACCTTTGTCAAAGTCGGAAACGTGATGGTACACGTTTCTCCTCCTTACACGAGGCATCACAACAACGTTTCACCAGACAACGCCGGTCAACTGCTGTTTGTGTATGAGAAATCGGTTGGAAACTTTCCTCATGTTAGCACGTTGTAGGTGTCGCCACCGGCGCCAACCTCGCGTGAATGCTCTGAAAACCTAATCATTTACATATCACAGCATCTTCTTCCTGTGGGTTAAATTTCGCGTCTGTAACACATCATCTTCGTGGTGTAGCAATTTTATTGGCCAGTAGTGTGGATGTCGCAATGAACGAAATCAATACACAGAAACTCACTAACAGACTTCAGGTTAAAAGCTTATCTTTGAATTAGCAGTTCTCAGAATGTGGTACCAGACACTGATAGTTTAGTGAAAAACAAAATAAGTCTTACTCATTTATAAGCAGTGTGCCTGTGCTCAACGTGCGAATAAAGTAGTCACGAAATACATGTTGCTGTCAATTTAAACTTCGTTCGTAAAAGAGATTCATCATAACGCTGCATCAATCGTGTCAAATATCATGCCGCGCGGGATTAGCCGACCGGTCTAGGTGGGGTAAGGTCATGGACTGTGCGGCTGGTCCCAGCGGAGGTTCGAGTCCTCCCTCGGGTGTGGGTGTGTGTGTGTTTGTCCTTAGATAATTTAGCTTAAGTAGTGTGTAAGCTTAGGGACTGATGACCTTAGCAGTTAAGTCCCATAAGATTAAAAAAAATCAAATAGCAAGGTCTTTCCCTCATCAATTAAAAGAAATGTAAATTTCATTCATTGTCATTTCTAATCGATGCAACTGTTATAGGAAATAAATTTGTTGTGTTGGGAAAGAACCAGAGCGCCAAGCCCTAATAGAAAGCGCTGAAGCTCAAATAATTATAGGTACAGGAAGATGGCTAAAGCCGGAAATAAGTTCAGCCGAAATTTTTTCAAACCATCTAACAGTGTTCAGAAAGGATAGATTAAATACAGTTGGTGGTGGAGTATTTATTGTTGTCAGAAGTAGTTTGTCTTGTAGTGAAATTGAAGTAGATAGTTCCTGCAAAATAGTATGGGTAGGCGTTATACTTGACAGTCGAACTAAACTATTAATTGGATCGTTTTACCGAACCCCCGACTCAGAAGATATAGTTGCTGAACAGTTCAAAGAAAACTTGAGTCGCATTTCAAATGGGTACCCCACTCATACAACCCTCGATATGCTGGAAAAATTATATGTTCAAAGCCGGCGGTAAGCACAAAACATCATCCGAAACTGTACTGAATGCTTTCTCAGAAAATTATTTTGACCTCTTAGCAACAAATAATCCTGGACAAATAGGGAGTATCATGAAGAATACAGGGATTAGCTACCACAAGGCAGTTGCTGCTAGACTGAATACCGTAACACTCACAACCATCAAAAAGAAACGCAAAGTACACCTATTTAAAAAAGCTGATAAAAATGCTCTGAACGCCTTTTTAAGAGACAGTCTCCACTCCTTCCAATCTGATCACGTAAGTGTAGAAAAGATGTGGAATGATTTCAAAGAGATAGTGTCGACAGCAATTCAGTGATGATGTTGTGGTCTTCAGTCCTGAGACTGGTTTGATGCAGCTCTCCATGCTACTCTATCCTGTGCAAGCTTCTTCATCTCCCAGTACCTACTGCAACCTACATACTTCTGAATCTGCTTAGTGTATTCATCTCTTGGTCTCCACCTACGATTTTTACCCTCCACGCTGCCCTCCAATACTAAATTGGTGATCCCTTGATGCCTCAGAACATGTCCTACCAACCGATCCCTTCTTCTGGTCAAGTTGTGCCACAAACTCCTCCCCAATCCTATTCAGTACCTCCTCATTAGTTATGTGATCTACCCATCTAATCTTCAGCATTCTTCTGTAGCACCACATTTCGAAAGCTTCTATTCTCTTCTTGTCCAAACTATTTACCGTCCATGTTTCACTTCCATACATGGCTACACTCCATACAAATACTTTCAGAAACGACTTCCTGACACTTAAAACTATACTCGATGTTAACAAATTTCTCTTCTTCAGAAACGCTTTCCTTGCCATTGCCAGTCTACATTTTATATCCTCTCTACTTCGACCATCATCAGTTATTTTGCTCCCCAAATAGCAAAACTCCTTTACTACTTTAAGTGTCTCATTTCCTAATCTAATACCCTCAACATCACCCGACTTAATTCGACTACATTCCATTATCCTCGTTTTGCTTTTGTTGATGTTCATCTTATATCCTCCCTTCAAGACACCATCCATTCCGTTCAACTGCTCTTCCAAGTCCTTTGCTGTCTCTGACAGAATTACAATGTCATCGGCGAACCTCAAAGTTTTTATTTCTTCTCCATGGATTTTAATACCTACTCCGAATTTTTCTTTTGTTTCCTTTACTGCTTGCTCAATATACAGATTGAATAACATCGGGGAGAGGCTACAACCCTGTCTTACTCCCTTCCCAACCACTGCTTCCCTTTCATGTCCCTCGACTCTTATAACTGCCATCTGGTTTCTGTACAAATTGTAAATAGCCTTTCGCTCCCTGTATTTTACCCCTGCCACCTTTAGAATTTGAAAGAGAGTATTCCAGTCTACATTGTCAAAAGCTTTCTCTAAGTCTACAAAATTCAGTGATATATACCACATAAATTAATAAGTGATGGTACTGATCCCCCATGGTAGACAAAACGGGTCAGATCGCTGTTGCAGAAGCAACGAAAAAAGCATGCCAAATTTAAAAGAACGCAAAATCCCCAAGATTGTCAAAGTTTTGCAGGAGTTCGAAACATAGCACGTACTTCAATGCGAGATGCTTACAATAATTTCCACAACGAAACTCTGTCGCGGAATCTGGTAAAAAACCCAAAGAGATTCTGGTCATATATAAAGCACACCAGTGGCAAGACGCAATCAATACCTTCACTGCGCGATAACAAGGGTGAAGTCACTGATGACAGTACCACCGAAGCAGAGTTATTAAACACTGTTTTCCGAAACAACTTCACCAAAGAAGACGAATTAAATATTCCTGAATTCCAATCAAGAACAACTGCGAAGATAAGAAACATAGAAGTAGATATCCACGGTGTAGCAAAGCAGCTTAAATCACTTAAAAAAGGCAAGGTTTCCGGTCCAGATGGTATACCAGTCAGGTTCCTTCCAGAGTAAGCAGATGCAATAGCTCCATATTTAGAAATTATATATAGCCGCTCGCTCACAGAAAGTTCCGTACCTAAAGAGTGGAAAGTTGCTCATGTCACATCAATACCCAATAAGGGAAAGAGGAGTAATCCGCTGAATTACAGGCCCATATCACTAAGGTCGATTTGCAGTAGGGTTTTGGAACATATACTGTACTCGAACATTATGAAGTACCTCGAAGAAAACTGTTTACTGACACATAGTCAGCACGGGGTCAAAAAATATCGTTCTTGCGGAACACAAGTAGCTCTTTATACTCGTGAAGTAATGAGTACTATCGACAGGGGATGTCAAATTGACTCCATGTTTTTAGATTTTCAGAAGGCTTTCGACACCGTTCCTCACAAACGTCTTCTAACCGAACTGTGTGCCTAACGAATATCGCCTCAGTTGTTCGATTGGATTCGTGATTTCCTGTCAGAAAGGTCACAGTTGGTAGTAATAGACGGAAAGTCATCGAGTAAAACAGGAATATTATCCGGCGTTACCCAATGAAGTGTTATAGGCCCTTTGTTGTTCCTGATCTATATTAACGAAATAGGAGACAATCTGAGTAGCCCTCTTAGATTATTTCCAGATTATACTGTCATTTACCGTCTTGTAAAGTCATCAGATGACCAAAATGAATTGCAAAATTATTTAGCTAAGATATCTGTGTGGTGCGAAAAGTGGCGATTGCCCCTGAATAAAGAAAAGTGTGAAGTTATTCACATGAGTGTTGAAAGAAATCTACTAAATTTCGATTACGCGATAAGTCACACAAATCTGAAGGCTGTATTTTCAACTAAGTACTTAGCGATTACAATTACAAATACCCTAAATTGGAACGATCACATAGATAATGTTGTGGATAGAGCAAACCAAAGACCGCGATTCATTGGCAGAACACTTAGAAGATGCAACAGGTCTACTACTAAAGAGACTGCTTACATCACGCTTGTCCGCCCTATTCTGGGGTATTGCTGTGCGGTGTGGGATCCGCATCAGATGAGACTGACGGATGACATCGAAAAAGTAGAAAGAAGGGCAGCTCGTTTTGTATTATCGCGAAGTAGGGGAGATAGTGCCACAGACATGATACATGAATTGAAGAGGCAATCATTAAAACAAAGGCGTTTTTCGTTGCGACGGGATCTTCTCATGAAGTTTCAATCACCAGTTTTCTCCTCCGATTGCGAAAACGTTCTGTTGGTACCCATCTACATAGGGAGAAATGATCATCACGATAAAATAAGAGAAATCAGGGCTCGCACAGAAAAATTTAAGAGCTCGTTTTTCCTACGCGCCGTTCGAGAGTGGAACGGTAGAGAGACAGCTTGAAGGTGTGTAAGTAGGCTGCTTAGGTTTTTGTGTAGGTAACGTCACCTAACGCTCTGTATGAAAATCACTGGATGTGCTGTGTGGAGTCTGTGGCTGGTTTGCATTGTTGGAATTTGCTATTGTAGTGGGCAGTTGGATGTTAACAGCGCGTAGCGTTGCGCAGTTGGAGGTGAGCCGCCAGCAGTGGTGGATGTGGGGAGAGTGATGGCGGAGTTTTGAGAGCGGATGATCTGGACGTGTGTCCAACCAGAGAGAGTAAATTTGTAATACTGGATATCATGAACTGATATATATATTATGACTTTTGAACACTATTAAGGTAAATACATTGTTTGTTCTCTATCAAAATCTTTCATCTGCTAACTATGCCTATCAAAATCTTTCATTTGCTAACTATGCCTATCAGTAGTTAGTGCCTTCAGTAGTTTGAATCTTTTATTTAACTGGCAGTAGTGGCGCTCGCTGTATTGCAGTAGTTCGAGTAACGAAGATTTTTGTGAGGTAAGTGATTCATGAAATGTATAGGTTATTGTTAGTCAGGGCCATTCTTTTGTAGGGATTTTTCAAAGTCAGATTGCGTTGCGCTAAAAATATTGTGTGTCAGTTTAAGTACAGTCATTTATAATTTTTTTAAGGGGACGTTTCAGGTGGTTCATTGAACCCTCTGCCAGGCACTTAATTGTGAATAGCAGTCACGTAGATGTAGATGTAGAAAAGGCATTAATTAGCTACCGTGAAGCGATACATCTCTCTAGAACTATTAGCGACCGAGGAATAGAGCAGTTGCCAAACATTTCTTGTGCAGAGCTGCCTTGTTCCGATTCCTCCTCCCTCCGCTCCCCTCCTTCGCCTCTTCCATTTCACGTCATGAGACGGCTAGTTACTCACTGTTGAGACGTGAGTTCGAGCCAACTCACACGAGAAGGTCGGTGAGCAGATCTGCTGTCATAAACACCCCGCAAATCAGACCCTCACTCTCAGATGTTCACAGATGCTCGTCAACGTTCTCTGTACACGACTGCACCGAGGTGTGTACCATCTCCAACAGCTGCTGAGTTCGAGGCGGAGGCCACTGAAGCGCCAAATGAAGCATCCAGTCACTACCAACGACGTCGTCTGCGGTAACAACAGGCAACAACCTGAGCTGGGAAGCATAAATACGTAGACGACTTGGTACTGCCTCATTCTGGCGGCCACGTCCCTCCCTGGACGCGTTTTCGGACCTGCGGTAGTGGCGGCTTGATCCCTCTTTTTCTGTACACCAATCCAGGGGACTTCTGCAGTCGCTGACAACCGCCCAGTGCGGGCACCTGTCTTCGACTTCAGCCGTGTTGGATGTTACGTTTCAAACACCGTCCATTCCGGTGTGGTACATGGCGACCACGAATTAGTCATGTTATCAGAAGCTGCGTCTGGCCCTTTTCCTGGCGCAGATTCGCTAGCGACACTGTTTGTCACTGCTGAAGTGTGTTTTGCTGGCTCCTTATCTGGCAGATGCTGACCACGAAATTCGGTGCGCCGACAGCCACCGACGTCATCGAGTGTCCTGCCTGCTCTATTTCCACCTCTGCACTAAAATGAATAGAAGACTGCTGTGAACAGGGATGTTTCATTAAGGACACACAAAACGATTACAACCACCATCACCTCTACAATTCAGATCCCATCGAGGAAGCGACACATTCTGCACACGTATAAACGGCCAGTTCCTCCGCCGCCCTGGGATCACATCCCGACCCCAACAATACGTGTCTTTAAAACTTTAATGTGTCATTAAAACTTGAATGACAAAAATTTTTCTTCTACTACATTTGACAAGTTGCTTTCTGTAACGAGGTTTTTAATGATCTGAACATAACTGGGTATCCTTGCATAAATTTACTAACACTTAATAAATTTTATACTGAAAATGAACATTCTGCATTTCAAAACTGGACAAAGTCAAGACACATGCAGTGTGTGACGGTTGTAAGTGCAAATATTTTTGTTGGTGACTGAGGACAGTGTACTGGACAACATTACATCAGTACTTATTTCATTTACAGACTAATAATTATAGCTATTACAAACCTCCTACTGCATGTGGCGAGAGTGAGCCATTAATGCTTCTTTTCTCCTGGGCAGCTGGTCGGATGCCGCAGTGCAGACTTGTGGATCCAAATCGGAATCTCTGTACTGACAGCTGTAGTTAGCTTAGTGGTGCAGTTGTGACCATGCACAAAACATCAGGTCGCTAAGTTTGTGACGTATTTGTCGGAAGACTGTTCACTCAGAGAATAATCAACACACTGATTTGTGTACCTATTACTGTACCACATATAAAAATATCTGCGCTTATATCTGCTACACCCTGTGTAAAAGGGTCATAAATATAGCATTTGAACGTTGAAATAATGTGTAACACAAATGCAGTAAGCTAGAAAGTACAAAACTTGGGTCAGGTTGTATAGCACCAAATGTATGATCAATTGTGGAGTACTGTTACGGCATTGTAGCTCGAATACGACATAGCAGTAGACCAGAACTTTTTTCACAGAGACGGATATGTGCCATATTCTTAATCAAAACATGTACTAAAAACGAGTACTCGCGTGAGATAAGCAAAGTATCGAAACAAACATCGCAAAAATTGGAAAGTGGTCTCGGAGATGCACTATGAAAGAAGCACACATCAGCCACAAGCATCAATAAACATTGACGAATCGGGCCAAACCGGTTGTTCCAGTGGAACTGCATGTGTTAAAACGTAACTTTTTAACCCTGTTGATATTTACTACAAATCGGTTGGTGAAGTTATTTAGGCAGGTAACCACGTATAACTTAACTTTCCGACTTGTCTTTTGCTGTGTGCTGCTGAGGACATCAGGACCGGTTCCAGTGCGACATAATAAATTTTAAATTTTAAGTAAACCCTATTGTGCAGCCGATGTCGACATTTCAGTCACTATGAGGTTTCTGCGTTCCTCTGGCCATCATATAAATTATGTAGCAGTTTTCTTTTTACGTTAGTTAGGTTTTAAAATAATGTATAAGCGCAGTTTTAAAATCCTCACTTTATTACGCTTAGTAGTATTTAAAATATATGTAAGAGTACGTCTCACTGAATAAGCGTTTCGCCTGGTAGCCTAGTTGACAGGAAACTGTTTTTCTTATTCCGCAAGCCACAGAACACCAAAATATAAGAAATTCACTACTATAATACGACATGGAAGCAGAGAATGCGATGAGCTAGGAATACGGGAAAATATAGCACGAAGATCCCTAGTCTTGATTTGATAAATAAGAATATTATGGCTCTGAGCACTATGCGACTCAACTTCTGAGGTCATCAGTCGCCTAGAACTTAGAACTAATTAAACCTAACTAACCTAAGGACATCACACACATCCATGCCCGAGGCAGGATTCGAACCTGCGACCGGAGCGGTCACGCGGTTCCAGACTGAAGCGCCTAGACCGCATCTACATCTACATCTATACTCCGCGAGCCACCTTACGGTGTGTGGCGGAGGGTACTTATTGTACCACTATCTGATCCCCCCTTCCCTGTTCCATTCACGAATTGTGCGTGGGAAGAACGACTGCTTGTAAGTCTCCGTATTTGCTCTAATTTCTCGGATCTTTTCGTTGTGATCATTACGCGAGATATATGTGGGCGGTAGTAATATGTTGCCCATCTCTTCCCGGAATGTGCTCTCTCGTAATTTCGATAATAAACCTCTCCGTATTGCGTAACGCCTTTCTTGAAGTGTCCGCCACTGGAGCTTGTTCAGCATCTCCGTAACGCTCTCGCGCTGACTAAATGTCCCCATGACGAATCGCGCTGCTTTTCGCTGGATCATGTCTATCTCTTCTATTAATCCAACCTGGTAAGGGTCCCATACTGATGAGCAATACTCAAGAATAGGACGAACAAGCGTTTTGTAAGCTACTTCTTTCGTCGATGAGTCACATTTTCTTAGAATTCTTCCTATGAATCTCAACCTGGCGCCTGCTTTTCTGACCGCACGGCCACACCGGCCGGCTAAATAAGAATATTACTTCACAATATTTGTCACTTATACTTTATGGGTGGGCCTCGTAGTCTAGCGGTAAAGTACATGTCTGGAAACGTTTCTGTAACCTTGCAAAGTGACATATTCAAGAAATCTCAATCAAAAACTAATATTAAATTCTTGTAGCTGGGGTTCACAGTCAAGTAAAATTTCCTGACGGGGTGGTTGTCTTTTGACCGTGAAAATTATTTATTTGTAAAATCCAATATTGCAATTTTTATCTTGCGCCCATTATCAAGTGCAAATAATTGCGCTGTAGCACATATCAAAACGAAAAAAATCGTCTAATGTAACATGACACAGAAGCTAGTTTCATTGTGTTAATGTACCACTTCTGTGTATTCCAGTCTTTGAATTGCATTGTGAGTATGTTGTTCGTATTGTGATTATTTTTGCTTGCATCCGTAATATAAGGTGAAGTAAATGGCTTCATATTTGTCTTTATATCATATAAAAAAGAAGCTGGTTTTGTCACACGGTGTTCTGTGGACTCATGTATATTTGTTCCTGCTTACAAATCCGTGTGTGAACTGCTCGATTTAAATGTATTGTAAGTGTATTGCTCGTATTCTAATTTATTTTTGTTTGCATCAGGAGAACTTTAAAATTTTCATTGAAGTGGAAGGATGACTCTAATAGAATGATTCCTGCTAAAATGTATTGTTTAGAGTACTCATTGATAATGAATAAACACATTTGATTTTCTTGTAACCGCAGTAACTACTTGCATCTAATCGATATCTTCAGAAGGGATGTCCTTTGTTTATTATAGCCTCAACTACCCAGGAATAGAAGTTGGTTATGGTGAAACATAACAGATGTTTTCGACTCCAACATAAAAATTGTTTGAAATTATACGTCTATTTTCATATAATCATTTGTACTTATACGAGTATTTACTTTATCAGCTTTCTTCGTTTAGGCGCAGATTCAGGGTCGTGTTCTGGGAGAGGTGGCGGCCATAGGTTCTTTCTTCCTCCCCTCTTCCCCTTCCCCCAAATGCAACTTGCCCACACAGCCACTTTCAAGGTATCACTTTAGTCTACGGTTTAATAATGAAAACAATGACATGCATAAAATATTGTAACTTACCTACATTAATGCTTAATACATTTGTAATGTGCGAGATTTTAAGCGTATTACCGAGTGTTATCGAAGTTGACTGTTTTTTGGAAGAATCGAGAGTTTTGTAAAATTTTCTTCTATGTCTGTGTGTAAAAATGTTATAGATTTTGTCGTCTGATACATGTGAGAAGCAGATTCCAGTCAAGTCAGCGAGTTTGCTACTCCCAGCCGGCTGCAGAGTCGCGGCGTGCGGCAAAGATTGCAGCTACGGAGTAGCTGGCATCTAAAAAATCACGCCGGCGGCTGCTAAGAAGAAACGCCTGTTGTCAAAAAGAGAATTAGCGTGACTTGTTTGTTCACTGTAAATGGTTCTTGGCTTGCCCCTTAAGAATTACAGTTAGTCTCTCAAGACTCTCTCAAGAGTTAGTCTCACGAAATGGTCTCAAGAGCGAGTTGCAATGAGAGGTTCGCAGTAAGTTAGCCTGCTTCGGGGTTTAGACTCTGGAGAGTTCAAAGAAAATCTTCATTCGTGTAGGTATACTTTGGAAATGTTATCGGCTTGTTGGAGAAAGTAATTGTTTCGGTGATTTGGGTGAAGTTTAAGCTCACCGTTTGGAGGAAGAAGTAGAAGATAAATTAGTAACGAAACGTAGAAGTTTGTGGGCAGTAGCAGTTGAGACTTCTATTAATTGAAGTCTGAGACTGGTTTCTCACGCTTGTTAATTTTGTGCAGAAGCAGTGGCTGAACGTTGCGGTGATTGATAGCTAAAGGTTTGTAGGCGTACCGCGTCACATTTAGTTGGAGATTTTCCGTTGGGCCGGCCGCGGTGGTCTAGCGGTTCTAGGCGCTCAGTCCGGAACCGCGCGACTGCTACGGTCGCAGGTTCGAATCCTGCCTCGGGCATGGATGTGTGTGATGTCCTTAGGTTAGTTAGGTTTAAGTAGTTCTAAGTTCTAGGGGACTGATGACCCGAGATGTTAAGTCCCATAGTGCTCAGAGCCATTTTTTTCCGTTGGTTTGTGGAAGAGGAAAGACGTTATCACTTGAAGTCATATCCTGCGAGTCAGCTGCGCTATTAAGATCAATATTAACATACCCCGGTAGCTACCACTAGCCCCAATAAACCACGAAACTTTTAACTGTGGCTATGCTTCAGTACATAGTGTCGTTGCAGTGATACGTAGGGTTATCTGTAGTCAGAGAAAATTAACATTCAAGCATACATGTCTTCGTTGTGACTGGACAGACGATCATTTTGGAATACACATATTATGTCGTTGATCTTAGGTACTGTCTTGCCTGCACAGTTAAGTGAAGTATTCCAAGGTAGACCCTATACTGTTCGGCATTGCTTTCCCTTCTATGTGTCACAGTGTAGCTACAGTCTGCTCGTACACAATTATTTCTACGAGTGGTCTGTATCTAAAAGGTGGTGCAGTTCAAGATTTGGTGCCTCTGTGCTCCAGGATGTGTTACTGATTGTATACTGAAAGATACACTACTGGCCATTAAAATTGCTACACCAAGAAGAAATGCAGATGATAAACGTGTATGCATTGGACAAATATATTATACTAGAACTGACAGGTGATTACATTTTCACGCAATTTGGGTGCATAGATCCTGAGAAATCAGTAACCAGAACAACCACCTCTGGCCGTAATAATGGCCTTGATACGCCTGGACATTGAATCAAACAGAGCTTTGATGGCGTGTACAGGTACAGCTACCCATGCAGATTCAACACGATACCACAGTTCATCAAGAGTAGTGACTGGCGTATAGTGACGAGCCAGTTGCTCGGCCACCATTGACCAGGCGTTTTCAATTGGTGAGAGATCTGGAGAATGTGCTGGCCAGGGCAGCAGTCGAACATTTTCCGTATCCAGAAAGGTCCGTACGGGACCTGCAACATGCGGTCGAGCATTATCCTTCTGAAACGTAGGGTTTCGCAGTGATCGAATGAAGGGTAGAGCCACGGGTCGTAACACATCTGAAATGTAACGTCCACTGTTCAAAGTGCGGCCAACGCTAACAAGAGGTGATCGAGACGTGTAACCAATGGCACCCCATACCATCACGCCGGGTGATACGCCAGTAGCATCCAATGTGCGTTCACAGCGGTGTCGCCATACACGGATGCGACCATCATGGTGCTATACACAGATCCTGGATTCATCCGAAAAAATGACGTTTTGCCATTCGTGTACCCAGGTTCGTCGTTGAGTACACAATCGCAGGCGCTCCTGTCTGTGATGCAGCGTCAAGGGTAACCGCAGCCATGGTCTCCGAGCTGATAGTCCATGCTGCTGGAAACGTCGTCGAACTGTTCGTGCAGATGGTTGTTGTCTTACAAACTTCCCCATCTGTTGACTCAGGGATCGAGACGTGACTGCACGATCCGTTAGAGCCATGCGGATAACATGCCTATCATCTCGACTGGTAGTGATACGAGGCCGTTGGGATCCGGCACGGCGTTCCGTATTTCCCTCCTGAACCCACAGATTCCATATTCTGCTAACAGTCATTGGATCTCGACCAATGCGAGCAGCAATGTCGCGATACTCGCGATACGATAAACCGCTATCGCGATAGGCTACAATCCGACCTTTATCAAAGTTGGAAACGTGATGGTACGCATTTCTCCACCTTATACGAGGTATCACAACAACGTTTCACCAGGCAAAGCCGGTCAACTGCTGTTTGTGTATAAGAAATCGGTTGGAAACGTTCCTCATGTCAGCACGTTGTAGGTGTCGCCACCGGCGCCAGCCTTGTGTGAACGCTCTGAAAAGCTAATCATATGTGTATCACAGCATCTTCTTCCTGTCGGTTAAATTACGCGTCTGTAGCACATCTTCGTGATGTAGCAATTTTAATGGCCAGTAGTGTAGTACATTCTGAGAAGGGCAGGTGATGGAGAAGTGTCTTCTGCTGGGTCCAGCATAGAAATGTCGACTTCGATCGGTTAGGATTCGTTGAGTCCAATCGTTTCATAAAATGATTTCAGTCTTGGAAAAGTGATTGTTGAGAGCAGGTCGGAGGTGGAATTAGGGTTGTGCAGGTGCGACCAGGCATAACTAGGGCAACCCCATCACAAGTCCGACGTCGTGAGCTGAGGGTACAGCACCAGTCGACTGCAGCGGCGACATCGGCTTCGGCTACAGCTTCAACTCCACCTTCGTGTACAACTCCTGCACAACAGGTAACACCAGCTGCATCAGCCTCACCTACGGGTGCAGCTACGACATAACCTACGGCAGCAGCGGCGTCGGCTTCGCCTGCGTCTTCACAAGTTGTATCGGCAGCGTCTACGGCGGTGTGTCGTGTAACTACGATAAGGAGGAGACACGACTGTAACAAAAATAAGTATTAAGGGGGGTAGGACGTCAAACGGGACGACTTGGAGCAGGAGAGGCACCAGAGGACATTTTAATTTCTACTGTCTATACTTTTACGAATAAATTCATAAAACTTTGTCAAAATTACCAGAAAGGATTCAGGATTTACACTCATAGAAGTGTAAGTTCAAAAATATAAGAATTTTTTTATTTTTTTTTTTACATTTGAAATTTTACCTTTTACCACTTACCATTGTCTGCATTTGTTGCAATAGGTACACTTTTCTTCATAAGTAAGGGAGAGTCTTCGATGAATTTTGCACAGCATACAAACCATACTTACAGGTGTATGAAACTCTAGAATTTTCCAAATATATTGAAAACTGTGGTAAAAATTGAGGTAATTAACTATAAAATTTCCGTTATTTCTAAACATGAAGTTTAAAATGTAACAGCACCTTCATTTTTTCATAAATTAAATAATTTCTAAAGTTTCATACACCTGTAAGTATGGTTTGTTTGCTGTGCAAAATTCATCGAAGAATCTCTCTCACTTATGAAGAAACGTGTACCTACAGCAACAAACGCAGCCAATGGTAAGTGAAAAAATGATGAACTTTCACATGAAAAACAAAATTAATTTTGTTATGTTTTTGAACTTCCACTGCTATGAGTGTGAATCCTGAATCCTTCCTGGTCATGCTGACAAAGTTTTATGAATTTATTCGTAAAAGTAGAGACAGTGGGAATTAAAAAGTCCTGCGGTCTCTCTCCTGCTCCAAGACGGCCCGTTTAACGTCCTACCCCCCTTAAAAATAATTTGGTTCAATTTTTATTTTTTATTTTGAAGCAGTGTGTGCTGCTAAGTGAAGTGGATGCTTTGGTGATTTAAGTGAAGGATAATTTGTCGGTCAGACTGTTGAAGGTGAAAAGTGACTTTTGAACATTAGGAAGGTTATTAATATTGCTGGTTTTGAATTTCAACGTGTAATTAGTGGTTAAGACGCTCCGAATAGGACTGAAATATATAGATGTGATGTACATATACATGCAAACATATGATTACAGTTTCAGAAAATTTGACGATTTACTCAAGACAAATAGCTTCATAAATTGAGTAAGTCAATAACGCGTTGGTCTGCCTTTGGCAGCCTTTGTCCAATTAGAGCATTAGATAGCCAAAACCCCGAGCTGGTTGGAAGGCCCCACCCACAATGCTCCAAACGTTCTCAATTGGGGAGAGATCCGGCAATCATGCTGGCCAAGGTAGGGTTTGGCAAGCACGAAGACAAGCAGTAGAAACTCTCGCCGCATTACTGAAATTTAAACCCAGGATGGCTCACCATGAAGGGCAAAAAAACGGGACACAGAGTGTCGTCGGCGTAGCGCTGTGCTGTAAGTGTGCCACGGATGATAACCAAACAAGGATGACAACCAAAGGGGTTCTGCTATGAGCAGAAAAGGCGTCCCTAACCATCTGTCCTGGTTGTCGGGTCGAATGGTGGGCGACAGGCAGGCTGGCATCCCACCGCTGTATAGGGCGGCTCTAGATATGTCTTCGGCCTGGAATCTTATTGATTGGAGTAGAATTTCAGTGATGAGTACCACTTCAAAATGAGCCCCGTTGAGCAGTCAAGATGTGTCGAGAAGCCGTGCACAGTGGTGTGATCGCAGTCTCACTGTTGCTCGCCATGCAGCCCGACATCCAGGAGTGATGGTCTGGGGTGTCATACCTTTTCGTAACAGGATCTCTTTGATTGTTGAGCGGTGGTTGGCTCGTGTGATGCTTTGCATTAAACCTTGGTTCCTATTCTGTGATTAGTCTACCGCAGTTATTGCGATTATGCTGTTATCCTCTCTCTCTGCGAGTGGCAGCAGCAACGTGTATCGATATTCGCACCCTTGTACTATCTTTGGCCTCGCGCTTATAGTTCCGGCTGTGCCGTGTGCGGGCAGTTTGTCGGTTGGCGTGGAGCAGCGAGGAAGTCGCCGTGGTGCATGTCTGGCCAGGGCCCTTGGCGGCGTCCACGCACGGTCGGAGTGTGAGGGGCTGTTCCTATTGCTACGAGGTCCGTGGCTCACCGATGCCGGACACGAAAGTTGAGTCTTTACTTAATCTACCAGCCAACCCCAAATGTTCACACTGCGTCGTTTGAATTTCGTTGTGGGCTGTTGGGACATTCCCACCACCAACAACGTATGTTTTCAAGTTGGCGAAATTCTAGCCGCCCTCCTGTGGAGTTTAACTTAACTAGATTATTTTGAACTCAAATGCACCAGCGGAATCTTCTGCCTTGTGGCCGTTAACGTTCCGGTTACCTGCCCTGGCCGTTGACTTAAATCCAGGCAGTGTATTTTCCTCGTTGTGTTGTGGCTGTCCAGCACGGCGTGTAATTTTACAACTGAATGTGTAATTCGTTGTGGGCACCGATACCTTCTGTGTTGTTCTATTAAACTCCCTGTTGTGTGCTGGTCGGGAGGAGGGGAAGTTACCTTGTCGCTTGGTCTGTTGACTCTCTTTCGATTGGGTTGCCGTCGGATTGCCGAATGAAATCCTGCTGGAGGTTCCTCTTTGTTCTCCCCAGTCCTTTCGGTTAACTAGTTTCGCCGTAGCTCTGTTTGATGAGTTGGAGGTGCTGATGGAATTGCTGATGTCTTACACAGAAAGCTCCTCCTTGACTTCCGCCTAGGTTTTTATACTCGTAATTTATACCCATAATTTGATAAATTTTGCTGACAGGAGTTGGTCGCACGCAGCCAATCAAGCAAGATGCGTCCGACCTCAGTCAAAGCCATAACCTGCTGTTTGACATGTGTGGAGTTTCGCCAAACAGCTGCTGCTTATTCTGCTGCAGAGAAGCATACTGCCTGGGCAGCTGTATTAGCACACTGCTGTGAGGCCCCGGTGCTGCCAGTAAGTTAACGTATGTTGTTGTTCCGGACAGATACTTCTAGCACAAGAATAATAATTTAGACAATATAAAATGGAAATATGCACCCACCATTTTCAATTTTCAATATCTCGATCAGCAATACGATTGTGAACACAGGTCTGTAGACTATGGCAGTACTGTCTTGTAGATTAGGAAATCGCTATTTCTTTCAAACGCTTCCTCCACCGTCGGGAAAGTAAGTGTTTCTATTTTCTGGTTTGCTTTACCTAACTTTGTGTAGTTTGCCATTTCTATTAGTCGACGACAATGTTATTGCATCTGGGAGTGAGGGTACTTTGGCCGGGTTATCGTGAGTTTTTGTTGTGCCATTTCACGAGGACATGTTGAATCAATTGACAGTATATGCACAACTGTCCTGAAAGCATTCACAGTGCGATGTGTTTTCCTTAATCGCCACTGTACTTGTTTACGGTATCTCACCGCGTGTTTCCGATAGCGGCAGTGGGAGGCCAAGTGCAATAATACCGTGGTGGGTTATACCTCCTTTTCCTGGCTGAATGCTCTCTTCAGAAGTCAGTCCGCATGCGCATCCATGTGGGCCAGCCCTCCCGTCGAGCGAGAAACTGAAAAGTGCCCTGTATTAATTAGATTGCAATTTTCTAAAATTCCTTGCAATTTTAGACTTTATTTGCTGCTTTATTTTCCGAAAATTATCTAAGAAACTATGAAATTAATGTACATCAAAACTGAACGCTTTCAGTAATATGTTCTTTGAAGATGAAGTGGTGGGTCATGACACCCATGATACTCGCTTCCCCTTCCCTTGGATCCCATTTGCATTTGGTTTCCTTTCTAGCAATTATCTTCACCACTAGTGACATTTACCGGAAGCCAGAACCAACTATTATTCACAGTATTTTGTGACGGTAATTCCCATGAACCATTTCAGCAAAATAAGATAGAACACTGCTTAACTTGCCTTTCTACACTATTCCAAAAGCATTCTGTAGCAGTCGGGGTATCATAGTCGATGTGCGAAGTCCAAATACCTCGATACAGGTATCTTGTTTTAACTGGAGTACGATTTAAGTATTCGTTTTCCCGGCGCTGTTCTAGAGTGTAACATTAGAGAAATAGCTTAAGGCTGGTTCGGTGAACTCTCTGACCGGCACTTAATTGTGAATTGCAGAGTAATCATGTAGATGTAGATGGATGATAGTTGTAAAGCAGTTATGTTGTTCCCCGCGCACTTCTTGCGTAATTAGTAGCATATTTTCATGCATGAATGAAGAAAATGTTAAAATTATCATTTTGAACTCAAGTAGTCCTCGACGAGATTAAATATAAAACAATCTCAGTTGTGATCATTAATAAATTCTGACTGTTCAAGTGTTTGGAATTTTGTTTTCGTCTCGATAACTTTGCTCTGAAGATATAATTCTTCTTACCATCAGCATCAATTTGTTCCACAACAGTGTCAGGTCATTGAAATTCTACATACTGTAGAAGGTGCAGTCCAGTTTTTGCTGAGGTAACGAGTAGCACACACAGTTCTGGTGTTTTTGGCTTGTTAGGCCGCGTGGTGTGAACAAGGCAACAAACAGGGTGCATACGTTCGCAGAACAACAGAGGTGGAATCCTGTGCCGTATGGCTGTGCCCTTGCTAGCGCGGCCTGTGTGCTCGTTTTTGTTGCTTCTGTATTTAACGGGAGGCAACACGCACAACATTTTTGCAATGTCGAGTTTCATCTGTCATCTAAAAACGTTTTGGTACTTAGAATTTGTGTGTTGTCTGTTTCCCTCCACCCAGCAGACGGACCTAAATGTAGGAGAAATACAGCAACGTCTCAAGACAATTCGAGAAAATTTATTGTTTAATGGCTAGAATATGTAAACGACCAGTGGATATGCAAATTTGTATAAGTACCTCAGAAATGAAAAGATGAGGTAATGCAATAGGTTAACAGAGAAAAGCTAACAAACTGAAAAAGAATCACAGTAACAAAATGAAAGCAGTATAGATAAACAATTGACACCACTGCCAAGAGAAGAAATAAGACCTCAGTATATCAGCAGTTCAGGTGCGAAAGCGTCTAAGAAATATCGAAGAAATACAAACACTATTCTGAAAGACTTCTGATTGGCTGATTGGGGAATGTTTCATTGCGTCTCTCCCTGGTACTACCTGCACTAGGACGTTTCTTTACGGTATTCATTATAGCATTTGTGTGGTTTTTTCTTTCTTTTTTATCTATTAGCAGCTCACTTGTACACCTATGTCTTTACTGAGGCCAGAGCTTCACTTGTCATTCAAGACGAAGAAAAAACGAAATCTCTGACGGGAGCTATTGGAGCCCGTAATTCAATAAACTCGGACCCTTTTGTGGATCAGCACATTAATTTGTGAATATTCAGTAACAAAACCGGAAATATTTCATAAACGCGAGTTACCAGCAAAAAAAATTGGATACTGACATTATTTCATATTATATTTAACCAGTTACTGCCCGCATCTCGTGGTCGTGCGGTAGCGTTCTCGCTTCCCACGCCCGGGTTCCCGGGTTCGATTCCCGGCGGGGTCAGGGATTTTCTCTGCCTCGTGATGGCTGGGTGTTGTGTGATGTCCTTAGGTTAGTTAGGTTTAAGTAGTTCTCAGTTCTAGGGGACTGATGACCATAGATGTTAAGTCCCATAGTGCTCAGAGCCATTTGAACCATTTAACCTGTTACTCGAAGTTACAAAAGTTCACATTGCAGTTCAACAACATACGAATTACTATATCTGCCTCTCGAAAATAATAAAAGGTTGCCATCAAATTAAAATGCAAATAGAAACCAAGAGGAAGAGGAGAGGGACAGATATGGAACGAAAAACCTAGTAGGTTAATACCGGCTAAATAGCTGACCGATCGCTGTAGCTTGCGTTTGATTAAATACAGAAAATTTGAATGGAACTAACGTAGCAGAAATGAAGTGATTCCATATTTTAAAAAAGTATTTTTCGATGGCATCCACAATGAATGGTTATTCAGTCTGTCTGGCGCCTTTGCGGAAGTTGCACAGGCCACACCAATATTCACGAAAGGTAGTAGGACTAATCCACTAAATTACAGGCCCATATCATTAACGTCGGCATGCAGCAGGATT
The DNA here is from genome assembly GCF_023898315.1 of Schistocerca nitens. Lineage (NCBI taxonomy): Eukaryota > Metazoa > Arthropoda > Insecta > Orthoptera > Acrididae > Schistocerca > Schistocerca nitens. Next base: position 635,877,765 of record NC_064617.1, read on the forward strand.
TTGGAACATATATTGTCTTCGAAAATTATGAACTACCTTGAAGAAAATTGTCTATTGACACACTGTCAACATGGATTTAGAAAATACCGTTCTTGTGAAACACGACTAGCTCTTTACTCGCATAAAGTGTTGGGTGCTATTGACGAGGGATTTCAGATCGATTCCGTACTTCTGGATTCCCGGAACGCTTTTGAAGCTGTATCACACAAGCGGCTTGTAGTCAAATTGCGTGCTTATGAACTATCGTCTCATTTATGTGACTGGATTCGTGATTTCCTGTCAGAGAGGTCACAGTTCGTAGTAATTGACGGAAAGTCATCGAGTAAAACAAAAGTGATTTCTGGCATTCCCAAAGGTAGTGTTATAGGCCCTTTGCTGTTTCTTATCTATATAAACGATTTGGGGAAACAATCTGAGCAGCTGTCTTAGGCTGTTTGCTGATGACGCTGTCGTTTATCGACTAGTAAATTCATCAGAAGATCATGCAAAACGATTTAGAAAAGATATCTGAATGGTGCGACAATTGGCAATTGACGCCAAAATAACGAAAAGTGTGAGGTTATCCACATGAGTTCTGAAAAGAACTCGTTAAACTTCGGTTATACGAAAAATCAGTCAAATCTAAAGGTCGTAAATTCAACTAGATACCTAGGAATTACAATTACAAACAACTTAAATTGGAAGGAACGCGTAGAAAATGAAGGCTAAGCAAAGACTGTATTTTACTGGCAGAACACTTAGAAAATGTAACTGATCCACTAAGGAGACTGCCTACACTACCCTTGTCTGTCCTCTTTTAGAATACGACTGCGCGGTTTGGGGTACTTACCAGATAGGATTGACGGAGTACATCGAAAAAGTTCAAAGGAGGTCAGCACGTTTTGTATTGTCGCGAAATAGGGGAGAGAGTGTCACTGAAATGATACAGGATTTGGAGTGGACATCATTAAAACAAAGGCGGTTTTCGTTGCGGCGGAATCTTCTCACGAGATTCCAGTCACCAACTTTCTCCTCTGAATGCGAAATATTTTATTGACACCGACCTACAGTGGGACAACTGATCACCATGATAAAATAAGGGAAATCAGAGCTCGTACGGAAAGATCCAGTAGGCCTATAGGTGTTTGTTCTTTCCGCGCGCTATAACAGATTGGAATATCAGAGAATTGTGAAGGTGGTTCGATGAACCCTCTGCCAGGCACTTAATGTGATTTGCGGAGTATCCATGTAGATGTAGATGTAGATCTCTCTCCCACGATAGAAGAAACCAGGCGTAAATTTCTTCGGAATAACACTATGCACGCACTAACGCATTTGTGAAAGGTAAATAAGTTATACAAAACTGCAACCAGTCACTTTTTCGAGTCATTATGTTTTATTCCATGAACCGGTTTTCGAATATTTTCCGGTTGATCTTCATCTGAAGATGAACCTAAACCTGAAAAGGTTCGAAAACCGGTTCATGGAATAAAACATAATTACTCAAAAAAGTGACTGGTTGCAGTTTTGTAGAACTTATTTACATTCGGTATACAGTCAAGATTCTAAAATACGCGTAATGGATAAGCGTAATAACATTTGTGAAAGTTTCCGAGAAGAAAACCAAGCATACTTTTAGCAATAGAATTGTGATACCTTCAACATTTTTCAAGTGAACACTAATGCCAACGTTTTTAGTTGATGTTCCTGACATCATAAGTCTGTGGGCGATCTGCAGTGTGTAATGACTGAGGAAAATTTCACAAGCCTAGATTGCTAAAAAAAAGGTATAAAATTTTTACAACATATTGTCCATCAGTGTTGCAAGTCGCTTCACACTGCATATGCGCTTCCCACTACTATGAAGATCACTACACATCGGCATGTCAGATATATAAGTACTGTGTACAAACATAAATCTGAGTATACTGCGCCGATTACAAGTGTTCACCTTACCACCAACTGACAACTAAACCTCCACCAGCTGGCGTGGAGATGAACACTTGTAATTAACGCAATATAGTTACGTTTATGTTTGTACACGATACTTTTATATTTGACATGTCGATGTGTAGTGATCTTCATAGTAGTGGGAAGTGCACATGCAATGTGAAGCGACTTGCAACTCTGATGGACAATATATTGTAAAAATTTTCCAGCATAAGATGCAATGATGCATCTGTCGAAACCGGTCATCCAATAAAATGCTTTTTTAGCGATTTCGGCTTGCGAAATTTTCTTCAGTTATCGTTTTTAGGTAATAGGTTTGCTTTTTTTAAGAAGATCGTGATGGGCTTGCACAGACAAGCGAAAAAAGGGTCTTCGAGTTTTGACGTCTCATCGGCGAGGGGAAGGGAGTGTGGAACTAACTTATTCAAAGGAATAATTCCTGCGTTCGCCTGAAGTGATCTGACGAAATTTTGGAAAATGTGAAGATGGATGACCGGTTAGGGTTTAAATCCCACTCCTCCCTACTACCATTCTAGCGCCCACCATATCGACGCCTGCCTGGGTTTATAAGGTGGGCGTTCATTTACAACATGCACAGAAAACTAGTGCGGATAATGTAAGTGGAATGAATTCTGCCTCAAGATAATCAAAAGAAAGTGAAAATAGCGAGTAATACTAGATACACATAGTGTTAAATTTTATGATCCGGGAATGATGCATCAGAAGTCGGAAATGTTCTTTTTTTCTGCTTGTGAAACAGAATTACGCCGAAGTAAGGAGGCAACAAAACAATGGTGCGAGCGCTGTAAATCACCTTTGAGAAAATTAACCCACGAATTCCAGATAGGTGAGAACCGGGGAGAGTGGCCATTGGGGTCCTGGGGCCTATAAGGTGCTGGCATGGCGCGGGAACTTGTTCTCCCTGAGAGGTCCAGTCAATCTGCGAAGTCTAACCTGTTTGCTCTGCCACTCCTCAGTTATAACGCTTTTTTTTTTACTTATCCTCGTGTAACTGATCAGTCAGTGTATTTATTGCGGACAGGAAACGTGAATTTTGTCTTTTTAATGAAATTGTGTTAAAAGCATCATATCTTAACTCGAGAGACCTACTCTAGTTATTGAAATTTCGGCCATGTTATTAGAAGGTGTACAGCTTGTCCGGGGTGTGGCAAATAAAAGTGGCCCGGACTTCGGCTCGTTACATTGCCAACGTTTTGAAAGCATTTATTGCAGCATTAGCGGAGGAGGAGCAAACCAACAGTTACTTCCAGCAGGATGGAGGAACTGCCCATACGGTCGGCCGAACCCTGGAGCGCATTTACAAAATCTTCACTCCTGACAGAGCTGTAGCAAAGGTCAGTCTGGTCGCGTCTTTAGCTGGCCACCCAGGTCACCTCATCTGTCAGTGTGCGATTACTTTGTATGGGGAGCCCCGAGCTCTAAGGTGTATCGCAGCAACCATCATAGTCTTCAACAACTGCAGCAGAACGTTTCGGATGAGAGTGCAGCATTTACAGCGTTCGATTCGACTTCACCAACTTGCTGACCAGGGCCCAAAAGTGCCAAGGGATGAATGGTGGTCACTCTCAGCAAACTGGTATAGTCAAGTAAATGTTGTATTTCTTTTCCTCTGCTGTGTTTCATTGTGTCCTGGAACACTGTTCTCCGGGCCACTTTTATTTGCCCCACCCTGTATGTAATGCGAGCAAAGTGGCCATCTCGGCAGTGGCTTCTGGCCACACCGTGTGGGGGAAAACGCAAAAACAGCGGCTGAAAGAAGGGCTTTGCGGCGATACTTCCAGCAAGTCCTTACGGCAGTGACCTAGAAGCGGCGAATAAAGGAAGAGAAGAAAAAGAAGCAAAAATGGGAAATCGTCGGAGAGAAGAAAAGCAGAAGAAAAAAAATGTGAAGAATAAGAAATCTAACCCTAGAACAACTGTTTTTAACGACAACGATGAAGACACAGAGTGCGTGTACTGCGAAAAAACTTTTTCATATTCGAGGCCAGAAGAACATTGAATTTAGTGCCTGTTGTGCTCCCTCAGGACTCACGAACTCTGTATATGAATTGAAGAGCATAGTTTGAATTTTACTAGCGAAAGGTGTAAATTCGAATCATGTTTTACAATAAATTACATTTACTTCTTTGTTAAAACAGTTTTTTATATCTCGTTCCCAAAACTAAATAGTCACTTTGCCCGCTGATATCGTCCAATGTCGCCATTTTGCCACTTCATCTTCATCTACATCCACATCTACATCTACAGGGATACTCTGCAAATCACACTTAAGTGACTGGCAGAGGGTTCATCGAACCACCTTCACAATAATGCTCTATTATTCGAGACCCGAACAGCCAGCGGAAATGTTTATCCGTGCGAGCTCCGATTTCCCTTATTTTATTGTGGTGATCGTTTCTTCCTATGTCGGTCGGCGCCAACGAAATATTTTTGCTTTCGGAGGAGAAAGTTGGTGATTGAAATCTCGTGAGAAGATTCTGCCGCAACGAAAAACGCCTTTGTTTTAATGATGTCCACCCCAAACCCTGTATCATGCCAGTGACAATCTCTCCCCTATTTCGTTATAATACAAGACGTGCTGCCCTTCTTTGAACTTTCTCGATGTACTCCGCAAATCATATCTGGTAAGGATCCCACACTGCGCAGGAGTACTCTGAAAGAGGACGGACAAGCGTAGTGCAGGCAGTCTCTTTAGTAGATTTCTAAGCCTCCTGCCAGTAAAACATTTTCTTTGGTTAGCCTTCCCCCGGAACATTTTCTATGTGTTCTTTCCAATTTAGGTTGTTCGTAATTGTATCTTCTAAGAATTTAGTTGTATTTACGGCCTTTATTTAGATTTGATTGATTTATCATGTAACCGTTGGTTAACGGATTCATTTACTACTCGTGTGGATGACCTCACACTTTTCATTGTTTAGGGCCAATTGCTAACTTTCGGACCATTCAGAAATCTTTTCTAAATCGTTTTGAAATTTGTTTTGATCTTCTGACGACATTACTAGACGATAAACGACAGCCTCGTTTGCAAACAACCTAGCCAAAGACGGCTGTTCAGATTGTCTCCTAAATCGTTCATATAGATAAGGAGCATCAGAGGGCCTATAACGCTACGTTGGGGATTGCCATAAATCACTTCTGTTTTACTCTAACTTCTGGTCAACTACTACGAACTGTGACCTCTCTGACAGAAAATCACGAATCTAGTCACACAACTGGACTATATTACATAAGCACGCAATTCCACTACAAGCCGCTTGTGTGGTACAATGTCAAAATCCTTCTGGAAAACTAAAAATACGGTATTAGTTTGAAATCTCTTGTCAATAGCACTCAACAATTTGTGTATGTGGAGAGCTAGTTGTGTTTCACAAGAACGATATTTTCTAAATCCATGTTGACTGTATGTCAATAGACCGTTCTCTTCGAGGTAATTCATCATGTTCGAACACAATACATGTTCTAAAATCCTGCTGTATATCGACGTTAACGATATGGGCCTATAACTTAGTGAATTACTCCTACTACCTTTCTTGAATTTCAGCGTGATCTGTGCAATTTGTAAAAACTGAAATATTGAAAGTACTCAGTTTGATCGTAAGGTAATTGAACTATTCGATATTATGCTTCAATATTTGCAGATTATAATCAGTGGTTTCTATGGATTTCTGTCTGTTGATACTCAGCTTTAAAAAGGTAGGAATACCTTAGCCTGCTCTCCGCTACTGGCCTCCAAGTGGGCAACAGTTGTCCAGAGTTGCACCTTCGAAACTGGCAAATCTAAGCCGTGGTCGTTAAGAAAACTAGAAGAAAATAGAGTTAGAAGCCTATAAAGTATCATAAAATCAGTGCGCATGTATAATATGTTTGGTTTGAGTTTTTTCAGAGACTGGCGGTTAAAGCAAGAAAACAGAGTATAATATCATAACTACTGAGATACTGCTCGCTAGAATCTACAGTGAAGAAAATGCGACAATTCGACGTTCATATCGATTGGTGCTTCGTTCAACGGGTTAGCTTCTGCTGAACACTGATGGTATTCTCTCAATGAAATAATCCAGATATGTGAGTTTATTCGCAATATGTTAGGTTCACAATGTGTCGACTTCACGGTCACTTTCCAACTGCTCCCTACTTTAGTTGTACACCTACGTGAGTACTGTGGCGTAGCTTTAAGCAGGCCAAAAATATTGGTGCTGCCTGTGATCCACTTCCGTAGTCCTAAAAGGAAACACAAACCAATGAAGAACGGCCTTGGTTAATTGATGAAATAGGGCTCCCAAAAAAAACACAAACCAATGAAGGACGGCCTTGGTTAATTGATGGAATAGGGCTCCCAATTTACTCGCACTCTTGATAGCTAACGTTTCTGGCACTGTTCCCATTAACAAGCCTGAAGAACAAATAACGATAGTTTAGTTAATGGTGTCTCGCCCTGCCAACAGTGCTATTGAATAGTCTAATGTTAATGTCGGGACGTCTTCCTGATAAAGATGGGAAAAACTAACCGATAGAAACAAATACCGGTATCTTAGTTCTGAATAACCGGTATTTTCCGGTGTTTGTTTTGTCTCGGCTGCAACAGATGTTTTTTTTAATTTTTTTACTAATAACTGAGTAAAAAAACCGAGATATTAAATTTATCTTTTGTAAATAAACATTTTTTAGAAAAGGTGTAATTTTATTTTTAAAATCTGCATTGATTTGAAATATTGTATTACTGTAAAATGATGAAAGCGATCAGTGTTACTTCAATAACAATGCCGACAGAAAAGAGCAACAAAAACATGCCATAAGAATTTCTACGGCAATGCTGAGACAATAACATCCCTGTTGCCGTTGAGTCGTGGCTGAAGGTACAGGGCTACGTGCAGTGTGAAAGACTGGTCTGTACGGTATTTTCTCCCCGTAGTCGCCGGACATCCGTTGTATTGCAAAATGACGCCAACCCTAGTATGGAAATATTTTTACGAAGTGACATAGCAATGAAGTACAATGTTTAATTTGATTTGAAAGATTAAAGATTTGTTGCCATTTTTATGAAATAATAAAATTATGGTAACACTATAAACTAAAAACTTTTAACAGCCATTCGTGCACAGTGTACCATAAAAAGAGAAAGTAGCTGATCTGGTGCCGGTGTCTACATAATACGCCTTTATCTGCTTGCAGCCCTTGAAAACGGACAAATTAACATGGAAAACAGAGTTATTCAATCTCAATTTTCACTCTTTTAACAGTGAATATTCGTAATGCCCAAACAGTGGTACGATCTCCGATAACAACATGGTTTTTGAGCAGAGTTTCAAAAAAGTAGATTCAGTGGAAGAATACTGCTGATTTGTTGTATTCAACCATTTACCACTTTTCGACAAAAGCAGCGAACAGTGGATAGACCGTACCAAGTTTTCTTTTATTTGCCTATTTAATTTAATATTTTGATTCTATATACCTTGGAACTGAGACAGTAAAAAAATTTTCAATCTTTGTTAGATTTATTCTTTTATCATAGGAATAAAAAAACCGAAAATCTGTTATTTCATGAGCTGTCTATTTTAACCGGTTTTAACAGTCAGCTTAAAGAGGCATGGGAAAAGAGAGATATAACCGAAAACCGGTTGCCTCAGCAATCACTCCCATCCGTACTTCCTGGCCCGGTGATTCCTCACAACGGCGATATGAATCGGTCACCAGAATCTTGTCTCTTGGCTCAGTGTAATTTTTAACTTCGGAAGTAATGGCAAGGATCGAATCTTTTATATGTTATTAAATTAATTTATGGTCAAATATGTATCGATTTTGATCAGTTATAAATAAGTTCACACGGCAGTAAAAAAATTCATATATGAGTGTATAATACATGAGCATCGTATAAATTTGATTGTGGGGCCGAGGAACAGACAAGATATGATGCGGAGAAATGACCGCCTCTGTATGTTCAAAAGTGGTGTGAAAAACTTGTATGAAGTAGCACCGTGTACTAACACCTTCTTGCTAAATTTAAATATTAATTTGTAAATACTCCTAATGTCATACGATACTAATAATAGTACATAAATTGAGGGTTTATAAATAAAAAGTCGTCTGAAGAGTACAGTGAGTTGTGCTGAAGGAGCGTTCATAGGTTGCTTCCAAATTTACTTCTGTTATCTCTCACACATTGTGTGTTATTAGGTAAGCTGTTACAGGTTTGGTAAGCAATACACTTACTCCCTTACTGTAATAACGTCAGTGATAATGAAAAGTAGTAAAGGAAGCTTTTCTATTAGTTAGTACTGTTGTGGATACTCCTGAACTCTAATGGTTTTTTGACAAATTTTGACCTAACTACTCAGAGATGTCTACAGGATGATCGTGGATGAACAACACATATTGTTCTTGTGGTGCCCTTTTCTCTAATGAAAACTTTGTCTTACGGATGGGTTGCCCCAGATATAAGTACAGGGCGTTGTTGACTGAAAAGAGATAACGTATGTTACCTTGGTGATTTTTTTTTCTCTCCAACACCGCCAATGATACGAAGTGCGGAAGTGATTGAACTATATTGCGTAAGTAGCTCTACATTGTGTCTTTCCACTGTGTACAAATTTTTATCGACATGTGGAACGAAAAATTTTGAGGACTGTGACTTACTTATTAACTACAGCATACATATAAAATTTATCATGGATGCTGTAGCCGATACATGTGAAATTTCATGTGCATGCTGCATATACAAACAAAACTGAGGTTCGACATCGAAAGAACGAGAAAGTGCCAACAAAGTCATAAAGAACATTTCAGAAATGTTATACTTCATAATTGTAGGAAAAATGTTTTAGTAAGAGGAACAATGAATATTTCAATAAATTTATATCTTACTACGTAATCCTCTCGCGATACATTTTGTCAAGAAAATCATAGCATTGTGTAAAAGATGAATCAATACGAAGACTCACTGTGTGATTGCAAGAAGCCCGAAACTACTCGGGCTGAATGTATTCAACGTATCATTTGAAACACACTCACAGCTTCCTTAGCAGTAACTAGACAATGCCGAAGAGCAGAATTAAATGTTCTGAATGGTCCGAAGCACACAAACTGCAGAACATCCCGGAGTCGCACGTGTAGCAAATAGATATCATCTGGTGGCTCCGCGGTCAACTATCTTTACTAACTGGATCCTCAATTCGCTGTTCTAAATTTGTGTGTCGGTCTCAGTCAGAAATTCACTAGCCATATTGCATTTATATAAATCGAAATGATAGTGCGTACACATGTAGGCAGAGGAATCGCCTTGAAACCAATTCCCTGTACTCTGTAGCCTTTACTTGCTTATACTTCGTGCACGTGATACTCGTCATTACGACCTCGATCAAAATAGAATCTAAAATTTTTGTACTGGGTAAATGTCCTGAGTACAGCCCTAAAGCCCGTAGTAATTATGAATGTGATGGAAGTGTGAAGAACATTACTCTGAAACCAGTTTCATCTGTGTTCTTGAAACGTGAGTGTTCCAGTTATGTTAAGATAGTATCGCCCCGGATCCGGTCGTGGTAAGCGTACTTTGAAGCTGTTTTGAAATCATAATGCTTATTCTGTTTACCGGTCCGTACCGTTGATTTCCTCCCGTCGAAGATTAGTTCAAGGACGAGCGTTTTCTTTGTTAGTAGGACGGAGCACCAGCCTATAAGGCGCTCTATGTAATCAAGTGGTTCATTTCATGAACACGCCGGGAATTATCTGTGTCATTAAAACTGCAGTCTCACCCGCTGCGCAGACTTAATGTGAACGAGAAAGCGTTACATATATATGCATGCGTTTTTTTTTTGTTTAAAGTCAACAACTGCTTTGTGAACGACCTGAGAGAAATTCAGGCTCTGCTATTCCAAAATGCAGGTCCAATACCGCCACGTTCGGTCGAAAAACTCAAAGTACATAATAATAATAATAATAATAATAATAGTAATAATAATAAGCCACAAACATTTACTCCATGTGACGTGCTTAATATGTTCTCCATTAATCTTTGTAGTAAGATATTATATGCTTCTTTCTCCTTGTTATGAACACTATCATACATATTTAAATTGAGGTGCTATTCATTACAGCACACTGACATGTTGTACAAGTCTTTCTACAATTCCTTACGATCGCCCAGCGATGCTGCTTTCCTATACACAGCTACATCGTCAGCAAACAACCTTATGTTGCTGCTGATTCTATTTTAATAAATCGTTTGCATTTACCGAGAACGTCAGACGCCATCTGTGGATACACCCGACGCTAATTTCGTTCTGTGTCGTAGTTATTTTTCTGCCCAGAAAGTAAAATTCGTCTGCATCTTACAGCCTTCTGTTTTCCAATCTTATTCCACTTGTATCACCGGATTTAATTCGACTACATTCTGTTACCCTTTTTTTAACTTTGTGTTCGGCGTCTGCCGCCAGAGGTCTCCGAATTGTAGGGTATAACATGGTGGTGTGTAACGTTAACTGTGTCGGTGAGTGATAAACAGCGTGCTGTAATCGAGTTTCGAATTCGAAGAGTTCGTCCACACTTGGAGCACGCTCTGCTTCAGCATGCCAATGCCAGACTACGCACGAGCGCTACGATACCTGCAATAATGCGACGCGTTGGCTTCGCATTCATCGATCGTTCTCTATACGGTCCCGACTCGGCTCCATCGGATACTCATCTGTTTCCAAAACTTAAAAAACACCTTCGGGGACTTCACTTCGATACTGATGAAGTACACGCAGACGTTAGGACGTGGCTCCATCAACAAAGTCAAACATTCTACAGTGATGGTATCAACAAACTGGTCCCTCGTTAGGAGAAATGTGTTAGTTATCAGGGTGACTATGTTGAGAAATAAATACGTTGACGTGAAGAATAACGGTATTGAATGTTAATGAGGTTTTCTTTTATTTAGAAAGCTTTAAGAGTTTTCACTAAAAAGCTCGGAGGCAGTACTTTGCATCACGCCCTCATAAAAATGCCATGTAAGGGGTGTCTGTCCTAAGAGTCGACAGGCGAATGTTCTCTTATGTTTCAACAGATATTCGCAGTTTCGGTTTTGCATGGTGTACTTGGAGTCAGGCCTAACAGTTAAAAAAATGGCTCTGAGCACTATGGGACTTAACTTCTGAGGTCATCAGTCCCCCAGAACTTGGAACTACTTAAACCTAACCAACCTAAGGACATCACACACATCCGTGCCCGAGGCAGGATTCGAACCTGCGACCGTAGCGGTCCTACGGTTCCATACTGTAGCGCCTAGAACCGCTCGCCCACCCGGGCCGGCGCCTAACAATTAATGCTCATCACGTATTTCATGTGACGCCCAGAGTAGACGGAAAGCGTCTGTTTCCGACTACAAACAAAATTAATTTTGAAGAGGAATTTACCTGCCCATTTGATAGAGCGGTCGCCATTAGTCTAGACAGATAACACGAACAATAACCAGTAGTACCGCAGCGGCAGCACCACCGTGGCCCGGGCTACTCCGTCGCTGCTACATTTCTATTCATTTTTCCGTCCTCATTACATATCGATAAAACGAATATCGGACTAGACTAATTTGGGAGCGCTGTGTCGAATGGGCGCGTAAAATTCTGATTTTTTAAAAAAAATTTTGTAATGTGAAACAAAAAGCTTTGTGTTGGCACTGGGCGTCGCATGCAAGACGCGACGAGCAGTAATTGTTAGGGCTGACTCCAGTGAGAGGCACCCACTTGCCTTACTCATACTGTGGCATCAAGCAGTCAGGCCTGCAAGATGAGTGGTTTGCCAAGCGAGTGGATTCTTCCTTAATTTATCGAGTAACGTGAATTCTCGTATCTTACTATTTAGTTACAAATTATCTTCCTGTATGAATACTACGCAACGGAAACGCATATCTGACTATCAGTGAATTACAGAACTCTGACTGTACACTACGCACTGGCAATACCACATTTTCTTTTTGTCTTTTATTTAACGGCCTTTATCAACACGTGGCCACCGCACTGAATGTGAATGGCGCACACATTATAAATTCGGGGCATCATGACAACATGCAATTCAATGGAAAAATCCACCAATCTTTTTCTTTTCACTATATTATTTATTCCAAAACACACAAATTCTATAACCTACACAATATCACATGAGAAATTCCGCCCAGTGGGCCTGGCTTTACATTAGTGAATCTCTATATTATGGTCTCGTAATTTATTTAACGCTACAGTGCACTTTCTGGATAGGATGGTGGATCTTTTATTATACCTCACACTTCGACTCTCACAATCATCACGGAGCTTTCCTCCAGATCGAGCGATGCAGAAGGAACAAGCATAACCCACAAATCTTTTGAAACTACCTTGCTACTCCCCCATGCAAACCACACATACCCAAATTACATGACATACACCACACAACAATATGAAATACTACACAAAGAATGGTTACAACATTATCACTTTCTGCTTTCCCACTTCAATCAATATTTATCCCAGTTTCACACGACACTGCCCCACTGTGTAATTCTACTTTCCTACTGTGAACTCTGGAGATAAATGCACGTCTTCCTGTGCAATGCAAGGCAAGTGGCGTTGCTGAATAGACGGCCGACTCACCTTGATTCTCTCTGAGTTTAAATCTAGCGTCACCCGGAATCATATCATGCAGTTTAATGTTAAGCACACACGCGAGTCCTCAACTGATACCATGGACGAGTACTTCTCTTTATCCTTTGTCTCATACACAGATTGAGACTCACACAGTACTCACCACGTGGAAGTACTCGTCTCTAATTTCAAGTCCTGCACACGTAATTTCTTAAATATTTCAACTTATGATACACACGCTATTTCTTAAATATTTCAACTTATTGTACACACGCTAGTAATTCAGCTTAACTTAAGCACACGGAAGTATTTCAACTTATTGCTACACGTGGTTTCATTGTGACCGTTGGTCACTTCCGAAGATTACTACAATCCCATTAATGTTACCTGCCTGACATTTAATTCTCCCCACAAAAGTTCCTGAGATAGAGAAATTATTAGTTCAAACTACTCTTAAATATTCCACATGCATACCATGTCTCCACTCTTTCGTCATTACGGAGCACAACTAAAACAGGTCTTAACGGCAGAAGATCCAGCGGCAGAGTGCTGAAACATGGCCGTTCTCTAGGTCCTCTCGCACCTATCTCCAGGTGGGGGAAGACCATGCTACCCTATTGGTCAACCACATTTCAGGCGCTCAAAGCTCTGGTAAATTTCATGTCTTTGGTCCCACCAAAGGTGGCCAAAGGCTCGACTCAAAGATGATCATATATCCACATTCACTATCTGCGGTTAGCAGACGACCATACATTCATTCATTTCACAGATCTCACCAAACTGGATGTAGGGATTTACTTTGTGGGAGTGCACATGTGATCAATTAAATAAATAAATTGTCATTCTTTCCCACACTGGTATCCGGCTTCGCTGTATTAATTGAAATTGAGTTATTTTTTACACAAAAAATGTGTTGTTATGACAAGAATAATGAAGTAAGTTGTACCTATTTTCAATGTCGGGCGGTACTGTACCCTTTCACCAGGTACACCATGTTGTTGTTATGGTCTTCAGTCCTGAGACCGGTTTGATGCAGCTCTCCATGCTACTCTATCCTGTGCCAGCTTCTTCATCTCCCAGTACCTACTGCAGCCTACATCCTTCTGAATCTGCTTTGTGTATTCATCTCTTGGTCTCCCTCTACGATTTTTACCCTCCACGCTGCCCTCCAATACTAAATTGGTGATCCCTCGATGTCTCAGAACATGTCCTACCAACCGATCCCTTCTTCTAGTCAAGTTGTGCCACAAGCTCCTCTTCTCCCCAATTCTATTCAATACCTCCTCATTAGTTATGTGATATACCCATCTAATCTTCAGCATTTTTCTGTAGCACCACATTTCGAAAGGTTCTATTCTCTTCTTGTCTAAACTATTTATCGTCCACGTTTCACTTCCATACATGGCTACACTCCATACAAATACTTTCAGAAACGACTTCCTGACATTTAAATCTATACTCGATGTCAACAAATTTTTCTTCTTCAGAAACGCTTTCCTTACCATTGCCAGCCTACATTTTATATCCTCTCTACTTCGACCATCATCAGTTATTTTGCTCCCCAAATAGCAAAACTCCTTTACTACTTTAAGTGTCTCATTTCCTAATCTAATTCCCTCAGCATCACCCGACTTAATTCGACTACATTCCATTATCATCGTTTTACTTTTGTTGATGTTCATCTTATGTCCTCCTTTCAAGACACTGTCCATTCCGTTCAACTGCTCTCCCAAGTCCTTTGCTGTCTCTGATAGAATTACAATGTCATCGGCGAGCCTCAAAGTTTTTATTTCTTCTCCGTGGATTTTAATACCTACTCCGAACTTTTCTTTTGTTTCCTTTATTGCTTGTTCTATGTACAGATTGAATAACATCGGGGATAGGCTACAACCCTGTCTCACTCCCTTCCCAACCACTGCTTTAGGCTACAACCCTGTCTCACTCCCTTCCCAACCACTGCTTCCCTTTCATACCCCTCGACTCTAACTGCCATCTGGTTTCTGTACAAATTGTAAATAGCCTTTCGCTCCCTGTATTTTACCCCTGCCACCTTCGGAATTTGAAAGAGGATTCCAGTCAACATTGTCAAAAGCTTTCTCTAAGTCTACAAATGCTAGAAACGTAGGTTTGCCTTTCCTTAATCTTTCTTCTAAGATAAGTCGTAGGGTCAGTATTGCCTCACGTGTTCCAACATTTCTACGGAATCCAAACTGATCTTCCCCGAGGTCGGCTTCTTTCAGTTTTTCCATTCGTCTGTAAAGAATTCGCGTTAGTATTTTGCAGCTGTGACATATTAAACTGATAGTTCGGTAATTTCACATCTGTCAACACCTGCTTTCTTTGGGATTGGAATTATTATATTCTTCTTGAAGTCTGAGGGTATTTCGCCTGTCTCATACATCTTGCTCACCAGATGGTAGAGTTTTGTCAGGACTGGCTCTCCCAAGGCTGTCAGTAGTTCTAATGAAATGTTGTCTACTCCCGGGGCCTTGTTTCGACTCAGGTCTTTCAGTGCTCTGTCAGACTCTTCACGCAGTATCATATCTCCCATTTCATCTTCATCCTCTTCCAATTCCATAATATTCTCCTCAAGTACATAGCCCTTGTATAGATCCCCTATATACTCCTTCCACCTTTCTGCTTTCCCTTCTTTGCTTAGAACTGGGCTTCCATCTGAGCTCTTGATGTTTATGCAAGTGGTTCTCCTTTCTCCAAAGGTCTCTTTAATTTTCCTGTAGGCGGTATCTATCTTACCCCTAGTGAGATAAGCCTCTACATCCTTACATTTGTCCTCTAGCCATCCCTGCTTAGCCATTTTGCACTCCCTACCAATCTCATTTTTGAGACGTTTGTATTCCTTTTTGCCTGCTTCATTTACTGCATTTTTATATTTTCTCCTTTCATCAATTAAATTCAATATTTCTTCTGTTACCCAAGGGTTTCTACTAGCCCTGGTCTTTTTACCTATTTGATCCTCTGCTGCCTTCACTATTTCATCCCTCAAAGCTACCCATTCTTCTTCTACTGTATTTCTTTCCCCCATTCCTGTCAATTGTTCCCTTATGCTCTCCGTGAAACTCTGTACAACCTCTGGTTCTTTCATTTTATCCAGGTCTCATCTCCTTAAATTCCCACCTTTTTGCAGTTTAGGTACACCATGCAAAACCGAAAATGCTAATATCTGGTGAAACGTAAGAGAATATGCGCCTGACGACTCTTAGGAGAGAGACCTCGCATATCCATTTAAAGGTAAATTGAAGCTCCTATACCTGTGTATGCTTGTAAATAAAGTTGTTCTTGGAAGGGGCCTGCCTTGAAGAAAACACAGATGCTTTTTCTTCTATCACTCAGACGTGTTTCACTGAAGTTTCTGCATCATCAGCGACTTTTGTTTTCTGTCTTGTTACCACATTCCGTGACTTCCTGTTATGCAAATCTTTTTTTTTTTTAAAAAGAAAAAGAAAACCGGAAAACCATTGTATGTGGTAATAAGAATGAAAATAAAAGCCCACGGATGATGCTGAAACTTCAGCGAAACATATCTTCTGGGTAATAGAAGAAAATGAAAAAAATTGTGTTTTGCTTAGAACAGATCCCTTCCAAAAGAAAATTTTTGTTAAAGAAGCATTGACGGGAATAAAGCTGTGAGGACGGCCCGTGAGTAGCGTGGGATAACTCAGGCGGCAAAGCGACTGCCCACGAAAGGCAAACGTCTCAGTTCCGTATCCCGCTCTGGCACAAAATTCTAATCTACCACGAAATTTATAGAGTATGGTGAAGTTGGAGCTGTCTCCAATACAGCATAAACGCACTCACATGATTACAGGGCGAGTCCGAGCCTACCGACAAACTTTCACAGCTCGTTCAGGCTTGTTAAACATTTTGATGCAAGGAGTGGTCATTCTAAATCAACTCATTGTAAAATCGTTCTTTAATTTGCTACCCCAGTATTGCTCTGAGAAACCTGCAAATGTATGGCCTACAATATGCGCGGCGTGTGTGTAAAAAAGTGTCACCACTAGAAGAAGCTGTTCACAGTTGACAATTTAGTTAAATAACTTCTTGCGTTCCCGCTAGGCTTGATTGTCGACAATGTTCAGACACTATACGTGTATAGAAAATGTAATCAAAACGTAAACAGCAGAATTTAATGGAACCGCCTCGTTATTCTACAATTTAGAATACCTTATAACAGTACAATTCTGAAACTTTACAGAAACCTTTATGTCCATGACACGTTGTTGTACAATTATTATGACGACCTATAAGTTGGAATTGATAGAGTTCTGTCACCTTCGTGCGATATCATCACGTCGTAGAAAAATCTCAGGCAAAACAAATTACTCCTCTAAAATGCAGGCCAATGTTTTATCCTTAAGGTGCAAAAAAAAGTAAGTGAGATAAGCGCCAAGAACAAATCTTCATTTGCAGTCCGAATAGTTGTGAGAGATAAATAATATGAAATAAACATGCAGGCATATTTCTCTCACTGACATCCCATAACGTCGTATGTGAACTTTTTTGGATGAACGTATCAATTCAAATCTAAAGTTTTCCGAAAGTAAAATCATGTAATGCGAACTATTTATTGAGTCAGTTTAAGGAATACCTACAGACATCTGTCCAAGGGACTTGAGATACTGACTACTGCTGCCCAATATATTTATTTCATGTTGGAATTTGTCGTAAATAATTTATCCCTTTTCAAACCAACAGTTCTGTTCGTGAAATCAGTACGAGTAATAAGAGTAATCTACGTTATATAAAGATTGAAAGATTTGGTTCAGAAAGGTGCACGTTACTCAGGTTCACACATTTTCAATAGCTTACCAGTCCCCTTATAAGTTTAGCTACTAGTAAAGAACAATTTAACAAGAGCCCAAAGGATTTATTGGTGGCCTAAGCCAATGACTAATTTCTTATTAGCACCAGGTGTTGTACATATTTTCAATAATATCAGATGACGTAATTGTTGCGTAAAATAAGACCTCCGTACATCTAAAGTGTAATAATGTGGTCTTTGTAAATGTTGTAAACCGCTTTCTAGTTGTCGATACGTGACTAGTAACTGTGTTATGCACTTCTGTTTATATTTACTTGCATGTTTGTGAAAAGTTTGGTAATAACATGTAAATAAAAATATGTTTCTGTTTTATCATTACTCCATTTTCTTTAAGGTTATTCATTTTTGGGTGTGTGGAAGAAACAGTGGCAAACCTGTTCTCGTATTTTGTAGTAAGTATTTTTGTTTTTTAGAGATGTTCTACATCCTTGAGGATAACCTCACTATGGATCTATGTAATGAGAAGTATATCTAACTACGTATTACCCAGCATTACCTAGTTCTATATTGTTTTGACCATAGAAGTTAAAACGTTAACAGATGTCTTTGTCACCAATTTTTAATTAATTTTTGGTCATGTGAATCTGTTTCTAATCAGTTACTGAAGTGTCAATCAGTAATTAATCAGCGTCATAAAAGTAACTCAATGGAAGTATTTTCGAATTTCACAATCTTGTTATTACCTGTACTGTGTAGTTTTCACTACTTTTACTGTTGTATTTTATATTGTACCATCGCTGGACTATTTCAGAGGTCAGCAAACCGTGGCCTGCAACTTTTTCGTGCGACCCGCAGAGCCACCATTGTTTTGGTTGTGATACACTCAGTGACACTACCAGAGATTTCAGTGCTGATAATACAACGCAATACATTCCAAAGGGATCAGGAACAGGAGACGGTATTTCCAACTAGTTTGTCATGGGCGGTGGCAAGGGGGAGGGGGAGGGGCTCTGAGGGCTATAACCCCCCCTCCCCCCCCAATGGAGTATTATATTACATTGGATAAAATTACTTCAGAAATCAGCCAATATATTTATCCAACAGATTCAATAATTTTTTAAATAATTATGTAGCAATATAGGTTGTAATGTATTTCGAACACATTTTAACAAAAGAATCAGAGCGGCAAATAGCTAACTATCTAAACCAGTAAATACCATTTAACTTAAAATGCGCGTCTTATTATTTATCAATACACATTTTTTACCCTGAACTCCGAAACAAACTACTTTAAGCAACACTAAATTTTACCAATTTGTCCGTGAAGGACCCCAACTCTCCTTTTGTTAAGCGATATTCCATACCCCCAAACCCCCTTCCCCCCATTAGCCACCCCCTTGATCGACTTCTAGAATCACCCCTGGTTTCAGTGCTGACAATTAAGCTACATTTATGTAACCGGTGATAGCGCGCGCGGAAGCATCGGTTCATTTGTGGCCCACGCAGTGACACGACTACAAAAACCAACCGGGCACTTTGCTCGGCCTTCATCGTGTAGCACACGTATTTTTATGGAGAAGAACCTGTAGAAATATCGATTCTTCATGTATCAGCATCTCTCCAGTTGCTCTGCAGTTGTCGGAATTACTAGTTGAGGTCTGATCATCACTATTATCATCAGATTTGAAACGTTTCAATTGGCAATGACTACATCACTACATATAACTGAAGTTCAAATACACGTTTCATGGCGTGTATTTCTAATGAGAGGAAAACAAGAACACGTCTGCTTGTTCTTTATTGGACAATGGACACAGAGATACTTTTTTGTTAACACAATTAAATACATTTCGTTTAATGTATAGAGGAATTTTAAGTATTGAAGGAATAAAATTTGAAGAGACATTACGGATGTCTACATATGAACAATTATTCGACCGTTTACCTTCGACGACATGCATCACTATCATATTTGGCCACGTTGTATCCCCCGTAATCAGCGGTTTCAAGCAGTGTGTAAACTCCTTCTCTTTCAGCTATTTTCGATTCAACATCAGATAATAAGAAATCGAGCTATTACTCTACATCCTCGTCTTAACTGTTGTAAACTGTTTTTTAATCGATATTTAGTTCTTTACAGGAACGTTGACTGGTAAAGTGCTGGTGTTCTTCAGATATTCTTGTGATTTCATCAATGTTTCCATTCCTTTTCTGAATAGTTTGAAGTGCATTTCCATCAATATTTCCAGACATAAAACGATTTAATCATCTTTGTGCTTCAAATACTAATACCAGAAGTAAAAACATCGTTTACGGCGGGACGGAGCGAATTCATCCCGGCTTGTAAACAAATTTCAGAATGTTTCGATTTTCTTCTGCTTTTTTTCACTTATATTTCAGATAGATACTTTTTTTGGGTACTCTGTGCTTACGTGAGGTCAGATTGGAGTAATACTTCAAGAATTATACAAGTGCAAATTCATCGACTTCAGAACACGAACGCACTTGTTCTCCTACCTTTAGGTCCAATTTACGCTGCGATTATTTTCATAAATTGTAATCATACTGAATTGCATAGGCGCATTTATCGCTTCTGTGCCGCTAGTAGTATATTATTCTTAATTTGTTGTCTTCAAATGAAATGTGCTCTAGGCTCATTCTGTACATTTCTTTCACTACATTACGATACACTTTTATTTTTAAACACATTTCGAATAATTTCTATCAAAACAAAGATCTTGTAAATTCCAATATATTCTTTATTCAACACTTTTAAAATATTAAGTTGGACATTTATATGGCCCGAAAAATATTACAATTATTTTGTGCTGTTCAGTTTGTTGCGTAAAGTAAATCAGTTCCATAATCCCGAGCAGTCTGTTACATGATAGGTAATGTAAGGAAGAATAAGTGACTTATATTAAGATTATCAAAAAATTAGTAATAAGCTTTTGGACAACTTTGGTAAAACATTTCGTACTAATATATTTATTTTGTGGACTCTATCAAGATGTATTGTCAATTGTTAGGTGAGTTTTGTTGACAGGCTCACGAATTGGAAATCACACTCACAGGGCACAGAACACATTTAAGATTACGTAACATAGCCACGGTTAGAACAAACTGGTTCGCTCATACATTCTTTTGGACACGAGACCATAAAAATTACATTTGATGAATTTCGACTTTGTCAAACTAACTTCTATACTGCCAGATTCTCTCGATTATATTTGTGTGTTTTGTAATTTAAATGTATGTGTTCTGTGAATGAAGGTACACCAGTTACTGAAGTTTTTAGGATATTGTTGTAAGCTCTCTGATGGGATACATCACGTGACGAACGGCAACTGTTGCCTGTTAATAATTTGCAGGAAGTCACTCAGACAGCGCTCTTTGGATATTTTTATTTACGGTCTTATGTTGTTCTAAGACTGAGATTTCTTTATAACCAAACGTTCGACTCCTAGAAGATTCACAGTACCACGACCACTGAATACCTCACACAGCGGTGACAGATGCTTTCTATTATTGTTATACATAATTGATTGACAAATTCATACAGTACAGCAGGTATTTAAATACATATGTTAAAACATTTAAAATAGAAAACTGAAGGAAAAGTCCAATAGTTCGCTGTAGCTGTATTTATTTAAGTCGATTAGAGACCACGCAACCGGTCTCACAATTTTTAAATTGGCTCTTCTGGTGTACAACAGTACAGAAAATTTTGTAAATGAATACCTTGATAATAAGGAAATTCAGTTATCTGAGATACCTTAAAGTACTGAGTGAACTGACTTAAGGAAGAAAATATTACGCATCTAGCTAGGAAACTAGATGTGCATCACACACGCCCGCAAATAACGCGCCTATATGTATTTAATGAACAAGATTGGTATTTTCATACCAAAAGAAGGTTACTTACTAACGCTATGTCATGTGGTACAGGGAGTTGTCACAGAATGTCACAGAGTGACAGCTGCTGTGGCTGGGCCAAGTTCTCAGCCTTCCCCAATTGATAAAAATCGTTATCAACGATGACTGTCCCGTCTAAAAAAACGAAGGAATAAAACTGGGAATCAGAAACTGATCCTTGATTGAAAACAGTGAAGCCGTAACCAGTAAATAAATGAAAAAGAGATAGGGACGTGGAAAAACTGCTAAAAAAGGGACTGACCTGTGTTAAAACCGCAAACTGTCATCAATTTACCGATTAAAATAAGTTCTTGTGGGTCTATGTCTAGCAACAGACCACACCCTTCATAAATGTTATCCAGGACAATGTTAGGTCCTGGAGTGATTGAAGAAAAAAATATATAGTGATGAAAACCAATAAAACACTTGAATTGAAATCCACTGAAAAATTATTTTTAACGAAAGGAAGAAGCTTATGCTGATGGTCAAACTTACCAGAAGCCGATGCACTTATGTGTTTCTCATCAACATTGCAGTAATCGTAGCAGCTGGCAACAAAAGCTACGAGATGTCTACGGTGTGTTGCCAGAGCCCATGCGATGGCTGCTGTCCCGGTACTGAGACGGTTAACGTCGGTGATTCTAATACAATAATGTTACTAACGTCAAACATTTTAAGAATTACTACTTATCTCTGTATCATTGAAACAGTGTATACATTAAATGGGTTAAATGATTTACATGTGGACCGGCAGCGGGAGTAAACTTGGATTTTAACATTAAAAAAACTATAATAAGCCAACCAAGTAGCTAGATGCGAGACCACTTACTTTAAAAATTTAAATAGTCAAAATTATCTGTTATTATGTTCTCCAACAAAATATACCGTGATTTATCTCAACAACGCTTCTTCCAGAGAAAGGATAATATAATCGAATACTGTGTTCGGTAGTCTGCATGAGGGTGCTCTGCATGCGATAGAACCATATAGATGTGTACTGCTCACCACCTTTACATCCCTGGGTCAATCAACAATAACACCGATTTTGCTGTTCAATGAAGCACCATTCTCCTCAAGAACGAGTCCATATTTAGTCTGCAAGTTGACGGTGCACTTTCCTTGATTTGCTGAGAAAATTTCAGCTACAGCACTGTTTTCCAAGCTTGTTCATTTTTAAAAGTGAGTGATTTTACGGAACTATCATCGGCATTTACGTGATACATTTCATTCCACAAGTCGACCACGCCGGACTGTACAGGGATCGTACATTGAATAAATGTCTTGAACAGCAGACTACCTACAGCATGCGATGGTCAACTGTACCTCCAAAACTAAATCTCTTAGTGTGTGTGTGTGTGTGTGTGTGTGTGTGTGTGTGTGTGTGTGTGTGTGTGTGTGTGAGAGAGAGAGAGAGAGAGAGAGAGAGAGAGAGAGAGAGAGAGAGAGAGAGAGAGAGAGAGAGATGATCTTCCATACAATGGAAGAACAATTCTGTCCTTTGTAGCTTATGCTTACTATACGTAATAGTGCCATGCATCGCTGTATGCGCCGTACTGCAGCTTCATGTGATTAGACTTTGTACTGACGTTGCCTAGGTCATATCAAACTGACGCACCCATTTTTACGTTTCACGCATATTTTTACTTCACATATTCACTTGTAGTCTGAAACTCAGTGCTACTGTTTTGTTTCCGCCTGACGTGTGTTGTACACTTCAGCTACAAAGAGAATGGTCAGCCTTATCATTCCGAAACACGTGGTGTTATCTTGTTTTTCAGTGTTAGTAATCTTTTTTTAAAAAACCCGTACGCAAAATTTTAGCCCCCGACTTGCAACTAGAAGCTGCTCAAAAGAATAATGGAATGTGACATTTTCGCGTGTTTTCCGGCTTGACTGGTGCAAAAAGCCTGAATTCTCGCTCTGCGCAACGTGGAGCTGCCTCGCTGCTGTCTCTATTGGTTTGCGAGACGAGCGCTGCACTACCTATCGAAACAGAACGAAAGAGCTAATAAATTCGTAGAGTAACACAAATTTTCTTTCATTCACGACGTTCTTTCGAAATTAGTAATGAGAATACACAAGTAAATACAGGATTTCCAAGCGTCCACATTAATTTCATTTCTGTTTACTATTGTAAAAGTATGAAATGTTGATATAATGTTGCAACTTTGCATTTTTATGCAACCCGAATACAAATCAAGGACAAAAATCAATAGCCTTCTGAGCTGCAGACACTCTTTGACGTTTTTACGCAAAACTAGCCCGGAATTAGTAATGAGTGCCGCAATATACTAGTGTCTTTGGAGGAGTGCAATGTGTATTTAAACAGATATTGAAAAAAAAAGACAAATTTCAAGAAATTATTACTGAAGTTCATTTGTCGTGCCGGTTGGGGTACGAAATATCTGCCCTTCTTCGTAAGAATGACCACGAAATGAGGTTGATAATGATTCAGGATGTTTATAACCCGAACAAAAATGTAGAGTAGGAATTTGTTCTCTCAAAACGGAAGAAAAGCGTGATGTAGCGTTTTTCTGGCCCATTTTTCCAGATCTTGATGAGGCTACTACTTCGCCGCTATTAGTGAACGAAATCATCGCGGACTAGAAAAAGCAGCTTTGCTGTTGTTGGCATAGTTACTGTCGTTATTTCCAGTTGTCGTTAATCTTATGTTCTTTGTTCATACTTTTCTCACATAAGAGTTATCGAATAGTGAATAATGTTTATTGTGAATGCGAAAATATGACATGGTTCCCACAAACTCTAAAAGGTTTCGGTCAATTCTTGAAGACAAGCATACGAAAAGATAACAATGAATTATCCAAATTGAGCACTAATGTTATTGTTTATTACTGTATAACCGCAGAAATGAAGTGAGCAGTCGCTTCTGTATGCTTTTCGTCTTTTAATGACAGTGTTCTTTTAGCGCGGTCTTCTTTTTCCAAATTAGATTGATGTGCATTGCATCGTACAGTTCACTGCTTCTTACATTTACAACAAATGTGTCGATCACATTAGTGTGAATCACTTCTTTCTGCGACATATTTCTCAAAGTACATGTTTTTGTCTTTCGAGACGCGATTTTATGCTATTTGTGGAAACCAGTAATACAAATTGAAGAAGCAGTAAATTCTGTAGTCCTTATTTCTTTAGAAATGTCTGAGTCCCTGTCACATACGGTGACATCGATGACACTGAATGATTCTTGCTTTCGTGCAGAAAAATGGCACATAAAGATATGCATTTAACAAGGGCGTTATTTTCAATTAGCCCTTCCTTTGTTCTGGAACAGTTTTTCCACCTTTACAATTCACTTTAAGAAAGGTCAGAGCGAAATTACTGTTTAACTGTAGTGTGACATAGACGTTCCTTACCACCTTCGTTCATCCAATGCACCACAATATTTTTTATGACAAGGTAACTTTATTTTCTGACATTTGTTTCATGACAGTTGATAGTTCAATGTGGCATCTCCACTCGCGGACTCGTCGTGAGCATAGCCGTATTTGCAGTACCCTTTCCATTGGTGGATTCCTTGCAGCAATATCTAGAAATTCAGTCGTTTCAAGCTATATGTATGCACTTTTTAAACGTACAGTCGGGGAATCGTCGTTTCGTTATGATGAGCTCCAAAACATAAGAAGGTAGAAGGCACAGTGGTACGAACACACTGTCGACTCGTCAACTCGTCTTTGGCCCTATCGTGCCTTACAGAAAAAAATTGTGGCGCCAACTGGACTGTAGTTTTGAGTTAGCAAAAAGTGAATTTTAAAGAAAAACGGTTTAAGAAAATGGTACAATTTCTTCTGCCATAAAATGTGGAAGCAAAATAACCTATGAGCCTCACTGCCTGTAATAAAAGCATTCTTTGTGATAGGCACCTTTCTATATGACATAGTGTAGAGTTCATAAACGGACTCACAAATTAGCATATTTATATCTCCCTCGGTGATTTAAGCTCTCCACACTGACACATAGTTCTATGCCCCTGTCATTCTGCTTCAGTGAATAGAAACAACGATAAAATCCCCTAGAACTTAGAACTACTTAAACCTAACTAACCTAAGGACAGCACACACATCCACGCCCGAGGCAGGATTCGAACCTACGGCCGTAGTGGTCGCGTGGTTCCGGACTGAAGCGCCTAGAACTGCTCGGCCACTCCAGCCGGCTTAGATAATGGGCAGCAAACTATTGGCAGGCACCTTGATCACACAAGATCGAGGAGATGGACGTTCGGCGGGCCTCTAAAGTGCCGATAATAACTTCGGAGAAGGATGAGACGAAATGTTTAAACCCACTCCTGTATCGATATTAAAATGATTTTATGTTTATGAGTTATGTCCAAATGTAGCCCTCCTAGCTGTACTATGACGCAGATAAATTTTTCCCGTTGATCGTTACTTTCAAACTTTTAACTAATGCGAAAGCCGGTAACCAGCCCAAGCACGACTGAATTACTGTGACGTAACGACTAAAACCCAAATTCAGGCAGTCTGAACCAAACGATCCGGGTTCTACCCAAGTCATCTTTCGCCTCTCCAGTCCGACCGACCGGCACCTTAAACCACGAGGCAACCCCAACGTGTGTCCGTAGCTGCAGTTCTTGCTCTTTGCACTAACGCAACAGCTGCCACAAAAGAGCAAGTTAACTAACATGTACTGCACTGGAACGTTTGCTGGACCGGTGCTAATAGCACTTATTCGTTGGCGGCACAGACAAGACGGATTTTTCTGATCAATTTGCGTGCATGTGGAGTGTCGTCTGAGTTAAGCCACTGGATTCGTGATTTCACGTTTGAAAGGTCATAGTTCGTAGTAACTGACGCAACGTCATCGAGTATTACAGACGTAATATCTGGCGTTCACTAAGGAAGTGTTACAGGCCCTCTGCTCTACCGCATCTACATAAACGATTTAGGAGACAATCTGAATCTTAGATTGTTTGCAGATGATGCTGTCTTTTACCGTCTTGTAAAGTCATCACATGATCTAAACCAACTGCAAAATGATTTAGACAAGATATCTGTATGGTGTAAAAAGTGACAATTGACTCTAAATAATGAAGTGTGAAGTCATCCGCATGAGTACTAAAGGGAATACATAAAATTTCGATTGCACGATAAATCACGCAAATCTAAATACTGTAAATTGAGCTAAGTACTTAGGGATTACAGTTATGACAAATTTAAATTGGAAAGATCACATAGACAATTTCGTGAGTAAATTAAACCGAAGACTGCGATTTATTGGCAGAA
Source organism: Schistocerca nitens (assembly GCF_023898315.1). NCBI lineage: Eukaryota > Metazoa > Arthropoda > Insecta > Orthoptera > Acrididae > Schistocerca > Schistocerca nitens. Next base: position 635,904,257 of record NC_064617.1, read on the forward strand.
CACTTAGAAAATGCAACAGATCTTCTAAAGAGACTGACTGCTAACAAACTCGCTTGTCCATCCTCTTCTGGAGTATTGCTGTGCGGTGTGGGATCCGATCACATAAGATTGACTAAGGAAACCGAAAAATTTCAGAGAAAGGAAGCTCGTATTATATTATCACGAAATAGGGAAGAGAGCACCGCGGATAGGATATACGCGAATTGGGATGGTAATCATTAAAACAACGGCGGATTTCGCTGCGGCAAGATCTCCTCACGAAATTTCAAACACAAACTTCGACCCAGAGTGTTAAAATATTTTGGTGACGCCCACGTACGTAGAGAGAAATGATCATCATAATAAAATAACAGAAATCAGAGCTCGCACGGAATCATTTAAGTGTTCGGTTTTCACGTGCGCTGTTCGAGAGTGGAATGGTAGAGAAATAACTTGACGGTGGTTCGATGAACCCTATGCCAGACATTTGATTGTGAATTGCAGAGGAATCGTGTAGGTGTAGATCTTCTGTGCACCCTCTGTTAGGAATACCTTAAGGAGACACAGCCCTAACATTTTGATAAAATGCCGTTTTTGATAAGTCAGCTGCAGCTGTATCGATTCACAATCAATTATCAACATTTTTAGTTGTGGATATTAATGTATAGGAGTTATAACCAAGAAGTGGGTTTAAGTGTGCTACTCTTATTTCAGAATTCAGAAAATTCGTTTTTCATTGCGTGTATTCTTTGGATGATCTATTAATAAAACTAATATGCATTGCAACGTGCAACTCAAAGGTTTATTTTTCTTTGGGTGCAGTTGGAACTATAGTTTCCTCACCGATGACGCTTCCCGGTAGGTTATTGTAATTAATAATATACCTATAAAGAAAATTAATTGTATCAGTCACATCATAGTCAGTTTATATTCACCTCATATTTAAATTAATGTTTTAGTTGGAACGTCTACACCAAGTTCTGAAAGTAGTGGGGATGACAATTAGGATGAAATCTTCACACTCGAGAAGACGACCAACGACCCGCCATGCCAAAACAACGTTCACCGTCATACCGTCTAACAGAGCCGTTGGTTGCAAACTAACGTCGGGATTAAGTCAATACCGGTATTTTAGTTCTGAATAACGGGTAATTTTCGGTATGTATTTCGTCCCGATTATTGAAGTATTTTTTTTTTTATTTTCTACTAACAACCGGGTAAAGAAAACTGTGTATCAATTTCTTATAGTATTTTTGATTTTTACATAAAAGTGGCGTTGTTATAAGAAAAGGGAAAATCGATCAGTGCTACTTTAATAACAACAGTGACAACGAACAACAAGCACGCGACATAAGGATCGTTCAGCACTGTTGCCGTGCGTACATGCAGCGTGCAAGACTATCCCTGATCTCGTCTATACGGTAGTTTCTCGCCGTCGTCGTTGGAAGGGTTGTCTTGCAGAATGGCATCGTCCATAGTCTGAGAGTATTGAATTACACTGGAATTTTGTCAGAAATATTGGTTATTTTAATGCCTTTCGAGAGATTACAAACGAGATTTTTGGAAGCGAGTACACTGCAGGAAGTCCTGTTATTCTCCTAGTGACCATTCTCCAAAATGCTTGAATAAATCGCAGTTCTAAACTTTGTGCAGCCAAAGTACTACCTCAAAGGCTTCTAAGAAACATAAATGACAGAAGCGTGAAGGTATTACATAACTCTCTGCTGTGCAATTCTACGCTGTCAGATCGACGGTTTAAAAATTGTACATGAAACCCCTCATCGCCAGTAAACCGATACAAATTTGACCCAAGAGGTAAATAAATACTTGGGAGAAACCGATAATTTTCATCTTTATTCCAAATGGAGGGGGTCAGAAAACGCAAATCGTCTTTGGTCATCACATGATCAGCAAGTAGCCGAGAATGGTCTAGTGGAATCTCAAAGCTTGTTTCCGACTGAAATAAGAGCTTTACTTTCAGCATCTCTTACTACCCAGAAACACCAATGTGCCAGACTTATCGTTTGTAGCCAAAAAAATGTTTATCTTTGAAAGTAAGTTCTGTGGCTTCTGCAAGATTAGTATCGTCTTTGAATGTTATTGCTTCTGATGAAAGGAGTCTTCTCACAGATCAACAGTTTATACAACGAAAATTTATGAACAGTCTGTAATATAAATATTGGCCAATAGATTAATTCATTACTAAAATTGTAACCATTGTGATGTAATTCTTCCTGGCAAATATTATTATTTGCCTACTATCTAAATTTTTCATTTCAATTTATTAGTATATTTTTATTTTTATCACCGAAAAACGACTATATTCAAATGCCTGTTAAAAAGTAAATAAAATATATTTGAGTGCAGAACAGATTTTTCATTCGAAATAATTAATGAGAAGAGTGCAAGAAATTTTACACAAAAGCTTGTTATTTGTCTATCATTTCTTTGATATAATAACAGAGAAAGCAAATTATGGCAACAGTAGGAAATGAAAAACTTAGCAATTCAATTCCAACCTCGGTTTTCACCCTTTAGCACTGCCTATTACTAATTCCCAAAATATTTTATCATCCTCGATTAAAACATGATTTTTGAATAAAATTTCAAAATTAGAATCAGTAGGAGAAAGCAGGTGATTTTTTGTAGAGTTCAACCCCGCGCTACTTTTCGAGAAAGCGGTAAACGGTGGACGGACTAAGCTTCCTTTTATCAATCTATTTTATTTGATATTTTGATTCTGTGTGTGGTGAAAATTATAATGCGGAAGTCTGACGGAGTCTTAGAATTTTTCAGCCTTTGTTCGATGTCTAAGTTTACTACTGGAAACAACAGAAATCAAAAACCAAAAACTGATTATTTCAGAAACCGGTTGTTTTCAACGGTTTCAACACTCGGGCAAAAGGGAGATAAAAAATACCGGTATAACAGAAAACCAATTGCTTCGGCAATAACCGCCCTTCATAGGGCAAACTGTCATGAGCCGGTCTGAAAATGGAGGGGCTTTATGGCCTCTAGCGATTCGTAACATGTGCCGTTAGCAGTGGTCCAGCAAGCCTGCCATTCCAGCACACATTCCTTAAGTGGCTCTTCTGTGGTATGTGTTGCGTTAGTTCAGAAAGCGAGAACCGCAGTTATGGACACGCGCTGGTGTAGCCGCCTGGTTTGGGGTGCTGATCGGTAGGGCTGGAGAGGAGAAAGAAACCTTTTATAGAACCGTAGTGAATTGGTTCAGACGGGCTGAATGTGGATTGTAGTCGTTAGCTCATAATAATTCAGTCGTTAGCAGCTTTCGCATTAGTTAAACGGCTGAAAATAAGGAACAACGGGAAAAATTATCTGGATATTAGTACAACTAGGAGGACTGCATTTAGACATAATGCGGTTCGCTCGAAGACACAAAATCGTTTCAATATCTATACAGAAGTAGGCTTAAGCATTTCGTGTCATCCTTCTCTGAATTTATTATTATCCGCACCTTACGCTCTTATTACTCTTTGGAATTTCTTTGACAAAGATCCTTGATCAAAATCCTCTGGTCAAAACTTTGATAGTGTACTAGAGCAGCTTCTATCAAAGTTTTCCTTGATCAAAGATCTTTGTTCAAAGTTAGAACGTGGACCTTGCTTTGATAAAAGTTCGATACTGTATATTCGTCTCACTTACTTCAGTTAATTATAACTTGTAAAATGATTTCAGAGTTTATTTGGTGTGTGCCTACCATCAAATCCATAGTTTCCAGGTACGAAGAACGCGACATTCGTTATAACAGCAAACACATTGATTATAAAAACCTCAACAAGCGTTCAGGGACAGTCATAAAGAAATAGCTGCAGCCATCAGCTTTGTTCGAAGTGACTTCACTGTGGATGATGTAAGGAAGAAAATAAATGGACTAAGGTATATATGGTGATACAGAAATAACAGTGCTGTCAGTAAAGTGTACGTAAAGGAAATAAATGACTGTATTTATTTGTTACTCCAAATAACGTAACCTAACCTTCATAAATTCCATCTTAAGTGATTTGTATATTGCTTCACACGTTTCTGAAACAATGCGTGAAATGATACACTTTGGTATGCAGTTATTTTACTGTAAGCTCGAATATGTTTCGTCTGTTGCTAAAAATCTTGACCTAACCAAGAGCTGATTTTTAGTTGAAATCGCATTTCTTATATCAATACCTCGTTTGCAATACCTCCCGAAGCAAATTGTGGTGAACACTTTGAGCTTCTCTTCTCGCTATCCATCGCTTCACACACAATCCTTTCGGTTTCTCTTTCTTTTTAACCAATGCACTCGCTGTCAGTTTTACATTAATTGCTGCCGTAAACACGATTATATATTCAGCATCCAAGCTTCAACGAAAAATTTGATGGTGGTGTAGTAGGCCCAGTGAAGTACTTTGATCAAAGAATTTTGACAAAGATCTTTGATCAAAGAACTCTGGCAGTGTAAAGATATGTTTACAACTGTGCTCCTTGCGGCTAGTCGTCGTGCTACTGTGCTTGTCCCACACGCAAGTACAGACACGCCTCTTCTCCAACAATGTGCATGCGATTGATTTCATTCACACTGGACACCTCTACTTTCGTGCGGCGCAAGCGAATAACCGCAAGGCGCACAGGTGTGAACGCACCTTAATACGTGACCCACTGAACGTCCGTATCCTCGATCTGATGTGATCGAGGCGACTCAGTAATTTGCTGCCCGTCATGTAATTTGATGGAATTCAAAGTAAAGTAATCACCTATTCATTCAAGTGGCTCAGAAATCTCTGACTGATTTGTCCAAACTGTGGCTTCTCAACTCTTATTGTTGTCTCCATTGACTAAAGCCATAATGACAAGGATGTAGGAAAACAAGTATCAGTGTGGAACTCTCAAAATGGTGTAGGAGATATAAAATTGCGAATCAGTAAATCCTTTTATGAGCTCTAGATTACATTGTACAAAACGCGGATCACGAAGAATGTTGTTCTTACTGGCTGTGATGATTATAGATTACTATTTTCCTCCAACGCGTTTTGGTAGAAGAAAACGGACCTTTTTGTTAAACAGTGTGTTGCTACCGCTGTGTCTCCTTGCTTCTTGTGCTGTGTCGCAGATAGTAAACCTTTTCAATTCATCATAAAAAAAGGCGAGGGATCTCAAAAATTTTGTCCCCGGCTGTGCGTCTTGCAGTGCATTGGTAAACTCATGAGCGAGCGGCGCCCGTACTGGGGAAGGTGGCCTTTCCCGGGATAACCCTCAGATACCCTGCAGGCACACCCAGAATCCATTGTCCGCTTACTGTCTACCAGTGTAATGCAACGTGCGGTAATTTACGTCGATGTTGTTCGTGAGATTTTAGTTACCAGCGTCAGTCAATTCAATTTGTATATGCAATGACGTGCTTACAAGATAACATCGTCTATTCGTCATCACAGATTTCGTCCAAATTTATCATGTGGCAGAAATGAGAGTGACGTAAGTGGGAACTCCAGCTGGCCAATCGTTTAGCAAAATGTAGCATTTTTCGCGCGGTCCGGGCGAGGCATGAGCCATTTACTTTGCCGTACCTTCCAGACCACGCTTGGGGCGGCGAATAGAGTACAGAACAGTAGCCGGAGGGTTGTCAGTTCTAATCGCTTTGCAAAAACTTCTTTTGATTCTGAATTTTTATGTAACTTAAACTCCAAACAAATCGAAAACATGCTCAATATAATGTATTTATCAGTATTTTCATAGAAGGGAAAGCAAAGGAAAAGTTGGAATTGCAAATAAATTTCCAGGAAGGTACTGTAAGGCGTAAACGAGAGCTTCAGTTATAAAATTGGATTCTTTTATTATTTTACGGTCGATGATTTACTCACGTAGCAATAATATTTATCGTAAAAACACGGAAAGCTGTAATTTTTTCGGCATCTTGCACTCGGATAGACGCCGAATTTTTTACAATTATATGATTGTTTTAAAGTTTCTATGCGAAATTATGTGACTGTTTTAAAGTTTCTGTGCGATAACAAATTCACTTTATATCCATAAAAGGTTCTCTATCATCGCACAGTTTGGCAGCAAACACGCATACTCACCATATCGCCAAATATCGGCGAGGATAGCTAGTGACGTACCACGGAATGCACTTTGATGCAGTCTTCTCGCGATGTGAGTTCTTTTTCTCTCTCGACGAGATAAGAGCAATTTTGAAGCTTTTTGATCAAATTATTTAGCTGACGGAAAATTGGGCATCGTAGGGTTACACCAGTTGTAGTGGAGGGAAATCACATTAATACTGCACGATGACAATACTCCTTCATCTTGAAAAAATCTCGTCGTATAGTTGCGAATTAGTTCTTCCCCAGGCGGCAATTGAAAGAAGAAATTGTTCTCCTGCACATAGGGTTTCATCATATCAAATGGAACATTATTTGTAGTGTAGCAACGTAAAAACTGAAAAATAAAATAAAAATAGAAAGAAAAGACAATAATAAACACACATTTGACGTATACAGAAAAACCACAACAATTGACATTACCTTAAGTGGAACCTCAGACCACCCACAGAATCACAAACAAGTAGCAATCAGATACATTTTAAACAGGCTGAACAGAATCCCTCTAAACACTTCTCATTACTAGAAAGAGCTAGCCGCTATAAAACAAATAGCATTAAAAATGGACACAAAGAAACAATGGTAGACAAAATAAACAAAAAAAGTAGAGAGACAAATAATGAAAAAAACGAACCAAACCACACCAACTCATACAACTAGCATTACAACAAAAAATGGCATACAATGACTTACCACAACAAATTCACACATAGAATAAGTAACATATTCAAAACCACAAGTCATAAACATTGCTTACAAAACAAACAATTCCATACAAAAGCACATTTCTAATCTGATATCAAAACCAGAAAGATACCAACAATCTGGTATCTATCATCTCAGTTGCAGAGATCGTGAGAAGATATATACACTGGAGTGACTGGCAGGACATTCGACACAAGACGATTTGTACAGTACCTCCCCCATTTCCAAGAAAATTTCCACATACAGAAAGCATTAACACAAAATAAACAGTTACTTAGTGACCAAATAAACATTGGAAACCAGAATCTATATTGAATAATTGATGAAATTATGTGAAAAAGAAAAGAGCCTTTTCCATTATTTACCCCCTCCCACTCTCCCACAAAATCCTCCCCCCCCCCCCCCCCCCACTCACAATTTCATTTCACTTCTCGTTCCTCACCTTTAACTCACACTGCTATATACTTACGTCCGCTCATCATGGCTTCTCCCTCCCCTCCTCCCCTACACCAAAAAAAGCCTCCATCGCTATTCCTTCCCTACTCTTACACAGTACATAAAGACACAGAAACACAATTAAATAGAATTACACACATACAATAAACCAATAAAAAATATAAAAAATAGTAGGTCAAAGACAAAGTAATGGAGAGGTTATGTTGGCCACAGTACAAAACACAGACCACAACACATACTTACAAGGGAACCTCCCCATCGCATCCCCCTCAAATTTAGTTATAAGTTGGCACAGTGGATAGGTCTTGAAAAACTGAACACAGATCAATCGAGAAAACAGAAAGAAGTTGTGTGGAACTATGAAAAAAATAAGCAAAATATACAAACTGAGTAGTCCATGGCCAAGATAGGCAACATCAAGAAGAGTGTGAGCTCAGGAGCGCCCTGGTCCCGTGGTTAGCGTGAGCAGCTGCGGAACGAGAGGTCCTTTGTTCAAGTCTTCCCTCGAGTGAAAAGTTTACTTTCTTTATTTACGCAAAGTTATGATCTGTCCGTTCGTTCATTGACGTCTCTGTTCACTGTAATAAGTTTAATGTCTATGTTTTGCGACCGCACCGCAAAACCGTGCGATTAGTAGACTAAAGGACGTGCCTCTCCAATGGGAACCGAAAACATTTGATTGCAAGGTCATAGGTCAACCGATTTCTCCACAGGAAAACACGTCTGATATATTCTATACGACACTGGTGACGGCATGTGCGTCACATAACAGGAATATGTTGTCGACCCACCTAACTTGTACACTTGGCGAATGGGTAAAAAGATTCTTCTACCTTGCCCGATTTAGGTTTTCTTGTGTATGTGATAGTCACTCCCAAAAAAGTGACGAAAACATAAGAGTTTGTGACATAAACTGCAACACATGAATGCAACAGTTTCACAGTCGCACAGTTTTCCCTGTGCTCTGTCATAACGTTTTCAAATTTTCTGTGCGTAGAGCGTCAAATCCTGCATATGTCCAAGCAAACCTGAACATGTCCTGGAATTTTGGAGAGCGAAGTTGATTATGTGTGAGTGCCTGAACTTTGATAATTGTCTGAAAATAAAAAATTAAACTTTTAAATGGAGGGAATACTGAACTAAGGACCTCTTGTTCCGCAGCTGCTCACGCTAACCACGGCGCTCCTGAGCTCATAATATCCAAGATGTTGCCTATCTTGCTCATGGACTACTCAGTTTGTATATTTTGCTTATTTTTTTTCATAGTTCCACACAACTTCTTCCTGTTTTCTCGATTGATTTGTGTTCAGTTTTTCAAGGCCTATCCACTGTGCCTACTTATAACTAAATCTGAAGGGGGTGCGATGGGGAGGTTCCCTTGTTAGAAGTACACAAACAAACAGAATACAGTGTGGTGTGCATAAAAGTGTGGTGTGAAAAACATAAGAAATGCACAGTGCTACAGAACAACTAAAAATTAGACCAAAATTATGAGTGTCTAACACAGAAAAATAACGATGTGCTAGCAGACGGCATTTCCTGATGTAAGCGTGAAATCAACCGAAAATCACCGTAAGTACAAATTAACTTATTCTTAACGAACTGTTTTCGATCTGAAAGCAAATTAAAATGTAAATAACTTAGTTACAGACCACTCTTGATGCTTTACTTCAATAAAGCGTAATGCGTATGGTGAGAAAGAAATCAGACATTTTTGTAGCTGCTCCGACAGAACAAAAAGAATTATAAAGCTACTACGAACACTATAGCCACTTAAATAGAGGTTAACGTTTCTTTCTAATCGCGGCAAAAATGCTATTTTTTTAAACTCTTGGTCGTCTGGAACTCCCACTTCTGTCAGTTTTATTTCTGGCCAAGTCCTGCGCACACAATAAATTTGTAAGAAATCGATGGTGACGAGTAGTTGCAGTCCCCTTGTTAGTCATTCAGAAGTGACGGATACACTTAGTACGCCGCAAAAATAAACAAATAAATAAAAAATAAATAAAATAAAATAAATAAATAAAATGAGCACAAATGAAGGAGAGATATTCGCAGAGTAAAGAGCCTTCGGTCGTCTCTTACATACTTAACAGCTTGTCTTAAAGATTCTACACAGTAGCAACGGTTGGCTAATATTGCCAGTCCCAATTGAAGGGCTGCAGTCTATGCAAAAGTCGGCCTTGCCGCAATAGCACGCATTAGAAAGGAAAGCGAGAATAAACCACATGGTTTGCTGGTAACTGCAAGAAGAAGGGCTAAGAGTTTAGGAGGAGGCCCTTTGTTATAGGCAGCTAAACTTCTTTTCCTTCTGCGTTTATCCGGTAACTACAAGATGTCGACGTGGCTATTATCGGATTTCGCAGTGTTAATGTTAGAGGGTGGCCGGATGCTCTCCCTGTCGCCACCCCTTATAAGTTTCATCATACGTTTTTTTCCCCTTGATTTGTTTACTGAATGCTGTCAGTCTCAACAGTCATTCGTATTCGTCACATTCTGATAATGGATTAAATTTCTATTCTTTTTGTGGTCTCGCTATTTCGTATACAGGACAGACGCGTCTTCGCTGCAGCGCAGGCCCCTTGAGTGAGCAGTGTATACCCCGTTTCTGGGAATCCGCTCGTTTTAATAAGGCGCCTACGCGCGATTTGTAGAAATAACTTCCATTAGCAGTGGGAGCGCTTGATGGCAAGACCTCTCTGCTCTCTGAATAAAGCGCCCTAGAAGAAGAAGGGTCACACAGGCGTATAACGAACAACACGCGGGTCTCTGTCAATAGAGCCCCGGGCGAAACAATGGGGGCGTGCATGCACGCACCCACCAACACACACACACACACACACACACACACACACACACACACACACACACACATGCTGCTGCACCCTCGCCCTTGCACCAACAGCCCTCATCATCCCTTAAAATAAACCTCTTCATCCCTTTCTGCGCCACCCTAAATATAAGTTACAAGAGTCAGCGGGAGGGAAAAAGAGGCTGGGGGGGGGGGGAGGGGGGGTGCCTGGTCTGGGCAAAGAGCAGTACGGACTGCAGGGAGGGTGGGGTGGGGGAGGGGGGAGGAGGGATCGAAAACATTTGCGAAGCGTTTTCTGCAGCCGCATTCTGCCGGCGCTGGCAAGCAGAACGGCTCATAACAGTGGCTAAATAGCGGCTGCATTCAGCGCCGCCTGGCCGTGCCGTGCGCCCATCAGCGCCATTCAAAGATTAGCTCGCTCTCCTCTGCCCTCCGGCGCGCTGCCCCGGCCCGCTCCTCTTCCTATTCGTATTTATAACGAGCGCGCGCGCTGTTTAAAACACGCGCAACAACAACAATAACAAGGAGGACGCGGTGGCAACAACTTCCTTCACGGGAGCTGCCTGCGAGTATTTTTCAAAAGGTGGATTAATGGCGGGGAGTCACGACTACGTGCTGTAATAATTGGATCACCGGCGCTCCCGCCATTGTGTTGGCGGGCCGACTAATCTCGGCTATGGACGAGGCCTCGGTGGGTGGTGGTGGGGGGGACAGAATAATCTCTTAATGCCGCCTCCCGCTGCTGGCACCATTGTCGGGCGCCTCTGATTGCCCGCCGATTTCACACAAGGAGCGCCGCGCCGCTGGACGCCGCCGTCATTATCGGCGCTTCTGCCCTGGTTACTCGCCACAACGCAGCCCTCCACTTCTCAGTTGTCTTGCGAGCATTCGCCGATTCTGGCACACACAAAGAATTACCGAGACTCACCACAGTGTCTGACAAAAGAAGGGGAAGCACCCCGAAGGGGAAGAGGAAGCGAAATGAATCTCTACAGGTTGAGAGGGTACGTAATGTCATTGCAGTGATTACAAAATCGAGTCACACTGACAAACAGCTTGGAAGCACGAGCCCACTTACCAGTATGACGTTGTACCCCGTCTGGTACTGATCCATGCACAGATTAGGCTGGGGAGGAAATCATGAATACGTTGCATCCCCTCGTGACGCAAGTTTATGCACAACTGTTGTAACTGGTTCTTGACTTCCTGGATGCTGGCACTGCGATGGAGTTGATGTCCGACCTGATCCAACACATGTTTCGCGGACTCACCTGGGGATCGTGATGCCCACAGGACTATCTCAATATCACGCAAGCAGTTTATAGACACAAGTGCCATGTTTGGACGAGCATTGTTCTCTTGAAAAACGGCGCCGTATCACTCTCGCATGAGACGTAAAATGTGAGATGCGTAACGTACTGTCGTGCGATAAGAGTTCCCTCAATCATTAACAGCCGTGACTTGAAAATGGTTCTAATGGCTCTAAGCACTATGGAACTTAACATCTGAGGTCATCAGTCCCATAGACTTAGAACTACTTAAACCTAACTAACCTAAGAACATCACACACATCCATGCGCGAGGCAGGATTCGTACCTGCGACCGTAGCAGCAGCGAGGTTCCGGACTGAAACGCCTAGAACCGCTCGGTCACAGCGGCCGCCCGTGACTTGAAGCCATACTGTTATGACCAGACGGATCTACAATCGCCTAACCATAACTGTTGGTTCTTTGATTGCTCTGAAAGATGATTCACTCGAACTACAGCACATGAAATACACCTCTGCCACGGAAAACATCGCAACACCAAGAAGGAATTGTCTGACACAAACGATAGTTGGTAGTTGTGTTTCTAAATCTGATGTATTATGTCTGTACAAATTTCGCGCCTGTCGCATAAGAGTGGCGCTAGTAGCACCACTATCAGGATGCAAAGAAGGTTTGCTTTAAATACACGATGTAACAAAAAAAATGGTTCAAATGGCTCTGAGCACTATAGGACTTAACATCTGAGGTCATCAGTCCCCTAGAACTTAGAGCTACTTAAACCTAACTAACCTAAGGACATCACACACATCCATGCCCGAGGCAGGACTCGAACCTGCGACCGTAGCGCTCGCGCGGTTCCAGACTGAAGCGCCTAGAACCGCTCGGCCACACTGGCCGGCACACGATGTAACAGCTGCGAGCGTTAGTTAGCTATGGGATTGGACGTGGTGAGTTCTTGCCAGTCAAGAACGCCTTTAAGGCGGCAAAGACGTCACTAACAACACCTCACTGAGTTTGAGCGAGGTCGTGTAATTGGACTAAGGGGAGCTGGATGTTCCTTCAACGGTACTGTAAAAAGACTTGGCAGGAAGGTAGCCGCTGTACTTGATTATTTATTAATCATGTAAATCTAAAGAACACAACGGCACAATTCTTTCCCAGAGGCTGTTAGCAATCGCAAACAGGTAACAAGTGTCCAAAAGCAAATGAAGTGAAGAAATGCAGAAAGTTATGAGAGGTATCTGACAGATTCCTCTCAATGCTGCGCCAAAAATGTCGTCAATTATGGCTACATAATGCAGGTAATCATCGAGGTTGGACCGTGGATCAATAGAAACATGCTGCTTTGACGGATGAATCACTTATATTGTTGCAGCAGGTCGAGGGTCACGATTGGATAGGCAGACATCCTAGCGAACGGTTGCTCGAAACGCTCATCGCAATATGGACTCAGGCCAGTTGGGGCAGTATTGTGCTACGAGGGATATTAAACTAGTTTCCATGGTACCTAAATAGTAATTGAACGCACCATAACAGGATGTGTAGTACGTGAACGTCATTGTGGACCATTTGCAGCCCTTCATGCTTGATGTCTTGTCCAAACACGATGGCATTTTCCAGCTTGATAATTGTCCGTGTCACAAGATCGCAGTCGTGATACAGTGCTTTAAGGAGAATTATAGTGAACTCACGTTGCTGTCTTGGCCAACTAGTTCGCCTTATCTGAACCCAGTGGAAAACATCTGGCATGTTTTTTTATATTTTTTGACTCATCAGTTTTCTGACTGGTTTGATGTGGTCCGCCCCGAATTGTTCTCCTGCGCCAACCTTTTCATCTCAGAGTAACAGTGCTATCTTAAGTCCTCATTTGTATATTGTATGTATTCATATCGCTGTCTTCCATTACAGTTTTTACTCTCTAAAGGTCTCTCTAATACTGCGGAAGTTATTCCCTGATAACTTAATAGATGTCCTATCATCCTGTCCCTTCTTCTTGCCAGTGTTTTCCATATATACCTTTCCTCGCCGATTCTACAGAGAAACCCCTCATTGCTTATCTTATCAACCCATCTAATTTTCGACATTCTTCTGTAGCACCACATGTCAAATGCTTCTCTTCACTTCTGTTCCGCCTTTCCCGCAGTCTATGTGTCGCTACCACACAGTGCTGTGCTCCAAACGTAAATTCTCAGAAATTTTTTTCTCACCTATGTTTGATACTAGAAGACTTCCGTTTTGCAGGAATACCATTTTCGCCAGTGTTAGTCTGCTTTTTATGTCCTCCTTGCTTTGTCCATCATGGATTACTTTGCTGCCTAGGTATCAGAATTCCATAAATTCATATATTTTGTGATCCCCATTTCTGCTGTTAAGTTTCTCGGTGTTCTCATTTTTGCTACTTCTCATTACTTTCGTCTTTCTTCGATTAACTCTCAGTACATATTCTGTACTGATTAGTGTGTTCATTACAATCAACAGATTCTGTAATTCTTCTTCATTTTCCTGAAGATGGCAATGTCATCAGCGAATCTTATCATTGACATCGTTTCACCCTGAATTTTAATCCCGTTCTTGAACCTTTGTTTTATTTTCGTCATTGCTTCTTCGATGTATTGATTGAACAGTATGGGCGAAAGGCGACATCTCTGTCTCACATCCTTTTTAAACGGAGCACTTTGTTCTTGGTCTTCCGTTCTTATTGTTCTCTCCTGGTTCTTGTATATATTGTATATGACCCTTCTTTCCCCATAGCTTACCCCTATTTTTCTTACGATTTGGAATATCTTACTCTGTCGAACGCTTCTTCCAGGTCGATAAATCGTATGAATGTGTCTCGATTTTTCTTTAGCCTTGCTTCCATAATAATCCGCAGCGTCAGAACTGCCTCTCCCTGCCTTTACCATTCCTGAAGCCAAACTGATCGTCATCTAACATATCCTCAATTTTCTTTTCAGTTCTTGTGTATATTATTCTTTTCGGTAAATTTGACGCATGAGCTGTTAGTGCGATAATTATCGCACTTGTCGGCTGTTGCAATCTTGGGAATTATGAGGATGATGTTTCCTGTCTCGTACATTATACACATCAATGTGAATAGTCTTCTTGTTGCCACTTCCGCCTATGATTTTAGAAATTCTGATGGAACATTATATATGCCTTTTGCATTACCTGGGCTTAAGTCTTCCAAAGCTCTCTTAAATTCCGATTCGAATACTGGATCCGATATCTCTTCTAAATCGACTCGTGTTTCTTCTTCTATCATATCAGACAAATTCTCCCCCCCCCCCCTCATCTGACGTCTCCAGTGTTCTGTTTCCACCTATCTGTTCTCTCATCTACTAGGGGGGGGGGGGGGCTGGAAAATAAATTTCCCCTGTCGACTGGGAGCAGAGTTGTGTGATATTTGCGAAAGACGACACGGCAGGTGAACGAGCACGTGCAAGACACCGATACACGATTGGGTAGAGGTCGACCGCGATCAAGCAGACGGCGCTGTCGCAGTGCCTGCGCAAAGCGGAGGCCAGCCGCTCGGTCTTTTCCCGGAGCTATGGAGAGAAGGTGCGTTTTGGAGTCGTGGTCAAAGGCGGAAGTGAGAGCTGTTATCCGCTATGAATTGGCACTTGGTGTATCAGGCACAGAAATTCATAACCGCCTTGTTGCGGGGTAGGGTGTGATGTCGAGGCAAATGGTGTGGAGATGGTGCCAGCAATTCAGTGATGGACATCAGCAAGTGCAGGACATACCGAGACCTGGACGGACGCGCACGGCCTCTACAGATGCAAATGTCAGGAAGGTGGACGACATGATTAAAGCGAACCGGCGTATCACCATCGATGGAGTAGCGGCAGAACTTGGAATCGAACATGAGCGAGCTCACAAGATCATCCACGACATTCTTCGATACAGGAAGGTGTCAGCACGATGGGACTGACCCCGACACACATGGAACAACGTATGGCGTTCAGCCTGGAACAGCTCCTGCGTTACCATGAATCTGGCAATGACCTTCTGTTACGGATTGTGACGGGGGATGAAAAGTGGGTCCACCATTACACGTCCGAATCTAAGGCCGCATCCATGGAGTGGAAACATTCGTCATCACCTGTCCGAAAGAAGTTCAAAAGCACTCCGTCTGCAGGTAAAGTGGTACTCACCGTTTTCTGGGGCGCCAAAGGAGTTTTGCTGCTGGACTTTCTGGAGCATGCAACCATCAATGCTGCGCGGTACTGTGCCACTCTGCCGAAATTGAAAGAGGTGATTCAGAAAAAGCGTCCTGGCATTCTCAGATCTGGCGTTCTGTTGTTGGATGACAATGCGAGAGCACACACGGCGACGGCAACGCAAAACCATAGTGCAACTCTTGGTTGGGAGCGCCTACACCATCCGCCTTACAGTCTGGATCTCGCACCGAGTGACTTACATCTGTTTCCTGCTTTGAAGAAGATTCTCGTTGGTAGGCGCTTTGGCAGCAATGCTGACGTCAAACAAGCCGTTCAACGCTTGTTCCGTATGCAAAGCCCTGATTTTTTCCTGGAAGGCTTTTTGAAGGTTATAAAGCGGTATGACAAATGCCTCAATGTACTTGGAAATTATGTAGAAAAATAAAGATATGTCTTATCTTTAATGTCTCATTCTCTTGTTTTCCCTTTCACACACAACTCTGACCACAGTCGACAGGGGAAACTTATTTTCCAACTCCCCCACGTACATTTGACAGTGGAATTCCCGTTGCACTCTTAACGTTACCAATATTACTTTTAATTTCACCGAAGGTTGTTTCTACTTTCCTATATTCTGAGTCAGTCGGTCCGACAACCATTTCTTTTTCGAGTTCTTCACATTCTTCATGTAACTGCTTTTCCTTAGCTTGCAGGTACTGTCTATTAATTTCGTTTCTAAGTAAGATGTATCTCCACATTCCTAAATTCCCCTAAGCGTTTTTGTACTTCCTTCTTTCGTCGATCAGCTGAAGTATTTCATCTGCTGTTCATGATTTCTTCAGTTGCCTTCCTTGTACCTATGATTTTCTTTCCAACTTCTGTGACTGATCTTTTTAGAGATGTCCACTCCGTCTTCAGCTGAAGTGTCCATTAAACTATTCACTGTTGCATTATATATGCCTCAGAGAGCGCCAAGAGTATCTCTTCATTCCTTAGTACTTCCGTATCTCACTTCTTTGAAAACTGATTCTTCCTGATTAGTCGCTTAAATTTCAGCCTATTCCTCATCATTACGAAATGTGTGTCTAGCTCTGCTCCTGGGTGCGTCTTACTATCCAGTACCTCATTTCGTAATCTCCGCATGCCCATATTATAATCTAACTGAGATATTCCTCTATCTCCCGGCCTTTACCAAGTATACTTCCTGCTCTTGTCATTTTTGAACAGAATATTCGCTATTACCAACAGATACAGATTCCCCCCCTGCGGGTACGGGGATTAGAATAGGCCCGAGGTATTCCTGCCTGTCGTAAGAGGCGACTAAAAGGAGACCATCCCCCTCACGGGGGTAGTTAGCGCCTGCGTCCGGAGACGGACGGTTTCCCGACCTATAATCGTGGTCTTTTTGGTTTTTCACTTCTCGTTTCTTCATTCCTTTTGTTGGTTCCTTTCTTTGCTCTTCTCCACTTCACTGTCTTCCTTACTCTTTCCCTTGACTTCTCCTTGCCTTCTCATTGCCTTTTTCTCCTTGCCTTCTCATTGCCTTTTTCTCCTTGCCTTCTCATTGCCTTCTTCTCCTTGCCTTCTCCTTGCCTCCTTCTCCTTGCTTTCTCATTGCCTTCTTCTCCTTGCCTTCTCTGGTCTCCGCCTCGGCGTTTGAGACAGTCTGTCCTCTTTCTCCCTCCCTCTCTCTTCTTTTTCCTCTTCTTCCTTCCTCCCTGTGCGTGTCTGAAGGCCGACCCACGCGTTCGCACGCGTAGCCGGTGACGGGGTAACGCGTAAGTCCCCGCCCTGGGTAGACATGTAAGGCACGCGCGTACCCCCTGGTAAAGGCCAGGCCCGGGGAGGGGTGATTGCCTGAGCTGATACCTTCTGACCATGCCGATTGGTCCCTCCGTCTGTTTCTCGGGAGGTGTGACCTGAGGTGTAAACATTCACCTAAGACGGGAGTGCCCTCTGAGAGGGTCCCCACAAGGAAGGAGCGCGCCATCGGAGACGCTGGCAATCATGGGGGATTCCTCCGCAATGGATTCTACTCCATCGCTTTCGACTTCGACCCACAAACGGAAACGTGACCAGCCAACAGTGACAAAAATACTACCGCCTGCCCCACAGTTCCTCGTCGTTTCTCGATCTGAGGAAGGAAAGGATTTTTCCTCTGTCAACCCTTTCGTTATCCAGAAGGGCGTCGATGCCATAGCTGGATCTGTCAAATCTTGTACCAGATTGCGTAACGGTACCCTATTACTCGAAACTGAGAGCGCCTTTCAGGCACAAAAACTGCTTCGGGCCACACTCCTTTACACATTCCCTGTCCGGGTGGAGGCTCACCGAACTTTGAATTCGTCTCGTGGTGTGGTCTATACTAGATCCCTCGACGGCTTGACTGACAAGGAGATTCAATCTTTCCTCGCTGAGCAGGGCGTGACGGCTGTCCATAGGGTCATGAAAAAGGTCAACAATGACCTTGTACCGACCCGGACACTTTTCTTAACCTTCGATAGTGTTAAGCTGCCATCGCGCATCAAGGCGGGCTACGAGGTCATTTCAGTTCGCCCCTATGTCCCGACACCTACGCGCTGCTACCAGTGTCAGCGTTTCAATCACACTCGACAGTCTTGTTCCAATGCGGCTAAATGTGTCACTTGTGGCAGGGATGCCCATGAGGGTGACTGTCCACCTCCGTCTCCTCGTTGTGTGAACTGTCAGGGTGACCATGCCGCATCCTCCCGCGACTGTCCAGTCTATAAGGAAGAACGCTGTATCCAGGAAATACGAGTCAAAGAGAAAGTGTCCACCTCGGCTGCTCGCAAGCTATTGGCTAGTAGGAAGCCCACGCTGCTCCCAGCGGGGAAATACAGCACTGTCCTCGCCTCTCCTCGGACTACCCGGGAGGTAGCAACCCAGACATGCGATCTGACCTTCAGCACCACGGTCGTCCGTTCGGCCAGTGCTAAGATCGCGCGGTCGACGTCTCCTCTTCCTCCCATCACCCCACAGACACCAGCCACTTCCTCAGCTTCTGCTCAGTCGAAGACCCCGAAGTCAGATGCACGGGCCTTCAAGAAGGAACCATCCCGTGCAGACTTCCTCCGTTCCTCGACCTCCCAGCCTTCGACCGGTACTTCCACCAAACGTCCTTCTAAAAAGGCGCATAGGAAGCACAGTTCTCCTTCTCCGCCGCGGCGCCTTTCTTCTCCTGCGCCACCCAGCGGTTGCCGCCCCAGGCCGTCATCCGTTTCGCCTGGCCGCACCGCTGGTCGCCGAACATCTGGCCGTTCACCGGCGGAGGAAGCTCCCCCTCCCGGCCATCCTCCTGAGATGGCCGATGACCCTATAGACCCCATGGACGATGACTGTCTGCCTCCTGCTAGCGGCGGCAGTGCTCGCTCGAAGCCAGGCCCTAAGCGGCCTTCGAGGTGACCCCTTCTCTCATCTTCCTTTTCTTAC
This sequence comes from Schistocerca nitens, assembly GCF_023898315.1. Lineage (NCBI taxonomy): Eukaryota > Metazoa > Arthropoda > Insecta > Orthoptera > Acrididae > Schistocerca > Schistocerca nitens. Next base: position 635,923,182 of record NC_064617.1, read on the forward strand.
GATGGCACTTATTAACTGGAATATTCGCAGCATTCGCTCCAACCGAGAGGACTTGAAGTTGCTGCTCCGCTCGCATCGTCCGCTCGTCGTAGCCCTCCAGGAAACGAAGCTACGCCCATGCGATCAAATTGCCTTGGCACACTACACCTCTGTGCGTTTTGACCTACCCCCTGTGGTAGGTATCCCAGCTCATGGAGGGGTTATGTTGCTGGTCCGGGATGATATTTACTACGATCCCATCACGTTGCACACCGGCCTGCAGGCAGTAGCCATCCGCATTACTCTCCCCACTTTCACGTTTTCCTTTTGTACCGTTTACGCTCCATCGTCATCTGCCGTTACCAGGGCAGACATGACGCAACTTATTACTCAGCTACCTGCACCATTTTTGTTAACTGGAGACTTCAATGCCCACCATCCTCTTTGGGGCTCTCCAGCATCCTGCCCGAGGGGCTCCTTGTTAGCAGACCTTTTCAACCAGCTCAATCTTGTCTGCCTCAATACTGGCGCCCCTACTTTTCTTTCGGACACATCTCATACCTATTCCCATTTAGACCTCTCTATATGTACTCCCCAACTTGCACGCCGGTTTGAGTGGTATGCACTTGCTGATGCATATTCGAGCGACCACTTCCCGTGTGTTATCCATCTCCTGCAGCATACTCCCTCTCCGTGCTCCTCTCGTTGGACCATCTCCAAGGCAGACTGGGGGCTCTTCTCTTCCAGGGCGACCTTTCAGGATCAAACCTTCACAAGCTGCGATCGTCAGGTCGCACACCTCACGGAAGTCATTCTCGCTGCTGCTGAATATTCCATCCCTCACCCTACTTCTTCTCCACGTCGCGTACCGGTCCCCTGGTGGACCGCAGCATGTAGGGACGCTTTACGTGCTCGTCGACGTGCTTTACGCACCTTTAAACGCCACCCTACAGTGGCGAATTGCATTAATTATAAACGATTACGTGCTCAGTGTCGTCGTATTATTACAGAAAGCAAGAAAGCCAGCTGGGCTGCTTTCACCAGCACCTTCAACAGTTCTACTCCTTCTTCTGTTGTCTGGGGTAGCCTGCGCCGGCTATCTGGCACTAAGGTCCACTCCCCAGTTTCTGGCTTGAAGGTCGCGAATGAAGTCCTTGTGGCCCCTGAGGCTGTCTCCAATGCCTTCGGCCGCTTTTTCGCCGAGGTTTCGAGCTCCGCTCATTACCACCCTGCCTTCCTCCCCCGCAAACAGGCAGAGGAGGCGAGGCCACCTAACTTCCGCTCCTCGAATCGTGAAGGTTATAATGCCCCATTCACCATGCGGGAACTGGAAAACGCACTTGGCCGATCACGGTCCTCCGCTCCAGGGCCTGATTCTATTCATATCCAGATGCTGAAGAACCTTTCTCCTGCGGGTAAAGGTTTTCTTCTTCGTACTTACAATCGCATCTGGATTGAGGGACATGTTCCCGCATGCTGGCGCGAGTCTATTGTTGTCCCGATTCCTAAGCCGGGGAAGGACAAGCACTTGCCTTCCAGTTATCGACCTATCTCGCTTACCAGCTGTGTCTGTAAAGTGATGGAGCGAATGGTTAACTCTCGATTGGTTTGGCTGCTCGAGTCTCGACGCCTACTTACCAATGTACAATGTGGATTTCGAAGGCGCCGCTCTGCTGTCGACCATCTGGTTACCTTGTCGACCTTCATCATGAATAACTTCTTGCGGAAGCGCCCGACCGCGGCTGTGTTCTTTGATTTGGAGAAGGCTTACGACACCTGTTGGAGGGCGGGCATTCTCCGCACCATGCATACGTGGGGCTTTCGCGGTCGCCTCCCTCTTTTTATTCGTTCCTTTTTAATGGATAGACAGTTTCGGGTGCGTGTGGGTTCTGTCCTGTCCGACACCTTTCGCCAGGAGAATGGGGTGCCACAGGGCTCAGTTTTGAGCGTCGCTCTCTTCGCCATCGCGATCAATCCAATAATGGATTGCCTCCCAGCTGATGTATCAGGCTCCCTTTTCGTGGACGATTTTACCATCTATTGCAGCGCGCAGTGTCCACGTGTCCTGGAGCGCTGTCTTCAGCGTTCTCTTGACCGTCTTTACTCTTGGAGTGTCGCCAATGGCTTCCGTTTTTCTGCCGAGAAGACGGTCTGTATTAACTTCTGGCGCTACAAAGAGTTTCTCCCACCGTCCTTACGACTCGGTCCCGTTGCTCTCCCACTCGTGGAGACAATCAAATTTTTAGGCCTTACCTTTGACAGGAAACTTAGCTGGTCTCCACATGTGTCATATTTGGCCGCCCGTTGTACCCGTTCTTTAAATGTCCTCCGTGTTCTCAGTGGTATGTCGTGGGGAGCGGATCGAACCGTCCTACTTCGTCTATATCGGTCGATCGTCCGCTCCAAGCTGGATTATGGGAGCTTCGTCTACTCCTCTGCACGGCCATCCATCTTACGCCGCCTCAACTCCATACAACATCGGGGTTTACGACTTGCGATCGGAGCATTTTATACCAGTCCCGTAGAGAGTCTTCATGCTGACGCTGGCGAATTGCCACTCACCTACCGGCGCGATATACTGCTTTGTCGGTATGCCTGTCGGCTACTGTCAATGCCCGACCATCCTTCTTATCGTTCCTTTTTTGACGACTCTCTTGACTTTCAATACGGGTTGTATGTCTCTGCCTTGCTACCCCCTGGAGTTCGCTTTCGTCGCCTCCTTCAACACCTTCATTTTTCACTCCCTGCAACCTTTCGAGTGGGCGAGAGCCGCACGCCACCTTGGCTCCAGGCTCAGGTCCGCGTTCACCTCGACCTCAGCTCGCTCCCAAAAGAGGTCACCCCCGGTTCGGTCTACCACTCCTGTTTTTTGGAACTTCGTTCGAAGTTCAACAACATGACTTTCATTTATACAGATGGCTCTAAGACCAATGACGGGGTCGGGTGTTCCTTTATTGTCGGGGCACAAAGTTTCCAATACCGGCTCCATGGCCATTGTTCGGTCTTCACAGCTGAGCTCTTTGCCCTCTACCAGGCTGTTCTGTACATCTGCCGCCACCGACATTCTGCTTATGTCATCTGCTCAGATTCCCTGAGCGCCATCCAGAGCCTCAGTGATCCGTACCCGGTTCACCCTTTCGTACACCGGATCCAACGCTCTCTTCAGCAGCTGGTGGACGTCGGTACGCCGGTTAGCTTTATGTGGGTTCCTGGCCATGTCGGTATCCCTGGGAACGAAGCTGCAGATGCCGCGGCCAAGGCTGCGGTCCTCCAGCCTCGGACAGCTTCTTGTGGTGTCCCTTCGTCCGATTTTAGCAGGGTCATTTGTCGGCGCGTTGTGTCGCTGTGGCATGCCGATTGGGCTGCACTTACCGACAACAAGCTTCGGGCCTTAAAACCTCTTCCCGTGGCTTGGACGTCCTCCTCACGCCCTTCTCGGCGGGAGGAGGTCGTTTTAGCAAGGTTAAGAATTGGACACTGCCGGTTCAGCCATCGCCATCTGCTGACGGCTGCGCCGGCGCCGTTCTGCCCATGTGGGCACTTGCTGACGGTTAGTCACATTTTAATGTCCTGTCCCGATCTTAAAACACTGCGCCTCGATCTTAACCTGCCTACTACTTTAGATTCCATTTTAGCGGATGACCCACGAGCAGCTGCTCGTGTTCTTTGTTTTATCAATTTGACAAACCTCGCTAAGGACATTTGATGTTTTTTAATCCTATGCCTGTCAGTCTGTCTTTTATTGTGTTTTCCCTTTTAGTTGTTGTCAACTTGTGCCTCGCGGTGCATTCTTAGAGTAGTCAGGGCGCTAATGACCATTGAAGTTGTGCGCCCGAAAACCAAAAAAAAAAAAAAAAAAAAAAAAAAAAAGATACAGATTCAATATCCTCATTCAGTTTCTCTATCTCTTCACCCTTTACTTGTGACGTTGGCATGTATATACTATCGTTGTCAGTGTTGGTTTGCTGTCGATTCTGATGAGAACAACCATATCACTGAAGTGTTCACAGTAGCTGACTCGTTGCCCTTCCTTCCTGCTGATAACGAATCCTGCTCCCACTGCACCACTTTCTGCTGCTATTGATATTATCCTATAATTATCCGACCAGAAATCCTTGTCTTCTTTCTATTTGATGTTCATCCGAGTCCTGAAATTCACGGTACACTCATGAAATGGCCGTACGAAAAGATCTCCACTTCATCGCTACCTCGCAGACGTTGTGTCCCATCGCTCGTGCACCGAGTATAACACATCTTTCAAACTCGCTTAAATCTTGATAACCTGCCATTATAGCAGCAGTAACCGGTCTAACAATTGCGCCAGACAATTATTGTCTTATATAGGCGTTACCGACCGAGCGCCTTATTCTGCCTGTTGCCCATATGCCCATATTGTAATCTGAGATATTCCTCTATCTCCCGGCCTTTTCCAAGTATACTTCCTGCTCTTGTCATTTTTGAACAGAATATTCGCTATTACTAACAGATACAGATTCAATATCCTCATTCAGTTTCTCTATCTCTTCACCCTTTACTTGTGACGTTCTGTAATTGAATATGCATGCCTATACCAGTTTCTTTGGCGCTTTAGTGTAGTAAACTCACGTTGATGTCATGACCACCCACTTCACCTGTTTTGAATCCTATGGAACTCAATCTGGGACTCTGTAGGCACCAGCTCCGCGTCCACATACACCACCCTGTAATTTACAGGAACTACATAGCACCTGGTGTCAGATACCATCGGAAATGTCTGACGACTGCTATAACTGCCCACGTCGTGTTGTGCCGACTCCACTGTAGCTTGAATGGATTTTTAAGTTTTTTTATATGCCCGACTTCTAATTTCACCACACAAGTCCCCAGGGTTGAGCAGTTATTGCCCGATGACGACACGCAATACAGTTTGTTAAAGCGGAGTTCGCCGTTATTAATTATGTTTTTAGATTTAATTTTGTTACTCGTACAGAGACTCAACGTTCTTTTAACAGCGCGTCGTCAAAATAAGTATGAAATGCTAATGGTTCAAATGGCTCTGAGCACTATGGGACTTAACATCTGAGGTCATCAGTCCCCTAGAACTTAGAACTACTTAAACCTAACTAACCTAAGGACATCACACACATCCATGCCCGAGGCAGGATTCGAACCTGCGACCGTAGCGGTCGCGCATTCCAGACTGTAGCGCCTAGAACCGCTCGGCCACTTCGGCTGGCAAATGCTAATGTCTTTGCAATGCATAATGTCGACTATTGAGTTAAAGTTCGTACCTATTTTGCCATTTTAGAAAAGAGAAACCTTAAGCGCTTCTGCTTCTATAGTCTCAGTATCAAATGTTCACTAATTTCAATTTACTTCCTATCTCACTTCAGTATGTAACACATTATATATCAATGTCATTTCAGAGATATTACGTCGGTTCCACACTGACGGAATAACACGTAATTGTCATTTAACATCACTTTTATTAATAATCCTTTTTCTTATGACGTAAATGTTAATGAATGATCACTATCTAGGAGGAAAGAGGGATTGATCCTAATCATGAGATAATAGCTTTTACTGAGCCCGCAATCGTTAACTAAATAAAAAGTCACGTTGAAAGGTGGCTACACTGAGCCACAGCGCCAGAGATCGCGCTAGAGAGTATTGTTCCGCCGCCTCCACTGGCTGTGATTATTGAGATGTCGTAGTGGGCAGTGCTTGTCGAGGACTCGTAGTAGTCAGTTCGTGTTGAGATGTGCTAGTGGGCAAGGCTTGTCGAGATGTTGTAGTAAGGAGTGCTTGTTCCATGTTTTATGCAGTTGTTTGATGGGATAGACAGCAGATGGTTCGAATGGAAATACTGTAATGATCAGAGTGCTTTTCGTCAATATATATGAAGGTAAAATATTGCGTGTTTTTTCATTATTTCCATGTTTTAAATAATGCGTCATTACAGGTTCAGTCAACAAAGCATCTGGCTTGTGTTCTTGGATTAGAGTGTAATTCTGGTTTTCTTGCGTAATTATGGTATTTCTATTTTCTTTAATTAATTCAGTATAAATGATATTTAAAATTTCTTGTGTTATTGAAGAAGAACCGTGCCAGATGCATACGTTGAATCATACTTCCACACACAGAACAGTTATACTTGTGCTTTGGTTTCGTAGGTTTTATAGTTGCTGGGGACTTAATTAATTAATTGTGTTAATGAAAATTTTCATTTCAGTCTTTGTTGTAGTTCTATGCAGTCAGATTGCGTACAAATACTAGTCAGGGCCAACCGTTTACGACACTGCGTAATCGGACATACAGCTACGAAAAATTAAAATTATTTTCATAATAATAATTAAGCCCCCATGCAACGTTCAGGGATGATATGCGAACAACTTTCGTTACGTCCGTTTTCACGTACTTGTCAAAACTAATAAAAAAAAGTTCAAATGGCTCTGAGCACTATGGGACTTAACATCTATGGTCATCAGTCCCCTAGAACTGAGAACTACTTAAACCTAACTAACCTAAGGACATCACACAACACCCAATCATCACGAGGCAGAGAAAATCCCTGACCCCGTCGGGAATCGAACCCGGGAACCCGGACGTGGGAAGCGAGAACGCTACCGCACGACCACGAGCTGTGGACTGTAAACTAATCCTGTCGCCCACAATTCAAATTAACACTGACGTTAACCGCTTTTGTCGGAACATCGAATCGTACTTACTATGTGAAAGTTTATTATAGTACCCGAATTAATTCCTTTCAGATACGCGCACGACCGAACAGCAGAACGGAACACAAACGACTTGTTTTAACAACCGAACAACGCAATGGCGTTACATTACGACAATGTCCGCCCAATGAACATCTCTTTGACTTTATCTTCTCTACTCTGCTTAATTAAATTATTCCTAATTACAATTTATTCAGCTATTTAACGAAAACATCTAACAAAAAATAAAATAAATTTATCCCAACGGAAAAGATCCGTTAAACTGCTCGAATTTGTGCCACGCAGAATCACTGTTGTACTGCTTACAGAAGGTGGATTAGCGGAGTGTTGAGTTGGTGGTCATACTGTTTTGGATCATCGGTGTAACGCTATTCTAGAGTGTGCACGTACCACTACTACGCAGGACTATGTCGGCCTGTCTGTGTCCCGCCACGGCGAGTGCACAGCCTCAGCCCGCGACCCGATTACACGCTCGCCGCCGCCCGCCACGACCGCTCGTGTTACGCCTGTAACGCGACCACCGCCGTCTTGGCAATTAAACTGCTGTTCGCTCGCAATTAACGTCCAATTAGCGCCGCGCTCACTGTGATCGATCACTTCGTCTGAGCGTCGCCGCCCCACCCCACCCCGGCCCGTCTGCAGGCGCTCCGCGACATGACGCGAAATCGAACTGGCTGTTGGTGAACATCGATTCCTCAGCGCTACCTGAACTCCTTCTCTTCGCGTTTCCATTAGTTATTTACAAAAAAAAAGTACTCCGGAACAGTTGAGAGAGAGGTGTTAAATAACGAAGCGTCACCGAATCAACGTAAAATGTTAATAAACAGACTTTAGAAAATAATTATATAATTTGGAAAAGTCGTGTTGTTTTTGTGGTCTTCTGTTTTGAGACTGCTTTCCTGGAGCCCTTCATGCTACTCTGTTGCGTGCAACTCTCTTTACCTCTGCATTTGTACTACAAGCTACATCCATTTTAACCTGCTTACTATATTTGATTCTTAGCCTCCCTGTAGAATAGCAATTATAAACCTGGAGGCCGCGAACTACCTAGCCCGTTCCCTCCCTCCCTCTGCTATGGGGGGCATGATAACAACAATTGTATGGGGTGTGCGAGTTTATCGAAAAGAAAAAAAACATAAATTCAGAAACCGATTAATTACTGAAAGGTAACAAAAGCGAAAAAAAATAAAAAAAATACATTCTGTCATAAAAAAATTAATATCACGTTTACACTGATATATTGCGGTTATAGGTAGGACCGTATCAGTAACGCGCAGTGCATTTAATAATTACTTTTTCAATATGAAATTGAAAATAAGTTTAGCAATTATTAGTGACTGCATTGCGTCTGGGCTACAAAGTTTTAAAATGAGGTAATTCACTAGCTTCTCGTGCGCTACCTGTAAGTAAGAGAGCAATAGTGAGCCATTGGCTCGGCTTTTGTCAGTGTAGCGTAATCGATGTTGCGAAGTAGCTGTAAATTTACTTATTCTTGGTAATCTGAAACGTTCGCAACTTCGTAGCTTTAGTGTCAAAATGTTCAAGCAGTGGCAGGAGGGGAGGGAGGGGGGGGGGGGGCGATGAAAATTACGATTGTTGAAAACTCAATCGCGAATACTGAAAAACTGAGAACTTTTGCTCAATAAGATAATAACTCGAAGCACAGCTCATGTCTTGTAAAAAAAAATAATCGTCCTAAAGATAATAACACACACTTCAGTCCCGAGACGGTAACTCCATACAGAATTTATAGGGCGGACGCGATACAAGTGGTTTAAAATGGTTTAAATGGCTCTGAGCACTATGGGACTTAACATCTGAGGTCATCAGTCCCCTAGAACTTAGAACTACTTAAACCTAACTAACCTAAGGACACTTCACACATCCATGCCCGAGGCAGGATTCGAACCTGCGACCGTAGCGGTCGCGCGGTTTGCGATACAAATGTACGCAGAAATCAGTCAATTCAAAATAAGATATGCTAAACAAGCTGAAAGAAGAAAAGTAAATAACTGACCTGAATCCATAGCAAAATTCATTGGAGATACGTAACAACGTTTCAAACCGTTTATAAAGCAGGAGGAATGGCACACGAAGTACTACGTTCCAAAATTATTTCCCTTATTCAACAACAGTTATATTTTGACAGAATATTAAGGGCAGTATAGGGTTAATGTCTGAAATATTCTTTAAGATAACATTGTGTCATTACGTCACTTACGAGACTACATGTTATAATTTATGTATATTAAGAGAACGCATTTTTCGTTTATTGTAATTTCATTTCCTATATGTATACTTGAAACTAAAGCACATACAACCAGAAACAATGAAGTGACCGAATATTAATGATAGTTTCTGTAAACTCTTTTTCAATTTTCCAGATCACGCTAAACTGATAGCTACTGGTAGGAAAAAGATAGGTACTAGCTGAAAATGAAAACTGAGCACCGTGAAGCACATACTGGTTTATCACTCGGCGTTGATTGGATTCTTACTTTTTTGGCACCACAATCCCACACCTGAGACGCAGCAAGTGCGGGTAAAATGTCATCCAAACGTTACTATTCTATGAGGGCCCTGAAGGCCTTTGGATATAAAACAAATATCACTCATATCTTAAAACAGCTGACCAACTGAAGTATAAAATGGGAGAGTACCTAGCGTCTATAATGTTGTGTAACTCAGTACTATGATTGTTATATTATTTATATGCTGCAATTTGTCCGTCGTACTTCATGAAGATCGAGACAGATTTTCCTTAACGAACCCGTATTATGACTGAGAAAAAATAATTTTGCGTACCTTAATCTGGATGTACAGAGATAATTTTTTCACATGATTGTAGGTGCGTGTGAAAAGTAGGTTAAATAAAAATAGATGTCGATTAAATTCTGCATCTAAATACCATTACCTGTGACTACGATGTCTAGAAAATGATAGCCTGTGCTGGGCAAAACGAGGAGGTCGAGGCTCGAAACAGATTTTAACCTTTAGGAGGACCATGATTACTCAAAAACGAACAATTTGAGTTTGCAACCTTTTTCGTCCTCCGAGTTTCTGGATCAACACGGACACGTGATTCGTATTTAGCGTGGCAGATCAAGACAGACAATAACCTCAAGATTTCCTCTTAACTGACTTTTTCCCCCAGTAGAACACGTGTTGGAATATCAAAAATCAGTTAAAACAGTTATGGTCTGGCTGGCCTCACGGCTTTATGACACCCTCGCCAGCAGAATCAGTGCAAGCATCCTGGACAGAGGGGGTGGGCTCATACTGCCGATTTCTTTCTAAATTTGACTCGATTTTGTAATCTTTGAAGTAAGTCACATATCCTATCAATTCGTGAATTTCATTTTCTTTCGTCCTCTTGTTCCGGATGCTTCACTTTTTTTGTTTGGCAGTTTAGTATAACGAAGACAGTAGGTTCTTTCATCTCATGGCACAAAGATATAGCTATCTTAGCATAATTTGTGGTTCCCATAATTACATGTGGCTACAAAACTGAGGTACTCAAATGAAAATCTTCGTATATTCGTATAATTTTTTAAATATCGCCATAAATTCACAGCAAACTCCAGCAAAAAACTAAAAGCCTTATGTTTGTGAAAATGGATTTGTTTTTTGTGTACACAATAAGGTCGGTGACTTGCTGGACAAGCGCAGTGTATTTGTGTCCCTGCCGAGCGCAGTGATAGGACGGACTTTGTCTGAGGAATTCTCACGTTCTTGTTTTGTTTCTCGGTGTATCACAAAGTGCTGCGAGAGTAACGCAAGGTATTAGTTATAAAAAGGAAACTAAGTGTCCCCATCAATAATTTTAAAAACGTGATAAAAATTTGTGCAAACGGAACTCAGCGTTGTAGCAAGCGAAGGTAAGAATATGCTAGTTGGCCGAAACCAGACGTTTTGTGGCCGCGGCTGTATACGCATTACAAGATGGTTCTTGCAAAGAAGACATCAACAACCAGCCACTATTAATTAATAAATTAATTTGCACAAATAGCGTCGTCATGTTAACGCTGTTGAGTAAAGCAGTAAGAGAGAGTCCATTTAATTTTCACAAGGCAGAACTGGACAGCTTTGACTAATGAAATACGATGGTTGAAGTGCCAGAAAAGCAAATAAGTATAGAAATACATCAGCCTTACCGTTTCCAAGCGACAGGCTCATCTCATCTTCTCATCTCTCTTTTTTAAGGGAACAGTAGATTCCTGTCACGTAGTTTTTCAGTTGTGATTGTGGTTCGTGTCTGATAACCTTAAAACCAGTAACCAGAAAGTACAAAAACGTTACGATATGAGAATAGACCTACGAGCAGGTGACTATAATAAAAGGGAAAAGTCATCAACAACAAACTTGTGGCAAAACGAATGCACGGTAGTGTTTTATTTCGTAAGCACTGCTCCACTACTCTTGCACTTTGAAAAACTGAAAGAGCTCAGAACTGGAATAAAGGTCTTGTAGTACAGAAACAAATAAAGGGGCTTGCAGACAACATTATCCTTTTACTTGGAAGTAAGGGAGATGTTGGCTGATGTATTTTATGAAATAATCGAAATGGAGAAGCTGGGTGACCAGATAACGAAGAATAAAGAAAGGAAAGAAAGATAATAATAACAATATTATGAACATCAAAATTTAGTCAGTGCAGCAAAGGGAATGAAAGAATAGTGCTATCTAGAAAGTAATGAAAACTTGCTTTACAAAAGATAAATGATATTATAATGCGGTAGCCGAGGACTGCAAATAAATTCAAAAATCAATCTTTGGGAACACAAAACTGAAGGCCAACGAAAAGTGGACGGTCTTGTACTAATGAGCATTTGAACTGTGCCGTTACTGAAAAATGCCGAAAATTGATTGGTAAGTTACAGAAGGAAATGAAACGGCACTAAAGAAAACAGATGAGGAAGGAAATCGAGTGGAAAATTGTATGGAAGTTAAAATTTAGAAGAAGCGAATTTGGCAGAAAAGGAGTCAATATGGGGAGGGGGAGTGATAACAACAACACCTAAAATTGGAATAAGTCAGCATGTTAATGCCGTTGAGGGAAGTAGTAAGGGAGAAGAGGATCATTTGCGCGAGGCAAAACTGGACAGCATTTGACCAACGAAATACGATGGAGAGAATGAAAAGGTATCTAAAATGCCAGCAAAATAAGTAAGTAAGTATAGAAATACGTCAGATTTAGTGAAAACGTTAAGGGGTTCATACCACAGGTTTGGTACATAACAGCCGGCCGGTGTGTCCGTGCGGTTAAAGGCGCTTCAGTCTGGAACCGCGTGACCGCTACGGTCGCAGGTTCGAATCCTGCCTCGGGCATGGATGTGTGTGATGTCCTTAGGTTAGTTAGGTTTAATTAGTTCTAAGTTCTAGGCGACTGATGACCTCAGCAGTTGAGTCGCATAGTGCTCAGAGCCATTTGAACCATTTTGGTACATAACAAGTCAAAGTCAGTTAGGATTACAGAAATGTACATAGTTGATGACACTGAGAATTCATTAGAACGGCGTAAACCCTTTTCCCGTTCCTCCCGTATCCTGCACCCACTGCCGCTAAATGTGGAACCAAAATGGACAGTGAAAAACGCACAGTTCAAAGAAGAAGTTTTTCACATTCCTCGACACGTGTGGCAGGGCATTGCTCAGCTGCAATTTGACACACGATATTGAGTGAAGAAGGATTAGTAAGAACCCAGGTCGAAATAGTAGTCGTCCCCTTAAAAGAGGACACTGATCGCTTTGGCCCAGAAGTGCTACCAGGCCAAACAGGCTGCTCTCCTGTTCTCACTCCCTTCTCAACTATTATACTGACATAAAAAAATCGCAAACCAAAAAGAAATGTCAAGGGTACATTTATCCAGATAAAATATGCTCTTCACTCTCGGCAGTGCCACATGGGCCGTCTGTAACACGGTCTTCTCGGGACCGTGCATTCCCGTGACCACCGCTATCAGCAATCACGTACAGTGGCTACGTTCCTGCCAAGCGTTTGTGCAATATCACTGACGGAACGTTCAGTTTCCCGTAGCCCTGTCACACTACCTCATTCATACTCAGTGAGGTGTTGATAATGGCGTCTCTGTCGCCTTAAAGGCTTACTTGACTAACATCAAATCACCAAGTTCAATCTCAAAGGTAACTAACGCTCACGGCCGTTACAGCGAGTATTTAGAGCAAACCTGATTTGCGTTACTAGCGCCACTCTTGTGCCACTGGAGCGAAATCTGAATAGACGTCATCTTTCAGATGTAGAAAAACTCCTGCCAACATTCGTTTGTCGTACAACTCCATCTTGGAGTTCGATTTTTTTCCGTCAATATGTTATTTCACTTTCGCGTCCGTCCACTGTTACAACTGTAGTCTTGTTTTGTGTGCAAGTTGCAGATAACATTTCGCGTGTCAACAGGAATTTGAGATAGTAATCGCCGGTAGTGAGCAGTGATGTAATTGGTAATGGCTGCTGTGATGCAACTTCTTCGTGCACATTGGAAACTGCAATTTTTATCCTGCTGTTTATGGTAATACTTTTGTTGCTTTCGGAAAAAATTACACTCCTGGAAATGGAAAAAAGAACACATTGACACCGGTGTGTCAGACCCACCATACTTGCTCCGGACACTGCGAGAGGGCTGTACAAGCAATGATCACACGCACGGCACAGCGGACACACCAGGAACCGCGATGTTGGCCGTCGAATGGCGCTAGCTGCGCAGCATTTGTGCACCGCCGCCGTCAGTGTCAGCCAGTTTGCCGTGGCATACGGAGCTCCATCGCAGTCTTTAACACTGGTAGCATGCCGCGACAGCGTGGACGTGAACCGTATGTGCAGTTGACGGACTTTGAGCGAGGGCGTATAGTGGGCATGCGGGAGGCCGGGTGGACGTACCGCCGAATTGCTCAACACGTGGGGCGTGAGGTCTCCACAGTACATCGATGTTGTCGCCAGTGGTCGGCGGAAGGTGCACGTGCCCGTCGACCTGGGACCGGACCGCAGCGACGCACGGATGCACGCCAAGACCGTAGGATCCTACGCAGTGCCGTAGGAGACCGCACCGCCACTTCCCAGCAAATTAGGGACACTGTTGCTCCTGGGGTATCGGCGAGGACCATTCGCAACCGTCTCCATGAAGCTGGGCTACGGTCCCGCACACCGTTAGGCCGTCTTCCGCTCACGCCCCAACATCGTGCAGCCCGCCTCCAGTGGTGTCGCGACAGGCGTGAATGGAGGGACGAATGGAGACGTGTCGTCTTCAGCGATGAGAGTCGCTTCTGCCTTGGTGCCAATGATGGTCGTATGCGTGTTTGGCGCCGTGCAGGTGAGCGCCACAATCAGGACTGCATACGACCGAGGCACACAGGGCCAACACACGGCATCATGGTGTGGGGAGCGATCTCCTACACTGGCCGTACACCACTGGTGATCGTCGAGGGGACACTGAATAGTGCACGGTACATCCAAACCGTCATCGAACCCATCGTTCTACCATTCCTAGACCGGCAAGGGAACTTGCTGTTCCAACAGGACAATGCACGTCCGCATGTATCCCGTGCCACCCAACGTGCTCTAGAAGGTGTAAGTCAACTACCCTGGCCAGCAAGATCTCCGGATCTGTCCCCCATTGAGCATGTTTGGGACTGGATGAAGCGTCGTCTCAAGCGGTCTGCACGTCCAGCACGAACGCTGGTCCAACTGAGGCACCAGGTGGAAATGGCATGGCAAGCCGTTCCACAGGACTACATCCAGCATCTCTACGATCGTCTCCATGGGAGAATAGCAGCCTGCATTGCTGCGAAAGGTGGATATACACTGTACTAGTGCCGACATTGTGCATGCTCTGTTGCCTGTGTCTATGTGCCTGTGGTTCTGTCAGTGTGATCATGTGATGTATCTGACCCCAGGAATGTGTCAATAAAGTTTCCCCTTCCTGGGACAATGAATTCACGGTGTTCTTATTTCAATTTCCAGGAGTGTATATTCTTATCCTTGATGTATATGAGAAACAAAATTTTGTCTTTTCTGTTTTGGAGGGAACTGTAATATGTGGTCAATTTATCAGTCTTTCTTTCCTTACGTTAAATACATATTATTTTGATTGCCACTGTTTATCCCGCCCCACTGCAGTTGTGGTGCTTTTTTACGATACTCGATTCACCGATAAATGGTTGAAACTTTTTTGTGATGACCGTTTCGATTTAATCATGATGCACCTATAGTTTACTAATTATGTATCGCACTCTAGACTTGGGCTGTATAGCTAAAGAGTATATTTCGATATTAGATTTGATTTCTTTACGGGTTTTGGAAATTTGTGGTGAGTTCCTGTGGGACCAAACTGTTGAGGTCACCGGTCCCGAGGCTTACGCACTACTGAATCTAACCTAAACTAATTTACGCTAAGGACTACACACACACCCATGCCCGAGGGAGGACTCGAAACTCCGCTGGGGGCAGCCGCGCGATCCGTGGCCAGGCGCCCTAGACTGCTCGGCTACCCCGCGCGGCTCTTTACGATTAATTTCGTTTTAGTGCTTAATGTGTGTCGAGATCCTCCATAGAGCTGTAGGTTTTTTTTGCGGCAATCGAATCGTTTTCTTCCCGATGAATAGTCAAAGTTCTTCTTGTGAGATATCCGTTTCGATTTACTGCTCGTACATGCGTACACCCCCCCATGAACCATGGACCTTGCCGTTGGTGGGGAGGCTTGCGTGCCTCAGCGATACAGATGGCCGTACCGTAGGTGCAACCACAACGGAGGGGTATCTGTTGAGAGGCCAGACAAACATGTGGTTCCTGAAGAGGGGCAGCAGCCTTTTCAGTAGTTGCAGGGGCAACAGTCTGGATGATTGACTGATCTGGCCTTGTAACATTAACCAAAACGGCCTTGCTGTGCTGGTACTGCGAACGGCTGAAAGCAAGGGGAAACTACAGCCGTAATTTTTCCCGAGGACATGCAGCTCTACTGTATGATTAAATGATGATGGCGTCCTCTTGGGTAAAATATTCCGGAGGTAAAATAGTCCCCCATTCGGATCTCCGGGCGGGGACTACTCAAGAGGACGTCGTTATCAGGAGAAAGAAAACTGGCGTTCTACGGATCGGAGCGTGGAATGTCAGATCACTTAATCGGGCAGGTAGGTTAGAAAATTTGAAAAGGGAAATGGATAGGTTAAAGTTAGATATAGTGGGAATTAGTGAAGTTCGGTGGCAGGAGGAACAAGACTTTTGGTCTGGTGATTACAGGGTTATAAATACAAAATCAAATAGGGGTAATGCAGGAGTAGGTTTAATAATGAATAAAAAAATAGGAGTGCGGGTTAGCTACTACAAACAGCATAGTGAACGCATTATTGTGGCCAAGATAGACACAAAGCCCATGCCTACTACAGTAGTACAAGTTTATATGCCAACTAGCTCTGCAGATGATGAAGAAATTGATGAAATGTATGACGAGATAAAAGAAATTATTCAGGTAGTGAAGGGAGACGAAAATTTAATAGTCATGGGTGACTGGAATTCATCAGTAGGAAAAGGGAGAGAGGGAAACATAGTAGGTGAATATGGATTGGGGGGAAGGAATGAAAGAGGAAGCCGCCTTGTAGAATTTTGCACAGAGCATAGCTTAATCATAGCTAACACTTGGTTCAAGAATCATGAAAGGAGGCTGTATACATGGAAGAAGCCTGGAGATACTGACAGGTTTCAGATAGATTATATAAT
This sequence comes from Schistocerca nitens, assembly GCF_023898315.1. NCBI lineage: Eukaryota > Metazoa > Arthropoda > Insecta > Orthoptera > Acrididae > Schistocerca > Schistocerca nitens. The sequence continues at coordinate 635,939,603 of NC_064617.1, forward strand.
GGTAAGACAGAGATTTAGGAACCAGGTTTTAAATTGTAAGACATTTCCTGGGGCAGATGTGGATTCTGACCACAATCTATTGGTTATGAACTGCAGATTGAAACTGAAGAAACTGCAAAAAGGTGGGAAATTAAGGAGATGGGACCTGGATAAACTGAAAGAACCAGAGGTTGTAGAGAGTTTCAGGGAGAGCATAAGGGAACAATTGACAGGAATGGGGGAAAGAAATACAGTAGAAGAAGAATGGGTAGCTCTGAGGGATGAAGTGGTGAAGGCAGCAGATGATCAAGTAGGTAAAAAGACGAGGGCTAATAGAAATCCTTGGGTAACAGAAGAAATATTGAATTTAATTGATGAAAGGAGAAAATATAAAAATGCAGTAAATGAAGCAGGCAAAAAGGAATACAAACGTCTCAAAAATGAAATCGACAGGAAGTGTAAAATGGCTAAGCAGGGATGGCTAGAGGACAAATGTAAGGATGTAGAGGCTTGTCTCACTAGGGGTAAGATAGATACTGCCTACAGGAAAATTAAAGAGACCTTTGGAGAGAAGAGAACCACTTGTATGAATATCAAGAGCTCAGATGGAAACCCAGTTCTAAGCAAAGAAGGGAAGGCAGAAAGGTGGAAGGAGTATATAGAGGGTTTATACAAGGGCGATGTACTTGAGGACAATATTATGGAAATGGAAGTAGATGTAGATGAAGACGAAATGGGAGATAAGATACTGCGTGAAGAGTTTGACAGAGCACTGAAAGACCTGAGTCGAAACAAGGCCCCGGGAGTAGACAACATTCCATTAGAACTACTGATAGCCTCGGGAGAGCCAGTCCTGACAAAACTCTACCATCTGGTGAGCACGATGCATGAGACAGGCGAAATACCCTCAGACTTCAAGAAGAATATAATAATTCCAATCCCAAAGAAAGCAGGTGTTGACAGATGTGAAAATTACCGAACTATCAGTTTAATAAGTCACAGCTGCAAAATACTAACGCGAATTCTTTACAGACGAATGGAAAAACTGGTAGAAGCGGACCTCGGGGAAGATCAGTTTGGATTCCGTAGAAATGTTGGAACACGTGAGGCAATACTGACCTTACGACTTATCTTGGAAGAAAGATTAAGAAAAGGCAAACCTACGTTTCTAGCATTTGTAGACTTAGAGAAAGCTTTTGACAATGTTGACTGGAATACTCTCTTTCAAATTCTGAAGGTGGCAGGGGTAAAATACAGGGAGCGAAAGGCTATTTACAATTTGTACAGAAACCAGATGGCAGTTATAAGAGTCGAGGGGCATGAAAGGGAAGCAGTGGTTGGGAAAGGAGTGAGACAGGGTTGTAGCCTCTCCCCGATGTTATTCAATCTGTATATTGAGCAAGCAGTAAAGGAAACAAAAGAAAAATTCGGAGTAGGTATTAAAATTCATGGAGAAGAAGTAAAAACTTTGAGGTTCGCCGATGACATTGTAATTCTGTCAGAGACAGCAAAGGACTTGGAAGAGCAGTTGAACGGAATGGACAGTGTCTTGAAAGGAGGATATAAGATGAACATCAACAAAAGCAAAACGAGGATAATGGAATGTGGTCGAATTAAGTCGGGTGATGCTGAGGGAATTAGATTAGGAAATGAGACACTTAAAGTAGTAAAGGAGTTTTGCTATTTAGGGAGTAAAATAAGCGATGATGGTCGAAGTAGAGAGGATATAAAATGTAGACTGGCAATGGCAAGGAAAGCGTTTCTCAAGAAGAGAAATTTGTTAACATCGAGTATAGATTTAAGTGTCAGGAAGTCGTTTCTGAAAGCATTTGTATGGAGTGTAGCCATGTATGGAAGTGAGACATGGACGATAACTAGTTTGGACAAGAAGAGAATAGAAGCTTTCGAAATGTGGTGCTACAGAAGAATGCTGAAGATAAGATGGGTAGATCACGTAACTAATGAGGAGGTATTGAATAGGATTGGGGAGAAGAGAAGTTTGTGGCACAACTTGACTAGAAGAAGGGATCGGTTGGTAGGACATGTTTTGAGGCATCAAGGGATCACAAATTTAGCATTGGAGGGCAGCGTGGAGGGTAAAAATCGTAGAGGGAGACCAAGAGATGAATACACTAAGCAGATTCAGAAGGATGTAGGTTGCAGTAGGTACTGGGAGATGAAGAAGCTTGCACAGGATAGAGTAGCATGGAGAGCTGCATTCAAACCAGTCTCAGGACTGAAGACCACAACAACAACAACATGCGTACATTCGATTTGCGTGTTGCAGTCTCATCTTTAGCTATATAGGTAAAGTATGTTTATCGATACGAACTTTGATTTCTTTACGAAGCACAATTTTAGTTCGTAATGTCGATGGAGATCTACACCACAACTGTAGATCATTTTTTTACGACACTCGATTTATTTTCTTTTCGATAAATAATTATATTTATGACTGTGATTTCCTTCTGAAATGCGTACATATTCGGAACTCTTTATCGTAGTCTCCACTTGAACTGTATTTCCTTCTGAAATGTGTACATATTCGGAACTCTTTATCGTAGTCGCCACTTGAACTGTATAGCTAAAATGCCATTTGTGACACTAGCTACGATTTATTTACGATAAATAATGTTTTGGTTCGTACTCTTATGTCGTGGTGTCCATTACAGCTACAGAACTCGTTTTTAGGATTCTCGATTCGATTTATTTACGAGAAATGTTTCTGTTACCTACATGTGACTAGTATTTTGCCTGCGGCTTTGTCAGTGTACACATACGTTTCACACATACACAAATTTCACTCATATTTGTTTACATATTTCGCTTGTAAATGCAGCGTTATTGTCCTGCAGTTTCCTCTGAATCCCGAGGAAAGTGTCTAGTTCACCGTTGTTTTACCCATGCAACTCCGGAGTGGACGTTAAATGTAATTGTGATATTCAGCCATGTGGCATAATCTTTGGCCCCAGAGCATGCTTATAAAGTTAGTGGCTCGCTGTAGAGTTCATTCTTACGACCTGGTTACATCGAATAACTATTTGCGCTTCATATTTTTAAAATATTCCAATTCATCTAAATACACGAAAGAAATAGCGACAGGATTTTTTTTCCTTTGTAAAACATTTCCCCACCTCCATCCTAGGGATGGTAGAGGTTTCTTACTCCCACATTTTATATATACCCTACGTGGGATGCCCAACTGTCAAAGTAATTTTTTACATACCAGAGCAAATAAGTGATAACAGTGACAAGTTAGCGTCCCCCGGAAACTATGGCGTCGATAATGTATGAGTCGATCAAGAAGTTTCTGTCTGAGGAAAATGCTGCGGCGTATATGCAACGTAGCGCGACTGCGATGCGGGTGTATAAGCACCGACATGAAGGCAAGATATCAGTGTGCCATTCGTGTCTTTCCGACGTGCTTACGGTAATAGCGGAAACGTGAACTATGGCGACGTTATTATCAACTGCGTTGAAACAAGACCAATGTGTTTTCTTCTTTTCTTGACAAATATCGATAGACATCAATCGGAGAATGAAGAACACGTATGGCGCAGCACGTCTGTCGAAAACCATCGTGGTGGAAAGGAGCGACACGGAGTGCTGTTGCTTTATGATAATGCAAATGTAACGCAGAAGTTACTCCAACTAAAGTAGGAGACACACGAACACCCGTTCTAAAGGCCTGATCTCCTCCAAGGGATTTTCACGTCCCGGTTCCTTAAAAAAGGGCTTGAAGGGTCGAGGAAACCTGTCGGAGGAGGATGTGCAGCAGGCAGTTACGGACATCTTCACGAAGCAGGACACGGTATTTTACGAAATGGATATCTTCAACCGAGTGTGTCGGTGGAATGATTTGCTCAATGCTCACCGCGGTTTTCCCACATTGGCACACGGCTTATGGACCGTATCCCTTCGAACGGAAAATTTTTGAACACCATTTATATTGGTCGTTGTTGTTGTTGTTATTGTGGTCTTCAGTCCGGAGACTGGTTTGATGCAGCTCTCCATGCTACTCTACCCTGTGCAAGCTTCTTCATCTTCCAGTACCTACTGCAACCTACATGCTTCTGACTCTGCTTAGTGTATTCATCTCTTGGTCTCCCTCTACGACTTTTACCCTCCACGCTGCCCTCCAGTACTAAATTGGTGATCCCTTGATGCCTCAGAATATGCCCTACCAAGCAATCCCTTCTTCTAGTCAAGTTGTGAAACAAATTTCTCTGCTCCCCAATTCTAGTCAATACCTCCTCATTAGTTATGTGATCTACCCATCTAATCTTCAGCATTCTTCTGTAGCACCACATTTCGAAAGCTTCTATTCTCTTCTTGTCCAAACTATTTATCGTTCACGTTTCACTTATTGGTCTTTACCAAATATTTTTATGTATCATGTGTCAACCTTCACTTCCACCCGTAGAGTGGTAGTAGCTGATGGTTGTTCTGATTCAGATGCCTTCGCGGGCGCACACACAACAACTCATCGAAGTTTCATCGTAGTCGGATGAATGATGTAGGAACACATAGAAGACGAACAAACCAACAGACAAACCTTTTTAAACACTGAAGCGCCTAAGAAACTGGTATAGGCATGCATATTCAAGCACAAAGATATGTAAACAGGCAGAATACAGCGCTGCGGTCGGCAGCGCCTATACAGGGTGTTACAAAAAGGTACGGCCAAACTTTCAGGAAACATTCTTCACACACAAAGAAAGAATATATGTTATGTGGACATGTGTTCGGAAACGCTTACTTTCCATGTTAGAGCTCATTTTATTACTTCTCTTCAAATCACATTAATCATGGAATGGAAACACACAGCAACAGAACGTACCAGCGTGACTTCAAACACTTTGTTACAGGAAACGTTCAAAATGTCCTCCGTTAGCGAGGATACCTTCTGTCGCATGGAATCCCTGATGCGCTGATGCAGCCCTGGAGAATGGCATATTGTATCACAGCCGTCCACAATACGAGCACGAAGAGTCTCTACATTTGGTACCGGGGTTGCGTAGACAAGAGCTTTCAAATGCCCCCATAAATGAAAGTCAAGAGGGTTGAGGTCAGGAGAGCGTGGAGGCCATGGAATTGGTCCGCCTCTACCAATCCATCGGTCACCGAATCTGTTGTTGAGAAGCGTACGAACACATCGACTGAAATGTGCAGGAGCTCCATCGTGCATGAACCACATGTTGTGTCGTACTTGTAAAGGCACATGTTCTAGCAGCACAGGTAGAGTATCCCGTATGAAATTATGCTAACGTGCTCCATTGAGCGTAGGTGGAAGAACATGGGGCCCAATCAAGACATCACCAACAATGCCTTCCCAAACGTTCACAGAAAATCTGTGCTGATGACATGATTGCACAATTGCGTGCGGATTCTCGTCAGCCCACAAATGTTGATTGTGAAAATTTACAATTTGATCACGTTGGAATGAAGCCTCATCCGTAAAGAGAACATTTGCACTGAAATGAGGATTGACACATTGTTGGATGAACCATTCGCAGAAGTGTACCCGTGGAGGCCAATCAGCTGCTGATAGTGCCTACACACGCTGTACATGGTACGGAAACAACTGGTTCTCCCGTAGCACTCTCCATATAGTGACGTGGTCAACGTTACTTTGTACAGCAGCAACTTCTCTGACGCTTACATTAGGGTTATCGTCAACTGCACGAAGATGTTGTGTCGATTCCCTAAGGTCTCGACACAATGAGTGGCTAGGTGCACGCGAAACTAACGCAGACGGACGTAAATTCTGAAACAGGAGACTGGATGAAAACTATAAAGAAAAGAAGAGAGATTTTAATATACTTAACTTTAATGTAGTCTTGTTCTTGTTGAAATACATCTCTTGCATAGTAGTAAGCAATTAGCAATGATACACATGGCGCCTTGCTAGGTAGTAGCGATGGACTAGCTGAAGGCTATTTAATCTGTCTCTCGGCAAATGAGAGGAATACTTGGTAGGTCTAGTCGCAAGCTATGTCGTCCGTACAACTGGGGCGAGGTGAAGTCCGTGTCTTGTGACCTGCCATGTGGTGGCGCTAGGATTGCGAGTACACAGTGGCGACGCGCGGGTCCGACATGTACTACAGGACCGCGGCCGATTTAAGTTACCACCTAGCAAGTGTGGTGTCTAGCGGTGACACCACATTCCTCCCCCGCAAATCGGCGAACGGTCGTGAGATAAGGCTTCCGCCCGCCGTGGGGAGGACCCCATGTTGACGTATGCGATGAGGTGGGGAGCCTAACAACAGGCGAGGCTGTGCCACCCGCACCCGGCCATTCGGTCCGAGGGGAGCTAGGAAACGCCTGCAAACCTAGTCCAGGGTGCACGTCAACATGAGGTGTATGCGCACGTAATGAGACAGAAGGGTCGACCTCCATGTGGTCGGAGCACCCGACGGGCGAAGACGACATCTGGTCCGGAGCGGGCAAGAAGTCCATGGCGGAGGACGGCTGGTCACGGGAAGCAAGCGGCGGCGCGCGACCCAGGGAGGCGCGAGGCGGCTGCAGCGAAGCGTCCGCTGCTGGCGGCGCCGGCGGCGGCTGCGGCGGCGCGACGCCATGAGGCAAAATGGAAGGCATCGTCGGTAACACCTGGGGATGAGGCGAGCCAGTAGATGGGTCCCCAAGGCGCTGACCGGACGGCTCCGTCGCTGAAAGCAGACGGGGAGCGGCAGAACCCAGGCGACGACAGAGGCGCAGCTGATTGAGATGCCGACGCACCTCACCAGAGGCCCCCAAAACCAAATACATCGCGCGGCCGAGGCAGCGAAGAATGCGCCCTGCGAGCCAACGCTGTGAACCGCGATAGTTGCGATAATAGACAACGTCGCCAGGAGCAAAAGCAGGAGTCTGCCGCTGCACCGGAACCTGATGTGGCGGATGCAACAAAGACATCAGAGTTCGATGAGGACGACCATGGAGCAACTCAGCCGGCGAGCGACCATCGCGGGGCTGAGAGCGATATGAGGACAAAAAGAGCAACAAAGCGTCCTCCCGAGAATGCGACTCTTTCAACTTCAACATCTGCGACTTGAAAGTCCGGACCAATCGTTCAGCGGCACCGTTTGACTGAGGCGAAAACGGCGCGGATGTCAGATGTTGAATACCATTGGCCTTGCAGAACGACTGAAATTCTGCGGACATGAATTGTGGGCCATTGTCGGAAACAATAGTCTGCGGAAGACCTTCAATGCAAAAGATAGCGGATAAGGCTTGGATGGTGGCAGAAGACGTCGTGGAAGACATCCGGACAACAAAAGGAAAATTACTGAAAGCATCGACCACAACCAACCATCGAGCATTCCAGAACGGACCAGCAAAATCTATGTGCAAGCGTTGCCAAGGGGAAGTGGCTGTCGGCCAAGCAAAGAATTTCCGCGGCGGTGCGGATTGTTGTTCGGCACACGCCACGCAAGAGGAGCACATATTCGTAATCGCAGCATCGATTCCGAACCAAGTACAGTGCTGTCGAGCAAGTTGTTTCGTTCGCACTATACCCCAATGTCCTTGGTGAAGAAGCCGTAAGACAGAGGACTGTAACGAACGTGGGACCACGACTCGGGATTGATCATTATCGGAACGCAACAACAAAACACCACGTCGGACAAAAAGTCTCTCCTTGTGAGCAAAAAAACGGCGAACCAAAGGATCTTCGATCCGTGACTTTGACAAGGGCCAGTGCGTAGCAACAAAACGCAAAACAGGAGCAAGGACAGGGTCAGCAGCTGTGGCTGTAGCTACACGACGAAAATCAATCGGAAACGATGCGACCACGTCATCGGCTTCCGAATCAATGAACATGCAAGCAAGTTCGGAAGAATCGAATGTTTTATCCTCAGCAACAGGCAAACGGGACAACGCATCAGCGTTTCCGTGCTTAGCAGTGGACCGATACAAGATATCGTAGCGGTACTGCGAGAGAAAAAGTGACCAGCGAATGAATTTCTGCGCTGTACGTGGAGGTACAGGCTTGTTCGGATGAAAAAGCGATGTCAACGGTTTGTGGTCCGTGATGATGGTAAAGGGACGACCATACAAGAAATCGTGAAACTTTGTTACACCAAACACAAGAGCCAAAGCTTCCTTCTCTATTTGTGAATAATTTCTTTGCGCAGATGAGAGCAATTTGGACGCAAAGGCAATAGGGCGATCATGCGAGCCATCTTTGTGCGCAAGCACAGCACCGATCCCGAAATCCGATGCATCGACCATCAACAAAAGGGGTTTTCGGGGATCGAATGGCGTAAGGCAAGTATTTGAAAGTAACGCCGATTTCAACTGGCGAAAGGCGCGTTCGCATTCCGTCGTCCAGACGAACGGAACACCTTTACGGCGTAAGCGATGAAGCGGAGCTGAAATGGAAGAAGCATTGCGCACAAACTTTGAATAATAATTTACCTTACCCAGCACACTCTGTAGCTGTTTTAAGTTCTGCGGTGACGGCAAGTCCTGAATGGCACGAAGGTGCTCTGGACTCGGATGTATACCTTGGGCATTTATGACATGCCCCAGGTACGGTAAGTCACGAGCAAAAAACACACACTTGTCCTTTCTCAAGCGAAGACCATTCTGACGCAATACCTGAAATAATGTTCGGAGATTCTGCAAATGTTCGGCTTCTGTCTTTCCTGAGATCACAATATCGTCCAGATAGTTCGCAGCAGTAGGGACCGACGCACAAATAGTTTGTAAATATTGCTGAAATAAAGCAGGGGCGGATGCACACCCGAATGGCAGTCTTTTGAAGCGATACAAGCCAAGATGCGTGTTTACCACCAAGACGCGCTGGGATTCTGCGTCCACAGGTATTTGCAAGTACGCATCTGCTAGGTCCAATTTTGAAAAATATTTTCCCGGGCACAGTTTGTCAAAAAGATCTTCCGGGCGGGGCAAAGGAAAAGTAGCAGTCACAAGTTGAGGATTCACAGTTGCCTTGAAGTCCACACAAAGTCTCAGTTTTCCGGAAGGTTTTGGCAAAATGACTAAGGGTGAGGCCCAGAGAGAAGCCTGCACACGTTCAATGACACCTTGAGATTCTAATTCGGCTAATGTTCTTGCGACCTCATCACGCAATGCGTGGGGAACATTGCGCGCTCTGAAAAATTTTGGTTGCGCGTTATCTTTCAGTTCCAAATGCGCTTCATAGTTCTTAGCGCAACCAAGGCCCGGAGCAAAAATGTCTGCAAATTCTTCACAAAGACTAGAAACGCTGGCGGAAGGCACAGTCTGATTCACAGATAGGACCTGATTTACAATAGACAAATTAAACAATTGAAACAAATCTAAACCAAACAAGTTCACTGCACTAGAGGAACGAAGAACATAAAATGACACAAGTTTTGTCTGTCCCTTGTATGTTGCAATAAGGCTGCACTGTCCTAACACAGGTATATGCTGTCCTGAGTAACTAGTTAACGTAACATTTGCGGCACGCAATGGCGGGGCGCCCAGTTGTTTGTACGTGTCGTGATTGAGCAATGAAACTGCAGCTCCGGTATCGAGCTGGAATGGTATCACGTTTCCTGCAAAGTCTAAGTCCACAAAAAGTTTATTGTCTTGTTGACGACAAGAGCGACTGTCTCGTGCAATTTGAACTGATACAGGTCCAGAAGCACTTGCAACTTTACTGGATTTCCGGCGACGTCGACGCACACTTTGGGTGGTACGAACACCGTCACTGTTAGCTAAAGTGTCACTGGACGGGTGGGAATGAACTACATGAATGTCCATGGGCGAAGGTCCACGAGCCTGAGTGTCCTGGGTTCGATTCCGGCGCGAAGCAAAGGGCCTGGAATTTGTGTGATTGTCTGATCTTAACTTTTTCTGGCAAACACTTTGTACATGTCCTTTCTTTTGGCAGTAAAAGCAAATAGCTTGGCGTGACGGGCAATTTGCACGCGAATGTCTAGTAGCACACCGCGGGCAAGATTTCACTGCATTTGCTTGCTGACGCGGCGCACGTGGTTGCAAGCTAGGCGGCCGCAGCGAAGTCGGGCGCGAGGGCCGCTTAGCGTCCCGTGCAGCGGGCCCGGCGGGCCGATTAATGTGACACACTGCTGGCGAAGTTTCAAATGATTCCTGAGCAAAGTCAAGTGTGTCTTGCCTGTCCAATACGTCTATCACTTGTTGCAGGGAGGGATTAACTAGTTTCAAAATCTGTTCCCTTATGCGAACATCAGAAACGTTCTGTGCAATTGCATCACGCACCATAGTATCTGAATATGGGAGGCCACATTCACAGGCAAACGCGCAGTCTCTAGTAAGGCCTTGCAAAGTTGCTACCCACTCCCTGTTAGTCTGACCGGCGGTACGTTTTGTACGAAAAAACGTATACCGTTTGGCAACTACATTTACTGTTTCTTTGAAATAGGCATCTAAAGCAGACAAAATTTCGTCGTAGGACAGAGTTGCTACGTCGCGTCGGGGAAACAATTTCACTATCACCCGGTAGGTAGACACACCGACACAAGAAAGCAAAAACGGCTGCCGCTCTTTACCTTGAATTCCATAAGCAGTGAGGTGGAAGTTGAACTGATCGGCCCACTCAGTCCAGCTTTCGGTTGTGGCCTCGAAGGGCCTAAATGGCGGTGCGACAGCGTTGTGTGGCTGCGGTAGCGAAGAAGCGGCTGCCGCCGCATCGGTTTGCAGCGCACGTTGACCCTGGACGAGCTGTCCAAGGGCTTCCAATAACGCCTGCGTCTGCTGATTCTGCAAGCGAAAAAAATTCGGACAGTACATCTGGAGAATGCGGCGAAGCCATGACACAAACAAATTAGAGCAAGTATAACACAAAGACTGCAACGTGGGCGCGGCACCACTCCTCGGCGCCAAAATATTGTTGTGTCGATTCCCTAAGGTCTCGACACAATGAGTGGCTAGGTGCACGCGAAACTAACGCAGACGGACGTAAATTCTGAAACAGGAGACTGGATGAAAACTATAAAGAAAAGAAGAGAGATTTTAATATACTTAACTTTAATGTAGTCTTGTTCTTGTTGAAATACATCTCTTGCATAGTAGTAAGCAATTAGCAATGATACACATGGCGCCTTGCTAGGTAGTAGCGATGGACTAGCTGAAGGCTATTTAATCTGTCTCTCGGCAAATGAGAGGAATACTTGGTAGGTCTAGTCGCAAGCTATGTCGTCCGTACAACTGGGGCGAGGTGAAGTCCGTGTCTTGTGACCTGCCATGTGGTGGCGCTAGGATTGCGAGTACACAGTGGCGACGCGCGGGTCCGACATGTACTACAGGACCGCGGCCGATTTAAGTTACCACCTAGCAAGTGTGGTGTCTAGCGGTGACACCACAGAAGAATTGCCTCGTCCATTGCAGGTGTCTTCGTCGTTCTAGGTCTTCCCCAGGCGCGAGTCTAGGCTGGAATGTTCCGTGCTCCCTAAGACGCCGATCAATTGCTTCGAACGTCTTCCTGTCGGGACACCTTCGTTCTGGAAATCTGTCTCGATACAAACGTACCGCGCCAAGGCTATTGCCCCATGCTAATCCATACATCAAATGGGCATCTGCCAACTCCGCATTTGTAAACATTGCACTGACTGCAAAACCACGTTCGTGATGAACACTAACCTGTTGATGCTACGTACTGATGTGCTTGATGGCAGTACTGTAGAGCAATGAGTCGCATGTCAACACAAGCACCGAAGTCAACATTACCTTCCTTCAATTGGGCCAACTGGCGGTGAATCGAGGAAGTACAGTACATACTGACGTAACTAAAATGAGCTCTAACATGGAAATTAAGCGTTTCCGGACACATGTCCACATAACATCTTTTCTTTATTTGTGTGTGAGGAATGTTTCCTGGAAGTTTGGCCGTACCTTTTTGTAACACCCTGTATAAGACAACAAGTGCCTGGCGCAGTTGTTAGATCGGTTACTGCAGCTACAATGGTAGGTTATCAGGATTTAAGTGAGTTTGAAAGTGTTGTTATAGTCGGCGCACTAGCGATGGGACACAGCATCTGCGAGTTAGCGATGAAGTGGTTATTTTCCCGTACAACCATTTACGAGTGTAGCGTGAATCTGGTAAAACATCAAATCTCCGACATCGCTGTGGCCGGAAAAACATCCTGCAAGAACGGAAGCAACGACGACTGAGGAGAATCGTTCAACGTGACAGAAATGCAACCCTTCAGCAAATTGCTGCAGATTTAAATGCTGGGCCATCAAGTATCAGCGTGCAAACCATTCAACGAAACATCATCGGTACGGGCTTTCGGAGTCGATGGCTCACTCGTGTACCCTTGATGACTGGACGACACAAAGCTTTACGCCTCGCCTGGGCCCGTCGACGCCGACATTGGGTTCAAGTGGTTCTAAGCACTATGGGACTTAACATCTGAGGTCAACAGTCCCCTGGACTTAGAACTATTTAAACCTAACTAACCTAAGAACATCACACACATCCATGCTCGAGGCAGGATTCGAACCTGCGACCGTAGCAACAGCGCGTTTCCGGACTAAACCACCTAGAACCGCTCGGCCAATGCGGCCGGCTGCCGAGATTGGGCTGTTGATGACTGGTTACATGTTGCCTCGTCGGACGAGTCTCGTTTCAAATTGGATTGAGGGGATGGACGTGTACGGTTATGGAGACAACCTCATGAGTCCATGGACCCTGCATGCCAGCAGAGGACTCTTCAAGCTGGTGGAGGCTCTGTAATAGTGTTGGGTGTGTGCAGTTGGAGTGATATGGGACCCCCTGATACGTCTAGATACGAATCTGACAGGTGACACGTACGTAAGCATCCTGTCTGGTCACCTGCATCCATTCATGTCCATTGTGCATTCCGACGGACTTGGTCAATTCCAGCAGGACAATACGACACCCTACACGTCCAGAATGGCTACAGAGTGACTCCAGGAACATTCTTCTGAGTTTAAACACTTACACTGGCCGCCGAACTCCCCAGGCATGAACATTATTGAGCATATCTGGGACGCTTTGCAACGAGCTATTCGGAAGAGATCTCTACCTCCTCGTACTCTTACAGATTTATGGACTACCCTTCAGGATTCGTGATGTCCCTCCAACAATACTTCAGACATTAGTCGACCCCGTGCCATGTCGTGTTGCGGCACTTCTGCGTGCTCGCGGGGGCCCTACACGATATTATGCAGGTGTACCAGTTTCTTTGGCTCTTCAGTCTATGTTACACGAATCTACATCTACATCTACATCCATACTCCGCAAGCCACCTGACGGTGTGTGGCGGAGGGTACTTTGAGTACCTCTATCGGTTCTGCCTTCTATTCCAGTCTCGTATTGTTCATGGAAAGAAAGATTGTCGGTATGCCTCTGTGTGGGCTCTAATCTCTCTGATTTTATCCTCATGGTCTCTTCGCGAGATATACGTAGGAGGGAGAGCATGTTCTCGAAACTTCGACAAAAGCCCTTACCGAGCTACTGAGCGTCTCTCTTGCAGAATCTTCCACTGGAGTTTATCTACCATCTCCGTAACGCTTTCGCGGTTACTAAATGATCCTGTAACGAAGCGCGCTGCTCTCCGTTGGATCTTCTTTATCTCTTCTATCAACCCTATCTGGTACGGATTCCACACCGGTGAGCAGTATCAAAGCAGTGGGCGAACAAGTGTACTGTAACCTACTTCCTTTGTTTCCGGATTGCATTTCCTTCGGATTCTTCCAATGAATCTCAGTCTGGCATATGCTTTACCGACGATTAATGATGGTAATAATTTAATTCGTACTGGTTTTTTGTTTCGAAGTTGTGAATTCTTGTAATAAAAACTGTGTTTTTTATCTTTCAAAATATCGTAAATAATATGACGTTGTAGTCACCACGTTGGTTACGTCATTTGTCAGGTGGTCACGATATCACTAGTCAGAGCCGACGGGTAGTATCGCAAAGTCCTCTCTATCCCGCTTCGCTCTCCGTATTTTATCCGTGATAACTCTAAAATTTCGAGTGGTCAAAATTCACGTATGCCATCAGAAAAGTGACACAGTCGTAGCGCTCGGCCGAATGTAATGTGAACTCTCCACCCACGATGACTTTACCTGCTGCCAGACAACACGGACAGCGAAAGCCGTCGAAACAAAAGTAGCGCGTCGAGGGTGTCCTAAACCAGTCTGTCGGTATGAAACGTCACGAGCTCGATTGTCGCAGAATTACGTTTCAGGTTTCATACGTCGCCGAGCGCGCTCCTGGCGGCTTTGTAAAATCCTGACGAGATCGGCCGGCGGCGGGGCCTGTTGAATGCGAGACCGGGCGAGGTAGCGGCGGCGCGCGTGGCCCCCCGCGGCGCTGGACACTATCATTATCAATTAGGCGGCCGTCTGCAGAGCAGGGGCGCTCGCCGCCTCTTTGTAGCGGCGTGCTGCGCGCGCCGCGCTCTGGTTACAACGGCAGCAGCCGGTCGCCGGCCGCTGTCTCCCTCGCGGCACAATGCCGCCGCCGCCGCTGCTCCGTCTCCCCACAGAGGGCGCGCGCGCAGACGCCCGGGCTTCCCGAACCACCGATCCTCGCTTTGTGCAGCGGCCGCGGTCTGCTCGACAAGCGGCTCTCTCTCTCTCTCTCTCTCTCTCTCTCTCTCTCTCTCTCGTGTGCAAACGGTGGCATACGCTCAGAGCTTTAACATCATATTTCTACGAAGCGAGCACAAACAGCCAGAGGTGGTGCTGTGGTTATACGGTCCAACATGATCCCATTGTATCTACTCCGCATCTAGATGTGTGCCCCGCAAGACACCGCACACTCAAGAGCTAAGCATTTTGATCACTGTTCATTACGAAACCGATTGCCGCTACTGGTGTTGCGGGTAGTCGGAGCGGTAAGAGAAGTATACTGCGTATTACAGGTACGAACGAAAGGGGAGAGTAGGAGATTATCAACGGCCCATTTTCGTGATGTTTTGAACTTGAGGATATACGCAAGCAATCGAAGTACTCGATATGCACAAATACTCTGAGTACCCGATATAGCCAAATCACACGATGCACAGACATTTTCTAAAATTTAATAAATTTTAGCTTTTGAGCTTACAAATAGTCAAGCATTATTATATTTATAATCTGAATTAAAAATTAATGTTAAAATGATGAACCTAACATCAATCACTATTTTAGCTGTTTTTCAAGTAATAAAATTATTTTTCATATTTTTGATTTATTATAAAAACGTAATGACCGTTGAAATTATTGACATCACAGTTACTTTTTATAATTTATTCTGGGTAATAATTAGACAGCATTTTTAAAAGAAATAATGAATCATACATAAATACCCTCAGACTAAAGAAGAAAATAATAATTCCAATCCCAAAGAAAGCAGATGATGACAAATGTGAAAATTACCGAACTATCACTTTAATAAGTCACGGCTGCAGAATACTAACGCGAATTCTTTACATACGAATGGAAAAACTGGTAGAAGCCGACCTCGGGGAAGATCAGTTTGGATTCCGTAGAAATGTTGGAACACGTGAGGCAATACTGACCCTACGGCTTATCTTAGAAGCTAGATTAAGAAAAGCCAAACCTACGTTTCTAGCATTTGTAGACTTAGAGAAAGCTCTTGAAACTGTTGACTGGAATACTCTCTTTCAAATTCTGAAGGTGGCAGAGGTAAAATACAGGGAGCCAAAGGCTATTTACAATTTGTACAGAAACGAGATGGCAGTTACAAGAGTCGAGGGACATGGAAGGGAAGCAGTGCTTGGGAAGGGAGTGAGACAGGGTTGTAGCCTCTCCCCGATGTTATTCAATCTGTATATTGAGTAAGCAGTAAAGGAAACAAAAGAAAAATTCGGAGTAGGTATTAAAATCCACGGAGAAGAAATAGAAACTTTGAGGTTCGCCGATGACATTGTAATTCTATTAGAGACAGCAAAGGACGTGGAAGAGAAGTTGAACGGAATGGACAGTGTCTTGAAAGGAGGATATAAGATGAACATCAACAAAAGCAAAACGAGGATAATGGAATGTAGTGGAATTAAATCGGTTGATGCTGCGGGAATTAATTACGAAATGAGACGCTTAAAGTATTAAAGGAGTTTTGCTATTTGGGGAGCAAAATAACTGATGATGGTCGAAGTAGAGAGGATATAACATGTAGACTGGCAATGGTATGGAAAGCGTTTCTGAAGAAGAGAAATCTGTTAACATCGAGTATAGATTTAAGTGTCAGGAAGTCGTTTCTGAAAGTATTTGTATGGAGCGTAGCCATGTATGGAAGTGAAACATGGACGAAAAATAGTTTGGACAAGAAGAGAATAGAAGTTTTCGAAATGTGGTGCTACAGAATGATGCTGAAGATTAAATGGGTAGATCACATAACTAATGAGGAGGTATTGAATAGAATTGGGGAGAAGAGGAGTTTGTGGCACAACTTGACTAGAAGAAGGGATCGGTTGGTAGGACATGTTCTGAGGCATCAAGGGATCAACAGTTTAGTATTGGAGAGCAGCGCGGAGGGTAAAAGTCGTAGAGGGAGACCAAGAGATGAATACACTAAGCAGATTCAGAAGGATGTAGGCTGCAGTACGTACTGGGAAATGAAGCAGCTTGCACAGGGTAGAGTAGCATGGAGAACTGCATCAAACCAGTCGAAGGACTGAAGACCACAACACAATAATAACATAAATGAAAAACTTCTCCTATTGGGGTACAAAAAACGCTAAAATGCTCCTTTTTTAAAACACTCTGTGTGAAAAGTGTGGTATCAGTTGCCTTATTCTACTTTCCTCAGCACATTATAACTCTTCCGTAAATTTTGGCGTGCAGTCATATTCGCGCTATTTTTAACATGCAACTCACGTCTTATTTACACAAGCTGTCCTATCCGTAATAGCTGTAACTCGCTCACACACCCGTCATCGCTCTACGTTGCTTAGCCGCATCTATTCCCTCTTCCCCATTCTCACTCAGTCCTCTAGCCCGGCTTATTCTCGTTATCTCTTTGTGTCTGTCTGTCTCTGTCTCGAGTCTCACAGCCAGTCTCCTTCGTCTGTCCTACTAGTAGGGTCTCCTCTCAGAGTCACTCACTGTCTCCCTCTTGCTCTCCCTTACTGCTACCATCTCATTCATTCCTTTCCATTGCTGCTGTCTCTTCTCAGTGTCACTATCTCTCTCTCTTCCTCGTTGTCATTGCCACGGACTTGGTCTCTCATTATCACTGGCTCTCACCAGCTTGCACTTTCTCCTTCTCTTCATTCCTCTCCCAATGGCACTATCTTCTTCACTGTTTTTCTAGTGTTGTTCTGTCACTGCCAACTATGTTCCACTGTCACTGTCTCCTTCCCTATTTCTATTCCACAATTATCTACTATCTTTCAATATTTATTACGTTTACGTTCCTTTGCCACTGATCCTGTCGTCTCCTCTCTCTGCACTGAAATGCCTGAATATGTTCACGTGTCAAAATTTTTGAATGTGCTGAGGAAGGTGGAACGAAGCAGCTGGCACTTCACTTTTCAATCAGACTCATTTAAAGCAGGAATATAGGGAGCATTTTTTCAATGTTACCCTTTTTCTCCCTGCTACAGCGGGGCACGTCACTCATATGAAAAGAATTTTATGGCTCAACAAAATTTTGACGGTTTACTTATGGGAGACTGAAATAATGCAAACCTAATTTTACATTTCAGGCCGGATTTTACGATCCCAAAAATTTGGCATGTGCTTCAGTACTACAACATGGGGTTGCCAGAAAACTTTCTCATGGTAACGAAGGCACTTTACACGGCCGAAGTGGCCGCGCGGTTCTGGCGCTGCAGTCTGGAACTGCGAGACCGCTACGGTCGCAGGTTCGAATCCTGCCTCGGGCATGGATGTGTGTGATGTCCTTAGGTTAGTTAGGTTTAACTAGTTCTAAGTTCTAGGGGACTAATGACCTCAGCAGTTGAGTCCCATAGTGCTCAGCGCCATTTGAACCATTTGAAGGCACTTTACAGCATATTTCTCTGTGCTACGTCAATTTATAAACAACGTTTAGGATTCACACCGGGTATTACGTTCATATTACAAGTAGGGTAACTTTGAACCTCTGTAGCTGTGAAACGGCAAATGACATCAAGGTTGTTGGAGATCAGGATCTTCCGAATATATTGCAGTAAGTACATCAATTTGCTGTGCATAGCTGCCATGGAGTCCACGACTCGGTTTTGGCACCCAAAAACCCCGTTTTTTCTGGTGTCCTCAGAAGTAAATGGTGCCTCCATAAGCCCCTTACGAAGCGTCATAGACCATATACGAGGGTTGGAACTTAAATAGTGACAATTACTTGTTCACAACCGATACAATGGAGTTACATGTTTGTACCTGTTACTGTCCTTTAGTCACCAGCGTTGTGTAGAACCCGTTGCCAGCGATGTGGAACGAGTAATATACTGTTAGCAGAACCTATTCTGAGCGGCCACAGCTTGTTATCCTAACTCATTACGTTCCTCCACGGCAGACCGTCAATGCATAGTATTACTGGTCTTTTTGGAGCATCACCTGCGATCAGCTTTGCGAAAGAAGCTGCGACACTTTCTACGCAACCGACGCAAGCTGTGGCTGCTGTTCGGTCGATGGGACTGGGAAGTACTGTACCATCCGCCATACTCCCCGGACGTAAGTCCTGTAGACTTTGATTTGATTCCGAAGATGAACGAACCACTTCGTGGCATTCGCTTCAGACCTGTTCCAGAGATTGGACACGCAGTAGACCGCTGCATTCGCACCATCAACAGAACGGGTTCTGCTAACGGTATACTACCCCTTCCACATCGCTGGCAACGGGTTCGACACAACGCTGGTGACTACTTAGAAGGATAGTAACAGGTGCAGACATGTAACTCTTTTGTATCGGTTGTGAATAAGTAGTTCCCACTATATAAGTTCCAACCCTCGTATAAAGTAGTGTGGGACTCAGAGTAGTTTATGTACCCCTGTCACTTCCCCCTCTCCTGCTCCAGCTTCGAATAATGCGCGGGAGGAATGATTATTGTTCAGTCTCCCTGTGATTCATAATGTCTCTAATTTTATTTTCATGATGTCTTCACGAGATGTACGTTGGAGGAAGTACATTGACGATTCTTGTAGGTACTTACCGTAATGGAACTTCCCTCTATCTATGTGCAGTATGTGATGTTTGTTCATTTTCAGGGGAACTGCCAGTAACAGGACATAGCGTCGACCCTCTGCAGGTCTTCCAGCATTGTGTTAAATTTTTTTGGCCTTACGACTTGCGACAGCATGATCCGCAAATTGTCCCGTGGAGCTTTCGAAGTTTTCCAGTAGGCCGCTTATATATGTTGTGAACACTAATGGTTCTACGGTACTTCCTTGGGTACTCCCGAAATTACTTTTATGTCGGACGATATCTCTGTGCTGAATATATGTTGTGTTCCACTTGCCAAGAACTCTCCATTTCCAACTACAAAGCTAATCAGATATTGCGTACGCTCCTCTTCTGTTTATTAGGCGACAGTGTGGAACTGTGTTTAACACCTTCCGCAAGTCAAGGAAGAGAGCGTCACCCTTGGCGCCGGTATCTACTGCCTTCTCAGTTTCATGATCAAACAGAGCTAACTGGTTTCATATGGTCGTGGTTTGCCGAATCCATGTTGTTTCCATGTCGGCCATCAGGAAGGTCACTTTAAACGACCGTGAAACACAATTTAAATTTCTAGAACAGACTGATGTCTTCGATATGGACCTACAGTTATGTGCGTATGTTCGATGACCCTTCTTGAAAATCGGAATGGCCTCTACGTTTTTCCATTCCACCTAAGGAGAAACCTCACTTTATGCGCAAACTCTACAACAATTATTTTTTAAGTAATCATATAATAAAATGTTCATGATCATAATGTGTAACAGTAACAAACAGTAATAATGCCAAGTTTGTTGGAAGTGAATCATGGCCGATACAGAGAGAAAATTGGTACTCAGTCTGAGCGCAGTAAAAGTGAGCTATAAATAGTGTTAGACTCGTAAATAATAAATACTCAAAAGCCACATAAAATAATTTTGAAAGTCATTTGAATTTTGCCTTCATCCTTAGAATGGTTTTTAACTGGTTGTACGTAAGTCAAAACAAAACTTTTCAGTGTCATCAACTCTGGACAGCTATTGTTTCCGTACTTGAAACTGTTGCAGCATCAGAGCCAGCCTTCTCCTGATACGACGTCTGAGCAATTTTCGCAATATGATATGCATCTGGCATCCTCTGAATTTGCTTTATCTTATTTCATCTGACTGGTCACACCATAATAAAATTTCTTGGTTCGTTTTGGCCACAATGATTTACATCTGTCCTCACCAAACGTTTTACTCTTTCTTTCACTTCGTCTCTTTTGCTCTTTGATTTTATTTTCTTTCTTTCCTTTCTTAGTTTGTCTTTATAGATCGTGCTGGTGCGAACGACAGTTCTGGCAGCTTTACATTTCCTCACTATCCAGTGTCCATCCAGTTACGGCGCTATGAAAAAATTTTCTGAGGGCTGTTACAAAATAAAATGCTATATGATGGATTTCCACTTGGGGATGGAGTCGCTACCTGTAATGCTTCATGGTCTGTTGCAGTATTTTCGCCAATGTGTCGAGGATTTTCTGTTTGCTCATCGCGTGCTTGCTTCTCTGTTGAAAGGAAGTTGGCTTCAGTAAAAACAGTACAGTTTGCGGCACAATCCACGTCTTTTTGCAGCCGTTGGTGGTTTTTATTGGGTACATCCTCTCACAAAATGTTGATGATATCTGAAAAATAACGACCACTTTTCCAGAGTGTGCATTTATCCATTTCCGAAGGGCATGGACATGGTAGACATAGAGCACAAACATTAACCCTAAATCTCCAGGCTCGAACTGGTGTATGCTTCCTGGTGGCAAGCACAGAATTGAAGCAGTTATCTCTTGATTTTTCAGTACTTCTATGTTCTTTATTAGAGCAAATTATTTATAATCACCAAAAATTTGTATTATCAGGGATGCTGAAAGGAATACAAAGAAGACTAATTTTTTTTAAACATTATGCGTCATCAGTCTTCTGACTAGTTCGAAGCGGTCAACCAAGAATTCCTCACCTGTTCCAACCTTTTCATCTCAGTTTAGCACTTGAAACTTACGTCCTCAGTTATTTGCTGGATGAATTCCTGTCTCTGTCTTCCTCTACAGTTTTTAACTTCTAGACCTGCCTCTAGTATTGTGGAAGCTATTCCCTAATATCTCAACATTTTGTCCCTTCCCTAATATCTCAACATCTTGTCCCGACTTCCTGTCAGTGTTTTCCATATGTTCTTTTCCTCGACGATTCGGTGGAGAATCCTACCCATTTTCAATATTCTTCTGTAGCACTAAACCTCAAATGCTTCGATTCTCTTCTGCTCCGGTTTTCCTACAGTCCATGTTTCATTACAATACAATGCTGTGCTCCAAACGTACATTCGCAGAAATTTCTTCCTCAAATTAAGGCCTATTTTCGATACTAGCAGACAGCTCTTGGCGATGAATGTCCTTTTTGTTTGTGCTGGTCTGCTTTTTTATGTCCTCTTTGCTCCGTCCGTCGTGAGCTATTTTTCTGCCTACGTAGCAGTATTCCTTAACTTCGTCTACTTAGTGATGACGTATTCTCATTTCTGCTACTTTTCGTTACATTCTTCTGTCAACGACCTCATCTGTTCCGATGTTCAAACCGCGTATTTAGGATAAGTTAGAGTGACGAGCGGATTGACATTGAAATAAACATTAGGATACAATAAATTCTCAGTATGCTTTAAATGAAAAAATTTTGCTTGGAATGTTAAAACAATTATAACCTATGGTAGCGGAATCTTGTACTTTAAATGTGCAAATCAATGTGCTTGAAATGAAAAGTCTATATTTGGAGTGTTTCAACAGTCACAACCTATGGGAATGGAGTCTTGTATAAGTTATATAAAACAAACTTGTATAGATACAGAAAAAATATTTATTGTACAAAAATCTACAACTGTTAAACTATTTTTCTAGATAGCTTCCGAAATTTTGTAGGCACTTGTCATAGCGTGGCACAAGTTTTTGTATGCCTTATTCATAGAAGGACGCCGCCTGTGTATTCAACCATGTGGTAACATCTTCACTTAAAACTTCCGGGCTGACAGGCCGTGGTCGGAGTATAAAACTTTCTCCTGACGTTTCGTCTCCGAATGCGGGAGACATCCTCGGAGGTAAAGCGGCGAACTGCGCAGTTCGCCGCTTTACCTCCGAGGATGTCTCCCGCATTCGGAGACGAAACGTCAGGAGACAGTTTTATACTCCGACCACGGCCTATCAGCCCGGAATTTTTAAGTGAAGACAATACCGGCCGTGAAAGCTTACATTGTATGATCATGTGGTAACATGTTCTTTCAGCTCGTCATCATCGCTGAAGTGTTGACCATGAAGGACAAATTTTAGGTGTAAGAAGAGATGAAAGTCGCTAGGAGCGAGGTCCAGGCTCTACGGAGGATGATCAAACGCGTTCCAGTGAAATTTCTATAAGAGTTGTTTGGTCGCATTCACCGTGTGAGGTTGGGCATTATCGTGGAAAAAAACAACACTTTTTGACAGTAATCCTCGGAGCTTGATCTGTATTGAGCGGCGCAATTTCTTAATGGTCTCGCGGTAGCCATGTGCATTGATTGTTTGGTCTCGTGGTAAGAAATCAATCAGCAAAATGCCTTTTCTGTCCCAGAAAAACGGTGCACATGACTTTTCGAGGTGTCAAGATTTCCTTAGGTTTAACCTTCGTTGGGGATGAAGTGTGCCTCCATTCCACTGATTGCCGTTTTGTTTCAGGGGTGTCGTAAGATACCCAAGTTTCATCCCCTGTGACTATCCGAGACAGAAAACCATCGCCTTCTTCACTGTAGCGCGCCAAAAACTGAAGTGCACTGCCCATCCGCTGTTTTTTGTGTTCTTCAGTAAGAGTTTTGGGTACCCAAAGTGAGTAAAGTTTTCGAAATTTCTATTTTTCAGTAAAAATTTCATGAATTAGTGATCGTGAGATATGCGGAACTTCCGTAGCAAGGGCACTAAGTGTAAACTTACGGTTGTGCTTAATCTTCTCTTCAGTTGTGTGAACCAGTTCATCAGTAACCACAGACGGGCGTCCACTTAGTTCTCCATCGTGCACTTGATCACGTCCTTCATTGAACAGTCTGACCCATCTTCTAACCATTGAATCACTGATAGCATTTTGTCCGTTTACCTCGCAGATTTGCCGATGAATTTCCTTAACTTTCTTTGCATTTAGAAAACGAATCACAGATCTGATTCCACGCGCGGCGGCCTTTTCAATTACGGCTGACATTATAAAGACGCACTACAAAGCACACGTCGGCAGCAGCGATCTGAAAGTGGCGTAACTGTCTTCTCCTTGAGTCAGAGTAACTGCCGCGCGTGCTCGGAACTGTGATCGTAGCGTTGCCGCGGATGGAAATACAAACGGAACTTACTTTGTGGACGACCCTCGAACTTTTAAGTGTGCAAATTATCCAACTGAGAGCAACACAATTGTGGAAAGAGGCATGTAGGAAATACCGCGGGTGGAAGACGAACCAAGGAAAAACTGGAGTTGAAGACATCGTGGGTTAGGTATGCGTTCAGATCATCTGAGGAGGATGCAATGTGGAAATTTTCTCTAGTTTGCTTGTAGTAAATACAGTCATGCGAAAATGTGTAGGAATGCAAACAATGGGAATCTCTCCGGATGTGCCTGTCTGCTTACAGCTGAAGATCATAGGTGTGGAAGATATACTTTCCCAGCAGCGGTCGACGAATACTGGACTACGACGAAATGTAATGTCGCTAATAGGACGGCACTACAAACTTCGCTGCACTATAAGTCATCAATCTACGCGTTGTGGTTTAACAAGTTAAGAGAAATAAGTCACATTCATAATATTCGTGAATACATCAATTTTCTTCGAAAATTAGTCTATGTGTGCTCACAAATTAGCTTCCACGAATTAATGAATTCAGATGGCAAACAAGGAAAAACAACAAAGGAATACCCGAATGTTCTAGTGATTAATCTATACGCAGTCTGCGTAGTGAATCAGTATTTCATCATTACAATCCCGCAAAACAAGGTGTGTAACTAGGGAGATAGGAAGAAACATAGTGATTTAAAATCCCGTCGACGATGAGGCCATTAGGGACGTAATACAAGTTCGGATTTGGGAAGAGGTATGGAATGAAAGCGGCCATGCTCTTTCAGGTCATTCCTATTTTCAAAAAGGATCGTCGAACAGACACAGAAATCTGTAGGCTGATACCTCTGACTGGTATGTGGTACAACTTTGGAGTATGACATTTCTGGAGACCAAAAATCTCCTCTGTAGGAATCGACATGCGTTCCGAAAACAATAATCGTGTAAAATCGAGCCTGCTATCTGCATACACGAGACCCACAAAACAGATCATACCGACAGCAAAGTCGACGTTGTATTCCTTGACTTCCGGAATGCGTTGATACATTCTGCACTGCCGCCCAATGAGCAAAATACGAGCTTGCGGAGTACCAAATCCGATGTGTGGTTTGACTGAAGAGTTCCTAACAAACGAAACACAGCATGTCATAATCAATGGAGAGAAATCTGGACACGTACAAATAACTTCAGGAGTACCGCTAGAAGTGTTACAAGGCCACTAGTTTTCACAATATATGAGGTTCATTCAAATGAAACTTGGTCAGTGCCTTACATGTGAAGAGGCACCAGGTAACTTGCGGGTGTGATGGCACCATCTATTGGTAGAGAGACTGACGCATGCGCACCGTTTGATGCTGCATAGCGCCAACGTGGTTTCACGCCGAAGAGAAGGTGGTCAGACAAGCTATCGTCCACTACCGAACACGCAGGCGAGTAAGCGGGAACAACGAGGAGTGATTCGAATTTTGGCGGCGGAGGGAGTTGGAGGCCGTGAAATGAATAGACGGATGAAGTCTGTGTACGGTGAGTACTGTCTGAGTCGTTCAAGTGTTGTGGAATGGCGCAAAAGATTCCTTGAGGGGCGCGAATCACTGGAAGACGATGCTCGTCCTGTACAGGCTCACCGTGTCATCACACCGGAAATGGTTACAGAAGTGAATTCTTTAGTCTTGGGGAACCGCAGAATCACCGTGGACGAGAGCCATCGGTTACTGGGTATTAGCGTGGGCACCGCCCACACCATAATGCATCAACACTTGAATTTTCGAAAAATCTGTGCGCAGTGGGTTCCCCACCAACTGACCGCCGAACAATGCAATACTCGAATGGCGTTGTCTTTGAGTCATCTGCAACGTTATCATGAAGAGGAATATGGCTTTCTGTCGTGTATTGTCACAGGTGATGAAACATGGTGTCACCGTTTTGAACCGGAAAGCAAGCGTCAGAGCAAGCAGGGGAAACATGCGACTTCGCCACATCCAAAGAAATTAAAGGCCGTGCACCCACTTTTGGTAAGGTCATGATGTTCTTTTTTTACCCCAAGGGCGCACTGCTTGCCGAGTTCCTGGAACGGTGAACCGCCATCAATACTCAGCGTTAAGCCACTTTACAGAACCTTAAACGAGCCATCAAGTCGAAACGCTGACGCATGTTGTCCAATGGCGTTATCCTCCTGCATGATAATGCCCACCCACACACGGCCAATGCGGTGAAGACGACATTGCAGCAGTTTCGGTGGGAAACGCTGGAATATCCACCGACAGTCCCGACATTTCACCGTGTGACTTTCATGTGTTTGGGTCTCTAAAACAACCTGTTCGCGGACATCGATTCGCAACAGACAACGAAGTGTGTGACTGGGTCCAGGCCTGGATACGACAGCAGCCTCTTAGCTCCTTCAAAGATGGAATCGATGGCTAGTGTCTTAATGGGATAAATGTGCCAACTGTTTTGTCGACTATTTTTGAGTATGTGCACTGTGTATAACTACATTTTTGAGTTAATGAAATCGTTACCCTTACCTTACACTAGTGACCGCGTTTCATTTGAATAGAGTTTTATGACAGATAGGCCAGCCTTCGGGTTACCTGGTGCGCGGAAATGGGACAAATTGAAGAAAAACTCTAGCTTTGAACAAATTTATTACGCCACCTGGTCCTTTTAAGTAAACTTCCATGTCGCCCGAGCCAGATACAAAGGTTTTAAGGCTGCAGAAAATAATAGGCCCCTGGCCGCAATAAAAGGAAAGTAAGAGAAAAAGTAATTACCTTGGCAGTGGCTTGTAGTATGGAATACTGTCCGCAGTTACGAAACACTGTTAAAGGATCGACTACATTGCCCACAGAGATGTGCATATAGCATTACAAAATATGTTGCGTGACAGTTTGGGGATAAGCTGTCGTGTAACACAGCCTTAAATACAAAAACTAATCACCCAATTATATATAGCCATTATTCATTTTTGCAATTTTTTTCGATGTACAGATTATAAAATAGTTTGATGTTGTTATACTAATTGACTTTCATGTGGAATTTCAAATTTTCTTTACGTGGTCTCCCACTCGTTGTTGAAGTTTATCCGTGCTAGAGGTAAACAACATGATGTCGACATTGTAATGAAAGTGATTGAGGTGTGTCCAATTAAAATGTAGCTCTCCTTCATTTTCGTATGATACGGCAACTTCCTTCAGTTCTGGGACCTCTTTAGCTGACTTGTATTCTGTGTTTCCTTCTACGCTAATGAAGTCGAGTGGCGGCTATAGCATTGACACATACAAAAATGGTTCAAATGGCTCTGAGCACTATGGGACTTAACTTCTGAGGTCATCAGTCCCCTAGAACTTAGAACTACTTAAACCTAACTAACCTAAGGACATCACGCACATCCATGCCCGAGGCAGGATTCGAACCTGCGACCGTAGCGGTCGTGCGGTTTCAGACTGTAGCGCCTAGAACCGCTCCGTCACTTCGGCCGGCTTGACACATACACATAGGTGCAAATGGAAGTGACGAGTAGAGGACTATAAAGCAGGCAAATAAAATACGTTGGGAATCTAGTAGTTTAGCCTATACATCATACGCACAAGTACAGTCACGTCAAGGTTAAGATACTGTTAATGTCTAAAACTACGTTTATTTCGAAACGCCGCTGGCGAGGAGTAAATAACAAAGTGATAAACTGCTATCATTTGATTTTATTATCATTCTGGGCACATAGTACTGGTAAACAGTATTTCGACAAAAAGTTTAACACTTGTGGTTTACCAGTACCATGGCCTCTCAGGCTCCCGACTAGAGCTTGTTGGACCTGTTTGTGTGAGGATATTTAAAAGCTTTGGCGTATTTCTGCACTCTTGATAACGTCGATGAACTCCGGAAATGGATTTTGGATGAACACTTGGGATTTTTAAATTTGTATGGGCAAGGGCGTACCCAGGATCTGAACTAGGGGGGAGCGGGGGGCAGGTCATACTAGTCCTAGGAAACAAGGACTCGAGACAACATACAGCACTTCTTATTAAATAAAACAGTAAACCAGGGAAAAACTGCTTTAAATAAACATTTTAAATACAAGAATACACTTGTACAATCCGAGAAAACATGCAGCATTTCTTATTAAATAAAACAGTAAACTAGTAAAAAACTGCGAATATCTTCTAGGGGGGGGAGGGGGGGCAGCTGCCCCCCCCCCCCTGCCCCTCGCTGGGTACGCCCATGTGTATGGGCATTGACGAGGAGCCATGAAGCTTGCGTTCGCATGGAACTCCATAATGAGGTTGTAAAAGTGCTACAATAGTTCGATCGACATAATTGTGTGAAAGATTTTTTTCGATTATGAAACTAAATAATGAACGATTACTTGACAATGTGTAAAACTGTCTGCGTCTGTCTGTATGCCGACAGTTTCTAGCAGATGAAAACTGTCTTTGCTCCAAAAATAATTAAATGATATTGAAAATTTCTTTTGTTTGTGATCTGTGTTGTTGCCAAATGGGAAATATAAAACCAAATCGTATGCAGTGCCGAAGCACTGCGCCTTACATGGGGCGTGTTCGCAATTATCACCCCTTCGTCCTCCTCTCGCTCAGACAGCGTGTCGTGGCGGTGGGGGAAATGCGGTGCGAAGCTGAGCGTTTGGACACTCGTGTCCGGGCACGGTCCGCGAGCCGAAATCTTGGCCACCCCTGTCCTACACCGTACCCTGCAGCCGCCCTAATCGCGCGCTCACTCAACCTCCATCCAAAACACGACGCCTGTAGTCAATCCGAAACACTTCGCTCGTCGCGTATTGTTAGGGCATCACAGTGTTCCGCCTACATTAAATAATACCAAAGTATTACAAAATATAGGCAATGAAAAGAATGTGAATAAAGTGTATGACGTGTTACAATTAAGAATCCCTGCGATAACTGCAGAATCTGAATACGTATGTTAAAGAAACGTTGATAAATGAAAGTACGTCTGCACATCACTTCTTACGTCACACTTGAACTAATATTTACTTTCTCAGTTACTAAGCGAGGCTAGGGAGTGAATATAATTGCTCACAGTGTCAGAAATGTCACACTGAACTTAACGAAACGGACGTTGCGAAGTTTAACTGAAGCATATAAATTCCATTTGTTTCCGTGGAAATTTGAGTAGCCGCGTTTTTGTAGGATTTTTTCTTTTATTGACATTCAACTGTACGTCTGTTTTTTGTTTGGAGATTACCGGCAGAAGATGTCAGGGGCAGCTTAAGCGGTGTATGAACTGTAATCGGTGTACATATTTCAGTCCAGTGGCCGGGTTTTGAAATTCTTCTGAAATTAGTTGGATTGTTACAGGGCTTTTAAGTATTTACTTTGGAGTGCTGAGAAATTTAATGCTGGGTCACGGATCAAAGCGAGGCTGGCGACCCTTATTTGGACTGATTTTACGTGCGTACCAGCGCAGTCAATTAATACGGGTCCGTCAGTGAACGTTCCCGATTGAACCTGCCAAGCTGTACGTCACTTGCCGCACATCGCCAGGAATGCATACATTCTCACCGTGGCTTCGCGAGGCGCCACGGAATCTCCAAGGAGCCCTTTGCTTGAATAAGACAGACGTCTCTTTTATTCAGCGGTGATAATTTTAGTAAATATTACGGAGAGGAGGCTGTTAGGTCTATGGGCTCTTTTTTGTCCTGAATATCTGCTGTGTTTTGCAGTGAAATAATTAGACCATTGTCCCAGTTTTAGATAACAGTGTTCATCCGTAGACGAACTTGTTGTTAGCTACAATTTAATAATGTGACAATTCAAGGTACAGGAAAAATGACTCTAAAAGCAAGGTGAAGAACGAAACGACGTTCAAAGTTTACAAAACTGTTGTGATACTAGTGTGGCTGCATTATGTGGAATCGAGGCTTTGGTAATGCTTTTTCGTTACTCTAGTATATGTGTAACAGTTAGACACAGTATAGGAAACGAAAAAGTCAGTTACTGAATGTCTCCAGCCTAAATCATAAAATCGTTGAATATTGCTATAACTACATATTTCATCTATAAAGGATTATTTACGCACGTCTGCCAAGGCCAATGTAAAAGTATGACTCTAATGGGTCCCGCAGAGAGAGAGAGAGAGAGAGAGAGAGAGAGAGAGAGAGAGAGGGCTGGCTGAAGACAAATAATTAAACCTGAAATGCATATTTCTAGATCTAATACTTTAAACAGATGATGAAAACGACACCATACCTAAGAAGTGGGTTTGCTGTCTTCTCAGTTACCTAAAGTGTGCCTTCAGCCTCCTGTGTGTGCCCAGCTACACCTACGCTCCGCAAGTTACCTTACAGTGTGTGGCGGAGGGTGCTTGGTACGTCACTGTCACTTCTCACCTTCCCTATTGCTGTCGCGAATGCAGAGAAGAAAGAACATCTGTCGGTAAGCCTCCGCGCCAACTTCAATCTCTTCAATTTTACCTTCTTGCTTTCACGACATATATGTAAGAGGATGTGTTACGTTGATGGAATCTTTTATTAACGTACGCTCCCAGAATTTCGATATTAAATCTCAGCTATGTGCTTAAGACCTGTGTTGTAATGTCTGCTCTTAGAGTCGGATGAGCATCTCCGTGAAGACTTTCGTTCTTAAAAACAAACCCGTGACGAACTGCAGCGCTCTTCTTTAGATATTTTGTATGTCCCGTATCAGTACTATCATAATCGATTGTGAGAAGTACATATGTAAAGGAGCACGATAATACAAGCAAAAACGAGCCTTTTACTAGGTCATCGAGGATGTGTGGTTGCGAGCTAACACTGAACTCGGTATGAAATATTGACCTAGTTGGTATAAAAGTATTTGAAACGTGGACTTTTTGTATAACTCCCCATCATAGTGGGCTCCACACATGGGCCATCTTAATAGGAAGTACAAAACTGCACCATCATGTTACATATTACGATTTACTGTGGTCTCGTGTCTGTTGAAAGAGGAACTACTCACATTTTGAGGCAATAACGCTTTCGTCTCTACAGTGAGCCACAAATACTTTCGAACAGCCCCGATTATCTAGTAAGGGTTGACAAGGCTACAGAATTCACTGCTCCATTTCTTCGACCATATCGATGTGAATGTTGTACACCTCCTTTTGAGATGAACGCAGACAGAAAAATCCAGGGGATTGAGGTCAGGTTGTCTTGGAAGCCAAGTACGCGGCTTTTTCGACCTACCCATCTTGGTCTATACTGGCACGTTAAACATCGCGTTACATCATCTTACATCGGCATTATGCACGTACTACGTTCCCAAAGTTGTGCAAAAGGAACATCTTAAAGCAATCAGATTTCACCATAGAAACCGAAGGCACACTTACTGTCTGTGTGGCCAGATGTGGCGTTCGATAGGAAATACTGCTGACGTGGTGACTCATAAATACACTCCTGGAAATGGAAAAAAGAACACATCGACACCGGTGTGTCAGACCCACCATACTTGCTCCGGACACTGCGAGAGGGCTGTACAAGCAATGATCACACGCACGGCACAGCGGACACACCAGGAACCGCGGTGTTGGCCGTCGAATGGCGCTAGCTGCGCAGCATTTGTGCACCGCCGCCGTCAGTGTCAGCCAGTTTGCCGTGGCATACGGAGCTCCATCGCAGTCTTTAACACTGGTAGCATGCCGCGACAGCGTGGACGTGAACCGTATGTGCAGTTGACGGACTTTGAGCGAGGGCGTATAGTGGGCATGCGGGAGGCCGGGTGGACGTACCGCCGAATTGCTCAACACGTGGGGCGTGAGGTCTCCACAGTACATCGATGTTGTCGCCAGTGGTCGGCGGAAGGTGCACGTGCCCGTCGACCTGGGACCGGACCGCAGCGACGCACGGATGCACGCCAAGACCGTAGGATCCTACGCAGTGCCGTAGGAGACCGCACCGCCACTTCCCAGCAAATTAGGGACACTGTTGCTCCTGGGGTATCGGCGAGGACCATTCGCAACCGTCTCCATGAAGCTGGGCTACGGTCCCGCACACCGTTAGGCCGTCTTCCGCTCACGCCCCAACATCGTGCAGCCCGCCTCCAGTGATGTCGCGACAGGCGTGAATGGAGGGACGAATGGAGACGTGTCGTCTTCAGCGATGAGAGTCGCTTCTGCCTTGGTGCCAATGATGGTCGTATGCGTGTTTGGCGCCGTGCAGGTGAGCGCCACAATCAGGACTGCATACGACCGAGGCACACAGGGCCAACACCCGGCATCATGGTGTGGGGAGCGATCTCCTACACTGGCCGTACACCACTGGTAATCGTCGAGGGGACACTGAATAGTGCACGGTACATCCAAACCGTCATCGAACCCATCGTTCTACCATTCCTAGACCGGCAAGGGAACTTGCTGTTCCAACAGGACAATGCACGTCCGCATGTATCCCGTGCCACCCAACGTGCTCTAGAAGGTGTAAGTCAACTACCCTGGCCAGCAAGATCTCCGGATCTGTCCCCCATTGAGCATGTTTGGGACTGGATGAAGCGTCGTCTCACGCGGTCTGCACGTCCAGCACGAACGCTGGTCCAACTGAGGCGCCAGGTGGAAATGGCATGGCAAGCCGTTCCACAGGACTACATCCAGCATCTCTAGGATCGTCTCCATGGGAGAATAGCAGCCTGCATTGCTGCGAAAGGTGGATATACACTGTACTAGTGCCGACATTGTGCATGCTCTGTTGCCTGTGTCTATGTGCCTGTGGTTCTGTCAGTGTGATCATGTGATGTATCGGACCCCAGGAATGTGTCAATAAAGTTTCCCCTTCCTGGGACAATGAATTCACGGTGTTCTTATTTCAATTTCCAGGAGTGTAGCTCGTGCGTTTTCGTCATATCTGAGCCCAATTAAGAGAGGACTTAATGGAAATGTTTACATTTCAAATACACACTTAAAAAAAGAAAAGAACGAGAAACGACGCACCACGAAGGAACTATCCGAACGGGACGGAAATCGGCACATGTGAAATACATATGCTGATAAACAAATTATTACTGTTTTAGAAAAACTGGACGATTTATGCAAGAGAAGGATCTTCATAAACTGAGAAAGTCAATAACACGTTGGTTCACCTTTGGCCCTTATGCAAGTAACTATTCGGCTTGGCATTGATTGACAGAGTTGTTGGATATCATCCTAAGGGACGTTGTGACAAATTCTGTCCACTTGGAAAGTTAGATAAAATGGGAGGAGCCTTAGTCGGCTACAGAAATGGTGATATGGTATTGAATTGGGCAGCCCACACGTCCTTTTTTCCGAACGGCATTTTTTAGAAGGTGTATTGGTGGTGTTAATATTAACGCGATAGAAAATAGTCTTTTGGATGAAGTGTTGACGTTCCTGAAGAAATCGAAAAAGACTTGGTAAGTCACACATTAATGTTGGGGGAATATATTTTTTGGACTATCGAGGCATGACATTCGACGCCTAGCGTTTCAAATAGCGAAAGCAATTTACCCCATTTTGCAAGGAAAAAATTGATAATTTTTTAATGTACTACAAAATATTGGTAATGAAAATAAACTGCTTGCTATGTAGATGATATCGTTTTTTTCATCATTCAGAACACTCATAAAATATTATCACGGAAGGGAAAATATCACGTTGGTGCAATAAGCACTGGCGGAAGAGAAACACCCTGGATGTATATACCACTCATTCTTATATTTGAGAGGCTCCGGTTTAAATTTGAACTCTCAGCAATAGCAACCTCGGCAACTAAATTTGCATTTCTCACGAAGTTGCTGGATCACAACTGAGATTCTTGTGCAATGGCTCCAACACTTACAGAAATTGTAACACCGACAAAAGACAAGAACGTTTCGCTTTTGCTCGGTGGACACACTACACATGCGAAGAACATTGCCGCAACTAACTTGGCAAGAGATAGTGGGATCATCTTGCTTTCTGTGCATGCTACCCACCGCCTGAAACTTTCGGATATGGTTCTCTCTGTATTATACAATCAGTCTTGTGACACTTGGATGAGAGAACATCCTATGCAGTCTATTACCCAATTTCAGGTAAGTGAAATGCTCGACCGTTTATCTGGGCGAGCTGCAATAACAGCCAATGCTGTAAACGGGTTCACAGGCATGTACTGTAGTTTGGCCTGTTAACAGTGTAAGTAGGCTGTTTAGGTTTTCTTATTGGTAACGCCACGTAGCGCTCGGTAAGAAAATCACTGGCTGTTCTGTGTGCAGTCTGTGGCTAGTTTGCATTGTTGTCTGCCATTGTAGTGTTGGGCAGCTGGATGTTAACAGCGCGTAGCGTTGCGCAGTTGGAGGTGAGCCGCCAGCAGTGGTGGATGTGGGGAAGTGAGATGGCGGATTGTTGAGAGCGGATGATCTGGACTTGCGTCCATCAGAGACAGTACATTTGTAAGACTGGATGTCATGAACTGCTATATAAATAATGACTTTTGAACACTATTAAGGTAAATACATTGATTGTTCTCTATCAAAATCTTTCATTTGCTAACTATGCTCATCAGTAGTTAGTGCCTTCAGTAGTTTGAATCTTTTATTTAGCCGGCAGTAGTGGCGCTCGCCGTATTGCAGTAGTTCGAGTAACGAAGATTTTTGTGAGGTAAGTGATTTGTGAAAGGTATAGGTTAGTGTTAGTCAGGGCCATTCTTTTGTAGGGATTATTAAAAGTCAGATTGCGTTGCGCTAAAAATATTGTGTGTCAGTTTAAGCACAGTCATGTATAATTTTTCTAAGGGGACGTTTCAACAGAAATGTTTCTGATGACAGCAGCAGCAGATTCATCAGCAGAAACTTCAGCCGTGGTTTCGACAGAAGATTCTGCAGAAATCACAGCGGGAGCTGCAGCAACAGAGGCTTTAGAGGTTGATGCAGGAAAGTATAGTTAAAGTGATTCCACTTCTCATCAATATGAATGTTCTCCGAGATCTGAAACCTAAACAAAGGCAAAGGAAATGTCTCCGCTGCCTGAAAGGAAAGGAGTGGGAAAGAGGAAAACATCAAACTGTATAATTTTGGCTTCACCTCCATACAAGAAGTAACTGGAAAACAAGGACACGAAGAATGACTTCCCTGCCAAGATAGTAATCGAAGAATAGCATACCGGAAAGATGCACAGAGGGACATGATTGAATTTATGAAGCATTGGCAGTGGACACATAAAGACTGCACTAGAGTGGGTCAAAGCAGAAAAAATGTTGTCGTGATGAATGTTGTTCTACATCTACATCTACATGGATACTCTGCATATCACATTTAAGTGCCTGGCAGAGGGTTCATCGAAACACCTTCACAACTCTCTATTATTCCAATCTCGTATAGCGCGTGGAAAGAATGAACACCTGTATCTTTCCGTACGAGCTCTGATTTCCCTTATTTTATCGTGGTGATCGTTCCGCCCTATTTAGCTCGGTGTCAACAAAATATTTTCGCATTCGAAGGAGAATGTTGGTGATTGGAATTTCGTGAGAAGATTCCATCGCAACGCAAAACGCCTTTCTTTTAATGTTTTCCAGCCCAAATCCTGTATCATTTCTGTAACACTCTCTCCCATATTTCGCGATAGTACAAAACGTGCTGCCTTTCATTGAACTTTTTCAATGTACTCCGTCAGTCCTATGTGGTAAAGATCACACACCGCGCAGCAGTATTCCAAAAGACGACGGACAAGCGTAGTGTAGGCAGTCTCTTTAGTAGGTCTGTTACATTTTATAAGTGTCCTGCCAATAAAACGCAGCCTTTGGTTAGCCTTCCTCACATTATTTTCATTGTTTTCTTTTCAATTTAAGTTGTTCGTAATTGTAATACCTCGGTATTTAGTTCAATTTACGGCTTTTAGATTAGACTGATTTATTGTGTAACCGAAGTTTTACGAGTTCCTTGTAGCACTCATGTGGATGACCTCACACTTTTCGTTATTTAGGGTCAACTGCCACTTTTCGCACCATTCAGATATTTTTTCTAAATCGTTTTGCAGTTTGTTTTGATCTTCTGATGACTTTATTAGTCGATAAACGACAGCGTCATCTGCAAACAACCGAAGACGGCTGCTCAGATTGTCTCCCAAATCGTTTATACAGTATAGATAAGGAACAGCAAAGGGCCTATAACACTCGATGAATTTCCGTCAACTACTAAGAACTGTGACCTCTCTGACAGGAAATCGCAAATACAGTCATCTAACTGAGACGATATTCCATAAGCACGCAATTTTACTACGAGCCGCTTGTGTGGTACAGTGTCAAAAGCCTTCCGGAAATCCAGGAATACGGAATCGATCTGAAATCTCTTGCCAATAGCACTCAGTATGTAACGTTTTAGCTTTAATTTGGTATGAAGAAAGCGGTACAGATGGATAATAAAAGCAGGTTGAAAGCTGTGATCTGTCTGGGGAAGTTAATCTTGCATTACTAAGCAACTGTTTCATCAGGTATCTAGTCCAGGTTTACCAAATTCCCAAACAGACTAACATTAATGATAATCTTTTAATAGTCATACAACAACCGGTAATATATATATAAAAAGGAGAATTTAAATAAAAAGAAAGAAATCAGTTTATATTTGGAAATTTATTTTTAAGATTGGTCATTGAAATTTCAGCATATTAAATTCTATTCGTAACAAGCTGGTGCCTTATTTAGGATGGTGAAAATCTTACGGAACACATCAAATATGGAGCCAAGATTGGGAGTCTGCATACAACACTGCATTCATAAAACAACACACAAAGAACGTTGAAACGCATGCAAGAGAAAGTTAACCACTACAAACAGATTCAAATTTTTACCCAAAGAAATTACGTTCGAAGCACAATCCTGTCCGTCATGTAATTACCACACACTGGTATACTAAATTCATATTAACTCTTTGTGAAATCTTCGCGAAAAGAATAGCTGAGGGCTACTTTGATGATTACACCACATGCTTCACGTTGTCAACTTGGTTTACACAAAGCGTATCACTCCACAATAATTTTGATAATTAAAATAAATCAGATCGAAAAGCAAATTACAAAAGAAAAACCTCGAACTGGTTACTAACGTCTTACTGTTAACCTGACGGGTCAAACAGTTATATAAGCACGTGGTACTGGTCTCACAAAGTACACCCCACGTGGGTTGAACATAAAGAAAAGTCGCTATATTGAAAATATTGTCAAGACGAGACGTTATAATCACACAAGCATTCGCATTTAAGATTGATCTTAGTTAGAGTTACTGACCAACACGTGGTTCCACTTTACTCATAAAGTAGTGACAAAGCAACTACCGGAAAATAATATGAACTTCACACGAGAATTACACTACGCTGCAATTTAAGATAACCTTAGATATTTTAGAGCTAACCCGAAATCAAGGTGATTAAATTCTCAGTTAGGCTGAACTTAACAAATCCATTGTCCTACGGACTTAGCAGACACGCGCTTAGCCGGAGATCTTACCATTTCAGACGCTCGCCACCGCCAGACTCCAACTGCCTACTGCCGAGCGTGCTTCCTCAGGGTGGCTCACAAAGACAAACGGAAGGGGCCAGAGGGGCAGCTTCCTATACCAACATGACAACGGACAGACAGGACCATACAAGGATAGAAACCTCTTTGCTTTTAGGAAGCGTAGCTACCTGTTCCGACGTTGGTCCTACTGTTCTCTAGCAGACAGCCTTGTCTGCTACCCTCAAGCATGCAACTACAAACACATTTGATCATTCATCCTCTCACACAGAAGGGAAGGGGGATGACAGTATCTTATCATATACAGTATATAACAGAAAGCGGATGTAGGTTCCGTATGAGACTGTGTGACATGAATTACATATAAACTGTGTTTTAAAGTGTAGTAGTGTGACAGATCGTTCTT
The DNA here is from genome assembly GCF_023898315.1 of Schistocerca nitens. Taxonomy (NCBI): domain Eukaryota; kingdom Metazoa; phylum Arthropoda; class Insecta; order Orthoptera; family Acrididae; genus Schistocerca; species Schistocerca nitens. The sequence goes on from NC_064617.1 coordinate 635,976,865, forward strand.
GTTTGTGTGTAAAAGTAACACGTTCCACTACTCAGTCTCCTCCCAGATAGTCAGAAACGCCACAGTAAATTTAGAAGAGGAATTTATTCCATAAATGACAACAGATTTAAGAAATCAAACATGAAAGGAATCCAACAGAGACCTTTCAAGTACTTCATGTGAATAAAGAGCTAGTTGTGTTTCACAGGAACGATGTTTTCTAAACCCATGTTGACTGTGTGTCAATAGACCGTTTCCTTCGAAGTAATTCATAATGTTCGAACACAATATTTGTTCTAAAATCCTGCTGCATATCGACGTTAACGATATGGGCCTGTAATTTAGTGGATAACTCCTACTGCCTTTCTTGATTGCTGGTGTGATCTGTGCAACTTTCCAGTCTTTGGGTACGGATCTCTCGTCGAGCGAACGGTTGTATATGATTGTTAAGTACGGAACTAATGCATCAGCGTACTCCGAAAGGAACCTAATTGGTATACAGTCTGGACCGGAAGACTTGCTTTTATTAAATGATTCAGGTTGCTTCACTACTCCGAGGATATTTACTTCTATGTTACTCATGTTGGCAGCTGTTCTGGATTCGAATTCTGGAATATTTACTTCGTCTTCTTTTGTGAAGCATTTCGGAAGGCTGTGTTTAGTAACTCTGCTTTGGCAGCACTGTCTTCGGTAGTATCTCCATTGTTATCGCTCAGAGAAGGCATTGATTGTTTATTGCCGCTAACATACTACACATACGACCAGAATCTCTTTGGATTTCTGACAGGTTTCGAGACAAAGTTTTTTTGTGGAAACTGTTATAGGCGTCTCGCATTGAACTCCGTAACGATATCCGAAACAGGACATCCCAATCATCTAGCTACAACTGCCATTCCGTGTTCAAAGTCCGTTAATTCCTGTCGCTACATTCCCTGTGGCTACAATCAAAAAATGGTTCAAATGGCTCTGAGCACTGTGGGACTTAACTGCTGAGGTCATCAGTCCCCTAGAACCTAGAACTACTTAAACCTAACTAACCTAAGGACATCACACACATTCATGCCCGAGGCAGGATTCGAACCTGCGAACGTAGCGGTCGCGCGGTTCCAGACTGTAGCGCCTAGAACCTCTCGGCCACTCCGGCCGGCTAGCTACAATCATTCCGGAAACCTTTTTGCATGAATTACGTGAGTACGAATGACAGCACCGTCAATGCATACTTTGTATACGCGATATTACCACCATCTGCATATATACATATCACTATGAAGGCATTATGGGTGTTAGAGGAAGAAAAGTACAGTACCAAATGCGCCAGTGAAATAATTTCAATAATAATAAAAAATAAATAGTGTGAATAGTTGTGATGCTGTGACATTCTCTTGGGTTACATGCTACTTTTACATCTGATGATTTTTCGAGTTCAGAACGATCAGAGGATACATACGTTAGATGTGCCCTGTGGTAACTTTCGTTCATTGTCAACGGCAGCTGGAATTGCCCTGTTGTACATGGGGGAGGGCGCTTGTGTGGAGTGTCTGAGCCGTAACTTGAGCCGGACCATCTTAGCGCTATTTAGTGAGCCCGGCGCCCCGACGAGCAGGGAATGGATCCGTGCTTTGTGCTCTCCCCTCCCCTCCCTTTCCTCGCTCTCTCCAGCCTCCTCCTCCTCCTCCTCCTCGGTACTGCAGAAGCGAGCCACTCTGGCCGGCACAGCGAGCGCCTAATTTGTCTGCGGTTGCTGCGGATCGCAGACGCGACTCAAAGCCCGGGCCGATATTGTTGCGCGGAGGGCGGAGGGGCGGCGCGCCATCTTCTCCGGCCGTCGGCGGTGACCAATGGGAGCGCGAGGAAGGGGGGTTGGGGTGTAACATCGCGGCGCCGCGCGGGCGATAGCGCCGGGCTCGGCCTCAACTGTGTTCAGCTGCCGCGGAACACAAGCACAGCGTCGACGTGGAACGATTTAATAGCGTGGTGGTTTAACGGCAGAGGGTCGGGAGTAAAGATGCACCAGGATGATACATTGAGATTCTAGTAAGGAAACTTGCGATGCTATATGAACATCGTTAATATTTAAGTTGAATTTATTGACCCTGATCATACACTACTGGCCATTAAAATTGCTACACCAAGAAGAAATGCAGATGATAAACGGATATTCATTGGACAAATATATTATACTAGAACTGACATGTGATTACATTTTCACGCAGTTTGGGTGCATAGATCCTGAGAAATCAGTACCCAGAACAACCACCTCCGGCCGTTATAACGGCCTTGATACACCTTGGCATTGCGTCAAACAGAGCTTGGATGGCGTGTACAGGTACAGCTGCCCATGCAGCTTCAACACGATACCTCAGTTCATCAAGAGTAGTGACTGGCGTTTTGTGACGAGCCAGTTGCTCGGCCACCATTGACCAGACGTTTCCAATTGGTGAGAGATCTGGAGAATATGCTGGCCAGGGCAGCAGTCGAACATTTTCTGTATCCAGAAAGTCCCGTACAGGACCTGCAACATGCGGTCGTGCATTATCCTGCTGAAATGTAGGGTTTCGCAGGGATCGAATGAAGGGTAGAGCCACGGGTCGTAACACATCTGAAATGTAACGTCCACTGTTCAAAGTGCCGTCAATGCGAACAAGAGGTGACCGAGACGTGTAACCAATGGCACCCCATACCATCACGCCGGGTGATACGCCAGTATGGCGATGACGAATACACGCTTCCAATGTGCGTTCACCGCGATGTCGCCAAACACGGTTGCGAACATCATGGTGCTGTAAACAGAACCTGGATTCATCCGAAAAAATGACGTTTTGCCATTCGTGCACCTAGGTTCGTCGTTGAGTACACCACCGCAGGCGCTCCTGTCTGTGATGCAGCGTCAAGGGTAACCGCAGCCGTGGTCTCCGAGCTGATAGTCCATGCTGCTGCAAACGTCGTCGAACTGTTCGTGCAGAGGGTTGTTGTCCCCGTCTGTTTATTCAGGGATCGAGACGTGGCTGCACGATCCGTTACAGCCATGCGGATAAGATGCCTGTCATCTCGACTGCTAGTGATACGAGGCCGTTGGGATTCAGCACCCTCCTGAACCCACCGATTCCATATTCTGCTAACAGTCATTGGATCTTGACCAGCGCGAGCAGCAGTGTCGCGATCCGATAAACCGCAATCGCCATAGGCTACAATCCGACCTTTGTCAAAGTCGGAAACGTGATGGTACGCATTTCTCCTCCTTACACGAGGCATCACAACAACGTTTCACCAGGCATCGCCGGTCAACTGCTGTTTGTGTATGAGAAATCGGTTGGAAACTTTCCTCATGTCAGCACGTTGTAGGTGTCACCACCGGCGCCATCTTGTGTGAATACTCTGAAAAACTAATCATTTGCATATCACAGCATCTTCTTCCTGTCGGTCAAATTTGGCGTCTGTAGCACGTCATCTTCGTGGTGTAGCAATTTTAATGGCCAGTAGTGTATTAGAGCGTTCAGGCCCTCTTTTGCCGGATGTAGAAGTGTAAAACCGGAATTTCCCTACGGGTGGTGCTACCCGTCCTTGTAGGACCCGTGAGATGGCGTCTGCAGCGCCATCTGCTTCCTGTAATGGCTGACGACGAATGTCCATACATTGATACCTGTTTCAAACCCGTAAACAACGGAGCAAGGAGGACATCAAAAGCAGACTCGCTATGGCAAAAAAGGCATTTCTGGCCAAGAGAAGTCTACTAATATCAAATACCGGCCTTAATTAGAGGAAGAAATTTCTGAGGATGTACGTCTGGAGTACAGCATTGTATGGTAGTGAAACATGGACTGTGGGAAAACCGGAACAGAAGAGAATCGAAGCATTTGAGATGTGGTGCTATAGACGAATGTTGAAAATTAGGTGGACTGATAAGGTAAGGAATGAGGAGGTTCTACGCAGAATCGGAGAGGGAAGGAATATGTGGAAAACACTGATAAGGAGAAGGGACAGGATGATAGGACATCTGCTAAGACATGAGGGAATGACTTGCAAGGTACTAGAGGGAGCTGTAGAGGGCAAAAACTGTAGAGGAAGACAGAGATTGGAATACGTCAAGCAAATAATTGAGGACGTAGGTTGCAAGTGCTACTCTGACATGAAGAGGTTAGCACAGGAAAGGAATTCGTGGCGGGCCGCATCAAACCAGTCAGTAGAAAAAAAAAAAAGAAAAAAAAAACTAACTTAGGTCCATGGCTTCGTAAGGTCTGCGCCAGACTCGAACCCTACACTCAGTTTTTACCAACTGAAATCGGGACTCATCTGACCAGGCCACTGTTTTCTGTTCGTCTAGGGTCCAGCCGGTATGGTCACGAGCCCAGGAGAGCTGCTGCAGGCGATGTCATACTGTTAACGAGGGCACTCGCGTCGGTCGTCTGCTGCCACCCAATTTCGCCGAACTGTCCTGAAGGATACGTTCGTCGTACACTTCACATTGATTTCTGCGGTTGTTCCTCGCAGAGTTGCTTGATTGTTGGGATTCACAACTCTGCACAAACTACGCTGCTCTCGATTGTTAAGTGAAGGCCTTCGACCACCGCGTTGTCCACGGTGAGAAGTAATGCCTGAAATTTGGTATTTTCGGCACACTCTTAACGCTGTGGATCTCTGAATACTGAATTCTCTAACGATTTCCGAAACTGAACGCCCCAAGCGTTTAACTCCAACTACCAATCCACGTCCAAAGTTTGTGAATTCCCGTAGTGCGGCCATAATGACGTCGGTAACCTTTTCACACGGATCACCCGAGTACACATGACAGCTCCACCAATGCACTGCCCTCTTGTACCTTGTGTATACGATACTACCGTCATCTGATTATATCCTTGTCGCTATCCCATGACTTTTGTCACCTCGGTGTATTGTATCCAGGCGTTCATCATGAGTTCCAAGAGGCGAGAGATTTTCTGAGACTTTCATTGGTTAGCTTTCCCGTGGCTACTGCTATTCTCCTCTGTTTGTAAGGACAGTTCAGTATGGAAATTGGTAGTAGTTGCCTCCGAAATGCGAAAGTCTGGGTTCGGAGATTTCATTATTTTTAGCTCTGGTGTCAATAACGTTGTATTCCTCGCATCAAACGACAAACAAATAAACAAATAACTCTGTCGGCCTGAGGTTGATATGGAGGAACGTAAACAGAGACCAATCTTTACCCCTTTATTCACTACGCTGAATTCCGTAGCAGTTTTGTCCTGTTCCATGCTCCGCAGTCGACAGACCACTGCTTGATTTCCTTTTAAAAGGCTCCACACACGATGCAATTTACCTGCCAGGTGAACCTGTAAAATTACGCCAGCGCAGTTTTACCCACACACGCCGCGTTACTCCTGAGACGTATTCGTTTTCATTTGTGAACATATTATCAACTGCAACAGAATAGTTACACGTAATAGTTTCGATACTTGTTTTTTTTTTCAATAATTTTATGTAAACAGCTTCCCGCTCTGTTCATGGTATTTCTTGTTTCTTTCGACGAAATTCAATGAAATCCTCAGTAACGTTGTTGGATTTGTGACTTGAATGCTAGTAAACGGACACCCTATGTCACAAATAACGGACAGAAATAATTACATTACAAATCAGCACAACGGAAACAAAAAAAACAGAACGAACTTTTTCACTCCTTAGGTGCTGATACGAAACAAAGGGAGAAATGTTCGGTAGTGTTCGCCTGCACAGTTGTGTTGGCATATGTGTTCCAATTCACGTGTACGAGTGACATGTACAGGTGCACCCCAAAGGGGCCATAAGGCGACATTGGACAGCAGTATTTGAGGGGAACGTGGTCATAATACCGCTCTACCTGGCGCTACTGTTGGCGTTCGGAACCACAGCCGCCAGTTTTCATCCAGCTAGATCCTCCAAGTGTTATAATAAGGCCAAGGGGGCCCCTTTTCCTACCACAACGACATCATATGGAAGCAAAAGCTCGCTGAGCCGAAGATCACATATCTGATGATTCTAGACAGCCGACTGACAGGAAACTGCCAGACAAACAGACCAGAAACGTGTTTAATTTTCTTCGAGCGTGCGTCTGGCACATCAAGACCTCTTCTTCCTACATTTCGGCTGCGAACCTTACAGCTATCTTCAACATGAGTCGTTGACTGAGTTCCGAGTGTCCAAACGTGCCTATTCACACGGTGATATACCAAAACCACGTGATTCAAAGGTGTATTGCGGAGTATGATGCGAATCCTTCACAGGTAGCACAGCACCAGTGTCAGCCATGGACAAAAGTTCTCCGTAGAAAATGGAAATGTTATAAGCACCGGATTGTGCGTTATTAAATGGGTAACATGTAAGTCTAGCTTTGGAACATGTGGCGAAATTTCAGCCAAACACATACACATGTCGCTAATTATCTAGGAAAAAATATTAGGAGGGTACGATTCCTCTAGGACCACTACTTCTAAGGTAGGTGCGAAAAAGTGTTGACATGTAAGCATAGCTCGGGAACGCTGGGAGAAATTTGAACCAAATATCGTAGAAAACTTACTATCTGAGAAAAAAGAAAGTGTTGGCATGATACATCCCCAGGACACACAGGAGTGGGTTGGAATGGGGTGACATGTAAAAAAAAAAAAAATCTAAAAACGAAAGATATTAGTTTCGAACTGTTAGTTTTCGGGCTCGTAATGCTGAATGGTACCAGTCACAAACTTTTGTTGATTTGTATTGTATTGTATTGAACTAGGGACCTAGAAACAACGGAGAGGCTTCCTTCCCGCCATAGCCCTCAGTGGTACACAGCCCCACGACAGACTACAGCAGTCCACTCACCCCAACGTCCCCAAGTGTACCCCCCCCCCCCCCCTCCCGGATCGTGTGAACCAGAAGAGTGTAACTCCAATGTTCGCGTGGTAGAGTAATTATGGTGTACGCGTACGTGGAGACAGTGTCTGCGCAGCAATCGCCGACATAGTGTAACGGAGGCGGAATAAGGGGCACCAGCTCCCATTCGCCGAGGCAGATGGAAAACCGTCTTAAAAACAATACACAGAGTGGCCGGCACATCGGACCTCTCAGGACTCCAACCCGGCACCTGTCGCTGTTATATTCTAGAGAAAACGAACGTTAAATATGGGTTTGTTGCACCAGCAGCGACATGTGAGAATGTTTGAACTAGAAATAATATGACGAAGAGTTCAGTGCTCACTGGGAATAGAGCCCCACATATATCGTTGTTGACTACATTCAAAGAGACGTCAGCTACCGATTTTTTCTCCACCAGCAGCTCGGAATAACATCTTGAACTTACAGTGATCTCGCAAATAGTACTGTGTCCCACTGGGAGTCAAAAACGTCAGATATCGTTAGTGTCGACAACGAATGAAAAAACATTAAAAATCAAAATTATTATCCACCAGCAGATAGGTGATCTCATGCTAGAGCTTGATAATGCATAATGAAATCTTTAGTGCCGGGCCAGGATTCGAACCCATTCACTCGTAATATGTGGAGATGTTGAGGAATCTGCAGTTTTGAACAAACAACAAATTGTAGCCGAGCTGTATTGCCACGAAGGGATCAAATTCCGCGTTAAGGGCGGTCTGAGTTGCATTCTCAGTTCAGAACCAATTTTATCGGCATACAGAATCCAAGATAAAAGAAGGAATAAGTGTCCTGTGAGTCTACATAGCGTTTGTTTCGTCACTAGAAATAAATAACTAGTATAAGAAAGGTTACTGGTGATAGAGTTTCTACATGTCGCCACTCCAGACTTTATTGTGGTTCAACCTAACGTCTACTTGGCAGAGAAGGAATATCATCTTTAATGTGAATTTCAGACCACACTGTCATTATATTTTCTTCCCTTGGTGTAGGCAGAAGAGAATGGAATCTTTCTCTCCCTATCTAAAATCATTGACAGAAGTGGGAATCGAACCCAGACCATAGGTATAAGAACCTACCATCAGTCCAACAGACCACCAAACCCTCTTTTCTGTGACTCATTTTTCTATTGTAACGCCGTTGCGCCACACTGGATGAGAATTCTGACACTCAGGCTCCCTGTAGTAAATTGCAGCATGTTCAGTAAATTCATTTACTTGGTTGACCGAATCACCATGAACTAGCTGCCTCGGCTACCCAGGTGGAAATCGCAACTAATCTCGTCCTTTAAATAGCGGTTTATGAGTTCTAGCCACCATTGGCCTCGTAAGAGGAAACTCACACACATACGTGTTCGCCAGCTCTGTGGTAACGTGCTGACCTGTGAAAAAGGGACTGTTATGGTTCATACGTCCAGTCTCAGTGACTTCAGCGATTTTACCCCTTCTGTGGAAGAGCTACAAGCAGTCAGATCAACCATCAATAAGGAAATCGCAAGAAAATACTTTCGGCTCATAGTGCAATGGTGAAAAACTTACAATGCTGCACAACAGGTAACTACTCTTTCCGCTGCTGACAAGCAAATTTTGGGTCTCTAGAAATACATAACTATATTTATGAAATACCACATTTGCATACCTCTTGAGTATGACACAGCATACCAATTAAACACAGACCCAATCAAAATCTAAGTGAATAGTGTTTACTAATTCGTGTCGATAGAGGCATGCTTGTGTACAGATACTCAGTTTTATTAAAACAGGCTTTCGTCGTAAGGTTATCGTGGGTAGTTTTATTTCATTTCTTATAATACAGTGCACAGTTTTCGTAAGGTTTCCTTTAGTGTTGTTGAAACAATAGTAAACATGAGAGCGAAATTAATCATCAACGATATATGCGAATTCTCTGATGTTATCTGTAACAGTCTGACGCTGCACATGCAGTTTATTGATTACATGCATGTAGAAAACTTATTCTGAGTTAAAGCTGTCAAACAATGTTTGAAGAAGAATAAAATGCCACTACCACACGACAGCTAATGTAGAAAATACTTTTCTGACGTATTTGGGCACGATGCGCTCTCCCCATACATAATACAAAAGCTTCGAGATGCATATGCTGCCTGGCTGTCTATTAAACCTGAAAAGAACAAAATGTCACAGAAGTTAGCCCTTTTTCCACGTGCGACTATTTTGGGTTGAGAAGTGAAGGGAATTATATTCAAAGTTCCATTAGATTGGTAACTTCAGCAGACAGCAGAATTGCGTTTTAAAATCGTGTAGTAGCAAATGTATTCCAACTCGCGCTTTCTTAGCTATGGTGCACGACACTTACCATTACGCTTCTAGCTGACACACAGCTCCAACAGCTCCAGAGCTGAACAACAATTCTTCCAGAACTTCTGCATACCACAGCGCTGCGAGATAATGAAAATGGCCGGGTCTAGACTTCTGACAATGAGAGAAACAGTTACAGCTTTTCTTTTGCGCTGCACGACGTTTTTTACAAATAGACAGCGCAATAGAATAGCTCAAGTTAAAAGGAACACTTCCTATTTAAATTTCTGCATCCTACACTGTTGGCAGTTCTGTGTAGGTGGCAGTTACGTGATTTTATTTCGGTGACTACAAAATAGAGTCGAATGTATGCACTGGGTAGCCGAGGCAGCTAGTTCATGGTGATTCGGTCAACCAAGTAAATGAATTTACTGAACATGCTGCAATTTACTACAGGGAGCCTGAGTGTCAGAATTCTCATCCAGTGTGGCGCAACGGCGTTACAATAGAAAAATGAGTCACAGAAAAGAGGGTTTGGTGGTCTGTTGGACTGATGGTAGGTTCTTATACCTATGGTCTGGGTTCGATTCCCACTTCTGTCAATGATTTTAGATAGGGAGAGAAAGATTCCATTCTCTTCTGCCTACACCAAGGGAAGAAAATATAATGACAGTGTGGTCTGAAATTCACATTAAAGATGATATTCCTTCTCTGCCAAGTAGACGTTAGGTTGAACCACAATAAAGTCTGGAGTGGCGACATGTAGAAACTCTATCACCAGTAACCTTTCTTATACTAGTTATTTATTTCTAGTGACGAAACAAACGCTATGTAGACTCACAGGACACTTATTCCTTCTTTTATCTTGGATTCTGTATGCCGATAAAATTGGTTCTGAACTGAGAATGCAACTCAGACCGCCCTTAACGCGGAATTTGATCCCTTCGTGGCAATACAGCTCGGCTACAATTTGTTGTTTGTTCAGAACTGCAGATTCCTCAACATCTCCACATATTACGAGTGAATGGGTTCGAATCCTGGCCCGGCACTAAAGATTTCATTATGCATTATCAAGCTCTAGCATGAGATCACCTATCTGCTGGTGGATAATAATTTTGATTTTTAATGTTTTTTCATTCGTTGTCGACACTAACGATATCTGACGTTTTTGACTCCCAGTGGGACACAGTACTATTTGCGAGATCACTGTAAGTTCAAGATGTTATTCCGAGCTGCTGGTGGAGAAAAAATCGGTAGCTGACGTCTCTTTGAATGTAGTCAACAACGATATATGTGGGGCTCTATTCCCAGTGAGCACTGAACTCTTCGTCATATTATTTCTAGTTCAAACATTCTCACATGTCGCTGCTGGTGCAACAAACCCATATTTAACGTTCGTTTTCTCTAGAATATAACAGCGACAGGTGCCGGGTTGGAGTCCTGAGAAGGAAAAAATTAATGTTTCTTCTAGTCATTTCAGTTAAAACATCTAGCTACTGGCAAGGAAATCCGATATGTCACAATTGGTTGTGTTTCGATATCAATCCGATTAGGTTCTGGGTTCGAATCCGTGTCCAACACAAAGCTTTACCTCACGGCATTTCAAGTAAGTTACTTGTGAAGAAGCAATATTTAACATCTCTCGTAGTTCGTTAACAGGGACAAGAGATGCTGGGGAGGAATTCGCGTCCGTTAAAAATGTTTGTGTTATGTAATTTAAAGTTGATATTTGCTAACTGATACTGTCTAAAATCGAGGTACATCACTCTCTGTATGCCTAATCAGGAATGACTGTTAGTTTGCGTCAGTCACGAAATCTTTGCTTAGTCTGCCTGACCTGGGTTTGAATCCATATGCAGAACGAGACGGTTCGTCGTGTCATTTGAAGTTCATACATATTCTCAACTAGCTGCTCGTGGATAACTTAAATTTTGAATATCATTTTGTGTTAAATAATAAGTACTGTATGTTACTTTGAAGAGGAAATTATGAATACGACGAACTTACTACGTGCATTACCTATCTGTCGTAATAATGAGAGTGGTAACATTTCAGGTATGTTATTTGTTGTAATAAATGTGAGCTTACAAGCCTTAAGGACAGTCTTATCTGTGATAAGGTGTTCCCTGATATTTGTAGCACCGTGGTATTACTTTACATCATGAGTTACTGCGATACAGAGCGGTGTCTTCTAGTGGTGACTTGTTGGAACCATTTTCAATAGTCAAACGACTGTACCAAGGAGAGATTAGAGGACCTGCTAGACAGCTGCGTTATGCCGGTTGCATGCGAATCAGGCGAAATGCAATTCATGTCGTTCGGATACTTTTGAGTATGACTGTACGTCCTGAAACCTGATAATTTTTTTAGAAATATATAATTTTTACAACTAGTGCGGATTTTATCATTGAAGATGAATAACAGTTGTGGAGTTCCCGTCAAGAGATACAATTGTCATAGCAATTAAAGATCCATAAGCACATATTTTCAGGACTCTCTATATGGGGTTAGGATTCTGTTGGGGATAGGAAAAGTTATTTTATGCTGTTTATTTTAAAGCCATATTATATAAATAGTTTTTATTTAAATAATTATCTTCTACTTCTTAGTCTTGTGCGTCAATTTTTTCAATCGATTTAAAATACTTTGATGAGATTACAACGGAGAGATTTTGTAAATTTCAGCATTATTTCAGTTTCTCTTCTTCCGAGCCGACAAATACATCGCTTCCTCCTAGATTATCTCACGAAAAGACCTCTAAGGTAAAAATGCGAGGGAATCGAGCTCACACTGGGACTTACCAGCTCCATTCTTATCACGAAACATTTGCAAGTGGAACAGAAAAAGGAAATAGCAGCAGTGATACACACAAAGTACCCTCCACCGCACACCAGACATGACAGTGGGTTAGGATTGCATCGTCAGCGAGTTCTGATCTGTGTTGAAAGTTTCAAGTTTCCAACCCATGGGGATGTTAGTTTAAAATCAATTGAAACATTTATACCGAACAAACAGACGAGAAAGTGACCTAATAAAACGGCGTTAAAAATGTCTGTGGAAAGAAAATCGTGATTATTTCATTCATTCAAGCATGACATTATGACTTTTGTGTTTCATAAAATTTTTCACTTATTTATTCTGTATTACGTACTGCAACACACAGTTTTCGCCATGTTGTGATACCACCAGCATTACACGTAAGCACTGCACGTAGCTCACCAATCAGGCGAGACACTTGTTCCAACTTCAATGACAAGTGGTGAAGTTTTTGAAGGTATTCTAATAAATATAGAGTGATTTAGGATTTCTCACAAACTTTTGGTATCCTATTTTAATCACATTATATAGCCGTTGCATTTTCTCGGGCCCTTTCCACCGTTTGTAGTAGCGCCGAATATTCTGCGTTGAGTCGGACCAAGACTTACTATTTTGTGGTTGTGCTCATTCCCTCTAGTCGCAAGAAGGCATGTAAATCATTTAGAATGACATTAAAAATGTACGTGATATTCATTAACTATTAACAAATAAATAACGGAACCCGAAAGCAGATACGAGCAAACTGAGCATACTGTGAAGCCATGTAAAGATAAATTCATTTGTGTTATTATATCAAAGCAACCGTGCATTTTTTCGATTTTTTATAATGTCTAGAATTATAATTAACACACAAAACCTGTGATGTAACAGTAGCCTATATTCTACGTATTTTTTAAATAATAATTTTTCACGAGTATATGTTTATAATAACAGTTAACAAAAGTTAATCGAAATCTTCAAGATTTGTTCATGATCTTTTTCCCAGGTAATGTTACCTGCCATACTAAGTATCCTTTCACGTGCAGCACTAATAGCTATTTGTGATAATTATGGGAGTATTTAGGATTTTGTCCTCGCCCTTCAAGTTGTCGATCGTTGTCGAACTCTGTGTGGCAGTTGCTTTAATACAGAGGCATTTCGTCTTAGCTTCACGTACCATTGACGTGTTCAGGCCAAGTGCCATAACCAATTCTGGCGCTCTTAAATTCTCTGCCCCTTCCGTTGCATGGGGGCTTAATTATAAAAAAGAATGCAAATAATTTTAATTTTTTGATTTAGTAGCTGTATGTCCGATTACGAAGTGTCGTAAACGGTTGGCCCTGATTAGTATTTGTACGCAATCTGACTGCATAGAACAACAACAAAGAATGAAATGAAAATTTCCGTTAATACAGTCCCCAGCAACTATAAAACCTACGAAACCAAAGCACAAGTATAACTGTTCTGTGTGTGGAAGTGTGATTCAACGTACGCATCTGGCACGGTTCTTCTTCAATAACACAAGAAATTTTAAATATCATTTATACTGAAGTAATTAAAGAAAATAGAAATACCATAATTACGCAAGAAAACCAGAATTACACTCTAATCCAAGAACACAAGCCAGATGCTTTGTTGACTGAACCTGTAATGACGCATTATTCAAGACATTGAAATAATGAGAAAAAAAGCGAGTTTTGTTACCTTCATATATATTGACGAAAAGCACTCTAATCATTACAATATCTCCATTGGAACAACATCTGCTGTATAGCCCATCAAACAACTACATAAAACATGGAACAAGCACTCACTACTACGACATCTCGACAAGCACTCCCTACTACGACCTCGCGACAAGAACTGACTACTGCCACTTCTCGACAAGCACTGCCCACCGCTACTTCTCAATAATCACTGCCAGTGGAGGCGGCGGAACAATACTCTCTAGCGCGATCTCTGGCGCTGTGGCTCAGTGTAGCCTGAAAATACCACCAAATTCGTCAAAAAAAAAAATTACAGACAAAAAATAAAAGATAATATTAATACGTAAATATCATATAACTAAATAAATTTTGGCTTTGCACTGACCTTTCAATAACCTAATATATAAAATACAGTAAGGAATACAAATTCTTTCATACATGTGACTTTACATAATAGTTTACACAAGTATTATGTGGTTAAACAATTCAATCAATAGCGTCAGCAATGACGAATATATGCAGGTAAGAGTCTCATAACTTTTCACAAACAGTGATACACAAAAAATCAGTTTATACAAATATTCACATAAATCCTTTCCATAGTTCAAGAAACAAGTAGTTGACAGTTCCAGCAGTAGCACCCAGCAATGGTCAACAGGTGCAAATACCAACAAATGACATCATTTTAGTAGAATCAGTTCCATCAGTTGCACCCAGCAATGTTGAACAGGTGCTACAGCAACAAGTGACACCATTTCAGTAGAAGCAGTCCATCAGTGGCACCCAGCAATGTTGAGCAGGTGCAGACAGCAACAGGTGACATCTTTTCAGTAGAAGCAGTCCATCAGTGGCACCCAGCATTGTTGAATAGGTGCAGACACCAACAATTGACATTATCTCAGTAGAAGCAGTCCATCAGTGGCACCCAGCAATGTTGAGCAGGTGCAGACAGCAAGAAGCGACTTCATTTCCGTAGAAGCAGTTCATCAGTGGCGCGTAGCAATGTTGAACAGGTGCAGACAGCAGTCCATAATATTCACTATCACTAATCACACTGTTCATCAGAGTTTATGAGCAGAAATTAAACATGTCCTAGTGGCACCAATCACGTAGAAAAAGTGCAAGTAACAGTCCATAATATTCACTATCACTAATCACACAGTTCATCAGCAAAAATTAAACATTTCTAAGTGGCACACATTAACGTTGAACAGGTGCAGGCATGAACAACAGTTAGAATGCACACACAATTGCTTTTACAAAATTATTATCAATGCTCTTACACTAAACATACAAATAATAATAAACACACAAATGATATCAGATAATTGTCATATTAACTATTACAAATACACAAATGTCAGTAAATCTATAATGTTTATGGGTGTCAGTGCAAGCCACAACAAAGAAGTAAAATAATATTTAGGAGATAGGTTGGTACCAATTATCTGGGATTATAAAAGGAAAACACACAACACACACTCACTCGTCTTTCATCCACATTAAGTACTACTGTGTAATTGAATAGTGTTAACTGTGTAAATGCAATTCTGTCAAAAATTTTATGTTCATCATGTGTATCAAGTAGTAGTGGCAGCAATGTATAACAGTCAATAATAGTTAGTCAACGTCATAGTCATCATGTCAAGACCAATGTTTGCCAAGCCAGATCAAAATGTACGGTTGCTGAACAACTGTCAGTGCGCCAAGCTATGCAAATGCTTCCTCTCTCAAAAAAAAAAAAAGTTTATACTGCTTATTGATTTAACAAAGTGTGTGTGTAGACAATCTTCCATCTACTTGAGTGTTCTAGTCTGCCATCTTCATCCTCCTTGTTCCATATAGACCAACAAAAAAAAATATGCTCCTCACTTACTTTACCTCTTATCCACCAAAACTCCAATGATCATCAGCATCACATAGTGTCAATACTTCAATAATACCTCTTACTTCGATACATATAAACCTTATCATCAATATCATCAATAATACCTCTTCAATACGTCGATACATATAAACCTCAGCACCAATATCATTTCACTTCCATAAGAACTCTTTCCTCTAGTCAGTCTCCTCGAACAAGTACAGACAAAATCCTAGTGCAAACTTCAATTCAGCATCCCATACAATCCGAAGACACAGTGTCCACACACAACCTCTGTGTAATCCATCTGACCCAAATCTTCTACTCATTATGAACATTTTAGTTACCTTGTCCATCATTAAATAAAAGAAATGCATACATGAGCTCTAACAGACTTAGTTCGAATAACTCTCAGTAATTAATTACGATTACGAAGTGTGAATGATCATAATATTTCACAGTGTGTACACCACTTCAAGAATCATGGCAGAAGCAAACATGTGGAGTATTTTTTGTGTCAAGTGTCACTTACTATTTCAGTTGCTCACGAAGAAAGCAGTGTAATAACTGTCAATGGTCTAAACCTAGTGTTGGTATGTCATGTCGTTAGCTTCCTTCCTATCAGCATAAATTTATACAGCTTCCATAAAACCTCCAGCTCATGTGACTTCAATGAAGCTTCTTGTACTAATGTCGTTCGTAGACTTACAGCAGTTCATTTTCTTATCTTAAATATATAAGGCACTGAACGTAAGCAAAACATGCAATAGCGAGTAAATATACCAGTAGAGAACGGAATGTCAACAAGTGGATGCAGCACAATCCCTACAACGAGGCTCTGCCAAGCGAACAATCTATAATTAATACCATAGTGTGACCTAAACTCCATGTACGTACACCTCATATCAGCATTTCTATATATAGCAAATTAAAGAATAGTTATGACAACAAAACAGAAATGTGTAAATACGCAATCCATATGCAAAGCAGCAAATATATATCTTACATAATAAACAGGTCATTAGCATCATATCAGCATAAGCAAATAAATGTTCATACGTAATCTTAATAAGTAAACTTGAAGGTGCAAGCAGATAAATCACAAAGTATAACCTACATACATAACCATATCAGCACAACTAATCAGGTGACAATTATAATTTAAATAAATAAGCACAGCAGGCACATAATAAAAAAAATGTGACATCAGTGAAAAAGCAGTGCAGCCAAGCGATGCATAATATGCACAAGTAACAACCCTGTTCATTAATCAATCATTGTCAAAATCAGTTAACGTACGCAAGCACGTCGCTTTACAAGTAAATTCGTAGAACATGAAATTAGCACAAAGTATCAATCACGTAATCGCGAGCATCAAATTACGTTTAAAGTACGTACCTAAGTGGAAATATGTTACTTGAAAAATAAACTCAATTAATCGTTACCTTTTTAGTTTATTAGTTTCTTCTTCGAAATTACATTCTTCCTGAAATTTTCTCGATAGCAAGTCCTCTTAACGTCGGACACACACAGAATTGACCTGAAGGTCTTAAATATTTTATACAACCGTATCCTGAAAAATACTGAACGTTAATACATAATTTATCAAGTCACCATACCTTTATACAGAATTTAGTCGGAGAAATTAGACTGTGTATTTGTTTACGGCTGTCAGTGCATTCGCACTGAGCGCTCGATCAGCTGTAGGCGCGTGACGTAAGAAGTGATTGTTTGCGGCCAACGACTGCCTTGTGCGCCGCGCAGACTTGACTGTTGCTTTGAGTATATGCCGCCGCCAAAACACAGCACACAGCGCGGTATCCTTGTATTCTTTGCATGTTTACATGTAGCTGTTAGTTTCTCTAAAGTATGTCATTCCACAAAAATTTTAACGTTCGATATATGATGTATTCCCTTAGAGTGCCGAGATTTAAGAGTTTCTACTTCAATAGTGTTATCATGAATAATTTTGCGAATTCTATATGGACCGTTATAAAGCAGAAAAAATTTGCGACACAAGCCTTTTCCTTTGTGAGACAAACACCTTTTGACCAACTGACAAGGTTTTTAAACGACCAGGACGTTTAGCTGATTTCTCTCTTCTAGCAGCCGCAGATGCAATATTTCGTAGAGCCAGGTTGACAACTTCAGAATGCCGTAGTTTCCGTGTAGGCGGAAAAAGAACAATTTCTGAAATGCGATTTGTCGGTGCTTTATTTTTTAATATCAATAGAGGCGGTAAAGAAGTTGAATCATTAGGGAGTTCATTCAGAATGTTTTGAAAAATATGAAGATACTGATCCCACGTTCTGTGATTCTGAGGACAATAAAGACGGCACAATTTATTGATTTCCTTCATCCATCTCTGTGAAGAATTAGATTGAGGGTGA
This sequence comes from Schistocerca nitens, assembly GCF_023898315.1. Lineage (NCBI taxonomy): Eukaryota > Metazoa > Arthropoda > Insecta > Orthoptera > Acrididae > Schistocerca > Schistocerca nitens. Next base: position 635,994,737 of record NC_064617.1, read on the forward strand.
AAAAGTGAAATGAAAATTGGTTTAATCTTCCGACGCCGTAGAGTACGAAGCCAAATTTTAGAGCAAAACTGTGATCCATTATCTGATATAACCTTATCAACATGACCCACTTCTTTAAGAAAATGTTTGATGAAAGCATTAGATACTGAACGAGCTGTTGCTTTGCGTAAAGGTGTAAAACACACATATTTTGATGTCAATTCCACTGCTACGAAAATGTACGCAAAACCATTAGTAGATCGAACCACTGGACCGAACAAATCGACTGCAGCCATCTCCTTTAATTTCGATGGAATGATCGGAAACAACGGTGCTCTGTGAGAAATAGTTGGCGGCTTAGCCTTTTGACATAATTTGCATTTGGCAAGAACAGATCGAATACGTTTTTCCATATTACTGAAGTAGCAATTTTCTCGTAATTTATGAAAGCATTTTCTGGGACCAAAGTGTGCATAACTGAAATGTGTGTACCAAATCAATTTATTGACCCACTCATCAGGAATACAAACTAACCAAACAGAGTTGTCGACCGATGTTCGTTTGAAAAGAATATCATTGCGAACTAAATAATACTGTCTAATCGCTACGCTTTCCCTTCTCCTCCACTTCTCCTTAATGTCCTTCCAGATTGGATCCTTATTTTGCTCCTTAGCAATGTCCTGGAGCGAAGACGAAATAAAATTCTCAAACGCAACACCTTGAATGTACATCAAACAATAATTGTTTTCTTTGCAGTCCTCTTCAGCACTTAGTTTCAAACCCATAGGTGCACGTGATAAAGCATCAGCAACAATATTTGAAGATCCCTGTATGTAAACAATACTAAAGTCAAATTCCTGTAGATACAACGCCCATCGTGACAATCTGCCATGAGTTAATTTTGTTGACATAAGAAATTCCAGAGCTCGATGATCGGTGTAAACCTTAGTATGTCTGCCAAACAAAAATGTGCGAAATTTTGTGAAACCCCAAACAACAGCCAAAGCCTCAAGTGCCGTAATCGAATAATTCTTTTCTGATTTAGAGAGAACACGACTTCCAAATGCAATAGTCTTCTGTACTACAACGCCGTTTTCTTCTATCTCTTGAAATAAGTGTGCCCCTAGGCCTTTGTATGATGAGTCCGTCGCCAAACAAAAATCTTTAGATAAATCCGGATGTGAAAGAAGTGGAGCAGCAACTAAAGCATCACGAAGTTGTTCAAATTCTGACTGAGCTTCCTCATCCCAACACCAATTAGAGTTCTTTCCAGATAGTTCACATAAACGAGGTGTGGCCAAATTGTCCAATCTAACAAAGCGTCTAAGAAAATTACAGACACCAAGGAAACTACGAACATCACGTTTTGTAGTAGGAACAGCATAATTACGAATAGCATCTAGTTTCTCTGGATCAGGAAGAATACCTTCTGTAGAAATAATGTGACCGAGAAATTTCACCTGAGAACGACCAAATTCAGATTTTTCCAAGTTCACTGTAATGCCAACTCTTGCAAAAATAGGTAATAATGAATCCAAAATTTTGTTGTGCTCACTCCAAGAACGTTTAGCAATAAGAATATCGTCAACATATGAAGTAATATTGTCACGAAGATAAACAGGTAACATTTCATTTAAGCTACGAATGAATGCTGCTGAAGATACAGTAAGTCCAAACGGTAATTTCCGAAACTGGTAACAGTTACCAAAGGCTAAAAAGGCAGTGTATTTTCTACAATCAGAGTGGAGTTCTATTTGCCAAAAACTTGCGCGCATATCAATCGTGGATAAAACTTTAATTCCACGGAAACGTTGAAGAAGTTCATCTAAATTTTGTGGACGGTCAGTTTCAGGAATAATAATATTATTTATCTGTCTGGAATCCAGAACCAAACGAATTGATCCATCCTTTTTAAGAACAACTTGTAATGGGCTGGTATAAGGAATGACTGCTGGCTCAATAATGCCTTGATCTATCATGTATTGAAGTTCACTCTTAACCTTGTCTCTGTAAGCCAAAGGAATAGCGTACGTTTTCCCCCGAAATGGTGTGTGTTCTTTTACTTTAAATAAATATTGTAAGCCTTGTATAGCATGTGAAGTCAAAATATGGTGCAGCTCTTCTCTTGCAACGTCATCTGGCACTTCCGCTTTTTTAATCTTTTCATTAATTAATTCTTCGCTATTAATTATATCCTCCATCGCGTCCCTGTATCTGTTGTCATTGTCATGAATAAACACACTGTCGTCATAATGCTCAACGAAAACATCAGAAGTAAGAAACCTTAAACATTTTGTATCTGACTCAGATCTTGCTAAACACTCGAAAAATTTCAAACATTTCGGCATTCCGGCAACAGTCAAATTCACACTTCCTTCTTTAAAGTTCAAAATTGGCTTATGTGTGTTAAGAAACTCCATACCTAATATAATTTGTGTACTGAGTAATGGAACAATAATAAAATTAGCAGAAAATTCGTATCCTTGACAAATGAAATTTAGGTTGGTCTGTTGTTTAACTTCCACACTTTTTCCAGAAATAGCTCCTCGAATTGTAGTTTTAGAAACAGGTGACACAGGACAAGCAATAATTCTTACACATATACGAAAAACTGATTCACTAATGACATTCAGTGGGCTCCCAGAATCTAAAACTGCAGTGAACTTATTCTTACCCACACATACTTCAATAACAGGATGTAAAAATGCGTCTACATTATTTTCCTTTTCGTCTAGCAAAATGTCTCTCATGTCTTCCAGGCGTACGTAGTGTAAAGTCGTAGTGTCATTACTTTCTGAACCGTCTATATTGCTGCCAGAAGCCGAAGCTGCAAGTCATTGTCGATTGTTTGCGTCACGTCTTTGATTATTCGCGTCATTTCGCGGATCAATTTCTACTATTTCCACTTGTCTCTCTGAAGTTCTGTCACGTGGAGGATGCCAATTAGGTCCCTCCTGTCTGTTAGATGCAAATTCTTGGTTGTGTCTGTTATTAAAATTTCCGTTTTCCTGTCTGTCTGCATAACTACTTCGTGTATAATTTCGACTGTCACTTCTGAAATTATTGTTATATCTACTACCCTGGTTATTTCTGTAGTAAGAATTTCTATTATTGTATGAATAATTTCTGTCTTGATGATACCGATTACTGTTTCCGTATGATTGATCATTCCGGTACGAATTACCGTTATTATACTTGTCTGTGTAATCTCTGTTAGAACGTCTGTTATTGTCATAAGGCTGGTATCTATTGTCCTGTCTGTTACGTCTGTCATTCTCAAAATTACCCATATAACGCCCGTTCCGATCACTATCCCTTTTCTCTGAAAATGTATTGTAATTACTGTTACTGAAAAATTTACAAGAAATCCCGTCGTCGTTGTCATACTCAAGTTCTTGTAGCAACGTCTTAAAAGTCTCAATGTCGTCTTTACATCTTCCGGCTAAAGCAATTTGTCTTACCGATTGTGGCAGCTTAGGTAAACAAATGCGAATTAATTCAGTCGGGCTATAAGGGTTGGACAGGAACTGATTCTTTCGAATCATGTCTTCAAAGTATTCTGCCGGCGTGGGGAACTCAGATTGTTTAAAATTACGCTGCACGTCATAAGCGAGTGACTGCGTGTGAGATCGCTCTCTAAGTTTTCATATATTTTTAGGTTCCAGATACATATTTTAACGGTTTTTGTGATAATATTTACTATATAAGTGACGTATTAGTGGTTTCTTCATTCAGCTCTGCCTTTCTTCTGTTGTGACGTGATATTTGTGAGTGTTTCGTATCGAGCAACTTAACCTCTTGCCTGTGTTTACATTCCGCGCTGACCAGTTGCAGCTGTAGCGGCGCATCGAAAGCTAAGTACTAATAAATTGTTTGTGCATAGTGATTTATTTAGGAACTTTAGTAGTCTTCAACCGGTGTTCGTGGTGTTTTCTGGTGAAATAATTTCAGAAGAACCTTTTGGGAACTGTTTACAGCTCGTTACTGTGTGATTAGACGTTTGATTCTCTTTCTGTATTAGTCTTTTGTTATATTCACATTTGTTGTTTATTAATACTGTTAATAATAGTAGTTACTTCCCTTGTAGAGTAAGTTTGTGATTATTGTAGTCAGGTTTTTAGCATCTTCTTATTGTAGTAGCGGAACTTAGAAAAAGTAAAATTTTACCATGAGTGAGAAGTGTGGGCTTTGCCGTAGGTTCGTGAGTAGTGGGTTGCGGTGTGACACTTGTTCGAAGTATTTTCACTGGGGGGAATGCAGTGGGGAAGCCAGTGGGCATTCTGGTGAGATCCTCTCCTGGAACTGCAGGTTATGTAGCAAGAGTAAACTGATAGAGGAGCAGGAGCGTAAGATCTGTGCCCTTCAGGTGCAGTTGAAAAACGCACAGGAGGAGCTAGATAGGATGAGGAGGGAGAAGGGGGTTGGGGAATGGGAGCTGGCTGTTGGCAAGAGATCTGCTAGGAGAAGAAGATTTTCAGATAGTTTTACTATTGGTGTTTACAATAGATATGACCAACTGTCAGAGTCTAGTGGAGAGGAATCTCTAGTAGCTGTAGATGTAGGAAGTATGCAGCAGACCTCAGTAGTTACTGTGCCTAGAACAGTTGCAAAGTCGAAGAGGAAGAAGAAGGTTCTGCTGTTAGGTAGTTCACATGGCAGAGGTGTAGGCCAGCAGTTGCAGGAAGTGCTGGGAAGTGAGTACCAGGTCACCAGCATTGTGAAGCCTAATGCAGGGTTGGCTCAGGTGACTGTTAACATAGGGGGGTTATGTAGGGATTTTACTAAAGAGGATCAGGTAGTGATTGTGGGTGGGGCTGGTAATAGTATTGGTAGGGATGGGGAGTATAACATAGATGGTGACCTGGAAAAGATAGCCACTCAGACTGGCAACACGAATGTGCATTTCGTGGAACTGTTTCAGCGTCACGATCGGCCTCATCTTAATACAGCCGTCAGGCGTAATAACATGAGACTTGGGGGTGCGCTGATGACAGAAAGCATGGGTCACATTTCAGTGGTGTCGGTGGAGTCTATCAGCAGGACGGGTTTCACTAGACACGGCCTGCACCTCACCAGGTATGGGAGGGGGAGGTTGGCAAAGCTTATAGGTGACAGCATAGGTGGGGTTGGTGGGATCACTCATGGGAAAATTCCTGCAGTAGTGTGTGTTAGAGCTGCACCTTTTTTAGATTGAAGTCAGCTGATAGGTATTCCTGCTTAAGGGAAGTCTCTCTAACAAGGGAATCACTTTTGACAAAGCTTAGGTATCCGAGTAATGAGGGAATTAGTATATTTCATCAAAATATACAAGGTATTAGGGATAAAGTTAGTGAACTGCTTATAGATGTTGACTCTGAAATTATTGGTATATCTGAACACTTCTTAAATAAGGATATAATTCAGAGGCTTCCTTTACCAGGATACAGGTTGGCTGGCTGCTTTTCGAGGAGCTCTTTGCGGTGTGGGGGAGTAGCCATGTATGTGAAAAACGGCATCGCATTTGAGTCAATTGATGTTTCAAAGTACTGCACTGAAAAGGTGTTTGAATGTTGTGCAGGTGTGGTTAAATTTAACGGAGTTAAACTTGTAACTGTTGTTATTTATAGATCCCCAGACTCCGATTTCACAGCATTTTTGCTAAAGCTAGAGGAGGTTCTTGGTTCACTTTATAGGAAATACAAAAAGTTAGTTATATGTGGTGACTTCAATATTAATTGTATAAGTGATTGTGCAAGGAAGAGGATGCTGGTAGACCTCTTTAATTCATATAATCTTATGCAAACCGTATTCTTTCCAACGAGAGTGCAAGGGAACAGTAGAACAACCATAGACAACATTTTTGTTCATTCCTCATTACTAGAAGGGCATTCTGTTAGAAAAAAGGTGAATGGCCTTTCAGATCATGATGCGCAAATTTTAACTTTAAAAGATTTTTATGCTGCAACTCGTGTTAAATATAGTCATCAGCTGTTCAGGAAAGCTGATCCGGTTGCTGTAGAGACCTTTGTAAACCTTATAAAGGAACAAGAGTGGCAAGATGTTTATAGCGCTGAGACAGTAAACGATAAATATAATGCTTTTCTAAAGACCTTTCTCATGCTCTTTGAAAGTTGCTTTCCGTTACAACGTTTAAAACAGGGTACTAGCACAAACAGGCAGCCTGGGTGGCTGACTAGAGGGATAAGAATATCTTGTAGAACAAAGTGGCAATTATATCAAAACGTTAGAAACAGTCAAAATCTAAATGCAGCAGCCCATTACAAACAGTATTGTAAGGTGCTTAAAAATGTTATTAGGAAGGCAAAAAGTATGTGGTATGCAGATAGAATAGCTAAGTCTCAGGATAAAATTAAAACCATATGGTCAGTCGTAAAGGAAGTTGCTGGTCTGCAGAGACAGGTCGAGGATATAGAATCAGTGCGTAGTGGGAATGTCCGTGTTACTGATAAGTCGCATATATGTACAGTATTTAATAATCACTTTCTGAATATAGCAGGTGAACTAAATAGAAACCTAATTCCAACAGGGAATCATATAGCGCTCTTAGAAAAAAGTGTTCCGAGACTGTTACCTGAAATGCTTCTCCATGATACTGACAAGAGGGAGATTGAGTTAATAATTAAATCACTAAAGACCAAGAACTCTCATGGATATGACGGGGTATCTAGCAGAATACTGAAGTATTGTTCTATGTATGTTAGCCCAGTACTTAGCCATATCTGTAACTTTTCCTTTAGGAGTGGTCGGTTTCCTGATCGATTAAAATACTCGGTAGTGAAGCCACTTTATAAAAAGGGAGACATTGATAATGTTGACAATTTTAGACCTATTTCTATGCCATCGGTGTTTGCTAAAGTTATCGAGAAGGTTGTATATACAAGGTTACTGGAGCATTTAAATTCACATAATTTGCTGTCAAATGTTCAGTTTGGTTTTAGAAATGGTTTAACAACTGAAAATGCTATATTCTCTTTTCTCTGTGAGGTTTTCGACGGATTAAATAAAAGGTTGCGAACGCTAGGTGTTTTCTTTGATTTAATGAAGGCTTTTGACTGTGTTGACCACAAAATATTACTGCAGAAGTTGGACCATTATGGAGTAAGGGGAGTAGCTTACAATTGGTTCGCCTCTTACTTTAAGAACAGAAAGCAGAGGGTAATTCTCCGCAATATTGAGAGTGGTAGTGATGTTCAGTCCCAATGGGGCACTGTTAAGTGGGGCGTTCCCCAAGGGTCGGTGCTGGGGCCACTGCTGTTTCTTATTTATATAAATGATATGCCTTCTAGTATTACAGGTGATTCAAAAATATTTCTGTTTGCTGATGACACCAGCTTGATAGTGAAGGATCTTGTGTGTAATATTGAAACAGTAACAAATAATTTAGTTCATGAAATAAGTTCGTGGCTTGTGGAAAATAATTTGATGCTAAATCACAGTAAGACTCAGTTTTTACAGTTTCTAACTCACAATTCAACAAGAACTGACATTTTAATCAGACAGAATGGGCATGTTATAAGCGAGACGGAACAGTTCAAGTTCCTAGGCGTACGGATAGATAGTAAGCTGTTGTGGAAAGCCCATGTTCAGGATCTTGTTCAGAAACTAAATGCTGCTTTATTTACCATTAGAACAGTATCTGAAATAAGTGACACTTCAACACGAAAAGTAGTCTACTTCGCATATTTTCATACGCTTATGTCGTATGGTATTATTTTTTGGGGTAATTCTTCTGATTCAAAAAGGGTATTTTTGGCTCAAAAACGGGCTGTTCGAGCTATATGTGGTGTAAGTTCGAGAACCTCTTGTCGACCCCTATTCAAAAATCTGGGAATTCTGACATTGCCCTCACAGTATATATTTTCTTTAATGTCGTTTGTTGTTAGCAATATTAGCCTATTCCCAAGAGTTAGCAGCTTTCACTCAGTTAATACTAGGCAGAAATCAAATCTGCATGTAGAATGCAGTTCCTTGACTGTTGTGCAGAAAGGAGTGCAGTATTCTGCTGCATCCATTTTCAATAAGCTACCACAAGAACTCAAAAATCTTAGCAGTAGCCCAAACTCTTTTAAGTCTAAACTGAAGAGTTTCCTCATGGCTCACTCCTTCTATTCTGTCGAGGAGCTCCTGGAAGAGCTAAAAAATTAAGCAAATTCCAGTGTTACATTGTTGATTGTCTTCATTTAAACTTATGACTTGTCACCTGAATATGTTTTTTTTTCTATATTTCATTATATCTGTTTCTAATATCGTGTTATAATTTCATGTATTGACTCGTTCCATGACCATGGAGATTTCTCCTTAATTTGGTCCCACGGAACAATAAATAAATAAATAAATAAATAATCAGACTATGTTTGACTCTGTCTTGTGTGTTTTCGGACCAATATGCCGATAGAAATGCATGATAAAAATCATTCAGATTATTACAATCTCTAATGAGTGCGCGCATCCGCGTCGCCGGTTCGTTTTCTAAATATCCACACATAAATTCCAGTTTGTGACTTAGTGGCCAATTTGGTGGAAGTGCGTACATAAATTGATCTAACCATGAACATGGATGTATGTCATTCTTAGAATTGCGGAAGATCTTAAATTTCCGAACAGTCAAAAAGTGTTTATAGTCAAAGTTTTCGCCTCGTGGCGACAAAGACCTACCGCGTCTGTCCCAGTCACAATGACGATTATTGTTAAATTCACGCGCCTGGCGCTCTCTTGTTGCATCCCGTACATGAAACAAATTACTTTCTTCAAACCCCTCTGCCAGCTGTGATTCTAAATTTCCTTTGCTGTCTTTTCCTACGATTTCGCCTTCAATTTGATTGACTTGCTTTTGTAATGCCTCAAATTCCCTTTTCACGCGTTCATTAAATTTTCCCTGATTTTCAACATGCTTATTTATGTTCTGGTACTCTTCGGTTTCTGCAAATGGTAATGGAGCTGTATCATCCGACTCTCTGTCCCCATGTAAACTAAGACTTGTCAATTTATCTGAAATCTCCTCAACCATTTCCGATAAATCACCTATTTGTTCTTTCTGTTTATTTACGTCTTCCGTAAGTGTCGCGACTCGGGTTTCAGTATTGACACATTTAATAGTTAACTGTTCATATTGTTGTGTTAGATTATTTAATCTGTCATTTGGTACGGATTCCTCGATTCTCTCAAATATTTCTTCCTTATCGTGTGCACGTTGTAAATTTAACTCTGAAAATTTCTGTACTGTCACGCGATCTCTTTCTTCCTGTTCTCTATCCTGTTCCCTTTGTCTAATCTCTACTGCAATTAATCTATTATTGTGAGCATTCAAAATCGGTTGTACTTCTTCTCTGATTTCTTTCTTTAATTCATCTTTCATATTTTTGAAACATATCCCTATTCGTGAGTCTAACCGTGTTTCCATTGTTCCCATCTCAGTTCTAATTGTTCCTATTTGTGAGTCTAACCGTGTTTCCATTGTTCCCATATCAGTTTTTAATTCAGATCCCAAAGTTCCCATCTCTGTTTTAATTGTTCCTATCTCTGTTTTAATTGTTCCTATCTCTGTTTTAATTGTTCCTATTTGTGAGTCTAACCGTGTTTCCATTCGTGCTCCCAAATTTAATATAGCACTCATCAATTACTCCATATCTTCTGTCGTTAATCTCGTATTCTGTGAATTTTCTGATTGAGAAAAATTTTGAAATGGTTCCGGACTATCTTCCCGACTTATTAAATTGTCTTCAACTTCATCATTCATCACACTGTTCTCCTGTGTTGGCGAGTTCGCCATGTTAACAATTTCGTCATTCTCACTATTCATCATTTTTGCCTTTTTCATCGATCGCGTAATCATTTACAAAATGTACAAAACTCGTCGCTGTACGAAAATTACACACAATGACTCTTTATCTCCAACAATACCATTCACACGAAATGTTTCCCTCAAACACGATTAACGAACAATTGAAATCTTCATAATTGCACAAAATTGTCAGACCTGTATACAAGACATCAAAAATTAAATTCTGCCAAAATACCATTAAAAGAATGACAATTACCAAATCTACACATGCAATATAAACTACAATTACTAAACTACAAATTACTACAACAATACTACTGTCTGCTATTTTTACAATCGGAAGAATTCCAAGGGACGGTCCGAAGCAGCGGACGCCACGTGGATGAGGGCTTAATTATATATAATGCAAACAATTTTAATTTTTTGATTTAGTAGCTGTATGTCCGATTACGAAGTGTCGTAAACGGTTGGCCCTGATTAGTATTTGTACGCAATCTGACTGCATAGAACAACAACAAAGAATGAAATGAAAATTTCCGTTAATACAGTCAATTACTTAAGTCCCCAGCAACTATAAAACCTACGAAACCAAAGCAGAAGTATAACTGTTCTGTGTGTGGAAGTGTGATTCAACGTACGCATCTGGCACGGTTCTTCTTCAATAACACAAGAAATTTTAAATATCATTTATACTGAAGTAATTAAAGAAAATAGAAATACCATAATTACGCAAGAAAACCAGAATTACACTCTAATCCAAGAACACAAGCCAGATGCTTTGTTGACTGAACCTGTAATGACGCATTATTCAAGACATTGAAATAATGAGAAAAAAAGCGAGTTTTGTTACCTTCATATATATTGACGAAAAGCACTCTAATCATTACAATATCTCCATTGGAACAACATCTGCTGTATAGCCCATCAAACAACTGCATAAAACATGGAACAAGCACTCACTACTACGACATCTCGACAAGCACTCCCTACTACGACCTCTCGACAAGAACTGACTACTGCCACTTCTCGACAAGCACTGCCCACCGCTACTTCTCAATAATCACTGCCAGTGGAGGCGGCGGAATCTCTAGCGCGATCTCTGGCGCTGTGGCTCAGTGTAGCCACCTTTCACCGTCGTCCAGTTGCTGCTTTTGGACTGCACTTTGTGGCATTCTCTTGCACAGATTTCTAGCAGGTGACCATATTTCTTCCTTTTCTGCTGGAGAGGGGTGCATTCTCATCTTTAGTAAAGCAGGAGTGAAGAACGTAGCGATCTTGTGATTCATTGCAAGGTTAGCTTTCTGACACATGTATTGCCAGTGTCTCATTTCCAACTTTTTTCGTTATTTCAATCTCGTATGCAACACTGAGAATGCCAGACAAGTAGCTCATTATTCTCGCGTAACTTAGGAGGCAATATTGTATTGTAAGACATTTGACCTGTTGCAATTTTGTCCGTTTCATGGTGAAACAGTTTTAGAAATTTTTGAGGGGGTCCTTATCCATTCGATATATTTTTATAATGTTTTAATCTGTTCAAATTGAGAAAATGCTGACTCCTGTAAGGTTACTTTTTAATTCCAGTGTGTCTTACATTCCTGGTGTAGTGACACCACTAATTTTAACGTCAATCCTGCAGTTTTCGTGTGTGCTATTAAATATTTGCAAATCGATATTTGATCAATTCACAAAATTTTTCTGCCAACCATTAATTCGTATCGAACGTGTGGCGTAAGACTGTCGCCGACATATGGGTAAAATATCACTGCCTTTCGTTGTCTTTTGAGGCATTCGACTTACAAGATTGTCAAAAACAGTCTGAAAAGCTTGTAAGATGTTGCAGGGTAGGTTGTCTTGAGAAATAATTCTCAAGAAAAAAATCGATACGTTGCTCCGTTTCGGAGTTAATTAGAAATGAATTAGCCAATCAAGCCGTAGCGCATGCAAATTCAAGTGGCCCACCAGAGACGGAGTCGCCATACGCGTTGTTCGATTGGTTTCCTAAAATCGAACAAGAGAATGATACAAAATTTCGACATGTGACGGTAGCAAGGATCGAACTGTTATAATAATTGTTCTCGTGTGCTGTCATCTACGCTATGAAAACAACTGACACTAATGGTATCTGTGGGGCCGCTTGAATATGCGCGCACCGCGACCTGGCTGGCTAACTTCAATGCTAATTTTAACTCGGAAACGGCACGTAACGAACTGCTTTCTTGGTAGTTATTTCTCAGCACAATCTACCCTGCAACACCCTTACAAGCCTTACAGACTGTCTGTCACCAGTTCGCAAGTGCGTTCTCTCATGCGTGGGCGTAGTCTTATCCGGTCATCTGGGCGAGTGTTGCGATTTTGTGAGCGTGCTCGCGGTCAGCAGCCAGAGGGCTCATTTCAGACGTCGGACCAATTGGCTAGCTAGAACTAGTATTCAATGAACCCATTTGACAACGTATAACTGAATCCCATTTGTTTTCACTGAAATTTGAATGTTGTCTTATTGCTGACTATTTTGATACTGAATTCAAACTGTTTTGTCTGTGTGGAGATTATAGCCGAAAGTTGTTACGAGGCAGCTGAAGATGGTGTATAAACTGTCAGCGGTATAAATATTGCAGTCAAGCATTCGGATCTCGGAATCTTTCTGAGAGTTTTCAGATAGCTACACAGATTTTAGTTATTGATTTTGGGGTAGTGAGAAGTTTAAAGCTGCCTAGCAAGTCAAACGATGCTGGCGACCCTTATTTAGACTGGTATGACAGTAGCGGTCTAGACGACTGAGTTGGGTGCATCAATAAAAGTGGCCGAGTAAATCTGCGGAGCGTAATCAATCTGCCACGCTGCACACGATAAGACTGCCTGGTTTCTTGAATAATGATATCAAAACCAGCAATTGTATTTGAATCCGACGTCGTTTATTCTTCTTAACACACATTACCCGTTTTGACACCAGATGGTGTCATCTTCAGGACCCAAGCATAACCTGCTATCCACAACCGTTTTCATGTTCAGTGAACATAATTGCATGCAGCGGGCCAAAATTAATCGATTTCCGTACATTCTGGGGCAATAACAAGCCCAGCATGGTCAGACCATTTGGTGTCGTAAAAGGCAGCATGTGTTAAAAAGAATAAACGACGTTGGATTCAAATACAGCCGCTGGTTTTGTAATCATTATCCAAGTACTTCGTGTCCCGCTGCAGTTCCACTTTCCCTGATGAGTTACCAGAAACTGTATGGTTTCTGGCCGCGGCGATGATTTGCACTTCTGAGGACGCCACGAGAGCTACGTGGCTTGACGAGAGGAACGCTTCACGTTCAGCGAAAACACGATCTGATCAAAAGTATCCTGTTACCGCTAAGTAATCTGGAATTGACCACTGGCTGCCATGGGAGGCGGACTCACAGATATAACTGGCGATCAAAACGTTTCCGTTTGAGGGTGTTACTGCAACGTTCATGCAACGTAGCGCGTATAGAAGAATCGGCATGCAGGCAAGGGACAAGTGTGGCATTTGTGTCTTTCTCTGGACTCGCATTCGGGAGGACGACGGTTCAAACCCGCGCCCGGCCGTCCTGAGTTAGTTTTCTTGACTTTCCTAAATCGCTTCAGGATAGTTCCTTTGAAAGGGCACGGCCGCGGTGGTCTAGCGGTTCTAGGCGCTCAGTCAGGAACCGCGCGACTGCTACGGTCGCAGGTTCGAATCCTGCCGCGGGCGTGGATGTGTGTGATGTCCTTAGGTTAGTTCGGTTTAAGTAGTTCTAAGTTCTAGGGGACTTATGACCACAGATGTTGAGTCCCATAGTGCTCAGAGCCATTTGAAAGGGCACGGCCGATTTTCTTCTCCATCCTTCCCTAACCCGATTTTGTGTTCACTCTCTAACAATACCACCACTTGCAAAGTAGGTTAGAAATCAGATTAATAATGTTGCTCACGCAGCATATGTTCGCTTTATCGGGCAACAACAAAGTTATTGACTTTGGATGGTATCGTCAGAATGGAAATAATGAAATCACTGTAAAAAAATCATTAATTTTGGCACTTATCTTGGATGGATTCCCACGTAGATTTCGTCGAAGTTGTTATGGCTCATCTCGTTGATTCTAGGGTAATTCCACTTTGACTGTTGGAAGGTCCAGATCTGTATTTTAGCAATATTTGAATACCTAACTAATGCGTTTTTCAGGAAATTCTTAATGATCGAACAATCCCAGATCAGAACAATGGTATGGTAGAAATAATTTTTGACTTGGTGTTCACGATCCACATTTTTATTAAACTACTTGTAAATTCACATATACTTCTTCTTAATTGTCACATCATCAATAAAACAGTTTTGTATCAATCTTCATATATTTAATTTCCACTTTAACCAAACACAAGACTTGACTGTTCTTTTACAAAGCGAAATAACAACTTAACTTCTGCAAAGTGAAAGCGAGACTGCTCTGTACGCATTCGCGCCCAAACGGTTACAAGTAAGTCAAAGATTATGACAGTCTCACAGAAATGAATACACACAAGAAGCATATCATGTAATATATCGATACATCGGAGTACCTATACATTAATAAAACCAAATGTGAATATTATCATAAAAATATGTCTGTTACTTCGCAGAAAAGTAGTACGATATTATTGGTATCGAGAACTGGGGTTGGAGTGCCGTAATGGTCACGTAAATAAAGAACCATTACAATTCTCTAATGACCTAGTTGTCGACGGGACGTTAAACACTAATCTGCTCCTCCTCGTGTATTTCAGATCTGTACGGTCAATGCGGAAATGTGAACTACGGCGATTTAACGGCGCTCAAATAGGACCAAAATGCTGTTCTTGTTTTCTTGGCTGCTGGAGGACAAACGCCGCTAGACATCCAAGAGAGAATGAGGAATGTGTATGGGGCAGCATAGCTGTCGAAAACCACCATTGTGGAATGGTGCGCCAAGTTCATCATAACGCACATCCCCATAACGGTGGTATCATAATGTAGAAGTTAGACCAACTCAAGTGGGAGACGCTAGAGTACCCATCCTACAGCCCCGGTCACTCCCCATGCGATTATCGAGCCTTCGGTTTCTTAAAAAATGTCTTGAATTGTCGACGATTCCTGTCGGACGAGGATGTGCAGCAGGCAGCTACGGACTTCTTCACGCAGCAGGACCCAGTGTTTTACCAGATATCTTCAATTGGTGGGTCGGTGGAATGATTGCCTGATTAGCATAGTGACTGTAGACTGTACGGCCTTCGAACGGAAGCTTTTTGGTCGCCCCTTACATAAAAAGAGCCGGAGAGTGTTGTACTGTCATTATAAAAGCAGTAATAGCAGAATGGATCAGCCAGAATGTGATTGTAAAATGGAAACCCAAAGGAACAACCACAGCTAAACCGAGACGACGCAGACCTCGCGTACTGAAGGATAGGGACCGTCGGGCATTGTGGACGGTGATGGTAAAAAATCGCATGAACTCAGAGGAGGCAATCGCTCGTGCGTTCCAAAGTGCTAGCAGTAGTCCGGTTAGGACAATCAGCATGCTTAGGGAATTAAAAAGAATTATATTCAATGGTTGAGCAGCGTCTCATAAGCCACATGTTCCTGTACTCAAGTGACGCTTCAGAACAGTGCCACTGGGCAGTGGATGACTGTAAACGAAGTGATTTGGAGTGATGGAACACGCTCTATCCTGTGAAAATCAGACGGAAGGGGGTAGGTTTGACAAATGCCTGGAGAACTTTACCTGCCGTCAAGTGTAGTACCAGCAGTAAAGTATGGAGAAGGTGGCATTACGCTGTTGAGGGGCTTTTAGTGGGTAGGACGTGATCCCTTTATCGCGTTTAAGGGAACGCTACATGGAGAAAGATATGAAAAACATTATACACCGTTGTGTACTGCGTACAGCAGAGGAACAATTCCAAACCCCAGCATCGTACATCTCTACCTTCAATGATTTCGGCTCATGAGGAACAATGGGCTTCCATTCCTCCATAGACATTCAGATGCCTCATTTAAAGTGTCCTCAGCAGAGTTCATACCGCCATAAAGGTGAAAGATGAACACACTCCTTATTAATGTCCATTAACAGGTGTCCGCATGCCTTTAATCAAATAGTGTGTGTGGGTTCTATGGTGTACTCAGCCAGTTTTGGCACGTGCACTACTTTCTCCCTAAGTCTTCGCTATTGCACGAGAAAAGAGACGACCGTCTGCAGATACATTAAATATTCCTCTTTTCTCGTGATCAGGGGCAGACGCATGGGGGAAAAAAAAGCGCATAGGCAGAAATCAATGGAGACAATGAAGTGTACGCATGAGCGCTCTGATGTTCATACGTTTCCTCATCCTTCAAGTAGTCTGCTATGCTACCACTTCTTTGCTTGATAATTTGTGCTTTGTTTATTCAGATGAAATCGGCCAGGAAGAAAAATGTGAAATACGGGAAAAACATTATCTAACGAATGTGTGACAAAACAACGTGATTCAGAATGATGTCACAGGAAGATTTTATTTTCTGGTTGGGTAACTGAGAACCTGTTTCCCTAGGCGAGGTACTGTAACGTATCATACAGCTTCTGCAACGATAAGATTGATAATAACATTTCGTTACCTGGCAACCAGTTACTCGTATACCAATTTGAGATGTTTATTTCGCGTTTCAAAACACATTTCAATAATTGCGCTTGAAATTGGGAAATATGCGGTTCTGTCACATTAATGTGACCACCGACTGTGTTCGATATCAACGTGCAATAACCACTTACCACTCACAGAGGTCAGGTGGTAGCACTAACAGTGTATATAACAAATCATACAAAACGTGTCTTTGGGGAGAAGGGGGGGGGGGGAGAGTCGTTGTCGTAATGCAGAAACGGAGCGATTATCTGTCGTTCAGAAGTGCGTGATCATTGGCTTTCCTGCCAAGGGTGAAAGGTTTTCCGAAACGACTAATTTTCTAAACTGTTAGTGTGCCACTGTGTTTAAAGTATCATCTGCACTGCAAAATGGCGCTACCCATAATCGGGGCCGATGTAACAGTGGTGCACCAAGGACCGTAGATGACAGGTGTGAAAGATGGCTGCGGAGGTGTGTAGAGTTGCAATTGTTGAGCAGCTGACAGCCCAGATGAACCAAGGAGCTATCAACAGTGTCTCTTCAACGATCGTACAGCGAACGTTGCTGCAGATGGGCCTCCGCAGAAGGCACCTGGTTCCTGCACCAGTGCTGAGTGCTGTTCATCGTTGACGAAGTCTGGAAACTGCACGCCAGTACCGCAAATGGAGATCCACTGAGTGACGACAGTGAAAGAAAACACCCTGAAACAATCATCTGAAGATCCAAATCGGAGGTGGAAGTTTTATGGTCCGTGAAACGTCTTCATGGCATTCCCCATGTGATCTCGTCATTCTGGAAGGCACAACCGATCAACACAGGTATATATCTATCTTCGGGGGCAATTTTCACTCCCACATACAGTTTGTTTTTCCTCGGCTCGATGGCATCCACCAGCAGAACAATGCACCGTGTCACACAGGTCGCAGTACACGTGTGTGGTCTGAAGAGCATCAGGATGAGTTTACCGTACTGCACTGATCACCAAACTTCCCCGGTTTAAACCCAGTCAAGAATCTGTGTGACCAACCCGATCACATTGCACACGCCATGGATCCTCAAGCGAGAAACCTAGCGCAGCTGGCCACAGTACTGGAGCCGGCATGGCCCCACTTCCCTGACAGAACCTCCCAAAACATCACTGACTCTCCTCCTGAACGTCTCGCTGCTGTCCGAGTTGCAAACGTTTTTATTGGCGCATTTGGCAGGTGGCCACAACGTAGCTGGACCGCGTACCTAAACCATTCTTAGTGGTTATGTGAAAGTTGCTTGTCTTTTATTACATTTTTAAGTTATTGTATAAAAAATATTTTGACGACTCCACACCAAAGATATTACAGATAACATCCTCCGAATCGACAAACTCGGTAATGCCATAGATCCCGGAATTCACTACAATGGAGATCGTGTTTTCCATTTTATTTTCTTTTTCTTTGTATCCTCAATATCCTTCATTTAAGTTTATACGAGTTTGTTAAGGAGCATCAGCTGTGAGCTTCTTCAGTTATCCAGGTGTCAGCCTCCTCAGCTGTGATGCTATTAAGCCGTCAAAGTCAGAATGTTCGCCCACAGTGCCGGCCGAAGTGGCCGTGCGGTTAAAGGCGCTGCAGTCTGGAACCGCAAGACCGCTACGGTCGCAGGTTCGAATCCTGCCTCGGGCATGGATGTTTGTGATGTCCTTAGGTTAGTTAGGTTTAACTAGTTCTAAGTTCTTGGGGACTAATGACCTCAGCAGTTGAGTCCCATAGTGCTCAGAACCATTTGAACCAACCATTCGCCCACAGTTTTCACATAGGCGTTTAATAAATTTGTTGACTGCTTCTTCTCTGTTTTCCTTCTTCGAGAGCGTCATTATTCTTTACAACATATGATGTGAGAATTTTTATCTCATTTTTAGTTCCCAGCAAGTGAAGCCTATAGGCGGCACTCAGGACGCTGGATCTGAAATTTTTGTTCAAATACTCTTTAAAATAGGAATTCCGTATGACTTCCATTTGTCTGTAATTACCCGTAAATTTCAGCGTGCTTTTCTTTGGCGTCAACAGACATCGCACATTAATCGCCTTAAAAGATAACCACAGCACAGAGTAGAATAAAACACACCTATGTGCACACGCTAAATGTCCAAGAGGTTACCACTTAAATTCGGGAAGCAATGCACCATGACGCACGTATCCCAATTCGACGAAATTACACAAGCGCAAGCTGTTCGGAATAAAAGTGCATGCGGAAAACTGACTAGAAAAGAGATAACCGTCTAGACAGACCTATAGGGAACCAAAATCGTTGTCTGTCAGGTCAGGTCGTCTATGTACATGGCGTAAACGATAACTGTTTACAATGTATCGCAGTCGTGTAAGGGAAATCCAGACGAACAAGTTAATACAGAACACTGTGATCCATGTGATCCATCAAGCAGGGAAACAACCTCGAATTGACCTGTAAAATCCATCTAAATCAAGGCTTGAGTTTGATATCAGCAGACTTCTCTTACCCAGGAATGCTCTTTTCGCTAGTCCTAGTCTGATTTTTATTCCTCATTTCTCCGTCCATCATGGGTTATTTTGCTGCCTAGATAGCAGAATTCCTTAATTTCGCCTAGTTCTTGATCCTCAATTACGATATTAAGTTTCTCGCTGTTCTCTTTTCTGCTAAGTTTTGCGCTGTCAAGGTTTGGACTTGCAAATTATAAAGTTGACCTTTGAGTAAATTTTAAATCAAAATTTTGTGAATTTGGAGGTGTAAAATTAACAATAAAATCGTTTTGTATCTCTGGTCTACTTGCTACTAGATTGGGTTTAGATCGAATTGCAAACGCAGCTAGTTTTTGCCTAACATTTACGCAAGTCTTTCTTCCCTTCATTACCTCCACGGAAAAATTAAAAAAAATGGTTCAAATGGCTCTGAGCACTATGGGACTTAACTGCTAAGGTCATCAGTCCCCTAGAACTTAGAACTACTTAAACCTAACTAACCTAAGGACATCACACACATCCATGCCCGAGGCAGGATTCGAACCTACGACCGTAGCGGTCGCGCGGTTCCAGACTGTAGCGCCTTTAACCGCTTGGCCACTCCGGCCGGCGGAAAAATTTAAGTTTCTGATGTTAAAGAGATAAACAATTTAAAAATCAGACCGAGAAAATGTTCAAAATCTCTTGGAGCGCGTTTGTGCTGCAGGTTTGGTGGCTTTTGTAGGCCATTTCGAGGTTATTTCCCGGCCTGATGGACCACAGGTGCAAAATGTTCATCTCGACTTCTCCTAACCGCTGTGGTACATTGTGAACAGTTTCCGCTTTCACCCTGTATGTAGCGTCAAGAGTAACGGTCGTATCACCCTTCCTCGAAGTATACCTGCTGCTACTTTCGCCTGGAAGAATCCTGGAGATACTAAAAGGTATCAGATAGATTATATAATGGTAAGACAGAGATTTAGGAACCAGGTTTTAAATTGTAAGACATTTCCAGGGGCAGATGTGGATTCTGACCACAATCTATTGGTTATGAACTGCAGATTGAAGAAACTGCAAAAAGGTGGGAATTTAAGAAGATGGGACCTGGATAAACTGAAAGAACCAGAGGTTGTAGAGAGTTTCAGGGAGAGCATAAGGGAACAATTGACAGGAATTGGGGAAAGAAATACAGTAGAAGAAGAATGGGTAGCTCTGAGGGATGAAGTAGTGAAGGCAGCAGAGGATCAAGTAGGTAAAAAGACGAGGGCTAATAGAAATCCTTGGGTAACAGAAGAAATATTGAATTTGATGAAAGGAGAAAATATAAAAATGCAGTAAATGAAGCAGGCAAAAAGGAATACAAACGTCTCAAAAATGAGATCGTCAGAAAGTGCAAAATGGCTAAGCAGGGATGGCTAGAGGACAAATGTAAGGCTTGTCTCACTAGGGGTAAGATAGATACTGCCTACAGGAAAATTAAAGAGACCTTTGGAGAGAAGAGAACCACTTGTATGAATATCAAGAGCTCAGATGGCAACCCAGTTCTAAGCAAAGAAGGGAAGGCAGAAAGGTGGAAGGAGTATATAGAGGGTTTATACAAGGGCGATGTACTTGAGGACAATATTATGGAAATGGAAGAGGATGTAGATGAAGATGAAATGGGAGATAAGATACTGCGTGAAGAGTTTGACAGAGCAGTGAAAGACCTGAGTCGAAACAAGGCCCCGGGAGTAGACAACATTCCATTAGAACTACTGATGGCCTTGGGAGAGCCAGTCATGACAAAACTCTACTATCTGGTGAGCAAGATGTATGAGACAGGCGAAATACCCACAGACTTCAAGAAGGATATAATAATTCCAATCCCAAAGAAAGCAGGTGTTGACAGATGTGAAAATTACCGAACTATCAGTTTAATAAGTCACAGCTGCAAAATACTAACGCGAATTCTTTACAGACGAATGGAAAAACTGGTAGAAGCGGACCTCGGGGAAGATCAGTTTGGATTCCGTAGAAATGTTGGAACACGTGAGGCAATACTAACCTTACGACTTATCTTAGAAGAAAGATTAAGAAAAGGCAAACCTACGTTTCTAGCATTTGTAGACTTAGAGAAAGCTTTTGACAACGTTAACTACTCTCTTTCAAATTCTGAAGGTGGCAGGGGTAAAATACAAGGAGCGAAAGGCTATTTACAATTTGTACAGAAACCAGATGGCAGTTATAAGAGATGAGGGGCATGAAAGGGAAGCAGTGGTTGGGAAAGGAGTGAGACAGGGTTGTAGCCTCTCCCCGATGTTATTCAATCTGTATATTGAGCTAGCAGTAAAGGAAACAAAAGAAAAATTCGGAGTAGGTATTAAAACCCATGGAGAAGAAATAAAAACTTTGAGGTTCGCCGATGACATTGTAATTCTGTCAGAGACAGCAAAGGACTTGGAAGAGCAGTTGAACGGAATGGACAGTGTCTTGAAAGGAGGATATAAGATGAACATCAACAAAAGCAAAACGAGGATAATGGAATGTAGTCAAATTAAATCGGGTGATGCTGAGGGGATTAGATTAGGAAATGAGGCACTTAAACTAGTAAAGGAGTTTTGCTATTTAGGGAGTAAAATAACTGATGATGGTCGAAGTAGAGAGGATATAAAATGTAGACTGGCAATGGCAAGGAAATCGTTTCTGAAGAAGAGAAATTTGTTAACATCGAGTATAGATTTAAGTGTCAGGAAGTCGTTTCTGAAAGTATTTGTATGGAGTGTAGCCATGTATGGAAGTGAAACATGGACGATAAATAGTTTGGACAAGAAGAGAATAGAAGCTTTCGAAATGTGGCGCTACAGAAGAATGCTGAAGATTAGATGGGTAGATCACGTAACTAATGAGGAGGTATTGAATAGGATTGGGGAGAAGAGAAGTTTGTGGCACAACTTGAAGAAGGGATCGGTTGGTAGGACATGTTTTGAGGCATCGAGGGATCACAAATTTAGCATTGGAGGGTAGCGTGGAGGGTAAAAATCGTAGAGGGAGACCAAGAGATCAATACACTACGGAGATTCAGAAGGATGTAGGTTGCAGTAGGTACTGGGAGATGAAGAAGCTTGCACAGGATAGAGTAGCATGGAGAGCTGCATCAAACCAGTCTGAGGACTGAAGACCACAACAACAACAACAACAACTTTCGCTTCTGCTGACGGCTCCCCCATAAAGAATGGGATAGCTACTGTAACCGATCCGCGCCGTAGCAGCAGGAAACAAGGAAATATAAAAAGCTGGTACGTGGGCGCCACCGTCGTTCCGGGCAGGTAAGAGCGCGCCGCAACAAAGGCTGGCAGAGTGGCTGAAACTGAAGCCGGCCGGCATTGTCGCCGCTAATGGCCGCGCGGCTGTCGCGTGCCCGATCCCGATCACCCCGCAGTGGCTCTTCCAGGCCGCTTATCTGACTCACCGCTGACCCCGGGTTGCAGCAAGTGCGAGCGCAGTGAGCGCGGGGCCACCGGACCCCGCCTTCCACATGGTCTTAACCCACTAAGTACCAGCGTCCTATTTTGAGGACAGAGCACATATTTATCTATAAATACACAATAAATTATTAATTTGCAACTATTACTGTTCTACGCCATTTGTTATGCTTTTTATAGCAAATGTATGCTTACAGGAAATTAAAAGCAATAAATCCTACCATTAATTGATTATTGAATACTAAGGAACACTTTTCGTTATTACAGGTATTTACTTTAGCGACAATTTAGTAATATTTGAAATATGTGGCAAAGATCTTTTTGTGATTATTTATAGACAACAATGTGTCTTTTAAACTACTTGCATTGTTAGCTCAATTGGACTTATATTCATTGTTTTCCATTGTTATAAAAATTGGAGTACTCGAAATAGGACACTGGGACTTGGTATTATCATTTCAGTTATTTGTATTGCTGCACGTTCCAATGTGAAACTCCGCTACTGCTGATGTATTTTCTTTTTAGAACGTGGCAATTTTACCAGATTTTGTTGCTGAGATAAGTAACGACCCCTCTCATATATATATAAATATATAATTTGTCAGTTGATGAAATGATAGTCAAATACTATGGACGAAGTGGGCTGAAACAGTTTATCCGAGGCCAGCCTATTAGATTTGGCTACAAGTTGTGGTCTCTTTGTGGAGCAAGTGGCTACTGTTTCAAATTTGATTGATACTGTAGAAAGGATCCAGAAGATACTGCAAGGGATGACCTACTATTGGGATCAAGAGTAGTCCTAAACATGCTGGGCTGCATTAAAAAACTCGAGAATCACTGTGTGTACTTTGACAATTTCTTCACTAGTAGAGATCTTCTGATTCATCTGAGAAATTTGGGTTTTCGAGCAACTGGGACTGTTAGAGAGAATCGAGTTGGTGACTGTCCACTACTGAGCAGCAACGAACTGAAAAAGACAGTTCGAGGAAACTATGACTACCAGTTCGACAGGAATGGTGAAGTCTTATTTGTTCGATGGCACGACAACAGATGCGTTACAATTGGCACAAATTTTGACAAAGTTGCACCTTTGTGAGCAGCTACGCGGTACAGTAGACAAGCAAGTGAGAAGAGACAAGTGCAACAACCTGTCGTTTTGAAGTCGTATAACGCGTACATGGGAGGTGTTGACCACCATGACTGGTTAGTTGGAAAATATGCGACGGTAATTAGAGGGAAGAAATGGTGCTGGGTCCTATTTACACGTATGCTGGAAATGGCCCTCGTAAATGCCTGGCTCTTCTACAGACTAGTACATGGGAAAAATGCACTGGATTTACGACGTGCTGTTACAGTTACATACCTGAAATTGGACACTGGAAGACCGAATATTGTACGTCCAGTGGAATACCCACCAAGTCAGTTGAGAGTGATACAAGACATCAGGTTTGATGGAATTGGTCATATGATTGTCAAAAGAAGCACGCAAAGAAGATGTGTAAGAGCTAAATGCAACGGGAAACCAAAAACATATTGTGTTAAATGACGTGTAACACTGTGTGTGAAATGTTTTGTACCATTTCACAAGAAATAAATAGTTAAGACTTGAATACAGTTTAGTATGCTATACGATACTGTTAGATCCTAGCGTCCTATTTTGAGGACGGCCATTATATCAGCATGTATAAATATTCTTTGGCTATTTTTGTACTTATTGTGATTCATACACTATGTACATTATAATTAAGGAATAAAAAATTCAATTTAAAAAAAAATTATTTGGGACTTAATGGGTTAAAGTGGCAGCACCGAAGTTACATGTGTTGTTGTGAGGGGAAGCTTTACACGTCACGTTCAAGCGCTGTGAGAGGTCAACACCTTTCTGCTGAAAATTGAGCTGGCTATGTGTCCTACGGCAGGGTCACCTGTATTGGACGGCTAATCGAAGAACGCTCGGGGAAAAGTAAATGCCGATGAATCAACAGTGAAGATAAGTATGTTGTGACGCTGCTGTCTCCTAGACAACGGCCTTGCTACAACAGTAACACCACTTTTCGTCAGATCACCGAAGTTAAGCGCTGTCGGGCTTGAATGGGTTACCATCCGCGTCTGCACTCAGATGTTGTGAGGCCAACTGAGGAGCTATTTCACTGAGAAGTAGCGTCTCTGGTCACGAAAACTGACGTCGTCCAGCTGTGTGCTGACCGCTTGCCCCTCCATGTCCATGCTCAGTGACGCTAATCATCTGAGGATGACATAGCAGTCAGTCGGTACCATTGGACCTTACGAGGCCTGTTCGGACACAGTTAATTTTTTTTTCAATATTAGTTGCCATCTCACACAACTATACGACATGATTTCATTTCCTGTTACTACTTTGCAGTTATCTGGCTAGTTGGAGCAGTGTTTCTGAGAAAGCAGACCTGCGCCCGCCACGGCTGGTGGTTTGCCACCAGAAGCGTCCGTGTAGCCTTTTTCGTCGGCAGAGAGACACCCGCTGGATCTCATTAGCACGAGCGTGGCCCGCTTTGGAGAGAACAGGCAGTTCGCAGGACCTGGGAAGCGATTCGATCTACTGCTACGGAAAGCCGCGCTGGCATCTTCAGCCCCATTGGAGCAGCGTACGCCACGGCCACCCTACAGCCCCCGTAGAATAACTGAATGCGACATTCCTTCTTTTCTGCACAGCTTCAAAAGGCATAAGTCGCGACACCATTTCGTCAGCGTAGGAGAATCAGTTGCATTCGCTCTAAAAATTTGGTTCATACAAAAGTATTGGCTAACGGCCTTGCCCCATGTGGTGAAACCAGTTCCGCTTTCTCAGAAACACTGCTCCAACTCGCCAGATAACTGAAAAGTAGTAACAGGAAATGAAATCATGTCGTATAGTTGTGTGAGATGGCCCTAGGAGGCCTGTTCGGACGGAGAGAGATAACAGTATTTCGGTACTGCGTTGCTCTGGAGAATTCCTCTGTTCCGTCATGGATTTTAGAAACAATTCTCGCCCTCACATTAGCAACAGCATCCCCTCCATGCAGAGTGTTCGAGAGTCGAGTGTTGACAGCCTTGAACTAGTATTCTGGGTACTCTTCTCCAGGTTACCGGGGGCACAGCATTCTCTCTGGTTACCGTCAGATGCTATTTGGCATATGCTAGCTGTTTAAGCAGTTATAAGTAGCGCAATTGTGGTCATGATCCATATTCTGTGCAGCTCGTTACTTGCTTACTTTGCCAATCAACTTGTGTAATTCGTTTTGATTCTGTTTGTGGCGTCTTGTTGTAACGTTGTCGTTGATTACTCGAGCTGCCTGATTAAGCTGATCTGGTTCAGTAGCTCCCTACAGTCTTCCACAGTTTTTCAGTATCTACCCCTAGTCATTTTGTAATCTAATTTTAACTATGTAGAACCTTACTCCCGGTTAATCTCGTTGCTATTCATGTCAATCACCAGAGCAAACAAATAACTGTTACTCTTAGTCTTGACTTAGATTTCAAAATCCTTTAACTTGTTGGTTGGTTGATTTGGGGGCGGGGAAAGCGAGCAAAAAGGGAAGTAGAGAAGGATGTCGGCCGTGCCCTTTCAAAGGAATCGTCCCTGCATTTGCCTGAAGCGATTTAGGGAAATCACGGAAAACCTAAATGAGGATGGCCGGAGTGTGATAACCACTGCGCCACCTCGCTCGGGGAACTTGTGCTACAACTTGTTCCAGTTAGGCGATGGATTAAAAAGCAAATACAATCACTTGCATTCCAAACTGACTCTTTTCACTGCGTCAGCGTTGCTTTTGTGCAAAGTTCTCTGCTACAAGTACGACTGATAATGAGCGTCAGAGCAACGAACATTGCAGTCGCTCATCCTGCATCAACACGCCGTGCACTTGTGTGTTGTATGAAAGATACGAACATTGCAGATGGATCGACTCTCACCACCGCACACGCGCAAGAGGCCTACAACGGTCCAATATATTTTCTGTCTTTAAGCACAAGCAACCATGCAAGATGTACATAGGTGGTGCAGTGGTGCAGTGGTGCAGAGTGTCTGCACCAAAACTGCAGGTCCTGCTGTCAGCGCTAACTGCACAGAGGCGAGACGCGAAAGTGCAAAGTTCTAAATCACTGGTTGGAAATCGACGATCACAGGTTCGGCGCACATATTGCTGGCACCGAGGCTGCTGTATGTCTAAATTACAAGAGGTTTTATAAGTTTGGATCTCTCTTCTCCACTTTACTCCTGAAGTCGGGACATAGAGCCAGTCACACGTGATGGATTTCCGAGAGCACCACGGGACTACGTGAAATGTCGTCTCGCCCCATATGTCACAGCGAGGAAGGCTCTTTGTCTTTTCTTTTGGTACAAATAATCTTAACAGTTGTCGCCTATATGACATTTCGCGGGTCTGGGGATGGTTGTCGTTACTTCTTTGCCAAAGTAGGGATGCCCTGCTTTGAACGCCTTTTCTCAGCGTTTCCAAGCCTAGAAGACTGCTGCCTGAGTTCACACGAGTGGAAGCTAGCAACCTTGTGCTTGCAGCAGATGTGATACAACTATGTCACTGGAAACCTCCACGTGACCAACAGAGGCCCATCGTTGAAGGTAACAGTAGTTTCCAGGTGCTCTGGCCGGGCGAGCAAGCCAAGCGGTTTTTGTGATGGAACTGTAGTCAGTGGGACCAACACAAATACCATTTCAGTTTTCACTTGTCGTTCCTCCGTATCAGTTCGCGCTTCTGGTTTCACCTCTCCGTTACTCCGGCATTAACGGTGGCGGCTGTAGTCCCAGATCACGATCAATCCAACTTTCTGTGGTGTCACTAACAGTCATTTTAACGTGACACTTTTACATTCACCGATTTGTGTTGTGCGCCTGATGGCAAACATCCCTCTGTTTCAGTTCTGATCAGATCCCACAACAACAACAACAACAACAACAACAACAACGTTAATTCAGCAGGGTGGCACCATTTCAAAACACCATTAGTCTGTTCCAATTGGCATCGGATGCCGCACCTAAAAATCCCTCGATTAGATATAGTCCATATGGCGAGGAAATCATCGACTCAAGTCTGTATACATGTAAAAAAATACACTACTCTTTCATATGTTTTGACTGAAACATATCATTCAGTCGACCACCTTCCTTTGAAGGTTTATGTGAGACGTGTAATTGTGTTCATTGTGCTCATGCACACCAACTGAAGACGGTTGGCTGAATGACTGCTGTGCATTTTCAGAGTGTTTCCACCTGTTTACTGTCAGTTCCAGCAACTGGAAGAGATACGTTATCCCACTGCATTGTTTGTTAATACAGGTGACCCAATATAAGTTTTGGGCGTTGATCCCCGAAAGCTTTAATTCTGAGAGTCTTTTTGTTGTGCCTATCTGCGACTCAGCATCTCCGCTATATGGTGAGTAGCAGCTTTCCTTCTCATAATATTGTTACATTCCATCCTGGATTTTCCATTGTTTGATAATAATTATCTGCAAGTTATGGGTTTCATTGTCATACCGAGTCTACAGTAATTCACTTCATTGGAGACAGGACTGATAAATGGTGATAACGTAAAATAACGTTCTCAACACAAACTCATTTTCATTTAAAACAGGTAAACTGTACTAATTCCTTTTGTTGTTGAAGTAACACAACGACAAGCCGGAGATTAGTTCAACCGAAACTTTTGCGAAGGACCTATCGATGTTCAGAAAGGATAGGCTAAACACAAATAGCAATGGCGTGTTTGTTGCTGTTAGAAGTATTTTGTCTTGCAGCGAAATTGAAGTAGACGGTTCCTGTGGGTTAGTACGGGTAGAGGTCATTCTTGGCAACCGGAATAAAACAATAATTGGAGCCTTTTACCGACCTCCTAACTCAGATAATACAATTGCTGAAAAGTTCGAGAAAAACTTGAGTCTGATTTCAAACACCTGCCCGACTCATACAGTTATAGTTGATTGCGACTTCAATTTGCCCTCGATATACTGGATAAAATACGCCTAAATTCCGGAGGTACGCATAAAACATCAGCCGAAATTGTGGTATACGCATTCAGTGAAAGTTATTTCGAGCAGTTAGTGCATGAGCCCACTGGAACATTAATCACATTTGTCTCCTTAGCATCAAATAATCCTGAGCTAATAGCGAGCATCAAAACGAATACAGGGATTAGTGAACACAGGGCTGTCGTAGCGAAACTGAATACCGTAATTCACAAATCCACCAAAAATAAACGAAAAAAAGTACCTATTCAAAAAAGCAGATAAAAATTCGCTTGATGCCTTCCTGAGAGACAGTCTCTACTCTTTCCCAATTTACTGTGTAAGTGTAGACCAGATATGGCTTGAATTCAAAGAAATACGAGGTGTGGCTAGAAAAAAACCGGACTAGTACTGGTGAAACAATAAAACGAATGCAATAAGGCTGAAAGTCGCGTGGCCTGTCACGTGACTCTCGCTCCGCCTACTGCTCGAGTTTCATCTGCCTCCTGCACTCAGTCTGCCCGTGGCGTCTGTTTTAAGTAGTTGACGTTTTGTCTGTGCGTCGGAAAATGTTGAGTGTACAGAAAGAACAGCGTGTTAACATCAAATTTTGTTTCAAACTAGGAAAATCTGCAAGTGAAACGTTTGTAATGTTACAACAAGTGTACGGCGATGATTGTTTATCGCGAACACAAGTGTTTGAGTGGTTTAAACGATTTAAAGATGGCCGCGAAGACACCAGTGATGACACTCGCACTGGCAGACCATTGTCAGCAAAAACTGATGCAAACATTGAAAAAATCGGTAAACTTGTTCGACAAGATCGCCGTTTAACAATCAGAGCAGTGTCCGAGTTAACAGGAGTTGACAAGGAAAGTGTTAGGCAGATTCTTCATGAAAGTTTCAACATGAACAAAGTGTGTTCAAAAATGGTTCCAAAGTGTCTCACAATTGAACAGAAGGAACGCCGAAGAATGATTTGTTCTGACATCCTGGAAACTCCTGTTAACTCAGACACTGCTCTGATTGTTAAACGGCGATCTTGTCGAACAAGTTTACCGATTTTTTCAATGTTTGCATCAGTTTTTGCTGACAATGGTCTGCCAGTGCGAGTGTCATCACTGGTGTCTTCGCGGCCATCTTTAAATCGTTTAAACCACTCAAACACTTGTGTTCGCGATAAACAATCATCGCCGTACACTTGTTGTAACATTACAAACGTTTCACTTGCAGATTTTCCTAGTTTGAAACAAAATTTGATGTTAACACGCTGTTCTTTCTGTACACTCAACATTTTCCGACGCACAGACAGAACGTCAACTACTTAAAACAGACGCCACGGGCAGACTGAGTGCAGGAGGCAGATGAAACTCGAGCAGTAGGCGGAGAGAGAGTCACGTGACAGGCCACGCGACTTTCAGCCTTATTGCATTCGTTTTATTGTTTCTCCAGTACTAGTCAGGTTTTTTTCTAGCCACACCTCGTAATATCGATAGCAATTGAGAGATTTATAGGAAATAAATTAACAAACGACGGAGCTGATCCCTCTGGTGCACAAAACGGATCAGAACACTGTTGTAGGAACAACGAAAAAGACATTCCAAACTTAAACGAACCAAAATTCCCAACATTGGCAATCATTTACAGAAGCTCGAAATTTAGCGCGGACTTCAATACGAGATGCTTATAGTAGTTTCGAAACTTTGTCTCGAAACCTGGAAGAAAATCAAAGGAGATTCTGCTCGTAAGTATGCTAGCGGCAAGACACAAACAATGCCTTCTCTGTGAGACAGCAAAGGAAATACTATCGATGATACTGCTGCTAAAACAGAGTTACTAAACATAGCCTTCCGAAATTCCTTCACCAACGAGGACGAAGTAAATATTCCAGAATTAAAATCAAGAACAGCTGACAACACGAGTAACTTAGAAGTAGATATCCTCGGAGTAGTGAAGCAATTTAAATCACTTAATAAAATCAAAGAGGACAAATGTAAGGATGTAGAGGCTTATCTCACTAGGGGTAAGATAGATACTGCCTACAGGAAAATTAAAGAGGCTTTTGGAGAAAAGAGAACCACTTGCATGAATATCAAGAGCTTTGATGGAAACCCAGTTCTAAGCAAAGAAGGGAAAGCAGAAAGGTGGAAGGAGTATATAGAGGGTCTATACAAGGGCGATGTACTTGAGGACAATTTTATGGAAATGGAACAGGATGTAGATGAAGATGAAATGGGAGATATGATACTGCGTGAAGAGTTTGACAGAGCACTGATAGACCTGAGTCGAAACAAGGCCCCCGGAGTAGAGAACATTTCATTAGAACTACTGACAGCCTTGGGAGAGCCAGTCCTGACAAAACTCTACCATCTGGTGAGCAAGATGTATGAGACAGGCGAAATACCCTCAGACTTCAAGAAGAAAAGAAAAGTTCGGAGTAGGTATTAAAATTCATGGAGAAGAAATAAAAAATTTGAGGTTCTCCGATGACATTGTAATTCTGTCAAAGACAGCAAAGGACTAGAAGAGCAGTCGAACGAAATGGACAGTGTGTTGAAAGGATGGTATAAGATGAACATCAACAAAAGCAAAACGAGGATAATGGAATGTAGTCGAATTAAGTCGAGAGATGCTGAGGGAATTAGATTAGGAAATGAGACACTTAAAGTAGTAAAGGAGTTTTGCTATTTGGGGAGCAAAATAACTGACGATGGTCGAAGTAGAGAGGATATAAAATGTAGACTGGCAATGGCAAGGAAGCGTTTCTGAAGAAGAAAAATTTGTTAACATCGAGTATAGATTTAAATGTCAGGAAGTCGTTTCTGAAAGTATTTGTATGGAGTGTAGCCATGTATGGAAGTGAAACGTGGACGATGAATAGTTTAGACAAGAAGAGAATAGAAGCTTTCGAAATGTGGTGCTACAGAAAAATGCTGAAGATTAGATGGGTAGATCACATAACTAATGAGGAGGTATTGAATAGAATTGGGGAGAAGAGGAGCTTGTGGCACAACTTGACTAGAAGAAGGGATCGGTTGGTAGGACATGTTCTGAGACATCGAGGGATCACCAATTTAGTATTGGAGGGCAGCGTGGAGGGTAAAAATCGCAGAGGGAGACCAAGAGATGAATACACTAAGCAGATTCAGAAGGATGTAGGCTGCAGTAGGTACTGGGAGATGAAGAAGCTTGCACAGGATAGAGTAGCCTGGAGAGCTGTATCAAAAGATCACAACAACAAACAATAAAATGAAGTCCCTGTCCAGACTGTATACCAACCAGGTTCCTGTCGGTCTATGCTGATGCAATAGCTCCATACTTAACAATCACATACAACTGCTCGCTCGACGAAAAATCCGTACCCAAAGACCGGAAAGTTGCACGGATAACACCAATATTCAAGAAAGGCAAAAGCAGTAATCGACTAAATTACAGGCCCGTACCATTAACGTCGATACGCAGCAGGATTTTGGACATCTCCTGTGTTTGATTATTATGAATTACCTCGAAGAGAACGGTTCATTGACTGACACACAATCAACACGGATTTAGAAAACGTCATTCTTGTGAAACACAAGTATCTATTTACTCACACGAAGTGTTGGGTGCTGTTGACGAGGGATTTCAAATTGATTCCGTATTTCTAGATTTCCAGAAGGCTTTTGACACCGTATCTTACAAGCGGGTTGTAGTGAAATTGCGTGCTTGTGGAATATCGTCTCTGTTATGCGACTAAATACGAGATTTCCTGTCAGAGAGGTCACGGTTCGTAATAATTGACGGAAAAGTAGTCGAGTAAAACAGAAGTGATTTCTGTCGTTTCGCAAGGTAGTGTTACATACCCTCTGATGTAGCTTATTTATATAAACGATTTAGGAGACAATCTGAGCAGCCGCCTTAGGTTGTTTGCAGATGATGCTGTCTTTTGTCGTCTAGTAAAGTATGCAGAAGGTCAAAACATATTGTAAAACTTTTTTGAAAAGACATCTGTGTAGGACGAATATTGTGATGAAAAGTGTGGGGTCGTCGATGTGAGTGCTATAAGGAATCCGTTAAACTTCGGTTACATGATAAATCAATCAAATCTAAAGGGCGTAAATTCAGCTGAATACCTAGAAATTACAATTACGACAACTTAAATTGGAAAGAACAAATAGAAGATGTTGTGGGAAAGTAGAACCAAAGACAGCGATTTATTGTCAGAACACTTAGAAGATGCAAGGGATCTTCTAAAAAGACTGCCTACACTACGCTTGTGCGTCCTTTTTTGGAATACTCCTGCGCTGTGTGAGATCCGTACCAGATAGGATTAACGGAGTACATCGAGAAAGTTCAAAGAAGAGCAGCACATTTTCTACTATGGAGAAACAGGGGAGAGAGTGTCACGGACATAATGCAGGATTTGGGGTGGACGTTATGAAAACAAAGGCGTTTCTCGTTGCGGCACATCTTGTCACGAAATTTCAGTCACCGCCTTTCTCCTCCGAATCTATAATATTTTGTTGACGCCGACACTAATAAAATAAAGGAAACCAGAGCTCGCACGGAAACATAGGTTGTTCGTTTTTTCCGCGCGCTGTTCGAGTATGGAATAATATAGAATTATTGCGAAGGTGGTTCAATGAACCCTCAGCTAGGCACTTCAGTGTGATTTGCAGAGTATCCATGTATATGTAGATATAGATGTCGATCTTAATGGTGTGTGAAAGAATTCTTCACAAGAGTGCACCACATTATTAACTACTATGTAGTTCTGGCAAACTACCAATTGGTACAAGTACTACAACTGTTAACTTTCAAGGTCTAGACCTAATTATCTGGCAAAAGTAATGCATGTCCAGCGCTTGCTGTCAAAGGATAAAAACCAACACTAGTTAACTAGCGTAAGTAATGGGAGTCCCATTATTCGTTCAGTCACGGTGAAAGGTCTCTGTTGGATTCCTTTCATGTTTAATTTCTCAAATTTGTTGTCTTTTAAGGAATAAATTCCTCTTCTAAATTTACTGTGGCGTTTCTGACTATCTGGGAGGAGACTGAGTAGTGGAACGTGTTACTTTTACACGTAAACAAGAACGATCTGTCACACTACTACACTTTAAAGCACAGTTTATACGTAATTCTTATATGTAATTCATGTCACACAGTCTCATACGGAACCTACATCCGCTTTCTTTTATATACTGTATACGATAAGATACTGTCATCCCCCTTCCCTTCTGTGTGAGAGGATGAATGATCAAATGTGTTTGTAGTTTCATGCTTGAGGGTAGCAGACAAGGCTGTCTGCTAGAGAACAGTAGGACCAACGTTGGAACAGGTATCTACGGTTCCTAAAAGCAGAGAGGTTTTTATTCTTAGTATGGTCCGGTACGTCCCTTGTCATGTTGGTATAGGAAGCTGCCTCTCAGGCCCCTTCCGTTTGTCTTTGTGAGCCACCCTCAGGGAAGCACGCTCAGTAGTAGGTTGTTGCAGTCCAGCAGTAGGCAGTTGCAGTCTGGCGGTGGGGAGCGTCTGAAATGGTAAGATCTCCGGCTAAGCGCGTGTCTGCTAAGTCCGTAGGACAATGGATTTGTTAAGTTCAGCCTAACTGAGAATTTAATCATTTTATTTCGGGTTTAGCGCTAAAATATCTAAGGTTATCTTTAATTGCAGCGTAGTGTAATTCTCGTGTGAAGTTCATATTATTTTCCGGTAGTTGCTTTGTCACTACTTTATGAGTAAAGTGGAACCACGTGTTGGTCAGTAACTCTAACTAAGATCAATCTTAAATGTGAATGCTTGTGTGATTATAACGTCTCGTCTTGACAATATTTTGCAATATAGCAACTTTTCTTTATGTTCAACCCACGTGGGGTGTACTTTGCGAGACCTGTACCACGTGCTTATATAACTGTTTGACCCGTCAGGTTAACAGTAAGACGTTAATAACCAGTTCGAGGTTTTTCTTTTGTAATTTGCTTTTCGATCTAATTTATTTTAATTTATCAAAATTATTGTGGAGTTATACGCTTTGTGTAAACCAAGTTGACCACGTGAAGCATGTGGTGTAATCATCAAAGTAGCCCTCAGCTATTCTTTTCGCGAAGATTTCACAAAGAGTTAATATGAATTTAGTATACCAGTGTGTGGTAATTACATGACGGACAGGATTGTGCTTCGAACGTAATTTCTTTGACTGAAAATTTGAATCTGTTGGTTGTGGTTAACTTTCTCTTGCATGTGTTTCAATGTTCTTTGTGTGTTGTTTTATGAATGCAGTGTTGTATCCAGTCTCCCAATCTTGACTCCATATTTTATGTGTTCAGTAAGATTCCAATCTCACATTTTCACAACCGTAAATAAGGCACCAGCTCAGTTATAACTCACGTATAATATGCTGAAATTTCAATGAACAATCTTTAAAATAAATTTGCAAATATAAACTGAATTCTTTCTTTTTATTTAAATTCTCCTTTTTATATATAGACATATTACCGGTTGTTGTATGACTGTAAAAGATTATAATCAATGTTAGTCTGATTGGTAATGTGGTAAACCTAGACTAGTTACCTGCGGAAACAGTTGGTTAGTAATGCAAGATTAACTTCCCCAGACAGCTCACAGCTTTTAACCCGGTTTCATTGGCTAGCAGTAACGCTTTTAATATAACAAATTAAAGTAGCTAACTTTCACATGGCGACCCTGTTCTGTGATTCCGCTAGACTCTGGAATCTCTGAAACGTTAGATTGCAAGCGTTGTATAATCTTAATTTTTTTCCCTACAGCGCTCAAACAACTTCTGCGTTGTTCTGAGCAGACTTTCAAAAGATTCACGGCGTTGTTGATCGGCGTTGTGTTGTTTGTCTTGTTTTGTTTTCTGTATTTGTTTGTTCTATATATGTGTGTTTTTTTTCTTCTCTCGCTTGTAAATTCCACCGTTTCGATCAAACATAAAAATTTGTTTTGCGTGTGAAAAAGTGCGTACTAGGTTGGGTATCTTTCTTGTGACTGTCGTAATTTTTGGGGGACACATTTATTGTGATTAGTGTGTTGCGTACTGGGTGTAAATTGCACTAATGCTGACACGTAACCAAGCTAAAAGTAAGCGTTCCGACAACTTAAGCAACATGGACCAAGGGGATAATTTGATTTCCAATATTAACGCGTTGGGCGGTTCCGAAAATGCAATGGGGAATACTTCAGACGAAATGCAAAACAGCACGAACGGGCTCACATCAGAGCCAGAAATTAATTCGCCTCCAACTAACCAAATTGATTTGGCGGAACTCATGAAAGCCTTATTGCAACAAAATAAAGAATCATTTGAAAAATCGTTCCGAGAACAAAAAGAATCATCAGAAAAATCGTTCTGAGAACAAAAAGAATCATCAGAAAAATCGTTCCGAGAACAAAAAGAAGCATCAGAAAAATCGTTCCGAGAACAAAAAGAATCATCCGAAAAATCGATCCGCGAGCTAAACGAACAAATAGACAAAAAACTAATCCAGCAGACAAATAAAGTCGACAAGTCGATGCAGAGAGTGTCCGATGATATCTCACAAAGAATAAACAATCTGGCAAGTGAAATAAAAAGTGACATTATGAAAGAATTAGGCCGTACAATTGAACAAATCGATGGTCGTCTGCAAGCCTTAGAACAGAGTAAGCGGAGTGGCGAGGCCAAATCTAAAGAAAGCGAAGAACGGCTACTTAGGAATTTCCAAGAGCTGAGGGAAGAATGCCAAAGAGAACGCCAGCAGGTACTCTCGAGGGTCCAGGAGGCGGAAACGCATTGTCCCACGTCCGTTAGCAACACAATAGCGGACAACAGTTTAGCGATCCACGCGTTGGAACAGCAGGTCGAACAATTGAAGCAGACTGGGGTGGAGGACAAGAGACAAATAGATGAGAAGATTGCGGCATTAGCGGACATTGTAGGCACGATGAAGCTGACGGAAAGCGAGAACAATACTACACCGGTAGCGGCCGCAGAGACCGAAGAAGTGCGTTCGCTTCTTAAATTTCAGAATGGACAATTCGAAGTGAACAGACAGCACAAAGCTGTAACAGGCGAATTACAAGAACGCGTGGCGCATCTGGAAAACCGCATGGCGTGTGATTCCGAACTCGCCAATAGCAATAAAAATAGCCGTACGAACAGTGCAGAGAGGGACTCCGGCCACGAGGGAGATTTTGACGACAGGGAAGAATGTAATTTAAGGGGCAGACATGAGACAAATAGAAACATACAAGGGCCTCGCCAGGAGGAAATGCGGGGATTTGATTTCAAACATTTCCTTACGGTAAGAAAGTTTGAGATATTCCGAAATTCTCAAAAAGGCATACATCCACGAGCATGGCTCGAGCAATTTGAGTTTTGTCTTCCCCCCGACTGGGCAAGTTCACATAAGATAGAATATATGTGTGGCTATTTGGAAGGCGAACCGGCGAGTCGCATGAGGTCGGCAGCGCGTCACTGCAACTCCACTCGGGAGTTTCGACAAGCCTTTCTCTCCGCCTATTGGTCGGAAGCGGCACAAGATAGGGTCAAACATGGCACAATTATGCTGCCAAATTTGAACCAGTCTGGTTTCGGCAGCCCTGCACGCCTATTCGACCACATGCTGCAGGCAAATCAATTTTTATACGACCCATACGGGCCTGCGGAACTAATTAGGATATGCATCACCAAATTGCCGATGCACTTGCGGCACGTCATTCTTGCGGGACGATGCAAAGAGGACGTGGAAACGTTTAAGACACTTCTTCAAGAGTTAGAATATAATACAGCAGAATGCCCGCCTAATCAGGCACAAAGTTATTACGGGGCACAGCAGCGCGACCGCAGTCGTGGCCGTATTACTAATCAACGGCGTGACTGGTCGTCGCGACGCGAACGAAACAATAATCGGGACCGGCCGTATAGAAACTGGGGTAACAGTCGCGAACACAGGTGGAGCAACAGAAATGATCGAGGACGTGGACAGAATCGTGAACGGAACAGTTACGGCAACCAGAATCGATACTACGGTGAACACGGTGGGAATAGGACTATAGGCGGAGCACCTCATGATGTTGAAATTCGGCCAGCTAACCCTAGACATAATCCAGCAAATGGAAATGAGCAAAACCGGCAATGACAAACGATCAGCGCAGAAGGCGCCCAATCGGAACAAATGAGCGACATGGCAAAGGAGTGCATACGGTATATAGAGAGGGAAGATATTAGAGAGGATTTGTTGCAAGAAACTACGAGTGCTAAAATTTCCGGCATAAATCCAGTCGTGACAGTTGCAGTAAACGAAATATGTTTTAAGTGTATCATTGACACTGGAAGCCCTTTCTCGATAGTGAGCGAGGCAGCATTTCAAAAATGCGAAGGGACTGGGACTTGGCCCGTTTTTCAAGTGCGAGGAATAAAGGTGAAGGGCGCAATCTACGGTAAGAGCGTAGAAATCCGAAGGCAGACTCGGCTTAATTTTACCTGCCAGGGAAGAGAGTTTGAGTACAATTTCTATGTGCTCCCAATGCTGAATGTGGCAATGATTTTAGGCAATGACTTCATGAATACCCACCATGCGGTAATTGACATGGGTGGAGGAGTAATGACAGTTCAAGTTGGGGATCAGCAAATTAATTTAGTATTTGATGAATGCATATTACGTGCCGAATCAGAAATTAGTTGCCTAAAATTTCAAGCTCAAACCGAGTCGCAACCCAGACTGGAGCTACTCGTGAACTATGTAAGTGAGTCGTGCTCTACGTCTGGTGAGCAGGGAAAAGATGTTGCTTTTGCTGATGCACTGAGAAAGAGCATCGCGGGTGTCAGAACCACGGACAGGGAAAAGGAGAAATTGTATTGCCTACTTAGGAATCATGAACGGGTATTTTCTGAGACTCCCGGGGCGATTAAGGGTTTTACTTACCAATTCAAAGTACGTGACCATCAGAAGTTTTCTGTTAGACCATACCCTATTCCCGTGGCGTATAAAGCCCAGGTGGAGAAGGAAATAAACAAGATGTTAGAACAAGGAATAATTGAGCGGGCAGTAAGCTCGTACAACTCACCTTTGCTTGTCGTGCCAAAACGCGACAACTCAGTTCGCTTGGTGCTAGACTCGAGACAGATAAACACAATTATTATGTCGGAAACGGACAGGCCTGAGAGCCTTGAAGAACTTTTACAACGTTTCCACGGGGTAAAGGTACTATCATCTGTCGACCTCCGTTCGAGTTTTTGGCAAATCGTGCTACACCCATCTTGCAGATTATATACAGCGTTCCTGTGTTACGGAAATTGTTTCCAATTCCGGCGTCTCCCGTTCGGACTAAACGTCTCATCAGCTGTTTTTATAAGGGGATTAAATAGCATTTTACCTGATGATTTGAAACAGCGAGTGACAATTTACGTGGATGACATATTAATTGCGGAAAAGTCATGGGAGGACCATAATGACGTTCTGAACAGACTACTGGATGTTTTTGAGAAGGCAGGGGTAACAGTCAACTTAGATAAGTCACAGTTCGGACGAGAGAACATAAAATTCTTAGGCCATATTGTCTCAGCAAATGGAAT
This sequence comes from Schistocerca nitens, assembly GCF_023898315.1. Lineage (NCBI taxonomy): Eukaryota > Metazoa > Arthropoda > Insecta > Orthoptera > Acrididae > Schistocerca > Schistocerca nitens. The sequence continues at coordinate 636,033,547 of NC_064617.1, forward strand.
ACAACCTGACCCGGAGAAAATTGCGGCGATAGCGGAGTGTGCAATGCCGACAAATAAAAAACAGTTGCGAGCATTCTTAGGCCTGTGTAATTTTTATAAGCGATTTATAAATTTTAGTGTACTTGGTACACCCCGTCTATGTGGACTAACAGGGAAGAACGCTTTGTGGGTCTGGGATCAAGAGGCACAGGATGAATTTTATAAATTGAAAAAGGCATTGGTAGAGGCTCCCATCCTCGTGCATCCCGACCTGACACAAGAATTCTGTTTAATGACGGACAGTTCCTTGTCAGGATTAGGTGCGGTACTGTTTCAAACGGAAGGAAATGATGATATTACAACTTGGAAAACAATCTCGTTTGGGAGCAGGGTACTCTCACGATGTGAAAAAAATTATTCCGTGACGGAACTCGAAGCACTCGCGATAGTTTGGGCATTCTCAAAATTTAGGTATTTTTTATTTGGAAGGACCACCAAGGTGTACACTGACCATCGTGCACTCCAATTTCTGATGAGCACAAAAATCACGCATGGGAGACTAGGACGCTGGGCACTATACCTACAGGAATATAACTTCACTGTAGAATACATTCCTGGACAGAAAAATGTAATTGCTGACGCTTTATCGCGCATTCCTATAGGTTTGGTTCACACAGAAGAAAGGGAACTCGGTGAAAATAATTTTAGCATCCTATACTTACAGAATGTAGCGTTCGAGAATTTTGTTACCACCTCTTTAGGGAGTATAGCGGACGAACAGGATAAGGACGCAGTATTGAAAGATATAAAGAAGAAGTGGGAGGACAAGGAGAATGTAGGAATACGCCAGTACTACTTAGTGCGCAACAGAATATTATTCAAGAAACGAGCCCCGGACGACTCCAGATGGGTGTTGGTGATTCCGGAGGAACTCGTAAACAAAATTATATGGTACATACACTTGAGTTATGGTCACTTCGGAGCACAGAAATGTTGTGAAAAACTGAAAGAGACATGCTATTTTAATAACATGCTACGGCGTATTCGTGGTGTACTTAGAGTGTGCGGACCTTGTCAGCGAGCAAAGGCGGCCACAGTGACTTATGCTGCATCATTGCACCCGATAATACCAAGCAAACTTTGTGACCTCGCGGCCGTGGATCTATTTGGGCCACTAATACGATCTAAAGCAGGTTTTGCATATGTTTTCGTAGCGGTAGAACTAACCTCCAAGTTTGTGTGTCTGACTCCGTTGAAGCGAGCTACAGGAAGGGCAGTGGCAACTGCATTTGCAAAGCAGTTTCTGCATGAAGTTGGGAGCGTGAAAAGGGTTATCTCGGATAATGGACCACAATTTAGATCGCAATACTGGCAGCGGATGCTTCGAAGAAGAAGAATTAAACCTATATATATATATATATCTCTTTCACCCCAGCTCGAACCCCAGTGAGCGTATTATGCGGGAATTAGGAAAATTATGTAGGTTATATTGCAGTCGTGATCACCGATCGTGGGACATACACCTAAAAGGATTTCAGAACATAATTAATGAGTTGCCTAATACGTCAACAAAGCTTCCGCCAATCACTGTGCTAAAAAACAAGGAGCCCCCAAGCAAAATCAAAGAGGTGGTGCCTTGGCCATTAGAGCCGAGACTACGCCGGAACGCAATTGTTGACTTAGCTTTACGCAACATCAAGCGTGCAGCAGAAGCCAGAGTCAAGGCGTATAAGAAACACGTGAGAAAAACAGTGTTTCATGTAGGACAAAAAGTTCTTATCAGATCACACAAGCTGTCTAACAAACGGTCAGGTGTCTGCAAGAAACTTTTTAATCTCTTTAACGGCCCGTATCGGATAAGGAAGATTCCCCATGAAAACGCCATAGAAGTGGAAACTCTTCGATCGAAGAAATCAAAAGGGCTACACCATGTGTCAAACGTAAAACCATACATTGGGTAGAAAGGACAGTGAGAAGTAGAGAGGACGGTGAGGAGAAAGAATTGATTAGTTTAAATTTGTGACGTATGCATTTTGAATAATATGTTGGTAAAAATAATGATAAAGATGTTTCTATGTGATTGATTGAAGTGATGTTTTAATTTTTTTTGTCCTTGTGCAATTAGGATTTAGGTTGGTTCCAAATGTGAAGATAAAAGGTTTCTTTGTGAACGAGTGAAATGCTGTTTATGTTTTTTTTGTGTCAATTGAAAAGAGCCGCTCCTGAGAGAAGCAAGATCTGTGCTGAATTAATGCAAAACTCAGGGGAATATCCGATCTGTGGGTATTATGGGTCTGGCAAACCCAGGTCCCCAGCTGTTAGTAGCCGTGTTTCCGATTTTCTGTTTTCAGTGCTACTATCTATCTATTACTATTCTATATCTGTCAGTGTAAATGAGGATCTCTTACTATAGTATGCGTGCTGTATGAATATTTTAAGATACGAAAACTCAGGGGAATATCCGATCTGTGGGTATTATGGGTCTGGCAAACCCAGGTTCCCAGCTGTTAGTAGCCTTGTTACCGATTTTCTGCTTTCAGTGCTACTATCTATCTATTACTATTCTATATCTGTCAGTATAAATGAGGATCTCTTACTATAGTATGCGTGCTGTATGAATATTTTAAGATAGGAGAACTCTGAGAAAGGAATGAGGAAGTTTAGAATCTTGAAAACAGGATGCGATAATACGATTGTTTAACCATTGGCTTCCCAATATGCGATGATATGTTAATATTGATGATATATGTCTTTTTTGTTCTTTATAGCTGAGTACGTAAAGTGCTGTCTGTGGATTTCGTAAGTATATTGATTCCCTTCAAGGTGAAAGAAGAATTGTGGTTTGTGTAATTTACGTGGCTCTGAAATATTATTGTGGTAGTCAAATACGAGCAGTTTTTCAGCAAATGGAGAATGGAACGGAAATATGGATCCTTTTTGTAGTCTTGATTGATGTTGAGCCAAAGCCTGGAAAACTTGTTCTGCGTTAATACTTGTCCCAGAAAAGCGACGTTTATGTGTTTTGCTGATGCTGTGAGCATTACAGCCTACTGTTTTCGCTGGTGCGGGATGCACTGCAGCCTATATGATTTGTACTGAGGAAATTTCCCTCTTGAAGGTAGAGGATGATTAAATAATTTTGATTATGGGAACGAAGGAAAGCTTGGTTTAAGGTAATAAGGATGAAGCAAAACATTTGTCATTTAAACTACAGGAGGATTCGAATCTTTTGTGTCTGTTGTAAGTTCAATATGTTAAGATGATACTGTTTTACAGAATAGAGGTGACCACAATTTTGCCATTCATGAGAAATGAATCCAGAATAACCACCACAGGCGAAATAACTGATTTGGAAGCGAAAGGTAACTTAAAGAAGAAACGAAATCGCAGCAAAATGGGTAAGAAAATGTAGTATAACTTGTATAGTGCAGACATTTTAACCTTCTCAGAGCCATCTGTGTGATTAATTCTTGTGATAACGTAATTTTAGATGAAATTTTCTTACTGTTTTATGTGTGAATATATGAGTATGATAAATGTATAATTGCGAGTCTCTTTTCAGGTGTGTGTACTGCTATAAATGTTTTGGTGTGCAAATAACCATTGTTCTTTTTAATGTGTATGTTTAAGGAAAGTCTCCATATTCATTATATGACAAAACGTATGCCGCGAGCGTCAAGAAGAGGGCGAATTAGAACATTGCTGTAGTGGTATATACACGGTGTTGAAATAGAATTGGAGTAGCTTGTGGGCTTAACTAGGAGTGGATAGAAGTAGAATTATGAGTAATGCATGTTTATGGGTAGTTAGTTTGTAGAATAGACAACAGGTGTGCATGTGTGTGTGTAAATAACATGTGAACCCTATGCTGTCCTGACCTATACTTGCACAAGGGATAATCCTATTCATTTTAGTGAATTAATAAGTAGCACTTGATTTATTAAAACGTAAGTGAACCACATTAGTGATGTGGATTTAAATATTATATTGTCAGTTCATTTAATTTTAATTTTTTTACATTGTCAAGTCATTTCACTTTTATTTTTTTTACATGGTCAAGTCATTTAAATTTTATTTTATATTGTCGATTCATCTAATTATTTCTATAAAAAAATTAATTAAGTTTCACTTTGTTCTTAAAAATTGTGAAAGACAATACTAAGTGGTATTATGTATGACATTGTGTAATCACATAAGAATGATGAAAAATTTCTGTGAATGGAGAACGTGAAAGCGAACCGGCAAAACTCTTAAGAGACAGCGGGAGCAGCCGGACTAGTTGTAAACTGGCGGGTTTCCCAGCAGGACACGCTGTCAGCCAGGCCACTTCGGAGCGCGGCCGACAACAAAAGAAGGGCGGCCGCAAACACTTTCCCTTACACCTGGAGCTAATGGGCGGCCGCCCCGTGCGACCCTCCGTGAAGGCGTTGACCTGAGATGGGCGAGCGGTCCACCGCGCGGAAATCCATCTGCTGGCAACGCACCACACGCACGCGACCGTGACGAGACGGCCGCGGTGAAACAAAACAAGGGGCGTGGAGCCTTTTGACAGGTACTGTCCAGAGAAACTTGCAGACGTCAACGACGCCTATCGACATTTCCTGAAGGATGCCTACTGTCAAGCGACAGTAAATCATGGTTCGATGTTCTCTGGTCGCTAAGGGTGGCACAAAAGAAGAGCCATTGAAGTGTCATCCTTGCCCAGGAATATCAACCTGGCGTGTCAATCGAGGATACCCCACGAATTTGACAACACAAACATGGAACCAGATCGAGATGTACGTGACACAGACCACCAAGAGAAACTTCATGAGAGGGCAGAGACGGCGGGATTGCACGCAACAGATGGACAAAAATCCCTACTGACAGCTGCGGCGACGAACCCCCTCCCCCTCCCCTTATATTGCGGCTCGGAACAGTGGAACTAGTGAGTGTATCAGTGAACAGTGATTATACGGTTCTTAGTTCAATGCGTATACGTGTGTTTCTGTCACAGAAACTTTGACTCGTGTGTTTTACAGGGACTCGATTTATTGGTGTTTATTAAACTCTGACTCTTGTATTTTGCAGGTGTTCTATATTTTTTTTAAAACTTTGACTCTTGTATTTTGCAAGTGTTCTATATTTTTTTTAAACTTTGACTCTTGTATTTTGCAGGTGTTTTATTTATTGGAGTTTTGTTTTAGATGTTGACTATTGTACTGTTTTATTGATCAATGTTTGTTCTTGTGTTATGTATTAGATTTGTGATATTTTGTTTCGTAAATTCATTGCAGTGGCATTGCTTCGTTTATCAGTCAGATTGTTATTCATTCTCATTGGACTGTGATCGATTAGCCTTTGCATGGGGCATATTTATTGTGAGGAACCCCTTAAGGGTAACAATCACATAATTATTGTAGTTTCAGTATAATGACACAGTGCTCATTGTTTGCTAACTAACTGAAATATTGTAGAGTGATTAAATTAGTGCCACATAGTTAGGTTAATTCTACAGATTATTAGTTTTATAAGATATAGAATTTTTTTGCGATAACCACGTTGTAATACATGTTTTTTTCTCTTATCATTTTTTTGCTTTTGCGGATTGTGCATTGTAATGTTCTGCTTTATAATACCGATGTTATTTCATGTTCTTTTTTTTAATTGCTGTGGCACCTTTGCTATTTTCATAACTTTTGCTTGTTAATAAACAGTCATAAATTTTCCTGTGATCAGTTGGCTCTTGCAATGAGCAAATACTGGTGAACTCCATAAGGGTAACAACCAGAAATTGTTTTCATATTAATGACACAGGAACCATTGTTTTTACTTGCTGACCGACTTAGGTCTACACGATCTTTTAAATAGGTGTCACAGATTGTGTGTTTTTTTTTCTCTCTTTGAAATTGGTAGATTGTAAAGATGTTTGAAATTATTGTGTTTTAGCAAGTAGCTGGTGACCTTTTGCCTTTTCTTTACACTTTTGGTTTAAGTAGGGTGTGAGAAGCCTGCTTGGGAATGTCCTAGCATGGCCAGAAAATTCCCTGCACAGTCTTTTCCTGGAGCGTTGGGGTTATGAAAGGTCTCTGTTGGATTCCTTTCATGTTTAATTTCTCAAATTTGTTGTCTTTTAAGGAATAAATTCCTCTTCTAAATTTACTGTGGCGTTTCTGACTATCTGGGAGGAGACTGAGTAGTGGAGCGTGTTACTTTTACACGTAAACAAGAACGATCTGTCACACTACTACACTTTAAAGCACAGTTTATACGTAATTCTTATATGTAATTCATGTCACACAGTCTCATACGGAACCTACATCCGCTTTCTTTTATATACTGTATACGATAAGATACTGTCATCCCCCTTCCCTTCTGTGTGAGAGGATGAATGATCAAATGTGTTTGTAGTTGCATGCTTGAGGGTAGCAGACAAGGCTGTCTGCTAGAGAACAGTAGGACCAACGTTGGAACAGGTAGCTACGGTTCCTAAAAGCAGAGAGGTTTTTATTCTTAGTATGGTCCGGTCCGTCCCTTGTCATGTTGGTATAGGAAGCTGCCCCTCTGGCCCCTTCCGTTTGTCTTTGTGAGCCACCCTCAGGGAAGCACGCTCAGTAGTAGGTTGTTGCAGTCCAGCAGTAGGCAGTTGCAGTCTGGCGGTGGGGAGCGTCTGAAATGGTAAGATCTCCGGCTAAGCGCGTGTCTGCTAAGTCCGTAGGACAATGGATTTGTTAAGTTCAGCCTAACTGAGAATTTAATCATTTTATTTCGGGTTTAGCTCTAAAATATCTAAGGTTATCTTTAATTGCAGCGTAGTGTAATTCTCGTGTGAAGTTCATATTATTTTCCGGTAGTTGCTTTGTCACTACTTTATGAGTAAAGTGGAACCACGTGTTGGTCAGTAACTCTAACTAAGATCAATCTTAAATGTGAATGCTTGTGTGATTATAACGTCTCGTATTGACAATATTTTGCAATATAGCAACTTTTCTTTATGTTCAACCCACGTGGGGTGTACTTTGCGAGACCTGTACCACGTGCTTATATAACTGTTTGACCCGTCAGGTTAACAGTAAGACGTTAATAACCAGTTCGAGGTTTTTCTTTTGTAATTTGCTTTTCGATCTAATTTATTTTAATTTATCAAAATTATTGTGGAGTTATACGCTTTGTGTAAACCAAGTTGACCACGTGAAGCATGTGGTGTAATCATCAAAGTAGCCCTCAGCTATTCTTTTCGCGAAGATTTCACAAAGAGTTAATATGAATTTAGTATACCAGTGTGTGGTAATTACATGACGGACAGGATTGTGCTTCGAACGTAATTTCTTTGACTGAAAATTTGAATCTGTTGGTTGTGGTTAACTTTCTCTTGCATGTGTTTCAATGTTCTTTGTGTGTTGTTTTATGAATGCAGTGTTGTATCCAGTCTCCCAATCTTGGCTCCATATTTTATGTGTTCAGTAAGATTCCAATCTCACATTTTCACAATCGTAAATAAGGCACCAGCTCAGTTATAACTCACGTATAATATGCTGAAATTTCAATGAACAATCTTTAAAATAAATTTGCAAATATAAACTGAATTCTTTCTTTTTATTTAAATTCTCCTTTTTATATATAGATATATTACCGGTTGTTGTATGACTGTAAAAGATTATAATCAATGTTAGTCTGATTGGTAATGTGGTAAACCTAGACTAGTTACCTGCGGAAACAGTTGGTTAGTAATGCAAGATTAACTTCCCCAGACAGCTCACAGCTTTTAACCCGGTTTCATTGGCTAGCAGTAACGCTTTTAATATAACAAATTAAAGTAGCTAACTTTCAACGGGAATATTTCAAGTCCAACACTAGCTTGGGTAAATTTACTGCAAGTCCAGCTTAACCGAACTCAAGTAAATATTACGATTCCACGAATTTTTTCCCGTCAAATTTCTAAATTTTCAGTGCACATGCGCGAGATTTTTACAGTTCCCCAAAATCGTCCTTAGAAATGTTTCGAACACTTTTCAAGGTCGTGGCTCACTTGTCGTCCATCGACACGCACGTCTACTCTCTTTTAAGGCTCTAACACGTAAGAGTCTAGACCAGTGGTTCCTGGCCAAGGTGGCCGCCGGCTATTTATACACTCGGTTTGTCATTGCGAAAATAGACATACATTTATTTTCCATACATCTAAGAAAGATTTCTCTTATATTTAAGGTATTTGTAACATATAGGTCTAAAACAAAATTTCCTCAGCTTTCTGATGATATCTTAGTTTTTGGCTGATACCGTTATGTTTTACAATAATTGCAGTTTTATTGGTGTGGTAGTTATTCTGCGATATTTTACTGCTGAAAAGATACATATATTGAAATAAATATCTTTATGGATTGATATCTTAGTCTAGTTTACCAAAATACCGCTAATCTTATTTGATCCATTACAGATGGTTTTTGAAATACCGCTAATTTTATCAATTTACGAACATGCAGCACGCTGCCACGTGAAAAATAGGTTCCACCTTATTTTATAATAAAAGAAGTGGTTGTAGCTCCGTCATAAGTTGCGTTATGAAGTATCTTTTTTCATTTCTTGATAGTGGCCTGTTTCGGGCACCTACGTCCAATTTCAAACCATCGGTGTTGCAATGTGACAATACAGGCGAAAGACAATGTGCCAAAAGTGCCCTGTAGTGACGACTAAAGCGACACTGTGGTCGGCTCAACATAAATATACCACATAGGACATTAGTCCGCCAATGTATATCCTATCTGGTATATTTAATGTTCTCGAGTTGGCAATAGTGCCGCTTTGATCGTCACTGCAGCAGCATTTTTTGTATACAGGCTTTCGCCTATATTGTCGCACTTATGGATGGTTTGAAAATGAACGTAGGTGTAAGAAACTAATCATCATCAAGAAAAATAAGATACTTCTTAATGCAACTTATGACGAAGCTACAACCATTTATTTTATCCATTTATTGTTTCACACCTCTGAATGTACACTTCGGCTTATAGTTCAAAGTAAGCGCTGTCCACCTATAAGCAGTCCGTAAAAATCGCCCAAGGCGTTAAAAAGTTACCAACTTTTAAATTTCATTTTCTTTGCCAAACTGTGATAATAACTTAAAACCTACTTATCCAACAAATAGACGCACACATTAGACTTAATTTTCAGTGTAGTTTGATGTGCTCGGTTATTTTATAGCCGCACCAGTTCGGATTAGACTGATTTTGGGTCTGTTTGGTAAGTTTTGCAACCTCTCGTTTCCGCCATGAGCAGCTTGCCAGGGTCTTTCCAGTGCCATGCTAAATCATCAGTTTACCTGCTGCACTCCTGCAGCCCTGGTTTTTGTCGTATTTCCACCAATCACGTTACCTGCAATCCGTCTTTCAGCGAACTAAGTGATTCAAGCCTCGCCACGAGCTCCTGGCAAACGCACGGTATCTTCTCAACAAGCTACTTCCTGACGATGACCACACTCAGGACAGCCATCTTTACTCCACCCTTGGCAGACTACTTTATGACAAATTCAAAAATGAAGTTATCACCATCCCCTTTGCTTGCGAGCTAGCTGCCCTGGCAAATACACAAAATAAAGGACAAAAAGGATCCGGGCCCTGATGACATCCAACCCGGAACCATCAAACAAGTTGCTCCACTTATCGTACCATGCCTGAAAGGTTTACTGAATGATTCTCTACTAGAAGGACAATGCCGAATACATGGAAGACGGCAAATGCAGCTACAATGAAGAAAGTGGAGGACAATGACCCGACTGTTCCTAAGACATACAGACCAATATGCCTCATTAACAAAGGCACAGGAGAGACTGCTGTGCGACGGACTTCAGTCGCACCGGCAGCTCTTCGGCTTTAGCCCACATCAGTTTGCTTTTAGACCACTTAAATTGATCGACGAAGCAGTAAGTTTGACCTTAGAAATGATATCGGCAATAATTGACAAAAATGTTGTAGCAGTCCTAACACAGCTGTTGTTTCGACAACCTGTGGTGGCCGACGCTGTTTGCAAGACTGAAAGAGATGAATGTTTCACTGGCTCTATACAATAGCCTTAGAGATTATTGTAAAAGCAGGATAGTGGAATGGCAGTATGGTTGCCAAAAGGCTACAAAGAGGGCAACAAAGGGTTGTCCCCAAGGATCCATAAGCGGACCGATTTTCTGGGACATAGCCATGATGCACTAGGAGACAAAAACGTGGCAAACGGGGTGGTTGCGTACGTTGATGATCTTATGATCATGGTATCCGCAAGCTCCAGGTCGCAATTAGAGAGCAAAGCCATGCGGCTCCTGGCGCAAACTCACAATAACAATAAACAAAACTGTTTACCTACTTCGAAGAGGCACACTGAAAAGAAATCCAATTAAAAAGTTAAACTAGATGTCTATAAAATGGAAGGCTAAGACAATATGCATTGACATTTATACTGAAGAAAATTTACACTTTAACGAACATGCCAGACTAACAATTAACAGCCGGCCGTTGTGGTCAAGCGGTTCTAGGCGCTTCAGTCCGGAACCGCGCGACTGCTACGGTCGCAGGTTCGAATCCTGCCTCGGCCATGGATGTGTGTGATGTCCTTAGGTTAGTTTGGTTTAATTAGTTCTAAGTTCTAGGGGACTGATGACCTCAGATGTTAAGTCCCACAGTGATCAGAGCCATTTGAATCATTTGAACAATTAACAAAACGACGAAACTCATGTATAAACTTGCAAAACTGAACACTATAAGATACAGATCACCGCTTTAGACAATTAGGACATATTACACAGCACACTTTGAGTCAATAACTTGTTTTGTAGCTAGTGCGTGGGCACATCGATTATGCTTAGGTACGCATAAAACGATTGTGAGGCGCGGACAGAGGAGTTTCCTACTCAGAATCTTGGGGGCCTTGAGTACGATCTCGGTTGAGGCACTGTGCGTGGTACTGACAGTTTTTCCTATAGATATTACGTTTCGCCACAGAGCAGCTTCCTAGTGGTTGAAGAGGGGAAGACGCGACAAAATAAGAGAAATAACTGGACAAGACATAACCGACAAACGGAAATCAAACTCGTGGAGAACTGATACATGGCAGACATAATGGGACACAGTTGAGAAGGGAAGACGAGCCTACAGTTTCTTCCCCAATATATGAGAGCGAATAAACTTGAAATACATAAATCCAACACGCGGCCTGGTTCACTTTCTCACGGGCCATAGCCCGTATCCCGTACTCCTCCACGGGTTTGGCCTAAGACAGACTCACACTTGTGCCTGTGGTGCCAATGGCACACCTGAACACATATTGCTCATCTAAGATGCCCTAGGATACATACTGCAAGACCGAGTTTAAGGGGCCAGGACATTGGACAGTTAATACGCAGACAAGATGTCTGGAACTCTACGAACAATATGGCAGACGAAGTATCGAGAGTACTAAATGCGGCATGCAAACATGAGAGACTATACGCTGGAATAAGACAAGCTCCACATCGGACAGATCAGCAGTACATAGTAAACGACACAGGCACAAGCACAGACATCGAATCGGATGCTACATCATACACAGCAAGTAAAGACGAGATAAACATACAAACACAGCAAAAGTAAGCTAAGGTTCTACAGCACTAAATCGAATCAATCTGCGAATCTAACTCTTTATGTAGCTGTTTTTTATGCCATTTCGTAGCATGTAATACTATATGAAGATGTGAAGCCGGCCGCTGTGACCAGTGTTCTATGCGCTACAGTCCGGAACCGGGCTGCTGCTACGTCGCAGGTTGGAATACTGCCTCGGACATGGATGTGTGTGATGTCCTTAGGTTCGTTAGGTTTAAGTAGTTCTAGGTCTTAGGGGACTGATGACCTCAGATGTTAAGTCCCATAGTGCTTAGAACTATTTGAACCATTTTGAAGATGTGAAATTTCTTTTTCTTTCGCTGCATTAGGTGTGACTGGCTCGAAGTTTTACCGAGTCCTTGAACCTGATGCAGCGCGCTATGATACTGCAAAGAAAGGCCGAAGGTCCACTGTTACCTTAAGTTCGGAAAAGCGTTATAACCTAAGTAATTAATAGATTAAATTAAGTATTACCTCTGTCAAGACAATATATGTAACAGATGTAGCGACACACGCAGAACGTATAAAGAAAAGAACTGTCACATCATATCTAAGTCAAATTGTCATCTCTTGATTCGTCCATTAAATACACTACATACACATTTGCTTTTCTTAAATTTTTTATTTATTTACCCTTTTGTAAAATTTTCACCAAAAAAGATGTTCTAGTAAAAAAACTGAATTTGTATGATACAACATGTAAAATCACACAATGCATGACCTGCTACATAATAAAAGGCAGCAAATCTTTACTTGAGAAATAAATAAATATTTATTCGAATGAATGCTATATATTCAGAAAACCTGGTGTCAAAGTTTCTTCCTGTCTGATACAGAAGCTTCCACAAGCACAATATATTTTATATATTCTTCCTTCCCTCAGTTTATGGTGTTTTCTCACTGTATGTGGTAAAGTTATTCCTTACTTATTTTTTGTTGAAAAGCTGATGTTGATCCATGTTTCTTCACCGTTCTTGCTGATGGTACCAGTACTGTGGTATGGGGCTTCCTTTTCTATAAATCTTTCTACTCCTCTCTCTTTTATTAACTTAGTTTTTTATAGTTCTGTAGTGTTACTTTTATAAAAACATCGGTTGCTAGTTTTTAATGATATTCGTTTCAATGCCAAGTATATGTTTTGACAAGGGGAGTGTTACTTGTCTGTGGGTGATACGTATATAAGCTGCTCATTTTTATAATGTCGGATTACACGAGTTACATCTGTGACTGTTGGTTTATTAAAAATTCATTTTTAAGTTAATGAACAGGTAAAGATTTTTTTGAAAACTGTATCTAGTTGTGCAGTTTGTTGAAAATACCAGCGGCTCGCCACGAATTTCTCTCCTGTGCCAAACTTTTCATCTCAGAATAACAATTTCAACCTATGCCCTTAGTTATTTGTTGGATGTATTCCAATCTCTGTCCTCCTCTAAATCTTTTACCCTCTACAGCTCTCTCAGAGTACCATGGAAGTTATTCCTTGGCGTCTTAACAGATGTCCTATCATTCCGTCCCTTCATATTGTCAGTGTTTGTCATGTATTCCTTTCGTCGCCAATTCTACGGAGAACTTCCTCATTCCTTATCTTATCAGTCCACCTAATTTTGAACATTCTTCCGTAGCATCACATCTCAGATGCTTCTGCTCCGATTTTCCCACAGTCCATTATTTCTGCCTTTACTGCCTTACTACAAACAAAAGATACAATTGCGTTTTCTAAGCTAAATGCTTTGACACTAACTTTAATTCGGCGAAGAAGAGAGCCCACAAGTTCGTTGTTTAGGGACCTGTTCTTATCTGAAGAGACTCATTGATGATCAGTTCACGTAGAGCTGCCAAACTACGGGTTGTTATTAGATACGTTTCATGCACCGTCCCAGACAGTCCCAGACATTTTCTGTCTTCTCATCTCCGGCATTCGTCTGTAGCACGACCTTTGAAAGGTTTCTATTCTTTTGATGAACGGCTTGTCGTTCACGTTTGACTTCTGTACAAAGTTCCACTCCACAAAAATACTTTCAGAATATAATTTCCAACACTTAAATTTCTGTTGGATGTTAGATTCCTATTTTCCAGAAATGCTTTCCTTGCTATGGCCAGTATGCATTTTATATCCTTTCTGCTTCGAACATCATCAGTCTTTTTTCTGTCCAAATGGCAGCTTTCATCTAGTACTTTTGGTGTCTCATTTCTTAATCTGATACCTTTAGAACCATCTGGTTTAATTCGACAACATTCCATTAGCCTTGTTTAACTTTTGTTGATGTTCATCTTATAACCTTTGCTGAAGACACTATCGATTAAATTTAAGTGCTCATACAAATCCAGTTCTATCTCTGACATAATTATAACGTAATCGGCAAACGCCAGAGTTCTTACATCTTCTTCCATAACAGTAATTCTCTCTCAGAATTTCTTATTGGTTTTCTTTACTGCTTGCTTAATGTAAGGATTCAATAACATCGAAGGTAGTCTATAACTGTATATGACTCCCTGTGGAACTACTGTGTCCAGTTCGAGTGTTTTGACTCTTACAACTTCTGTTTGATTTCTGTAAAAGTTGGTCCGCAGCTCGTGGTCGTGCGGTAGCGTTCTCGCTTCCCGCGCCCGGGTTCCCGGGTTCGATTCCCGGCGGGGTCAGGGATTTTCTCTGCCTCGTGATGACTGGGTGTTGTGTGATGTCCTTAGGTTAGTTAGGTTTAAGTAGTTCTAAGTTCTAGGGGACTGATGACCATAGATGTTAAGTCCCATAGTGCTCAGAGCCATTTTTTTCTGTACAAGTTGTAAAAAACCTATCGATATTTTACTCCCGCCATCTTACGAATTTCAAGCAGTGCACTGTATTCCAGTCAACATCGTCAAAAGTTTTCTCTACATGCACAAATATTATAAACGTAGGTTTTCCTTCCTTTAACCTATCTTGCAGGAGAAGTTATTGGTTCAGCAGTACCTAGCGTATTGCTACATTTGTCCGGAACTCAAGATGATCATACCTGAGGTCGCCTTCCACTATTTTTTCTATACTTCTGTTACTGATTCATCTCAGTATTGATCAACCGTACTTCTTTAAACTGATGATTCGGTAGTATTCCCATCCATCAGCAGCTGCTTTATTTGGAATTGGAACTATCATATTCTTCGCTGGGTCTGGATCCTGTTTCAATTGGTATGCCTGAGACGGCAAGCATACCTAATATCTTCCAAAACGCCGCGCATAAAAACAGAATTTTCCATTGCTCATAACTCGGATACTGTTGGTGATAAAAAGGTACAGGTAAGTGGTTTGGATATCTCTTAGGCTACGGACCACTTGTATATCCAACAGAAGGATCGTCTTAGTGTCACTATCCTACAGCACAAGGTAAAGTATGAAAAGTATGAATACTGCACACTGCCATCTGCTTAGGCAAATGGTATAAATCTGATGGCTCTTTCTGCATTTGTTGTGGTCTACAACGGGGTTGATGCGACTTATGGAGGCACCATTAATTCATGGGCAGTTCCTCGGAAAACCCCACAAAAAGGTTTTTTTTAGCATACTTTCACCATCACCAGTGGCCCAAAACCGAGACGAGCATTCCAAAACAGCTATGCACAGAAATAATAAATAACCGCAGCAATATGCGCAATTTTAACGGTATATTCTCGGTATTTATGTAGGAGGTTCATCTCCCTGTTTTCAAAAACCTTTATCCGTTATCCGTTATCAAGAAACACCTCAAGAACTTATTTTTTGGGTACCAAAACCCAGCCGTGAATTCCGAGACGGCTATGCACAGCAAATAGGTGTAAGTTTTCCAATGAATTCCTAAGATCCCGACATCGAACAACTTTGAAAACTTACCTCATATCTTAATCCGTTTCAGAGATACAGAGATTCAAAGTTACCCTACTCTTATAATTAAAACACTTACATATTAACATGTGTGAGGCGAAAACGTACTAAACAAAGTAACATAGCAATCATAAATATGCTGTAAAATGTCTCCGTTATCATCTGAAAACCCCATTCTGTAGTAGTGAAGCATATACAGAACTTTCATGCACGTAAAATCCGGTCTCAGGTGTAAAATTAGTTTTGTGTTATTTCAATTTCATGTAAGTAAACTAACGAAAGCCCGCTCGGCTAGCCACGCGGTCTAACGCACTGCTTCCCGAGCGGGAAGGCTTGCCGGTCCCGGGCACGAATCCGCCCGGTGGATTAGTGTCGAGGTCCGGTGTGCCGGCCAGCCTGTGGATGGTTTTTAAGGCGGTTTGCCATCTGCCTTATTCCGCCTCAGTTGCACTATGCCGGCGATTGCTGCGCAAACACTGTCTCCGCGTATGCGTGCAGCATAATTACCCTACCACACAAACACTTGGGGTTACTCTCGTCTGGTATGTGACGTTCCCGGGAGGTCCACTGGGGGCCGAACCGCACTGGGTTCGGTGTGGGGCGGCGTTGGGGTGGGTGGACTGCTGTGGCCTATAGTGGGTTGGTGAACCACTGAGGGCTACTGCGGGACAAAGCCTCTCCGTCGTTTCTAGGTTCCCGGTTCAATACACAATACACAAAACTAACTAAATTTTACTAACAAGTACACTTCTCTTCATATGCAACAGGGAAAAGAAGACGAGCATCGGAATAGTGCTCCTATGGGAGCACAAAAATGTGAATATGTTGTTGTTTATTTAAAAGACTCTTACTGAAAAGTGGGACGACAGCTCCATCATCATGCCTTTCTCGGCACCTTTAAAAATTATCTACAAATTTTTGGCATGGGAAATGATTCGCGCATTTTATTGCTAAGGTGGAA
This sequence comes from Schistocerca nitens, assembly GCF_023898315.1. NCBI lineage: Eukaryota > Metazoa > Arthropoda > Insecta > Orthoptera > Acrididae > Schistocerca > Schistocerca nitens. Next base: position 636,049,919 of record NC_064617.1, read on the forward strand.
GAAGACAGTGGCAGAGGGAAAGAGACGGAAAAGTAATAAATACTGGAAGATAATAAATACTGTGAGAGAGTAGATAATGGTTTTGGTATAGAAAGAGCAAAGGAGGCAATGGCAGTGTGAGAGAAAGAGGGGGGGACAGTGCCAGTGGAACATAGTTGACAGTGACAAAACAGTGCTAGGAAAAGACTGAAGGAGTCATTGCCAGGGATGGGGAAGGAATAAAGAGGAAGTAGAAGCAGTGGAAGGCCAGTGATAAGAGAGAAAGAGTATATGATAATGACAACGAGGAAGAGAGAGATGGTGAGAGTGAGAAGAGGCAGCAGCAGTAGGAAGGAAGGACTGAAATATTATTAGTAAGAGACAGGAGACGCAAAGGGATAACGACAATTAGTTGGCCTGAATGAGTCTGTGGGAACGGGCAACTGGGAGTGGATGGATATGAGCGACTTACAGCGATGGGCTGGAGGGTATGAGCGAGTTACAGTTAGGGGAGCTTGCGGAATATTACGGTATATTGATAATTTTTACTTATGGACCGTCTGACAGCAACTGAATAAAACACAATTTTAGTGCCATACGCGTTTCGCCTTTATTTTCTGCAAGGCATCATCAGTGGCCTGGAATATGTACATATGTCAGCTATTTTATTAACATTTTTTGTCACTGTGCCTATAGGTTATAAACAGTTCTGGTGGTTGGTATTTCCTATTAAGTAGTAATGTTTTGAACTGTACTTACAGGTTACGTGGACAATTTCTTACATATTACGCTCCTGTTGCATTTATGGTGTTGTTCTTCTTCTTATGAACGCCAATTTGCGGTTTTCACCACATTCCACAACACTATGCACTGAACGCTTGTTTTAATGCAATGTTTTGGTTTCTGTTGCCGACTGTCAAATGTTTTTGCCAAAGATCGAATGTTATTGCCAAACTTAAGAGTGTAACTATTGAATTATCTGTGGTCTGTTCGTGTATGCATTTGTGTGTGCGTTTGTGTATGTGTGTGTGTGTGAGTGAGTGTGTGTGTGTGTGTGTCTGTATTTTGGTGTTATATAAATAATTTTTTTTTGCTGTGTATGTGTGTGTGTGTGTGTCCAGATGGTGTGGGGAAGAGTTTTTTTGTTTGTTTTATGTTATCATTTCCTTTATTAAGTGTAGTAGGGAGCCTGTGCTGATGTGTGTTTGTTCATTTATCACATGTTTGTTTTCTGCTATGGCTTTCTGGATGTGGAAGTTTTCTTGCATTTGTATAAGATGTTTGTCATGGTTGCTTATTCTCATTATTTTCATTTCTTGTTCCATGTTTGTAGGATGATGGTTGTAATGTTTTAAATGCTCTGCAAATGTGGAATGGTTTGTTTCATACTTCCAGCATCTGATATGTTCTTTGTATCTGGTTCAAAATTCCTGCATGTCATGCCTATGTATACTGCATCACAACTTTGACATTCAAGTTTATATATTCCTGATTGTTGGAATTTGTCCCTCTTGGTAGCTGGCGGGCTTAGGTGTGATTGAAGGGTTTTCCCAGTCTTATATGCTATTTTGAAGCCCTGTCTCTTTAGGACGTTTGCAGCTCTGTGTGTTAGTTTATGTGTGTAGGTCATGGTGTACCATCTGGTTCTTTTCTGTGTGGTGTTGTCATTGTGTGTGTTTGTTGAGTGTGTTTGTAAGTTTTCAGCTTGTGAGTTCTTTTGTATTGTGGAAATGTTGTGTTTTTATTTTTTGATTGAGCCTGTGTACCACATGTGTGTCATACCTGTTGTTCCTAGCTATTTGTATGATTGTACTCATTTCTTGTTCATAGTTTCCCTTGCTGAGTCGGATTCTGTTTAATCTATGTAACATGTGTCTTAGTGCTGCAAGTTTCTGGCTGTGGGGGTGGTTGGATGTGGAATGTATTATTGTGTCTGTGGCTGTTGGTTTTCTAAAGATGTTAAAAGTATGTTTACCATTTTCTTTTTTAATTGTAATGTCAAGAAAATTTATTTGATTTTCTTTTTCTTTTTGAAGTGTGGATTTTATGTTCTGATGAGCTTTGTTTATTTCTGAATGGAGTTCGTCTATTTTTTCACTTGGCTCATCTACCAGACAAATAATGTCATCCACGTATCTGTACCAACATATGATTTTGAAACTTTCATTTGTGGTTATCTTGTCAAATATCTGATTTTCTAGGTGACTGATGAAAATGTTTGCTAGTGTTCCTGATATTGGGGATCCCATGGGCAGTCCATCAGTTTGTAGATAATATTCTTTCTCAAACTGAAAGTAGTTTTGTTCAGTTGTCAGTCTGAACATATCTGTTGCGGAAGTCTGAGGTGAGCTGCATGATAAACAAAGCGAGCCGGCCGGAGTGGCCGTGCGGTTCTAGGCGCTACAGTCTGGAGTCGAGCGACCGCTACGGTCGCAGGTTCGAATCCTGCCTCGGGCATGGATGTGTGTGATGTCCTTAGGTTAGTTAGGTTTAATTAGTTCTAAGTTCTAGGCGACTGATGACCTCAGAAGTTAAGTCGCATAGTGCTCAGAGCCATTTTGAAACAAAGCGAGAATGTCTTCGAATGTCAAAATTTTTGGAATAATTTTTAAAGGTGCAGAGGAATGCAGGTTGAGGCAGCTGTCACCCACTTTTCAGTAAGAGAGGTTTAAATAAACAGGAACATATTCGCCGGCAGTAGCATTTTTACTTGTCAGAATTATGGCCCCAATTTTCGTGCGGGATCGATTGCTGTGTTTGATATCTGGCAAGTGTGCTTTTGTCTCCTTAAAATACGAGTTCAAGTTGGTGATGCTTCCTTTTAAGCCTGACAGTATTTCGTCTGTGTCATATACTCTGAAGCGCCAAAGAAACTGGTATAGGCATGCGTATTCAAATGTAAGCAGGCAGAAAACAGCGCCGCGGTCGGCAACGCCTACATAAGACTACAAGTGTCTGGCGCAGTTTTACATAGGTTACTCCTGCTACAATGGCAGGTTATCAAGATTTAAGTAAGTTTGACGGTGGTGTCATAGTCGCCGCACGAGCGATGGGACACAGCAACTCCGAGGTAGCGATGAAGTGGGGATTTTCCCGTACGACCTTTCCACGAATGTAATATGAATATCAGGAACCCGGTAAAACGTCAAATCTTCGACATCGCTGCGGCCGGAAAAAGATCCTGCAAGAACGGGACGACCGACGACTGAAGAGAATTCTTGCAACATGACAGAAGTGCAACTCTTCTGTAAATAGCTGTTGATTTCAATGCTCGGCCATCAACAAGTGTGAGCGGGCGAACCTTTCAACGAAACATCATCGATATGGGCTTTCGGAGCTCAAGGCTCACTCCTATACTCTTGATCACTGCATAGCACAAAGCTTTGAGCCTCGTCTGGGCCCGTCACACCGACATTGGACTGTTTATGACTGGAAACACGTTGCCTGGTCGGACGACCCTTGTTTCAAATTGTATCGAGCGGATGGAAGTGTACGGGTATGGAGACAACATCATGAATCCATGAACCCTGCATGTCAGCAGAGGACTCTTCAAGCTGGTGGAGTCTCTGTAATGATATGAGGTGTGTGCAGTTGGAGTGGTATGTCTAGATACGACTCTGACAAGTGGCACGCACGTAAGCATCCTGTCTTATCACCTGCATCCATTCATGTTCTTTGTGCATTCCGAAGGACTTGGGCAATTCCAGCAGAACTATGCGACACCCCACACTTCCAAAGTTGCTTCAGGTTAGCTCCAGAAATTCTCTTCTACGTCTACACACTTCCGCTGGCCACCAAACTCCCGAGATATGAACATTATTGAGCATATCTGAAATGCTTTACAACGTGGTGCTCAGAAGAGGTCTCCACCCCCTCCTACTCTTACCGACTTATGGACAGCCCTGCAGGATTCACGGTGTCAATTTCCTTCAGACATTAGTCGAGTGCATCCCACGTCGTTTTGCAGCACTTCTGCTTGCTCGCGGGGGCCCTACACGATATTAGGCAGGCGTACTAGTTTCTTTGGCTCTTCTGTGTAACTAATGCATCAGATGAAATTCTGAGGATGTTTTCTATACCAGCAGCCATGTTTCGATTTCAAATGGTTCAAATGACTGAACACTACGGAACTTAACATCTGAGGTCATCAGTCCCTTAGACTTAGAACTACTTAAACCTAACTGACCTAAGGACATCACACACATCCATGCCCGAGGCAGGATTCGAACCTGCGACCGTAGTAGCAGCGCGGTTCCGGACGGAAGCGCCTAGAACCGCTCGGCCACAGCGGACGGATTTTTCGATTTATTCAATGACTTACAAAAGTGTCAACTAAATATTCTTAGAGGCAATAATCCTTGGCCAAACCACGGTCTTTCCTGTATCTATTTTTTTGGTGTTTAAATAAATTGTATTACAAAACGCGATCCAGGAAATCTTCTGCTCGGGATCTGAAGTTGTGCATCTTCGGGAGAATTAAGACCGTTTCGGATGCTGTGCCGAGTGTTGTGTCGACGGTACGGTTGGTCGGGTGCACCGCTGTCGGTGACCGCTCGCTGGTGGCCTGCCCACGCCACAGCAGGTGCGGCCGTGGGCGGAGGCAGCGTAGGCGCCACGCCGGGACTCGGTGGGTGGCGGACGCAACCCGAGCCGCGCTGCACAAAGCGCGCTTGTTCTGCCGGCGCTTCCTATTGTGCTCTGGCGATCAAGTCGCCTCAGCGAACCTCGCCAGCCTCATCGAGTGCCACCGCCGGGCCCGCTGCCGAACTGCAACCAGAGCCGGCAACGGAGCGGCGGCTCCCCAAATCTCCAGATCGACACCTCCGTAAACCATCTCCCAAAACGTTCTGTTGCAAGTCCCATAAAATTATGACTTATCATGATAAGTTTTGCTTGTTGGAGCACTTACTTCTCGTGAACAGTATAGCAGGAAGAATACATGATTAAATGTGTAGGTGTGGCCCAATGGTCCAATGGACAGGTGGAAATCTCTCAAACGGGCGGCATTTCAGTGACTTGCGTGTCACCAATCTACCTCAGTTATCCAACAGAGGAAAAGGGACCTACGGTTTTACGTGGGATCCAAATCACATGTCGTTCGTGGCAACTCCTCACTTCGCTGAGAGATGAAAGCTCGATTAAAGGCACTCTGAAAACATCCGTGGCTCCGCCAACCTCTCAGGTTCCAGGCATGCACTTCATCACTAGACCTACTTTGAGGGTATATAAGGTTGCCACCTCTGGCTGCAACAGTGGCTCTAACACGTCTTCGAATCGAGTCGAACTGAACTTAGGTCAGAGTTCATTGATTGTGTTGCTGGTGAGTGGTGGCGAGCCAGTCTCTCGGCAGTCCGTGTCCAAATGTTTTCAGTGGGTGAGAGATCTAAAAAATGTAATGATGAGGGCAGCAGTCAAACTGCCTTGTAATTAGGTACGTCATGACAGCATGGGCAACATGCAGTCTTGTACTGTCTCCTTGAAGGATGTCATGGAGACCATGAGACAGGATACAGCCACTGGCCATGACGCCTCAGGTGTGTAGCATCTGCTGTGCCAGTTACTTAGTTTACAAACTCTGTCCGAATAGGATCCCATACGTCACACCAAGTGCTGGGCCTGAGTGACGATGATGAATGCAATAAGCCAGCGGTTGCTCTCATCTTCATCCATCCACCCATCCATCAGTCAATCAATCCATCCTTCATGATGCTGTAGGCTGAACTGTTCCTCAATTGAAAAGGTAACGAAGTGTGACTCCTGAGACCAGTGACGTCATTGGCCACACCGCTGTCGGTGTGCCGCCCTCCGTTGCCGCGTCGGAAGCCACACAGTGGTCTGAGTGCGAACGGTCCATGGAGCTCCACACATCGTTGCATAGTCAGTGTGGATACTTCTCTTGCTCTGAACAATCCCATCTCCTTACTGAAGGTACGTGGCGTGGTTGTACGATTCTCTTCGGCCAAACGAACAATACGTCTCGGGTGCTACTTGCAGGGGATCCTGCGTGTCATTGGGTATGGCCCTCCAGAACCCATCGAGTCCATATTCACATGAGAATCGTGTGACATTCGCCAACATGAACGCCAATATCGTGGAAGACTAACTGCAGTCTAGATAGATCATGGATCTACGCGTGCTGGTATACCTTTCTCTCTCTCTATTTTTTTAATTTTTTTATTTTTTAAGGACAGAAACACAGTACATCCTAGGAAGACGGCCGCCACAGGCAGATTGAACCACGTGTACGGCTATATTCTCCTTATCACAAACGGTAGAATACGATATTCTCACAACCAACCAACATTCAAATGCGATTTTTTAATTAGAACCCACTGCATAATCTTTCTTTATGTACAGAAGATGGGTGACGTTATTACTTGCGTTGTGCCTTTACAATAAATGTTATCATTTGCATGTCCAATAATATAGTGCATTTCATGTCAGTTTAGTGTTTGTTGCAAGCCGTGTTCATGGTGTTTTAATCTTTGCTTGCACAACTGGATTTTTATTTTATTTATCCTCCAGTGACGCGTTTCACCTTATACAAAGCATCTTCAGATTGGCTGGCAAAATATGGTATTAAGCACATACGATGCCGCGTATACGGATGTCCTAGCAGGAAACCGCCGTAGTCAGAATTAGTTCAAACATTGTGCAGTGTCTGGTACAGAAGATGTTGAATACACGGGAAACGGCATCTAAAGTACATGAAAGCCCCAGGAGGTAGTCGCCCTTGTCAAATTTTTTAAAATACCTCGCGCAGTGTCCTTATCAGATATGCACCACTGTCCACATCCACTGAAACGGGACCAAACTTACATAGATGCATCACACAGTAAATACACAATGTGATCAAAAGTATCCGGACACCTGGCTGAAAATGAATAACAAGTTCGTGGCGCCCTCCATCGGTAATGCTGGGATTCAATATGGTGTTGGCCCACCCTCAGCCTTGATGACAGCTTCCATTCTCGCAGGCATACGTTCAATCGGGTGCTGGAAGGTTTCTCGGGGAATGGCATCCCATTCTTCACGGAGTGCTGCACTGAGGAGAGGTATCGATGTCGGTCGGTGAGGCCTGGCAAAGCATCCCAAAGTTCATCCCAAAGTTGTTCTGTAGGAGTCAGGTCAGGACTCCGTGCAGGCCAGTCCATTCCAGGGATGTTATTGTCCTGTAACCACTCCTCCACAGACCGTGCATTACGAGCAGGTGCTCAATTGTGTTGAAAGATGCAATTACCATCCCAGAACTGCTCTTCAACCGCGGGAAGCAACAAGGTGCTTAAAACATCAGTGTAGGCCTGTGCTGTGATAGTGCCACGCAAAACGACAAGGAGTGCAACCCCCTTCCATGAAAAACACGACCACACCATAACGTCGTCGCCTCCGAATTTTACTGTTGGCACTACACACGCTGGAAGATGATGTTCACCGGGCATTCGCCATACCCACACCCTGCCATCGGATCGCTACATTGTGTACCATGATTCGTCACTCCACACAACGTTTTTCCACTGTTCAATCGTCCAATGTTTACGCTCTTTACACCAAGCGAGGCGTCGTTTGGCATTTACCGGCGTGATGTGTGGCTTATCAGCAGCCGCACGACCATGAAAGCCAAGTTTTTTCGCCTCCTGCCTAACTGTCATAGTATTTGCAGTGGATCCTGATGCAGTTTGGAATTCCTCTGTGATGGTCTAGATAAATGTCTGCCTATTACACATTGCGACCCTCTTCTGCTGTCGGCGGTCTCTGTCAGTCAAAAGACGAGGCACATGTCCCTTCACGTTTTGAATTCACTCTCACATCGGAAACAGTGGACCTAGGGATGTTCAGCAGTGTGGAAATCTCGCGTACAGACGTATGACACAAGTGACACCCAATCACTTGACGACGTTCGAAGTCCGTGAGTTCCGCGGAGCGCCCCATTCTGCTCTCTCACGATGTCTAATGGCTACTCAGGTTGCTGATGTGGAGTACCTAGCAGCAGGTGGCAGCACAATGCACCTAATATGAAATACGTATGTTTTTGATGGTGTCCGGATACTTTTGATCACATAGTGCACATAGAGGCGCAGCTGCTCATGCTCGCGTCTGTGCACATATGAAAATATGAAAGAGCAGCAGCCTTGGTTGCAAAACTGAATTTTTATTTTATTCATGATCTAATGACGCGTTTCGTGTTATACAATGCACCTTCGGATTGACTGGCAAAATCTGGCGTCATGTACACAGCCGGGAGCATGAGCAACCTCCTATGTATTTATTGCCGGATTAAGTGTCATATTGTACGATATGTAGACGTCAAATAGAGACTACATTATCAGGTGATACGATGTACAGAGATGCTACGCATTTTGCGCTCGCTAGGAATAGCAATTATGTACACCTCGCATCATCTAGTGGCAACGTCTTTGTTTGACGTCGAAGCCTCGTGTCATTTATCGTATCCGACGTGATATCTGAGAACTTTTCCTTAAAGTTTCGTTTTCATTAATTTGCTACATCTTGCGCCGCATCATAAATTAGAGATCACTTTAACCCATGAGGTAGTTTTATTTATTTAGGGGATGACATTTTTCGATTATGGCTGTAGATATGTTTATTCAGTCATTAAAATTTCGGCGGCAGGGCCTACGCCATTGTCAAGCATCTACAAACATACAGTGCAACCGACCAGGAAAATATATTTGGGAGACAACAACAATGTGAACGACAATTTATAGAATCGGATAAATGAACGTACTAGCAGATTTCCAAATTTACTGTTCATAATATTGTTGTCTTTCCATTTTGTATTGCTGATACGTTTTACTGTGTGCATGCAGATGCTTGGCAATGGCGTAACGCCGAAATTGAAATAGTCGAATTAAAGCTTCTACAGGCATAGTCGAAAAACGACGCCCTTTAACCAATTTATATAGACTATGGGCCCATATTACAAAGAGCTTTGTTTGTGAAACGTTTTAAAGTATTTGAATTATTGTGTTTCGTTCAAGCTGTAGAATATCATGTCATCGTGAGTTACTTGTTTTGGACACTTTTCCGGCAACAGAAAGTTGATGAATGTTTGTAAAGAGTCTGATCTATATTTTCAGTATGTAAGAAATGTGCTGACGACTTGAAAGGTAGGCATTCTTCTCTTGAAGGTGATACACGTAAAGTGAGAGCCAAAATTACAGACACTGATGAAAGAATTGTGAAAGTCCTAAAACGGTTTTTGGTGGTTGGAAAATGCAGCGATGTGAAATAGGGGACAGCTTGGTCATATCAGAAGAAAGAGTGCAGGACATTATGCATGGAGAATTAACCATGAGTAAGCTATGCAGAACCCGGATCTCTATTTTATTAACAAAGATTTAAAAACAAATGTGAACATGAATTTCTTTAAATGACGGAATAATTCCGGCTTTCCTCTTTAAGAATAATTATTCAAATCTTTCCATGATAAGATACGATCCTAAATAACTGAGAAGGGAACCCACAATAAGGCTATCAGACTGTTTGGAACCGGAAGTAGTTCTTTAACATGTGTATCAACGGTTATATTTACTTTTGTTTGTGCATATTTGCACTAATTGGTAGGTAAGGATACATTTCTAAACAGGTTACTGATAACGAATGATAGTAACTTGGAACTGAGCAAGACTGATAACTCGTTAATTTCGTCCATCAGAGCTGTTGAGGTTTCATGATTCCAGAGACAGAGAGAACTTTGGTCTATTTTCGGTGGTTGAATGAAATTTTTCGTAACAAGTAACAGGGAGCGGAAACGAAAACTCCACTGACATAACTTAACGAAAGCCACAGAATCTAGCGATTGTGGGGCGCAGTTATGCTAGCACATTGTAATCATCTTGCAGGGGCTATAGTTATTTGTTAACATTTTCTTTTACGTTTTTGGGAAGTAAATTTAAAACTTAAATCGATCCTCCTGGGAAACATAATGTATTTCTTTTTTCTATTGATTTTATGACTGAAAGTCATCCTTAGTATGTGTCTACAATGTTTGCACTTGGAGTGGCTACTGGTTCTCCGTTGTCTCCAGAAATGGCTAACTTTTCTATGGAACATTTTGAGGAATGTGCCTTAAATTCAGCTCTCTTCGTCCATGTTCATCTTATCGTTATGTTGACGACACGTGTATGGTCTGGCCACACGGCGTAGAAACTCTTGAAAACTTCCAGGAACATATGAACAGCATGCGCCCAAATATCCAGTTCAACTGTCGAGGCATAGAAAGAGGGAAGGTTGCCGTTTTTCGATGTTTTGGTACAACGAAAGTCGGATGGACGTCTCGGCCACTCAGTGTACCGCAAATCGACGCACACATATTTATATCTGAGCGCCCCGAGTTTTCACCATTTAGTACAGAAGAGAGCGGGTTTAAACCCACCGGTACACAGAACAAAAACTGTTTCTGACGGAGACCACTTGGATTCCGAAATCGATCATCTGAAGTATGTGTTCCGGAAGAACGGCTATGGGTCACGTGATGTCATCGTGATGAGCCATAGATTTCACTCCTTCCCTTCTGCGGCGCTACATCCAGCAAAATAGGCAGAGTTCTGGGAAGACGAGGTATCAGATCTGTTTTCCGACCACCCAAGAAGATAAAGCAGATGTTACGCCCAGTTAAGGACAGTCTCAGCTTCAAGATTCCTGGAATTTACTACATCCCATGTGAATGCGAAAGCAATTACATGGGTCAGTCCATCCGCACCGTTTCCGACCGTTGTGCAGAACATCAACGGCATATTAAAAATTGTGAGCTGGAGAAATCCACAGTTGCTGAACACGGTCTCACAAACAAACATAAAATACTGTTTGACGAAACAAAGGTTTTGTCCCAGGCTGCCACATATTGGGCCTCTATAACTAAAGAGGCTGTAAAAACAAGAATGTGTGAGGTAACCTTGAACCGTGACGGCGGATATAATCTTAGCGGTGCAGAGAAGAGCCATAGGTATTCGTCACAATGTTTACGCTATGTCGGGAGCGGTGGCGCCACCAGCGCAGACATTGACACCATCTACGGCAGCATGACGTAAATTCCGACCAATCAGACGCCGTCTTTGGGCTATATAAGGCCACCACAGGAGCGACTGTGACACTCGCCATCAGTGTCTCGTGTGTGTGCCTTCGTTTTGTGTTTAGTGTTCTTTCGCCGTCACGCCACCACTGTTCACTGTGCCGTCGGAGTCATCCATGTTATGTGCGCCGTGTCAACAAGTGTTAGTGTTTTTGTTTCTCGTCCCGCGTGAACGGCTTCATGTTTATTGTTTTTCGTGTCTACAGTTTTTGCCCGCCGTTTTTATTGTATTATCTGTGCCACCTATATGTCATATTATTGTACCACTCGCGGCTGAAGAGCAGCGTAATATGCTGCTGACAGCCCGCCTTGTATAAGGTGATTAAAATAACAATAAAGAAAAAAAAAAGCGACTGTGACAGTCAGTTGCCCCTGACGATGACGATGATGGACATCGTCTTAAGATCGAGGCTTTAGCCTGTATTGATGCAACAAGAAATCCGAGAATGTTTTATTCAAAAGCGAAAGACTTCGTTCTCATAAATCAATTATTGCCTATCCTTGTTGGCTGACACCTATGCACTTGTAGAAAGGTAAAACCATTTACTATATTGCACTGCAGCGTTTCCACAAATATTTAGCGAAAGGCATACGAGGTGTCATTAGATCAAGAGGACATTCAACGCTTCCATAAAAAAGACAATGTGTTTAATTTTGAAGAGCTTCCTTCATTCAATATCTGGATAGAATGAAATTCGTCAAATTAAAGCGGTTTGCAAGTTATCTCTCGTATATAGAAATTTTCTTTGGATGAAACTTCCGCCTCCTGACTTTACTTATTCTGTTATTTCTGTAAACTAATAGTTCATAACGCAAAATTTTTATGAACAACTCACAGAAAATCTGTGCTGAAAATTTCAGATAACCCATACCGTTTAATGAAACTCTAGCTTTGCATCAATTGCAACAGTTACGCGTTTCAGCGACAAAATAATAGCTTTGCGTTTGTAAACGGCAACTGTTCGATAAACGCTGCTTTCTACCGCTCTTCAGAGAGTTGAGTTTCACATATAAAAGGATTCTTTTAATTGAATCTGTTCTCGTGGAAGCGATATTTCATACGAACACTCTCGCTTACCTGTACACCTGTACACATCAATCGCACGTTTCATTGAATAATTGCACAAACGCCAGGAAATTATTTTCAAATATAATACATTTCACAGAAGTTCAAAATATACTGGTACCTCTCTTATCAGTCGCCATATATATGACCAAAGTTACAAACCGCACAAGTTTTCCATCAGCGAGGGACTGCTTTCAAATGTTTGTTACCATGTTCGACTAATTACCGTCTTTGGTATTTTTGCAAAGAGTCCATTTCCAATGACTGCCACTGCTAAGAATTTGAATAAGATTAGATTATATGGTGTGCAAAGACATCCAGTATAAGAAGCCAACCTCATTCTGTGGGGTTTTCGAAATTGGGCAGTGGACTAGACATTGCTGTTCAAGGCATTAGCTTGTACATAATACAGCAAACTGTCTCTAGGGATGCAGAAAGCGATGAAAACCAATCTCGTCAAAGGCCAATGGAGCTTCTGCGAAATTTGAAAAGTAGCAGAGAGCTACTGACAGAATGGGAGTTGTCAGGCTGGGTACAGAGGGGTGCCTGAATTGCTCAGTTGGTAACAGCATTATCAATCAAAGGCGAGATTTCGGGTTCATGTCCCGATCTTAATCTACATCTACATATGTGCTCCGCAAGGCACCATACCATCCATGGCAGAGGGTATCTTGTGCGACTGTTTGTCACGCCATTTTCTCTTCCACTCGAAAACGGTGAGAGAAAAAAGCACTATCTATATGCTCTCAGACGAGCCCCGATTTCTCTTATTTCTTATTCGCTGTCCTTACACCAGATGTACTTTTGTTTCAGAAGAATCGTTCAACATTTTGTCACAAATGTTCGTTCCCTAAACTTTCTCAATAGTGTTTCGTTAAAAGAAAGTCTTCTTTCCTCCAGGAATTCCCTTTAGAGTTCACTGAGCATTTCCGTAATACTTACGTGATGATCGAACCTACCGGTAACAATTGTACCATCACGCCTCAGACTTGCTTCGATGTCTTATTTCAATACGACCTGGTGGGGATCCCAGACACTCGAACAGTATTCAAGAACGGATCGCACAATTGTTCTCTCCGTGGTCTCCTTCATAGATGAGCCACCCTTTCCCAGAATTCTCCGAATAAACCGAAATGGACCCTTTGACTTCCCTACAACCGACCTTATGTGCTCGCTCCAGGTCATGCAGCTGTGCAACGTCAGTCGTAGGTATTTAATCGAACTGACTGTGTCAAGCAGCACTCCACTAATGACGTACTGGAACGTTATACTGGAACTTTACAGGTTTGTTTTCCCTAATCATCCGCATCAGTTTACATTTCTCCACATTTAGAGTAAGCTGCCATTCATCACATCAAATATAAATTCTGTCTAAGTCATCTTATATCCTCCTTCTGTCAGACAATAATGACACCTTCCCGTACATTACAGCGTCATCAGAAAAAAGTCACATATTGTTTGTTATCCTCTTCATCAGATCGTTTACTGTATATAGAAAACAAAATCAGCCTTGTCATACTTTCCTGGGGCACTGCTGACGGACGATACCCTTGTCTCTATTGAACGCGCGCCGCAAGCGATTTTGAATCTACCAACAAGTTTCACAAAAGCACTGTTTACTATGAGACGAGGAAAATACATCAGCGAGTACTGTGTCCAATTGCTGCGCTTTTATGCCAAGCACTGTGTCATGAAGCTACACTCTGAAACCCGATACTTGGAAGTCATTTAATGGGGCGTTTGTTTGGAGGTTCTGGTTGCAACACAAAGACGAGAAGAAAGAGGATCGGCCACGTGGCATCTTTAGAGTCTGACGTGGTTGCAATACTGGACTGTTCCTTACCAGAGTAGGGAATTTCACGTGTAAACAAACAAATCAAAATATAAAGAACGAATTATACGTCTTTGGCTTAGTCGATTGTACAAAAACATTAGGCAAAGAAATTTTTAGAAAACAAATGAGTTACATGTTTTTAGTCAGTTTGGATATCTGAAAGATATTATTGACCAATATGACAGTGACACAATCGATGATTATGTCGATTTATGAATCGCTATCCTGAGTGAAAGCGAGGAAGAATTACTGTTGGGTAGGATGAATAGTCCACTGAGCACAGAATAAGAATTAAGAGCAAAATAAATAAAGATTAGAGTAATGAAAAGTAGCAAAAATTAGATTGTTGATGAAGTTATTGAAATTTGGGATCACGAAGTAGACGAAGTGAAGGAATTCTGCTTCCTTGGAACACAAATTACGCGCGACGGAAGAAGCAAGGGTATTACAAACTGACTAGCAAAAATGAAGAAAGCATTCTTCGCTAAAAGAAGTCTACTGGTATCAAACACAAGCCTTAATTTGAGGAAGAAAATACTGAAATTGTACGTTTGGAGGACAGCATTATATTGCAGTGTATCTTGCACCGAGGTAAGAGAATCGAAGCGACTGAGGTGTGGTGTTGTAGGAGGATGTTGAAAATTAGGCGGACTGATAAGATAACAAATGAGAAGGCTCTCCGCGGAACAGACGAGGAAAGCAACATGTGGAAAACACGGAGAAGAAGAAGGGATAAGATGACAGGGAACGTATTAAGACAGCACGGAGTAAATCAATGTCTTCCATTGTACTAGAGGGATAAAACTGTAGGGTAAGAGAGAAATTGTAATATATCTGACAAATAATTAAGGACGTTGTGTGTAAGTGCTAATCTTCTTAGTCTTTATTAATTCTTTCATCGTTTTGTATACAGGGTGTACAGAAAAAGTGTCGAATACTTTGAGAAGTGATAGTATTCATCGAAACAAGAAAAATAAGTCCAGTAAACATGGGTCCGGAAATACATACTTTCTGAGGTAAGTCCAGTAAACATGGGTCCCGTAATGTATACTTCTGCGGTAAATACGTGTTTACAGAAAGTATTCAACGTGGCGTCCACTCATGACAATGCACCCCTCTGCCCTCCGGAGTAAGGAATAACGCACTCTACGAAGTATACCCGTTTGTTGTTATACCTGCTGGCACGCTACACTGTAGTATCCGCACATCGTTGATTGGCATGACGTGAGACCAATTCCTTCAAGTGACTCCATAACCAAAAGTCTAGGGGATTGAGGTCTGGGGAATGAGCAGGGCAAGGTGTGCCCCCCATCTCCCCCCACCCCGACGAACCACGTTTGTATTCGCTGTTGCAATGGCACAGCCTCCATCAAGGTAGGCAATACATTAATGAGAAAGTCCAGATAATGCGCCCCAGTTAATCTTTGTGTAGCACGTATGGCCTTATTAATCTACCGCCAAGTATGTCTGCCCATACGTTGATTGAGAATCGGTGTTGATGCCCACTTTCCTGAATTGCTTGGGTATTTACATCTGCCCACACATGCTGGTTATGGAAATTCACAACACCATCTCTTGTGAACCCTGCCTGATGGGTAAATAAAATCTTGGGTGTGAACAGTGGATCTGCGGCACGCTTCTGCAACAGCCACTGATAGAACCGCCGTCTACCTCGACGATACTGTGGGTTTAGGGCCTGAACTCGCTGTATAAGATACGGGTACAGCAACTATTCATGAAGTAGCCCCCCCCCCCCCCTCAGATGAGAGACATGCCTTCTGCTGATACTAATCGTCGCACTCTGGTCCCGGGGGCTTCTTCCACCGAACGTATCACACGCTTCACCAAGGCAGGCGTGCACACTGTGCCGGGTCTTCCACTATCAATCTTTCGCGGTGTAAGGGTATCAGTGTCCCTCAGACGCTGGAAAAGCCTGCCGAACAGTTTATCAGAGGACACTCTGAGCTGTGGATATTTTTCAGCGTAGAGGGCACGGGTTCGTAGGCTACGTCCATTTGCTAAACCATAGCAGAATATCAAATCCGCCATTTCACTTGTCGGGTAGTAGGCTTCCGTTGATAACAACTGGTGGCAGAGAGAAAGTGTAAATGTACGAGGGGCGTTTGAAAAGTCCGTGCAAAAATAAAAACTTCTTACATGTTTGGGCCGGCCGCGGTGGTCTAGCGGTTCTGGCGCTGCAGTCCGGAACCGCGGGACTGCTACGGTCGCAGGTTCGAATCCTGCCTCGGGCATGGGTGTGTGTGATGTCCTTAGGTTAGTTAGGTTTAAGTAGTTCTAAGTTCTAGGGGACTTATGACCTAAGATGTTGAGTCCCATAGTGCTCAGAGCCATTTGAACCATTTTTGAACATGTTTGGGGTAAGCGTTTTTTATTTTTCGACATAGTGTCCTTTTAGACTTATACACTTCCTCCAACGCTGTTCTAATTTGTTGATCCCTTCCGAATAATCGGAATTGTCCAAGTCTGCAAAATAACTATTAGTTGCTGCAATGACCTCCTCGTTTGAATAAAGTCTTTGTCCCGCCAGCCATTTCTTCAAATTGGGGAACAAATAGTATCCGAGGGAGCCAAGTCTGGAGAATAGGGGGAATGTGAAACGAGTTGGAATCTTATTTCCATTAATTTTGCGACCACAACTGCTGAGGTGTATGCTGGTGCATTGTCGTGATGGAAAAGGACCTTTTTGCGGCGTTTTTCTTGCAGCTCGATTTTCAAACGGTCCAATAACGATGAATAATATGCACCTGTAATAGTTTTACCCTTTTGCAGATAGTCTATGAGAATTAACGCTTGGGAATCCCAAAAGACCGTCGCCATAACCTTTCCGGCCGAAGGAATGGTCTTCGCCTTTTTTGGTGCAGATTCTCCCTTGGTAACCCATTCTTTAGATTGTTGTTTGGTCTCAGGAGTATAGTAATGTATCCATGTTTCATCCACAGTGACGAAACGACGCTTAAAGTCTTGCGGATTCTTCCTGAACAGCTGCAAACCATTCTTGCAACACTTCACACGTTTCCGTTTTTAGTCAAGCGTGAGAAATCGCGGAACCTATCTTGCGGATAGCTTTCTCATGTCCAAATGTTTATGCAAACTATTATGTACCCGTTCATTCGAGATGCCCACAGCACCTTAACTCTTCTGTCATCCATCACCATTTCATGGATTTTATCAATGATTTCTGGAGTCGTAACCTCCACAGGGCGTTCAGAACGTTCAGCATCACTTGTGCCCATATGGCCACTCCGAAAAGTTTGAAACCACTTATAAACTGTTCTAATCGAAGGTGCAGAGTCACCGTAATGTTTATCAAGCTTCCCTTTAGTCTCCTGAGGCGTTTTGCCTTTCATAAAGTAATGTTTAATCACCACATGAAATTCTTTTTCGTCCATTTTTTGACAATCACTCGACTTCCTTGATTCACACGAATGCCAAACACAAAGAAATAGACCAATATAGCTGAAACTTGGTGTGCGTTCTTTCCAAAGATGCTACTAACTAAACATGACCTCGATACGTGCCGATGGTGCCGTCTCTAGGACTTCTCACGGACTTTTCAAACGCCTCTCGTACTACGCCATTTGTACGTACAAACAGCGCAATAACAGTAAACACACAAGTGAATCCATATTTGGTTCAAATGGTTCGAATGGCTCTAAGCACGATGGGACTTAACATCTGAGGTCGTCAGTCCCCAAACCTTAGAACTACTTAAACCTAGCTAACCTAAGGACGTGACACACATCCATGCCCGAGGCAGGATTCGAACCTGCGACCGTAGCAGCAGCGTGGTTCCGTACTCAGTGCCTAGAACCGATAGGGCACACAATCATTAACGTAGCCTACAACCTACTTTCCTTGTTTCGCTATTACCACCTCTCAAAGTATTCGACACTTGTTTTGAACACTCTGTACATGCAAGATGGTGCTGAAAAGTAATATCTCCGATTTTTTTTAATGTGGCAGGTCTTAAAGCTGTTTATATAAAACAAACGTTATTTACAACCTGCATCTTTATTCTTATTCTCTACATATTTCCAGCCCTCTGCTCCTAGAGGGCTCCGGAGTGTAGCGTGTAACGTGGCGGTGTGTAACGTAACTATGGCGGTGCGTGAGACACAGCGTACTGTAGTCTAATTTCTAATTCGAATAGTACGTCCACACACGGACCATCCTCTCCTTCAGCGTGACAAAAGCCAAACTACTTGAGAGCGGTGCGACATCTGCAACGATCCGACGCCTTGGGTTCACTGCTGTCACTGCTCATCCTCGGTACTTTCCCGACTTGGCCCCATCCGATTTTAATTTGTTTCCAGGACCTAAAGAACACCTTCAAGGACTTCGCTGTGTGATGAAGCGGTGCAAGCAGCTGTGAGTTGTGGTTCCGTCAACAAAGTGAAACATTCTACAGCGAAGGATCAACAATCTGGTCTCTCGTTGGGAGAAACGTGTTCGCCGCCAGGGTACCTTTGTCGAGGAATAAATATGTAGACATGAATAATGAAGCTGTAGAACGTTAATAATGTTTATTTTATTTAATAAAGCTTAACAGTTTTTCATAAAAAGTTCGAAGGCATTAATTTTCAGCACTTCGCCTTAATTTCACAATTTTTGCTGATTTTCTCCAAGGCTAGTTAATAGTTTTTTGGGTGCCTGCAGTTTGATCGTCGTTATCTTCTTCTTCTTCGGCATCTTCACTCCCATCATACTGCCTGCATCACTGTCCTAATATGATTGTGTTAACAGTTTTTCTGCAGTAATCCAATTTTTCTCGGTGCAGGTTGTAGTTTTTACGAATATGGTGCCTTGCCCTCTTCGCAACTTCAGAGAATGCTTGCTTACACCTATCAGCACCACTGAGTATACGTTAAAAATACCTGGCAAAGTAAATATTGTATCGATTAGCAAGGGCAAGAATACGAAATTAGTTGGAGGAAATCACGAACAGCAGTCAAACAGAAAAAGCTTCAACAGAGAAATTATTATTGCTGTCTCTTCTTCTTCTTCTTTTTCCATCTCAGATCTTCATAAGTGCCATTGCTCAGATATAGTTTGCATACGTTTGGCTACATTTAGGGTATTTCGTTAGTAGTTGCGTCTGATATGATCACTTTTCCTGGTCATTGGTTAAGTAACGCGACATATGTCCTGCCAAACATGTCCATTTATTTTTCTTGGTTGTGGGATAGTAGTTTCTATCTGTTTGTAGAAGCGACGTGAATTAGATGTGCTGTCTTCTTCCCCTGCAAATCAAAGCCAGTTTCTTTCTACACCATTTCCAAATGACGTTGTTCTCTCCAAAGACGTTACTGCGTGGCAAGGTAAATGAAATGTCGTGTGGCTAGGGCCTTCCGTCGGGTAGACCGTTCACCTGGTGCAGGTCTTTCGAGTTGACGCCACTTAGGCGACCTGCGCGTCGATGGGGATGAAATGATGATGATTAGGACAACACAACACCCAGTCCCTGAGCGGAGAAAATCTCCGACCCAGCCGGGAATCGAACCCGGGACCTTAGGACTGACATTCCGTCACGCTGACCACTCAGCTACCGGGGCCGGACGCGTGGCAAGGTGGCGCTACGATTACACACTCTGTATGTGTTACATTCCGATAAATGCATTCTGTGAAGTATTTCTTTCGTTGGTGCTCTTTAGTTATTTTGTAGCAAGTTAATCTTATCGCTTCCTAAATCTTTTTGTGGAAGAGGTGGCACAGGAGAGCATCAAACTAAAAAGAAGTTTCACGAAAGAAAGGGGGAAAATTGGAGCAGGAGGCAGGTTGGTGGTTATTGATGCAGTCTTGTTTTGTGTATGTTAATTCCCCTATTAGTTGACCCTGACATGGATCTTGTACATATGAAATATGTTACAGTGAAGGCTATACAAGAAATTTCTTTCCCAGGAGAGATACAGTTGAAACATACCCTTAGAAAAATTTATGAATTACAGTGCTGGAAAACCTCTACGTTATTTAATTTTTCAGCAGCTGAGCAAAACTGAACGTACTCAGACATTTCTCTCTTTACTTATTCTGATCAACACTAAACTGACATAACATTTTTTTTAGCGCAACGCAATCTGACTTTCAATAAACCCTACGAAAGAATGGCTCTGACTAACAATAACCTATACCTTTCATGAATCACTTACCTCACAAAAATCTTCGTTACTCGAACTACTGCAATACAGCGAGCGCCTATACTGCCAGCCAAGATTCAAAACTACGGAAGGCACAAACTACTGATAGGCATAGTTAGCAAATGAAAGATTTTGATAGAGAACAAACAATGTATTTACCTTAATAGTGTTCAAAAGGCATTATATATCAGTTCATGGCATCCAGTCTTACAAATTTCGTTTTTCTGACGGACACAAGTCCAGATCGGCCGCTTTCAAAACTCTGCCATCTCTCTTCCCACATCCACCACTGCTGACGGCTCACCTACAACTGCGCAACGCTACGCGCTGTTCACATTCAACCGCCCAACACTGCAATAGCAAATAAGCCAACAATGCGGTTCAAAAACGGCTCTGAGCACTATGGGACTCAACATCTGAGGTCATCAGTCCCCAGAACTTAGAACTACTAAAAACCTAACTAACCTAAGGACATGACACACATCCATGCCCGAGGCAGGATTCGAACCTGCGACCGTAGTAGTCACACGGTTCCGGACTGAAGTGCCTAGAACCGCACGGCCACCGCGGCCGGCTCGCCAACAATGCGGATCAGCTACAGACTGCACACAGCACAGTCAGTGATTTTCACACAGAGCGTTACGTGGCGTTACCAACATAAAAACCTAAACAGCTTACTTACACAGTCTCCAGTATCAATCATTCGAAGACCGTCAATTCCATGACTCTAAACTGAGTCTATTTAGGCGTTCCACTTCATGCCACCACGAACTGTTTATCACTGATATGTTACGACACATGACTGGCTCCGGGAGTGACTCACTAATCGTGTAGCTAAGAGCTACTATATCTAAGATATCTCATTGACATGTCGTTTACACTTATATCAAAAAAGAAACTGTCGACGAACATTGAGTGTTATCACAGCATCGGGTAGTAGGGTTGCTGTTGTTATTTATTCTTCATTTTCCTTTTTTTTTTTTTTTAATGCTTCTTCGTTTCGCAGCATCTCGCTGGAAGCCCAACGCGCCTGTTCGTGTCTGTAGCGGCAGCGCTTGTACTGTAGAGAAAAAAAAGGAAACCAACATAAAAGGTCAGTCGGAGGGAGGGCAAAGTAAAAAGTTGCGCGCCCCACAGCGGACCGCGGGCGGCAAGACAGCGATACGGCCGCGGCCTTTGTGCGCGCCGCATTGTCTAAACTGTGGCATGTCATAACGCGTTTCACGGCCGATTGAGCGAATTATTCGTAGACAATAGCGGCCGAGGCACTCCAAACAATGTTGGCTTCATAATCCACTTGAGGAGAACGGCGGCCCACCCTGGGAACCACTTTTCTTTTAGACGGCAGCGGCAGCCGCGCGGAAAATTTCCTGTTGCGCGGATAGGGCGAGTGGCGATCGGGGGCGATCGCCGTGCAACTCGGGTACACGGGTAGGATGGAAGCCGCGGTCGCAGCCACACCGGGAGGTCCCAGTAGTTGTGCTAGTCGCTGCCGAGACTAGGCGGAGCGGTAGTCCCCATCGCCGCCTCGCCAAAATACTTCGGTGGTTGGGGTGCCGGCTCCATCGTTCTAACTTATTCAGTACCTTTAAAAATTTTCGCGAAACTATTGACGTGCAAACATATTAGCTCTCTTTTTAACAAACATCTCATCTGTCACTCCCACAAGCTCCCCTTACTGTAAATCGTTCACACCTACCAGTTCATCGCTGTAAGTCGCTCATACCCATTCACTCTCACTCGCCCATACTCACTCACTCATTCAGCCCAAGTAATTGTCATTACCCCTTTGTGTCAGTGTCATTGTCTCCTGTGTCACAGCTGTAGTCCGCTTCGTCCTGTCCTTCTACTACAATCTCCTCTCTCTGTCACTGTCTGAATCTCGCTCTCTCTTACTGCTAATACACTGCTGGCTCTGAGCACTATGGGACTCAACTTCTGAGGTCATCAGTCCCCTAGAACTTAGAACTAGTTAAACCTAACTAACCTAAGGACATCACAAACATCCACGCCCGAGGCAGGATTCGAACCTGCGACCGTAGCGGTCTTGCGGTTCCAGACTGCAGCGCCTTTAACCGCACGGCCACTTCGGCCGGCAATACACTGCTGGCCATTACAATTGCTATACCACGAAGATGACGTGCTACAGACGCGAAATTTAACCGACAGGAAGAAGATGCTGTGATATGCAAATGATCAGCTTTTCAGAGCATTCACACAAGGTTGGCGCCGGTGGTCACACCTACAACGTGCTGACATGAGGAAAGTTCCCAACCGATTTCTCATACACAAACAGCAGTTGACCGGTGTTGCCTGGTGAAACGTTGTTGTGATGCCTCGTGTAAGGAGGAGAAATGCGTACCATCACGTTTCCGACTTTGATAAAGGTCGGATTGTAGCCTATCGCGATTGCGGTTTATCGTATCGCGACATTGCTGCTCGCGTTGGTTGAGATCCAATGACTGTTAGCAGAATGTGGAAACGGTGGGTTCAGGAGGGTAATACGGAACGCAGTGCTGGATCCCAACGGCTTCGTATCACTAGCAGTCGAGATGACAGGCATCTTATCCGCATGGCTGTAACGGATCGTGCAGCCACGTCTCGATCCCTGAGTCAACAGATGGGGACGTTTGCAAGACAACAACCATCTCCTCGAACAGTTCGACGACGTTCGCAGCAGCATGGACTATCAGCTCGGAGACCGTGGCTGTGGTCACCCTTGCCGCTGCATCACAGACAGGAGCGCCTGCGATGGTGTACTCAACGACGGACCTGGCTGTACGAATGGCAAAACGTCTTTTTTTCGGATGAATCCACGTTCTCTTTACAGCATCATGGTGGTCGCATCCGTGTTTGGCGACATCGCAGTGAACGCACATTGGAAGCGTGTATTCGTCATCACCACACTGGCATATCAACCGACGTGACGGTATGGGGTGCCATTGGTTACACGTCTCGGTCACCTCTTGTCGGCATTGACGGCACTTTGAACAGTGGACATTACATTTCAGATGTGTTACGACCCGTGGCTCTACCCTTCATTCGATCCCTGCGAAACCCTACATTTCAGCAGGATAATGCACGACCGCATGTTGTAGGTCCTGTACGGGCCTTTCTGGATACAGAAAATGTTCGACTGCTGCCCCGGCCAGCACATTCTCCAGATCTCTCACAAATTGAA
This sequence comes from Schistocerca nitens, assembly GCF_023898315.1. Lineage (NCBI taxonomy): Eukaryota > Metazoa > Arthropoda > Insecta > Orthoptera > Acrididae > Schistocerca > Schistocerca nitens. The sequence goes on from NC_064617.1 coordinate 636,073,226, forward strand.
AACGTCTGAACAATGGTGGCCGAGCAACTGGCTCGTCACAATACGCCAGTCACTACTCTTGATGAACTGTGGTATCTTGTTAATGCTGCATGGGCAGCTGTACCTGTATACGCCATCGAAGCTCTGTTTTGCCCAATGCCCAGGCGTATCAAGGCCGTTATTACGGCCAGAGGTGGTTGTTCTGGGTACTGGTTTCTCAGGATCTATGTACCCAAATTGCTTGAAAATGTAATCACATGTCAGTTCTAGAATAATATATTTGTCCAATGAATACCCGTTTATCATCTGCATTTCTTCTTGGTGTGGCAATTTTAATGGCCAGTAGTGTATCTCGTTCCTTCCTTCCTACTGCTTCTGTCTCTTCTCACTATCACTATCTCTCTCTTCCTCTTTGTCATTGTCATATACTCCGTCTTTCATTATCACCTGCTCTCTCCCGAATCTGCTTTCTCTTTATTCCTCCCCCTCCCTCCTCTCTGGCACTGAGTCCTACACTGTTTACCTAGCACTATTCTGTCATTGTCAACTATGTTCCACAATCGCCATGTCCCTCTCTTTATCTCACACAGTCCTTGTCTCCTTCACTCTTTCTATAACACGCCGCTGTCTACTATCTTCCAGTGTTTATTACTTTTCCGTCTCCTTTCCACTACCATTGTCTCCTTCTCTCTCAGTATAAAACGGCGCGAATACGTTCGCGTGTAAAAATTTTGGGAATGAGTCAGCTGGTACCGCACTTTTTAGTCAGCGTCCTTAACAAATACGAGCATATTCGCGTGCTCAGATAGGACCTTTTTGCGCTGATGCTCTTCTTTTCCCTGCTACAGCACAGTCTGTCACTTATATGAAAATCACTTTGTGGGTCTGTAAAATTTTGATAGTTGCAACAACGCAATTTTAGTTGCACATAATATTTTCACATTCTTTGAAACTACCGCAACGTGCGATTCCCGGAACCTTTCTGATGATGGCGGAGACAGTTCACAGCATATTTCTCCGTATTGCGCTACTTTATAAACTACATTTTCACTTCAAACGGGATTTTGCGTGCGCATTTTACTTGTTCAAGTCGGCTAACTTCGAACTTTTGTATCTCGGAAACGGATAAAGATAAATAAACTTTCAAAGTTGTTTGAGGTCAGTATCTTAGGAATATATCGTAAAAATTTCACCCAAATGCGGCGCCTAGCCGCCTTGATATTTGCGGCTCCGTTTTGGTCAGGAGCTAAATACTGCCTCCATAATCTCCTTAAGGCGCACCATAGACCACATCTAATGCAAAGAGAACCAACCGATTTTCTCCATCTGCCTAAGCTGGATGAAGTTTGTAATATTCAAACTTTGTACTGCATGATAGTTACAGTAAGACGATCCTTGTATTGGCTATTCAAAATACGTGAGCCTCGGAAAATTCGCATTTTTATGCGCTGCGTTTTGGGATATATTACATAGCGAATGCTGTTGCGTCCATAGCCGTTAAGGTTATGAAATCCGGAACATTAATAGCGCAATGTTCCATGAGGACTGTTTTTTATTATTATAATGTTCTTGTATTCTTCAATTCGATGGAGCTCTCGAAGCTCTTTTATACCGCGCATTACTCTTATCTGCACTACTAAAACCTACTATCATTCGAACCTGCCAAGCCTCAGTCTCGCTCCACAATTTGTATCCTCCCCCCTCCCCCCTTCCCCCCCCCAAAAAAAATCCTTCCTCTACCAAACGGACGATTCCTTTACGCCACAAAATGTGTCCTATCAACCGATTCCTTTTATTAATCGTTTTTCCTGAAGACAACATCATCCTGAGTAGGCTCCACCCATATATCCCTGTTGGGACTATTCATCATTAAGCTATATACTGAGGTGATACGATTACGGGATACCTCCTAATATGTTGTCGGACCTCCTTTTGTCCGGCGTAGTGCAGCAACCCGTCGTGGCGTGAAGAAGTCGTTGGAAGCCCCCAAAAAATATTGAGCCATGCATAATTGCAAAAGTGTTGCCGGTGCCGGATTTTGCGCACCAGCTGACCTCTCGATTATATCCCATAAATGTTCGAGGGGATACATGTCGAGCGATTTTGGGCGGCCAAACCATTCGCTCGAACTGTTCAGAATGTTATTCAAACCAGCTGCGAACAATTATGGTCCGGTGAAATGGCGCATTGTCGTCCATAAAAATTCCATTATATTTATGAACATGACGTCCACGAGCAGCTGCAAATGGTCTTCAAGTAGCCGAACACTCAGTCTAATCTATGTAAACACTGCCCAAACCATTATTGAGGCACTACTAGCTGGCACAACGCCTTGTTGAAAACTAGGGTGCATGGCTTCGTGGGACATGCGCCACGCTCGAACCCTAGCATCAGCTCTTACCAACTAAAATCGGGACTTATCTGACCAGGCTACGGTTTGCTAGTCGTCTAGGGTCCCAACGATGTGGCCACGAGGACTGGGGATCCACTGCAGGCGATTACGCGCAGTTAGCAAAGGCACTCGCTTCGATCGTCTGCTCCCGTAGCCCATTCACGCCACATTTCGCTGCACTTTCCTAACGAATACGTTCGTCGTACGTTCCAGATTGATTTCTGTGGTTGTTTCACACAGTATTGGTTGTCTGTTGTCACTGACAACTATACGCAAACGCTGCTGCTCTAGGTCGTTAAGTGAAGGCCGTCGGCACTGCGACTGTCATGGTGAGCGTTAATGTCTGAAATCTGGTATTCTCGCCACACTCTTGACACTTTGAATCGTGCAGTATTGAATTCCCCAACGATTTCCGGAATGGAATGTTCCATACGTCTAACTCCGACTACCATTCCGCGTTCAGATTCTGTTAATTCCTGTCACGCAGTCATATCACGTCGGAAACTTTTCACAGGAATAACCTGAGTACAAACGACAGCTTCGCCAGTGCACTGATCTTTTATACCTTGTTAACGCTGTACTAACGCCATTTGTATAGGAGTGCATATAGCTAGCAAATGACTTCTGTGACCTGTCTATAGTAAAGTTGCATGTTCTCGAGAAATGTAACGTGTCTAATTCCAGCTGCTTTCAGCGACTCACAGTATCAGCGTAGCAAGGCTGTGTTGGCTAATGCTACAACCAAAATCAGTCATCCAGACTCTTACCCTGCAACTACTGAAAAGGCTGCTGTACCTCTTCAGAAAGCATACATTAGTCTGGTCTCTCCGCCTGTAATATTTCTTTATTTTTCGATTCTATTCTAACTGAGAATTAGGTAGGATGTTTCGCAATAAATGGTAAAGAGAATATGAGTGTGTAACTTAAACCTAAAATTACGGAGACCACAGATGATAATTACAGATCATCTATGCTTTCCTTCCTTTGTCTCCCGTTTTCCGAGAAAGGAGACGATGAACACAGAATTCTTTTCTAGTATACCACTGAAGTCGATAAGACGCATTTGCCTTCTTGCCCGCCATTAGTCTAATCTGATATATAGCAGAGTAATCCGTCGTTAAAATTTCTCGAAAACTAACATCAGATCAAAGAAAGTTATAATTTCAATTTGTTTGTCTCGGAGGGGACATCCAATGATACTAAACTCGACCCGCTACCTCATCAAAATGGTTCAAATGGCTCTGAGCACTATGGGACTCAACTGCTGTGGTCATCAGTCCCCTAGAACTTAGAACTACTTAAACCTAACTAACCCAAGGACATCACACACACCCATGCCCGAGGCAGGATTCGAACCTGCGACCGTAGCAGTCGCACGGTGCCTGACTGCGCGCCTAGAACCGCGAGACCACCGCGGCCGGCGCTACCTCATCCCGTGCGTACATGAAGAAACTTTGAAATCTTCAATGGGAACCACCGTTTTTTTATTGCAGGTTACGATTCTAGCACAAAATCTACATATGTTTTGCCTGAAGCATTTTCTTCGTTTCGCCACAGATGGTGCTGTAATCGGAGGGATAGAAATGCATACACAGTCGTAATTCGCGACATGCTATTCAGTGGCCATTGAATATCCAGTGGCACGTGGGACTCCACCTCCATGCTGCGAGGGAAGAACAGGTCAGTATTTCATAACTTCTAATTGAAAACATCTTCGCAACGTTGTATTCCTCCGACGTATCGAACAGGGAATTACTCGGCGCACCACCGTGGCTGTGTAACGAAATACGACGTATAACAGGCGGTACGCAGCGACCGTAGAACAATAACTGACCGTAGAACAATAACTGAAATACTTGCGCACTGTTTGCTGCCTGCACATCTATCTATCTCTTAGAGAACAGATGTGCGAACGGACGAGAAAATGTACGAGAGATGTTGAGGCTGCTATTGCTTGTACGCCGAGCGTTTTCCAGAAAAGATCGCTCTCATTAGTTCTTTTGCAAGGTTATGAACACCTTTATGTCTGATGGCAGTATACAGATCGGCAAAAGGAAACGAAGTACACGTGTTACAGGAGAAGCTAATGAAATAGTTGTATTAGCGGCAGAGCACCACAACCCACGGATAAGCGCCCGGTAACTACACCGCGATTCCCGTATGTCCGTAAGTAGTATTGTCACAATACTGCATCGTCCTTAGTATTATTCTCCATACCACGTGTCGTTGCGTCAAGAACTTCATGGCGTCGATTTCCATAACCGGCTGGTGTTTTTTGAATGCGCATAACAAATACAAACGACACCTACGTTCTTTGCCGAGGTACTATTTTCCGATGAGTCTACATTCACAAACCATGGTGGCGTAAACCGGCATAACATGCGTTGCTGGAGTGTGGACAATGCTCACCGACAACAGCAAGCTGATCATCAATGTTCTTGGTTGGTTAACGTATGGCGTGCATCATGGGGAACAAACTCAATTGGCCGTTATTTTATAGACGGCATGCTGAATGGACTGAAATATAGAACGTTTTTGGAACAGGAACTACGGGTACTACCGCAGGATGTTGCCCCAGACGCTCGACAACGTATGTGATTTCAGAATGACTGTTGCCCAGCACATTACGCAGTTGATGACTGGAGGTATTACATCGTGTTTGCACTTGTCGGTGGATCGACAAAGGTGGCCCTATTAATTGGCCCGGTAGGTCGTTGGATTTGACGTCGCCGAATTTCTTTCTGTGAGGATATTTAAAAGGTAAAGTGTACCAGCAAGGGCCAACAGTCCGTGAACACATGGTCGACCGCATGAGAAACACCTGTGTTGACATTCCCGCAGACATTCTTCTGTCGTGTATATGGTCATTCGAAAAGCGGATCACTAACTGTATTGAAGTTTGCAGTGCTACGTTTGAACACATACTCTAATTGGAATGTAAAACAGCGTATGCCTATAGCCTCGGCCACAGTGGTGTGCCGAGTGGTCCCCTGTTCGATATGTTGGAGGAATACAACGTTGCAAATGGGGTTTCCAATAAGAAGTTATGAAATACTGGCCTCTCCTACCCACGTAGCATGGAGGTGGTGTTCCACGAGCCACTGAGTAGCATATCGTAAATTACGATTGTGTGTCCATTTCTATTTTTCCGATAACAGCGCCATCTGTGGCGAAACGGAGAAAATGCTTAGAAAAACGTATGTAGATTTTGCCGTAGATTCGCAATCTGCAATAAAAAAAACCGGGGGTTCCATTGAAGATTTCAAAGTTGCCCCCTCCCCCCCCCCCTCCCCACACACACACACACACTCCCCAGCCACTCACGCCCGAGGTGGGCGAGTGTGGTATCATTGGATGTTCCCCTCAGAGGCAAACTGGAATTATAACTTCCTCTGATCCGATGTGTAGTTTTTTTTATATTTTAATGTCTTCACTTGAAACGAAGGGTGATTATAATTAAAGTAAAGAAATAACACCACTGGTCAGAATGACGTCAAATTGCAACGGAATATTATCGGAGAAGGGGGAGAACGTATGGCAGAAGAAAAATAAATAGTTACAAAATGTAACAATAGATGGCGCTGTAAGCATCTTAATTTAATAGTGGTCGACTACAAGTGAATCATACAACAATGCCTAAGGTGTGAGATTGACGTTAAAAAAAATTGTATGCTCAGTGTGCATGGGTGAACAGGTGTGATACTGTTAGTTACGTAAGCCCATCCACCACGGCAAGGTCATATGACATCGGATGGGAAAAATCGGTTTTTAATTGTTCTGAGGCCAAAAACCTCATAAAAAGAATCAATCACATCGGTTTTTAATTGTCCTGAGGCTAAAAACCGCCTAAAAAAGCATCAATCACATAGGTTTTTAATTGTCCTGAGGCCAAAAACCGTATAAAAATCATAAGTAAAAATCAAATCGGATTATTAATATCCGTGTGACTGCCGCAAAACAGGTTCAATATGCTATCCACCGTTTTCTGCAACAAGTTTAAATCGAGAAACAGCATGTTACACAACTAATCGAAGTGTTTCCGGGGTCACGTTCAGAATGTGTTGCGCAATCCGTGCCTTCAATGCAGCTAAGTTTGCAATCTGAACTCTGAACACAACCTCTTTCAGATATCCCCACTGCCAGAATTCACACGGATTAAGATCAGGTGATCGGGACGGCCAGGCTGTAGGTAAATGGCGGCTGATCATCCAAGCATTTCCGAAATGCCACTTCAGCATCTACTTAGCTGGATTTGCAATGTGCTGAGGTGCGCCATCTTGCATAAAAATGATTCCATCCACATATCCATGCTGTTGGAGAGCTGGTTGCGCAAAAGACACTCATAGCGCTTACCAGTGACGGTACAGGTAACAGGACCGGAAGCACCTGTCTCTTCGAAAAAATGTGGCCCTACGATAAATGATGCCGTAAACCCGCATCACACAGTGACCTTTTCAGGATGATGTTGTACTAATTGATTTGCATGTGGATTTTCCGTTGCCCATGTTCGACAATTCTGTGTATTGACGTATCACGTCAGATGGAAGTAGGCTTCGTCTATCGACAAAATCTTCCACGGCCAATCATTGTCCACATCCATGCGAGCAAGAAATTCTAAAGCAAGGGGCTCTCTTGCTGCCAGGTCAACAGGAAGCAACTCGTGCACATGGGTAATTTTGAATGGATAGGAAAGAAGGATGTTTCGTAGGATTTAACTCACCGTACTCACTGGTATGTCCAATGTTCGGCAATTCTCCTTGCACTACACGTTTGTACACCACCACTCGCCTCCTCCTGCATTGCTGTGGCCACTGCTTCCACTGACGTCGAATCAACTCGTTCCCTCTCTCTACCAGGTAGCGCACCAGTAGAACCTGTCTTTTCGAATTTCCGAATAATTTTCTCCAGACCCAAGGCAGTCATCGGACCAACGCCTTTTTTCAAACCCTTCAGTGTCCGGAACTTCTACAGAGCAACGTGTGCACAGTTGTAAGTCTTGTGACACAGCTTTACAAGCAGAGTGGGATCCTGCATTGAGACAGTCATGGCGAACGTCGCAGACGCGAAAGAAGGAAAAGCCGTGTACCGGTGTGTTTATACTAACTTCAATGTGTCGTGCGTCCCTAGACTGCTATCCTGAGCGAAATTAAATGTTTTTAAAGTTATAAGTCACGAAGTGGAGAGACAGTTTAGATAGTTAAAGAATTTATTTACTGGGACTGATAAAAACGAAATCAGTGAGAGGTATGAGTAAGATATCTCTCCGCTGTAGTTGCTCCCGCGGTACAGCTATCTGTTCCACTATGGCACATAAGCCATTCCACCAACTCAGTGCTATGGTTCTGGGGGAAGGTTTACTTCTTCGGCACCATAAAACTTTACGCGTTTCGATCTACGTCATTATCAGACTCACATTTAAAAGCGATGCATGGCGTCCCGCCAGATATACGCACTCCTGCCACAGACCTGTGCTGTCTGCTCCGAAAGACAGTCTGCAGTAACGAAACACAACTGTGGCCAATAGGCGGCACTGGCATAATCCTCTTTTCATACTGGGTCATTCACACCTAGCATCTAATCAAACAGGTTTGGACATTCAGCCATTTTATTTACCTAATAGTTTTGAAAATATTAAATTGACCCATGAAAAATATCCTTCAGCGCGTTTCGTGACAGATTCACTTAGTAAGTGCGAAAGCGTCACGGGGATTTTCAACCAACTCCAATAGGAGGAGCTACAACACAGGCGTCTTACACTACGGAGAGGTTCACTGTTAAAATTTCGAGAAGAGTCAATCAATATATATATTTTTTCCAAAAGCGTATATCTCGCGAAATGATCATGAATGTTAAATTAGAAGAATTTCGACTCGCACGAACTTATCATCAGTTATTGCTTTTGCACGCCACTTACGACTGGAACAGGAAAGAGACGAGTGATGGTGATACACAAAGTAGGCCTACCCTCTACATTCGGAGTATAGATGTATATACAGATGTAGATCGTTAGTAACTAGTCTTCTTCTTTTTTCTCGTGCATGATATACAGCAGGCTCTAGATACTGGCTCCCAGGTTGATGCCCTATTTCTCGACTTTCGAAAGGCGTTCGACTCAGTATCGCACTGTCGCTTGCTCCAAAAAGTGTGCGCTTACGGTCTATCCGATGACATATGCGGTCGGATAGAAAGTTTACTAACAGACAGGGAGCAGCATGTCGTCCTGAACGGGGTGACTTCATCAGAAACAAGTGTAATAGGTCCGCTGCTTTTTACGATTTACATAAACGATCTGGTTGATGGTAATGACAGCGGCATTAGACTGTTTGCCGATGATGCTGTAGTCTACAGGAAAGTAGTATCACACAAAAGTTGTGAACAAATCAAAGAGCATTTGCAGAAAATAAATGCGTGGTGTAATGACTGGCCGTTACCTCTCAATATTAGTAAGTGTAACCTACTGCATATAACAAGGCGAAAATCCCCATTCGTGTACGAGTACAATCTTAGAGTATTGTTCGTGTGTATGGGACCCTACCAGTTGGGACTGATTCAAAAGACTGACAAGGTCCAAAGAAGAGCGGCAAGATTCGTGACTAGTACATTTGGCTATCGCGAGAGCGTTACAGATCTCATAGAAAGTTTGAAGTGGGACACACTTGCACATAGACGGCGCGCTAAACGGAAGGGGCTGCTCACTAAATTCCGAAATCCGATTCTCACCGAGGATGTAGAGCATATATTGTTACCACCAACTTTCAAATCGCGCAATGATCACCATTCAAAGATAAGGGAAATTAGAGCTCGTACTGAGGCGTTCAGACAGTCGTTTTTCCCTCGCGCGATCCGCGAGTGGAACACAGGGGGGAAATATGACTTCGGCGCGAGTTGTGCCCTCCGACACACACCGCTTGATGGCTAGCGGAGTATGTATTTAGATGTAGATGGTGCTGAACAACTTTTGCGAAGGCTAAAATCTTCATTATAAAATATACTACTGTACCAATTTTTTTTTTAATTGGAGACGATCGACTTAGATGCAGCATCATACCATCCGAGTGTCTCAAAAACAACGCTGCTTCGCATTCTCATAGTTGCAGTAACAATTGTAAGTTACAGACTGTTGCAGTAAGTACACTGTCCATCACATTTACGTCAAAAACCTCAGTAACTACCGTTTACAGTACGGACTACTGCGAGTGCTGCAGAAAGTCAGTGGGATTCTCGGTTGAAGATCCATGGCGCGTACAGCCCGATAGTCCTGAGGAGAAACAAACTGCATGTGGGGACCGAAATAATCCCCGAGGATAGATGCATAACTTTGTTGATTCATTATTCCTTCCAGAATGACGAGACCACCCAGGGAATGCCAAAATCATTTCCCAGACCATAACGCTCCATCCTCCGGACTGCACTCTTCCGACATTTGCTGCAGGGTCTATGATTTCAGTCCAATGGAGCATAAAACATGATTCTTCTGTAAAGGCCACCTGCCGATACTTAAACCACGACGGTTCGTGAACAGTTTACAAAATTAGCCGTTTCGGAAATGCTTCCACCTTTGGCCCCAAAACCAATGAACACGTCCTTTTGGGTGCCTGATAAATCGCTCCATTTCCTCATTACGAAAACGACTGTACAATTTTCCTTGTCCCCACGACGCGCTTTACATACCCCCGTTCCTAGTGCAGCCACATGCCGTCTGTAGGTGATTACTGCACGTTCAAAATGGTTCAAATGGCTCTGAGCACTATGGGACTTAACTTCTGAGGTCATCAGTCCCCTAGAACTTAGAACTACTTAAACCTAACTAACCTAAGGACATCACACACATCCATGCCCGAGGCAGGATTCGAACCTGCGACCGTAGCAGTCACGCGGTTCCAGACTGTAGCGCCTAGAACCGCTCGGCCACCCCGGACGGCGACTGCACGTTGTTATAGGACATAGTCCCCCCCCCTCCCTTCCTCCCACCACCCTCGGACGGAATTCATATACCCCATATATCTGCGTCTGCTTCTGGCTTTTTACCATGAGAACGTTTTCAAAATATTTGCGATTCGTATAACTGAGGTGGGGCGTTGGCACTATTCACCTAGTGGGATGTCGGAAACCGCCTGAAAACCACATCCAGTTTGCTGCCACACCGATCCTCGTCGTTAATTTGTCAGGCGGATTCGATCTGCGGCTGGCGTGACTCTCCGAATCCCGGAAGAGGCGTGTAACGAGTGCGGCTATCGGAGCGGGTGTATTACCGGCTAATCTGGCCGTAATAGTGAACTACAAGTCATCCAAAAACCTCGAATTTAGCGCCTATTTTATATGAACGCGTGATTTCGCGGCGATATGTGCTGATAAAATTCTCTGGAGCTTTCAGCAGCGTCAAGTGGTTTAAAATCCACGAGCTTTCGATCAATTATTGCTCGTCCATTGACAGATGATTAGTGTCTTTTGGTTGCTGATACCGTTCTTATACAGCAGATTTGCCTTCTGTGACGTCACTGGAGCTCGCTCTAGCGCCACATTAGGTAGTGTCTTCGCTGCGCGAACGCCGCACCCGTTTCAAACTTCCGATGGCTGAGTCCCAAACAGTGCTTATGTGAAGGCCGCCATCGTTACTGACAATGTTGTCACAAATTTTTATCCCGATTGCTTATTTTATTACAATACCTCAGAGATTACCAGTCCGTTTAATAACAGATGGGGCTGGCCGTTGTGACCGAGAGGTTCTAGGCGCTTCAGTCCGGAGCCGTGCTGCTGCTACGGTCGCAGGTTCTAATCTTGCCTCGGGCATGGATGTGTGTGATATTCTTAGGTTAGTTATGTTTAAGAAGTTCTAAGTCTAGGGGACTGATGACCTCCGATGTTAAGTCCCATAGTGCTCAGAGCCATTTGAACCAATAACAGATGTCTCGCCGAATACAGTAAGATGTCCGTTTTTTAAGAGAATGCTCTGCTACCGCTGTTTTCTGAGGGTACCGAAGACGAAGACATCTCTCGTGTCCTACGCAGCGCTGTTCAATACTACACAAAACTGTCCACACCCACACGATATTTTATATACTCCTGTTGTTCTGAGCCCTACATTGTCTTTCACAGGCCTCGTGGGTTGTCGAAGTTTTGCCGGAGCCTTGAGGACCGAATCGATTTTATGGCTCGTTAGGAGTCCGCTAATTGTTATTGTTAACGAAACACAGAATGCCAAACACGCACTTCTTCGACTCCTCCTCGGGGTCCATCTGCTTTCATATTTTCGGGAAGATGACTTGCGAAATATGGCCGTTGTTGTAGTCGTTTTCCTTGAATGCTTTCTGTAGGTGGCTCATTTTCTATGGCAGGTTCCCAACGTCTGAGAAGGATTCCGCTCTATGGGCCAAAGTCTTCAGAACAGAATATTTCTGTGATGGATGGTAACAGTTGTCAGCGTGCAGATGTCGGTCCATTTGGTAGTTTTTCGGTAAACACTGTGACTGAGACACCCATTTTCTTTAAGGCAGACGAGGACGTCAAGGAATGGCTCCATCTGTCCCTTCCTCCATCGTGAACTTGATGTCATGGATACTGCTAATGTGGTCCAAGAATTCTTCTACGTTCATGAGACCAGACAACGAACGTGTGACGGTAACAGCAACTGCGCTTTGCAGGAGTCGTGTCCAGGGCAATGTCCTCAAAGTACTCTATAAACAGGCTGGGTATAATTGGGCGGCCACGGTGGCCGAGCGGTTCTACGCGCTTCAGTCCGGAACCGCGCTACTGCTACGGTCGCAGTTTCGAATCCTGCCTCGGGCATGGATGTGTCTGATGTCCTTAGGTTAGTTAGGTTTACGTAGTTCTAAGTCTAGGGGACTGATGACCTCCGATGTTAAGTCCCATAGTGCTCAGAGCCATTTGAACCATTCGGTATAATTGGAGGTAAAGGGTTCCCCATCACACCACCATCCGTCTTGTTAAACTATTCTCTATAATACAAAAAATACGTTAACGTCAGAGTGTGCTTAAATAAATCAACAACAATGCCGTCAAATAACTGAGAATGCTCGTTCGTAACGATATCGCATCAAAGCTGCCGATAGTATCTCCTGCAAGACCCAGACATTTAATTCGACTGATGAAGTCGGTCGTATTCTTGATGTCGTACACACAGCGACCAGCGTGCGGACTACGTTACCTGGCCAGATGTTTCGCGAGTCTGTAAGTCGGCGATCCAATGGTGATCACGATTGGACGTAGAGATGTGTTCTTCTTGTGAATCTTTGGAAGGCCATACAATGTAGATGGTCGAGGTGCCCGAGGGAGGAGATTTTTGCCGGCCGGTGTGGCCGAGCGGTTCTAGGCGCTTCAGTTTGGAACCGCGCGACCGCTACGGTCGCAGATTCGAATCCTGCCTCGGGCATGGATGTGTGTGATGTCCTTAGGTTAGTTAGGTTTAAGTAGTTCTAAGTTGTAGGGGAGTGATGACCTCCGATGTTAAGTCCCATAGTGCTCAGAGCCATTTGAACCATTTGAGGAGATTTTTAATGGCATTCTTTTCTAATGCAGACATCTTGAGAATCTCCGATGTCTTCTTCGAGTCTGTTCTACCCGATATCAGTACTATAGTCGTAAAGGTGTACAGCGAAGACGGAACGGGACAAGCATTTGGCTGGGAATTGCTCGATAGCTCAGCAGCAGGGGGTTGCGGCAGCTCGTATTCCAGGCAAGACAAACGCAGCGTAGGAGGGCCGTGGCAGCAGCGGAGTGGGGTGGGGATGGGAGCGGGATATTAGCGGCGTGGCTGCGGGACGTGTTTTCACGCGCCGTCACCCCGCGCCTGTCCCGGCCAACTTCACACGCATTTACATACATATTAGCGAGCTCCGCGGCGTGCAGCGCGGCGCGGTATGGCGCGGGGCGCGAAATGACAGCCCGCCTGCTCTCCTAGGGTTTAATCTTCAATTGTAATGCTTGATTCTAACTTCCCACTAAGCTGAACGAATTACTACCTTGTTCTCTTCGCGAACGGACTGCTAGCGACGCCACTATTGAACAAAGTCGTGACCGAAGTTCGTTATCAAAATGTGCGGTCGTAGTTTCCGCGCACGTAACTTCCTTAAGGTCTATAGCTGTTGTCTGCCACGCATTAATAAGTTATAAGGCTTCGCCCTTATCCCTATTCTCGAAACTAACGTGAAAAACACATTTATTAATCATCCAAGTGAAATTCACCGGTAGACAAAAACTGCTAAATGGCGTGTGATCAACGAGGGGCGTTCAACAAATGAGGCAACACATTTTTTCTCAGCCAGTTTCGGTTGAAAACATGCGGAATTTGTTTCGGGAATATTCCTGCTTAAGCCCCTATAGTTTCATGAAGTTCAGATCTGTTGCGGCGCCTTCAAAAGGGCATCTGTAACGGAGGTGCGTTGCGTTTCTTTTGCCGGTGAACCATAGCATCGCAGATACTCATAGGCACCTGCAGAATGTCTACGGAGACCTGTCAGTGAGTAAAAGCACGGCAAGTCGTTGGGAGAGGTATCTGTCATCATCTCAAGGTCACGCAAAACTGTCCGATCTCTCGCTTCCCGACCGGCCGCACACAGATGTGACTCCCGCAATGTTGGAACGTGCAGACACTCTCATACAAGGTGATCTACGGATCAAAATCAAACACTACAATGCACGGCGTTGTCAAAGGTGTGTACCCGCTAGGTTCCTCGCCGGCCAATAGAAGACCGTAAAGAGCAACGAAGGATCATGTGTGCAGAATCGCTGCACATTACGAGGCTTATCGTGAGAGTTTTTTGTCGAATATCGTCTAAGGTGATGAAACATGGGTTCATCACTTCGAACCAGAAACGGGAATTCATGGACTGGCGCCACGCCACCTCTCCTCCGAAGAAAAAGTTCAGAGCCGCACCCACAGTGTGCGATTTGCAGGGGGGGATGGGGGGGGATTGCCCCCCCTCTGCATCAGACCATCCCCCCCTCTGGCTTTAGTTTATGTGGTGTCACCGCCAGACACCACACTTGATAGGTGGTAGCCTTTAAAACGGCCGCGGTCCGTTAGTATACGTCGGACCCGCGTGTCGCCACTATCAGTGATTGTAGACCGAGCGCCGTCACACGGCAAGTCTAGAGATACTTCCTAGCACTCGCCCCAGTTGTACAGCCGACTTTGCTAGCGATGGTTCATTGACAAATTACGCTCTCATTTGCCGAGACGATGGTTAGCATAGCCTTCAGCTACGTCATTTGCTACGACCTAGCAAGGCGCCATTACCAGTTACTATTGATGCTGTAAAACATGTACCGTCAAGAGCGATGTTCACCAATTATGGATTAAAGTTAAGTATTCCAGAAGATACGTACGTTTTTTGCTAGTCTCAATTCCTTGTCCTGTTCCAGACCTCACGCCAGCCTGCGTGAGTTTAAACGCGTGCCTTTCGGCTTCCTTATAGTAGGTTGGCTGTCTTGCCAATCCACATCAGTTTATGCATCCCAACCTGAGATGTTTATTTCCCACGCACTGGAGTAAAACTTTACATATAATTTAAATTTGTGGAGCCGAACACTGAAAGTGTTTAATACAGTCTTACTATTAATACTATTAATATGTTTGCTTATTATTTTGAAAAAGTGTTATGTAGTAGTTAAGAATTTCAAAACATTTAGAACTAAATCATCATTCTCATGTTGTCATTGTTGCTTTCGTCTAAGGTGCGTCATCCGTTTACTTGCGAGCTTGCGAGGGAAGTAGTGTGGCAGTCATACCGCAGCAGTCGTACCGCAGAGTTGGGTGAGCTGTGGGCTGAAAGTCCCACCCCGGGCCCTGACACAGGATGGTGACGGGCCCGGTACCTGTGCGAACATTTACCGATAGGCCACCTTTTGGCAACGGTATGGCGCGGACTAACGCGCCTGGGACGAAAGCACACATTACTAAATAACACACCATCGTCTGCTTCTAGTTCTTAGGATACTATTTCGTGGACCTTCTTTAAATACTCTTCTCTTCTCTTCCACCATCGTTTTCTTTTCCTTTGGTTTTCATTTCCGTTGTAAGCTGCATGTGCAAGTACCATGTAGTCCGCCGCTGCGATACTTTATCATCCTTGTATACTGCAAGACCGACACACGTGTGGCACAAATTCTGTTGCTTTGGTACAAATTAACCTGCCGCAAGCAACATACGCCGCAAGATGTTGCCTGTTGTAGCATGCTACAAGAGGACGCACGCCACATTTCCGTAGCATGCCACAATGTTGCAAGACGTCGCCGCAGCGTAAACGAGGCTTTAGAGCCAAGTCTGTCTTGTATGGTGGATGTGATGTGTTGCGTACGAAACTATAACCTACAATCAGATTCAAACGTCGTGGAGAACTGTGAAGAGGTGTCATCCTGCAGCAAGATAACGCTCGCCCACATTCTGCCAAACGGACAGACGACGCAATAAAGGAGTTGAGATTCGAGGTGCTGGAACATCCACCATACAGTACA
The DNA here is from genome assembly GCF_023898315.1 of Schistocerca nitens. Classification (NCBI taxonomy): domain Eukaryota; kingdom Metazoa; phylum Arthropoda; class Insecta; order Orthoptera; family Acrididae; genus Schistocerca; species Schistocerca nitens. The sequence goes on from NC_064617.1 coordinate 636,089,070, forward strand.
GACCTGGCCCCAAGTGATTTTCACATGTTTGGACCCTTAACGGAAGCACTACAGGGAAGAAGATTTGAAAGTGATAAAGACGTCATTGCTGCGGTGCAAAATTGGTTACAGATGCAACCGAAAAACGTATTTTCTGATGAAATTAAAAAAAAAAACTCGTAAAACATCGGGAAAACTGCATTGAAGTCCAGGGAGGTTACGTAGAAAAATAACGCATGTTTCAGTTTTCTGTCATCAGAATAAGTGCAGCTTTTCACAAATGTGCCTTTACTTTTTGAATTCCCGTCGTATACCTGTATGTAGATGATTTTGTAAATAAGCTTTACCTATAATGTACTTTTAAAGATATAACAAGGGATGGCTTTTCTGATAATGCATACGCGTGAATAGTGAGTTTCGGCATTAACATGTATTTATAAACAACTGTTTAACCATGGGTAACGCCACGGTCCAAGCTAGTAAAATATGTAATTATACTAACCCCCTAAGACATCCCTCCCCCCCCCCCCCCCACTGGTAAAAGCACAAATCGCACACTGCACACCCATAGCTGATAAAGTCGTGGTGGCGGTCTTCTGTGACTGTGGCGGCGTTATTCTGGTCGACATCCTCCCCCTGCCGAAGCTTACTGTGCTACCCTCAGCAAACTGAGGAAACCACTTCAGCGCCTCCATCGCCACAGAAATGCAAACGAACTTCTCCTTCTCCATGACAACACAAGGCCTCGCACAAGTCTGCCTCCCGAGAGGAGCTCACAGAACTTCATTGGACTCTTCTTCCGCGTCTATCCTGCAGCTCGGACCTCGCAGCTTTCCATTTACATCTGTTTGGTCCAATGAAGGGCTACACCATGGGAAACAGTACATTGATGATGGGGAGGTTATTGATGCAGCAAAATGTTGGCTTCGATGTCGACCAGTATGGTGGTAACACCTTGTGGGCGTACAGGTCCTTCCAATAAGGTGTCGAAAGTCCGTCGCACTGAACGGAGATTACGCTGAAAAACAGGAAATGAATGAGGAATAATTTGGTGTATTGGAATCCTGAGTAAAACCAACCTGCTTTCGGAATGAAAGTGTTGCTTTAGTTATTGTACACGCCTCGTCTAAAGTCCTTATCCGAACACCACGACATATAGCACTGTCATGTACTTTATCTAGCCAAAATTTCAGCATGTCGCTGACAAGAGTTTTATTTCTGCTATAACAGTTTCGGTGTTTACTTCACTATCAAACTGTACTTGAGTGAATTGGCAAGCTGCTGTGCCGTATGGCCACTAACTTCTTGTTAAATGGGTTCACAGTGTGCAGACTAGTTGGAAGGGCGTCGTATTTCGCTTATAACTGTCAAACCATAAACGAAACATGACGTCCTTTCAACAGTGTAGGAGGTGGTGGACCCATTTTACAGGAAGTTAATCCTTTTAATGCTTGAACATCTCCACGCCTCTTACCCTCTTCATAAAACCTCTCCTGTTTCCGCCTTTTCTACTTTTCCACACATATGCAGTCCCTATGAACACAGTGCCAATACGTCATCGTTTTCCTCTTACCTTCAGCCCTAGTAATTCTCTGTTTTAATAGCATCACATTCAACTGATTGCACCTGCAGATACACATCATCCACCTCCAATGTAACTGTAACCCATCTCGTTCACAAACCACGAAATCCCTCCATAGAACTACTCGCCATGCCTGATGAAACAGATACTTAAATTCTATGTTAATATCTGGGTTCCTGTTCTCTCGTTCCCATTTTTAAGATCAGGTTTTCAATCCGTATGAAACAGTCTTTACACAAATCACAGCTCCATCCCAGACCTCTTTACTTCTTCTTTTTTGTTTTGTTTTTGAGTCGTCAGTCTTCGGGCTGGATTGATGTTGTCCGCCACGAATTCCTCTCCTGTTTATCTCACAATCAGACTAGTACTTGCAACCTACATCCTCAATTATTTCCTGTATTTGTTCCAGTCTCCATAGTTTTTACCCTCCACAGCTCCCCCTAGTACCATGGATTTTATTACTTGGCGTCTTAATAGACGTCCTATATTCCTTTCCTCGCCGGTTCTGCGGAGAACGTCCTCATTCCTTACCTTACCAGTCCACGTAATTTTCGACATTCTTCTGTAGCCCCACATTTCAAATACTTCGATTCTCTTTTGTTCCAGTTTTCTCACAGTCCATGTTTCACTACCATACACTGCTGTGCTCCAATCTTACATTTTCAGAAAAGTGTTCCTCAAATTAAGACCTACCTGACTTACCCAGCGGATTATATAGGTGAACTTGGTATTACTTCACGTGGACAAACAATTGTCAGAGATAGAAGAAGCGGTAAGTGATAGAACTAATCCTACGACCAACTGACGACTGCAAGCATCATCCTTTAGATTTGTCGTGCAACATCTATTCATCTAGCCACCGAGCCACGCAAACAAATGTGAAGTCTTAATTTCGTCTATGTTACTAAACTGCTATCCCGGTACGCGTACCATTTGCAGATTACCTAACAAACGGCTTACAGGGGCAACAAAAACTTAATTTTCAATATTTTGCGTAATTATTTATGTAATTGAAAAATTTAAAATGCTGCCTTAATCTGTTAATGAGGAGATATAATCTTATGTTAAAAACTTTAACACGATGAGACAAGTCTTACAGTTAGAGAACATGTGTTTGTCTTCAAGAAGTGGCCGGCCGGAGTGGCCGTGCGGTTCTAGGCGCTACAGTTTGGAGCCGAGCGACCGCTACGGTCGCAGGTTCGAATCCTGCCACGGGCGTGGATGTGTGTGATGTCCTTAGGTTAGTTAGGTTTAATTAGTTCTAAGTTCTAGGCGACCGATGACCTCAGAAGTTAAGTCGCATAGTGCTCAGAGCCATTTTTCTTCAGGAAGCGTTATTGGCGGAGCGCAAATACCCGGACTACATTCATCGGTGTCCTAGAATGAGGGCAGAACGACTTCCAACAAACTTTAAACATAATTTCAAATTATGATGTGCGGATTAGCCGCGACAGCAGCTAAAACACCTACTTGGGCATCATCATTTGTTGCAGGTCGTGGTTGACGTTTCACATGTCGCTGCACACTTCCTGTTTCCTTAAATAACGTAACTATCCGGCGAACGGTCCGGACACTTGGATGATGTCGTCCAGGATACCGAGCAGCATACATAGCACACGCCCGTTGGGCACTTTGATCACAACAGCCATACATCAACACGATATCGACCTTTTCCGCAATTGGTAAACGGTCCATTTTAACACGGGTAATGTATCACGAAGCAAATACCATCCGCACTGGCGGAATGTTACGTGATACCACGTACTTATACGTTTCTGACTATTACAGCGCCATCTATCACAAAGCGAAAAAAGTGGTCCAACTAAAACATTCATATTTCTTTACGTACTATACGAATATGTAATAAAAAATGGGGGTTCCTATTAAAAAAAAAACGCAGTTGATATCCGTTTGACGTATGGCAGCGCCATCTAGCGGGCCAACCATAGCGCCATCTGGTTCCCTTCTTCAAGCTAGACAAGTTTCGATCTTTGTAGTTTTTCGTTTGGCGCTTATTTCGTGAGATATTTGGCCTGGTCACTATCAATGGACCACCCTGTATGTCTCCTGGCACCGGGAACTGCAGCGGCTGGCTTCGTCGGACAAGCAAGAGGGTAAGGGCCTTGCTTGTGCTGTGAATTGTGGCCGGAATCGACTACTGGGGTCTGTGCACTTGACTTCATTTTCTTGGGTAGCCGTTGCTACCCTACTGAGTCTGTCCTCGCATTGCTTAGTACGCAATGTTCTAGTGAGAGCTGTATGTGATGTGATGATTGAACATTTACTAGGGCCTGGAGTGCTGATACATTCTGTTTGTGTGTTGCTATTGTCAGTGTTTAACCGTTATTGAAAACAGTTTGGCTGGTCCTTCTCTGATTGCCGCCTGGTTATTGTATTCATATCACACGACGGAGTTAAGCTGGCCCTGCTGTAGATATACATGGATAAAATTTTCCTGGATATATTTTGCCGTGAATTGCAATAACATTACAGCTACGTTTCTATCTGAAGTAATAGTGTGTCCGAGAGACACGTGTCTAATTCTAAATGAGCAGTTTCATAGAAATGGCTCTGAGCACTATGGGACTTAACATCTGAGGTCATCAGTCCCCTAGAACATAGAAATACGTAAACCGAACTAACCTAAGGACATCACACACATCCATGCCCGAGGCAGGATTCGAACCTGCGACCGTAGCGGTGGCGCGGTTCCAGACTGAAGCGTCAGGAACCGCTCGGTCACACCGGCCGGCCGTGTGTAGTGCCAAGAGTAAAATTCGGAGGCGGTAGTGTTATGGTGTGGTCGTGTTTTCCCTGGAGAGGGCTTGCACCCCTCGTTGTTTTGCGTGGCACTATCACAGCACAGGGCTACACTGATGTTTTAAGCACCGCCTTTCTTGCCACTGTTGAAGAGCATTTCGGGGATGGCGATTGCATCTTTCAACACGATCGAGCACCTGTTCATAATGCACGGCATGTGGCGGAGTGGTTACACGACAATAACGTCCCCGTAATGGACTGGCCTGCACAGATTCCTGACTTAATCCTACAGCATACCTCTGGGACGTTTTGGAACGCCGACCTCGTGCCAGGCCTCACCGACCGACATCCACACCCCTCTTCAGTGCATCACTCCGCGTAGAATGGGCTGCCATTTCCCAAGAAACGTTCCAGTACCTGATAGAACGTGTGCCTGCGAGAATAGAAGCTGTCATCAAGGCTAAGGGTGGGCCAATACCATATGAAATTCAGCATTAGCGCTGGAGGGCGTCACGAACTTCTAAGTCATTTTCAGCCTGGTGTGCAGATACTTTTGATCCCATAGTTTATAAACAAGCATCGTCTTCTAACTCTCCCTCCACTGTACACAGTACACAATACTGTAAAATATGTTAACATTCTTTCGCATTTAGCGTTTTCTTAAGCTCAATGGGAGGCCACGCCCGAACCGTGAAAAACACCCCCACACCGTAACATCACCTCCTCCATACTACACTATCGACGCAACATGGAATGGCAGGCAACGTTCTCCAGATTTTTGCCAAACCCGAGGAAAGGATAGATATGGAATGGCACACGTCCGGACAGAAAATGCATTGTAGCTAGTATCAGTTTCATGTGTTTGCCTTACTCGTACCTTTCTCCAGAAACTCTCACATTCATTCTTCCCTTGCTTACAAAATTGGAAATTAGTGGTAAGTGCTATGGGACCAAACTGCTGAGGTCATCGGTCCCTAGGCTTACACACTATTTAATCTGAATTAAACTAATTTACGCTAAGGACAACACAGACACCCATGCCCAATGGAGGACTCGAACCTCGAACAGGGGTAGCCGCGCGAACCGTGGCTACCCCGCGCTGCCCCCTTGCTCACAATACCCTATGTCTGTTCTATTCCAGTGCCAAATGTTTCCTAGTTCTTTTTTGTACTCTGCTGGCTTCCCAATAATATTCTCCATCTTTTGTCAATTTGTTTTGTTTAACCAGTTGTTGCTACCTTCTTGTAGAGATCGTAGACTATGAGAAACATGCTTAGTCTTAACAAAAAGGCTTCCTCTGACATGGCTCTGTATGCACCTGTAAGCTCAGCAACCTTCTCTTGCAGGGGTGTTTCGGGTTTCATTAATACTATGCGTCCACATGCTAACTCCAAAACCGACAGTAACGGAAAGTGTTGCCCGTTGATAGACTCCGACAGATCGCAGTAAGGGTCAGAATTGTTAACACTGACATGAAATTTTGTTTAAGTTTGTAATAGCTTCTTTGCTACCTTTTCGTTATGTGCTTGAACACAACACCAAGGCACACCTTCTTTCTAGCGATCGTTTCTGCATCGTTTCTCGATGTGAAGCTCATTGACTTGCAGTTGTTCTACTAAGAAGAGACCAGAATTACAAGCTGCCAATACAGAACTTTAGATGAACAGTCCCACAAGTTCGTCTCATCAACACCCTATATGGATTGTGCGGGTACAACGGTTTGTCTGTCGGCATTGCTAGTGTAGCAGTTATATACCAACGATGTTTTGGAGTACTGATTCAAAACGTTCAAAACATAGTCAGTTATCTGGACCATATACGAGTACTAACTAGTGGTGCTATAAGAGAGCAATATCCTGCAAACGTATGTTTACTGTTCCAGACACTGCAATAAAATGACCTAAGGTGCACGTGCGTATTCTTTCAAGGGCAAGTAGAATATTTAGGCTACTTAGACTTGTAAAGGACTTGAACCGACTCAGCAACACGTGGAAAATTAAGAGACCATCAATTACTTCCAGATATAATTAATTATTATGCAAAATATATATCACAGATGGGCCACATCGCTAGACCCTTTAATAACCTTCGCAATAAAGGTACAAAGTATAAATGGACACTGAAGTGTCACGAGGCTATTCACAAGTTAAAACGTTATGTGAAGCTCTCTCCTTGTCTGGTGACATATGATCCATCAAAACACCTTATGCTGGCCACGTGTCTCAATATGTCATCGTGTCCGTTGTTTCTCACAAAAGTTATGATTGGCATGAACAACCCATCACACGCGCTTCTGAAACTCTCACTTCAGCGCACATCAGTGATTCACTAATCGGAAAACAAAGTCTGTCAAATTTGGCATCCAAAAATTACATACATTTCTTTAAGGCACCTAATTTCATCGCTTCAAGGAACCACAAACTTTACTTTCCTTGTTTTATCCTAAGAACTACCTTCCAGAAAAATCGGCACAACTCCAACATTCTTTTCCTCAACTATTACCATTATTGAGTTCACTGTAGTCCGGCGCACAACGTGCTCAACACCGCTGAACTGTCGTATCAGATTTCACAACTGACTCTCAGGAAACACTGTGGCTTCCAAATAGATGACAAAAAAATGGCTACAAGAATTTTCTGTCACTATATCCGCAACTGAGAAGGATACAGTCGAAGGCCCTATTCTCAAACAAGTTTCGAAATACGTTCGCAAAAGTTCACTGAACACCTCCCAGCCCAGTTCCTTTCAGAGCTCCCCACACATCGCTCCCTATAGAAAACGATACACATGGTACAAAGCGTACTGATGGTCATATCGGACGGCGCTGACTGCCAGGTGGTGGTCATCCCACCGCCTCTCGTCAGCAACGGGTTGGCGTTGGTTATGGTTCAGTCTTCTATAGGAAACGTCAGTTGGCGGTTGGTTGGTCTTGAGAGTATTGAAGCCGGGGCGCATGTTGGTTGGTTCAGTAGTGATTTGTTGTGTCTCTAGAACGGGTGTGTATTTAGGATTTTCAGGACAGCCACAAGTTGCAATTTAGTATGTTTTATTGACTGGTTCACTCCTTAATTTGACTAGAGCAACATCAGAAACCCTAGAATTTGCAGTCAATAAAACATACTGAGTGCGACTTGTGGCTGTCCTGAAAAATTTAATTTAAAAAAGACACTCTCCCCCCTGCAGGAAATGCCTGCTCTCGCTAAGGATGTGTATTCATTGTGTTCAAAAATACTGGAGTAAAGAGTGAATTATGGACAGAGTATTAAAGCTTATAGAGTTTTATCGTGAACGGGAATGTTTATAGGTCCCTCAAACTGAGAAGACTAGGTGACTGGAGGGGAAATAACTCAGCTATTATAAAGTGATATCCAAGATGTGAAAAAATAAATCGTATCTTTATTCACTTCTCTTTCTCGTGAACGACAAAGAGAAACAAACAATACTGGGAGTGACTATTAACTTTCTGCTGCAGATGTAGCTCTCCTAAAAGAGGTTTTATCTTTGGAAATTCTAGGGCCTGCCATGTAAGTAACAATTCAAAATATGTAGCTTTCATTAGGGAATAAATTACGAAATAACCCATATTTTGGTTCAGTTTTAAAGTAGACGTTAATTTCGTCCACCACACTGCTCCCTGCTCTTCAAAAGAGAGGTCGTCTATCTCCGTCGTTTCTTCTCCTTCTTGCAGAAAAATAAATTCTGCATCTGCGACAACTTAGAAATTGCTCTTCCCTCATAATATTAAAACGCTGCTTCATAACAATAACAAAAAGGAAGCAACGTCGGAAATTTATCAGAGTCAACTGCGATTCCACGTGGCTGAGTCCCTTGGCCTCAAGCCTTTCGTTGGTGTGGTTGAGAAGCCAAACGCCAATGCATTGCAGACCAACGTTCGGCCGAATCCAGTCTCTGTCGTTCGTTGGCCCAAAGTGTATGCACCTTAGATGCACCTTCACATGGGCCTGGCTGCTGACGTCAGTCCAGAGATAGAACCCAGTCGCCGGGCCACTGCAAGACATCTCGACTCGTGCTGTGCCAGAGTCTCCATCTCGCTTACACCGTACTTTCGCAGCCTGGACGTTTATTGGTTTTAATTGGACTACTCTTTTGGATTTCTGTTCTACGGATTATTAACGGATTTTTTCTGTGTAATAAAGAATGTGAACCGTAGCAAGTGTAATATAACCTAGAAATATTTTGGACCTTCTCATATAGCGTAATGCGCAGCGCGCTGCCTTGGAAGAGAGGAAGGTAAGCCGAATCGAGTCTGCCAGGTGAGCTAACGAGCGTGAGCTGCTATCCTGGCCATCCTGAGTGCTGTTTTTAGGCGGTTTCTCACACTGCTTCAGGCAAATTCTAGCTTTGTTCTTATCTCTGTCTCTGAAATTGTTAAAATACGAAACCACACAGAAAAAATTTTCCGTGATTCACAGACAGTTGGCGCACATGCATTCACCTAATTAGATTTAACTGACGACTGTTGTGAGAACAGTGACATCCGACCACTAGGTAAAAAAAAAAATAAATAAATAAAATAAAATAAAATAAAATAAAAAATTTGCAAAATCATGAAAGCAGCGGATGTCACACGCTGGTGTTAATGCTACGACAGAGATGAAATAACTGTACTTTCAAAAAATATTTTGCCCGAAATCTATATAAGCAGTTTCAAATATTGTATGCCGAGGAGTAGATGAGAATGGAACAGTGTGATACAGATTTTAAAGAGGAATTGATTGCGTAGCTCTCAGCTCTTCTAACAACCTTTCCGTTAGAGTTATTTGGAAACGATGCAGTTTTTCACTTTAACTTATTTCCGAAACAATCATATCTAAATGAGTACTCTCGCCATTTTTAGACAAGATAAGTACATAGTGTAGTGGACTGCCAAGGCAGCCAGTCCACAGTGACGGGTAGCCGAGAGGGCACGCGTACACACACGCCGACTGGCGCGAAGTCTGGAACAGGATTCGTAATGAATGTGATAAAGAAAAGAACGTAGCTACTAGAACACTTAACTTTTATATCGTCCTTTGGTATACAGCATTCTTGATGATACAAGTGAGACTATCTTGAGATACATGCAATGGTACAAATGGCGCCTTGCTAGGTCGTAGCCATGGACTTAGCTGAAGGCTATTCTAACTGTCTCTCGGCAAATGAGAGAAAGGCTTCGTCAGTGTAGTCGCTAGCAATGTCGTCCGTACAACTGGGGCGAGTGCTAGTACGTCTCTCGAGACCTGCCTTGTGGTGGCGCTCGGTCTGCGATCCTGACAGTGGCGACACGCGGGTCCGACATGTACTAATGGACCGCGGCCGATTTGAGCTACCACCTAGCAAGTGTGGTGTCTGGCGGTGACACCACACATAGAACGTTCTTTTCAACCCTAAAATTTTCGCTGAGGATATTGTACAACAACACTGAATATATGTAGTGGTCTTGTGCGACGTAGTGCATCATGAAATCTGCTGTCCTAGACTCTGACGTGATTGAAAACATCAACAATTACTCGTATATAAAGTCTCATTTGCAGCTTCATCTATGGTATCAAGTGTAGCACATAGATTGAAGTCTACCACCAGTCGACCTCACAGAAACGTCTACTGTTTAATTTTAGAAGCTGATTCCGGGTAGAATAAGCTCTTTGTTACAGTGAAGACAGAGGTACGAGGGCTGTTAGGAAAATAATCCTCATTTCCATATAGCTTGGGATGCAAGGAAGAAACGCGACACTCGCAACGGTGACTCCTGCAGCAGTTCAGTGTTCTTAGAGCTGGGATACCGAAGACTCACATTGCTTCTCGTTCGCCTACATTAACCGTTCAAAACTAAGTGTTACAGCTGTAAATCCAGCCAAGAGTGACATCTTCTCAGTAATACGATTTTAGTGACAAAGGGTGAAACAGGAATTCCACTGCTGAATGCAGATGAGAATAAAATGGAAGATTATATATACTGTGCCATCGACAACACATTAGAGACGGAACACAAGTCAGGGCTGCGGAGAAGAGGAGAAGGAAATCGGCTGTGCCCTTTTCAAAGGCATTTTCGTGCAGCAATTTAGAGAAATCACGGAAAACCTTTAACTGGATGGCCATACAGGGATTTGAAGCATTGTCCTTCCGCATGCGAGTACAGTGTGATAACCACTGTGACACCTCGCTCTGTCCGCAAATGGGAGAACGGACAGGTGGAGAAAGTACATTGAACTCCTCTACGAGTGGAAGGAACTGTCGATGGCGGAATAGAAGAAGAAATGGAAGTCAATTCGTAAGACATAAGAGGTTCGTTATTAGTCAGAATTTAATAGAGGTTGGGATTAAATAAGGCCGAAGGCATAGATAACAGTCCATCAAAATTTGTAAAATCATTGACGGAAGCGACAACCGCATAACTATTCAACTTTGTTTTTGGGATCTGTGAGTCTAGAGATATATCATCAGACTTTCAGAAAATTATCATCGACACAATCCTGAAGTAACGAGGGCATGTAAGCGCGAAAACTGTCGCGCTATCAGAAGAACGGGTAATGCATCCAAGTTGCTTGCAAGAATAATACATCGAAGACGGCAAAAGGAAATCGAAGATCTGTTAGAAGGCGATCAGTTTGGCTTTAGGAAAATAAGTATTACAGAAAAGTAATTTTGAGAAGCTGAAGTCTCATCCAACTAATAAATTTCAAAGAAAACTGAAAAACACACTAAAAGATGTCAAAATCATGTTCACAATAAACAGAAACAAAACGTGGTACCAAGAAAGCCAGCAGCACCAATGCTTAGAAGCCAACCGAAAATAAAAACGCGTTATTAATTTCAAGAGTGCTCCCACATATCACTATGCAAAGTCTGCACACAAATATAACTAAAAATTTTGAATTAGAGAATAACAGAACCATAAAAACTCCTTAGAATTTATTTAAAAAAATAACAGATATACACATCCCATCAACTGCAGAACTGATATCCTTTGATGCGAATCAAATGTACACTTTAAGCCCACCTGATGGTACAATTAACATTAGAATAGAACAACTGACAGGACAAACAAAAATTCCAAAAACCCCTACAGAGGGATTAACACAAATCATAAAGTGGGTACTGAGCAAAACTACTTTCAGTTTATCCATACATTCTGTTTACAAAAAGGCCTGCCATTGGGAAGCCCAGTCTCACATACACTACCAAGTATCCTCATGGACCACGTTGAAAACACAATTTTTGCAGAAACAATAGAAACAAAAAATATAGATCAATATACTGGTAGGGAGTGAGACAGGGTTGTAGCCTCTCCCCGATGTTATTCAATCTGTATATTGAGCAAGCAGTAAAGGAAACAAAAGAAAAGTTCGGAGTAGGTATTAAAATCCATGGAGAAGAAATAAAAACTTTGAGGTTCGCCGATGACACTGTTATTCTGTCAGAGACAGCAAAGGACTTGGAAGAGCAGTTGAACGGAATGGACAGTGTCTTGAAAGGAGGGTATAAGATGAACATCAACAAAAGCAAAACGAGGATAATGGAATGTAGTCGAATTAAGTCGGGTGATGCTGAGGGAATTAGATTAGGAAATGAGACACTTAAAGTAGTAAAGGAGTTTTGCTATTTGGGGAGCAAAATAACCGATGATGGTCGAAGTAGAGAGGATATAAAATGTAGACTGGCAATGGCAAGGAAAGCGTTTCTGAAGAAGAAACATTTGTTAACATCGAGTATTGATTTAAGTGTCAGGAAGTCGTTTCTCAAAGTATTTGTATGGAGTGTAGCCATGTATGGAAGTGAAACATGGAAGATAAACAGTTTAGACAAGAAGAGAATAGAAGCTTTCGAAATGTGGTGCTACAGAAGAATGCTGAAGATTAGATGGGTAGATCACATAATTAATGAGGAGGTATTGAACAGAATTGGGGAGAAGAGGAGTTTGTGGCACAACTTGACCAGAAGAAGGGATCGGTTGGTAGGACATGTTCTGAGGCATCAAGGGATCAGCAATTTAGTACTGGAGGGCAGTGTGGAGGGTAAAAATCGTAGAGGGAGACCAAAAGATGAATACACTAAGCAGATTCAGAAGGATGTAGGCTGCAGTAGTTACTGGGAAATGAAGAAGTTTGCACAGGATAGAGTAGCATGGAGAGCTGCATCAAACCAGTCTCAGGACTGAAGACCACAACAACAACATGCTGGTAGAGATATATGAATGATCTCATACGCTTCATAGACGACGCATAAGAACATATAAATAGTTTACACAGACAAATGAATAATATGCACCACACCATTCAATTCACCATGGAAACAGAAGAGGCAGTACACTATTTCGACGTCAAAATCGTAAAATATAACAACATATATAGCTTCAACATTTTCAGAAACATACAGCTACAGACGTGATTGTTCCTCAGGAATCAAACCACTCTCATTCTCAAAAGTTTGCTGCCATCAGACATATGGCATACAGACTATGCACAAAATCTTGAAGCAAAAAGAGTTATCAAACAGAACTAAACGTGATCATTAACAAAGAGCAAAACAATGGTACATCAGGAACACAGTATACAAACACGACTCCATTAAGAACGAAATACAGGAACAAAACAGAAAAATTTTAAAAAATCCAAATATAAAAACAAATAACAATAATACCTAATGCGCACTCTTATCATGAAACACAGCTGTCAACAAAAATTTGGCACACTATGTCACACCATAACCAACTCCACACAAAATTAATAAAATGTTTAAATGGCTTTGAGCACTATGAGACTTAACATCTGTGATCATCAGTCCCCTAGAACTTAGATCTACTTAAACCTAACTAACCTAAGGACATCACAAACATCCATGCCCGAGGCAGGATTCGAACCTGCGACCGTAGGAGTCGCGCGGTTCCGGACTGAGCGCCTAGAACCGCGAGACCACAGCGGCCGGCTACAAAATTAATAAAATTGCCAAAAACAAAAAATATAGATATCCAAGAAAAATAACACAATGCAAGAGAAAGTAAGAACTGGGACCGAAGAGAAAGGTAAGTTCAGGTATATATTAATTAACATGTAATAGGTACAACTCTAAATATATTGAGATGACTGCAAGAAATTTTCACATCTGGCATGAAGAGCGTGTAAGAGAAATAAAGAGTGAATATACCTATTCAACATATGATGAACATCTAATAAAAGAAAATCACCATCGCACTGGGATAAAAACAAACATAGTACCCTTACGCCAAAACAACAAATGAAAGGGAATGCTCACTTTAAGGGAAGGAATAACATACAGAAGGTCATAAATAAAAACGAAAATATTCTCAGGAGTAGCAATAGAAGAACAATATTCAAACTAATTCACAGTCTATGATAAAAATATATATGAAATTTTTAAAAATACAAATAAATAATAAATAAAAAATAAAAATACACACACGCACACACGTATACACGCACACACAAAAAGTGACACACTACCTATCTTTCTCCATCCCCACCCTAGCACCCACATCACTCATTCAGGAACCCTCAGTCAGTTCCCATGATCCCTCACTCAGGTCTAAAGCATGTGACTGAGAGCAGTGCAACAAAATGCATGCGGTATAGGTTATGTAAAAAGAAATATTTAACGAAAGAAGTCTATACCAAGTGTATTTAGCACATGTAGGACAGCCAATGGCTGCATGAACAGGACTCAAAAATGAATGTAAGTAAAAATACAAACATGTAATTGTAAAGAGAAATTGCTAGATGTAAATAAACTGCCGAACAATCACTACAGATGTCTGGTATCCAAAAATAAATTTCAATTTCAAAAGACAGAAGTTTTCTTACCTTTCTTATAAAACATAAACGAAGTTATTATTAGCAACTGAGGGAGATGCCTGCAAATATTAACAATCTTTTATTCCTTGTACATTCTCTGACTGTAGAAGTCTTTTTTCAGGAGAAAGGAGCTACTCACTACACTTAACTGTATTTGTTTCATTATTATTATTGTTATTATTATTATTATTCATGCATGGGCCCAATAGGGCCACATGAGGTATAATCAAGCAATGTCGCTTTTGATGGTTGGCCTTCCTTTGTGTCCAAATTTGTTTAATTCTTTTAGTGTAATGTCTGCATGAGTTTTACTGGCTATTTTAAGATCCTCCTTAATGGAAGCGATCCATTTAATTCGCTCAGTTTTGGCCTTATTTTGCTTTTGTAGAATTCTACTATTTGTTTTGTCAACATAGTAGGTGCCATTCTTTCAAAGTTCCCATTAAATTTAAGTCTTCATTTTCTCATGTCACCAGGTATGTCTGTTTATCCTTCTATTTCTTTATTACTTTTCTGGCTATGTTACTCCATTGGAAATTTTGGGGCCTAATGTGTTCCTAATAATCTTTTTCTCTTTCTTTTGAATTTACTCTCCATAAAGACATTCAGGTTTGATTACAATGCTGTAATTTCTAAGTTTATTGAATTTATAATGTGATTTTTTATTATATTTTATGTTAATCTGAAGGCAGTTGCCATTTTTTGACAGCGAGCTTCATTTGTAGCTTTTTACGGACCATTTTCTTGTATGATTTCCCCCACGCATTTAAATTGAGAAACCCTTTTTATTTTTCCATATTTCATGCCAAAAACTCTGATGCTTGTTTGTTGCATGTAATGTAATCCGTTTTTTCGAATGATATGTGTAGTCCCACTTTTTCCGCAACTTCTTTAAGACTTTAAATATGGTTTTGAGCTGTGGTAATATCTGTAGTTAAAATCGTCTGATCATCTACAAAGGCGAGGCAACCTAGTCTGATATTACTTCTACCTAACTTGATTGATTGAACTCTCTTTCGACTAAACATTTGATTTCACCATTCTTTAATTACTTTTACCAAAACACAGTTAAACAATAATGGTGTAGATATCATTTCTCTATCTAACACGAGTCGTTAATCCAATGGTTCCGAGATTTCTCCCATGAATTTAACTTTAGAGCTAGTGTCGGTTATCGTTTCCTTAATTAGCGTCAGCGTTTCATTAGATAGCCCTTGTTGCTTTAAAATTTGGAAAAGAGATTCATGATCAGCTGAGTCCTAGGCCTTTTGAAAATCCACAAATGCACATACAACATTGTTACCAGAAATACTTTGTGCCCAAGGATTAGTTTTAAAGTAAGAATTTGTTCCGGACAAGATCTGTTTGGTGTAAAGCCTGCTTGGAATTCATCAGTTTTAGGTTCTAACTGTTCTTCGGCTCGGTCAAGTAAACATTGCGTGAGAATTTTGTATGTGACCAGGAGAAGAGAGATTTCTCGGTAATTATTAACATCGGTTCTATCCTTTTTTATGCAATGGATGAATTAGGGCAGTTTTCTAGTCCTCAGGTATTTTCTTAGTTATCCAGTTATGTCCTGTTAGTTGAGTGATCTTTTGTATAGTGTTACGGACAGCTGATTTTAGTATTTTTGCCATTACACCGTCTTCCCCGGATGCTTCATTGTTTTTAAGTCTCTTAAGTTGTTTACTTATTTCGATTTCGTCAGTTTCTTTAGAGTTAGGGTTGGAATTGTTAGTTTGCCATGGTTGGAATTTATACGCTGGTTCTGGACAGTTTAACAGCTTTTCAAAATAATTAGCAAGTACCTTACAAATGTTCCTGGTTGTTAAGAGCCAAACTGCCGTTTTCATTTTTGAAGCAAAGACTTTGAAGGTTGTAACCAGTTAGTTTTGTATTGAATCTTTTATAAAAGTTTCTTGTACTGTTCTTTTGGAACTCTTTTTCAATTTCTAAAAGTTGGGCATTTTTGTAGTTTCTTTTAGTCGGTCGGATTAATTTAGATGTTTCTTTTCTTATAGTTACAAAGGCACTGTACATATTTTCAGTTCTGTTGCTTTTCCAATTTTTGAATGTGTCAGTCCTAAACTTAACTGCTGTTTCACAATCTCCATTTCACCAAGGGTATTTTAGTTTCTTTCGATATGGAATCAAATTCTGTGCTGTTTTGATGAACTTCTCTCTAAGGCTTTGCCAATTTTTGAATTATTTTTTGTCAAGTTCTCTTGTTAGACTTGGAATTACACTCCTGGAAATGGAAAAAGGAACACATTGACACCGGTGTGTCAGACCCACCATACTTGCTCCGGACACTGCGAGAGGGCTGTACAAGCAATGATCACACGCACGGCACAGCGGACACACCAGTAACCGCGGTGTTGGCCGTCGAATGGCGCTAGCTGCGCAGCATTTGTGCACCGCCGCCGTCAGTGTCAGCCAGTTTGCCGTGGCATACGGAGCTCGATCGCAGTCTTTAACACTGGTAGCATGCCGCGACAGCGTGGACGTGAACCGTATGTGCAGTTGACGGACTTTGAGCGAGGGCGTATAGTGGGCATGCGGGAGGTCGGGTGGACGTACCGCCGAATTGCTCAACACGTGGGGCGTGAGGTCTCCACAGTACATCGATGTTGTCGCCAGTGGTCGGCGGAAGGTGCACGTGCCCGTCGACCTGGGACCGGACCGCAGCGACGCACGGATGCACGCCAAGAACGTAGGATCCTACGCAGTGCCGTAGGGGACCGCACCGCCACTTCCCAGCAAATTAGGGACACTGTTGCTCCTGGGGTATCGGCGAGGACCATTCGCAACCGTCTCCATGAAGCTGGGCTACGGTCCCGCACACCGTTAGGCCGTCTTCCGCTCACGCCCCAACATCGTGCAGCCCGCCTCCAGTGGTGTCGCGACAGGCGTGAATGGAGGGACGAATGGAGACGTGTCGTCTTCAGCGATGAGAGTCGCTTCTGCCTTGGTGCCAATGATGGTCGTATGCGTGTTTGGCGCCGTGCAGGTGAGCGCCACAATCAGGACTGCATACGACCGAGGCACACAGGGCCAACACCCGGCATCATGGTGTGGGGAGCGATCTCCTACACTGGCCGTACACCACTGGTGATCGTCGAGGGGACACTGAATAGTGCACGGTACATCCAAACCGTCATCGAACCCATCGTTCTACCATTCCTAGACCGGCAAGGGAACTTGCTGTTCCAACAGGACAATGCACGTCCGCATGTATCCCGTGCCACCCAACGTGGTCTAGAAGGTGTAAGTCAACTACCCTGGCCAGCAAGATCTCCGGATCTGTCCCCCATTGAGCATGTTTGGGACTGGATGAAGCGTCGTCTCACGCGGTCTGCACGTCCAGCACGAACGCTGGTCCAACTGAGGCGCCAGGTGGAAATGGCATGGCAAGCCGTTCCACAGGACTACATCCAGCATCTCTAGGATCGTCTCCATGGGAGAATAGCAGCCTGCATTGCTGCGAAAGGTGGATATACACTGTACTAGTGCCGACATTGTGCATGCTCTGTTGCCTGTGTCTATGTGCCTGTGGTTCTGTCAGTGTGATCATGTGATGTATCTGACCCCAGGAATGTGTCAATAAAGTTTCCCCTTCCTGGGACAATGAATTCACGGTGTTCTTATTTCAATTTCCAGGAGTGTATTTTAGCAGTGTCAAATTTTGGGATAACAGTTTTTGTTTTGAAGAGTTTTTGAGGTTGAAGTTTTACTTTTCTTCGCATTAAATAATGGTCAGAATCAATATTAGCCACCCTTCCTAACTTGGACCTTTAAAATTTCTTTGTAGTTACAGTAAGAAATTCCTTCATGATATATCTGAAATTTCCCAATAAATGTATTGGGTGCCCGCCAAGTTTTTTTATTTACAAAGGTTCTTTTTAAAATACGTTGACATGATTTTAAAGTTAAAATTTTTGCACATTTCAACAAGCCTTTGGCTATTTTGGTTAGTCCATTTGCGCACAGGAAATCAACCCATCACTTTCTTATATTATTTGTCTTTACCTAATTGACAAGGAAAAATCAGCCATTAAAATTTTAACATGGTTTGAGGGAATTTTCATGTTGATGCTTTCTAACGTTTCCCAAGCTTCATTAACTTCTTCAGGTTTTATTGAATTGAAAATATTTTTGGAGACTGCAAAAGCAGTTCGCAGATGTGGTGTATTATTAAGTATTCTGTTATCAGTTTAATTTTTAAAAAGACAGTAATTGCCGAAATCCATGGTGCTATTGTCCGTCATTTGTGTTTCTTGAAATGCCAGAATTTGAATCTTATGTTCTTTTGACGTATCTCTCAATTTATGAAGTTTACTTTGTTGCAAAAGTGTTTGTATGGACTCCGACTTCCTCTGTTGAATAACAGTGCATTTTAATCTGGTTGCCCCAAAATCCTTAGAGACCAATTGCGACAGTAATACTAGCGTTAGATTGACCACCTGGAGTAATATTGTGATTATCAAATTGCTTCTGATGATTGTACCTGGAATCGGGGGGTTGAGTAGACTCATCGAGTGAACTCAAGTGTTACGACTGGAAGTGCTAGTTCCCGAATATAAATTTCAGCCACACCACTGATCCACTGACGAACAGACGCTGAACACTTTGCTGCTTGCTACAAGACACAGTGGATTTGGTTTTGTTTTGCCTTGGTCTGGGGTTGTTCATTCTGTATTCGGAGCTTTCCACTATATCTGATGGAACGTTCACTATACACCAACTGTGACTCGTCCAGAATCCTCGGCAAGATCGACTTCTTAGACTTTTAGTTACAAAGTCTTGAAGCCTGGATTTATTTTATTTATTAATGCCATTTTGTCAAGTAAAGATATGGTTGGAGAGCGTGGCTGTTAGGTGATACAAATTGTTGATGGTGTACAGTAGCATCAAAGCCCAAAGTTGTTTTAGGCCACTTTACTCAAAAAATACCGTTACCGTTTGCGAAATGATACAATTCATCACAGATTTCTTCCACGCTTTCGTCAATACATTAGGTGAGTTATGGGCAACTGCCCCAGGGTAAACAATAATGCACAATTACAAATGTGCAATAAAGATTGCTGTGCTATAGACTTGTGTTACAATGAAATGTTCACTTGGAAGATTTGTTTTTACAGTTTCCTCCAACGAATACTATACTGTTGGATGTCTTTCTTTTTCTGGTCCATGTTTCATCGAACTATGTTACTTGGCAAACACACATCATGGGAAAGCTAGTGTCGTCCTTCATTTTTGCGCCTAGTCTGTATGTCGAAGATGCTTTGACACATTGATTTGTGATAAAGATATGGTATTTCGGGAAAAGGACGCATATACATTAAATGAAGGACGCAAAACATAGAGATTAATAAATGGGATTTAGTGAATTGTAGCATTATAAACGTATTTTACAAAAGGGTAGATAAATTAATATACATAAGAAGGTATCTGGGAAAGGCATGCGCTATTTGAACAGCGCTGGCGACAGTACAATAAAATTTATTAATATTTAGCGCTACGAAAGTTACTGACTGCAGTAGATACATAAAATGTTTTAAGATTTGTTACTTGATCTGCAGATGAGTGGAGGAACTGTATTTTTGTTGGAATTTGGAAAGTACTTTCTAAAGAGTTTTCAGGAAAGGAGTATTAGCCAGCTCAGTATGCTCACTAAGGGTATGGTGGAGGAATCTGTTTCCATGCATGTGTGTATATTTCTAATTTTTCTAGCAGCTCATAGTAGCTCCTAGTTCTGTAAAGTATCATATTGTTATTTTATTCTCACTGAATGGTATTCTTCAGCTATTTGGGCTCGATCTGTTTAAGTTGTGACGTCTTAAAACATCAAGTTATTCGTTGTATCTAATCTCAAAACTTCTGCCACTCTTACCAATATAGAAATTGGGTCATGACTCACATTTGAACTTGTACATTCACTGTTTGCCATAGAGACTCTAGGAAGTATTTACATTATGGATTATTTTTTGTTGTCATTTACTGTTAGCAGAGAAGCTAATTTTAATAGTTTTCTTTTCAAACAATTTTGCTATTTGGTATACTAGTGGGTCTATTTATGGTATTTCAGCATTTCTAAGTTTGACTTCTATAGGAGATTGATTTGCTTTGGAGTCAGTGTTGAGTGAGCTGCTGTTTTGTGGACCTGCATTCGGTGCTTTTATTTCGTTGTCAATTTCGGTGATGTCTTGGGCACTTTTTCTAAAGATGTATCTGTGGCCAGAGTCCATGCTTTTGCAAACCCAGAGATGCTGACTACGCTTCTCTGAAATCCCACACAAAACGAGGAAAATTTTTGCGCTACCTGTGGGTGCATGATACATCCTGCAAGTTTAACTGGGGGAACAAGTAGGGGTGTTGCGTTTTAACATTCCAACAGCATCTTTGTGTATTGATCCCTGGCACTGGCAATCCATGGCCTGGTGCCTGCGAGGCTGCTGCATTGCCATCCATGAGTTGGGGGCACAAAGCACCCTTCTTCCACTCACCCTTGGCTGTGATTTCACTGTCTGACCTGAAAGGACACGGCCTATTATGTTCCAACAGTTAATCACTGGTGTGGCCAGTGGTCTCCTTCCAGTGTCCACTTCCCCATGACAGCTTCCCATCCACCACTACCTAGTGTTATTACAACACAGAGGAAATCCAATTAGAATATAAAAGTACAGAGAGTTAGTACTGCCACTACAATCACTGCCATATCCCTCATTTAATTGTAAGTACATACTGATTGGTACCATCACCTTTTACATGGATGAGATGTGGCTAGCTGGGATGGTTAGCCACCTCTCATGATTCTCTCCTCGCAATTCAAAATTGGCATTAGATTTCTAAATTTCTAGTGCATCATCTCCAAAACCGAATTTTTGAATATTCTTGCAACCTCATGATCCACTTGTACTATCTTCCTATACTGGAATGGTGGAGTAAAAATATTATCCTTACCAAACCAAAAACACAACTATATATGAAAAATACTCATTCACACTTGAGGGAACCAAGCTTTTTAATCAGATTTATTAGTGGGCATGATGCTGAAGGCAAATTACATGATGTTACAGAATGAATTTTAGTTTGACAAATATCGATCTTAAAAAAATAAATAACAAACCAAAGTAAAATAAAACTCTACTCAGTTCTTTGATAAACAAATTCACGCCTTAATGGAAGTGAAAGTCTGTTATTACAATATGTTTATATTTCAGGTGTACTTAAATATTATTTAATTACTGAATTTTGCGAAAAAGGTACACCTGTCACAATTAGTCTTACATCATCACTGCACAAAAATTCCGTGATTGAATCCAACGAGCAGACATTACACGAAATAAACACTGTGTTGTTGGAGCAGAATATGAAATATTGTTTATATGATCACTGTTTACATATCTGTGTTACTGTTAGAGACCAAAATTAAACTGAAGGTATATAGAAACATGACATGCACATGAACAATGTATCAGCAGTGTATAACTAAATGTGATAAAAAGAGTAACTAAAATACGCTAAGAAAATAAACATATATGTATAACATCTCATCCACCTCCCCCTTCTTTTTTTAATTCTGTGTCCCAGTAAAAACTTTATTTCGCCTTGATAGACTGGGGTTAAAGCCTACTGAAAAAAAAGTCCCTATCACATTTAAAATTACAATTAAGTTGATGGTGGCACCATAATTTGAGTGTCACTGCCTCTTGGGAACGAAACTACATAGGAAAAATGTGTCAGAAGAGTGAGATGTCGTTACACACAAGCACAAACTTGAAAAAATGTGATAGAATATGTTTCAAATCATAAGATCCGCAGAAATGTATTAGCACACTATTAACAATAGATCAAAACATTCTGCCATCACCTAGCGTGATTGACTCTTGTCTCCATCCCACAGTAGCTATGGCATGTTCACTTTCAATGGCGAGATCGATTACTCGGCTCTGGCACGTAAATTTACGTGAAGGCACAGGGTTCAGTCTGAGCGAAGGGCAGATTCCCATTATCTGTCAGCAGGAGTGCTGCTCAATTCTTATTGCCTTAGCAGTGTGGACGTGGGGGTCATCCTTTCTTCACAGCAATGGACTGCTTAGGAGAAAGGTTTTCCTCATTTTTTGACAGCTGGGTGGGAGCAAGTGTCCCACAGGTGGAGACACCAGTTCTTATTTCTGCATCTGAGTGTCTCAGAAAGGATCGGGTTTCGTCAGTTTATTGTCCATTGTGAATTGCGACAATATATGGTAGCCGCCTACACTTTTTGGTCAATTATGTTTTACATGTAAGTTCTGTAAATGCATTAAGATGCAGAATTGTTCATAGGACAGCAAATATCATGAGACAATGTCAGAATAGTGTTACTTGGCTTGGTATTACTGTCTGTGTATTGTTTAGAACAGAATGTGGGCTATTGTTCAAAGCTGCATGGCATGATGGAAGGCAGGTGGTTGGTTTTCATTAGGCGTAAAATTATTCGTGGAAACATATCCCTTGGCAAAGGGGAAAGACTTAATGACATCCAAAAAGGAATAGCCTCTGTCATTCTCCTGCGGGGTTCCTTGATGTGTATCTGCAAAGTTGTAGTTTTGTACCACCCTTCTGTGGTGGAGTGCTGACAACTAAGGGCAAGTGCCAATGCCGCCTATTAGCTCAGCTCATTTGCTAAAAGTAACGTGGCCCGCTCTGATCCCAAGAAAGCGCCGCTGTCTCCATGCTGTACCGCAGGCCCTTCTGATTCCCACGCAGCCTGTGCCAGACTATAGGACGGCTTTTAGACCGTATTCCACTTCTCACAGTATCTCTAAGTTAGTACCAAATGTGTCCAAACAGGGCCAACGTAGCTGTTATTGCTTCCATGGCCGATGAAGGACAAACACCAGTAGACATGCATTAAAGAAAGAAGAATGTGTCTGAGCAGCATATCTGTCGAAAAATACAGGCAAGAGGTGCTGCTGCGTTGTGATAGTGCACGTCCCTATAATGCAAATGTCGTAATGCAGAAGTTACGCCGACTCAAATGGGAGACACTCGAGCACCCGCCCTATAGTCCTGATCTCTCCCCATGTGATTATCACTTCACTCCCTTAAAAAATGGCCTTGAAATGTCCTGTCGGACGAGGATGTGCAGCAAGCAGTTAAGGACTTCTTTACGTAGCAGGGCATAGCGTTTTACCAAACGGATATCTTTAATCTGGTGTATCGGTGGAATGATTGCCTCAATGGTCGTAGCGATTTTGCCTGATTTACATACCGACTGTAGGCTGTATGGCTTTCAACCGAAACTTCTTGATCGCCTCTTACAAAATTAGTTTTCGGTTTCTATTGGATTTTTTTCCATTCTGCCGTTTATATTATTTTACAGGGACTTGGTTAGACAAAATTTTCTAACTGTCGTCATATCCATTTGCTTTGCTGCATTTATTTTTAGTATCATTAAATTACTCTTTAATATTTCTGTTATTGGTTATTAGCTCGTGATGTTGTACAACCAATCTCTTAGATACATGCAACTTTGCCTTGATGCTTTCCAGGTTAATTCCTTTAAATAATTAAATTTTCGTTAGCTATACTTATTCAGACAGAGAAGAGAAGATACCATCACCTAACACAAGCCACTGCCTTGGCCTTTCTCTTCTGCATACTTGTTTCTGTTCTTCCACCTCTTTCTCCTTGCATTCCTTTAATCGTTCCATCATTCCCACATTATCCATGGTACCATGCGTGGGATATCCTCTTCTCATCGCCGTCGTTGCAGTGCAACTCACTCATTCCTGCGAACATCTTATATTACCTTCACATTTCGTCATGGCCATTCATTGGGTCGTGGTGCTTCTCCCATTCTTTTAGACTCATCCTTTTCTCTCCACCATGGGTGTTACCGCTCCTGTTTACATGTAAAGAAAACAAGTACATGTAGTTATTCTGCAAGAAAACTCACATAATAAAGTTATTCCCCTGGTTGACACACATTCGCACACATCACTATTAGTCCAGTTATCATTTAGTCCTTTCCTTAAACACTTTTAAGGCAAAACACTTGTCCCACGTTCTCAATAATCATTTTTGTGCTCCATACATGCCACAAAACAACTTCACCCCTTCTTCCTATTATGTACCGGGACGTGGGCCACCCTGTCCAACCTCATATACCACGTCCTGGTGCTCGCTCGGTGAGGACCTATGTAATCATCTACTATTTGCTTCACAAGTATTCTTTCTCTCCTTTGCTTCCTGAAGCGCCAAACAAAATCCAAGTTCCCCAGAAGTGCACTCCGTCACATTTGAGAACACCAAATACTCTCATAATATATCTTCCACGCTTATATTGGGTCTTTTAGGTCTCCATGGAAAAGATGTCCACTTGATTAATATTCGTTGTTCCTGTGTGTTATTCTTATTTTTATCATGCACTATACTTTCAAGTTGGTCACCTCTTTCCAAACGCCAGCATTTACTCCCACTCACTTGCAATATAATTTGAACGATCACAAATTTGGCTAATTAAATTACTTTCATTTTAACCTACATCATCATATAATATCATTTCTTCTAACCCGGAAGCCCTTACTCCTTTATTTTTGTGTCATCCTGTAAAAAGTTCAATGTTACTAATGTGGTGTTTTCCTCCAACTTCGCCTGTCCTGAGTGACTCCACCTTTACCACACTGGCGTGAGCAATACGTCCAATCCTCACTGCTCCATAACATAATGGGATCAATTTATGACATACCACTTTGTGCCTGTGTAATAGCCTATGCAACAACAGAAAAATCTTCTGAAGTACTTGACAGCTCCAGATTGTCAACTCCGTATCCGTTATCTCTTTACTTTTTTCTGCCGTTGCTCTCAGTTTCTTTATTACGAGTGCAATCATTTCTTTGTGTAACTGGTGGTGCCTGTTCAGGAACTCTGTCATCTCTGTAATCTTGTCTGTTGCTAGCTAATTCTTCAGTACGATTATCAAAGCGATTGTTGTTGCACTAGCCGCAAAGTTTTCATCCCTTCCTGAAGTTCTGTGAGAAACACATTCCACGATGTATGATACTTACTGCAATATAATCGGCAGAGGCATCCCAATTCTCTCATGATCCTCTCAGATGGATTTCATGGGGGGTTAGTAATCATATATAAATATTGCCTGGATTCTGTTCTTCTTGAATACTCTTTTCCACCTTCTAGATCATAATCAAGGCCTCTTTTTAGGGATAACACCCAATCTTCTTCAGAAGTACCTTCTGAAACGCGTCTAAAAATCTTTGGACATATTCGAGTGAGACGGTATTCTGAGGCTAGTTCTAGCATCACTAAAATATAATTATGTTCCCCTCTCGTATGAGGTAATGGTCACAATAAATGTGTTGCTGCTGGCTGCCTTACTCTATTCAGTACAATGGGAAGCGCAAGTACTTAGTTTGATGTAGTTAGTGGTTTTGACCTCTGGCGTTGCCGGCAAGCAGATAACATCTTTTTGGTTCTTCTTTCCATATTCTTGAAGTAACAAGTCGCCCGTGATTTCAAGTAACATTTTCTTGACTTATAATGTGCATGTGTATATGATACTAGTTTATTTACCATTTCTTATAGTATGAACTTTAGCCACGAATCCAAAACAAGTTCTCATGCTGAACTAGTACTCCTCTCTTCAACAGATAGCACTGTCATATCGCTGTCTGCCCCTGTTTTCGTTTTTATTTTTTAAATCCTTTAACATAGGGTCGCAGGCCTTTTGCCCCACAGTTCTTTGAGAGATGCTGTAATAAAATTCTCAAACGCTACTTACATCGTCTATTAGAGACTGTTTAACCTTCTGCGTGGTGTCTGTTTGTTCTAAATCGTGTCTCCCTACCACTTTCGCGCAACGACGCTCTGAGCGTGTTGTTTAGGGAATTGACTAGTTTGAACCTGGGACCTGTTGCTGGTAAGGAGACGCCAGACCACACATGACATGTAGAGTTCAGAAGAGTTCAGTGAGACTAGCGATGATATAACCAAATACTTAATGATTTCAGCGTCAGCTCCACTGCACTACCTGTAAAAGAATCTTAATACTAACTAAATTTAGTGGAAGGGTTCAAGGCTTTCCTATTTTTAGTTAGCTGGTAAAATAACGTCGAAAAAGCAGCTAAGTTTACCATTGGAAATTTTATTCTACTCACAAAACATTGTTTATAAATTGCACTATTGATAAAAGGAGATATTTTAATACAGGATGATAAAAACCAACTGTGTTCAACAAAAATGTGAACAAATATTCCCTGAGTGGGTTTCCAAGTTCTACAATGGATCGAAGGATGACCTATGCCATATCACATCTATAATCTAGGTTTAAATTAAGTTTCACAAAAGATAAAACTATCAAAATGGTCTACAGTGACCCTCAATTATCTTTAATAACTTGTCTAACTTGTCGTAAATTACAGTGGCTGATGTGGCTTCTCCATAATTATATAACAGAAAAATCATTGCGTTTCAGATTTTAACTTACGTAGCAAATGTGAATACCATGAGCTTTAATTGACGATCGACACTAGTATTACGCAAAAAGGGGGTGTAACAGATGAGACTTCTGCAGTTCTGAGTGAAGCTTTACGCGCTGTTATGCGGCATCGCGTGCGTTCATTACCTTGTCGGTATTCGTCAGGGGGCGGCGGGCAGCACAGCTCCGCTCACCTCGCCGTCTCGGAAGCAACTCCCTCCTAACTTCTCCTTACTACAATTTACCGAAGTTGGTTTAAAAAAAAAACTATCTGGCTGTGTTTTCATCTGACCAATCAGGGTCTCAATGTTAACCTTAAGCTCCGCCTACAAAAATTCAGTCTATCCAATGAGAAACGTTATACTTTTCGTGGTGGGGCAATGTTTTTAAAGTTTGCAATGTAACAGAGACGCGAAAAAGTCTCACGCTAAAACTTGCGGCTGGTGTGGCCCTTTTAGTGTTATCATAAGATCTATACTGTTCTTCTGGAGGGCTCTAGCTTTTAACATGGGCTGTTGGGTGGTCCTGGTGGTTAGCTGGCGATGTGGGTGTCCGTCCCTTATCGTAGGGCCGTCTAGCTTAACACAGTTCTGCTCTCGGCTTCTGTTCTCGTTTCTCCCCTCGGAACTGCGTCTGTCTTACGGTGGGAAGGTATGACATGCATTTAGGTATTATTGTGTCAGTCTGTGGTATTCCATTTGCTCATTCGTTACTCGTATTACTTTGGTTAATTTAATGTCAGGATTTATTCGGAGCTATGTGACATGCTACTGGATTTGCTTATCATGTCAGGGTTTTCATGGAAGGTGTTGGATTTGCTTGACACCTTACAACTGTATTGATTCTATTTCTTCCGCCTTAGTCCTTAACCCTATCGGTGGATGCGTAAGATAAGGCATTGACCACCTTATTTAGGACATCTGGCGCATATGTAACTGTAAATTGGAACTCTTGTAGGTATAATACACAACATGCTTACCTTCCACACGCTATTTTGCTGTCATTAAAAATTGCAGTGTTTTGTCATCTGAGACCACACATGTCTTTCTTCCATATAAAAAATATCTAAATTTTTTGAAGCCTCATTCAGTGGCATGGTTCTCTGGGTCTATCATTGAATAGTTCCTTTCCTATTTCATAAGAATATGACTGAATCGTCTCTCCCACTTGTTTGCTTTCTTTTTGATTCTGCCTGTTGTCAAGCAAAAACCTTTGGATATATCCGAGTGGGACAATATTGACACCCATACAGTGGCCTTCTTCAGTGCCTAAAACTCTTTCTCAGCGTCTGCATCCCATACACAACTCATATTTTTCTTTGTCACTCACACCACTTTGGTGTGCCCAGATTCTCAATGCACTCGAAATTCTTACTGAAGTTTATTATGCCAAGGTATCCCCTAAGTTGTCACTTGGTTCACTGTGTCGTGTAACATTGTACCAACCCTAACACTCTGGATATGGAGAGATCCCATTGCTGTCTACTATATCTTCTAAGAATATGACCGTAGCAACATCAAATTGCGATTTCTCAATGTATGCTGGTATTCCATGGTATCTGAATGTTGCGAGTAGGTCATTCAGAGTGTGATCATGTTCTTCCCATTAGGATACAGCTATTAATGTCATCTACATATCTTGTTACAGCGCTGTAGTTAGATATCCAATACCCTGTCGAAGGCTTGATAAATGTGGCTACTGTTGTGTTAAGTCTGCAAGGGAATAGTCTAAACTGGTAACAGTGGCCAAAATTTAAGGATGCAGTATATTGTAAACTTGCTGGTTCCAGTTCAGTTTACCAGTAACTGGCGAGCAAGTCCAAGGAAGAGAAAATGTGTATGCCAAAAAACTTTTGCAGCAGTACCTTTAGAGTCTCTGGTCGATTCGTCTCCATTTCAGTTATAGTATTAATTTGTCTGGTATCCAATACCGGACGAATAGTACCATCCTTTTTGTCAACAACTCTCAAGGGGTTGTGATACGAGGTTATCGTTGGTTACTCCCTGATCCAGAATCCTCTGTATTTCGTCATATACTTGGTTGTTGAATTCCAGTGGGATCGCTGTGGATCTTACAAAAAACTTTGTACGAAGCTTCACTGCAAACATACCTTGGAAACTGGTTAATATACATGTTTTAGGTGAAAAATCCATCCACATTGTGGTTTAACATGTTAAATAATCCTGATTTAGCTCACAGACCCACCTCCTGTATCAACACTGTGGAAAACAGTCATGGTTTGGTTGCCACTCTGTGGATACAAAGGTTAGTGAAGGGTTGCAAATTTTAAAATGATTGCATGCATTAGCTAACATTTGCAATTCTGAAAAGCTACAAATTGTTACATAAAAAACCTGACTTTCTTGGTGGGCCACACAAAAACTATTAGTGGGCTGCATACAGCCTGTGGGCTCATATTAGCCCACACCTGCACTAAAGGGTGTGGTCTTGACACGCAAATCCCAACTGTACAACTGTACTTGGTGCCTCACTAGAGTGCTCTGTGACTTTTACTTTGTCTTGAGAAAACTTTAAACGGTCCTGTCATTTTATTGCATACGTCTCTGAAATACACCCTCCTATATCACCTAATTTTGACTTTCACTGTCAATAATGGCGGCTTCAGAACGTATTTCTTCTACTAGTATATTTACTACTGGGTGCAAATTTTGCATCCAGGTGGTCTCTTTCTCCTGTAACAATATTTCTAATAAATCTTCATGTGAGATACAATTTATGTTTTCTGTCCCAAGTTTGTTCACAGGTCTTGTATTACTTATGTCCATGCAGTGCTGAGTAACTGTTGTGATGATGGCTCCACATTCAGGTTTGCACGCAGATCAGGTCCTCGTAATTCAATAATTTTCGCTACTTAACGTGGCTGCACCCGAACATTGCTTACTTGACTATGGTCTGTATTCCTGTTATTATTGTGGCTGCTGTAACTATTCCTTCACTGAGCATTCAGATTATTCCATCCTCCACAGTTCTATTGATAAAGCCTGAATTTTCCTCCATTAGGATGTGAACAATTTATTCTCTCATGGCATGGTCACTGTGGTCCAGTAAAATTATGTCCCTGACCCACTGGCTTATTAGATCAGTGAGAACCACAATGTAGAGATTCAGTTTTATGCAGAACATCCTCAAGTTCATCTATCCCATTACTGCAGCGTCCAGTCAGAATCTGTTGGTAATGCCTGGTTAATATTTGGAAAAAATTCGAATCATCTCCTCTGAAGTATACAGTACATCTCGTAGGGTTCCTGCACTTAACTTAGGATCCACTTAGCAACTAATAAATAGACGAGACCCTCCGTTGCCAAATTTACCTTTATTGTAATTTTAATTAACGTGGAAGCCATTGTTGTTGTTGTTGTTGTGGTCTTCAGTCCTGAGACTGGTTTGATGCAGCTCTCCATGCTACTCTATCCTGTGCAAGCTTCTACATCTCCCAGTACCTACTGCAACCAACATCCTTCTGAATCTGCTTAGTGTATTCATCTCTTGGTCTCCCTCTACGATTTTTACCCTCCACGCTGCCCTCCAATGCTAAATTTGTGATCCCTTGACGCCTCAAAACATGTCCTACCAACCGATCCCTTCTTCTAGTCAAGTTGTGCCACAAACTTCTCTTCTCCCCAATCCTATTCAATACCGCCTCATTAGTTACGTGATCTACCCACCTTATCTTCAGCATTCTTCTGTAGCACCACATTTCGAAAGCTTCTATTCTCTTCTTGTCCAAACTAGTTATCGTCCATGTTTCACTTCCATACATGCCTACACTCCATACAAATACTTTCAGAAACGACTTCCTGACACTTAAATCTATACTTGATGTTAACAAATTTCTCTTCTTGAGAAACGCTTTCCTTGCCATTGCCAGTCTACATTTTATATCCTCTCTACTTCGACCATCATTAGTTATTTTACTCCCTAAATAGCAAAACTCCTTTACTACTTTAAGTGTCTCATTTCCTAGTTTAATCCCCTCAGCATCACCCGATTTAATTTGACTACATTCCATTATCCTCGTTTTGCTTTTGTTGATGTTCATCTTATATCCCCCTTTCAAGACACTGTCCATTCCGTTCAACTGCTCTTCCAAGTCCTTTGCTGTCTCTGACAGAATTACGATGTCATCGGCGAACCTCAAAGTTTTTACTTCTTCTCCATGAATTTTAATACCTACTCCGAATTTTTCTTTTGTTTCCTTTACTGCTTGCTCAATATACAGATTGAATAACATCGGGGAGAGGCTACAACCCTGTCTCACTCCTTTCCCAACCACTGCTTCCCTTTCATGCCCCTCGACTCTTATAACTGCCATCTGGTTTCTGTACAAATTGTAAATAGCCTTTCGCTCCCTGTATTTTACCCCTGCCACCTTCAGAATTTGAAAGAGAGTATTCCAGTTAACGTTGTCAAAAGCTTTCTCTAAGTCTACAAATGCTAGAAACGTAGGTTTGCCTTTTCTTAATCTTTCTTCTAAGATAAGTCGTAAGGTTAGTATTGCCTCACGTGTTCCAACATTTCTACGGAATCCAAACCGATCTTCCCCGAGGTCCGCTTCTACCAGTTTTTCCATTCGTCTGTAAAGAATTCGCGTTAGTATTTTGCAGCTGTGACTTATTAAACTGATAGTTCGGTAATTTTCACATCTGTCAACACCTGCTTTCTTTGGTATTGGAATTATTATATTCTTCTTCAAGTCTGTGGGTATTTCGCCTGTCTCATACATCTTGCTCACCAGATGGTAGAGTTTTGTCATGACTGGCTCTCCCAAGGCCATCAGTAGTTCTAATGGAATGTTGTCTACTCCCGGGGCCTTGTTTCGACTCAGGTCTTTCAGTGCTCTGTCAAACTCTTCACGCAGTATCTTATCTCCCATTTCATCTTCATCTACATCCTCTTCCATTTCCATAATATTGTCCTCAAGTACATCGCCCTTGTATAAACCCTCTATATACTCCTTCCACCTTTCTGCCTTCCCTTCTTTGCTTAGAACTGGGTTGCCATCTGCGCTCTTGATATTCATACAAGTGGTTCTCTTCTCTCCAAAGGTCTCTTTAATTTTCCTGTAGGCAGTATCTATCTTACCCCTAGTGAGACAAGCCTCTACATCCTTACATTTGTCCTCTAGCCATCCCTGCTTAGCCATTTTGCACTTTCTGTCGATCTCATTTTTAAGACGTTTGTATTCCCTTTTGCCTGCTTCATTTACTGCATTTTTATATTTTCTCCTTTCATCAATTAAATTCAATATTTCTTCTGTTACCCAAGGATTTCTATTAGCCCTCGTCTTTTTACCTACTTGATCCTCTGCTGCCTTCACTACTTCATCCCTCAGAGCTACCCATTGTTCTTCTACTGTATTTCTTTCCCCCATTCCTGTCAATTGTTCCCTTATGCTCTCCCTGAAACTCTCTACAACCTGTGGTTCTTTCAGTTTATCCAAGTCCCATCTCCTTAAATTCCCACCTTTTTGCAGTTTCTTCAGTTTCAATCTGCAGTTCATAACCAATAGATTGTGGTCAGAATCCACATCTGCCCCTGGAAATGTCTTACAATTTAAAACCTGGTTCCTAAATCTCTGTCTTACCATTATATAATCTATCTGATACCTATTAGTATCTCCAGGATTCTTCCAGGTATACAACCTTCTTTTATGATTCTTGAACCAAGTGTTAGCTATGATTAAGTTATGCTCTGTGCAAAATTCTACTAGGCGGCTTCCTCTTTCATTTCTTCCCCCCAATCCATATTCACCTACTATGTTTCCTTCTCTCCCTTTTCCTACTGACGAATTCCAGTCACCCATGACTATTAAATTTTCGTCTCCCTTCACTACCTGAATAATTTCTGTTATCTCGTCATACATTTCATCAATTTCTTCATCATCTGCAGAGCTAGTTGGCATATAAACTTGTACTACTGTAGTAGGCATGGGCTTTGTGTCTATCTTGGCCACAATAATGCGTTCACTATGCTGTTTGTAGTAGCTAACCCGCACTCCTATTTTTTTATTCATTATTAAACCTACTCCTGCATTACCCCTATTTGATTTTGTATTTATAACCCTGTAATCACCTGACCAAAAGTCTTGTTCCTCCTGCCACCGAACTTCACTAATTCCCACTATATCTAACTTTAACCTATCCATTTCCCTTTTTAAATTTTCTAACCTTCCTGCCCGATTAAGGGATCTGACATTCCACGCTCCGATCCGTAGAATGCCAGTTTTCTTTCTCCTGATAAGGACGTCCTCTTGAGTAGTCCCCGCCCGGAGATCCGAATGGGGGACTATTTTACCTCCGGAATATTTTACCCAAGAGGACGCCATCATCATTTAATCATACAGTAAAGCTGCATGTCCTCGGGAAAAATTACGGCTGTAGTTTCCCCTTGCTTTCAGCCGTGTGGAAGCCATAAAAACATCAAACATGGAGGCAAAATGTACGCATTTAAGGCTACTTAAAAAAGGAATAAAATGACTTAAATTTGTTTCAACAAGAGGAGAATACAACGTCCCAATTCGGACCTCGCTAACATTTTACTGACATTAAATATAACAAGATGAAAGGACTCTGTTGGATTCCTTTCATGTTAATTTCTTAAATATGTTGTCATTTACGGCATAAATTCCTCTTCTAAATTTATTGTGGTGTTTCTGACTTTCTGGGAGGAGACTGAGCAGTGAAACGCGTTATTTTTACACATAAACAAGAACGATCTGTCACACTACTACACTTTAAAACACAGTTTATATGTAATTCATGTCACACAGTCTCATACAGAACCGACATCCACTTTCTTTTATATAATGTATATGATAAGATACTGTCATCCCCGTTCCCTTCTGTGTGAGAGGATGACTGGGCAAATGAATTTCTAGTTGCATGCTGAATGGTAGCAGACAAGCCTGTCTGCTAGAGAACAGTAGGACCAACGTCGGAACAGGTAGCTGCGCTTCCTAAAAGCAGAGAGGTTTCTATTCTTAGTATGGTTCTGTCCATCCCTTGTCATGTTGGTATAGGAAGCTGGCTCTCTGGTCACTTCCGTTTGTATCTGTTAAGCACTCGGTAGGAGCCCAGGGCAGTCTGTCCGCGGCGAGCGTCTGAAGTGGTAAGATCTCCGGCTAAGCGCGTGTCTGCTAAGTCCGTAGGACAATGGATTTCTTAAGTTCAGCCTAACTGAAAATTTAATCACCTTTATTTCGGGTTTAGATCTAAAATATCTAATGTTATCTTAAATTGCAACGCAGTGTAATTCGAGTGTGAAGTTCAGAATATCTTCCAGTAGTTGCTTTATCACTACTTTGTAAGTAAAGTGGAACCACGTGTTGATGATACGTAACTTTAACTAAGATCATCAATCTTAAATGCGAATGCTTTTGTGATGATAACGTCTCGTCTCGACAATATTTTTCAATATATCAACTTTTCTTTATGTTCAACCCACGTGGGGTGTACTTTGTGAGACCAGTACCACGTGCTTATACAATTGTTTGACGCATCAGGTTAATAGTAAGACGATAGTAACCAGTTCGAGGTTTTTCTTTTGTAAATTGCTTTTCGATCTAATTTACTTTAATTATCAAAATTATTGTGGAGTTACACTCTTTGTGTAAACCAAGCTGACCACGTGAAGCATGTGGTGTAATCATCAAAGTAGCCCTCAGCTATTCTTTTCGGCAATATTTCACAGAGAGTTAGTATGAATTTAGTATACCAGTGTTTGGTAATTACATGACGGACAGGATTGCGCTACGAATGTAACTTCTTTGGGTGAAAATTGAATCGGTTGGTTGTGGTTAATTTCCTCTTGCACATGTTTCAACGTTCTTCGTGTGTTATTTTATGAATGCAGTGTTGTATCCAGTCTCCCAATTTTGGCTCCATATTTGATGTGTTCTTTAAGATTACAAACTCACATTTTCACAATCCTAAATAAGGCACCAGTTCAGTTATGAATCAAGTTTAATATGCTGAAATTTCAATGATCAATGTTAAAATAAATTTTCAAATATAAACTGATTTATTCCTTCTTATTTAAATTCTCTTCTTATATATATATATATATATATATATATATATATATATATATATATATATATATATATATATATATCACCGGTTGTCGTATGACGATTAAAAGATTATAATTAATGTTAGTCTGGTTGGGAATTTGGTAAGCTAGACTGGATACTTGGTGAAACAGTTGCGCAGTAATGCAAGGTTAACTTCCCCACATAGCTCACAGCTTTTAACCCACTTTTATGGTCTTGTCCATCAGCGCCGCCTTCATAACAA
Source organism: Schistocerca nitens (assembly GCF_023898315.1). Classification (NCBI taxonomy): domain Eukaryota; kingdom Metazoa; phylum Arthropoda; class Insecta; order Orthoptera; family Acrididae; genus Schistocerca; species Schistocerca nitens. The sequence continues at coordinate 636,123,996 of NC_064617.1, forward strand.
ATTAAAGCAACAACATTACAAAGATAAATAATCATACATGTGACGAGAACAAATGAATAACACTATCGATCTTTACAGATGAGAATACGACTATATCCACGAAGGTTCGCGCCCTCTCAAGGGAGATAGTTACCTTCAACATATACGGTGATTACAGTAAGCCATAATTCCACTCGACAAACGTAGTAACGATATAAGCGAGACAAATGAAGGAGGATAGCCGGATGTGCCGTAGTAAAAAGGGCCACTATCAACCCCGTCAGGACGCGACCCCCGTGAACACGTCAGTTTTACCTACCTGCAACGTACACAGTCATTTGTAGCTTCTTAAAAACAATTAACATGTAAAAGGTACAACACATAACACACTAATAAAATATAAACGACTACTTCACAGATCTAGCTCCTCTGTAGACAAAGCAAACAGCAGAATATTAATAACACGTAAAATACTTCTAACATTTATTTAGTTACCCTGACAGAGACAGAACTACACAAATAAAAGAAAAAATGCTCTTATAAAAAGGGTTGAAACACCGCACCAGTAGCAGGTAGAACAACCAATACACAGAAAATCTCACAATGAAACTGAACACATTATAACACAAGAAGAACAACAAAAATAATTGTGAAATAAACGTAGGACTGACAGGAGAATTAGTACAAAAGAAATAAAGACCTAATTAAACAAATATAATAACAACCACACAGAAGCAGCCACCATGGAAACGTTGAAACACTAGTTAATAACCAATGATACTATAGTAATGAGAGGAGACGAGGAAAATGTAACAATATTTATGAACAAAGATCAATAAACCTCAAAAACCAAGAAATACATAAATAACAACACCACACAAAAACAGAAATCAGACTCAACCAAACTATTTCAGGCAAACAGGGGACAAACACTGAAAAGCATAGAAGATGCACTTAGTGATAAGCAGAAATACTAAGTACAGCAATAAGGGCAATTATTAACCTCAGGAAGGCCCAGTGTACCACATGCCCAAACATCTCCAAAAGTTAATCACAAAAACCTATGAAACAGAAAACAACAGAACACTGATAATACAGGAGACCTAACAGAATACATCCAGAACATCAGGCACCCCACACAGCAAGACTGATTTCATTCAACATAGAAAACATGTATACTGCCATAGAACAAAGGCTCACCTCCCACAGCAACCTCAGTAGGGACGCAGTAACGGAAATAACAAGCATGCTCAGATTGATTGCTGAACAAAACTACTCACAATTTCAGAATGAATATTACCTGCAAAGTGACAGACTGTTCCAGGGTCCCCAATATTAGGAATTTTAGCCAACATTTCTATCAGTGATTTAGAAAATCAGATATTTGAAGAGATAAGCAATGATGAAAGATTTAAAATCAGAAGTTATGCACACCATGACCTAATCATACCAAAACAAATACCACGCACACACACACACACACACACACACACACACACACACACACACGCACACACATCACAAATACCACAAGAATATACTCAATATTTGGCAATAGCATTCGGCAACTGACAACACCAACCAAAACGTAACATCAAACCAAGTGTTCAGTTCCTAGCACTGTGAAATTGAAAAACAAAATTTCATACGTCAATAATACGAAGAAGAACGGCGCCAACAATGGAACAAAAAACATGCATGGAACAAAAAACAGCATCCACGAAACCTGTAAGTAAAACTTTAAATTATTACTACATCATAGGAAAGCGAACTGCCAGAAGCGTTTATACCCTATATATACATCGTCCCAAAATGTAAACTAAATAGAATACACAAAAATATGTGCATATTCCACGCCACTGAAGATACAATGCAGAGAATTAAGGAGAAACACGTGTGACATAAAAACTGGGTTTCACTCAGTCGCAATTTGACTGTTCAAAAGTAAAAATTATCGACATACCATATGACTTCCCATTAGTTCCGTCTATCGATATGGGTTTCATCAACTACAAAAGAAAAACCAAGGAGTGCAATATATTCATTATTTATTCCATAACTGGCGTATTAAATATGGAAGGAATTAAGCATTCATTAGAAACAATTCTGAATTAAGTAATAGTTGTTGTTGTGGTCTTCAGTCCGGAGATTTGTTTGAAGCAGCTCTCCATGCTACTCTATCCTGTGCAAGCTGCTTCATCTCCCAGTACCTACTGCAACATACATCCTTCTGAATCTGTTTAGTGTATTCATCTCTTGGTCTCTCTCTTCGATTTTTACCCTCCACGCTACCCCCAAATACTAAATTGGTGATCCCTTGATGCCTCAGAATATGCCCTACTAACTGATCCCTTCTTCTAGTCAAGTTGTGCCACAAATGTCTCTTCTCCCTAATTCTATTCTGTACCTCCTCATTAGTTATGTAATCTACCCATCTAATCTTCATCATTCTCCTGTAGCACCACATTTCAAAAGCTTCTATTTTCTTCTTGTCTAAACTATTTATCGTCCATGTTTCACTTCCATACATGGCTGCACTCCATACAAATACTTTCAGAAACAACTTCCTGACACTTAAATCCACACTCGATGTTAACAAATTTCTCTTCTTCAGAAACGCTTTCCTTGCGATTGCCAGTCTACATTTTATGTCCTCTCTACTTCGACCATCATCAGTTATTTTGCTACCCAAATAGCAAAACTCATCTACCACTTTAAGTGTCTCATTTCCTGATCTAATTTCCTCAGCATCATTCGATTTAATTCGACTACATTCCATTATCCTCATTTTGCTTTTGTTGATGTTCATCTTCTATCCTCCTTTCAAGACACTGTCCATTCCGTTCAGATGCTCTTCCAGGTCCTTGCTGTCTCTGACAGAATTACAATGTTATCGGCGAACCTCAAAGTTTTTATTTCTTCTCCATGGATTTTAATACCTACTCCGAATTTTTCTTTTGTTTCCTTTACTGCTTGCTCAACATACAGATTGAATAGCATTGCGGATAGGCTTCAACCCCGTCTCACTCCCTTCCCAACCACTGCTTCCCTTTTATGCCCCTTGACTCTTATAGCTGCCATCTGGTTTCTGTACACATTGTAAATAGCCTTTCGCTCCCTGTATTTTAGCCTTGCCACCTTCAGAATATGAAAGAGAGTATTCCAGTCAACATTGTCAAAAGCTTTCTCTAAGTCTACAAATGCTAGAAACGTAGGTTTGTCTTCCCTTAATCTATTTTCTAAGATAAGTCGTAGGATCCCGTATCGCCTCACGTGTTCCAACATTTCTACGGAATCCAAACTGATCTTCCCCGAGGTTCGCTTCTACCAGTTTTTCCATTCGTCTGTAAATAATTCGCGTTAGTATTTTGCAGCTGTGACTTATGAAACTGATAGTTCGGTAATTTTCACATCTGTCAACACCTGCTTTCGTTGGGATTGGAATTATTATATTCTTCTTGAAGTCTGAGGGTATTTCGCCTGTCTCATACATCTTACTCACCAGATGCTCAGGGCTGGCTCTTCCAAGGCTGTCAGTAGTTCTAATGGAATGTTGTCTACTCCCAGTGGTTTGTTTCGACTTAGGTCTTTCAGTATAATCAAATAAATGACTAAAAATTACCGCTGAAAAGGTTTTGAGGTGATTGGGATTAGTAATTTGATTAAGCCGATTTTCTATCAACGCTGTTCTATCCGACAGTTAAACAAGTGCACAGCAATCGCAATGCGAGATGGTGACAGTATGTGGAGGCAAGCATACTGCTGGGGCAGGCTGACCGTTCGAGGATTTACATGTCTATGTAGCCCTGTCACGGTATTTTGCAATGTATTGTTGCCAGAGTTTCAAAGTAACCGGATTCAAACCATAATAGTTTCACTCAAAGGTGTCCTCTATCTCTCCTCAGTCTGGTTCTCAAGTTTTCTCTCTCCCTGTCTGTGGTGCGGCGGAAGTATCTTCCCACGTTAAGTCCATCTTCTTCCATCTCCACCGGTTGAGTCCCCAAATCACAATAACTCTCGGCCTGGCAGCTATTTTTCGTACGCCTGAATTTCTTTAGACCAATCACAAAATTTGCCACGATCAGTTGCCAATAGTATACTTTTGTAATTTTCTGTACTCTCCAGCATCTCAGTGAAACTGGTCTCCCAATCAGTTGCATTACCTCCACTCTCAGTCTAAAAAGTGGGACTCATAATGTACATCACAGCTGTCTACCAACGCAGGATTATGCTCTTCCTGATGTGGAAACAACAAGGAAAAAAAAGTATCCTACTCTCTTGGTGTCGGCTCGGCAGGCCACCAGCCACAAGACAGTAAGTCAGTTTCGATGATGACTTGAGTACTCTTCCTAAAAATGTTACCTGTGGTCAGAGTCCATGCTTTTGCAAACCCTGAGATGCCATCAGCGCTTCTTTGAAATCTCATACACCACCGGGAAAGTTTTCATCGTTAACCTGTGGGTGTATTGTTCGTCCTGCAAGTTAGACTGGGGGAATATGTAGGGGTGTTGCGTTTTAAGATCGCAACGGCCTCTCTGTGTGCTGTCCCCGGCACTGGCAGTCCAGGGCCTAGCGTCTCCTGGCTGCTTCAAGGACGCCCACAATTCGGGTCCACAAAGCACCAGTCTTCCACTCTCCGCTGGATGAGAGTTCACTGTCTACCTTAAAAGAACCTCCTACATCCTAAGGGATGATCTCTGGTGAAGCCAGCGGTTTCTCTCCAGTGCTTGCTCTCTCCTGACGCAATCCCGTCTGCCTGTACACGCCATGACTACAACATGCAGGATACCCAGTCAGAATACAAAAGCACAGAGAGTTGTACTGCCATTGCAATCACTGTCATAATCCTCATTTGAATTTCAATTTCAGTTGTTCAGTTTACTTTTTGTGAACATCCTGATTCATGCCACATGTTCTTAAATGGATGTGATGTGGGTCGTTAAAATGGTTAGTCACCTCTCAGTATCATTAACATTACTTCTGTAGCACGTTATTCTGTTTGTGATAGTTGAAGGGTATCTTTGTTCTATAAGATTGACGTAAATGTCAGCTAATATCCCAGCCAAGCTACTTCCCATTGTCAAGGCATGTTGCTTGTACAGCTTGTTGTTGAAACTAAATTCTGTGTATTCCAGGAAAAGTGTAAGTGTTTCTGTGTGTCCACAGGTCTCCGCAGTACTGTTTTTTTATACATAACCAATCTTTTTTGAAATTAATAGTCTCCTTAACAGAGATATTTGAGATTGATCATGACCAGCTATGCAAATTTAGCTGTAGATTTCCAGTGGTACAAATTTAGCCGTTGATGCGTTGTAGATGTATCCAATAAAGTCTATGAGTTTTTTTTTTGTGTGTGTGTGTGTGTTTTTTTTTTTGGTGTTGCTGTGTTCCAAAGTATAATACTCAACAATGAGCTCTTACCCTGAAGTACGCGTTGGCTGTTCCTCAAGTTAACTATTGGCCAAAAGGAGTATTTCTCCTTATGGATCTTTGGCGGTGCGTGCAGTATTGGTGCTGAGGGATTCATAGTTATGTAGTTGCATATTTCACATTGATCCTACAAAAAGTTACAGTTCTGTTATAACTTATAGAGATTAGTTTGGAATTTCAATGTGGGACTGGACTTTATACGTTTCGTCGGAGAAAAACTGTAAAAACGTATGCTTCTGGCAGATATTCACGATTCTAACCAAGTCCGTAGCGACCTTATTATTCGTTTATAACTGTGAATAACTGTTTATCCTAGGGCAGCCTAGCAGTAATCGATATATGTGTTTTGACGAAAGCATAAAGCCATTTCTTGATCAATTGTACGAATTTGAAACTAGTAAAGGTAACTTTTCAATAACGTCCCGTGGTCAGTTGATTACTTACTTATGTTTCGTTCTTTGCAACAAGTTTCTGTGTCACAGGAGATCTCTCAGCCATTTATTCTTGTATTCAACCAAACTGTCAAGCTGGGTTGTGGCATTATCATTGCTGACCGTAAGTCTACGAGTTTCGCTGTTGAAAGGGAGTTGTAATGAGAGAGTGACAGAATATCAGCATATAACAACATTTTATCATAGCTATTTGTATTCGTATCTATTTGCACACGATGTTCCACTTGTATTTGGCATGCGCGAGCGGAGGAGGGGTTTTCTATTTTTCGTAAAGAGTTATTTATTTCTTGTGCGTATTCTCGATGTTGTGTTTGTCAAAGATGTAAAATTAATTGTGGGTCAGCAAGACAAGTGACGGGCGAACTGAGCGGACACTATGGACACAGGAGAAGGGGTGTCGGTTGCTCTGCGTAGGTAAAGGACATACCAGAAACGTGAACAACAGAGCCACTGGTTCAAACACTTGTGTAGAAGACACCACCGCTTAAACCGATCACGTTGCCGCTCTGCATTAGTTGAGAAATATTTGCTACGCCTCGCTAAGCTTGCGCAAAATAGAGAATTATCTTTCATTATCTTTGTCATTACAAATCTCCTCTCAGTTTAATTATTTGATTCCAATTTCGTAAACTACCTGATGAAATTAATAACTGCAATCTTTTCTTGAGTAGTGCTTCTTCTAAATCTATGTGGCCTCCTCACGTTACTATGATTACTCTTCATATAAATATTTTATTAAATTTTTGCTGTATGTGTAATGCTTCGTAAACTAGCATGTCGAGATGCTGACTGTGATTTCTCTTGTGTGAATTCAAATGCCATTACTGTGACCTCATCTCAGCCATGTACCTCGTAAATGATTAAGAATTTGTTACATTGAAATATGCGATATGCTATTATCATTTAGGAGAGTAATTTGTTTTTGTAAATCTGAGATTTCGCATACCACGTGGTTGGTAGTGACCATTAAGTTGTTTGTTTTACCAAGTTATGATGAGGCCTGAATCCTTGGAGTTGTTATGAAAAAGGGAGGCCATCTGATATGAAGTAGGAATTTATAGTTGTCTGAACCAGTCTCTATAAGTTTTTACTTGATAAACTGTGGGTAAGTAAAATCTATGTTAGACATGGATATGGAATACTATGGGATGTTTCAAGGCTCGTTTTATAGAATTATCTGTACTTCGTAAGTCGTATAATTTCTTCTGCTATTCACTCCGTTTCGAAATGCATAAGTGAGAACAGAATATGGCGTGTTTATTTCAAACATGGGATTTCCCTGATCTTCGAACAATTTTGTCGTGGCTGCACAGTATGAGAGCTGTAATGAACACGTGTGAATTTAGCCGAGTGTAATTCGTGCATGAATCCACAACATGAGAATAATGGATTCGTGTTTTCCCTTTCTTTGACAATGTTAGTCTACATCAAAATCAATGTGGTTTGCACTTGAACATCACATGCTGCCTATATTCGTAGCGTCGATCATATTCGTTAAAATGGGCATTCCATAGAAATACTGAAGCGTTATGTTGGCAGGAGAATCACAAAGAGAATATTCAGAATGAAAAATGCAAAACCTTGGAAACCACGTAGTCAGGGCCAGGTCATCCATTGTACGATCGCCTGTTGCAGAGACATCGCACTGCATCACTTTGCTTTGTTTTCTGTCCTGTTGTAAAGCAGAATACGAACAAGATTACAGGTAAGTGACAAATTGCCCTCTAAATTCCCAAAGCTGTTAGGATGTTTTATGTGAGGTTAGGTACAAAACAGTAAAAAAGATACTAAGGGTTATCTTTATGGAATCAGAATCAATATACGGTGAGCGCTTTTCGTTAAAAAATTATAAAATAATTCTTTATGAGTCATGATTTTATATTTTACGCATTGTTAGAGGGCCTTACTGATTAATCTTTTGGTGGGTAGAACTGTTTTCTGTTGCTCCTGAAAGTTTAGTGTTGATCCGTTATACTTATATAATCAATGTCAGCGAGATGTGTTTGTATGGGTTCCACTGAATTTCAGTTGGATGTGCTTTGTCACAGTGGTGTAGGGAAAGTCGAGACGAACTGTTCGATACACTACACTGTGACCGATGAAGCAGGAAAAACACTTCAAATCAGACAACAAAAGCTACGTAAACTACCACTCGCATGCGTATTGCGTGTTGTTATGAATGTTTTCTCGCGCCTTTTACGCCACCTGCTTTTTTTTTTGTTTCCTTAAACTTAGTAATTTAAAGCTTCCCATTAGGGTAATAATAAAAAAAATTGTAAAAGCTATGCAAGAGCTAATAACATTTATAATTCGATCTAAACGTAATTCCTACAACCACAGCAGCCTAGTAGTAAGAAAGAGAAAGAAAACAATTTAATTTTAATTCTGTTATTTTAAATTCACTAAACTTTGACGTAAAATTCATAGGAACACAAATTTTACAATTTTTAAGTGCAAGAACAATGTGTGTATAAGACACTTCAAGACTAGAAAAAGAACGACGCACTACAAAGGAATTATCCGAATGGGACGGAAATCGGTAGATGTGATATATATGTGCAGACAAAAAAGTCAATAGAATTTCAGAAAAGTTGGACGGTATATTAAATGCAAAGAGCTCAACAAATTCAGCACGCGTTAGTCGACCTCTGGTCCTTATACGTGCATAGAATTGGTTGGTGGAGTTGTTGAGGGGTATCATGCCAAATTATGTCCAATTGGGTCGTTAGACCGTCAAAATCCCGAGATAGCTGGAGGGCCCTGCCCATAATGCTCTAAAAGTTCTCGACTGGGGAGAGATCCGACGACTTTGTTGACCAAGGTAGGGTTTGGCGCGTACGAAGACAAGCAGTAGAAACTCTCGCCGTGGGTATTGTCTTGTAGGAATGTAAGTCCATAATGGCTTGCCATGAACGATAACAAAACGGGGTGTAGAATATCGTCGAACTACCGCTGTGCTTTGAGGATGATAACCAAATGAGACCTGCTATAAAAAAAAAAAAATGGAAGCGTCGACCGTCACTCCGGTTTGTCGGGCAGTATGGTAGGCGGCAGTGATGTTGACACCCCACCATTGTCCGAGGTGTCTCCAGACATGTTTCCGCTGGTCAGCGGACCTCAATTCGAAGAGGGATTCATCACTGAAGACAGCGCTACTCCAGTCAGTGGGAATCCAGGCCGAAGACATGTCTGAAGCCACCCCAGACAGCACCGGGCAATCTGACTGTGGCCTCCCATATAGTCCGACAACCAGGAGTGATGGCATAGGGTACCATTTCTTTTCATAGCAGGACCCTGCAGTTGTCATCCGCAGCACCCCTACAGCAAAGAGGTACGTCGAAGATATTCTACTCCCCGTTTTGTTGTCCTTCGTGGAAAGCTATCCTGGGTTTACACTTCAGCAATATAATGAACGGCCGCATACGGCGAGAGTCTCCATCGCTTGTCTTCCTGCTTGTCAAACTCTACCTTGGCCAGCAAGGTCGCCAGATCTCGCCCCAACTGAGAATGTTTGGAGCATTATGCACAAGGTCCTCCAAGCATATCGGAATATTGACAATATAGTGCTCCAATTGGGAATAATTTGGCACGAAATACCTCAGGAGGACATCCAACAACTCTATCAGTCAGTGAATAGCGGAGTAACTGCTTGCTTAGGGGTGATAGGTGGACCAACGCGTTGCTGACTTGCCCAGTTTGTGAAGCTCTTTCTCTCAAATAAATTATCGTAATTCCCTGAAACTGTTTTCTTGTTTGTATATGCACATCATATTACCGATTTCCATCCCATTCCGATGAACCCTTTGTGATGCGTCGTTGTTTTTGCTCTTAGAGTATATTAAAGGCCGATTTTAGCGTGAAAAAGAAATGAGCTCCAAACATGACCGACTAGGCCGGTGACGTGAGAGCGCGAGAAGTTATTCAAAATAATGCTCAGCGCGCATACGCTGTTTCTTAGGTGGATTTTGTAAACCAATTTTACGCTGATTCACGGCTCAGTAGACCACAAGTGTCCTATATAAAATTGTTCGTCTCGACTTCCGCTACGCCATAGTCATACGCTGTAAACAGTTACCGTTTATATCGTGTATATTCCATTATTAGTCAGAGAAACTTTCTACTTAAAATATAACTGTTCTCATTTATAAAATTCACTGTGACTAATGATGATGTCACGTAGCAACTTTACAGCTGAGCTGGTTACAATAATGAATTAGTACTGTAGCTTTTGATGATCTACATCTACATTTATACTCCGCAAACCACCCAACGGTGTGTGGCGGAGGGCACTGTCGTTACCCTCCTTTCCTGTTCCACTCGCGTATAGTTCGCGGGAAGAACTACTGCCCGAAAGCCTCCGTGCGCGCTCGAATCTCTCTAATTTTACATTCGTGATCTCCTCGGGAGGTATAAGTAGGGGGAAGCAATATACTGTATTCGATACCTCATCCAGAAACGCACCCTCTCGAAACCTGGGCAGCAAGCCACACCGCGATGCAGAGCGCCTCTCTTGAAGAGTCTGCCACTTGAGTTAGCTAAACATCACGCTTACCAAATAACCCTGTGACGAAACGCGCTGTTCTTCTTTGGATCTTCTCTGTCAACCCACACTGATGAGCAATACTCAAGTATATGCCGAACGAGCGTTTTGTAAGCCTCCTCCTTTGTTGATGGACTACATTTTCTAAGGACTCTCCCAATGAATCTCAACCTGGCACCCGCCTTACCAACAATTAATTTTGTATGATCATTCCACTTCAAATCGTTCCGTACGCATACTCCCAGATATTTTACAGAAGTAACTGCTACTAGTGTTTGTTCCTTCTTGAAGAAAAAGAAAATGAGAATGGGCAGCGATCCCGAAACTAAAGTGAAAGAATAAGATATTAATAAATAGAACCAAGGTGTGGTATTGCTTTTTGGAGAAGATTCATAACAAAAATTTTTTTCGAAAATAACAAAGAAGAGATTCTGTAGAAAGAATGGAGGTGGATCGTCATGTAGCCACTGGCAGTAGGGTGTACGATATATAATGACGTGTTTGCAGGCTAAAGTAGCATGAATGCCGAGTAATTAGCAGTTTGAAGACATCATGCTGTATTTTACAGCACGCTAATTACACATTCGTAAGCACGTGCAGTGCTCAACATGTCATATAAACAGTTCACATTCCTGGACAATTTATTTCTGACAGAAAGAGCGAGGGAAGAGGACTAGGTAGACAGAAAAAGATAAGAGTGTGTAGCGTATTCTGTGGTAATACGAAAAATGCTTTGTTGTTGCGTATTAACCTGTAAATTACACAACACCAAACAGACGTGACTATTTTGCAGTCTCTGAGGGATGCGCATTGAGAGAATGGAGCTCGCCTGATAACACGAGCTTAATTCTCAGCATCAAGCCGACAGAGCCGCAGCAGGTGAGGTCGGAGGCGGTCGAAACTTTTCCGATACTTCTTCCCGTCTGGTGGCTGCCCTGTGTAGCAGCAATATAGAACGTGATCACAGGCACGACGGGAGGGTCGCGGCGAGCGCCTGAATGCGAAATGGCCGGCGAGGGCTGTGGGTGAAGCTATGCGTCTCCTGGCCCACCTCGCAGCGACACCACTGCCATGCCGTGTGTGTGTGTGTGTGTGTGTCGAAAAAATAGGCTTTCTTGTTGACGGGTGGAGATACGAAGCCCGTCTGCGTTGGAGCGGCGAACGGTGGGACAGAGGGGATGGTAGGTGGGGGGATTGTGGATGGGGGATGGGGGGGGGGGACGTGAGGCAGGATGGAGCCGTCGCATTCCCTCGCCCCTTGCCAGGACACGGCTCCGCCCACGCTTCGTGACGCTCCATTGTTTCGCGCTCTCGGACGGTTTTGACAGCTCGCCAACACGCGCGCTATTTCGCGGCTGAAATGAGATCTGTGTCGCTGTCCATATCCGCGGTCCCTCCCCCCTATCCTGCTGCCGTTCCCATGACAACAGACGTCAGCACCGATGGCCGCTTTTGCTCGAAGGCTGACTGCGGCATCGGACGTTTCGCTCGTAACGCTTCTCTTTTACTTTTTTGTATTTTTTTATTTTTTCGAGGAAAAAAGTCGGAATGAAGTTTATATGTAATCCTGCCGGGAAAAGTGATCATTAACAGAGAGCTGTCGCTCTCCATTTCAGAAGCTGCCGGCTATCTGAATACGGCGCTGCGCTAAGCAAAAACTTGAGTTTCAAATACGGCTAAATCACATGTGTGATTTTCCGTATTTTTAAGCTGTGACCGAGAGATTTCGTCAAAAGACGTGGGTTAAAAGCAATCGAGGACTGTATAATACGTTTTATGCTCGGATCAGCACTGGTATACGATATTGGCTAGGTATTCAAAGTTTTCTTGATCTCCTTCCTTGCGCAGGGAGGCAACAACTATTTTATTTATTCGAGTCAGAAAGATACTCTTACGGTTCTACAAGCAAGGAAATCGGATGAATTTATACGTATGCAAACATATAAAATCGAAATAAAACAGTTTTTGCCCGGAAATGAGCAATTTTCTTGTGCCTTGAACAGTTCCTCCTCGTAGCAAGAATCAGAGCAACATAAACAGAGATGTTTTGTTTTCTGTACCTCTCCACATTCTCAAAGTGTTGGCCATTGTAAGTTCCCCCATTTCGTTAAACTGTCCTTAGATTTGCCAAAGACCGGTTTAATTATCTCCATGTGGTCCAGTCTAAGTTGCGTCTAGCTGGTAATCATTCTGCTGGCTTTACCCCTGTTTGGAGACGACTTATTTTGGCTGCTCATAACTTTTCTCTGGCTTAATTAACTTACGTATTTGCCGCGGATGTTAACTGTATAAAGCTCTTCCTAAATTTCATTTTTCTTCAGTTTCTCTCACAGTTGCATTCAGAAATTTTATTTGTGATGACTGGTTTCTGACATCATTGTCCATACATATATTTCCACCAGTGCGCACATATACATTGATTGTGACCGGTCGAAATATCTCAGGAAATAAGCTTCAAACGAAAAAACTACAAAGAACGAAACTCGTCTAGCTTGAAGGGGGAAACCAGATGGCGCTATGGTTGGCCCACTAGATGGCGCTGCCATAGGTCAAATGGATATCAACTGCGTTTTTTTAAATAGGAACCCCCCTTTTTTATTGCTTATTCATGTAGTACGTAAAGAATGTCTTAATTCGACCACTTTTTTCGCTTTGTGATAGATGGCGCTGTAATAGCCACAAACATATGGCTCACAATTTTAGACGAACAGTTGGTAACAGGTAGGTTTTTTAAATTAAAATACAGAACATAGGTACGTTTGAACATTTTATTTCGGTTGTTCCAATGTGATACATGTACCTTTGTGAACTTATCATTTTTGATAGCGCATGCTGTTACAGCGTGATTACCTGTAAATACCACATTAGTGCAATAAATGCTCAAAATGACGTCCGTCAACCTCAATGCATTTGGCAATACGTGTAACGACATTCCTCTCAACAGCGAGTAGTTCGCCTGCCGTAATGTTCGCACATGCATTGACAATGCGCTGACGCGTGTTGTCAGGCGTTGTCGGTGGATCACGATAGCAAATATCCTTCAACTTTCGCCACAGAAAGAAATCCAGGGACGTCAGTTCCGGTGAACGTGCAGGCCAATCCACCTGTCATGAAATATGCTATTCAATACCGCTTCAACCGCACGCGAGCTATGTGCCGGATATCCATCATGTTGGAAGTACAGTGCCATTCTGTCATGCAGTGAAACATCTTGTAGTAACATCGGTAGAACATTACGTAGGAAATTAGTATACATTGCACCATTTAGATTGCCATCGACAAAATGGGGGCCAATTATCCTTCCTCCCATAATGCCGCACCATACATTAACCCACCAAGGTCCATGATGTTCCACTTGTCGCAGCCATCGTGGATTTTCCGTTGCCTAATAGTGCATATTATACCGGTTTACGCTACCGCTGTTGGTGAATGACGCTTCGTCACAAAATAGAACGCGTGCAAAAAATATGACATCGTCCCGTAATTTTTTCTTGCGCCCAGTGGCAGAACTGTACACGACGTTCAAAGTCTTCGCCATGCAATTCCTGGTGCATAGAAATATGGTACGGGTGCAATCGATGTTGATGTAGCATTCTCAACACAGTCGTTTTTGAGATTCCCGATTCTCGTGCAATTTGTCTGCTACTGATGTGCGGATTAACCGCGACAGCAGCTAAAACACCTACTTAGGGATCATCATTTGTTGCAGGTCGTGGTTCACGTTTCACATATGGCTGAATACTTCCTGTTTCCTTAAATAACGTAACTATCAGGCGAATGGTCCGGATACTTGAATGATGTCGTCCGGGATACCGAGCAGCATACATAGCACACGCCCGTTGGGCATTTTGATCACAATAGCCATACATCAACACGATATCGACCTTTTCCGCAATTGGTAAACGGTCCATTTTAACACGGGTAATCTATCACGAAACAAATACCGTCCGCACTGGCGGAATGTTACGTGATACCACGTACTTATACGTTTGTGACTATTACACCGCCATTTATCACAAAGCGAAAAAAGTGGTCCAACTTAAACATTCATATTTCTTTACGTACTACACGAGTATGTAATAAAAAATGGGGGTTCCTATTTAAATAAACGCAGCTGATATCCGTTTGACGTATGACAGCGCCATCTAGCGGGATAACAATAGCGCTATCTGGTTTCCCCCTTCAAGCTAGACGAGTTTCGTTCTTTGTAGTTTTTTCGTTTGATGCTTATTTCGTGAGATATTTGGCCCGGTCACTATCAACGGACCACCCTGTACAATAGCCACAAATGGTATTTTTACGTATGAATAGGATAATAATGCTCATTCAGGGTTCAGTAGCTTCACTACGACAAATCTGACATGTGGTCAGCCGTCAATGGCTGCTTGGGTAGTGGAAGAATCAGGCAATGGGAAATTGAAAATCTACTTTAAAATTTCAGGGATGCTGGCCACTGTCGTGCCGCGCCGCTTCTCTCCAGCGGGCAACCTCTGTATTTAACTTGGCCCTTGTCTAGCTGTGCTGAGTAACTTCTGGAATAACCCTTTCCGGCAATAGATTATTGACCGACCAGAGATGGGATAGTGGTGAATTTACGGAATAAGATAACATTAGGGAATCTGGAGTTGTCTTAAGAGCATCATGATTAGCTAATGCTAATCAGGGCAGGGAGCAATCCCATTTGGTCTGGGCATTGACATGGAATATAATTAGTACGACCTTTAATTTACGTTAACCCTCTCAGTGAAGGAATTCTGAGAATAATACGGTGTGGTGGTGGACTATGCCTTGTTGGAAGCAAATGGTGCGGAACTTCCTTGTCGCAATCACCAGAGCGTTGTCACTAACTAGTGTCTTGGGAGGCCCAAACAAAGAAAAAAGCCTCGTCGAATGCTGATTCCTGCAGTGATCCTGGCGCTGGGCCTTACCTAAATAAAATGCACTTGCCTTGTGTTAGGACGGTCACATAATAGTCTCTTTGATATTATGTGCAGTTTATGTAACGTCCCCTTAGAATTTTTTTTTATAAATGACAGTGCTGGAAAACCTCTACGTTATTTGATTTTCTAACAGCTGAGCAAAACTGAACGTACTCAGACATTACTCTCTTTACTTCTTCTGATCAACACTAAACTGACACACAATATTTTTAGCGCAACGCAATCTTTCAATAATCCCTACAAAAGAATGGCCCTGACTAACAATAACCTATAACTTTCATGAATCACTTACCTCACAAAAATCTTCGTTACTCGAACTACTGCAATACAGCGAGCGCCAATACTGCCAGCTAAATAAAAGATTCTAACTACTGAAGGCACTAACTACTGATAGGCATAGTTAGCAAATGAAAGAATTTGATAGAGAACAAACAATGTATTTACCTTAATAGTGTTTGGCGGCTCACCTCCAACTGCGCAACGCTACAATAGAGAATATTTCAAGAATGCCAAGCAGCCACAGCCTGCACACAGCACAGTCAGTGATTTTCATACAGAGCGCTACGTGGCGTTACCAACATAAAAAACTAAAAAGCCTACTTACAAGTTTTACAGACACCCAGGTGTCCCCCTACTACAGACGCAACGTAGCACCTCAACGTTGTCGGCATCATTTGCGGGGAAGACAAATTTTTAACCTTCCATCCTGCTGTGTATGAAAACAAAGAAATGACTTCAGCAGATGCTAGCCTGCTACTTCCTTCCCTGTTTGCACCCTCTGCTTAATCAGCCCTAAGTGGTGGTGGTGGTGGTTACTGTTTAACGTCCCGTCGACAACGAGGTCATTAGAGACGGAGCGCAAGCTCGGGTTAGGGAAGGATTGGGAAGGAAATCGGCCGTGCCCTTTCAAAGGAACCATCCCGGCATTTGCCTGAAACGATTTAGGGAAATCACGGAAAACCTAAATCAGGATGGCCGGAGTCAGCCCTAAGTCCGAGTCTTTTTCTTGTCAGTCTCACAAGTCGCCGAACAGCCTGCGTATTTCACTTAACACCACAAAAGCCTGAATCTTCGGAGTGAATGGGTTCTTCCTTTTCGTCCTCAAACATCCGGCTAAGGGAGTCGGTGACTATATTTTAGTGACCGCTAATGTGACAGGCCGAAAACCGGAATGCTGAGATTTGCGCTACCCAGCTGGTGATCCAGCTGGTCATACGTTGGTGCTCCAAGACCTAACTAAGAGCCTCATTGCCTGTTTCGAGCATAAACTCCCAGTATTTTAAGTAGAATTTCAATTTCTTGAGTGCGAAATGCACAGTGAGAGTCTCTGCTGTGGATAGAGAGCTTAATTCGTGTGCCATAGGGTGTCGATCACCATGCTACAACAGCAGGAGTATGGTCACAACAAGAGAGTTCAAAGCGTCAGTTTGAACAAGAAATGGACGCTCAGTCTCTAACCACCAAGAGAGAGGGGCGTTACTCAATGCTGAATTCAAAGCATCGAAAGCAGCTTCTTGTGCTGACTTCAAGGCATCGAAAGCAGCTTGTTGGCTGTCAGTCGATCTACTTGCGAAAGTGATTTAAAAGAGAAGCAAATTTCGCAAACTTGGGGACAAATTTCCTTACAAAGTTGCTCATACACTTCTTGGTCTTATTCAGTTGGAAACTACGGATGGTGTGGGTGCATGAGCGATCAATCTTAATACCAGTGGCAGACACTAGGTGACCTATGAGACAATAACAAATTAGTATTTTACTCTCCAATTAAATTTCTTAACTGCTTAAGCCAACCCCTGTTCTTGCAAATAGGCCAGTCTAGGGCAACACATATACTTAGCTATCCCAATCACAATTCAGTATTTTATTGCGTTAACGTTAAAAACCTAACAGCTATTCACATTTCTCAACTCTTCTTAAGCCACAACGCTTTCTTAGAAATAGGCCAGTGAGAGAGCTTCTGAACCAACGTACATATTTAGCTCCCCCAATGACAGCTCAGTATTTTACTCCCATACAAATTAAGCAGCCAGTCAGACAGTTTCCTACGGTAAGGAAGGGTGGGGCATGAGATCATTCTCATTCAGCAGTTTTACAAGTTGCGTCATTGTATGCTTTCCGGTTCAGACAGACATAATATGTATCTGTAAGAATACAGAGTCTCGACACATTAACATTGAATGAAATGTTCTTTGGTTTCCATATGCGTCAAGTAATTAAAATTACACGACCTTCCGCCAAGCACTCTTTGATTACTGTCAAGCGTGTGACTGCAAGTACGCTGATGGTACGCCCTTTACATACACATACCAAAAAAGTTTTGCATCACCCCTGTTCCCAGAACTGCTGAAGATAAACGTTGAGTCTGGATATTGTATCACAGACACAGTCCCTCTGACTGTTCAGAGATGTCACTAAACCCGTCCAAAGATGTAAACAACCATTCATGAGCAGCGAATATTAGACGGCGGGGGTCCGACAGCTGATCAATTCCAGTCATTCCACCAGGAAGGAGGTTCAGGGCCTGTGTAGTCTGTAGTTGAATCGTGCCTAGATGGTCAATACCGCGATTCGATCGCGTCCGCATTGTTACTTTGTGCGACGAAGGGCTCTCAACAAGAGAAGTGTCTCGGAGTGAACCACGGCTATGTTCGGACATGGAGGAGATACAGAGAGACAGGAACTGTCGATGACATGCCTTGCTCCGGCCGCCCAAAGGCTACTCCTGCAGTAGATGAGCGCTACCTACGGATTAAGGCTGGTTGGAACCCTAACAACAACGCCACCAGGTTGAATAATGCTTTTCGTGCAGTCACAGGACGTCGTGCGCAATAGGCTGCATGATGCGCAACTTCACTCCCGACGTCCATGGCGAGGTCCACTTTGCAACCATGACACCATGCAGCACGCTACAGATGGGCCCAACAACATGCGGAATGGACCACTCAGGATTGGCATCACGTTCTCTTCAGCGATGAGTGTCGCATATGCCTTCAGCCAGACAATCGCCGTAGGCGTGTTTGGAGGCAACCCGGTCAGGATGAACGCCTTACACAGCCCAGGGAGTGAAGCAAGGTGGAGGTTTCCTGCTGTTTTGCGGTGGCATTATGTGGGGCCGACGTACGCCGCTGGTGGTCATGAAAGGTGCCGTAATCACTGTACGATACGTGAATGCCATCCTCCGACCTATAGTGCAACCATATTGGCAGCATATTGGCGAGGCATTCGTCATCATGGACGACAATTCACGGACCCACCGTGCACATCTTGTGAATGACTTCCATCAGGATAACGACATCGCTCGACTAGTGGCCAGTGTGTTCTCCAGACATGAACCCTGTCGAACATGCCTGGGATGGATTGAAAAGGGCTGTTTATGGACGACGTGACCCACTAACCACACTGAGGGATCTACGCCGAATCGCCTCTAGGAGTGGGACAATCTGGACCAATAGTGCCTTGATGAACTTGTTAATTATGCCACGGCGAATACGGGAATGCATCAATGCAAGAGGACGTGCTACTGGGTATTAGAGGTACCGGTGTGTACAGCAATCTGGACCACCACCTCTGAAGGCCTTGCTGTATGGTGATACAACATGCAATGCGTGGTTTTCATGAGCAATAAAAAGGGCGGAAATAATGTTATGTTGATCTCTATTCCAATTTTCTGTACAGGTTCCGGAACTCTCTCAATTGAGGTGATGCAAAACTTTTTTTGATGTGTGTACATTAGCTGCCGGCTGTATCGTCACTGGTGCCCACGGCATCGCCATATACAGGCATGTGTTGACTCGGTATTCGATGTGCCGGCTTCAACCGTGCTATCACTTGATCCCTATCGGTACTAAGCTGCAGGCAGCAGTATCTAATTAGGGAATTATTCGCGATTTTTATTTCAATAGCGTCTTTAATCACTCAGTTCCAAAAGCCATGTGTGTGAGCTACGACTGATATTTCTTCAAATTTTATCCGACGTCCATTTCCTAAAGCATGCTTAGCTGAACCATATTTCTCGGGTTATCGTAGGCCATAGAATCGATCACTCTCCTTCCTGCGTTGTTCCAGAGTGCATACTGTT
The DNA here is from genome assembly GCF_023898315.1 of Schistocerca nitens. Lineage (NCBI taxonomy): Eukaryota > Metazoa > Arthropoda > Insecta > Orthoptera > Acrididae > Schistocerca > Schistocerca nitens. The sequence continues at coordinate 636,143,415 of NC_064617.1, forward strand.
TGTCCGACGTAAGCCTGGTTGGTTCAGATGGTTCAAATGGCTCTGAGCACTATGCGACTTAACCTCTGAGGTCATCAGTCGCCTAGAACTTAGAACTAATTAAACCTAACTAACCTAAGGACATCACACACATCCATGCCCGAGGCAGGATTCGAACCTGCGACCGTAGCGGTCGCTCGGTTCCACACCGTAGCGCCTAGAACCGCACGGCCACTCCGGCCGGCGTAAGCCTGGTCACACTCACAAAGGTATCTTATAGACCTCAGGTAAGTTTTGATGTGAATGAATGTGAATGATTTATGCATCAGTTATGTACTGCATGCACCCCACATTTTTCGTTTTACAGATTAATAAATGTTTTCATAACCATTAAAAAATTCACAGCCTCAAATTTTCAGACCTGTGTGGATTAGGGATCTGTATGTGGTAAGGAGAAATTACTTTACATATTTTAGTCTGGTTTAAAAACATGATATATCAAAAATTCATTTTTTATTCAAAAAATCATTTTCTGTGTTTAGGAATAGCGTGTGTGAAATTCTTCCATCGATTTCAATCATTTTGATGAGACTACAAACAGAGGATATTTCAAAAATTGGTTCAAATGGCTCTGAGCACTTTTGGACTTAACATCTATGGTCATCAGTCCCCTAGAACTTAGAACTACTTAAACCTAACTAACCTAAGGCCGTCACACAACACCCAGTCATCACCAGGATATTTCGCTTCTCTTGACATGACTCAAGAAAAATGTTGCATCATCCTACAAATATCTCGCAAAAAGACCGCGAAGGTAAAGAGTAGGGAGATTCGAGCTCACACAAAGGTTTACCAGCAACTGTTCTTCCAGCAAACTCTGCACGACTGGAAAAGGGGGCATTGACAGTGGCACACGAGACAAGAGACAAGAAAAAGAGTTTGATTGCCATATGTTCCGTGCAACATTTAAAATTTCAAGTCACTAGCACATTAAGAAGTTAATATAAAATCAATTTCAATGTATGTATCGAACAGACAGCCGAATAAGAAAGTGATAACCATCTCCTCTTCCCCCATCCCTTTTCTCAGATGTGCCTGTCCTCTCACATGCCATCTGGACCACATTCCGATGCCATTGGCACAACATTCCAGTCATTCAAGGCAGCCTAGGTGCCTGGCGTTACCAATCTTTTCCATCCCCCCGCCGGCCGGAGTGGCCGAGCGTTTCTAGGCGATACAGTCTGGAACCGCGCGACCGCTACGGTCGCAGGTTCGAATCCTGCCTCGGGCATGGATGTGTGTGATGTCCTTAGGTTAGTTAGGTTTAAGTAGTTCTAAGTTCTAGGGGACTGACGACCACTGCAGTTAAGTCTCATAGTGCTCAGAGCCATTTGAACCATTTTTTCCATCCCCCCTCCCCGCCGAACACACAGGCAAGAAAGCATAATACGCATTGTCATCTGCACTACTGGCCATTAAAATTGCTACACCACGAAAACGACGTGCTACAGACGCGAAATTTAACCGACAGGAAGAAGATGCTGTGATATGCAAATGATTAGCTTTTCAGAGCATTCACACAAGGTTGGCGCCGGTGGCGACACCTACAATGCGCTGACATGAGGAAAGTTTCCAACCGATTTCTCATACACAAACAGCAGTTGACCGGCGTTGCCTGCTGAAACGTTGTTGTGATGCCTCGTGTAAGGAGGAGAAATGCGTACCATCACGTTTCCGACTTTGATAATGGTCGGATTGTAGCCTATCGGGATTGCGGTTTATCGTATCGCGACACTGCTGCTCGCGTTGGGCGAGATCCAATGACTGTTAGCAGAATATGGAATCGGTGGGTTCGGGAGGTTGGTACGGAATGCCGTGCTGGATCGCAACGGCCTCGTATCAAGAAAATGGTTCAAATGGCTCTGAGCACTATGGGACTCAACTGCTGAGGTCATTAGTCCCCTAGAACTTAGAACTAGTTAAACCTAACTAACCTAAGGACATCACAAACATCCATGCCCGAGGCAGGATTCGAACCTGCGACCGTATCGGTCTTGCGGTTCCAGACTGCAGCGCCTTTAACCGCACGGCCACTTCGGCCGGCTGCCTCGTATCACTAGCAGTCGAGATGACAGGCATCTTATCCGCATGGCTGTAACGGATCGTGCAGCCACGTATCGACCCCTGAGTCAACAGATGGGGACGTTTGCAAGACAACAACCAACTGCACGAGCAGGTCGGCAACGTTTGCAGCAGCAAGGATTATCAGCTCGGAGACTATGGCTGCGATTACCCGTTAAGCTGCTTCACTGACAGGAGCGCCTGCGATGGTGTATTCAACGACGAACCTGGGTGCACGAATGGCAAAACGTCATTTTTTCGGAAGGATCCAGGTTCTGTTTACAGCATCATGATGGTCGCTTCCGTGTTTGGCGACATCGCGGTGAACGCACATTGGAAGCGTGTATTCGTCATTGCCATACTGGCGTATCACCCGGCATGATGGTATGGGGTGTCATTGGTTACACGTCTAAGTAACCTCTCGTTCGCATTGACGGCGCTTTGAACAGTGGACGTTACATTTCAGATGTGTTACGACCCTTCATTCGATGCCTGCGATACCCTACATTTCAGCAGAATAATGCACGACCGCATGTTGTAGGTCCTCTACGGGCATTTCTGGATACATGTTCGACTGCTGCCCTGCCAGCACATCCTGCAGATCTCTCACCAATTGAAAACATCTGGTCAATGGTGGCCGAGCAACTGGCTCGTCACAATGCGCCAGTCACTACTCTTGATGAACTGTGGTATCGTGTTGAAGCTGCATGGGCAGCTGTACCTGTACAAGCCATCCAAGCTCTGTTTGACTCAATGCTCAGTCGTATCAAGGCTGTTACTACGGCCAGAGGTGGTTGTTCTGGGTACTGATTTCTCAGGATCTATGCACCCAAATAGAGTGAAAATGTAATCACATGTCAGTTCTAGTATAATATATTTGTCCGATGAATACCCGTTTATGATCTGCATTTCTTCTTGGTGTAGCAATTTTAATGGGCAGCACTGTAGTTCTGAGCTGTGTTTCAAATTTCGTTTCCAGCTCATCGGCAAGTGAAGTTCAAGTCAGCTGAAAAATTTGTGATAACAGACAGACAGGAAAGCGACCTAATAAAGACTTATTACAGATAATGAGATCCAACTGAAATGTGAATTCCACTTGAGCAATTGCCAGACCTCTCTACACAACTTGAGCGAAGCTGTCAACAGTGAACAGCATCGCAGAACTGAAGAACTCTTAACTTTGAAATCTTTGCACAGCTCGAAGGAATGTGGTCCTATCTAACCTGCAAAGGGCGTGGCAGATTGAAACCTAAACCTATGCAACGCTTGTCATATATGAGCTATAACTGCGATATTCATTACTAACATCTGTTCCATCATGCAAGCAGAACATGCAAATCTCAGCAGAAGGTCCTTTTCATTGCTCTTAATCTGGTAATCCCCCTTCCGCCTCTCTCTCTCTTTTTTCTTTTCTCAATCTTCTTGAGACGTGTGCTGAGAGTTAATTTTTGCTCCCGACCGTAAAATCTAAGTCTGCATTGAATGTCACAATACTTTAATAAGCATCCATTTGGTCTGTCAATCACTTCCTAAGCCCCATGAACCAGCACACATCAGTTATCCAAGAAAACATAATTTAACGTCAGAGTCAAAGCGTAGAGCCACTTGGAATATTAATTATACACACAGCCATACAAATAATGTACGTAAATCATGTTAAGTACCAGAATCATTCGTAGAACTAACAGTGGTTCGAATCTCAAATACCTGTGTTACTAACTGATTCAACACTCAATTCATTATATCGACATCTACATCTGTTGATCATCTTATCGTATGTGGCTGAGGGTATTTGAGTGCCATTTAAATTTCTTTTTCTGATAGTAAAAGATGCATGGAAACATTGAGATTCGGTAATGATCTAATTCAGCTCTGCCCTTTTCACAGGGTTTATGTGTTTGAGAGTATTATGTCGACAGACATTAACTCTTGGGGTTCTTCCAATGAGTCTGAATCTGGTATTTGATTTCCCTACATCTAGTTTCATGTAGACATTCGAAAAGGTATCTGTCTTATTAAAAATAATTCACCTTGTGTTTCTGATTATTATTCGTATTTGATTTCTAATGTTTCAGATCACGCTTTTTACCATGTGCCATGGGGTTTCGGAAGCGACTATGATTTTTATCGATATCAAGGAAAACAGTTCTAGATTCGTCTTGTGCAGTGTGATGTGAAACATCTATGAAAGTTTATTTATACACAGACGGAAAATAATCGGAATGCCAAGGAGGTGTACGATATAAACGGAAGCTGATAGGCGTGATTCCACATCTGAAGGATGATGTCTATTCAGATTTCGTTCCAGTAGCTCAAGATTGGCGCTAACAGCGCCACTATGAGGAAGTAAATCAGGTTTGCTTTAAATACACGCTGTAACGGTCATAAGAGTTAGTTACTTTCGAGACTGTGCGTGGCCAGCTGATGTTAGCCAAGATTGCGTTTAAGGCAACAAGGAGGCCATTATCAACACCCCACTGAATTTCAACGAGTTTGTGTAACAGGGCTACAAGAAGCTGAATATTCCATCTGAGATACTGCAGAAAGACTTGGTAGGAATGTAGACATTGTACATGACTGCTGGCAGCGGTAGTCACGAGAATATACTGTCGGAAGAAGACGGGGCTCTCGGCGGCCACGTGGCACTACCGAGAGGGTAGACCATCGTGTTCGGCCTACGGCTCTGTCGGATTGTCGTACTGCATCTGCAGCAGCAATTTAAGCAGCAGTTGGCAGCACAGTCCACAACGAACTGTTACAAATGGGTTACTTCAAGGACAGCTCTGATTTGAGACTTCAGCGGTGTCAAGTGACAGCTCATTTTGGGGTTGGGGGTTTGGGGAGGGGGGGGGGGGGGGGGGTGGGGGGTGGCAGAGTGGAGATCTGTTACGTTTTCTGATGAAAGCTGGTTCTGCCTCTGTGTCAGAGATGGTCATGTGTTGGTTACAAGGAGTCCAACCTGTCTGCGCGCTAGCCACAGTGGGCCTACACCTGGAGTTATGATCGGGGGTTTGGTATGACAGGAGGAGCACTTCTAACATTCTGTGTGGTGTCTGTTGTTCTATGTCGTGCCTCCCTACCACTTTCGCGCAACGACGCTCTGAGCGTGTTTTTTAGGGAATTGACTAGTTTGAACCTGGGACCTGTTGCTGGTAAGGAGACGCCAGACCACACATGATATGTAGAGTTCAGAAGAGTTCAGTGAGACTAGCGATGATATAACCAATACTTAATGATTTCAGCGTCAGCTCCACTGCACTCCCTGTAAAAGAATCTTAATACTAACTAAATTTAGTGGAAGGGGTTCAAGGCTTTCCTATTTTTAGTTAGCTGGTAAAATAACGTCGAAAAAGCAGCTAAGTTTACCATTGGAAATTTTATTCTACTCACAAAACATTGTTTATAAATTGCACTATTGATAAAAGGAAATGTTTTAATACAGGATGATAAAAACCAACTGCGTTCAACAAAAATGTGAACGAATATTCCCTGAATGGGTTTCCAAGTTCTACAATGGATCGAAGGATGACCTATGCCATATCACATCTATAATCTAGGTTTAAATTAAGTTTCACAAAAGAGAAAACTATCAAAATGGTCAACAGTGACCCTCAATTATCTTTAATTACTTATATAACTTGTCGTAAATTACAGTGGCTGATGTAGCTTCTTAATAATTATATAACAGAAGAATCATCGCGTTTCAGATTTTTACTTCAAGTGGCAAATGTGAACACCATGAGATTTAATTGACGATCGACACTAGTATTACGTAAAAAAGGGGATGTAACAGATGAGACTTCTGCAGTTCTGAGTGAAGCTTTATGCGCGCTTATGCGGCATCGCGTGCGTTCATTACCTTGTCGGTAGTTACTCAGCATCAGGGAGCGGCTGTCGGCATAGCTCCGCACATCTCGCCGTCCCGGAAGCAACTCTTTTCTAACTTCTCCTTACTACAATTTACCGAAGTTGGTTTTAAAAAAACCTATCTGGCTGTGTTTTCATCTGACCAATCAGGGTCTCTATGTTAACCTCAAGCTCCGCCTACAAAAATTCTGTCTATCCAAATGAGAAACGTTATACTTTTCGTGGTGGGGCAATGTTTTTAAAGTTTGCAACGTAACAGAGACGCGAAAAAGTCTCACGCTAAAACTTGCAGCTGGTGTGGCCCTTTTAGTGTTATCGTAAGATCTATACTGTTCTTCTGGAGGGCTCTATCTTTTAACATGGGCTGGGGGGTGGTCCTGACGTAACAGAGACGCGAAAAAGTCTCACGCTAAAACTTGCGGCTGGTGTGGCCCTTTTAGTGTTATCGTAAGATCTATACTGTTCTTCTGGAGGGCTCTAGCTTTTAACATGGGCTGGGGGGTGGTCCTGTTGGTTAGCTGGATACGTGGGTGTCCGTCCCTTATCGTAGGGCCTTCTAGCTTAACATGGTTCTGCGCTCGGCTTCTGTTCTCGTTTCTCCCCTCGGAACTGCGTCTGTCTCACGGTGGGAAGGTATGACATGCATTTGCTCACTCGTTACTCGTATTACTTTGCTTAATTTAATGTCACGATTTATTCGGAGCTATGTGACATACTACTGGATTTGCTTATCATGTCAGGGTTTTCATGGAAGGTGTTGGATTTGCCTGACACCTTACACACTCTTATGGTTATCCCACGCACCCTGACCGCAAATTCGTACGTCAGTGTGGGATTAGACCTGTTGTGCTACTATTCATGAACAGCATTGCAGGAAGTGTTTTCCGACAAGATAACTCTCGCTCACATACTGCTGTTGTAACCCAACATAGTCTAGAGAGTGTCGAATGCTCGATCACCAGGTCTGTCTCTAATCGAGGGCATATGAGACATCCTCGGACGGCATTTCAAGCGTTGTCGACAACCAGCATTAACAGTCCCTGTATTGACTGACCAAGTATCACAAGCATGGAACTCCATCTCGCAAACTGACATCGAACATCTGTCCAAAATAATTCATCCCGTTTGCATGCTTGCATTCAACGCTCTGGCGGTTACACAGGTCATCAGTGTAAGAGCCCTTCACATTTGCAATTGCTTACCTCCTACTATAAACCTGTGATCTTGCAGTTACTCTACATTAATTATTTTTTGGTGTTGCGCTTTTTTACTGTTATTGTACTTGACCCAAAAAATTACGTTAAAAGCGCAACAAAAACAAATATTGAGACTTCAGGAAGATGGTGTGAGGATTGGGTTTATTAAATACTCATTTATTTCTCAAGCAGGGCTCCCTGTATCAGTGATTTTCAAGGGAATAAACACTTAAGAACCAAAGAAAGTGGTACACATGCCTAATCTCGTGTAGGGCCCCCGCGAGTACACAGAAGTTCCGCAACACGACATGGCATGTACTCGGCTAATGTCTGATGTAGTGCTGGAGGGAACTGACAACATGAATCCTGCAGGGCTATCCATAAAGTCGTAAGAGTACGAGGGCGTGGAGATCTCTTCCGAATAGCACGTTGTAAGGCATCCCTGATATGCTCAACAATGTTCATATGTCTGGGGACTTTGGTCGCCAGCGGAAGTGTTTATATTCAGAAAAGTGTTCCTGGAGCCACTCTGTAGCAATTCCGGACGTGTAGGGTTCGCATTATCCTGCTGGAATTGCCCAAGTCCGCGGAATACAAAAAAATGATTCAAATGGCTCTGAGCACTATGGGACTTAACTTCCAAGGTCATCGGTTCCCTAGAACTTAGAACTACTTAAACCTAACTAACTTAAGGACATCACACACATCCATTCCTGAGGCAGGATTCGAACCTGCGACCGTAGCCGGCCGCGGAATACACGGCAGGGGTGCAGGTGACCAGACAGAATCCTTGCGTATATTACCTGTCAGTCATATCTAGACATCAGGAATGCCGTATCACTCCAACTGCACAGGCCCCACACCATTACAGAGCCTCCACCAGCTTGAACAGTCTCCATACCAGTACACGTCCATGCGCTCCATGCAATTTGAAACGAGACTCGTCCGGCCAGGCAACATATTTCCAGTCATCAACAGTCCAATGTCGTTGTTGATGGTTCCAGTCGAAGTGTAAAGCTGTGTCCCGTGCAGTCATCAAGGGTACACGAGTGGGCCTTCTGCTGCGAAAGCCAATGTCGATGATGTTTTTTTGAATGGTTCGCACGCTGACGCTTATTGATGATCCAGCATTGGAGAAATTTGCGGAAGGGTTGCATTTCTGCAACGTTGAACGATTCCCTTCAGTCGTCGTTGGTCCCATTCTTGCAGGATCTTTCTCCTACCACAGCGGTGTCGGAGATTTGATGTTTTATGAATTCCTGATATTCACGGCACACTCGTGAAATCGTCGTAGAGGAAAATCCCCACTTCATCACTACCTTGGAGATACTGTGTCCCATCGCTCGTGCGTCGACTATAACACCGAGTTCAAACTCACTTAAATTTTGATAACCTGCCACTTGTCTTAGATAGGCGTTGCCGACCGAGCGCCGTATGTTGCCTGTTTACATATCTCTGTATTTGAATGTGCATGCCTGTACCAGTTTCTTTGACACTTCACTGTTGGAAGAGGGCGGAATGATAGCCGAATGGACATAGGGACGGGGGGAGGGGGTGAGTGAATGAAGAGTGGATTCTGGTCAATGAAACAAACATTTATTAGCTAGACATAGTTACCCTCTGCATTCACACAGAGCATGCCAAGAATACTCTTATTGATTTGGTCCCTTAAGAATATTCTTTTAATATAATATTAGCAGGGATCATTCCTGAAATGTGATAGTACATGGACACTCTTGGTACGACAATAAGTTCTGAACATCACTACACGTAAGACTCGTACATCTCAAACTAGAGAACGACGTAGCACAGATTTATTTTTTATTTTTTAAACATTCTTGATCGGATAAAATATTTATTAAAAGGTAATCGATTTCAACCAGTCACGATCATCTTCAGAACAGTCTCTTAAATACAAATAATGTTACAACTTGGAGGAACACAGAAGCAACGAAAGTTAAAACCTGTGAAGTAAAATAAAATTGATGAAAAGATGCACACCCTCAGATATTGAGCGGAGTCGGTGGGCAGAGGACGAGTTATATGTGCACAGTGGAACAAATGTCGACCGCTGAATAGCGTCGACACGCAGTGGGTTCAACAGGAGAAGCTCCGTACAGTGCCAGGTCCATGACATCAGCAGGAGCCAATGAAGTGGCAACAACATGACAAAAATATTAAAATTATAAATATGTGTATAAAACAGAAATAATATATTTCAATCACATCAACTTGAACTGCAACTGTAATAAATAATGATAAAAACTAAATAAGGAAACCAATAACACTCGGTTATGAGAAGTATGGCTGCCAATTGTGGGCAGTACGTAAAAGTGTAAAACAAATCATAGGAACACGGTCGCAGCAAAGATAACTGAAAGTGATGCCATTGGTTGTCATGGAGACAGCGTGAAGAGTCTCGATACAGCACGTCGCAGTACGCAGAAATGGTTCAAATGGCTCTGAGCACTATGGGACTTAACATCTTAGGTCATCAGTCCCCTAGAACTTAGAACTACTTAAACCTAACTAACCTAAGGACATCATACACATCCATGCCCCCGGCAGGATTCGAACCTGAGACCGTAGCAGTCCCGCGGTTCCGAACTGTAGTGCCTAGAACCGCAAGACCACCGCGGCCGGCGCAGTAAGCAGACGACGAACCATTGATGTAACGGCGACAGGATGACATCGTCGGTCGTTATGGAGACGGAGTTTCGGTGAACCACTGTTGTGTCAAAAAGCGGACGCCGGCGGCCACCATTGTGATATAAACATTCGATGAGCTGCCAGGAACTAATGAGAGAAAAAGTCGTTGTCTGGGACGCAACCGTGATAATGCAGACGTCTGAGTCAACGGCATTGTGGAGACAAGAAGCCACTGGGCGTGACAGAGATGTGAAGATAGGTGAGCAAGCCGAAGTCCACAGCCTTAAAAAGTGGTTGGCATCGAACCTGAATGTTGAAAAAATATATACCAGCGGCCAGAATAGGCTGCTTAAAAAGATAAAGCCTGGAACTTGAGCGCAGAAGAAGTGTACAAACGTCCATAATTGATCAAAATGATCTATAATTGGAAAATAAATATACCTGGAGACATTATATACAACTATGGATCAGATATGTTAAAACTGGTAAGAAAAAAAAGATATAAGCTGTTCCATAGGGTTAAAATAGGATAAACAAGAGGAAGTAAAAGAAAACCAATGTTCTATAACAACTATAGAGGAGATCATAATAACGTTTTTCTTTGAAGTACAGTTGCTAATTTAATAAAGATGATGACTGATTTTTGTAATGTACATAAATCACAATTTCTTCCAAAATATTTAGCAAGTGCCCTCTAGTGACCTTATAGAGAACCTTCAGAATACTTATTTTGCTTAAGGCGTTGCCAAAGAATGTTTTGCTACAAGCAGTAGCTGCATTGTGTTCTCTACAATGTATAAGGAAACTGTGGCCAGTTTCCCTGGAGTATGTTTGTTTGTCGCAGTCATCCCAAAGTACTTTGTAGACACCAGAATTGCAGTATTTGACATTATAACTACGAATCAAGTATTTGAGCCTGTTCTGCTGAAGGTTATTCGTAAAGAAAGTTATGACCATGTCGGTGTTTTTGAACAATTTATTTATTTTCTCAGAAATGTTACCATGTAGGTCACTTTAGTAAATTTTAAACTAGCTGTGCCAAGAGAATCTGTTGGTTTTCGTAATTGATTAAAACATCAGCCGCATTAGTATTAAAGTTGTTGGCTCTAGAAATCTGTTTAAGAATAGCTTGTTTTTAATTTCATCTGCCTTTAGCGACAATTTGAGTATTGTATTCATCATTGCATAAAAGAACGCTTTTTTATATTTGGGTGGATGCAAACTCCTGTTGCAGTTGGTTTTCTGTAAAGTAACTGTGGAACATGATAGTAACATAAAATTGTTTTGATCTTGCCTTTTCTAACCATGATGGCAAACATTATTTTGACCTTCACAGAAATCCAACCACAAGACATGTTAAGTAAATGCTGCTTCTTGACATCAACCCAAATATAAAAAAGCATTCCTTTATTCAATTATTCATAGGATATTAAAATTGCCGATACAGTCAGACGAAATACAAAAAAGGAGGTATTCTTAAACAAATTGATAGGAAATGTTTTTGGAAATTTGTGGTAAGTTCCTATGGGACCAAACTGCTAAGGTCATCGGTCCCTAGGCTTACACACTACATAATCTAACTTAAACTAACTTAGGCTAAGAATAACACACACACACATGTCCAAGAGAGGACTCGAACCTCCGACGGGGGAGCCGCGTGAACCGTGGCAAGGCGCCCTAGACCGCACGGCTACCACGCGCCGTCAAATTGCTAGGGCTAACAATTTTAATACTCATGAAGTTGATGTTTTATCCAGTAAATTAAGAAAACCGGGAGATTGTCTTTGCACAACTAATTTAAAATTTAGTATAATGTCCTATATGAGCAATAAATCTGACAAAATAAATTGTTTAAAAATACAAGCATAACAATAACCTTCTCTACTAATAACCTACTGCAGAACAAGTTTAAACATACGACTGGTAGTTACAATAACATATACTCTAATACTCTGGTGTTTACACAGCCCTTCGCGATGACTGCAACTAACAACACATTAGGCAAAGTGCTGAAACTTCCTTACCCATTCTAGAGAACAAACTACAGATACTGCTTGCAGTAAATCACTATTTGGCCAACACTTTATAAAACACAGCCATTCTGTTGGCTCTATCCAAAATAACTTAAAAATTCTGCATAATGCCCTTATAGGCCACTTGATAAATACCAGAAATTTATACTTATGCTCATTACAATATCCACCCACCTTTAATACTAATGAGCAACTGAACTTAAAAAAAATATTTCTGTGGTCTTCTCGATAACGTGTTATAGAACATTCCTGCACTTTTGTTTTCTCTTTTGTATCCAATTTTATGTCTGTGGTATAGATAATATTTCAATTTTTTAACTTACTGTTTATAATATCAGTTGATTCTTGGGCTACATGAGCCACTGCTGTATATAGTATTTCAAATTATACTTATTTTACAATTAGAGGTTCTTCTACGCTCAAGTTCTAGGCCAACCACTGTTTAAGGCTGCAAATTTCGGTTTGTCCGCCGATATTCACATCTCTGTTGGGCACAGTGGCTTCTTGTCGCCACTATAACATTGGCGCGGCATCTACATTACCACAGTTGCGTCCCACACCACAAGCACTCCCTGGCGGCTCATCGAAAGCACACCGTGCGGGATTAGCCGAGCCGTCTAAGGCGCTGCAGTCATGGACTGTTCGGCTGGTCCCGGCGGAGTTTCGAGTCCTGCCTCGGCCATGGGTGTGTGTGTTTGTCCTTAGGATAATTTCGGTTAAGAAGTGTGTAAGCTTAGGGACTGATGACCTTAGCAGTTAAGTCCCTTAGGATTCCACACACATTTGAACATTTTTTTTATCGAAAATACGATGGCGACTAACACACCGCTTTTCGAAACACCAGTGGTTCACTGAAAAATCGTCTCCACTGAGACTGACAGCGTCTGCATGTCGCCATGAGATGCTTGGCTTATCGTCTGTTTACTGCGGATGTATCACATCAATACTTCACACACCATCTCCATGACAACCGGTGGTGTCACTTTTAATTATCTTTCCTGCAGTTGTGTTCCTGGGATTTGTGTAACACTTTTATGTACTGCCCGCATAGGGAAGCTGTCGTTCCCGTAACCTATTGTTATTGATTTCCGTATTTATTTTTTTCATGTTTTACTGATAAATTGCCGCACGGAGTGGCCGCGCTGTTTAAGGCGCCATGTCACGGACTGCGCGGCCCGCAGTTTGGTCCCTCAGGAATTCACGCACGCACGCACGCACGCACACACACACACACACACACACACACACACGCACACACACACACAAATACACACAGACACACACACTGATCAATTACTACTCATAGCAGTTAATGCTCATGTGCCTCAACGTATTATTTCTGCTTTTTTTCATTCAGATTTATAATTTTAATGTTTTTGGCACGTTGTTACCTTACGTTTCGCCTCATTGGCTTCTACTGATGTCAAGTGCAGGCAATGGCCGGAGCTTCTCCTGTTTAACCCATAGCATATTCACGCTGTTAGCGGTCGACATTTGTTCCCCTTTGAGCACACAGTTCATGCCCCGCCCGTCGCCTCCGCCCACCACCTGAGAGTATACACTTTCCATTAATTTTATTTTAATTTATAGATTTTAGTTTTTAACTTTCATCGTTTCTATGTTCCTAAAAGTAGTACCATTACTTGTATCTGAGAGTCTAATCTAAAGGCGATCGTAATTGGTTGAAGCCGGGTACCATTTTAATAAATATTTTATGGAATCAAGTCTGTTTTAAAAACTTCTTAAAAAATTATACAGGTTGCTGTTTTTCCAATAATGTTTTCCGAAATTATTAGCACAGGATTTACTTATCAGCACGTACTATTATCACAGATGGTTTTCAAAGGGAATAAGGAGTTTAAGTCCACAACATTGACCAAAGGTCTAATAATTCAATGAGTCCTACCAGCCTGACTTGTGAGTATTCATTCTGATTAGGAGTTTGAGTAGATACGATTCTATGGTACTATAACGGGAGAACTTCAATTCAAAGTAAATTCATGACAAAAAAGATTGCTAGAATACGGCACATGCAAATTTATATTTATATCCAGGTATTCGTTCCATTCAGGAAGGAAAATGATTATTGATTATTAGAATAGCTATCTGATGTGGCCATCATACTCACGGTTCGCGAAAAAGAACCAAAGAATATAATTAAAGAATGAAACCAAAAGTTCACTGTTAGAAGTCCGTTTATTTATATCCACGATGCGTTTCGGAGGTTTAAACCTCCATTATCAGGTGGATTTACATGTGTTATTACGACATATGTGTGTGATGTGTTACGATTTTGGAGTAATTTGTGGCACTGTCTCCAGTGGTCACACATTCCTTTCTCTGTCATAACACATCACATGTGAACCGTCATATCTTGTAAACAAAGAATATAATCAAACTAGCTTAGTGGCCGCTGCTTCGCTCGTGGAGACTGTATGGACTGCAGAGATTGTTTTGTTTTTATTTTATCGAATTTTTATGTTGTTGACAAACTGCAACACCCTCTAAGCTTTTCCAGCTAATTAAGGCCATATAAGCATGGCCATTTCCGAATGTACTTCTGACCAAAAAGCGATTCTGGTAGCTGGAGTCGAAAGATTTTGTTAGACGTGACCTTTACGATCTTGTGATATATTTCCATAGCAACTTTCATCCGCTAACAAATATTCCTTTATGTATAACCGAAGAGTGAAATACTAATTTTCGTAAATTTAGCTTTAAAATTTTTTCAGCGTTACGAAATATTTTCTTAAAAATTTTCATCTTCTATTGCACTTCCCTAGGGGTTTAATTTCCAGAAACACTGAAACACGTATTTTTTTGTTTCTAACAGAGAAGTCCAGTACCAGTTGTCATAGTTATAGCCTTAAAAATTCTTTATTAGTTCTTTAGAAATAATGTATTTTAAAAAAACTTTCAGTCACTATTTTATTCCCTTAGCGTTTGGGTTTCCAAAAGTACTGAAACACGTATTTTTTATTTTCTGATTCCAGTTTCCGTATTGCTAGCTGCAAAATTCCTTTAATAGCGACATACTTTCAAAACGCCTTTCATATCCTGTTTCCCCTCTTAAGAGTGGAATTTCGGACAATCCCTTCTTAAACAGTGCCTACGGTATAAGATCCACGGCCTCTCCAAACTTCAAGTTTCTATCCTTAGCGGTTTGGGCTGGGCGATGATGTGTCAGTGGATCAGGCTGACCCTATTTCACACCTTACAGCTTAACTTTCCAAAAACAGTGGAACCCGTATTTCTTTATTTCTAGCTGAGAAGCCAAATTTTAAATTTCACAGATTTAACTTTAAAAATGCCTTTATAATACAATATTTTCATTAAAAAATCTCATCTCTTTTTTCATCCCCCTAAGGGTTCAATTTCCAAAAAACGTTTTTTCTAATTTGCAACCATAAAGTCAACAATCAGTGTTCATAGATGTAACTTTAAAAATACTTTAGTAGTTCTTTAATAATGATATATTTTCAAAAAAAAGCTTTGCCCACTATTTCACCCCCATAGGGTTAAATTTCCAAAAAATGTTGAAACACTTATTTCTTTGCTTCTGACCGACAAACCAAATACCAATTTTCGTAGATCTAGCTTCTAAATTGCCTTAACAGCGATATTTTTTTTTTTAAAAAAACCCTTCATCCCCCATTTTACTCCCTTAGGGTCGAAATTTCGAAAAATTCCATCTTAAAAGACGCCTACAGTGTAAGATCCACAACTTCTCCAAATTTTAATTTCCATCCTTAACGCTTTGGGCTCGGTGATAATAAGTCAGTGAGTGAGTCAGTCAGTCAGAACATTGCCTTTTATATGTAAAGACTTCACACGACACGAAAGAGGGTTAATCTTCTTGGCTGATAATTTAAGTAAACGTGAGAATTACCTATATCAAAAAGCGAAACATATAACAGAACCCGACCAAAACTGGAACTTACATTAATCATACTCTTGAGAGCACGATCCACTCACCACGCCATCACCAAGAACAGTTTCCTATGAACCCCTCACGATTCCCTTGCTAGCCGCCATTGTCCGGCACAGCTTTGTAATATGGATGGTTTAATGTATTCATTGCCAGCGATGGCGGGGCATGGCAGAATCTCTGACCAGAGAGTTATTTATCGTTGCTAGTCTGCGCTTGACCGCGCGAGTGTTCAGTCGCGAGTTGTTCTATGTCTGTAGTAGAAGTCGGATACAGTTCTGTGTAGCGAGTCGGCAGGAACAGTAGTGTGTGGCGAGTGGGCAGAGAGAGTAGTCAGTTGGAGAGTAGTAGCAGTCTGGCACAGTTGTTTGTAGCGAGTCGGCAGGAACAGTTGCGAGTTGTACTCTGTCTGTAGTAGAAGTCGGATACAGTTTTGTGTGGCGAGTCGGCATGCGTCCGCGGTGTGCTCTGCCCACGAGTCTGGTCAGGAATGTGGTGGACGATATGTATATTATTATAGAAGGTAATGAAGCAGCATTACGCTCAGCTAATAACGTATGTTAATTGTAATTAATTTGTTCAAAAAATGCCCCAATAAAAATTTTTCTATAAAGTAACTTTTTTAAAGAAAAAGATTCATTTCAAGTTAAATAATATTTCCTATGCATTCCCTCCAAGAATCAAAATTAAATATACGCCAGCATTGCACAGAGCTGTGCCGAAAAATAAGAGCAGATATAGACGCAGTGTTACTGAGGTAAGGAATTATCAGATTTAATTATTTCACAAGGCCGAAGGTCAGCGCTGCTGCCCTTATAAGATTTATCAGGTTGAATTATTTCTGTTCAGATGTTATATTCAGTTCAGTGTAACCTCCCCACAAAAAATATTTGATTAAATATGAATGCAAATTGGAGCCAAGTGTAACCTCCCCACAGAAATTTGAAATGTCGATGATTATAAAAATGTTTGCTAAATGTTGTCTTCCCACAAAACTGAATAATAAAAATGAGCCAAGCGTAATCTCCTTGCAAAATTAAAGAATAAAAAATTGCGCAAATGTAAACTCCCCGCAAAATTTTAGAATAATAATTGATCATTAAACCAACAATAATGTTAATTAAATAATGAAGCATGAACGACCAGACTCGTGGGCAGAGCACACCGCGGACGCATGCCGACTCGCCACACAAAACTGTATCCGACTTCTACTACAGACAGAGTACAACTCGCAACTGTTCCTGCCGACTCGCTACACACAACTGTGCCAGACTGCTACTACTCTCCAACTGACTACTCTCTCTGCCCACTCGCCACACACTACTGTTCCTGCCGACTCGCTACACAGAACTGTATCCGACTTCTACTACAGACATAGAACAACTCGCGACTGAACACTCGCGCGGTCAAGCGCAGACTAGCAACGATAAATAACTCTCTGGTCAGAGATTCTGTCATGCCTCGCCATCGCTGGCAATGAATACATACGTGTTTCATGGTGTGAGACCAATCTGAAACGAGTCAAAGAAGCGGCGGGCGTTTGCTCAATTGGGAGAACGTTAATATACAAACTGTGTGCGACTGATGCCTCTTTCCACACCTTGATGCCATTTTCCTAAGGGACACCATTGTTCGTCACACGTTTGAAATGCCGACGATTAACAGACCTCTAAACGTTTGTGTCTGCCACTTCTTAACACAGGACACATCATGTTTCCGAACAGGCGAAATAAGTCTCACTAACTTAGTTTCGGTTTCAGCGAAAGACAGCACCTCCAACTTGTTGGTTAGGTGGATTGGTGTAGCATCCTGAACTCTCCCTGATCGCTGTATCTTTTGTACAAGACGCCTAGACATACCACTGACACGCCACTGACAGTTATTGTATTTCCTGCTGGGGATGCGGCATCCACAGGAGAGTGTAGCACTTGAGGTAACTTCGGATCTCTGATACATGATTCTCAGTACCCTTCCTTAATGTCGAATCAAAACACCTTCAAACGTCTAAATTTCCAGATTGGTATTTATTGATCAACCAGTTCGACGATATAAGTCGGCAAGTGATGTTTCGAGGGTTCGTTAAACCAAAAATCTGCAGATGCTAGTCACTGAATGCTGGCCCCTATTTTGACAGGACCGGAGGTGGGGATTTTCCTAGACGTCGGTCAGAGGACCTGAAGATGACGTGATACGTAGCCGAAACTGGTTGCTCAACAAACTAACAATTTGGAAATTTATACGGTTGGAAGGTGTTTTGATTCGACATTCTGTACTAAACAACTGAGATCCAGCAACCATCTGATTAAAGATGGACATACAGAGCCTTCCTAACATATCGATTTCCAGCAGCTTTCAATCATTTGACAGCGGTCAGGGTGATTCCTAGCCGCCTGGTTAGTTCAAATGGCTCTGAGCACTGTGGGACTTAACATCTATGGTCATCAGTCCCCGAGAACTTAGAACTAGAATGAGATTTTCACTCTGCAGCGGAGTGTGCTCTGATATGAAACTTCCTGGCAGTTTAAAACTGTGTGCCCGACCGAGACTCGAACTCGGGACCTTTGCCTTTCGCGGGCAAGTGCTCTACCATCTGAGCTACCGAAGCACGACTCACGCCCGGCCCTCACAGCTTCACTTCTGCCAGTATCTCGTCTCCTACCTTCCAAACTTCACAGAAGCTCTCCTGCGAACCTTGCAGAACTAGCACTCCTGAAAGAAAGGATACTGCGGAGACATGGCTTAGCCACAGCCTGGGGGATGTTTCCAGAATGAGATTTTCACTCTGCAGCGGAGTGTGCGCTGCTCTGAAACGTCCTGGCAGATTAAAACTGTGTGCCCGACCGAGACTCGAACTCGGGACCTTTGCCTTTCGCGGGCAAGTACTCTACCAGATGAGCTACCCAAGCACGACTCACGCCAGGAAGTTTCATATCAGCGCACACTCCGCTGCAGAGTGAAAATCTCATTCTGGGAACATCCCCCAGGCTGTGGCTAAGCCATGTCTCCGCAATGTCCTTACTTTCAGGAGTGCTAGTTCTGCAAGGTTCGCAGGAGAGCTTCTGTAAAGTTTGGAAGGTAGGAGACGAGGTACCGGCAGAAATAAAGCTGTGAGGACGGGGCGTGAGTAGTGCTTGGGTAGCTCAGTTGGTAGAGCACTTGCCCGCGAAAGGCAAAAGTCCCGAGTTCGAATCTCAGTCCGGCACACAGTTTTAATCTTCCAGGAAGTTTCATATCAGCGCACACTCCGCTACAGAGTGAAAATCTAATTCTTAACGTTAGTCAATTGTTCCCAGGGAGCATTGTAACGTCTCTTAGCAAAACACATATTATATGTGGTAAGAAAGGAGAAAAGAATAATTGAACTGGATGATTGTAATTGCGTGGACAACGATTGTGTGAACTTTATGTAATAAAGGAAAGCATTATGAGTCAGGTTTTATACTTGTATAGTATTATGTGCCGATTTTTTTAAACATAATATCTGTGTCGACGAGTACTGAAACCGCCACAGACGATACTTATTAAATATCAAACAAAGATGAGAATATGTCACAACGAGTATAAATAGTAGTGACCGAACATTAATTTCTCTGTCGTCTTCTTGGAGTTACGTGAGTAGGAAGAGCCTGTGACGTTATATTGTACGCTTGCGTAGCATTCTTTTGTCAAGATTGAGAGACGTACGCCATTAGGCACAGATTTGTAAACGTGTGTAATAATTTAATCTGTTTAAATGTTTTGAATAGAGTTACTTAGTCAAAACTGCATTATGATTTGTAATACGCTTGCCTGGTATTTTATCCCATCCTTTTAAGATATTTTCAGCTATTTAAATATTATTCGTGGTGCAGAGCTGCGCTACGAACGAACGAGCCGCTGCCGCGGCGCATTCAATCTGCATTAAATGAAACCAATCATACCGCAAAGAAGCGGACAGGTGGACGCGGGCTGCCGATGATATATTATTAACAGTGCAAAAAGATAATTTACCTTGATAACATAAAAGAAATCTTTCTGTGCGTAGTTCTGGTCTGGCAAACATTATAGTAAAAACATCTTTTTCTCTGATAATAGTCTCATATTCTCGTGTTAGTCGTGGTACCTATTGGTGTTTTAGTGTTAACAAAAATCCACTGCAAAAGTTTGATGTTGAACAAACATTGCGTACTGTAACATCAGTATTGATAACGAAATTATTTTCAGTAACCTTTTCAATAACTGCAAAGGAAGGAAGATATGTTGAACTTTATGGCGAGTTACAGTAACAAAAAAAAAAAAAAAATGTTCCTTTAATAGAAAGCCAGATCCAGAATAATAAGAACATAATATAATTTGTTTTATTGAAAATTAATGATCCAAAGAAAGTCACAGCACAGTATCCCTAAAAAGTATTTCGGGGCTCTTTTCGTAGCAACATATTTTATCTCATATATTAGTTGTTACGCGAGCAATAACAAAGCAGAGAGTCAGCGAAAGTAGACATGACACATCATTATAGCACTGACAATCTTTTAGCTGCACCTACGATTGTGTGTCACTAGTTAAACATCTCGTGTCTACGCGTCATTGCGCCAGCAACAGTGCCTAGGCAAAAACATGTGTGCAGACAGAGGCGTCTCGCATATGGGACATGGCTGGACTGGCGTGCATGCCTTACACATCCAGTCATCATTCCGACTTGGATCTCTGTAGGGAATTGTTTGCTGGTACATCGCGCTCGAATTTCTTAACGATAGTTTGAAAGCATTTTTAGATGCAATGAGTGTTTGTGCACTGCATTATTTTAGGCTGTTTAAGCGTTGTGAGCGTGTTTGCGCAGTGTTACACATGCATAATTTTTTGACAGTTTTACACATAGTGGACGTGTCTGTTTATCAGTATACTGCATTATTTCGTGAACATGTCTGTAGGCTGGGCAATGCATTGTTTCCACAGTTCATAATTAGTGAGCATGTTTGCAGAGCATTATACAAGCATCATTTTGACAATTTCGAATTGCTTGTGTGTTTGTATGTCAGTGTACTGGATTTTTTTGGTACTTTACGAGTAGTCTACAGAACTCTATGCTGTGCAATGGATTATTTCGACATTTTACAATTAGTGAACGTGTTTGCAGAGCATTATACATGCATTATTTTACCAATTCTACGAGTTGTTTGCGTGTCTGGACATCAATGTAGTGAATCAATTCGGTGATTTACGAGCAGTTTGCAGGTCTGTAGGCTATATATTTTGATGTCAGGACCAGTGTTTTGTATCATCATAATAAAAAACTACTTGAAATCCACACCCTAAATAATTTGTTCCAACTTCTCACTGAAAATAAATAAAGTCAGCTCCTTCCTTCCTCCAGCAGTTGGACCCCGACTGACTCATTTTCGCGTAATTTTCCCCATACTGCTATGATCGACTGTGCCCTATGGTGGCAGTACTGTGTACTAGGTTAGTTGGTCTCCAGGCCTCATGGTGAACACATTGGATGGAGCTACTGCCTATGACAACTCATATTGTTTAAATAATCACTGCATGCAAAATAAAGACTTATGTCCATTCTATCCAGCAGCCCAGCACAGGCTGAGTCCTTTGCCTGGCAATTCCAAGGAAGACGTGGTGGTTGGATGACTTAGGTTACTGGAGGTAGCCCAAATGACCTTTTTCAGCGCCATTTTTTTCCATGGTGTGGGGAGGGGGGAGTTCAGGAGAGGGGGTAAGGTTGGTGGAGGTTGTCCAATTGACCTATTTTCCCGCCAAAATTTGAGCTTTTCTCTATGATGTCGTTGCGATGTTGCCACTTCTATTGCTGCCATCTTGGAACCGCTATCTTAAATTTGGCAACACTGCGGCGTTCATTTACTATAAGTGCTAGAAATATACAATACTGTTAAAAGAGTAAACGACACTGCCATTTACAGTAACTGTAAATCGTAAACGCCAATTTACTACTGGAAAACTATGAAAACCTTTGCAAGCGTCCTAAATTTTCCAAAAATATACCCGTTTCACGGAAATAAATACTGAGATTAGGGAAATGTTCGTTTTTTACAAGGATACTACGGCCAAAAGTTGTTCGATCATAGGTTAAATTTTCAGTTGAGGATGTACACTACTGGCCATTAAAATTGCTACACCAAGAAGATGACGTGCTACAGATGCGAAATTTAACCGACAGAAAGAAGTCGCTGTGATATGGAAATGAATAGGTTTTCAGAGCATTCACACAAGGTTGGCGGTGGTGGCAACACCTATAACGCGCTGACATGAGGAAAGCTTCCAACCGATTTCTCATACACAACCAACAGTTGACCGGCGTTGCCTGGTGAAACGTTGTTGTGATGTCTCGTGTAAGGAGGAGAAGTGCGTACTATCACGTTTCCGTCTTTGATAAGGGTCGGATTGTAGCCTATTGGGATTGCGGTTTATCGTATCGCGACATTGCTGCTCGCGTTGGTCGAGATCAAATGACTGTTAGCAGAATATCGAATCGGTGGGTTCAGGAGGGTAATACGGAACGCCGTGCTGGATCCCAACGGCTTCGTATCACTAGCAGTCGAGATGACAGGCATCTTATCCGCATGGCTGTAACGGATTGTGCAGCTACATCTCGATCCCTGAGTCAACAGATGGGGACGTATGCAAGACAACAACCATCAGCACGAACAGTTCGACGACGCTTGCAGCACCATGGACTATCAGCTCGGAGACTATGGTTGCGGTTACCCTTGACGCTGCATCACAGACAGGAGCGCCTGCGATGGTGTTCTCAACGACGAACCTGGGTGCACGAATCGCAAAACGTCACTTTTTCGGATGAATCCGGGTTCTGTTTACGGCATCATGATGGTCGCATCCGTGTTTGGCGACATTGCGGTGAACGCACTTTGGAAGCGTATATTCGTCATCGCCATACTGGCGTATCACCCGGCATGATGGTATGGGGTGCCATTGGTTACACGTCTCGGTCACCTCTTTTTCGTATTGACGGCACTTTGAACAGTGGACGGTACATTTCAGATGTGTTAAGACCCGTGGCTCTATTCTTCATTCGATCCTTGCGAAACCCTATATTTCAGCAGGATAATGCACGACCGCAAGTTGCAGGTCCTGTACTGGCCTTTCTGGATACAGAAAATGTTCGATTGCTGCCCTGGCCAGCACATTCTCCAGATCTCTCACCAACTGGAAACGTCTGGTCAATGGTGGCCGAGCAACTGGCTCGTCACAATACTCCAGTCACTACTCTTGATAAACTGTGGTATCATGTTGAAGCTGCATGGGCAGCTAGCTGTATCTGTACACGCCATCAAACCTCTGTTTGACTCAATGCCCAGGCGTATCAAGGCCGTTGTTACGGCCAGAGGTGGTTGTTCTGGGTACTGATTTCTCAGGATCTATGCACCCAAATTGCCTGAAAATGTAATCACATGTCAGTTCTAGTATAACATAGATTTGTCCAATGAGTACCGTTTATCATCTGAATTTCTTCTTGGTGTAGCAATTTTAATGGCCAGTAGTGTAATACTACTCAATATATCATGTTCCTGAAAAGCACAGGTTATGACTAGAATTGGCGATATAGTACTGCACAAATATCACAAAACCAAACGAGTTTTGACAAAAACAACAGGAAGAACACTTCTAAATTTTACTTCAAGATTTTGGACCAATGTTTTCGAAAATATATTTAACAACGTGATTTTACTCGGAGTCAAAAGTGAATACTGGAAGTGTCTGATAAACATCAGCAATGAATATCTCACGAAAACGGCCTAAAATGTGGTGCAAAACAACGCACATCTTCTGCATGGGGTGGAAAATCAGAGACGCATATCAGTTACTTACAAAACAGAGATACGTTGATTCTCCTGGCAAATGTGGAATTTCGCTTCCATTTACTCTCTCCAAATACAAAGTGTTCGGAAATTCCCGTAATAAACTTTTATGACTTGTACAGGGGAGTAAGTACAGAATTTTTTGAGTACGGACCTGTGTACGGAAGCGTACCGTTTCCGTGCTGCAGCCGTTTGAAAACATGTTTTCCTGGTAGGTTTGCAACAGGGTAGTCAGGGTGGGTGGTGCTTAGTTCGGATTGACTGATGTCATTTGACCTCTGTCCTACCTCTCTGACGTGGTTCGAGCCTCATTCAAGGATGAGTGAGTGGTAGAGCAACATAGTTGACTAATAGTTTGTGGAATAAACCGACCTGATCCTTCTTTATGGCGAAACTCACTGTAATCGAAGAGCTGCTCATTGCCTGTATCAATATCGTTATGCACAGTATACCTTTTTCGCCACAATTACGCAACGACTTCGAGAAAGGGATATTTTCACTGTCAGCAGACGTGACGATGGTGCTCCAAGGAGACGCCTCACAACCATACTGCATCGTATTGAAGAGAATCCATCAACGAGTACATTGCACATGCAATGGATGTTACTCCCAGCACCTTCTGATATGTTGTGGATGATCAACAACTACATCCATACGACCTGCAATACTCCATACCAATTATAATACTCAGACACGTAATTGAGACACGAACCAGGTGAGAGAGGTAGGATGGACGTCAAACGACACTAGCCAATCCGACGTAAGCACTCCCCACCATAACTACCCTGTTGCAAACCTACCTAGCAAACATCTTTCAAACGGCTGTAGCACGGAAACGGATCGTTTCCGGACTTGGGTTCCCATTCAAAGTATTACGTACTCACTCCGTCTACAAGTCCTAAAAGTCTGTAACGGGAATTCCCGAACGCTCTGTATACTTTCACCTACATTAGCTTTCTTATATTTGTTTGGGACATATTGCTCCAAATTTAACTTAAAAATTGTTCCCATCTCCATATAAAGTTTTTAGAGAGATCTATATTGATTGTATAAGATGCATTAAAAATGTGGTGTCACCGCCAGACACCACACTTGCTAGGTGGTAGCCCCTAAATCGGCCGCGGTCCGTTAGTATACGTCAGACCCGCGTGTCGCCCCTATCAGTGATTGTAGACCGAGCGCCGCCACACGGCAGGTCTAGAGAGACTCCCTAGCACTCGCTCCAGTTGTACAGCCGACTTTGCTAGCGGTGGTTCACTGTCTACATACGCTCTCATTTGCAGAGACGACAGTTTAGCATAGCCTTCAGCTACGTCATTTGCTACGACCTAGTAAGGTGCCATATTCTTCAAGAATGTATTCTGAACAGATAATTTTGTGAATCATGTACCGTCAAGAGCGACGATCATCATTAATGGATTAAAGTTAAGTATCAAACTAATTAATCCGCTTTCTGAATTCTAATTCCTTGTCATGATCCAGACCTCACGTCAGTCCTTCCCTCCTCACGCCAGCCTGCGTGAGCTAAAACGCGTGCATTTCGGCCTCCACTAGTAACACGGTGTTGGCTCTTCTGCCAACACAAAAAAAAAAAAGAAACGAATCGGAGACTGTAAAATGAAAACCACTGAAATAATTGTATTGTCATTGCCTCTGGAAGAAGGTGCGGTCCACAGAAAAGCGCCAAGGTCCCACACTCTCTGGCAGAGGGGCACGGGCGCAAAAACACGTGATGACAGAGCGAACACGCGCACGCGTTGACCTCTACTGCTCTCTCTCGTGGTCGTGTGACTATGGCCTCTCGTCGGGTAGACCGTTCGCCGGGTGCAAGTCTTCCCATTTAACGCCACTTCGGTGACTTTCGCGTCGATGGGGATGAAATGATGATGATTATGACAACACAACACCCAATCCCGGAGCAGAGAAAATCTCCGACCCAGCCGGGAATCGAACCGAGGAACTCAGGATTGACATTCAGTCGCGCTGACCAGTCAGCTATCGGGCTCGGACTCGCTGGTGGTGAAAACATTGAAATAGGAGCTTGAAAGGAAGAGCAAATGGGTGTAGTGTTTTTGCTGACAGTGGCAGGAGTGCGGGGAACGGAAATTCATCAAAGAATGGCACTAGTCGATGGAGAGCACTGCATGTTTATTGCAAGGGTCAAAGCGTGGCGCAAGTGATTTAGGGAACAAAGGATGCTACGCCGCATTACCCGTGTCATTGCCCAATAGTCCGCCCGCGGTAGCTGAGTGGTCAGCGCGACAGACTAGCAATCCTAAGCGCCCGGGTTCGATTCCCGGCTGGGTCGGAGATTTTCTCCGCTCAGGGACTGGGTGTTGTGTTGTCCTAATCATCACCATTTCATCCCCATCGACGCGCAAGTCGCCGACGTGGCGTCAAATCGAAAGACTTGCACCAGGCGAGTGGTCTACCCGACGGGAGGCCCTCGTCACACGGCATCATGATCATTGCCCAATAGGTGGATGGTTTCATTGTTCAAGGCCGGCGACATACGGCAGTAGCCATTGTCACAGAGGGTAAATTGAACGCCAGGAGTGTTCAAGTCATCATTAACAGAGTGAAATTTCGCACAGTGTGCGCCCCATGTGTGCCTCCCAGTATCCAATCGGCATAGGAAGCTTGTCAAACGGGACTCTCTACCGAACATCTGCAGCACTATTCCAAGGAAGGGAATCAGTTCCTGTCACTAGCGTTCGCTGGAGATGAGACATTGTGCCATCACTTCGAACCCACGTCAAAACAACAGTCTCCAGCAGAAGCATACATGATTACCGACACCCAAAAGGCACTTATTTTGAAGTCTCCATTTCATTATTTTCTGCTCGTCTGAGAGCTGTGGAGGTCCACCTGTGCGCGTGGCCGCCCTGTCCTCACGTGAGTGTGCGCGCGTGTCCATCTAGCGATCTCAGCATTATGGTAGGGTAACGAAATTACGGTACTTTAGCCGTTTTCATTTCTTCTTGAATGCGTCTTATAAGTGTAACGGTGCAGGCGGAATACCATAACACCAAGGAACTCCGGCACGCAGTGATCCACGTACCATCACAAAGCTACACGGATGGCTACTCAGCGACCTGAGTGAAGGAGTCAGTGAAGAGTTCAGCGAGTCTGTGTGTCGGGTCTGACAGCCTTCTCCAGCCAGCCGCTGGCCACGCTTCTCAGGGCCCGAAGTTCGACGCCGTTGAGCCGACCTGTGGAATCCAGTGAAGCCTTCGTCCATCCGTCACCGACTGTGCTAAGAACAGACTCTCCGGCCGGCGAGAATGCTGCACAAGCTTCAGCTGACTGCTACTCAGCGCCTTACCAGCGCACTGCCTCCCAGTATCGCGTGTGACCTGCTGGGGCGACCACCTCTACTGCATCAGTACGAAAACGCCGTTGACCGACACCAGGCTGCGGCCACCGAGTGAGGATGTGCACCAGTATCTGTTCTAGCATAATGAATAACAGAGGGAGTTGTGACAACCTTGCTGCTGCCGTCCACACCTCCGACGGACTCCTGTTTCCCTCTCTAGCCCATAGAACTCACAACGCACTGATGGAACAGAATCTACGCCGTCCTGGGAGATCAAAGAAACGCTCCTGTACCTCACCGGCTGTCACCGAGCCGTTACATGAGATAAATGTCGGAAATGGAATTCATCTCCTAAAATATTACCAATTAGGACTCCTTCTCTACCACAACCACATTGCCTGGTGTCTGCCTGAAAAGTCCAAGGCTCTACAATGGCTCATTATTCAAATAGCCCACTCCACCTCGAGAATGGAAAGTAAAAAATAATATAAATGGAGCGTTAAAGCCAACGGCCTTGCCGCAATGGTAACACCGGTTGCCGTAGGATCACGGAAGTTAAGCGCTGTCGCGCTGGTTACCACTTGAACGGGTGACCGTCCGGTCTGCCGAGCGCTGTTGGCAAGCGAGGTATATTCAACCCTTGTGAGGTAAACTGAGGAGCTACTTGACTTAGAAGTAGCGGCTCCGGTCACGAAAACTGACAACGGCCGGGAGATCGGTGTGCTGACCACATGACCCTCCGTATCCGCATCCAGTGACATCCCTGCGCTGAGAGGGTGACACGGCGGCCGGTCGGTGCGGTGGGCCTTCCACGAGGCCCATTCGGACCGAGAGGGTTGCACACGCCAAAAGAGTAAAAACCGGAAATCTACGAAAATAGCTGAATTTCGTAGTTGGCCGTCAGTTAACGATTAGTTTTCAGTACCTGACAATAAGTTCATAAACGAGATGGCATATATTCAACAACATATGTCATTAAAATTTTTACTTGCAGAGACTATCTGTGAATCCCCACTCAAAATATCGTCGGCACATTTTCAATTTATTACAGTGGAAGTAAATAACAGACATCAACATAAAACAAAAATTTTCTGGTAATCCAATAATAGAACTAACTGTCCTACTTTGTTTCTTTTACGTAAATTTTACAGTCATCAGTGTTATGTATGTCTTGTGGGACCCAAATCTTGGTCTCATCGACAGCATGACAAAAAAAAAAAAAAAGCAAGTACAGAGCACTTCCTTACAGTAATACTAAATTTCAGTTTTTGCGATTTCAAAATTAGCTCTTCATGAGTAAAACAAAAAGAATTTGAGCTCTTTTCTCAGGTACGAGGCATTCCTTCTTCTGAATTAGCATAAAACACAAACCAGAAACGTTCACGAACTTGGAACAACTACCAGTGATTTTGAATAACGTCGGTCTCAATGCTGAAATGCAAGAGGCAACAAACACAACGTGATTCTACATGCTCAAATATGACTCGTCGGCAGTGCTGCCAAACCAACTTCATCCCCTGGAGGCAGACTAAGAGCGATACATGGTAGTTCCTTGTATACATTTCCATAATTTTTAGCAGCTAAATCAGCAGAATATTTAAGTTATAACAAATATGCAGGACTTCCAACAATTTCGATAGATGGGTAGCTTGGTATGACAAAAAGTCTGAGACCGATAGCAGAACACTGATTTCATCTTCGAATGCAGCACCCACTACTTAGTAAAGAGATATCATTTACTTTTTTTTTTCAACGAAAATGTTGACTGGTATATATATACATTTTTTTTGTCGTCAATCTTCTGACTAGTTTGATGCATGGGTTCCTCTTTTGTGCCAACTGGTGTAATGAGTAACATTTTAATGCTACTATCTACGCTAGTATTATCGAGGAAAAATACTTCTACAAATGATTGGGTATCATTTTTATCTATTTATTAGCTCTTGATCGCTCTCGCTTCACACATTACATGGATGAGAAAAATTGCCCACTCGATAGTTACTACGTTTCTCAGTTACACTCTCTGGTCAAACGTATCCGGATACTTCTACCTGATGCGGAAGTGACCATTAGACGTCATTAGAGACGGACGCGCCTGTATAAGAGGAGGCACCGAGTGTTGTGTTGTCAGCAGAAATAGTGGGTCAGGAGAGCTGAGTGACTTCCAACGTGAACTGGTCATTAGATGTCACCTGAGTAACAAATCCGTTAGGGATATTTCATCCTTTCTGAAGCTGCACTAGTCGACTGTTGAGGCGGAAAAGCTTCTGTCTACGAATCAGCAAGGCTTAAGAAAGCGTCGCTTGTGCTTGCCCTTTCCTCGCATCCTGCGAACCACTGATGATGGGCAATAGGCAGAGTCCATATTCCTAGATTTCCGAAAAGCATTTGACACAGTGTCGCACTGCAGACTGTTAACTAATGTACGGGCATACCGAATAGGTTCCTAGATATGTGAGTGGCTCGAGGACTTCTTAAGTAATAGAACCCATTACGTTGTCCTCGACGGCGAGTGTTCCTCAGAGACAAGGGTATCGTCAGCAGTGCTCCAGGCAAGTGTGACAGGACGGTTGTTTTTCCTGACGTACACATAAATGATCAGGCGGACAAGGTGAGCGGCAATCTGCGGCTGTTTGCTGATGATGTTGTGGAGTTCGGGAAGGTGTCATCGCTGAGTGAATGTAGGAGCATAAAAGATGACTTATACAAAATAAGTCAAAGCATATGAGTCGGAAAAAGAAACCCGAAATATCCGAATACAGCATTAGTCGTATGCTACTTGACACGGTCACGTCGATCAAATTATAGACGTAACGTTGTGAAGCGATATGAAACGGAACGAGTATATAAGGATCGTAGTAGGGAAGCCGAATGGTCGACTTCGGTTTATAGGGGGAGAATTCTAGAGAAATGCGGTTCATCTGTTAAGGAGACCGCGTATTGGGCACTAGAGCGACTCATTCTTGATACTGCTTGAGTGCTTGAGATCCGCACCAGGTCGAATTGGAGGAAGACATCGAAGAAATTTTCAGGCGGGCTGCTAGACTTATTACTCGTAGGTTCGAAGAACACGTAAGTATTATGGAGATGCTTCGAGAATTCGAGTAAGAATGCCTGGAGAGAAGGTGACGTTCTTTTCGATATCATGAAAACTGTTTGAAGCTGACTGCAGAACGATTATTCTGCCACCAACGTACATTACCCGTCAGGACGATGAAGGTAAGAGAAATTCTCGTGCTGAGGTAGAAACAGTCGTTTTTAACTCCCTCTGTTTGCGAGTGATACAGCAAAGGAAATGACTTGCAGTGGCTCAGGATAAACCGCACGACGTATTATACAGTGGCTTGCGGAGTTCAAAATGGTTCAAATGGCTCTGAGCACTATGGGACTCAACATCTTAGGTCATAAGTCCCCTAGAACTTAGAACTACTTAAACCTAACTAACCTAAGGACATCACACACACCCATGCCCGAGGCAGGATTCGAACCTGCGACCGTAGCAGTCCCGCGATTCCGGACTGCAGCGCCAGCTTGCGGAGTATGTACGTAGATGTAGATGTGAACGTGAAGTGAAAACGCGAAGGAACAACCAGAGCTGAATGAAGACCAGAAAGACATGAAGTACTGATGGACAGAGAGGGTCGAGCACTGCGGCGGGCTGTTGAAAATCTCATGAAATCAGTGGAGTAGTCACTCGTGAATTCCAAAGCTCTACCACCAGATCTGCCTGCACAATGACTGAGCGTAAGAAGTTACAAAGAAGGGAGTGCAGTGGCTGAGCAGCTACTCATAAGCCACACATTTCTTCGCCAGTGCTAAGCAACACTTGACACGGTGTAAGGAGCTACGCCACTGGACGTTGGATGAGTGGAAAAACAGTGATTTGGAGTGATGAATCACGTCATACTCTGTCGCAATCCGATAGAGGTTCTTGGGTTTGGTGAATACCTGGAGAATGCTACGTGCTGTCATGTGTAGTGCCAACAGTGATGTACAGATGGTGCTTCGGTACGGGGCTGTTTCTCGTGGCTATATTTTTGTCCTATTATTGAGCTTAAGAAAACGCTAGTGGTGGAACACATTTTACAGTATTGTGTACTGTGTAAAGTAGAGGAATAGTCTGGACACAATGACTGTATCAGCATGACCATGTACCCTGTCAGGAAGCAGCATATTTGAGGCAATGGTCCGTCGACAATAACATTCCAAAATTGGACAGGTATGCCCATAGTCCCAACCTGAACGCAATGGACCACCTTTGGGACGAGGTAGTACGCCGATTCGCTCCAGATCCCATCGTCCAACATCACTGGCTTCTACGATTCCTGCTCTCGAGGACGAATGGGCTGACATTCCTCCACAGACATAAAGACACCTGACTGTAAGTGCCAGCAGCAAAGCTCAAGCCTTGATAAAGGCTAAGGGTGGACAAATGTCATGTTAATGTCCACTACTGGGTGTCTGGATGCTTTTCATCATACGTGTACGTTTTAGCGTTAAGTGGTGCATTTTCTTTACTGTAATTAATTCTAAACTTTCATCGCAAACCCTTATGGGCGCGATATCACTAGACGAGCTATACATGGTGACTAGAAGAGAATGGGAAATTTTGGAAAGCGTTGTGGCAACACTGCGAGGTAGGTGGCGCCGAATGACATATAAAATGCTGCTCGCACTATCTTGCCATTTAGTCAACAGTAAACGTGGAGCAATGGAACGGAGTGTAGCGTGCCTTTGCGGTAAAAGCCTATTACAAGACTGGAAGTGTGGAGGTTGCGCCTCGAGAATTTCGGCGTCATTTCAACATGGGACGGCATTGTCGTGTTCCCTCAGCGCATGCAGTTATTACCTGGGACAGAAATTTTGATGCATCGGGTTTCGTGTTGAAGATGCAATCTGCAGGGAGATCCCGAACCGCTTGTAGGGGAGACAATATGAAGGCTGTGCGACCTACTTTCGTAAGAAGCCCGCAGCGCTCTTCTCGATGGCACGCGGAGTCTCTACAGTTGCATCGCCCGAATGTTCAACGAATTCTGAAAGTGGATTTAAAGTTCCATCCGTAGAAGCTGCAGATCGTTCAGCAACTTCAACCTAACGACCTGCTAATGCTCAGACAATATGCTGAACGCATGTTAGCAAAAGTGCACGACAATGTCAATATCATGTTGTATCATAGACACAGTCTCCTTGACTGTTCAGAGATGTCACTAAACCCGCCCAAAGATGTAGACAACCACACATGAGGAGCGCCTGTTCGACGGAGGGGGTCCCACAGCCAATCAGTTCCAGCCATTCCACCAGGAAGGAGGTACACGGCTCGTGTTGTCTGTAGTTCAACCATGCCTAGACCGTCAATACGATCGCGTCCGTATTGTTACTTTTTGCCAGGGACTCTCAGCAAAGGAATTCAGGCGTCTCGGAGCGCACCAAAGCGATGTTGTTCGGACATGGAGGAGATACAGAGAGACAGGAACTGTCGATGACATGCCTCGCTCAGGCCGCCCAAGGTCTACAACTGCAGTGGATGACCGCTACCTACGGATTATGGCTCGGAGGAACCTTCACAGTAACGCCATCATTCGCATAATGCTTTTCGTGTAGCCACAGGACGTCATGCTACGACTCAAAGTGTGCGCAATAGACTGCATGATGCGCAACTTCACTCCGGACGTCCATGGCGAGGTCCGTCTTTCCAACCACGACACCATGCAGTGCGGTACAGACGGGCCCAACAACATGCTGAATGGACCGCTCAGGCTTGGCATCACGTTCTCTTCGCCGATGAGTGTCGCATGTGCCTTCAGCCAGACACCAGACAATTGTCTGAGACGTGTTTGGAGGCAACCCGGTCGGGCTGAACGCCTTACACACACTGTCCAGCGAGTGCAGCAAGGTGAAGGTTCCCTGCTGTTTTGCGGTGGCATTTGTCGGGCCGACGTACGCCGCTGGTGGTCATGGAAGGCGCCGTAACGTCTGTACGATAAGTGAATGCCATCCTCCGACCGATAGTTCAACCATGTTGGCCGCATATTGGCGACGCATTCGTCTCCATGGACGACAATTTGCGTCCCCATCGTGCACATCTCGTGAATGACTTCCTTCATGATAACGACATTGCTCGACTAGAGTGGCCAGCATGTTCTCCAGACATGAACCCTATCGAACATGCCTGGAATAGATTGAAAAGGGCTGTTTGTGGACGACGTGACCCACCAACCACTCTGAGGGATCTACGCCGAATCACCGTTGAGGAGAGGGACAATCTGTACCAACAGTGCCTTGATGAATTTGTCGGACGAAGCTCACTTCCATCTCTGGGGCTTTCTCAATAGAATTTTCGCTATTGGTTCCAGCAAAATCCACAACTACACGGGCATCCATCGTACAGCAGCAAGGTTACTGAATGGTGCGCCATGTCATCGAGTGGGGTTATGGCCTCTCCTTTTCTGAAGATGATGATGCGTGCGCACTGTAACGTCTGTTCGGTGTGTTGCCATGATGTAAGGTTTTTTACATATGAATTGCCCTATTTTTCTGCCAACACGACGGGGCAACGCCACATACGGCACAGATATCGGTTGGAGGCTTGCGAGGATTGTTTGGTAACCGTATCATTTCATGGGATTGTCACGTTGCACGGCCTACAAGATCGCCTCACCTGACAGCATTTGATTTTTTTCTTGTGGAGCCATCTTAAGAGCGCGGCTTACCGTATTCGACCTGCTACCACTGAAAAACTTAAATGAAGAATACGAAAGGAAATCTCCAGAATTCCTATAGAAATGTTAGGTGTAGCCGTGTATAACCTTCCTATCAGCCTGCATGGCATCGAGCGAAGTGGCGCAGTGGTTAACACACTGGACTCATATTCGGGAGGACGACGGTTCAATCCCGCGTCCGGCCATCCTGATTTAGGTTTTCCGTGATTTCCCTAAATCGCTCCAGGCAAACGCCGGGATGGTCGCTTTGAAAGGGCACGACCGACATCCTTCCCCATCCTTCCCTAATCTGATGAGACCGATGACCTTGCTGTCTGGTCTCCTCCCCCAGCCGCCCGCGGTGGTCTAGCGGTTCTGGCGCTGCAGTCCGGAACCGCGGGACTGCTACGGTCGCAGGTTCGAATCCTGCCTCGGGCATGGGTGTGTGTGATGTCCTTAGGTTAGTTAGGTTTAAGTAGTTCTAAGTTCTAGGGGACTTATCACCTAAGATGTTGAGTCCCATAGTGCTCAGAGCCATTTGAACCATTTTCTCCTCCCCCAAAACAAGCCAAGCCAAGCCTGCATGAATGTTTCCGCCGAGGGGGAGGTCATCTTGTAACACCATAGCTCTAATGCTCTACTTATCTATTTTGCTGTTTTTTTTTAATATTACATCGTTAAGAACCTGTAAATGTTTTTGATTGAATAGATAACACAAAATTGTATACTCTTTTCTCTGTTAAAACTTTGATGTCGTAGTTTGTTTCAATGCAAAGTAGTGTATCTGTACTGTAAATACTTTGTCCCATTTGGAGGGAACAAAACTTACTGTATATAATTGTAATTCTGTGTGAATAATTTTTTGTAGAAGTGTCAATATGTGAAAATGTTCTGTTTTATTTAATGTGTTTGTTTGCTATTATGTAAACTGCTGACCTTCACTTAGGGCTCTTAGTTATTCTGTATGTAAAAGGTGTAGTGGTTCCCCTCGGGAACGGAACTGTGTAGCGCGCGCAAATTGTGGTTGGCCTAGGTGGAAAAGGTGGAACATATAGTCAGTCGTGAACAAGCAACGAGTCGGGGACGAGCCAGCAGTCAGAGATGAGCTACGAGTCCGTGCACTGCCGTGTAAAAGTTGCATAGTGCTGGTTTCGAGAGAGGCTTTTCTGTTATTTTACAATGCCTCGGATGGAGGGATAAATAGCTGGGCTATTCTGGAATTTGTATCTATCATCGCCACCAAGAAATGACAGAGTCCAGCAATTCTGCCTGCAATTCCACCTACCAACATGCAGTTGCCACCACATTGCGCAATCATTGCAACGTAACACTATAATGATGTACAGTGAAGGATCAGCTTAATGGGTGTGTTAGTGTGCTCAAATACAAGGTAAATTTTATCTGAATTTATGTACCTACCTTGATTTTTCTCCTCATCATAACACCTCTCAGGTTCCTTTCCGTTTGAACTAAAGTGATTACCGAGTGTCCTTACTGAAAGTACGTTAAAACCCAGTTTTCTATTTAATGCCTCTTGAACTTAGTAAAAAGAAAGTTAAAGTTAATGAGGCAATAGAGTGAGTTAAAGTAAATATTATTTGCTCAAAATAACTTTCCTACTAAAACTGCTATTTAAAGTGCTGTTGCCAATTGCAAAATTAAAAGTTCTTAAGACTGAGGCTTCTAAAGTTTTGCTTAGCTAATGATCACCTTGATATCTGTAGTAAATTCTAAAAGGTGAGCCAGTTTCTTGAAATTTTGTTAACATTGTGTTTCGATGTAGTAAAAGTGAGAAAACTGCTGTTGTGAAACGTTATACACTCTTGTTTACTAATAGTTTGCTTCTCTTGTGTGCATATTAACAGTATAAAGACCACTCAGTTTGTGTAAGCCCTGAAAGTGATAGTGTTTTTCTGTGCGTGTTATAATTTTGCAATTAGTTTTTGTGCTACTCCAGTTGTTAGCTTCAATCTTAAAACATATGTGTGTCAGAGTTCATTGCACTCGCGTGTGGCCAAGTCTAGGTTGTGTTTGTCCGTTATAGTTACTTATACCTACTTTCTTAAACGAGAATGTTAATCATTCTCTTGCCTAGTTAGGCTGGCGGCCGTTTTCTTTATCCGTTGAACAGTGCAGATAGGCAAAATTTTGTTTGGTACTGTTCAAATATTTACGTAATTCTGACTTTCATTTCCGGTAAGCCATTTCCGTTAGGTACAACACGGTCAACTTAACAAAAATCCTCCCAGAGGGTAACACTGCTCTGTTGCTTTATACCATAATTGCTATAACAAAATAGTTTTATGTCACAACCTGTTTCTAGCATTGAGGTTATGGTGCAGTAGTAACAGCAGTTAGGAGTGTTATACGTGGCTTTTCCGTGACAGGACTATTTGTTCTGTTGGGGCATAATAAGTAATAAACCAAACTTGGTATTTCATAGTATAAGCTACGTAATACGCTGTTGTAGTGTTATACGTGGCGCCGCGTGACAGGACGTTATTCAGCATTTTATAAACATAGTGTGAACATAAAACGTCCAGCGGCACGAACCTGTACATTACTTGACAGAACTGGTAGTGAAAGTTCAGTTTAAATTAAAAATAAAAGGTATCAGTACTTAATAATAGCTAAAATGGACAGGGAACTAGAAATGAATCTAAATACGCGAGAGCAGAATGCAATCGAGAGTCGTTCAGGCAGCACACCAACAGATGGCATTACGCGCGAGTTAAATTACGTACGATACCATGCCGATGTCAATAAACAGAAGCTATGAATGTCGCTAGTACTATACAAGGCAATATGAGCGATGTTGTGGAAGACAGTGGCTATGTTAATGAATCGCGGGATATGTTCGAGTCACCAAAAACAGAAAGGGGTGTAGGATCTGAACACGAAAATGCGATAGAAAATAAAAGTGAAAAGACACCAGATGTGACTGATTTGTTCAGGATGTTGTCTGCGCAATTTGCAACACAAATTGCAGCACTGGGACAACAAAATGCTGCGCAATTTGCAGCACACAGTGACAATATAAATGCACAAATCGCAGCACTGGGGCAACAAAATGTAGAACAAAGACAGCTAATTGCAGCACAGGGGCAGTTAATTACAACACAGGGTAGTGATATTAGTAAACAGATTGAGAAAGTTGATGTAAAAGTAGACATTGTGAGTAATGAGATTAAAAACCTCAAAAGCGAAATTACTGTCATCAATGGCAATATTGCCAACATATAGGGACAAGTTGATGACATTAACGAAAGATTTGACACGGAAGTAATTAAAATTCAAGATCAAATAGAACCCTTAGTCTGTATTAAAGTTGACGAAAAGGTATTCGGTATTAAATCCGAAATACAAACCGAATGTAACGAGGAATTTGCACAGATCAAACAGTCTGTAACAGAAACAAGCAGAGCTCTAACCAAACAGATTCTTACTTGCGAAAAGAAGTGTGACCATAACACTTCACAAATCCAAGACAAAATGTATGACTTGGAAAGAAAAATACAAACAGGACCTCCACAATTTACAGAAAGGATCCCTTTCAGTAAAATATTAGAGGGCGAAGCAAAATTCGACCCTGCAAAGAGGCATAACGGATGGCACCCCCTAGACTTTATGAAGAATTGCGAAAGAAATTTTCCTGAATATTTGTCCGATCAGGAAAAAATTAATGTCGTAATTAGTACACTAACAGGAGAAGCAAAAAGATGGGGGTTGAATCTGGATAATAACCAGATGTCTTTTGAGACCTTTAAACAAAAATTTATTGACGAATACTGGTCAGAACAAAAACAAGACCAGTTGTGGCGTGAATTTCTAATGGCTAGGTTGTATGACATCAGAGGTAGGCAAACCATGAAAGAATTTTGCGAATCATGGTACAGAAAACTGATACATCTAAAAGCAAGAAGAACTGAAGCCGAGATCGTTTGGGTTCTTTGGCAGAAACTGCCTGAGGATTCTAAACGATATGTTGGGAGTACACACAGAAGTTTTTCGGCGTTTCTGCAAAGAGTAGAGAATGAAGATCACTGGCGAAGAAATCGTGGGTCCCGCCCCCACCACAACAACAATTATTCGCGAGAAAGTAATGACCAAGCTGAACGACAGGAAAACGATAGATATCGTGTAAACACGATTCAAAGAGGTCGTGCGAGAGGCAGGGGAAATTATACTACGCGCGGTAGAGAATACATGACGCGGAATTTCCAAAATAGAGACGAAATGGAAAACTGAAAACCGCGTGTGTTACGGGCTGGATTCACGCGGAAACCGGTTTTGGGCCCAAAGAAAAGATGTCAAATATTAGATTCGAGAAGGAAAAAAGTAAACTACGGGGCAGGAAGGTTAAGGGCGCGCCTATAGCAGACGGGCGCGGAGTGATACATAGTGGCGATCCCAGTGCGAAGTCACGTGACCGTTTGTGCTTGGGCCAGCGGTTACCAGAGCAGCGTACACTGCACTTGGCAGCAGACACAAATGGCAGACGTCAGAACAAGATGGCTGCCGTAGAGAGAGA
Source organism: Schistocerca nitens (assembly GCF_023898315.1). Taxonomy (NCBI): domain Eukaryota; kingdom Metazoa; phylum Arthropoda; class Insecta; order Orthoptera; family Acrididae; genus Schistocerca; species Schistocerca nitens. Next base: position 636,181,562 of record NC_064617.1, read on the forward strand.
GACAGAAGAGGCGGGATCGGACACTTCCGATGGCCGGTTTCAGTAGTAAATGAATATAAAAATGAAAATAAAGTTAATATGTCATATGATAAAGATAACTCAGTATCGGAATCGTGCGAAAAGACTTTATTAAAGAATAAAAGGGAGACAGAAAAGGCGAGTGAAAAGGGAAATATTAGCACTGTTAATGATGTGTATGAGGTAAAGGACGTAGATGTGGGGGAAGTTATGATGAATAAAGAGAAAAGGGAAGTAGAATATGCCACGCAAAAGACGTGTGCACAATTAAAAATAGGTAAAAATGATGTAGAGGAGGACGGTAGTAAACATGACGTTATAAGCAGTGCAGGTGAAATTATTGTTGATGGAAAGGTGTTTTATGGTTCTGATGCAGAAGGGTCTAGTAAGAATTTCGCACGATTACCTGAAAATGACAGCATGGAAGAAAATTAAATGAAAGTTATCGAAGTATATGACGATTATACTAAGTATGAAGTTAAGGCTGAAATCATTCAAAGTGATATAACAGAAGTGTCTGACTGTCCAAACGATGTGCATTGTGTAGAAAAGAGCCGAAAAATGAAGTGGCTGAAACATCTAGTGATAATCTGCCTCACTGTTTAAAAGTTGCATTCCTGCTCGAATCGGGATGACGAAAATGAAATCAGTGATAGTTCAGATGATGAAAGGTACGCAAATACAGACGAAAATGAATATACTAACTTTCCCTATTGTTCAAAAGTAGCGTACTTAAGTGAATCTGGTGCTGAGGAAGAGAGTAGTGATGACTCTAGTGAAGATGAATTTTCAGGTGTAAACGAAAGTGAATATACTTTTACTGACAAAGGGTACGAAAAAATTAGTGACATTTTACCAAAGCAAGATACAGAAAGTGAAATTGGGCCAAAACCGAATGAATTATTCAGTAATGTAACACAGGGGCATAATTTGCAGGAACCTCCAGATGATACTATACTGGGGCAAGCCTTAACAAATGTTTTGAAGGAGTGTGAATTACAGGAACAAAAAGAGCCTCCCGATAAAATAATAGCAGAACAAGAGATGTTGTACCTTGCTAAAGACTTTGAATTTCCAAGACCTAAAAAGCCACCTGATGAAACAAAACGTTGGCAAGATCTGAATAGCTTAGTGAAAGATGTAGAAACCAGAAGGCCTAAAAAGCCACCAGACCTAAGTAATTGTTTTATGAACCATAAAAGACTGCCTTGTTAATAAAGAGACTGGGGGCAGGATGTATGTATATATATTTTAATATAATGCATGTCTTTATTATTATTGTATCTGTTACCTGAAGGTGAATTATTGTATGATCTTGAGACCTGGGGGAGGTTGCTTATTTATTGTACTGTACTGTATGACTCTGCTTAGGAACTGTTTCAATTTTAATTGGATGCTTATTGTTGCCAGCCTAATTATGAGGATAGGGGCATGTAGTGTAGCAAACCTGAGAACTTTGTGAATAATGATGATTATGGTCACTTAATGAAAGTGCAAAGAACTCCACAAGATAATAATTTATTTCTAATTACTTAAAAATCAGAAAGGGCTTATGTTTGCAGTATGTGGTTTACTTAAGGAGACATGTCCTCAGATGAGGGTTGTTGAGCCTCAGGGGACATGCACACTTTGCATTGTCAAGTGTCTGACGAGCACTAGGTACCTCAGTCGTTGACAGCACTACTTCCATTTCTTTTCGTGCTGCCAACCTTCCTCTTCATCATTCAGAACTTTTACTATCTTCTTTGCTTCTTCTCTATCAGAGTAAACTGAAAAGTGTAGAAATAATGTAAGAATACTGAAAACAGGGTAAATGAATACTATATTATGACTAAATGTAAATGTTTTTTTGAAAATAGGGATAAATATGATGTTGAAAAACTTTGTGTGTTAAAAAACTGTGGAGATGAACCTGGCTAATGTGTGTAAGATGGATATGAGGTGTATATGTCTAGTGCCACTAAAGGCAAAAAGCACTTGCAATAGGATATAAAATTATTGCCCTGGACTTGATGTATGTAATGACCTAACTGTGTGTGGAAAAGTAATGTAAAGGAGTAGTAAGAAATTCTTAATCCTGACTTGACCCCAAGTATGACATTTAAAATTTTCTTGATTAATGTATATGTTACCTTATGTTGTCATTTGAAAAGAAATGGTTTTGTTACCAGTGTCTAATTACTGTTTCAAAGTTGCAGGTTATATGTTTTGTACCATTAAAGCAAATTTTTCCAAAGATGTGACATAAAGATGAAAAAACCTGGAATTGATGACAATAAACTGCCCAAAAATATGGTTTTGGGCAGTAAAACAAGACAAAACAACAAAAATGCTGTAGTCCTGAAGTTGAGGGCTAACAAATATGCTGTGTTGAGCAGTAGCCAAAGGACTTGCCATTGTGGGGCAAGGAGCTGATAAATGGTCATGAACTGCCAAACCTAGAGGATGGGGCAGTGTGTCAATTTAAAAATGTGTTTTCTTTAGTGTTTTTAATCTAAATTGTGTTTTGTGTCTAAATATTTATAGTTAAAAACTGCCAAAACAATAATGGGCAGAATGTGTAACATGGACTGCTAGTGCTGAGGCAAGCAATGAACTTAGTTAGGTTTATTGGTCAATGTGTTATGAACTGACTATTCTTTCTGAAGTCAGTGAAAATTTATTATAGAATATATATGGATTCTTATTCAAATGGATGTAGATGTTTTGATGCTAGGGTTCTTGGAATAACTTAAAGTTTTGAACTGTCTGTATGCAACAAACATTTTGGACTGCTATTAATGAAGAGCAGCTTTAAAGTTAATTGTTTTGTGAAAACCTTGAAAATTTACTTTTATATGTAAAGAGTCAGTTGGAAAAAGTTCTCATAGCTGTTTGTGTAAATATTTGTGCATTGATGGATGCAAACTGAAATTTTGAACATTACATTAACTACTGAACCCTGTGAAAAGTACTATGATCATTAACATGCTTGTGTGTCTGGATATTTACATTCCTTGAAAAATATTGAAAGACAAATTTCTGCTTTGTTAAGTTAAAATGTTCAGTGCTGTTGTTTATGTGTTTATTATTATTAATTTTTGTTTGAAGGCCATACCTATTCTACTAATATGAAGCTTATTTTGTGTACTGTTTTGTCTTTTATTTGAACTGTGTGTGTATGAAATGAACATACTTAAAGATATTTTGTGCAATGATGAAAATTAATTTCCTTGAAGCAGGTTGAAAATGAAAATTACTATAAATGCTTTACTTTGAGGATGTTTTTGGAAGAAATGTATGCATTTCTTAGTGCATATACTGTATATTTGTAATGTGTGTTCTTTTTTTCTTCTCTCCCAACTGAAGTTGGATGAAATTTTTTTGTTTGCAGCCAACACCACTTAGGTGTTATGGATGTTTCCTTGAAGTATCCCTGACGGGAAACTTCGACGAAACATGGGGCATGTGTAACACCATAGCTCTAATGCTCTACTTATCTATTTTGCTGTTTTTTTTAATATTACATCGTTAAGAACCTGTAAATGTTTTTGATTGAATAGATAACACAAAATTGTATACTCTTTTCTCTGTTAAAACTTTGATGTCGTAGTTTGTTTCAATGCAAAGTAGTGTATCTGTACTGTAAATACTTTGTCCCATTTGGAGGGAACAAAACTTACTGTATATAATTGTAATTCTGTGTGAATAATTTTTTTGTAGAAGTGTCAATATGTGAAAATGTTCTGTTTTATTTAATGTGTTTGTTTGCTATTATGTAAACTGCTGACCTTCACTTAGGGCTCTTAGTTATTCTGTATGTAAAAGGTGTAGTGGTTCCCCTCGGGAACGGAACTGTGTAGCGCGCGCAAATTGTGGTTGGCCTAGGTGGAAAAGGTGGAACATATAGTCAGTCGTGAACAAGCAACGAGTCGGGGACGAGCCAGCAGTCAGAGATGAGCTACGAGTCCGTGCACTGCCGTGTAAAAGTTGCATAGTGCTGGTTTCGAGAGAGGCTTTTCTGTTATTTTACAATGCCTCGGATGGAGGGATAAATAGCTGGGCTATTCTGGAATTTGTATCTATCATCGCCACCAAGAAATGACAGAGTCCAGCAATTCTGCCTGCAATTCCACCTACCAACATGCAGTTGCCACCACATTGCGCAATCATTGCAACGTAACACTATAATGATGTACAGTGAAGGATCAGCTTAATGGATGTGTTAGTGTGCTCAAATACAAGGTAAATTTTATCTGAATTTATGTACCTACCTTGATTTTTCTCCTCATCATAACACCTCTCAGGTTCCTTTCCGTTTGAACTAAAGTGATTACCGAGTGTCCTTACTGAAAGTACGTTAAAACCCAGTTTTCTATTTAATGCCTCTTGAACTTAGTAAAAAGAAAGTTAAAGTTAATGAGGCAATAGAGTGAGTTAAAGTAAATATTATTTGCTCAAAATAACTTTCCTATTAAAACTGCTATTTAAAGTGCTGTTGCCAATTGCAAAATTAAAAGTTCTTAAGACTGAGGCTTCTAAAGTTTTGCTTAGCTAATGATCACCTTGATATCTGTAGTAAATTCTAAAAGGTGAGCCAGTTTCTTGAAATTTTGTTAACATTGTGTTTCGATGTAGTAAAAGTGAGAAAACTGCTGTTGTGAAACGTTATACACTCTTGTTTACTAATAGTTTGCTTCTCTTGTGTGCATATTAACAGTATAAAGACCACTCAGTTTGTGTAAGCCCTGAAAGTGATAGTGTTTTTCTGTGCGTGTTATAATTTTGCAATTAGTTTTTGTGCTACTCCAGTTGTTAGCTTCAATCTTAAAACATATGTGTGTCAGAGTTCATTGCACCCGCGTGTGGCCAAGTCTAGGTTGTGTTTGTCCGTTATAGTTACTTATACCTACTTTCTTAAACGAGAATGTTAATCATTCTCTTGCCTAGTTAGGCTGGCGGCCGTTTTCTTTATCCGTTGAACAGTGCAGATAGGCAAAATTTTGTTTGGTACTGTTCAAATATTTACGTAATTCTGACTTTCATTTCCGGTAAGCCATTTCCGTTAGGTACAACACGGTCAACTTAACAAAAATCCTCCCAGAGGGTAACACGGCTCTGTTGCTTTATACCATAATTGCTATAACAAGATAATTCTGTTTGCAAACTGCCTCCAGCTTCGAGGTTATGGTGTAGCGGTAGCAGACGGGAGTGTTATAATCTATCGGATCTTATATTCGAGAAATAAAAATGCTTGTGACATTCAACAGTGGAATACTCTGTACTATACACTGAAATCAATAAATATGTATAAAGTAATTATGCTCGTCTATTAATCTCCATTCGAAAATTTGCCATTCTCTTGAGTTACTATCTAGAAATCAATGATCATGTGTGAGGTGAATCAGGCAGATCACAAAGTGCCTAATTCGGCACGGGGTGGTCGAGAATTAGTAGCTCGCTACTCGCTGCTACGAGCGTAGTGTTTTAATCAGCGAGCCACCGCTCCTCGTTTTCGGTCACTTCTCATTTCGCGCCAGATTTAGCTTCTCAGCAAAGCTCCCCGTCTTGGGCCGTTGTTGAGACTCGCGGTTGTTCCCTGGAGCTAGGCCGCGGAAGACTCCGCATTTCCCCGTGAATGGAGACGCGCGCGGCAGTCTGCACTTCGCACCTCGGCCTAGTATTGTTAGACCGAGCTGCGCCGCGTTTGTCGGGCGTGCTCTCCCTGCAGACGGGAGCCGGCTAATAAGGTGGCGCCGCGATGAGTGAATGGGCTGCCGCGTATTGGCTGCGCGTCTCAATCCGCTACACTTTGTCCTCTCGCGCCTCGGCACTGTCTGCCGCCACAATGCTGCCCGCTCCTCTGCTCTCCATTTTTGCCTCCCCTTTCTCTCGCCCCTCTTTCACTGTTTTTTTCCCCCTGCCTTTCCGTTGTGACACCTCCTAAGAGCGGGAGGCCGCAGAGAGACACACCTCTGTGTGGGACTGTGGACGGACGGGCGGAGGCAGCGGAGAGAAAGGGGCTGCAGAAACCTTGTCAATTCGGCCGCCGGCTACGTATTGCTTGTTTCGGCTCCACCTTGGCCGGTGCGAAAGTCCTCGTGCTCCCGGGGGGAATCTCACCGCATCTTCGCCTCTTTGTTTCCGACTCTGCTTTAAAATTCTCAACAGCATTTTCGATTTGCCGGTCCAGAGGCGACGGAAATGTGGCGCGTCGCGCCGCGCAGAGAGAGGCTGTGATTGGCCGGCAGAAAATTGGGCTGGTTGGCCGCCCCGCCGGGCCGCGCTTTCCGACGCTTGGATCCGCGCCGCGTCCCTGGGGCCTCCGTCACACCCTCCGTGTACTGTGGACGCCGCGGAGACGGCGCCGGGCTGACGCGAATGCGTGTTTTCATTCTGAGCTTATAGCTGTACTGCTCTTCCCGTACTACTACCCTTCCGCTATTAATCTTCACGTAGACGAAAAAGCTGCATTCACAGCTCACATATTACGAGGGTGAGTCAAATGAAAACTTTAAATATCTTTTTAAATATTATTTATTGTGCAGAAGTGGAACAAAGCTGTATCACTTTTCAACATAATCTCCCCCACGCTCAATGTAAGTCCTCCAGCGCTTACAAAGTGCATAAATTCCCTTAGAAAAAAATTCTTTTGGTAGTCCGCGCAACCACTCATGCACCGCGTGGCGTATTCATCAGAATAGAACTTCTATCCTCCCACTGCGTCTTTGAGTGGCCCAAACATACGGAAATCACTTGGGGCAATGTCTGGTGAGTATGGTGGATGAGGAAGACGCTCAAAATGCAGGTCTGTGATTGTTGCAACTGTTGTACGGGCAGTGTGGGGCCTTGCATTGTCATGTTGGAAAAGGACACCTGCTGACAGCAGTCCACGTCGCTTTGATTTGTCTGCGGGCCGCAGATAATTTTTTAGATCTGTGTATAATGCACTGGTGACATGACTGGGCATTTGATTGTGTTGTATGGGCAGTGTGGCGACTTGCATTGTCATATTGCAAAAGGACACCTGCTGACAGCAATCCACGTCTCTTTGATTTGATTGCAGGCCGCAGATGATTTTTAGGAGATGTGTGTGTGATGCACTGGTGACAGTGGTCCCTAGAGGCATGTAATGCTCCAAAATGATGCCTTTTTCGTCCCAAAAGAGAGTCAGCATGACCTTCCCTGTTGATGGTTCTATGTTTTTGGTGATGAGGAATGGCGCCACTCCTTGCTCGCTCTCTTCGTTTCCGGTTGGTGGAAGTGAACCCAGGTTTCGTCCCCAGTAACGATTCTTGCAAGGAAGCCATCACCTTCTCGTTCAAAGCGCCGAAGAAGTTCTTCACAAGCATCAACACGTCGTTCTCTCATTTCAGGAGTCAGCTGCCGTGGCACCTATCTTACAGACACTTTGTGAAACTGAAGCACATCACGCACAATGTGGCGTGCTGACCCATGACTAACCTCTAAACATGCTGCAATGTCATTCAGTGTCACTCGGCGGTTTTCCTTCACTATGGCTTCAACTGCTGCAGTGTTCTGTGGAGTCACAACTCGTTGTGGCTGACCCCCTGCGAACTTGCTACTCCATTCGTAGACTTGCTACTGTGACAAACATGCATCAACGTACTGAACCTTCATTCGTCGATGAATTTCAACAGGTTTCACACCTTCACTACGCAAAAACCGAATAACAGAACGCTGTTCTTCCGTGGTGCAAGTCGCCAGTGGGGCGGCCATCTTTATACTGATACTGCGACGGTATGTGGCCATCTGCACTATGCTGCCACCTCTAGGCCATTCTGCACGATGTTTGTAGCACGCTTACCAACTTACCGGATAACAGCGCGAAATTTAGATTTGTTATTACAAATTTAAGGCTTTCATTTGACTCAAAATACAAATACAAATGTGTGTAAAATCTTATGGGACTTAACTGCTAAGGTCATCAGTCCATAAGCTTACACACTACTTACCCTAAACTATCCTAAGGACAAACACACGCACCCATGCCCGAGGGAGGACTCGAACCTCCGCCGGGACCAGCCGCACAGTCCATGACTGCAGCGCCCCATACCGCTCGGCTAATCCCGCGCGGCTCATTTGACTCACCCTCGTAAGTTTCCCACATATACTCTGACGTACTTAAGCCTGATACACATAACTAAATCTATGATACCACAGGGTGTCGACCTCTCCACATAAATCCACATATCTAATTTCTATACAAATATGTCTTTATATAGCTTGTGAATTACCATTTCACTGAATACCAGTACATATTCAACATTTGTCTGATTAAAATTAACTAACAACGGGACCGCGCCTATTCGTCATCGCCCATTTCCTCCAAATTTCAGTGGTTAGGGAGAGAGATAATGTGAATTGTTCAGAGTTGATATAGTTACGCCAATGCACGTTTAGCCACACCAGAAACTGTACGTCCAGAAACGCACGCAGGGATGGATGCTTGCGAGTTAAGAAACGTTGCGGCAGTTTCTGGAACACTGAAGATTAATTCCTTTGAGTTTTGGTGTACGGCTTGATATTTACCTCGTCTCCCCAGCTACGTACAACAACCCTGGTGCGGCTGCGTCGGCTGTACTCTGACTTCTTCTCCGAAAAGGTCAATTTAAAAGTGGAACTCCTCGTCGCATTGGGATGTGGAGATTGGAAGTAGCCCGGTAGGATCACGAAAACTTGCGACTTCCGCATATTATAATTTTTAATGAACACAATATTGGCAGAGTGCAAGTACATACATCTTTATCGCACCAGCTCAAAAGATCGACAGGCACCGAGATTGGTGCAAAAGACAATTGAGGTACATAAAAAATTGATAGAATAGCTTTCAGTTTTCTACCAGCTTACTCAGACATAATCATAACTCCCTAAGATATTTTTGCTGCAAGGAGACGGTGCGCATAAGGATCATTACAAATATTTATTTATATGTGTATGCCATTTAAAGAACCTACACAAAATTCATGGTATATGGAGGGATTGGTCAGAAACGCTCAATACATTGCATCAGAGAACCCTGTGTGGCAGCTCCAGATGTACAACATTCCATAACAATTAAACTAAATGACAGTGTTTGTGAGTGATAATTTACAAGCTGCAGATATTTTTACAATCACTTTCTAAAGTACTAGCAAATGTAGGATTAAATGGTTGAGTTTAAGAAACAAGAGACTATATTAAAAAGTCATTCTACAAAACCTTAAGCAACTAGAAGCGGCACCAACATCCTTCACTGAAATTAATAAAATTATGAAAATTCTAAAAATTAAAAACTCCTGTGGCGTTAATAGAATTTCAAGCAGAATTCTGAAAAGTTGTTCCAACTTGATAAGTAATGTATTTAGTTTTACGTGCAGTGCGTCACTGGCACAGGGAATGTTTCTAGACAGATTAAAATATGCAATTATTAAACCACTTTACAAGAAAGGTGACCAGACAGACTCAAACAATTAACATCCAGTTTCCTTACAGACATCTTTTTCCAAAATATTAAAAAAAAGGATGCACTTACGAGCAGTCGCACTTTCAAGTGGAAACAATTTACTTAGCACTTCACAGTTCGGATTCCAGGAAGGTTGCTCGACTGAGAATGCGATTTATACATTCACTCGTCAAATAGTACAAGAATTATATAATACTATACCGCCAGTTGGTATTTTTCTGATCTGTCACAGACCATAGATTGTGTAGATCATGATTCTATCTTATAACAACCCACCTTTTATGAAAATGGTGGCTTTACACACGAATGGTCTTAATCATACTTGACAAACAGAATGCAAAAGTTTGTGATGAAAAATTCAGCAGAAAATTTTAGTAACTGGGATAAGATCGCAAAGGGAGTCCCATAGGGTTCAATTTTGCGTCCACTCGTTTTTCTTACATATCTGAATGACCTTCCAAAAAACATTCAACAAGAAAAATTGATACTTTTGTAGGCGATACGAGTGTTATAATAAATCTTGTTAGAGAGAAATCGACAGAAGAGGTAATATATGATATTTTCCAAAGAATTAGTGAGTGGTTATCTGAAAATGGTCTCTCCCTAAATTTTGAAGAAAAAACTACATCCAGTTCAGTACAACATATGGTCATACCAACAACTGATGTAGCACATGTGCAGGAGTCAATAAGTAGTGCAGAATGCTCAAAATGTTTGGTCGTATATATTGATGAAAACTTGAACTGGAAGAAGCGTATGACTGAACTTCTCAAACAATTAACTTCACCTACTTTTACTCTTCGTTTAATTGTTAATCTGGTAACGTTTTAACCTCCTGACATATTTTGCATATTTCCAGTCAACAACGTCGTCCTGAATTATTTTCTGGGGTAAATCATCCCTTACAAAGAAACTCACAAAGGCGAGTAGTCAGAATAATGTGTGGTATTCATCCACGGACGTCATGTAGATACCTCTTCAAGGAGCTTAGCATTTTAACTGCGCAGTCACAATACATATTTTCCCTAGTGAAATTCGTCGTAAATAATCCATCACAATTTGAGAATAACAATGATGTACATACCAATGACACTAGAGGGAAAAATGACTGTTATTACCCATTGTTAAAGCTGTCAGTGACTCGGAGAGATCTTCAATATACAGCAATAAAAAATTTTCATTTGCCCAATAACATAAAATGCCTGACAGGCAGCGAAGAAAGTCTGGAAGGCGGTAAAAAGAAAAAAGAATAAAATGATAACGTGTTCATTAATGTGAGCACTAATCATGCATGTATATTCTGTAAACTGACTCACTCAACATCATTTCTATAAAAGAATCGTTCAAATGGTGTATGAACATGAAACTACCTAGCCAACTAACTAACGGTGTAGAAGAAGAAATTTCTTCTGTTAATTGAGTCAAGGGGAGGACCAACAAAAGTCACAATTACATGACGAGTTTTCTCAAGATGAAGGAGGACTGCCTTGTCGCAGTATTTAAGTGACTCCAACTCAAATGGACACCGCTAGTGCAACAATGCGATGTCTATTTTTATCGTCAGCTACAGCTGCATCAAAAGAGTTTCCATTGTACATCACAAGCTATCTTCGACAATATTTGGGGAAATGATGCGTTACGCGTGGTTCACTGCTAGACTGTGCGGCGAGGGGAGAATCTTTTATGAATATAAGCCAATACGATATTTGTATAGAAACTTTAAAACAATCGTGTGAGTGCAAAACCGCAATGTTTATAACGTGTGCAAGATGACAGGAAAATTGATGCTTCCTCTTTTTCCTATGAATATTACCAAAGCATGTGGAAATTATGAACTATATAATAACAAAAGTATCTAACTTTATGTACAAAGTTATCGTATTCTTCTCAAAGTTCCTTCCTCGAAATTTATTTCCACTCTCATATCTTCCTTTGCTATTCCCTTGACCAAAATATTTATAAATATAACATACTGAACTTTATTTAGGTTTATTTGCAGTGTAAGTAAGGGAAAATGAAAAAAGAACTCTTCGCTTAGGGAATCAAATTCACGACCTTCAGATTACGTACTCTTTCCGCGGCACCAACTCAGATTAGGTACTCTTTCCGCTGTGCCATCTGCTACGTTAACGTAAACGGCTAGTACCTCACGCGACCAGCGCCAAAAATGCTATTTTTTCTAAACAAATGACCAGTTGCAGCTCCCACTTCTGTGGCTTTCATTTCTGGCCAAACGTGGAGTACACCATAAATTCGAATGAAATCGTTGACGAAGAGTAGGAGTAGTTTCCTTGAAAGACATAAATATACAAATTTTGTAAATTTATTTGTGTAAATATTTATACAGACTTTTATAATAGCTATTTACAAGTCAGATTATGCAAAAACAGTTTTAAACACTTCTATTGAGCCTCTGCTACAGTCACTAAATTCTTTGAGTGCTTGAAAAACTTCTTCCTTCTTCTCGCTCGCACTTTTCGGTGAGAGTTGGTGTATAGTGGCGTGTTGCAAAGACAGCTGTTCAAAGTAGTCAGGTTTGGTTTTTGAAAGATGAGTATCGTGGAAACTTTTATGAGACGAATCTGTGAACCAATTACACTGTTCTACAAAAAAAACCTTTTTTTCTATTTCTGATAAAAAGTATTGTGATCCTAGTTGTAATTTGAGTGCTGAATTGAAAACTGTTTTTGGTTTTTTTTGTGTCAGGGATAGTTTATGAGTAATCGCAATTTTATTTCTCTTTTCAGTTTCTGATATAGTGCAGAAAACGTGAGGTGAAATTCGACAAACAAATGCAGATCTTTATGATGTTATAAGTTCATCACATTAATGGAGGGTGGGATCTAACATATAACACAGTAACCTTTGTGTATACACTTTGAAGCATTTATTTGACATGAGAAATTACAGAAAATTGACAAAAAATGAGCCACTGCCTTGTAATGCACATACTTTTTCATAGATGCAGAGGGATTTTCCTTAGTAACAGGAAACCCTATGTTGGAACACTCCAGAACCAAGTATATCAATATTTTTCTCCGATAAGACTGGATGTGGACTACAGAGCTCTGTAGACTCTTATGGACCAAAAAGTGGAGACTTTGAGGCCTGCATCGCTAAAAATGGTACATACAGAACAATGTAAGGCTTTAGACATTTTTTCCCATATGCTACTCAAGAGTGGAATGACTTTAACACCAGTTTGGGGTAGGGGTAGAATATATCTCTTGTGTCTGCTGCAGGAACCTGGAAGTAATTTCTTTAATAATGATCCACAGAAGTCAGAGATATCACCTCATTTTCTTAAAATCTGTGGATAACCATATCTGTGGGAACAGTTTATGAATCTTTAACATAAGACCTATGGAATAACAAAATGTAGAGTGTTCCATCCTTCTGATGACTATAAATTTTAGCCATTCTTTTTTAAGCAAATAAATGTTTCATGAAATTCTTCCCAGCATACGTATACTGAAACAGAACATCTACACTACCTCTGTCAGCCCCATTGTAAAGTCGCCTGGTACCGCTCTTCCCCAGGATCTTGCCATTAACAAATGTTCCATTAAAACTATAGTCTTTGATATACAGCATATGCATTCCCAACTTCCATCTTCCTGATTTTGAAATGCAATTTGCTTATCATCGTCAGTCATTCTCTCTCTGTAATTGCTACATGCCGGTTTGATTATCATCCAACTATGTATTGATCCACAACTACAAAACTGGCTGTTCCTATGACCCCTGCATGGCAGTGAAGAACTGCTGTATATTATAAAAGCCCATTCATACATGATGGTAGGTCCCAAGGTCAGGAACCTCCGATATCAGATTTGGGGTAGGGTGTTGTATATCTTCTGCCACCTATGTAGTGCACTTGCACGTTGTGGTAGTTATTTTAGAAACAAAACACTTCTTTCTGATGAAAAAAACTGTTATTTAGAACATCTAGGTGGCATGTGCGCACACACAGGATATTCACATATAGAATTCCAGATCAGAGTCTAATTTGAGTACTTGAATCACACAAATCTTAGTTGTTTTGAATCATATGTGAGGATATTGCTACAGATTAGCTGGCTGTTTCTCAAGGAGTTCCTTGCGGGGTGGGGGAGTGGCTCTGTACATAAAAAACAGTATGTCATTTGAGTCCATAGACGTATCTCGACACTGCACTGAACAGATATTTGAAAGTTGTGCAGCATTAGTCGAATTTAGTGAAACTAAACTTCTAATTGCTGTTGTTTATAGGTCCCCTAACTCCGACTTCAGAGCATTTTTGCTTAAGCTGGAGAGGGTTCTTGATTCACTTTGTAGGAAGTACCAGAAAGGAGTTATATGTGGTGACTTCAATATTAATTTTGTACATTTTTGTACATGATTGTGCAAGAAAAAGGATGTTGGTAGATCTCCTAAATTCATATGATCTGATGCAAACTGTGTTTTTTCCAACTAGGGTGCAGGAGAACAGTAGCACAGTCATAGACAATATTTTTATTCATTCCTCATTACTAGATGGGCATTCTGTTAGCAAAAGTATGAACGGCCTTTCAGACCATGATGCACAAATTTTAACACTAAAAGGTTTTTGTACTCAAACCAATGTCGTATTTAATTACAAACTATGTAGGAAAGTTAATCCAACAGCAATAGAGAGTTTTTCAAAACTTGTCAAGGAACAAAAGTGGCAAGATGTTTTTAGTGCTGATAATATAGATGATAAATACAATGCTTTCCATAACACATTTCTCATGCTCTTTGAGAGTTGCTTTCCATTAGAACATTCTAAACGAGGTACTAGCAGTAATGGACAGCCCGGTTGGCTGACTAGTGGGATAAGAATATCATGTAGAACAAAGCGGGAATTATATCAAAATGTTAGAAGTAGTCACAATCATGCTGCAGTAGCCCATTACAAACAGTATTGTAAGGTGCTTAACAATGTTATTAACAAGGCAAAAAGTATGTGGTACGCAAATAGAATAGCTAATTCACAGGATAAAATTAAAGCCATATGGTCAGTTGTGAAGGAAGTGTCTGGTCAGCAGCACAAGGTTGATGATATAAAGTTAGTTCGCAGTAATAATATTTCTGTTACTGATAAATCAGATATATGTACAGTATTTAACAACCATTTTCTGAGCATTGCTGGTGAATTAAATAAAAATTTAGTTTCTACAGGAAATCATATAAATTTCTTAGCAAATGCCTTTCCGAGATTGACGTCTGAAATACTCCTCTGTGATACAGATAAGAGGGAGATTGAGTCAATAATTAAATCACTGAAGATTAAGGACTCTCATGGTTATGATGGAGTGTCTAGTAGAATATTGAAGTACTGTGCTGCGCATGTTAGCCCTGTATTTAGCCAAAGTTGTAATTTTTCCTTTAGGAATGGTCAGTTTCCTGAGCGATTAAAGTACTCAGTAGTGAAGCTGCTTTATAAAAAGGGAGAAAGGGATAATGTAGATAATTTTAGACCTATTTCTATGCCATCAGTGTTTGCAAAAGTTATCGAAAAGGCTGTGTATGTAAGGTTAATTGATCATTTTATATCACACGATTTGCTATCAAATGTACAGTTCGGCTTTAGAAATCGTTTGGCAACTGAAAATGCTATATTCTCTTTTCTCTGTGAGGTACTGGATGGGCTAAACAAAAATTTTCGAACACTTGGATTTTTTAATTTAACAAAGTCATTTGACTGTGTTGATCTCACAATATTGCTCCAGAAGTTGGACCATTACGGAATAAGGGGAGTAGCTCACAATTGGCTCACCTCTTACTTTAGCAACAGGCAGCAAAAGGTCATTATTAACAATGTCGATAATGGCTGTGAGGTGGGATCTGAGTGGGGTACTGTCAAGTGGGGGTTGCCCCAGGGATCAGTGTTGGGGCCACTCCTGTTCCTTATTTATATAAATGATATGCCCTCTAGTATTATGGGTAACTCTAAAATATTTCTGTTTGCTGATGACACTAGCTTGGTAGTAAAGGCTGTTGTGTGCAACATTGGCTCGGTTTCAAGTAGTGCAGTACATGACCTCAGTTCATGGCTTGTAGAAAATAAACTAACGTTAAATCACACTAAAACTCAGTTTTTACGGTTTCTAACACACAATTCAACAAAACCTGACGTTTTAATCTCACAGAACGGGAATATGATTAGTGAAACTGAACAGTTCAAATTCCTAGGTGTTCAGATAGTAAGCTATCGTGGAAAGCCCATGTTCAGGATCTTGCTGATAGCGTTTGCTTAAACTTATGGACTGATGTTTTTTTCAGGTTCATGAACATTTATTTTTATCTGTTATTACTTTTATGTTGTAAGTTCATGTACTGACACGTTCCATGACCTTGGAGATTTGCTTCTCAATTTGGTCCTACGGAACTTGACATGTAAATAAATAAATAGATAATGCTGTGAGATGGTTGCTCTCTGAATTTGAAAAATGTGCAGTGGAAATTTGTTGAATTTATTGCACCAAAATTCCCATGACTGAGTTCACAGGAGAACGATGCATTATATGAGAAAGCAGTTCACTGTCATATTTGTCTATTGCCGTTAGACACAGAAGCGGAAAATCCACATAGAGACCACTTTCATCTAATGTGGAAATTCCGCAGCACAGCACATGCAACTTGAAATACAAACAGCCACCACGAATACCTGTTTTCTTCCACAACTTTAGCGGGTGTGATACTCATTTCAATGTTGAATGCTTGGCTGAGTTTCGTTTGTGAAATGATCAGGTTAGTGACCTGTCTGAGAGCTCTGAAAAATACAATTAATTGTCCAAGCGAATCACGCCAAAAATTATGTTGTAGTTACTGGAGTCACTCTGATTTATGCAGGCACTGATTTAGAAACTTGCTAAGAGATTCACCTCACTATAGCTGCAAAGTTTCAGTTTGTGATGTACAAAAGGGTATTCCCATAGGAATATCTATGTTTGCTCGAGAGACTCAACAAAATCACATTTTCTGGCATAACAGCGTTCCCTATTAATTACACAGACAATGCTATAGTGGATGCAGAGTATGGGCAAAGAGTTAATGTTTGGCAGGAATTCAACATCTCTAATTGAGAGGAGTATGCACAGTTTTGTATGGACACAGGCATATGCTTGCTTCTGGATATTTTCAAGAAATTCTATAGGGTATGCATAACCACACAGATGCAGGAATCTACCTTCTATTACACCATGGTAGGCCTTCATAGGAAGCCATGTTGAAACAGACACATTACAACGTTAACTATTTATTTCGATGTCGACATGCTGCTCTTTTTTTTGAACGCGAATTTGGTAGGGTACTTTGCCCTTTATCCAAATGCATGCCAAGGAAAATAGCCCACAAAGGCGTGAGGAGTTCAACGTACCTGATAATGTGAGTTACACCAAGTACCTTTCCCGGGTTCGATTCCCGGCGGGGTCAGGGATTTTCTCTGCCTCGTGATGGCTGGGTGTTGTGTGCTGTCCTTAGGTTAGTAAGGTTTAAGTAGTTCTAAGTTCTAGGGGACTTATGACCACCGCAGTTGAGTCCCATAGTGCTCAGAGCCATTTGAACCATTTTGAACCAAGTACCTGCTTGTTAACGCCTTGTATGAGCAGGCCATGCAACAGTCTCTGCTGGTTCGGAGGTTTCAATGACTATCGTCAGATTAGATAAATTTACGGAAGCGGCAACAACTTCAGGTATATGAGATGTCGTGGAGGTAGACCTAACACATCCTAATAGTTTGTATGACACGCAAAACGATTTGCTGCTGTATGTGGAGTACCTATTTCTGCACGGCAGTTACATCCCCAGCCGCATGACGACGCTGACGGGTAAAGGGAGATGTATTGTGTACTTAAGAAACCTCCAGCAGTGTTCCAGATAGGGAATGGAACTGACTAGTCACCTGTGCTACACTATGTGATCAAAAGTATCCGGACACCCCCAAAAACAAACGTTTTTCATATTAGTGCATTGTGCTACCACCTACTGCCAGATACTCCATATCAGCGACCTCACTAGTCATTAGACATCGTGAGAGAGCAGAATCGGGCGCTCCACGGAACTCACGAACTTCGAACGTGGTCAGGTGATTGGGTGTCACTTGTGTCATACGTCTGTACGCGAGATTTCCACACTCCTAAACACCCCTAGGTCTACTGTTTCCGATGTGATAGTGAAGTTGAAACGTGAAGAGACACGTACAGCATAAAAGCTTACAGGCCGACCCCGTCTGTTGACGCCGACAGTTGAAGAGTGTCGTAATGTGCAATAGGCAGACATCTATCCAGACCATCACACAGGATCCACTGCAAGCACTACGACAGTTAGGAGGGAGGTGAGAAAACTTGGATTTCTAGGTCGAGCGGCTGCTCATAAGCCACACATCACGCCGGTAAATGTCAAACGATGCCTCACTTGGTGTAAGGAGCGTAAACAATGGACAACTGAACAGTGGAAAAACGTTGTGTGTAGTGACGAATCACGGTACACAATGTGGCGATCCGATGTCAGAGTGTGGCTATGGCGAATGAACGTCACCTGCCAGCGTGTGTAGTGCCAACTCCAAAATTCGGAGGCGGTGGTGTTATGGTGTGGTCGTGTTTTTCATGGAGGGGGCTTGCACTCCTTGTTTTGCGTGGCACTACGACAGCACAGACCTACATTGATGTTTTAAGCACCTTCTAGTTTCCCACTCTTGAAGAGCAATTCGACGATGGCGATTGCGTCTTTCAACATGATCGAGCACCTGTTCATAGTGCACGGCCTCTGGCAAAGTGGTTACACGACAATAACATCCCTGTAATGGACTGGCCTACACAGAGTCCTGACCTGAATCCTATAGAACACCTTTGGGATGTTTTGCCAGGCCTCACCGACCGACATCGATACCTCTCCTCCGTGCAGCACTCCGTGAAGAATGGGCTGCCATTCCCCAAGAAACGTTCCAGCACGTGCGAGAGTGGAAGCTGTCATCAAGGCTAAGGGTGGGCCAACACCATGTTGAATTCCAGTATTACCGATGGATGGCGCCTCGAACTTGTGAGTCATTTTCAGTCAGGTGTCCGGATACTTTTGATCACATAATGTATCTCCTTTAAGCAGTCAAGGTGGTCAAAGGAGTATATTAATTGTAATACCGAACAGGGGGCTGTCATGACGTGTGACTTTGAAAAAAATTTAAACTAATGAACAGAGCAATCTTCGGAAAAGGGATGGCGCATTTAGGAAACCACTGCGAAATTCAAAATATTTTACCACAGTTATGGGCAATATGGCGCACAGTATTATAATGCCAAGCCAAATTTTAAATGGATCACTATCATCAGTCAAGGATTAGTCATTTTATAGATGGCTAAGGTTTCGACAGATTCACGAAACCTGTTTATGCCGGTGTGTGTATACGGGAAGCATCCAAACTCTACATGTACCAGTATCATTACGGGTTTGCAAAAACTCATTTTGCGGATGCAGAGTTGTTTTACTTGGTTACAGACAGCTTCATCTTGAAAGGCGTCAGACTGGGGCTGGGCTGATATCTTTACCACTGTATCTCTTTTACGTCGACTGATGGGGATTTGTGGATTAATTTGCCCATTTTATTAATTAAGATCTGAGCGTGATATAACAGGAATGGTAAAACCACTGCGAGGATCAAGCTGCTGACTCCCATCTTATGTTGTTTATGTCTAGCTATGTAGTTTCATCTCTAGCTATCTATCTGCATGTTTCACCTTATTAAGTGTACTGCAAATTGCTGCAGAAAATTTTAATGAGCCTCAGCCTAGGCAGGTTGGGTGGTTCTTCTATACTGCTGACAACCTTCCAAACAAGCTCAGCTTGTCCTTCCCGGAATATTTGTAGGGAGGCGTCCATGCAAAAGGTAGCATTCTCAGATGTTCACGTGGAAATGCTATGAGTAGCTTCAGCCAAAGTTTCTCTCTGCCTTCTGTGAAGACAGAATGGCATCGGTCAGATCCGAAAACATGTAACACAACAAAATTCTTCTCACTCTATGTAGGAAGTCATCACAGTGGATAACTAAATATCGGTCTATTAGTTGGGATGTTGGAGCATTGCTTCTAAAAATATGACTGGGCGATCTTTAAGCGCGCTTGCCCATTGGCTGGAAAACTATCTTCGGAAAGTGCTGGAGCAGAGAGACGAAGACAGGAGCTGTTGGAGAAGTTAGATGGAGAGGAAGTTAAATGACAAAGCTAAGACTGTGGCAATCTTAGCGGACTAGTATCTCGAGAACCAACACCCCATTTTTGAGTGGTGGATGGCAGCTGCCAGAAGGCTGTGATGAATGCAGATTTTGTCGAGCTGCAGCTCTGATGCAGGTAAGAATTACTCACGGCTTGGGGTATCACGATAAGAAGGCGATTAGGAACTTTCGATCCGATTCTTACATTTGAAAAATTAACATGTCCTGAAGTTAAGTTTAGTAAACATGGGCTCACTCATTTTCGGGGGATTTTAGATTTTGCATCAACCTTTCCTTGGTTCACACACTTGACGGTTATATGCCTCACTGGAATGATAAGACGTTTGTCACTCTGACATCATTCTCTTCTAGTGGCTTGTCAAGATAATCCAGTTTTAATTAGGTGATATCAATGTATGTGATCAGTAATTTGTTGTGTTTCTCTTGTTTTTAACTTGTTTGCATTGATTGATTGTCTTTTTTTGCGTCTGCTCTCAAAGACTATCATAACTGGTTTAATCTGGACGATGCCTAACACTTCAGTAGTTAGTTTTCCTTCCCCCATGATGAATTATTTTGATTTATGTAAGAGCAGTCACCCACAATCCACTTGCTTGGATAATTCTTTCCTTCCAATACTCGTGGTCGTGCGGTAGCGTTCTCGCTTCCCACGCCCGGGTTCCCGGGTTCGATTCCCGGCGGGGTCAGGGATTTTCTCTGCCTCGTGATGGCTGGGTGTTGTGTGCTGTCCTTAGGTTAGTTAGGTTTAAGTAGTTCTAAGTTCTAGGGGACTTATGACCACAGCAGTTGAGTCCCATAGTGCTCAGAGCCATTTGAACCATTTCCTTCCAATACATTCTGTTGTGTGACAACTTTCGATACGCAGTTGGGGTCATGAAGAGTGATCCAACTCTCCGTCAGTTCAGTCAGAGCAGGTAACGAATGTGACTGAAAGGTAGATAACTTGAGGTGGCATCTTGCAGTGTAATGGGTGAAGGGTCGTGATCCATATGACGGATTCGAAATGGCTGGATACGATGCCGATCATCTTTAGGGCATTAACCAATCCTTAGGGCATTAAACCAACCAACAAAAAGGTAGCCGCCCGGGGTGGCCGAGCGGTTCTAGGCGCTACAGTCTGGAACCGCGCGACCGCTACAGTCCCAGGTTCGAATCCTGCCTCGGGCATAGATGTATGTGATGTCCTTAGATCAGTTACGTTTAAGTAGTTCAAAGTTCTAGGGGACTGATGACCTCATCAGTTAAGTCCCATAGTGCTCAGAGCCATTTGAACCATTTTTTAACAAAAAGGTTATTGGCTTAATGAAAGAGGAGATCAATGGGTCACAATGATGACTGGGTGTTGTGTGATGTCCTTAGGTTAGTTAGGTTTAAGTAGTTCTAAGTTCTAGGGGACTGATGACCGTAGATGTTAAGTCCCGTAGTGCTCAGAGCCATTTGAACCATTTTTTGAATGGGTCACAAATTGTGTAGTTTATGGGTCTTAGATAGAAAATATGTGCGTACTGTGTGTCACCCAAAGATAGGCAAAGGGTGTGTATCATATAGCCTCAAAGGCTTTCGTGTTCGGTGATTACACGGAATGCCTGCTCGTTCATGTTCATGAGGCTCCATCTCCTCTGCCACAAATGGCGCACCAAGTGAGCATTTGATCGGAAGACCATGTGGAACACATCGTATCACAACAGAAAATCAGACTGTTGCGTCATGGCGAGAAGTGGTTCATTTGTGACCCTCTCGTACACGCACTATTCTCTTGGACGACGAAGGGTGGATGTATTTATCTGAAAATAGTGTAAATGTGCATTAATGTACGTGGAATAACATGAGCCGCATGATACATTGTGAACCATTATGCACATACATCATCTGTCTACATCATACTCCGCAATCCAATTAACGGTGTGTGGTGGGGGGTACTTTTTGTACCATTAACTGAGTCCTCCAGCCCTGTTCCACTCGCAAATAGGGCGTGAGAAGAGTGATTTCGGCAAGCCTATGTATTGGCTCTAATTTCTCTAATTTTCTCCTCATAGGCAGTACGCGAGCGCGAGACGTGTGTGGGGAAGTAATATACTGCCCGACTCTTCCCGAAAGTGCTCTCTCAAAATTTCAGTAGTAAACGTCTACGTGAACCAAAACACGTCTCTTTAACGTCTTCCAATGGTGTTTGTTGAGCATCTCCGTAACGCTGTCTTGCCGACTAAACGATCCCGTGACGAAACGCGCCGCTCTTCATTGGATCTTCTCTATCTCTTCTAACAGTTCTATCTGGTAAGGATCCCCAGTGATGAACAATACTAAAGAATGGCTCGAACAAGCGCCTTATAAGCTACTTCCTTCGTGGATGAGTTAAATCTGCTTTTGCCACTATTTGTTTTCTATGGTCATTCCACTTAAGGGAGCTCTGGATAGTTACTCCGAGATATTTTACAGCAGATACTGTTTCCAGCGGTTTGCCATCAACAGAGTAGCTACAGAGTAGTGGATTTCTTTTCCTATGTACGCCCAATATGTTACATTTATTTACTTTCAGGGTCAACTGCCATTGCCTGCACCATTCATCAGTTCTCTGGAGGACATCTTCTGGAATTGCTACTTTCTTGTAGACAACTGTGTCATCTGCGAACAGCCTTGAAGAGCATCCGACACTTTCTACTAGATCATTTATATATACTGTAAACAGTAACGGTACTATCACACTTCGTTGGGGTACGCCGGAAATTACCTTTACATCTGTCGATTTTTTTCGGTTAAGAGCTACGTGTTGAGTTCTGTCTGCAAGGAAGTCTTGAATCTGCTTCGATACTCAATGAGTTCGTATTTTGTTCATTAGAGGGCAGTGCAGGTTGGTGTCAAATGCCTTTCTGAAGCCAAGGAACGCGGCATCAACCTGAGCGCCATTGTCTACGGCAATGTGGATCTCATGGAAAAAGAGAGTGAGCTGAGTTTCGCAGGATCTCTATTTGTGGAATCCATGTTGATTTTTCTAGAGGAGATTTTCCGTCTCCAAGAACGTCATAATTCTTGAGCATAAAACATGTTCCATAACTGCACCCGGCTACGGCCCTTTTTAAAAACTGGAATGACCTGCGCTTTCTTCTAGTCGCTAAGTACCTTTCATTGGTCAAGTAACTTGCGATAAATTACTGCTAGAAGGGGAGCAAGTTCTTTCACAAAATCTTTGCAGAATGCTATACATAGGTATCTCATCTGGTCCTGACGCCTTTGCACTAGCAAGCGATTGTAGTTGTTTTTCTATTCTGCGATCGGTTATCTCAATATTTGCCATTCTGACGTTCGCACGGCGACTGAAAGGAGGGACCGTGTTACAATCTTCCGCTGTGAAACACTTTTGGAAGACCGAATTCAATATTTCGGCCATCCCTCTGTCATCTTCCGTTTCGGTGCCGGTGCGGTCACTGAAAGAAGCAATAGGTGATTATGACTTACTGATTTTACGTACGACCAAAACCTCTTAGGATTTTTACTCAGATCGGTTGACAAAGTTTTACTTTCAATGTCATTGAAAGCGTATCTCTTTGCCCTCCTTACGCTCATTTTCGCTTCGTTCAGCTTTTCTTAGTCAGCTAGGTTTTTGCTTCTCTTGAATCTGAGTTGAAGTTCTCTTTGTCTACGTAGAAGTTTTCTATCATGGCTCTTACACCATGGTGGATCTTTCCCGTCCCTTAAGACATTACCTGGAACATATTTATCTAGCGATATTGCACGATTCCTTTAATTTTTTTTCCATTTGTTTTCGACATCTTTGACTCATCAGCGAATATTTGATTCTGACTCATCAGATACTCTGAAATTTATATCCTGACACTCTTGCTAAGCAAAAATACCTTTCTACCTTTCTTAACATCCTTTGTCAGACCCGTTGTCACAGATGCTATCACAGCCTTATGATCACTGATACACTCCTCTACGTTTACTGATTCGGTAAGTTGAGATCCGTTTGTTGCCAGGACGTCTAAGGCGTTAGTAGTAGGGAGTTAGGGCTATGACGACACTTTTTATATCAAATTGATATGCAAATTAATTAAATGTGTAAATTAATCACTCCCACCCCCAACCACCCTCACCCTTGGCACGCCCACCCCCGCCCCTGACCACGCCCATCTCTACCCCGGGGTAATGTCACATGTTTTTCTCAGCCTGCACGTGGGCCCTAAACTAGGCGATACTTCTGTTTCGGTCGCCATATGGCTGTTGATGTATTTTATCTGAGTCACACATGTTCCAAAACCCCAAAACAGCTGGTGAGGGATAATGCAAACCTAATTATAGCATTCAAACAGGACAATCTGAATTCAAAACGCATTTACCAGGCTCACGTAGGAACCGACGTGTCGTTCAATGATATTGTAAAGATATGTGCAGATTGCTGGAATCAATTACAATATGGGTTTCTCGTTATTGATGAAACCAGGAAACTGAATGATGGCATGTACAGACGAAATTTCCAGGAGTTCCTATATATATATATATATATATATATATATATATATATATATATATATATATATATATATATATAGCCATGCAAAGAGATGAGTACATCAGTATACGCATCACCATTGACAAATTCACACACATGTCGGGAGCTCAGTTTGATAGGATGGGTAAACATACACAAAACATTCCCTTGTACATGGACGCGAAAATTCAAACTCTCGAACAGAAAGTTGGAGGCGTACACAAGGAACTAGAGACGTATTGTCAAACCCTTCTGAGACTGAACAATCCACTGAATGAGCAGGTTAATGCAATCGAGAAGAAAGTAAACGGCTTAACTGAAGGGGGAATAGCTTTAATTGAGAACGGAATATTGTACGAACGGTTTAATGCAATTGAAAAGAAAATAGGTAACTCAACTGAAAGTAAAATAGCTGTTACCGAGAAGGGGGAGCAGCATAAGAAGAAGAAAAGCGGATATACAAAACCTCACTCTGCACAGAAGTCCCATTAGTATACACCAAGATGTTGACTAAGCATAAAGTTATCGAGGCACGAAAGGTCGTTCGCGAAAAGTTACGGTTGCTGAGGTTAGGGCATTTGAAACGGGAGTACACACTGCGAGAAACCTTTAAACCAGTTACTGAATCTCTCGAGGAACTCTCAGCAAAATTCCGCAACGACGACGATGCGGCTATTGCCGATTTCATTAACGGTCACAGCGACGCTAGGATAGACAAAAAATTCGGTGTCATCGGTAAGAATCCATACATGTTGGGCACACAGCCTATAACTTGAAATCAAAAAACAATACATATCGGTGATAAACAATTTCAAAAATACCCGGTTACTGAACCTTATTTTCCTAAGACCCACATAACTGTGAATTATTCGCCTAAAGATCTGGAAATGTATCACGAACGTTGCTTTTAACTGATCTACATAAGAATGAAAAACGCCGAAGCAATGTAAAATACAAATCCATTATAAAACCTATTTTGGATGGTGAAAAAAATAGCAGTGGTGATGGTATTGACATTCAGCATAAAAGAGTGAGCAATCGACTCCCGCAGTATATATATTACGACGACCCCAATGAGCTAATTGACCGGCTACTACTGCTAATGGCATCAGCTGCAGCTGGTAATACAGCTCATTCGAATGAAGTTGTTTCAAGTATGGAGATTGTAGCTCGAGAACTGCACAAACCAGCAGACAAAACATACCCTCGAGGATATGTTATGATTAAAGGTTTGGACGACCTGTGGCAGGCAGATCTTGTTGACGTGAGGGAATATTCATGTGTGAATGACGGATTCAAATATATTCTAACGGTCATTGACGCTTATTCTAAATATCCCTGGGCATTACCCGTGGAAAGTCGCGCATGTGTTTGATGGACTGCTGCAGACGAGGACGAAACGAAGCCCAACAACCTTCAAACAGATCACGGCGGTGGATTTTACAATTGATATTTTAAGACGGTGCTGGGGCCGTATGGTATACATCACTACTCGACGTTCACCCACGTGAAGGCGAGTATCGTGGAACGTCTGAACAGAACAGTGAAAACCCAAATGTGGATACAATTCAATCTTCATGGCTCACACAAATGGATCGACATAACTGCGCAGTATAATGGAACCGAACATCGCACAATAAAAATGAGACCAATCGATGTTCATGATAATAGACTTCTAGATACAGTATACAATCGTATTAAAATAACGCTCGTCACACCGCCGATCGAATTTTAGCTGATAAAGGTAAGGCAATACGTGCGAGAAGGGATATTGGTATAGTTCAACGCACTGCAGCATTTGCAGTTCAAAAAACCATGCGTGGTAAAGTTAAATTGGGCTTAGGTGTGAAGAAGTTCAGCCAAGTTATGAGCGCTGCACGTAGGGCGCTAAGGAAGAAGATGAAAACCAAAGGGTGCATGAACAAATGTATCCTGACAGCGCTGTATGCAGCTAGAAGCGCCATGAAGCAAAAGGGAGTGAGAAAAAAAAACCTCGATTAAACCACCCAGGGTTCTACCAATACCCAAGCTGACTGGTGGAATTATTCCTCATTCCTGCCTTAGCCGGTCTCTCAGCGGTGGGTTCACTGGCCAGGGTGCCGCGGCTGTTGCCAGGACTCAAGGATGTACAAAGTCTCAGGAGCAACTGCAGGAGGCATGAAGACATAACCGCATGATGGAGGTAACAGCCATCTGAAAAGGGCTATACTTGAAACCGTACAAAAAAGGTCTAGGTCTCTTCATAAAAAAAAGCCCCCTAGCAGTCCTACCAGACAGGGCGCTTGCAAATACAGATCTGCTTAAGTTTGTTACGCAAAAATTCAACATTCCGAAATTCAGAGGTGTGTTTATGCGGAATACATTACCGAAGGCTATGTGGAAATCGGGAGAATGCGGAATTGTGAATCTGGATGTACCAGGAGGACCTGGAACCCACTGGGTAGCATATGTTAAAAAAAGAAATACAAATAACGTCTACTATTTCAACTCCCAAAAGAATTACAACGATACTTCATTGGCAGAAGACATGTGTTCTACAATTTTCGACGCTACCAAGACTTTAATACATTCCTGTGTGATCACCTATCCATCATGTTCCTCCTGATTTTTACGAATAATATAAAAGGCCGGGCATTAAGCAACCATTCACCAGTCGATGTTTAGATGCACTCTCCTACACTATGACATAAAAAGAACGATCGTCTGTATATGTGCGAATTACTCCCCACCAATTGGCTTACCCGTTGGAAATTGGATCATCGCGCTAACTGGACTGGAGACATGCCAGACCATCCCAAATATCACAGAGGCTAACAAAAAGCTGCATCTGGAAATTAATGGTAAAGAAGAAATTGTATAAATTGAACCTGGCGCATGCGATATTGACGATTTAAATGAAGTTTTAAAACAGTCTGGAAAAGGGATTGAGCTCCATGGAAATATCTGTACAGCTAAATCTAAAATAAGGACGGTCAATACTTCGATTGGCGTTAAGCAAAAGGGTTCGATAGGCCCCACTACTGGGTTTCACAAAGGGACAGGTTTTAAAGACGGCCGGCCGCGGTGGCCGTGCGGTTCTAGGCGCTCCAGTCCGGAGCCGCGCTGCTGCTACGGTCGCAGGTTCGAATCCTGCCTCGGGCATGGGTGTATGTGATGTCCTTAGGTTGGTTAGGTTTAAGTAGTTCTAAGTTCTAGGGGACTGATGACCACAGCAGTTGAGTCCCATAGTGCTCAGAGCCATTTGACCCATTTTTTTTTTTAAAGACGGATCCCAATAAATTTTACAAATCTGATCAGACAGTGGATATTCTCCCTGTCAGTACAATACGCATTGAGTGTAACACTGCAACGAACTCATTTATCAACGATAGAGTGGTTCATTCAATTTACGGATTCTTCCCATCAGTAGGAACCGGGCATAAGATTGTTGAGACTCCTACTACCGCTATATACCTTCCAGTGACAGTTCAGACATTGGACTATCTGGAGCTGCATGTTGTGGAACAGAACAACCAACTTGTTGAATTTCGTGGTGAGGAAATCATTGTACGACTACATCTACGACAAAATGGGCGTAAGGTATAAAACCAGCGCACACAGCGCACAGCACAGCTCTTCGCAGCAGAACCGCAAGGTGATAACACGTACGAACTACGAGTTTCTTAAATCAGTAGGCTTGAAACCTCGCAATGACGTCGTCGCTCAATACATCTCACCCAGTGGAACATGATGAGCGAATCATACGCCAGGAATATTTCTCGCACAAACCTTATGCTTCAACGACATTTAACAAGAACGATGAAATTAGGATTGTCTTCCAGCACCAAAACGTTTCTACTCTTCCATGGAAGAGTTTCATATATTTGGATGGATCCTTTAAGAAAAAGGATGGTAGTCATTCAGTGGGGTCAAGGCTTACACGTAGTGTTTTGGCATTCCTGTTCCAGGAAATACGTTATGAACTTAATGGGGTGAAGACTGATTGTACGGGTAATATTGGCATAGCATCAAGCATTAAAAGATATGCCTCATCATGAGCCTCGGATTTGAATGGCTTAGAAAATGCAGGATGGTTCATAGACGAGTCTGTGGGCAGAACAGCAGAAGAGTACTGCTTATTTACTGCATGCATACCTATAAAAATGTTTATCGTGTACTTTGAGGACATGCAACCAATTATTATGAATGCTAAACAGGAACTTATTCTGGTACGGAACACAGCAAATAGCAACTCATACATTCAAGGAGCTCAAGAGGAGAATCAGATCATCATCAATAAAATTATATGGAAAATGCCACACATCACTGTGGCAGACAAGGAGCGGTTGAGGCTTTTAAAAGATCTGAATAACGGAACATATCTGCCATTAACTTTCCGCTCATGGGAGGTTTTTGAGCACCCGGTGCTACCGACAGTGAGCAGACAGACATGGGCTATTAAAACGTCAGCGCTGCTGGAAACACCAAGATTCATCATACTTGCATTCTAGACCGATAGAAGGAGGGAAATTAGCAAATGATTCCACCGTATTTGGAAACCGTAATTTAACTAATGCCAGAGTCTACTTGAATTCCGAATTCTATCCGTATGCCAATTTACTGCTAGAGTAGGATCAGAATGTATACAGTCTAGCATTTGACATGTATGCAAGGTTCCGTACTTCTTACTATGATGGTGCTGAAGAGGAAGGATGCCAACTCAGTCCATGGAAATTCGAAGAGCTGGCACCAGTCATCGTGATAGCCTGTTCTAAGCAGAATGAGATAATTAAATCAGGACCAATAGACGTACGAATCGAATGTGAATCTTCATCAAATTTCCCAGAAGCAGCTTATGCTCTAGATCTACATGACTGTGTGATTAACTATTGCCCACTTACTGGTTTTGTGCAGCATGCTGTATAAATGACCAAGTGCCTTGGCATGCAAAGAGCATTTCACAATGACAAGTTGCAGTGTGAACGTCGTTCCGACATTCAAGGTTTCTGTGATGATGAGAGTAGACTATTCGTATTTAAAGACGTTGCACTCATAGCATACACAGCTGATTCTGGTATACTAGTGACATTCTCAGCAAGAATTGCATCACCGAGGCCTTTCAAGGATGTGAACTGTGCTAAAACACGGAGGAGTGCAAAGTGGCAAACATGTTTCTTTCATGGACTCTACTAGGATGATCCTGGTATACCTTATAAAGAAATGATGACGTTAGTTCGAATATTCGATCATCCTGAGATCACCATCTACTACAAGGGAGAGGAGATCACAAGGATGCAGCGAATCTTCAAGTTTGCATCTACTCAAGACCTGGAGTTCTACGGGTGTCCTGCTATCCATAAGCTCAAGAAGAAGAAGAAGAAGAAGAGGAAGATGTGTGAAAATAGTGTTGTGCCTGCTTATGGAAATGTAAAATTACTTTTAAGTTGGATTAATGAAAATAAATGAGTTTTTTACCTCACATTCTGTGTTTTTCTTTCGTTCTACATAGCTCCTACTTAGATAGTATGTAGCTTTGCCCAGATCCTATGTCTGTGGCTTTGTTCAAGCACAGGAGACATAATTTCAGCCATGTTTGCTATATGTCTTTGGAAGTGGACACGATCACACGGTGGCAAGTTTGCATCTACTCAAGACCTGGAGTTCTACGGGTGTCCTGCTATCCATAAGCTCAAGAAGAAGAAGAAGAAGAAGAGGAAGATGTGTGAAAATAGTGTTGTGCCTGCTTATGGAAATGTAAAATTACTTTTAAGTTGGATTAATGAAAATAAATGAGTTTTTTACCTCACATTCTGTGTTTTTCTTTCGTTCTACATAGCTCCTACTTAGATAGTATGTAGCTTTGCCCAGATCCTATGTCTGTGGCTTTGTTCAAGCACAGGAGACATAATTTCAGCCATGTTTGCTATATGTCTTTGGAAGTGGACACGATCACACGGTGGCTCTTCCCAAAAACCTATACGTACAGCACGATAGGCGAAATCCCATGCAATCATTACATATATTTTGTTTTCCTCCATCTTAAACATCACCTCCTTCATGCTTGAAACCAATATCTTGTGCATTTTGCACAGTCTTTATATTCATTTGTAAGAGTAGCGATTTGTGAAATAACAACAAATACGTATGGTAACGAATAACAATTTTTATTCAGACAGAAATACAGAAATAATATAGCTGTACATCCACAAATTTTGTTGTTTTTACAATACACGAAGTAATACTGCTTTTAAATTCACAGTTCCTGTTACTGTTTGAAAATTTTGCTATTTAATGTTCTTGTTTTTAAAAAATAATAGTACTGATAGAATTTTTTTTGTACTTTACATTGCAGTACTGTTTACAGCTATTGCAGAGGTATAGTTTCTCTTATTTACAGCTATTGCAGAGGTATAGTTTCTCTTACACTAATACTAATACTAGTGAAATTCCACCCAAACAGAAGACTGAATTTATACTTTGGACTGGGTGGCACTAAACATTTTCCACCTCAAGCAGCTGAAATAATTTAATAATAAAATGAAGCTGATAGCCCTAAAATGTTCATGCCAAACAGCTGCACTAAAATGAACTGGGTGGCACTCACAGTGAAAACTAGTATTACTTGGATAGCTAGCGGTAGGTGAAACTTAAAAACTAATCTATTTACACATTCACTCATCCAATCACACATGCACATGAAGTGCAAAAGTGAGAAATGCGGTATACTGTTTTTTCCTTCATTTACATTTTTTAACTTTCTTGGTGATTTTGGTTCAATTTTTTAATCTTTTATATACAAACATACATTGCACATTTTTAATTTTTTTCCCAGCCCATACTGCTTATGTAGTCGTGCCTAGATATTATGGAACCTATTTAGAAAAAAAAGAAACAATATATTTACACACAGGCATACATATTTATACGGAAATCCACACAAATAATATTTAAACTATGATGAAACAGTCATACTATTAGGTAAGCTCTCACTCAACCAGTCACTCACTCTCTCCCTCTCTTTCTCTCTCTCTCATTCACCCCTTCTCGCGCTCCAAGTAAATAGTGTCAGTACGGGAGGGTTTCGATCCCGTCATCACAAATGGCTTTCTTATCGTCATGAGGTGACAATCCGACTTTAGAGTGTAGCACAGTGTACACCTCGTGACCTCCCGATCGAATACTAGTTTGTTGTAGCAAATGCGGAGGTTGCTGCGGAGCACCGTGAACGCCTCCGTACAGGCACTGCAAGTAGTCTTCGACCCCGAGGGCACGTGATACCGCACGTCGCACACCCTCATCCCACCTCTGGGTGGCTCCATCTATTGTACGATATGCATACATTCTGGATCTTAGGCCCACAAACTCCACAATCGCCAATCCATCCACCTCATCTTTTATTAAGCCGATAGCCTTCTTGTTCTGAGGAACAATACGGTAAGGATTATCGGCTGCATGTCACGACGTGTTGAATTCGTTACCGTGACTCCTAATTACTTCATATGGATTGCAGTTCTTCACTCAGTATATGGAGCTATCTGTATCCATATTAAGTAACTTTGGTTCCACGAAATGAGTTTTAGCAAACTCACAGTGGAAGCGGTACATGTCCAGTATGCACATAGCCAAAAAGATTTGTTTCGTAAACTCTACTGAAATCTTCGACATCTCTACGGCTACAAAGTTCTCACTGAAAATTGTGACCCGCTTAAAATTTGGTCTGGGAATGCACTTTCTTACGCCCCACGGCCCGTCCCATTCGGTCTTAATCAAGTATCGTGTTCATTTCTTACATTGTGCGTGCTTTTATTGAAAATGGAATTATTCATCAATTTGTAAAAGTCTTTTTTGAAATCACTACTTAAGCCCGCCCTCTTTTCGGTTTTAATTCAAGATACTCCTTCAACCAGGGAGACTAATTGAAGAAGATAGCCCAAGTGATTCTACCTAGCTCCATCCCTAAGCTGAATTACAGCGCCTTTCATGTCAAAAGGCCCACAGCTGGCCGGGGGGCATGGTCTAGACGGAGACGGGTGCGGCAGTGTCCCACGAGGCAGCCATCATGAACGCAACTGGGTCAGCAAGGGACTGCTACCTGCTGTGCGGTGGATTGGGGGGGGGGGGGGGCTGTAAGCTACAATGGTCCAGTCCCTACATGAGGTGAATGATGGTAACGCACGAGCCAAGCAGTGCAAAGCGGTGCATCTTAATGACTTTGTGATTGCACTATATGATGAGATGAAGCGAACGGAAGTTAAACAAGAGTATCCCTGTCCTACGAAATGCAAATTATGTCCTTCTCAGAGCATAATTCTCCAATTTCCCATCCCCTGAATTGTTTTTTTTTTCGATTTCGACCACCTTCTCCCGTTTTATAAACAATTTCCATCAACAATTTCCGTTAATATTACGTCCCCTAAACTGACAATTGATTTGTACAGCGAAAATTCGATATTGCTGCCAAAATCCAAAAGTCACGCCAAAATTCGAAATTCCCGCCAACAGGGTAGGTTGGGGGAGTGGGAGGGGGGGGAGAGGGCTGGGGCCCATGTGCAGGTTGAGAAAAACATGTGATGTCACCCAGGGGCGGGGTGGATGTGGTTGGGGGCGGGGGTGGTTCGGGGTGGGGGTGATTAATTGATCAATTTAATTAATTTGCATATCAAATTGATATCAAAAGTGTCCTTAAAACCCCAACTCCCTACTATTGACGTTATCCTCCCGAGTTGGTTCTCTAACTATCTGCTCAAAGTAATTTTTGGACATGACATCCAAAACAATGTCTCGCGAATCTCTGTCTCTGGCACCAGTTTTGATAGCTTGACACTCCCAATGTATACCTTGCAAATTTAAGTCACCCCCTATTAAACGGCATGATCAGAAAAATTACTAATGATATTCTGCAAGTTCTGTTTGAAGCGCTCTACCATTAGACATGCCGACCCAGGTGGTGCATAAAAGCATCCGATTAACATTTTTGACCCATCTTTGATACTCAGTTTCACCCAGATTAATTCACATTCGGAATCCGTGATAACCTCGCTAGATTTTACCGAATTCTTTACTGCAGTAAACACGCCGCCACCATTGGTGACTAACCTATCCTTACGATAAACATTCCAATGTGAAGTTAGAATTTCATTGTCATTAACGTCCGGTTTCACCAAAGTTTCTGTTTCTAATACTATTTGTGCTTTATAGCCTTCAGTAAGCGCTACTAATTCTGGGACCTTTCCTTGGATGCTCCTGCTGTATATTAAAATCAGTTAACCTTTTCTATCTCTGATCTGCGACGACTAACGTTCTCTAAGGACATTGTGGCTAATTTATCAGACGTATCATCTTCGATCCCAATGGAGGGTTTCTTGTACATAAAAAGCCCCATGTGCACGCCACATGTACCTGCTACACTAGTAGCCACTTCCTGCGTGTAGTGCATGCCTGACCTGTTAAGGGGAAAAATTCTGTGCCCGATAGCGGAGGTTGAGAAATACCGCCGTCGCAGAGTCGTCTCAGCCTCTGGTTTAGATCTTCCACTCTGCTCCAAACCAGAAAACCGCGATTAACTCTGGAAATGATGCTACAAATAGACAGCTTACTCTGCATCTCGCCTGCTATGCTAGTTGCCTTCACCAAATCAGCCATCTGCCGAAAGGAGCCGGGGATGCTCACAGAACCCGTGCAGCAAGCGTCATTCATGCCAACATGTGCCACTATATGCAGCCGGCTGCACCCATTGCGCTCGATAGCTGTCAGCGGCGCCTCTTCCACATCATGGACGAGACCCCCGGCAAACATACCGAGTGCACACTGGCATTCTTTCCCAACTTTTCTGCTATTTCCCTAAGGGGCTCCATCACCTACCTAAAATTGGAGCTCCCAATGACAAGTATACCCACCCTCTGCACTTGTCTGGACTGGGCAGGAAAAAGTGTGCGTGTGTATGGGTTGATTGCACACCATTTGTGCATGCAAACTGTATCTAGTGTGTGGAAAAGAAATGAAAGAAACGTGTACTTCATGAACATCTGAGGATATATATTTTAACTTCATTACATGTGAAAACTTTATTATGTGTGAAAACACGTAATGAAGTTACAATATTTACGTTGTTAAAAGCGCAGTGTCTGAAGAAATAGCTATATTGATTGGTAAAAAAATAATATTACACAAAAAAAAGAAGGAGAAACATGCTGAACTGTGCGAAGAAGTTCGGAATGCAAAATGTGCTTATGTGTCGGTAATAAAGTGGTAGTGCTACCTCCAGACCAGATGAGAAGAAACGCAGATCACACCAAACCATTCCACTGATTATGCCTTAGAGCAAGAAAAAGGCGAAACGTGCCGGGGAAAAATAAATTGAGTTGGAGCAAGAAAATGCGGTTTTATTTACAAAACAAGTATTTCTGTGCTTGCTGCGGAGGATGGCCACGCAAACGAACTTTTTGTAGTTATATTCTTCTTAAATACACTCCTGGAAATGGAAAAAAGAACACATTGACACCGGTGTGTCAGACCCACCATACTTGCTCCGGACACTGCGAGAGGGCTGTACAAGCAATGATCACACGCACGGCACAGCGGACACACCAGGAACCGCGGTGTTGGCCGTCGAATGGCGCTAGCTGCGCAGCATTTGTGCACCGCCGCCGTCAGTGTCAGCCAGTTTGCCGTGGCATACGGAGCTCCATCGCAGTCTTTAACACTGGTAGCATGCCGCGACAGCGTGGACGTGAACCGTATGTGCAGTTGACGGACTTTGAGCGAGGGCGTATAGTGGGCATGCGGGAGGCCGGGTGGACGTACCGCCGAATTGCTCAACACGTGGGGCGTGAGGTCTCCACAGTACATCGATGTTGTCGCCAGTGGTCGGCGGAAGGTGCACGTGCCCGTCGACCTGGGACCGGACCGCAGCGACGCACGGATGCACGCCAAGACCGTAGGATCCTACGCAGTGCCGTAGGGGACCGCACCGCCACTTCCCAGCAAATTAGGGACACTGTTGCTCCCGGGGTATCGGCGAGGACCATTCGCAACCGTCTCCATGAAGCTGGGCTACGGTCCCGCACACCGTTAGGCCGTCTTCCGCTCACGCCCCAACATCGTGCAGCCCGCCTCCAGTGGTGTCGCGACAGGCGTGAATGGAGGGACGAATGGAGACGTGTCGTCTTCAGCGATGAGAGTCGCTTCTGCCTTGGTGCCAATGATGGTCGTATGCGTGTTTGGCGCCGTGCAGGTGAGCGCCACAATCAGGACTGCATACGACCGAGGCACACAGGGCCAACACCCGGCATCATGGTGTGGGGAGCGATCTCCTACACTGGCCGTACACCACTGGTGATCGTCGAGGGGACACTGAATAGTGCACGGTACATCCAAACCGTCATCGAACCCATCGTTCTACCATTCCTAGACCGGCAAGGGAACTTGCTGTTCCAACAGGACAATGCACGCCCGCATGTATCCCGTGCCACCCAACGTGCTCTAGAAGGTGTAAGTCAACTACCCTGGCCAGCAAGATCTCCGGATCTGTCCCCCATTGAGCATGTTTGGGTCTGGATGAAGCGTCGTCTCACGCGGTCTGCACGTCCAGCACGAACTCTGGTCCAACTGAGGCGCCAGGTGGAAATGGCATGGCAAGCCGTTCCACAGGACTACATCCAGCATCTCTACGATCGTCTCCATGGGAGAATAGTAGCCTGCATTGCTGCGAAAGGTGGATATACACTGTACTAGTGCCGACATTGTGCATGCTCTGTTGCCTGTGTCTATGTGCCTGTGGTTCTGTCAGTGTGATCATGTAATGTATCTGACCCCAGGAATGTGTCAATAAAGTTTCCCCTTCCTGGGACAATGAATTCACGGTGTTCTTATTTCAATTTCCAGGAGTGTATTTTTACTCGACCTGGGGCTGTGACTGGTCTCTCCTGCTGTCCTGCTGACACTGCGTGATGTTGATTGACAGATGTACGGAGTAATAAAGGTATGTCCATTTTATGATGGTGGATATTCCATAGGTTGACAGGGAACTGCATCAATGATCAATTCTCTGTTGCCAACACATCTAGAGTAATCGCTTTACACACAGAAGAAATTCGTTTCCTCCTGTCCTCCACACGTATTAGAAGCTGCTTGTAAACTGCATACTTTACATGGCCAAAAAAAACCAAACGCAAGTCTAACAGTTTGAGGTCAGACTATCTACATCTACGTGATCACTCTGCTACTCACAATAAAGTACCTAGCAGAGGCTTCAATGAACTTTCCATATACCTCTGAAAATAGGACTGCCCCTTCACACCAAACGGTTTGGAAATGTTTACATAAAGAGCCGCCTCTGAGTGATGAGAAAACTGGAGTGTGGTGTAAGTGAAGTGGTGATGTAAGTGTAACACGAATTATTGGATTGTTTGTTTCTCGACCAAACCACAATTTGTAAGTGAACAATATACTGCGAGCTTGTTTCCAGAAAAGTAACTGTAAACAACAGACCTACGGTTATTTTATGCAGGACAGTGCAAGAGCAAGGATAGCCATTAGGTCCATGACATTAGTACAAAGTGATTTTAGTTATAGGAACTGCTTGTCAATAGTCTGAACATGTCTGTAGTATTAAGTCATCACAGGTATGAATATTGCCATCTTTATTTTCCTTGTTGGCATTTGTACAAACGGAGTTGTTACACATGTATGTGGTAATGAAATGCTAAGAGCTGTAAAAGGTAACTTCAGTGGAGTGCTATCATAGTGTCGAAGAGCATGTTCTAGAAGATAAATTCACACATGCACCACCTAAGTATTGGACGTTGTATCAAATAATACTGCATTCTTTGCAGGCAAGTCTACTGTTTCGTGCAATTATGTTGACAATACAGTACAATTGTATTTATTTTTGTGTGGATGAGTAAGCTGTCTGTTACAGAGTAATCACTTGTATAGCAACCAACGTGACAGTGCCACCAGATGGCAGATCCCACCAAATGTATGAAATAACAACAGTTTCGTTCACAGACGGGCGGTGTCTTTCCGCAATGTAGTTTAAGTTTCTGAGTGTTATTGGCGAAGGAAGCACTACGTAAATGATATGTTTGTGCTTAAGAGTTAGTGCCATTAGTTTTGTCTGTTAAGATTAGCAACGTTAGATGAAGGCAAGTACACATGCCCTGCCAGACATCTGTTTGATAATCTTATTGCGAGCCGATGTGTGACAACAGACCGATTCTCATTTATGAGAAAGAATTGTAACAGCACCTAACATTATAATTTACATGTGAAGAGGTAAGTCGATACAAAGAACGCAAAACAGAGTTATACGCACAGGTAGGAATATACTGGATATGAAGTGACAATCGAAAATTTAAAACTTTTATCCATTATGGATGAGGATCACTACGACTATGATGAATGAAGATTTCTTGAAATTACTGTAACCAGTCACCTTTTGTTTTGTTCTTTAATTTTTACTATTACATTACCAGTTTCGAAACTCCTAGTGATTCAGCATCGGATGGTACATGTTTATTGAGTGTCTGGAGCAGTGTGGGACTCCCTTAGCTGTGGCAAGATGTGTAAGAGAAACATGTAAGCACTGAACGTGGCAGGTATTATTCACATTATGAGATCTATTTTGCTCCGTTACTTACAGTTGTTAGTATCCGTTGGTTGGTTGTTGGTGCACCTAATGAATGTTTTCCAGTGTCGTCAATTTTACTGCACTTCACATACTTAGCCAAAGGTAACACATTCCATGAGTATAGCTAAAGATATGTCAAAAAGCTTGTGTTAGAGCAGAGAATCTCTTTGTTCGCCTCGTGTAATATACACTGGCGACAGTAAGTATGTATCTGTTTCTGTATTACAAAAAAACCTGTAGTTTTATGGCAAAATTGACATGCGATGTCCACAAAATCTATTAAACAATGAGTTTGGAAGATATTACATAAACAATTTCGTTTGACATTTCATTTATTTTTTGTTTAACTAACGTTGATCAACACTTATGAAATAAACAATAAACGTCACAGCATTATTTTTAATTTTTTTAATTTTAAATATTTTTGGTAATGAAATGTTAAGCAGGGCGGTATGTGGGAGGAGGAGAAATGTTAAGCAAGGCGGAGGAGATTGTGTGTGTGTGTGTGTGTGTGTGTGTGTGCGCGCGCGCGCGCGCGCGCGCGCACTAGAAGGAGAAAGAGGGAGAGTGTTGAATAGGTGTACCAGTGTGGAAGAGGGAGAAACAGTGAGAGAGAAAGGGGGAGGGGAGGTTTACAAGTGTAATTATCTTTGAAATTCTGGAAAACTGGGTTATTTGCTAAGTCCGTTTGTTTATTTAAGTTGGCGTGAAGTGATTAATTGTTATGGGCGAAAATCTCTAATTGTTCCATGAGGTCCATTTCTATTCCTTTGTCTGCAATGTGTAGCTTAAGGAGGCTGTGTTTTCATGTTTGTGCGTCTGTACTCTCTTTGTATCGAATTTCAAAGTTCCTTGCTGTTTGCCCTAGGTAGCAGCAGGGCGGCTGTTGAAGGTTAATTTATATATACCAGATTTGTGAAAAGATGGCTGTTGTAGTGTTATGAACTATTGTGTTTTGTATTTTGTTGGTTGTGTGGTAACTTATTTTTACTTTGTGTGATTTAAAAGGTTTTGCAGGTTGGTATGGGATGTTACACAGGAATGGCAAGGAGACATATTTAGTTTATTCTGCTACTGAGGGCTGTGCTGTTGATGCTGTTTGGTTGGTTTTTATCTTTTCATCTAATTTGTCAACTATGGATGAGACATGAGCATTGTTGTGGGGTACTGTTTTTAAAATGTTTAATTCTTTGGTTTCTACAGCAGGTTCGGCATGAATTTTGTTTGCATGGATGAATGATGATCTGAAAAAAAATGTAATAGGTGTTGATTTGAGTAGTAGGTGCTCTATAAATTTGGAAATATGTTTGTTGTTCTGATCTCCGTAAGTTTTTCGATCTTCGGTCTAGTACATGCGATAGATCTTCAGTGCGTGAAAGTCAGCACAGGGCAGGAATTACAACATATTATTTAGAAGTTAACGCTAGTTAGGCATCATCCTATTTGCTACATCGACCAGCCCAGAGAGCTGCTCGCATTAACACGCTGATTCCGAGAGTGGGTAAGGCTTGGCGCCCTCGGTCGAGTCCACTCAGCGAATTTCTGACGAAAGCTGGCATACTGGCTAGTCTGGATGTGGTTTTTAGGCGTTTTCCTATATTCGACTAGGTGAATACTGGGCTGGTACCCATGTCCCACCTCTATTGCACGATTCACAAACATTTAGAAAACATTCACCCACTTTCACGTAGGATGACGCTGGATGCAAACAAATGGGGAACACAGATCCTGTGCCAGGGTTGAATGGGTGGCGACAGGAAGGAATCCGGCACCCTCTGTCACTAATACTGCCTATTCCAGAATAACAAATTAACATGTGATATCTGCAACTGCTACTACACAAGGCGAGCAAGAAGAAACTTTGAGTACAGACGTAATCTATTTACAAAATTTAAATAAATCAGGTTTTGCAGCCAAAAATAGCACAAAATAATCATTCAACAGTAGGCCTACAGGCATCAAAACAAATCTCCATATTGTAGACAAAGAAATAAAGATGAATCTCTTGAAACAATTAGGGATTTTCACCCATAACAATAAATGAACCCACACCAACTTAAAAAAAAAAAAAACAAATTGACTTAGCAAATAACCCACTGTTTCAAAATTTGAAAGGCTCTTTAAACACGGAAAATTAAACAACCCAGGTCAGTAAGCTCAGACACACGCGCGTGTGCACACACACACACACACACACACACACACACACACACACACACACACACACACACTTACGAACACACAAAATCCGCCACCCACTATATACTACCCTATGAAAAGCTCAGATAACTTAACATTTAATTAAAAATGTTGTGAGGAGCTCTAATGTTTATTTAATAAGTACTGATCAATGTTTATTAAGCGAAATGTGAATGTCAAACGCGATTTCAGTATTAAAATTGTAGATGAAATATCATCATTGTTTGATAGATTTTCTAAATAGCACATGTCAAATTTGTAATGTAAATACATGTTATTTTAGCAATTATGAATATACCATAAACAGATATACAATTAATGTCGCCAATGTGTAATGCGAGTGCTGAACAAAGAAACTCTCTGCCCCGGTTCAAACTCTCTAAACACAACTTTAGTGAAGCTCTGGTTCAAAATGGCTCTTAGCACTATGGGACTCAACTGCTGTGGTCATAAGTCCCCTAGAACTTAGAACTACTTAAACCTAACTAACCTAAGGACAGCACACAACACCCAGCCATCACGAGGCAGAGAAAATCCCTGACCCCGCCGGGAATCGAACCCGGGAACCCGGGCGTGGGAAGCGAGAACGCTACCGCACGACCACGAGATGCGGGCTGAAGCTCTGGTTTATTAACGTTTTGTAAGGTATGTGGAAATTGTTACCTATGGCGGAGTCTGCGAAATGCTATAAAATTAACGTTGCTGGAAAACATGCGTTATGTTTTCCAGGCTAATTAATGCTCCAAGGACAGACCAAGAGATACTAATAAATGTAAGTAGTACATCTGCTAAATGAAAACCACCAGTTTGCTTTTGTTCTACTGGTGCTTTTCATTTATTATAATGTTGTTCTGCCAAGAACCGACGGAAGATTCTGTTAATATAGTACATCTGAATTGA
The DNA here is from genome assembly GCF_023898315.1 of Schistocerca nitens. NCBI lineage: Eukaryota > Metazoa > Arthropoda > Insecta > Orthoptera > Acrididae > Schistocerca > Schistocerca nitens. The sequence goes on from NC_064617.1 coordinate 636,222,447, forward strand.
TCTAATAATGTTAACAATTCACTTTCAGGTTACATTTTTCGTTTTTACATCTTGTCACAGGTGCACAGACCTCACAATGCTGAAAAGACGCAATAAAAAATCGTTAAGGCTTTCGTGGCCACTTGTTGACAAACTGCCTATTGGCTTCTGTCTCGGGTTCTTCGGCCGACGTTCAGTTTGTCAGACGCAATAAAGTTGTACTTTCTGATGATGAATCGATAGGCGATTTGAAATCGGTACTGGAAAATAAAAATTAAGGAATAAAACAAAAGACTGTTATTTGCACTAGTTCCTGGAAACCTAAGTAACCTACTGCTTTATTATTTACATTTCGTTTCTCATCTTTCACAATCTATGATTCCTGGAAATCGAAGCCCTTGAAGTTTGTGACACTAATATCCGAACAGGTCATGGAGCACAGCACACAAGATAGTTCAACTACTTGTAAACCTCTTGCCCGCAAAAGCTATGCTAAGGAACAGACTGGTTTCACGAGCACTGAAATCCGTGAGCTGCTCCTACGATCTCTCGTCGGCTGTAGACCGACTGCTTGCTGCCATTACAAAGATCTGGATTTCCAAGAGTTATTTGTTATCGCGCCGAAAGTCAGGCGACCCGTCGACGTAATTCGGAGACAAAGGGGACAATCATTAAAGCCGCCGAAGCAGACTCAAATGGAATGGCTTGGAGCAGTGCTCTGGTAACCGAACGACTTTGGGGAAGCGCAACGAATCAAAGAAAGTGCTCGGAAAGGATCGCCGCCGTAACAGACTGATAATAATGGCAGCCCTCACACAAAAGACCGGGGGTTTATCTACCGCTTCCCTTAACAAGCTCTCTATGTCTCCCATAAGCGGGGTGGCCTCAAGGCAGTGGCTGGGACGTCTTATTACTTTTTGACTGATTAAACTGGGACAAAACCCGAAGCCGTTTCACTTAAAGGAGTATACTGCAGGTCTTTGTCCATCTTTGAGGGAAAATAAATTTGCGTGTTGGATGTTTTTGAAGATAGTAATACAATGCACCACCGAAAAGTTTTCGGATTGCGTTCTGTTAATGCAATAATAACACAGATATTCAGTCAATATGGACCTACGCTATTTTTCTCAGTTTTACTTCTTACAGTTACGGTGATCTAACACCTGTCTTGTGAGGGTAATATGAATATTTTGCACCACAGTACACAGGAGAGTTACACCGAGGATACAGGAGCCTCGCGCGGAAATTCCAAGTGTGAAAAAAGTTACGGCCATGTACTTGGGAAGGGAGATATTCATAATTGCACCTAAACATTAGGGAAATTCTCTACGTATGTTTTATTGATTAGTCGAAAGTTTTTGATTTGGTCAGCAAGACATGCCACGTCACATTCTGAAACAGTTTGTTACGCTAGTCAGCTATTGTATCTATATCTAGGAATAAATGACTGGTCCGTTAAAAGAAACAGACTGAGACAATGTCAAACTAATTACTCCACCAAACTGTGTTCTGCAGCTGTTCCTTCTCGTCAAGAACACAGATGTTCTCGTAAGACAGTTGGTTTGCGTGTCTCTCAAACTGACGTGAAAACTGTAGACAGGAACAGAATCAAACTACCTAATTAGTAACAACAGAGATGAAAAGGGGTAGTTTTTCATGAAAGCCAAAGAACGCTAGTAAAAATGTTAGCCTGTATTTGAACATCAAGAAGGTGAAAATATCGTGGTGACAGCAAAACAATGCATGCAATGCATGTGATGCATGTGATAAACAGAGGCTTCTAATTTTGCTAATAGACTGACTACAAAGTTTAAGGCTACAAAAAAAATCTGAAGAAGATCTGTAAGGCGCTACTATAAAGCATCTATCAACAACAAGAGTAGCACGTTTTGTAGCTCATCAGTAGTATCATAAACACAGTCTCAGAGCCGTTCCTAGTGAATGGATGTGTTCTTCGTACCTTTCCATGTAAATGAGATACATCTTTGCAATCAAACACTCGGTAAAGTCACATTAATGTGACCAGTATGTATGTTCGACGTCAATGTGCAACAACGACTCACAGACGGCAGGTGTCAGCATTAGCAGTGAATGGTATACAAAGTTTGTCGGGGGACGCGGAAAACAGTGCAGTCGTTGCCTTAATGAGGAAACGGAGACACTTATCTATCATCTAAAAGGGCATTATCATTGACTTTCGGGCCGAGGGTGGAAGCATTTCTAAAACGTCCAAGTCTGTAAACTGTTCGCGTGGAAAAATTTCGGCATTTTAAAGCGGTGCCGAGGCAACTGAGTAGACGAGGAACTGTTGAGAAACTGACCGTCCAGATGAACCAAGGAGCTACCAATAACCTCTCCTCAACTACCATTTTGCGAACACTGCTGCGTATGATCCTCCACAGCTGGCGCCTGGCCCATGCTTCCATCGTGACTGCAGTTCGCTGGGAACGAAGGCTGTAATTTGCATGCCAATACCGCAACTGGACGTCCAGGAATAGCGACAGGTGGCATCTTCAGATGAATCACGTTTTATGTCCCATGGGATAGATGTCCGTTGGCGTGTACTGTGCGATATGTCTGAAGGTAAACACGCAGGCCGGGGGAAGAAACGTTACGGTCTGGGTATTGTTTACATGGCATTCTCTGAGTGATATCTCGTTCTAGAAGCCAAAATGGATCAAAATGGATCCAGCTGTCCTTGGGGACCATGTCTACCCTTACATATAGTTTGTTTTTCCTCTTCACGATGTCGTCTTCTAGCATTACAACTCAAGGTGTCACACAGCTGGCAGTGTACGTGCCTGGTTCGAAGATCACCAGGATGAGATTACCGCACTCCTCTGATCACCAAACTTCCCGAATTTAAATTCAATCGAGAATCTGTGGGAGCACACCAATCGGGATGCTCTCGCCATGGGTCCTCAACCGAGAAACCCATGGCAGTTGGCGACGGCACTGCAGTCGGCATGGCTCCACATCCCTATTGGACTCTCCGAAACCCATTGGCTCACTCAGCACGTCTCGCAGCGGTCCGTGCAGCAAAAGGTGGTTATTCAGGCTTTTAACAGGTGGTCACATTAAAGTGATTGGACAGTGTAAAAGACTTTTACGTATTAGCCATCATTTACTTCGAAGCAACCAAATCAGCTCGTAGTGTGTGGTATAACTTAAGAATTTCGCTCTGATGGGAGGCATGCTACGGTAGTCCATGCAGTTGTGATGGCCACTATGTCCGGATGGTCTAATGTCGGCACGTTAGCTCAGCCTGTTCGGTCAGAAGGTTATCTCCTCTCCGTAATAATAATAAAAACTGAGTGAATAGATCAACGATGAACTTCAGCGGGTGTTATGGGACATCCGCCGCGAACAAATGCAGTGAATAATAACGAACAAAGTGAGATAATAAAAGTGGTCTGCGCATCTGCCTCGGAAGCAGGAGACCCAGTTTCGAATCCTGGTCCAGCACAAATTTTCAACTTGCCTCACTGTTATGAACCAGTGGCCACTGCCAGCTAATGCCTTTCATTTCTTTCTGTTTTGACTCATAGTGGCTGCAGGCTCAAAAACTTGACTGTGGATATTTTGGCGGCTTAAATTCCCAGTAAGCTACAGTTTGGAAGCATTACAGGGCAACGCTTCATAGAACATCTCATAATTGTAGCACTGTATTGTAGCACACTTGATTGGCAAACAACTCACCTTCCCAGCGTAGATGGGATGGACATATCTATATCGGCTTAGACTTGTGACGTAATGATGTTGTGACATATAACGTCAGCCTTGCGTAAACAGAGAAACACGATCCAGTTACATAATTGACTTTCGAAGTCAACGTTCAATAATCACTCACAGACAGGAGGTGTCAGTGGAGCGTAATACGGAAACAGAGCCGATGAAGGCTGGAATTTGCACTCCAGTACAGCAGCTGGATGTCATAAAGGGCACGAGCTTTTATTTCGGGTTAAGGGTGGGACTATTTCAGAAATGGCTATTTTTATAAACTATTCATGGTCTGCCGCGCTTAAAGTATACCGTGCATGGCAAAATGGCGCTACCCGAAAACTGGCGCCACAGGTCGTAAATGACAGGGGTGAACGAGAGCTGCGGAGAAACGGAGCTATTTATCTGACTTCCTGAAGGTCACGGTCATTGACTTTCGGGTTAAGGATGGGATCATTTCAGAAATGGCTACTTTTATATTCATGTGCTGCCGTGCTTAAAGTATGCCGTGCATAGCAAAATGGCGCTATACAAAACTGGCGCCACAGGTCGTAAATGACAGGGATGAACGACGGCTGCGGAGATGTGAATGTACAAGCAGACGTGCAGCTGTTTAGCAACTGACACCCTAGATGGATCAGTGGGTTAACAACAGTGTCGCCCCAAGCACAGTCCAGTAAACAACGCTGCGCATTGGCCTCTGCAGCAGGTGCCTTATTCATGCAACCACACTGACTGCTGTTCAACGCCGATGAAGGCTGGAATTTGCACGCCAGTACAGCAGCTGCACGTCCACTGAATGGAAACAGGTGGCCTTTGCAGATGAGTCACGTTTTATGCTCCGTCGGATAGATGGCCGTTGGCATGTACGGCGTGAAATGACTGAAAGCAAACGCACCGTAACCAGGAGGGATATTCATCGTATGGGGAATGTTTTCTCGGCATTCCCTGGGTGATCCCTCATTCTAGAAGGCATAATGCATCAACGTAAGTATGCATCTACGCTTGGGAACCGTATCCTCCACTACCAGTAATTTGTTTTTCCTCCGCGCGATGGCATCTACCAAGCAAGACAACGCAACGTGTCACACAGCTCACAGTGGACGTGCGTGGTTCGATCGTACTGTCCGTCCCATGGGTCATCAACCGAGAAACCTTACGCAGTTGGTCACGGTACTGGACTCGGCATGGCTCCACATCCCTGCCGGTGCCTTCCAAAACCTTACTGACTCGCGCTGCAAATAAGGCTATTCTGGCATGTGACAGGTGGTCACATTAAAGTGACTGGACAGTGTAGAATATAATACTGACTATATTTATTTAACTCTACATCTTTTATTTATAATAGCCAAACCCCAGGTCTAGCCTAGATTGGAAGCTGAGAGTGTGAGACGGCAAAGGCAAAAAATGTGATGCCACGAGAATAGCTACACTAAGAGCGAAAGGTTATGACCAGCAGCTCTGTCCCCTTTGGAACGCAATCCGGCGCCGATTCTGGTTGGCATGACTTCGCTAGTACACTACTGGCCATTAAAATTGCTACACCAAGAAGAAATGCAGATGATAAACGCGTATTCATTGGACAAATGTATTATACTAGAACTGACATGTGATTACGTTTTCACGCAATTTGGGTGCATAGATCCTGAGAAATCAGTACCCAGAACAACCACCTCCGGCCGTAATAATGGCCTTGATACGCCTGGGCATTGAGTCAAACAGAGCTTGGATAGCGTGTACAGGTACTGCTGCCCATGCAGCTTCAACACGATACCACAGTTCATCAAGAGTAGTGACTGGCGTATTGTGACGAGCCAGTTGCTCGGCCAACATTGACCAGACGTTTTCAGTTGCTGAGAAATTTGGAGAACGTGCTGGCCAGGGCAGCAGTCGAACATTTTCTGTATCCAGAAAGCCGGTACAGGACCTGCAACATGCGGTCGTGCATTATCCTGCTGAAATGTAGGGTTTCGCAGGGGTCGAATGAAGGATAGAGTGACGGGTCGTAACACATCTTAAATGTAACGTCCACTGTTTAAAGTGCCGTCAATGCGAACAAGAGGTGACCGAGACGTAAAACCAATGGCGGCCCATACAATCACGCTGGTTGATATGCCAGTATGGCGATGACGAATACACGCTTCCAATGTGCGTTCACCGTGATGTCGCCAAACACGGATGCGACCATCGTGATGCTGTAAACAGAACCTGGATTCATCCGAAAAAATGACGTTTTGCCATTCGTGCACCCAGGTTCGTCGTTGAGTACACCATCGCAGTCGCTCCTATCTGTGATGCAGCGTCAAGGGTAACCGCAGCCATGGTCTCCAAGCTGATAGTCCATGCTGCTGCAAACGTCGTCGAACTGTTCGTGCAGATGGTTGTTGTCTTGCAAACGTCCCCATCTGTTGACTCAGGGATTGAGACGTGGCTGCACGATCCGCTACAGCCATGCGGATAAGATGCCTGTCATCTCGACTGCTAGTGATACGAGGCCGTTGGGATCCAGCACGGCGTTCCGTATTACCCTCCTGAACCCACCGATTCCATATTCTGTTAACAGTCAATGGCTCTCGATCAACGCGAGCAGCAATGTCGCGATACGATAAACCGCAATCGCGATAGGCTACAATCCGACATTTATCAAAATCGGATACGTGATGGTACGCATTTCTCCTCCTTACACGAGGCGTCACAACAACGTTTCACCAGGCAACGCCTGTCAACTGCTGTTTGTGTATGAGAAATCGGAAACTCCCCTCATATCAGCAGGTTGTAGGTGTCGCCACCGGCGCCGACCTTGTATGAATGCTCTGAAAAGCTAATCATTTGCATATGACAGCATCTTCTTCTTGTCGGTTAAATTTCGCGTCTGTAGCACGTCATCTTCGTGGTGTAGCAATTTTAATGACCAGTAGTGTAGGTTATCGGTATATTGCAACAGATGTCTTAGGACAGGTTACGCAGTTCCCGTAAATTATGGACTGGTGGTTTCTGGACACGTATGCGGCGCCCGATAGTGTCATAGATGTGTTTCATAGGGTTTAGATATGAAAAATTTGGTGGTCAAGACATCGGTGTGAATTCACTAACATAGTCCTCAAAACACTGTACCACGATGCAGGCCTTATGATACCACTTGCGTTATCGTAGTGGAAGATATCGCCATAGGGTAAACATCAACCACGAAGGGATGCAGGTAGTCAGCAGTACTATTCACGCTGTCCGCAGCTGTCACGTTGCCTGCGAGTTGCTGCTATAACTCCTATGGATCAGGTGAATGGTTCCTGTAGCATAAGACTGCACTCGCTGGTCAACATCCATGGCGCTGTGCATGTTTCGATGAGCCGCTGGCCTGAACGACGACATATCGGGACACAACTGTCGACCTGGTATAACTTTGATCCGTCCGACCGAGCGACACGTTTCTGTTGATCCACAGTACACTGCAACCGTAACACCGACCCTTTGGAACAACGTGGAAATTGTTACAGGTCGTCTGTGCAGAGCCCAATGTTCAACAATGTGCGCTGAAGGGTGTGATTCAAAAGTCTTGTGTGTGCGCAACGTTATTGTCAAAAGTGCTACACATCCTACTTTACTGGGCGAGCGAGCTTCCGACCTCCACGTTCTGTAATCAGCCGTGAGATCCAATACCTTGTCGTCTATTAGTGGTTTCACTTTCCTTTAACCACTGTCTACATATGCTCACGACAGTACATAAGAACAGCGTTTTCCACGATGCTCATTCCCAGACGCCGAGCCACAACAATCTGCTCTTTGAGAAAGTCGCTTACATCAGTGGATTTCCCCGTATGCAGCACGTATCAACATTTCCCCATGCCTCTGTTCCGCTTATACGCTTTCGTCCCGGTGTCACGTGACTACGACGCCACCAGGCGGCATTCAGTCTCGCAGTGCGTATTGGTCATAATATTTTGGCTCATCAATGTCTAATCTTTTTCACATTTTCGGTTTTTGTCTGATTGTAAAACTTGTAATTTCCTTAATAAATGATATATAAATCACTTATAAACTCACACGCAAAACATTTTATTTGTTTTTCTTTTTTTTATAATCGTCTACGTCTGTTTACAGTGTTGAAAATTTTACATGCTAGACTTCAGAATCAAATAAAGTCGACGTAGAGAAGGCTGTGGAATGCGGTATAACAAAGGCAAAATTACGTAGTTTCTGTTGGTACCACTGTCGAGAACAATAACGTAGCATTTCATAACATAAACCCATGAAGTATGTAGAAGTTCAAAGAATTCTGCTGCTATGGTAACTAGTGTTGATACTGGAAAGGTAACTGACTTCCAGTCTCTAACAAAACATAAATCAGAAGACCAAGGAGAACATATCTATGCAACAACTATGAAGGAACAAGTGCGGGAATAGTGGGCTCGTCAGCTATTGAAATTTCCAGTCAATTCATGAATGAAACGAATGTGAAACGTACAAATATATGATCGTTAGAATAAGTATGACATGAAATGTAAACCTCAGGTGGCAGGCTGCCACATTTACAGCTTTTATTGGTTTTGAACGTTCTTTTTTCATTTATCTGGTCATTTTAAAACCCTGTTATACTGCTTAATATTTCGTCATTAATTTCACTTCAGTTTTATCGTATACAAAAACATCTCTGCCCTCGCTCGTCTGCTACTAGTCGATACTTAAACAAAAATCTTAAACAATTCACATTTTGTACTTGTAGAATACTTTTCAGAAGAAATGAAACTAGCTTTTCATTTGTATTTGTAAAGCACTTACGTACATGTTAGGAAAGTTTTCCAACCAACAATTTTCATGATGTAAGTGATTTTGTAAAACGCGTTGTTCACGAACCCATTTTGTAAGTTTCGGTATTAAGAGACGAAAAACCAACCAAAATTACACTGTGGTGACAAAAGTCACGGGATAGCGATATGCACATATACAGATGGTGATAATGTCGCGTACACCAGATATAAAAGGGCAATGTGCTGGCGGAAGTGTCATTTGTTCAAATGGTTCAAATGGCTCTGAGCACTATGGGACTTAACATCTATGGTCATCAGTCCCCTAGAACTCAGAACTACTTAAACCTAACTAACCTAAGGACAACACACAACACCCAGCCATCACGAGGCAGAGAAAATCCCTGACCCCGCCGGGAATCGAACCCGGGAACCCGGGCGTGGGAAGCGAGAACGCTACCGCACGACCACGAGATGCGGGCAGTGTCATTTGTACTCTGGTGATTTATATGAAATGGTTTCCGACGTGAATATGGCCCCACGACGGGAACTAACAGACTTTGAACGCGGAATGGTAACTGAACTAAACGACCGGGACATTCCATTTCGGAAGTCGATAGGGAATTTATTTCGAGATCCACAGTGTCAATACTGTGCGAGATACCTCTCACCATGGACAACGCGGTGGCCAATGGCCGTCACTTAACGACGGAGAGCAGTGGCGTTTGCGTAAAGTTGCCAGTGCTAACAGACAATCAGAACTGCGTGAAATAACTGCAGAAATTAACGTGGACTGTACGACGGACGTATCCTTTCGAGCAAAACGGTGAAATGTGGCATTAACGGGTTATGGCAGCACACGGCCGACGTGAGTGCCTTGACTAACAGGACGACATCGCCTGCTGTGCCTCTCCTGGGCTCGTGACCATATCGGTTGGACCCTAGACGACTGGAAAACAGTGGCCTGGTCAGATGAGACCCTATTTCAGTTGGTAAGAGGTGATGCTAGGTTCGAGTGCGGTACAGTCACCACGAAACCATGGACCCAAGTTGCTAACAAGGCACTGTCCAAGCTGGTGGTGGCTCCAAAATGGTGTGGGCTGTGTTTACGTGGAATGGACTGGCTCTTCTGGTCCAACTGAACCGATCATTGACTGGAAATGATAATGTTTAGGTACTTGGAGACCATTTGCCGCTGTTCATGAACACTATGTTGCCGAACAACGATGAAATTTTTTGAATGACTATGCACCATGTCATCCTGTCACAGTTGTCCGCAGTTGCTTTGAAGAACATTCTTGATAATTCGAGCGAATTATTTGGTGACCCACATTGCCCGACATGAATCCAATCAAACATTCATAGTACGTAATCGAGAGATCAGTTTGTGCACAAAATCCTGCACCGGCAACACTTTCGCAATTATGGACGGCTGTAGAGGCAGCATGACTCAATATATCTGCAGGAGACTTCCAACGACTTGTTGAGTCTATGCCACGACAAGTTGCTGCACTATGCTGGGCAAAAGGAGGCCCGACAAGATATTAGGAGGTATCCTATGGCTTTTGTCACGTAAGTGTATTGTTGCAGCGTGGTAGGAGCGAATTGGTGCTTGCTATTTTGATATCAGTTTGAGAATGCCGAGATGATTCTGTTTGTATTCCTCAAATTTTCTGCCTGTAATAATGGATGACGCCACCTGTAAGTACTGAAACGATATACAACCAGTGACACTTCAGCCATGAGGCAGCCAGTTTTACAACAGTTTTTGTGCCTGAAACCTTTGCTAGTTGAGGCAACAAATGAGATAATTGTAAAATCGAAATTTCGTGTTAACTTGATTACTAGAAATATCTCGTGACACACTAAATCATTAGCTGCCCTATGAAGAGCTCAGGAGGTGGCAGGAAATCTGGTGGAGCAGATATTCATAATTCTTTTTACAGGCATTCCGGTGTCGGAATTCGCCTAAAACGAAACGAGTATTTCAGCTTCCCCTTTACAGCCACAAAAAAACAGTGTATTAACTTTAGATAAATCGAGATTGTACCCCGTTGGGCCGGTTTTGCTTCCACTGTTTGTTACTCTAAGTTGTTCAGTGATGGTTACTCAAAAGATGCAACATTGTAGTAGCAGCTTGTCCTTATAGTGATAAGATTATCGCAAAAAGAGGACTGTGTGAAACATTGTCAGGACAGAATCGCCACCAGGTCGAGGAACTTGAAATTATGTTTGAGGAACAAGAAACTTTATGGTGGAAAACCCATAAGTGGTAGACTGGAAGACAAAATTATTGTTGAATTACTATACTATGAGAATGTCATTGGAAACGAAAATGATGATTTGTCCAGAATAAGGCAGGCAGTGTGGGCTACTATCTTCCACAGATGACAGACGTATTAGCTTTTCCCTCCCACACAAGATTCATGGTGCAAGTTTCACAAGACCAAATACTCAAACACATCATACAGGCTTAAGCATTGCATCAGAGCAGCATTGGCGGAAGTCATAAAGCCCATTTGCAGATATTTGGCACATCATGAGTTGGTGAAGCAGAGACTGCATCGACAGACTCGGAATCCAAATATATCTTTCAACAGTCTCATGTGGACTCGCACGACAAAAAATGTTTGCTTGAAGGACGACACTGAAATGGGGGGGGGGAGGAATGCAGAGGGGGGGGCGGGAGGGGGGGAGAAGTCTGTGATGCGGCTACCCCATTTCCCATTCTGATGACGGCGCAGGTCAATTGGGAATATCCCTACACCGTTATAACAGTCTCTATTCGCGCAAAGTCCATCATACAGAACACTATCTCATGATACGATACCGCCATTTTCTTAATAACAGTAACGGAGCTTTAGACGCGAATATGTGAGCCCTTATAACATCTCACACATACCTTTGCTGCGCCATAACACATTTTATTTACTTTGTTGTTGTGCTGTATCGTTTTACTTATTATCTTTTAGTTTGGGCGTACATGAGTAAACATGTATCTTAGCATTTTCTTCTTGTGGTGGCAGTCGTAGCGAATGCACGCAAACCCCATGTACTGTCCCATATTGTGTGCTGTCCCGTATTGTATAAGATTTCATTCAATATAATGGTGTGCCGACAAAAAAATTTTGTCTTGCCTGCATTATTACAAATATGACCTACAACTTCACAACTTCACACAACTATATGTTCAATGGGAATAACAGCGGCCAGAAAGCAGAAACAAAGCGAGAACATATTGCAGATATGGAAAGAATGTAGCCTTGCGCTTTCAAAGGGAACTACGAAAGTTTTGGAGTTATGCTTTTGTTACACTGTACTATACACACCGACATACATCTTATGGGTAGCAAATTGACGAGCATTCTCTGTTACCGCATACCGCACAATGTACAACGAATTACGGTGCCAGATTTCTTCACGACAATTTACATATTCCGAGTTAGCGTTCTGAAATGGTAGTTTCGAAGCGAAACCAGCTGTCTCGTCCATTTAGCTTCAAGCAAACGAGCTGCAGAAGGTTTGGGGGGCCAATCCCCCCCGTCCGCAAGGTAATGAAGCAACAAATCGAAATACGGGCGCCAGCCGTGGTGGCCGCTAGATGTGATCGCGCACTTAGGTGCGCCGGCCAATCAGAACGGGAGGGGGGGGGGTTGGGGGGAGAATGGCTGGGGAGGGGGCGTTAATGAGGGCGGCAGAGCGCCGCGGCCCTAATGTGTGCCGGCCGCGGTGGTCTCGCGGTTCTAGGCGCGCAGTCCGGAGCCGTGCGACTGCTACGGTCGCAGGTTCGAATCCTGCCTCGGGCATGGATGTGTGTGATGTCCTTAGGTTAGTTAGGTTTAAGTAGTTCTAAGTTCTAGGGGACTAATGACCACAGCAGTTGAGTCCCATAGTGCTCAGAGCGATTTGAACCCTAATGTGTCCCCAGGGCGGCGGCAGTAGCGCACACCCCGCGGTGACGTCACGCCAGCGGCCTCCCACAGCCATCCAGCCGACCACCTTGTTCCGTGTCGGGACGCGCTCTGTCGACAGCCTCCATAACTCACGCACAACGCCGGACAGGGTACAGGAACCCACATCCATCGACATAAATGCACAAGCAGACGTTCAACAAGGAAGACAACCTAGTGTATTCATTGATTACTTTCGCTCTACACACAACGCAGCGGTGATTGAAGGTGTTATTCTTACTCACGACAATATCCGCATACAATGGGTCAGCACACAAAACATTTCTGCAGGAATTAAGCATGAGGCGCCTTATCTACGTAAGGAACATTTATCGCTAACGACGTGAATATTCGCAGGTTCGCTAGATTTGAGGAAGAATATGGAAAGAAAGCTAAATTATGTTCTACAGTCACTGCCAGAAGCTGTCGCAAATTTCTGTAGTTTATTTTGTTTGTTGCCCAGACAACCAATGATGGTATTTGATCAAGCGCTCAACCAAAATTAGTGAACTGGTGGCTCCTGTGCCAGCAGTTATGAGTAAACTTCAAAGTTTGCAAAGTTCATATACCCTGTGGCTATTTTCAGTGAATATGAATATGTATCATTCATCTACATACAGTTTACAACTCACTGCGTTCTCTGAGACACCAAAACACTATTTTGTAAATGCATATCGGCTAAGTATGAGGGGCGTTCAATAAGCAATGCAAAACATTTTTTTCCCCTTAGGCGGTTTCGGTTGGAAAAAATGCGGAATTTGTTGTGGGACATCGTGGAATAGTCCCACTTCAGCTCCAGTTCCATGAAGTTCCGATAGGTGGCGGCGCTACACGTAGCATTCAAAATGGCATCTGTAACGCAGGTATGTTCCGAGCGGAGAGCCGTCATTGAATTCCTTATAGCGAAAAACCAGAACACCGCAGATATTCATAGGTGCTAGCAGAATGTCTACGGAGATCTCGCATTGAACAAAAGCACTGTGAGTCGTTGGACGAGGCACCTGTCATAATCGTAGCAGGGTTGCGCAGATTTGTCCGGTCTCACGTCTGCCTGCCGGCCTCAGACAGCTTTAACTCCTGCAGTGTTGGAACCTGCCAAGATGCTGACGCAAACACCCATCCCTGACGTCTACGTTAAGATTGTGGACAATTTCCTTCACCAGAGGACCTTCCTCGTTGCTCAGCGGGAAAGCGCTCCATTGTACGCCACATGTCGATGGGTATCCCTCAGGGCTCTGTGCTGTCCCGTCTTCTTTTTAATATCTATGTCAGTGACATGTCCGTCATCCGTCACTGCCATTTGGCGCAATACGCCGATGACACGGCGCTTCATACGACCGACCGCAATCCTGACCAACTCATTCCTCGCATCCAAAGGCAAGTGGACGCAACAGTCACCTGATGTCGCTCCAGTATGATGGCCCTTAATGCCGCCAAAACTACGGCAGTGTATTTCACAAAACAGCGGCCTATACTCCGCCACATCATCTCAGTCGGGGGCGTCCGAGTCCCGTGGGCCCAAGCTACCTAGTATCTCGGGGTCTGGTTGGATAAAAAACTTTTCTTCCACCGCCACGCATAATACATCACCCATAAAGGGTTAAAGTTGACAAAGGCCTTGTACCCGCACTTCTCCAGCCGAGAGCTGAATTTAGACCCCAAACTCCGGTTATATCACTCCGTTGTCCTACCCTCACTGACATATGGTTCCTCTGCGTGGGTCACAATTATTAAGCCCCGGATGCTGACGCTCCAGCGCCTAGAGAATTAAGTTCTCAGGTGGAGTCTTCACGCCCCTCCGCTCACCAGGATTGTCACTCTGCATGAGGAGACAAATACGGCCCTTCTTAAGACGGCCATTCGCCGTAAGGCTCGCCAACTATACAGTAAAGTAGATGCCCTCCGTGACACGGTCGCAGGACTCCAAACCATCGGCACTGCAGTTCCACAGCGCTGGCACCGACACCCCGTTTCGCTCACCATCCTGGAGGACTCGGATTCGGCCTACGACTGACGATAGGCCCAATACGACCACTTTTTTCTGTCCGTTTTCATACAGTCACTAGCAGTGGTCTGTTCTCGTCCAGCCATTTTTTTTTTTCTTTTTTGACCACAGAGTTGGCGCATTACTGCACCCCTCCTCTGTACTTCCACCGTCGGAGGGTGGCACGGAACTTGGAAGTTCCACCACCACACCTTCAACGTGCTATGATCGGCTGTTATTCCACCGTTGCTTTGAGTCTCCTCTCACTTATCCACAGAGACAGTTGCCCGGATCTGAACCGGTGACGCTGTGTATTTTTTTTTTTTTTTTTTTAAAGGAACCTGCCGACACTCCCAAACACCTCGCTGCACAACTGGACGACTTTGTTGGTAGTGCTGATACTCTCGGCCACCAGTGGGGGTACTCAAAAGCCTGTACCTGCTGGGATCCTCGCCGCCGAACACAAGACCATGGACCCCGCGGCAAGGAGTACGTGGATGATGGGGAAGTTATGGATGCAGCAAGACGCTGGCTCCGATGTCGACGCGTAGAGTAGTACTACTCGGGCTCACAGGCCCTCCCAATAAAGTGGGGTAAGGCCGCCGCATTGAACGGAGATTATGTAGAAAAATAGGGTTTTGTGGCCAAAACAGTGAGGAATAATATAGTAAATTGGAATCCTGAATAAAACCAACTTGGCCGGATGGAGTGGCCAAAGCGTTCTAGGCGCTACGGTCTGGAACCACGCGACCGCTACGGTCGCAGGTTCGAATCCTGCCTCGGGCATGGATGTGTGTGATGTCCTTAGGTTAGTTAGGTTTAAGTAATTCTAAGTTCTAGGGGACTGATGACTACAGCAGTTAAGTCCCATAGTGCTCAGAGCCATTTGAACCAAACCAACTTGTTTTTCAGTCAAAAATATGTTGCATTAATTATTGAATGCGCCTCGTATTTCTGCAGCAATTATGCTTGGGCACCGTTACGTATGTAGGGACTTCATCAAGTACGTTATGCATGTCGTCCCACGCTAAGATCATTGCACAACAAGAGCGGTGTTGGGACAGAAGAGTTTACATGTTCTCCGTTCCCAAGCCACAGTTATATGGCTGTACGTAAAACTGGTGCATCACAGGGTGTGTTACTGAAAACCCGCCCAGATAAGACTTACACGAACGAACAACATTGCACCATTGTCTGTAATCCAAAATGCAGGTAATAATTTTCCAGCTTCCTTTGGAGTGCTTTCTACGACTTGCCACGTTTGTGGACTGTCCCTGCAATGAGAAGTTGATCTGATGTGATGGACTATTTTTGGATTTTTGAATCTATGATACCCAACGCTAATCTTCTTTATTTGCGAGAAGCCGTGCATGGATTTCTCCACGGCTACGACGAGATTCACGGACTTCACTCCACGGAAAGAAAATCTTGTCTGTTACACCCATTTGACACCCTCTACGCCCAACCTTTTCTCCTCTCTTGGATGATATAGAACTATTGGGATACGCGTAGTTAGGGGCCAACGCCTGAAGTGGCACAGATTATTATTATTATTATTATTGCTACTACTACTATTAGGTCTACAACTTTGCTTCCGCCGTTTTGAATTAGACGGCAGTAGCGGCAAGTGGGGTTCGGGTGGTTGGTCACAGGTGTAACACAATAAGCTTAGGCATCTGTAAATATAATGCCATTAAAATGTTTGTCGATTTGTGATTGCATCATAAGGTTATTCTCGATTAAGTATCACTTCTCGCCATTTGCGGGAAGTTTTAATTTTCTGCTTTAACATGAAGAAATCTGCGGCTGTGGCTCTTAAAGTGCTGGGTAAGACTAACGGTGAGGGAACTATTAGTGGAACAAAGTCCAGAGAATGTTTTCAACGCCTTAAGAATGGTTATTTTGATGTCGAAGACCGGCATGGCGGTGGAAGACAGAACGTTTTCGTAGCTACTGAGACAGACGAAGACAGTCACAGCACATTATCATCGAAAGCAATTGATGCGTTCGAGACCAGAACTGAAACACAAACGGCCACAATACAGCGATAGACACGTAGAGGTGATTTTGCAGCAGGCCAGTGCTCGACCCCATGGAAACGTTGAAATGAGAAGTCCTGTCCCTCCCGCCGTATTCTCCATACGTTGCTCTCTCTGACTACCACCTTTTCCGATCAGTGGTATACAGTCTGGCTGACCAGCACTTCCGATCATATGAACAAGTGCAAAATTGAATCGATTCATGGATCCCCCCAAAAGACGCCCAGTTCTTCCGCCACGGGATTCGTATGTTATCCGAGACATGGGAGAATGTAGTGGCCAGCGATGGGCAGTACTATGAATCATAATTTTTTTGTAAGTTTTTCACAATAAAGCCCCGAACTTGGAGAAAAAACGGCGGAAGCCTAGTATTATTCTATTATTATTTTTAGGGCCAAAGTGGCGATGGCACAGATCTTTCTTTTTGTGTAGGTTCCTTTATAATCAGGAAAGTGAGAGAGGTAAAAAACAAAGCGTTAAAGCACTCGCTTTCGGGACAAGGGGAGGCCGTCTGGCCCCAGATCGAATCCGTCTAGCGGATTAACAATGTGGCGCAGTGTGCCACCCAGCCTAGACGTAGTTTCTAGGTGGTTCACCACATTCGATTAGGTGAATATCGGACTGGTACCAACGTACCATCTCAGTTACACGATTTGCAAGCATTTACGAAACGTTCTCACACTTGCATATGAGATAACGCGAAATGCAGGCACTTGGGGTACACAAATTCAGTCCCGAGGGGAAGAGGTGGCCTCAGCAGTGGCATACGGCCATCCACTGTCACTAACAATGCCAGATCTGAAATAACATGCCGAGACAGTTTAGACGAGTGACAAAGCCGCGAGGAGGGAGACGAAGAAGACAGTTGAGAGAGAGCTGGAGCGGCAACTGGAGACGTATTACATAGTTGAAGTACGCGGGACAGTACGATTCTTGTGGGCAAAACGTTTGAATTGCACACAGATTCACCGTGTAATTCTGGCTGTATATGGACCAAATGGAATGCAGCCGTAGCGAAATGGTGCCAACAATTTGCGGATAAGTAGAAAAAACAAACCCGTGACGTTCGGATACAGCATTAGTAGTGTCCTGCTTGACGTCGTTTAAACATCTGGGATAACATTGCAGAGTGACAGGAAATGAAACGAGCACGTGAGGAATGTGGTATAGAAGACAAATAGTCGACTTCGGTTTATTAGGAGAATTTTGGGAGAGTGTGATCCATCTGTAAAGGAGACCGCACACAGGATGGTGGTGCGACCCATTCTTGATTTTTGCTCGAGGGTTTGCGATCCTTACCAGGTCGGATTAAAGGAAGCCATCGAAGCAGTTCTGAGGTGGGCTACTAGATTTGTTACCGGTAGGTTCGAACAACACGCAAGTATATGGAGATGCTTCGGTAACTCAAATGGGAATACCTGGAGAGAAGGCTACTTATTTTCAAGAAACAATATTGATAAAATTTACAGAACCTGCATCTGAAGCTGACTGCAGAACGATTCTACTGCCGCCAATATATATTTCGTGTAAGGACCACGAAGATAATACGCGAGAAATTAGGGTTCATACGGAGGCAAATAGACAGCCATTTACCCCTTGCTCTGTTTGCGAGTGTAACGAGAAAGGAAATGACTAGCAGTGGTACATGTACCCTCCGCCAAGCATCGTACAGTGGCTTACGGAATATGTATGTAGAAATGTAGAAATGAACGGGGAAGAGGCCTGGGTTATGCTGCTCGGAATGGAAGGCCATCGACATGAGCGCAGACGACAATATCCAGCCTGTTGAAGAATCGATTCGCAGCAGTCGCAGAGGGGCTGTCGCGGACATTGCTCAGCAGATGCACATCTCAACAGGCAGTGTTCATTCCGAGATGGTCTGCAGTATCGGAAAATTGTTCTCGCATTGGGTTGCACGCCCACTATCAATACCAAACAAAGGCGCACTTCCTTGAGCGTTGCTCCGCGCAAGACAGTGATTACTTAAATAACATCATTACGAGCGATCAGACATGGGTCTATAATTTCACAACTGGAACAAAGAGAGCATCTGTACAACGGAGACAAACTTCCCTGCCTCCGCGGAAGAACTGCAAAGTTGCGCCATCTGCAGCGAACGTCACGGCCACCGTGTGTTTGGAGTTCGACTGTAAAGGAATTGTGTACACAAGTTTACGCCAAAGAGCACAACCGTTAACATTGATTCGTACTGTGCAATAATGACACTACTGCGCAACGCCATGAAGAACAACAGGCATGGAAAATTAAGAGATAACATACTTTTCTGCACGAAAATCCACGCCCCAAATGGCACGCAGGACATAATCTTTGCTTTAAAGTTTTCGTCGGGAGTTTGGGAAGCGTCCGCTATACAGTCCTCATCATGAAGTTTCAGTCTCTTCAGCAAGGTGAAAGGATATCTGACGGGAAAAAGATTTTCCAACGATGAATACGTTCACAAAACGGTTCTCGAATGGCTCCGTGTCCGAGGAGCGGATTTCTGTCGTCGGGGGACTGAAAGGCTGGTAGAACGTTTTGACACTTTTTTATACAGACTTGGCGACTATGGTGAAAAATAGCATCATGGGATACGAAGTACTACGGAATGAAGGAATGACGAGATACGATTGAAGTTCTCTAAGGCTATAGATACAGCAATAAGGAACAGCTCAGTAGGCAGTACAGTTGAAGAGGAATGAACATATCTAAAGAGGGCCATCACAGAAGTTGTGAAGGAAAAATATAGGTACAAAGAAGGCAACTGCGAAGAAACCATGGGTAACAGAAGAAGTGGTTCAAATGGCTCTGAGCACTATGGGACTTAACATCTATGGTCATCAGTCCCCTAGAACTTAGAACTACTTAAACCCAACTAACCTAAGGACATCACACAACACCCAGTCATCAAGAGGCAGAGATAATCCCTGACCCCACCGGGAATCGAACCCGGGAACTCGGGCTACCGCACGACCACGAGCTGCGGACAACAGAAGAAATACTTCAATTGATCGATGAAAGGTTCAAATGGCTCTGAGCACTATGGGACTCAACTGCTGAGGTCATTAGTCCCCTAGAACTTAGAACTAGTTAAACCTAACTAACCTAAGGACATCACAAACATCCATGCCCGAGGCAGGATTCGAACCTGCGACCGTAGCGGTCTTGCGGTTCCAGACTGCAGCGCCTTTAACCGCACGGCCACTTCGCCCGGCGATCGATGAAAGGAGGAAGTACAAAAATGTTCCAGGAAACTCAGGAATATAGAAATACAAGTCGCCGAGGAATGAAATAAATAAAAAGTGCAGGGAAACTAAGACGAAATGGCTGCACGAAAAGTGTGAAGACATCGAAAAAGAAATGATAGTCGGGAGGATAGACTCAGAATACAGGAAAGTCAAAACAACCTTCGGTGACATTAAAAGCAAGGGTGGTAACATTAAGTGTGCAATGAGAACTCCACTGCTAAATGCAGAGGAGAGGGCGGATAGGTGGAAAGAATACATTGAAAGCCTCTATGAGGGGGAAGGTTTGTCTGATGATGTTATAGACGAAGAAACAAGAGGTCGATTTAGAAGAGATACGAGATCCACTATTAGAATCAGAATTTAAAATTGCTTTGGAGGACTTAAGGTCAAATAAGGCAGAAGGGACAGGTAGCATTCCATCGGAATTTCTAAAATCATTGAGGGAAGTGGCAACAAAAGGACTTTTCACATTGGTGTGTAGCATGTATGAGTCTAGCGACATACCATGCTTTCGGAAAAGCATCATCCACACAGTTCCGAAGACGGCTAGAGCTGACAAGTGCGAGAATTATCGCACAATCAGCTTAACAGCTCATGCATCCAAGTTGCTTACAAGAATAATATACTGAAGATTAGAAAATAAAATGGAGGATGCGCTAGAAGACGATCAGTTTGGCTTTAGGAAAGGTTAAGGCACGAGAGAGACAGTTCAGACGTTTCGGTTAATAATGGAAGCAAGACTAAAGAAAAATCAAGACACGTTCGGAGGATTTGTCGGCCTGGAAAAAGCGTTCGACAATGTAAAATGGTGCAAGATGTTCGAAATTCTGAAGAAAGTAGAGGTAAGCTATAAGGAGAGACGGGTCATACACAATATTTACAACAGCCAACAGGGAATAATAAGAGTGGACCACGTAGAACGAAGCGCTCGTATTAAAAAGGGTGTAAGACAAGAATGTAGCCTTTCGCCCCTACTGTTCAATCTGTACATCCAGGAAGCAATGATGGAAATAAAAGAAAGGTTCAGGAGTGGAATTATAATTCAAGGTGAAAGGATATAAATGATACGATTCGCCAATGACATTGCTATCCTGAGCGAAACTGAAGAATAACTACATGATCTGCTGAACGGATGAGTACAGAGTATGGATTGACAGTAAATCGAAGAAAGATGAAAGTAACGAGAAGTAGTAGAAATGAGAAGAACGAGAAACTTAACATTAGGATTGATGGTCAGGAAGTAGAAGAAGTTAAGGGATTCTGTTATCTAGGCAGTAAAATAACCAATAATGGACGGAGCAAGGAGGACATCAAAAGCAGACTAGCAATGGCAAAAAGGGCCTTCCTGGACAAGAGAAGTCTACTAATATCAAATATCGGCCTTAATCTGAGGAGGAAATTTCTGAGAATGTACGTCTGGAGTATAGCATTGTATGATAGTGAAACATGGACTGTGGGGAAACGGGAACAGAAGAGAATCGAAGCATTTGGGATGTGGTGTTACAGACGAAGGTTGAAAATTAGGTGGACTGGGAATACATCCAGCAAATAATTGAGGACCTAGGTTGCAAGCGCTACTCTGAGCTCAAAGCTCAAAGCTTTCTATATATTCTCCAGTAAAAGTTTCCGGGTAATTACTCTGTTCATGACTGAAGAAAACTTGTTTTCGTATAGGCCGCGTTATTTGTTGGATCTACCCCAGCATTCCATGACTAAACTTTTACCAGGGTAACCATAAGGTTTTACTTATCAGCTCGAAAAAAAAAATTAACTGACTAATTTTTGTTTGTTTGGAGGTAGTGCATGCATGTCTCCAGTCCTAACACTCATAGATATCCCTATTCCACAGTACCGTAGCACGTCGCTGAAGAAGCTGAAACAAAAGGGGCACAGCCCATTGATAAAGTGGAGATAAGTTGCGCCATTTTGGTTTGGTTTCTTTAGGGTGGAGCTCTGCTACTGCGGAATGGGGATTTCATTGTGTTGACCACGCGAGATATGAACCTGCAAACAAAAAATTAGTTGCACGATTTTATATTTTTCAGCTGAATCTTGTAATTGAAGTGCAGCTAGTCACGGAGGTCCTATGTGGGCTGTAATTACAGTATATATGACAAACCACCGTTCGATCACTACACTATAAGTGATGTATGCTTTGTTTTGTCCCAATATACTTACTTGACACCGTCTCTGCAAAACCCTTCCATGTCGTCTCACTTTCTCCTCGAATAGTAACATCCAGCACCTGTATTGTTTACTTGCTCCGTCTAAAATGCATCTCTTTTGTAAAGTTATGGTGAGGTGTTTGGAGAGCGAGAACCGGAGAACCATAGACAGCAGAGCCAAAGCTGATGGCACGTTTTTTGATTCCCGAAAAGCTTTTGGTAGGACTCTACAAATTAGTCTAACTAAACAAAGTACTTGATTACGAAAAATCGGAACATGTAACAGAATTCATTACGTTATTGTTAATAGGGAGACTCTGACAGAAATGAAAATGGGTTAAGGTATTCCTGAAACAAGTGTGAGAGGACCCGCAGAACATACACTCCTGGAAATTGAAATAAGAACACCGTGAATTCATTATCCCAGGAAGGGGAAACTTTATTGACACATTCCTGGGGTCAGATACATTACATGATCACACTGACAGAACCACAGGCACATAGACACAGGCAACAGAGCATGCACAATGTCGGCACTAGTACAGTGTATATCCACCTTTCGCAGCAATGCAGGCTACTATTCTCCCATGGAGACGATCGTAGAGATGCTGGATGTAGTCCTGTGGAACGGCTTGCCATGCCATTTCCACCTGGCGCCTCAGTTGGACCAGAGTTCGTGCTGGACGTGCAGACCGCGTGAGACGACGCTTCATCCAGACCCAAACATGCTCAATGGGGGACAGATCCGGAGATCTTGCTGGCCAGGGTAGTTGACTTACACCTTCTAGAGCACGTTGGGTGGCACGGGATACATGCGGACGTGCATTGTCCTGTTGGAACAGCAAGTTCCCTTGCCGGTCTAGGAATGGTAGAACGATGGGTTCGATGACGGTTTGGATGTACCGTGCACTATTCAGTGTCCCCTCGACGATCACCAGTGGTGTACGGCCAGTGTAGGAGATCGCTCCCCACACCATGATGCCGGGTGTTGGCCCTGTGTGCCTCGGTCGTATGCAGTCCTGATTGTGGCGCTCACCTGCACGGCGCCAAACACGCATACGACCATCATTGGCACCAAGGCAGAAGCGACTCTCATCGCTGAAGACGACACGTCTCCATTCGTCCCTCCATTCACGCCTGTCGCGACACCACTGGAGGCGGGCTGCACGATGTTGGGGCGTGAGCGGAAGACGGCCTAACGGTGTGCGGGACCGTAGCCCAGCTTCATGGAGACGGTTGCGAATGGTCCTCGCCGATACCCCAGGAGCAACAGTGTCCCTAATTTGCTGGGAAGTGGCGGTGCGGTCCCCTACGGCACTGCGTAGGATCCTACGGTCTTGGCGTGCATCCGTGCGTCGCTGCGGTCCGGTCCCAGGTCGACGGGCACGTGCACCTTCCGCCGACCACTGGCGACAACATCGATGTACTGTGGAGACCTCACGCCCCACGTGTTGAGCAATTCGGCGGTACGTCCACCCGGCCTCCCGCATGCCCACTATACGCCCTTGCTCAAAGTCCGTCAACTGCACATACGGTTCACGTCCACGCTGTCGCGGCATGCTACCAGTGTTAAAGACTGCGATGGAGCTCCGTATGCCACGGCAAACTGGCTGACACTGACGGCGGCGGTGCACAAATGCTGCGCAGCTAGCGCCATTCGACGGCCAACACCGCGGTTCCTGGTGTGTCCGCTGTGCCGTGCGTGTGATCATTGCTTGTACAGCCCTCTCGCAGTGTCCGGAGCAAGTATGGTGGGTCTGACACACCGGTGTCAATGTGTTCTTTCTTCCATTTCCAGGAGTGTATATTATACACCGATGAGCCAAGACATTACGACCACTTGTTTAATAGCGTGCTGTTCCACTTTTCAAACATAATACAACAGAGATTCTGCTTGGCATGGATTCTACAAGTCGTTGACTGGATTGTAGAAGTATGTGGCTCCAGATGTCTACGCGCAGGTCAAACAATTCCCGCAAATTACAGGATGATGGTTTACCGGCACCTGATATGTGTTCCAATGGGTACAGATTAGGCACGCTTGCTGTCCAAGACATCAATGTGAGTTGCCCCTAAAACCACTGTAGCACTGTAGCAATACGGACAATTATCCTGTTGGAAGATGTCGTCACTGTGCGAGGTGAATCCAAGCACGAAGTATTTCATGTAGTACGCAATGAAGTTCAAGTAGTTCATAACACTACTGGCCGCTACTGTTATACCATAACCTTTAAGTTGGAGTCGGGTCGTAAAATAAAACTATATTATTAAAGCGATTATGGTATAAAGCAACAGAGCAGTGTTACCCTCTGAGAGGAATTCCGTTATGTAGACCGTGTTGTACCTAACGGAGGTGGCTTATCGGAAGTGAAAGCCAGAATTACGTACATATTTAAACATTAACAAACAATATTTTACGTAGCTACACTGTTCAAAGAATAAATAAAACGGTCTCCAGCCTAATTAGGCAAGAGAATGATAGACATTCATGTTCAAGAAAATAGGTATGAGTAACTTTAACGAACAAACACAAACTATACTTTGACACGCACGAGTGCAATGAACTCTGGCACCTGAATACGGTATGTTCACGTTAAGGTTGGAGTTAACAGATCAGAGGAAACTATTTGCATAAATATAACAGATAACAAAACACACTCTTACCTTGGGGACTTAGTCAAACTGAAAGGCCTCAATAGCGCTACCTTTAATATTCACTGTAGAATCGTAAATTGGGCATAGGTTTAGTATTACTTTTCAAACAAATTCCTATCTGACATGAAATATGGATATGGTTCACAGCAAATTTAGTTACTGCACATAGATTAATTCTATCACTATCAAACACCTTTCTACTTAGAATGAAAATTAAATGGAGTTCACTAACAAATTACTTCTCACTGTCTTTTGAATAAAGAAGTTACTGTTTTCATAGATAGTTGTCTTTCTATTAATCGTTATGTAGCATGAGCACAACAGACAAACTGTGGATCCTGTTACTACATTAATATGCACTTTTAATACACAAGAGGAACCCAATAATGTACAAAATTTGACTTGAATAGCAAGAGTAATTGAAACTTTCTATAATTAAGCATTTTTGTGCATTTGAACTACTTTCAATGGTGTGTGGGGGGGGGGGGGGGGGGGCTTAATCTTGACCACTGTAGCAGAGCACACTAAACACATTTTCATTACATCAGTGAAACAAGCACTTAGCAAGCATGAACATATAACTCTCAGCAGTTGCAGTTCTGGACTTTTACTGCATTGAAACACAAAATTGAGATATTTGTAAGATCCTTTCAACAAACAATATTAAATTTAGCTCACTCCATTGCCATATTAATTTTAATATGCTTTCAATAAAGAACACTCGGTAATCACTTTAGTTCAAACGGAGAGGAACCTGAGAGGTGTTATGATAAGGAAAAAATCAAGAGAGGTACATAAATTCATTTATAAATTACCTTTTATTTGAATACACTACAACATCCTATGAGCTGATCCTTCACTGTACATTACTGTAATGTTCCATTACGGTGATTGCGCAACGTGGTGGCAACTGTATGTTGGTAGGTGGATTTGCAGGTAGAATTGCTGGACTCTGTCATTTCTTGGTGGCGCTGGTAGTTACCATTTCCAGAATAGTTCCAGCTATTTATCCATCCATTCGAGGCATTGGAAAGCGTCAGGAAAAGCCTCTCTCGGCACCGACTGACTCTTGGTTCCACCTTTTCTACCTAGGCCAACCACAATTTGCGCGCGCAGCATGCTTCCGTTCCCGAGGGGATCCGCAACATCTTTTACATACAAAACAACTAAGAACCCTAACTGAAGATCAGCAGTTAACATAACAGCAACCAAACATATTAAATAAAACAGAACATTTGCACATATTCGTTGTTCTACACAAAATTATTTACATAAAATTGTTTAATTTTAAAGATAGCCAAAGAGATCATATGACAAAGACAAAACATATAATTTACTCATATTGTACGTATTACAGAGATTACATTTCCTACACTCTAAAAGACATCAAAGTTTTTAACAGGGAAACGAATAAACACTCCCATGGTATCGATTCAATCCGACAATAATTACAGAAGTTCAACGATGGGATGTTGAAAAAAATAGAAAGCTAAATGAATCAACAAAAGGTATGTAGTGTCTAAGCTATGGTGTTACAAGTTCACTGTTGTCATGACGCCTTCTATTAGCACCACATATCCCAAGGAAGCTAATCTCAATGTAGACCATAGCATAATTCTACCCTCACCGTCCTGCATCTGTGCTGCCATTCGCCTGGATGACGGCGTGTAAGGACCCAACCATCGACCAGCTTAACAAGAAATGCGATTCATTCGGCAGGCGACACAATTCTACTGATCCATGGTGAACGATGGTGACGTTATCGTTGGGTCAACATAGGAACGTGGAGCCCCATGTTCAACAATGGCGTTTGAACGAAACACTTGTGCCTGCCTCAGCATTATGCCTTGTCGTCTGATCTGCAACAGATCGCTACCTATTGTGGGTTACACAGTGGGGAAGTGGAGATCCTCCAACCACTACGTTTTGTGACGAAACGTGGTCGCGCAATACCATACGGCTTACTCGTTATTTCACCATCCTTCAACCACTTTCCATAGGTAAGGACGCAACAGTAGTATGCCAACAGTCGACAAGTTTCCCCGTTTCAGAGATTATCGTTTAGAGCCGTAGCGGAACAACAATGTGCTCTTCGTCAAAATCGCTTATATCAGTGGATTTCCGCATTTTGCGGGCCCTATCTTCGCTATATTGACTGGCTATTCGTCTCTCTTCCGTTTGCATTCTTTCCTTGCTGCGTCATGTGCCAGCAGTACCACCAGGAGGCATTCATCCTCTGTGGGCGGTAGTCATGATGTTTTGGCTCATCAGTGCATAAGCACACCGAACATAAAATTAGTTACTGCGTGGAGACTGACGGTTATGCAGTGAACACCGCATCTCGCCTTAGTGATGGCCTCAGTTTGCTTTCTTCAGGTATGCCACATCCAGCTGAAACGATTCATTGGCAACAGTCCGTAGAGCTGCCGAACTGCCGGGGTGCTGATAGTTATACGAGGGTGAGTCAAAGGAAAACCTTAAATTTGTAATAACAAATCTAAATTTCGCGCCGTTATCCGGTAAGTTGGTAAGCGTGCTACAAACAGCGTGCAGAATGGCCTAGAGCTGGCAGCATAGTGCAGATGCACACATACCGTCGCAGTATCACTATAAATATGGCGGCCCCACTGGCGACTTGCACCACGGAAGAACAGCGTTCTGTTATTCGGTTTTTGCTTAGTGAAGGTGTGAAACCTGTTGAAGTTCATCGACGAATGAAGGTTCAGTACGTTGATGCATGTTTGTCACAGTAGCAAGTCTACGAATGGAGTAGGAAGTTCACAAATGGTGTGACTTCAGTGGCAGATGCTCCTCGTCCAGGTCAGCCACAACGAGTTGTGACTCCACAGAACACTGCAGCAGTTGAAGCCATAGTGAAGGAAAACCGCCGAGTGAGACATTGCAGCATGTTTAGAGGTTAGTCATGGGTCAGCACGCCACATTGTGCGTGATGTGCTCCAGTTTCACATAGTGTCTGCAAGATGGGTGCCACGGTAGCTGACTCCTGAAATGAGAGAACGACGTGTTGATTCTTGTGAAGAACTTCTTCGGCGCTTTGAACGAGAAGGTGATGGCTTCCTTGCAAGAATCGTTACTGGTGACGAAACCTGGGTTCACTTCCACCAACCGGAAACGAAGAGAGCGAGCAAGGAATGGCGCCATTCCTCATAACCAAACACAAAGAAGTTTCGAACAGAACCATAAACAGGGAAGGTCATGCTGACTCTCTTTTTGGACGAAAAAGGCATCATTTTGGAGCATTACATGCGTAGAGGGACCACTGGCACCAGTGCATCATACACATATCTCCTAAAAATCATCTGCGGCCTGCAATCAAATCAAAGCGACGTCGATTGCTTTCAGCAGGTGTCCTATTGCAGTATGATAATGCAAGGCCCCACACTGCCTATACAACAGTTGCAACAATCACAGACGTGCATTTTGAGCGTCTTCCTCATCCACCATAAGCACCAGACCTTGCCCCAAGTGATTTCCATATGTTTGGACCACTCAAAGACGCAATGGGAGGAAAGAAGTTCCGTTCTGATGAAGAGGTACGCCACGCGGTGCATGAGTGGTTGCGCGGACTACCAAAAGAATTTTTTCCAAAGGAATTTATGCACTTTGTAAGCGCTGGAGGACTTGCATTGAGCGTGGTGGAGATTATGTTGAAAAGTGATACAGCTTTGTACCACTTCTGCACAATAAATAATATTTTTAAAAAAATTTAAAGTTTTCATTTGACTCACCCTTGTATTTCACCTGCTGTACCAAGTGGTAGCGGACACTTTGTGGGGATTAAGATCGAGAGAATTCGTGGGCCAGTCGAGAAGCGATAGGGTGCCTGACTGTTCGTGGAATCCCATATGCACGCGTGCAGCCCTGTGAGCAGATCTGTATCACCCTGGAAGGCTGGAAGTGTTGTGGTATTTTCATTATGAAGCTGTAGAAGAATGTGCAGCAATTGGTCACTGAGAACATTGATACAAACACCCTGGTTCATGTCCACGGTCACCGGAGTGGGTGGGTGAAGTCGTGATACGGGAAATATGTCCAAAATATCGCAGAACTACCTGCCACCTAAAGTAGGAGTTCCACACACACAATGCTCCGCCAGTGCACTCGACACCTCCCAGCATTAGAAATTAGGCAAAAGTGCGACTCACCGGATCACACTACACGCCTTTAGTCGGCCACTTCCCCGGTTTCTTTGTTGTGTGACCCATTGAAGACGTGCAGTTTTATATGCTGCTGTGGGCTGTGGACCTCTGTGAGGTACTCGACTCCAAATATTCAATGCATGGAATTCCCTTCGCAGTGTTCCCTCTGCGCTACCACACCTAAACGGAGGATGCTAAGTTCACCCAACCTTGATATGATGTGACGTCATTATGACGTAATACGCTTTAGTCGATTAACACACCTATCGACTTTTACGAACGTTCGAGATTCTAAACTGTCGTCAGCTAGTGGTTTGTTTTGACAAGTGCGATTCTGAAAACAGCTCAGGGTGGCAGCGTATATGTATTTCGCCAAAATAAAAGAGCTGGATACTAATAGAAATATTCCTGACCGTGGCCTTGAAAACACCACGTAAAAAAGTGAAGTCTTCTTATGTCCCGACCAGATTAGATTGTTGTATTGAATGCTTACGCCGAAAATAATATTTATTTATTATCAACATTTTAGTATGGTTTCATGCAATTGGTCTTGTCAGTACATATTAGATTGTAGCAGCATGCTCTTGCTGACTTTTTTTTCTTAATTTATATGTCCATCCCACGATAGTCTTTTATCAACCATAATTCCAAGTAATTTTACACTCGGACCGCAGAGACAGGTACCTTAGTGTCCAGTAATGACTGGTGTGTAGAATGATTGAATTTCGAACTTAAAAAGAAAAATATGAGGCATTGTTGAAGAAAAATCGTCGACCGGAGATGAAATACGAGCGGAAGTGGATTTCTCAATGTAATCTTAACCAAAGGTTAGTGTCTAGTACTGATTGACGTATGAAATGATTGAATGCAGTGTCAAAGCATTCCATGGTGGTATGACAGTGTCAAAGCATTCCATGGTGGTAAGCTTTCCTCTCATTAGTCTCTCGAATGCTGAACACATAATTAGAGACGAGCAAACGAAAACCACGCACAGGACACAAACACAGTACAATACACGATTTAAACGCAAGGAACGCAAAACGCATTTAAACGAATGGCGCAGAGCACAGCGCTACCCTGTCACAATCTCTCGTAAGTTCACAAAGGTCGAATAGTCGATATACGGTTTCTATCATTTTCGATATAGCGTATATACGTCATAATGACGTCACATCGTATCCAAGTCCGGTAAACTTAGCATCCTCCCACCTAAACGGCGTCTCACAGTTCTCGTACAACAGGTGGCCTGAATGAAAATGGCTTGCCCCAGTTAGAGGGAGAGATAAATATTGATACGCCATCGTGGTCTCATGTTATTATTCTACACAGTGTCAGACTGAGGGTAGACATGGACTACGAACCTACTTGCAGGGAGCCACTGATTTGAATGGATACTGGGGGAAGGTGGTAGAAATCGCAACACAAATAAAAAAAATTTAGAAATCAGCAGAAACAAATGTGTCCTGAAATTAGCACAGAACAACGTACGCTTAACCGAACGCAGCTTCGACTGACATACACACATTCACAGAGTGACATTCGGTGAACCTTACCGCATGGCTGGCGTGGGTGCTTTACCGTAGTATCGCGAAATAGTCACGATCGTCAAACGACCGAGACGGCGAGCGAATACGAATATCATTATTAGAATGTGCCCGAAGTCACGAACCGTTAATCTTTGCCGTCGCATGGGGGAGCGCATCTATGGCCAAGAAGACGTTCCAAATGGGCTGGAGCGACGATCAACGATGCTCAGGTCGGCACCTCACGCTAGTGTGTATACACTTGAAAAAAATTCTTCCACTGCAAACTTGCAGGATGATCAAGTGGCTAGCTGTCACTTGCTGAATTGCCATAGATTTACGCGATTCCTTTTTGCCCCAGAAGTTTCCTAAACTGACGCAGCCTCGGTCTTTGGGACGGCGGGATGTTTTGTATTCGTGCGTGCCTGAAGACGAAGAAGACACTCCGTTTAAACATGAATCTTTTTAATGGCCGGCGCCTTTTTTCAGTTTATTAATTACTCTCAAAGTGAAGGCAACCAAAATTTGTTTACAAATTTCGGTTCCTCTGTTTGTAGGGAATTATTATTACAACGTTTCTTCAGTTTCTGTAGTTATGTAGTTGCTTTAACTCGAGGTTGAATCTTTAGATATTTCGAAATAAAACTGATATGGAAATTACTGACAGAGCAGCGCTGTCCCCCTCGTCCAAAGGTCTCGAATCTGTCACCTGAATTCATCTTTATTTATTACTTATCGACTCGTCTTTACGCGGCCGTCCATGCACTCGTCACTTCACGAGGCGTTCTTCAGAGAGTTCGTAACACGCTGTGTAACAGCCCGCGAACTTGTTCAGATGGTCCTGCAGTCATGGCAGCAGCAGTGACTGTCGGGTTAAGAGAAACTGATTGTCACTGATATAGGCGGGACATACGTCTCCTATCCCCGTCTGTTAGGATCGTTCTTATGCTCTGTTGAACTGCTGCAAGTGATATACCTTTTCTTGTAGGCAAGTTGGTACCTTTTCTCGTAGGCAAGTTGGACATTTTGCGTTGATGTACAGGTTGTCTGGGCCAGAGGTATACAAAAGCAAGTGTTTATATTTCAGCACCTATTATGGTTCAAATGGTTCAAATGGCTCTGAGCACTATGGGACTCAACATCTGAGGTCATCAGTCCCCTAGAACTTAGGACTACTTAAACCTAACTAACCTAAGGACATCACACACTTTAACGGTGCGCGTGGGGCACACAATACTCGTTAAAGCCTGTACTATGGTAAGTGAGCGGGGTTCACCTTAAGAGAAAGTATTTTCGTATAGATATCGACCGCGTGTACCTGAATGGTGGCAAATCAGACTTACACCCACTCTGTAATAACAATGATCCGTCAAGTAAAATCGAAATGCAATTACACGTCAGCATGGACCAAAAGCAACACTGAAGATGCTACAAATTTAATAATAATACGGTCGCCAGCCTAATTAGGCATTAACTGAGTTTCTTCCCTGTACAAGTTGGTAGATATTCATGCAAAACAACAAGTACTAACACTGCATAATATAGTAGAATTTTAGAACCAGAAAATCTATTCAACTGATAGTTTCACGTTCTGTACTGATATGGAAAAACCATGAATACATAACACTACGCCGGCCGGAGTGGCCGTGCGGTTCTAGGCTCTACAGTCTGGAGCCGAGCGACCGCTACGGTCCAGTTTCGAATCCTGCCTCGGGCATGGATGTGTGTAGGTTAGTTAGGTTTAATTAGTTCTAAGTTCTAGGCGACTGATGACCTCAGAAGTAAAGTCGCATAGTGCTCAGAGCCATTTGAATCATTTGAACCATAACACTACACTATAATGTATGCTACAAAACTTTATACTGTCTATTAATCTGATTAAAATCGGGCATAGGTTACCCTAGCAATAGCACTTTCGTGACACACACAAAATGTCAATTTTGATAAAGATAAAGTACTGATAAATTTTGACTTTTATATTGACTTTAACTTTTGCTGGTCAAACCAATTTAGAACACTTCAGAATTCAAATGAATAAAAGGGGGGGGGGGGAACCCTGAAACTGTTGTTTTGTTGTTGTGGTCTTCAGTCCTGAGACTGGTTTGATGCAGCTCTCCATGCTACTCTATCCTGTGCAAGTTTCTTCATCTCCCAGTACCTACTGCAACCTACATCCTTCTGAATCTGCTTAGTGTATTCATCTCTTGGTCTCCCCCTACGATTTTTACCCTCCACGCTGCCCTCCAATGCTAAATTTGTGATCCCTTGATGCCTCAAAACATGTCCTACCAACCGATCCCTTCTTCTAGTCAAGTTGTGCCACAAACTTCTCTTCTCCCCAATCCTATTCAATACCTCCTCATCAGTTACGTGATCTACCCACCTTATCTTCAGCATTATTCTGTAGCAACACATTTCGAAAGCTTCTATTCTCTTCTTGTCCACACTAGTTATCGTCCATGTTTCACTTCCATACATGGCTACACTCCATACAAATACTTTCAGAAACGACTTCCTGACACTTAAACCTATACTCGATGTTAACAAATTTCTCTTCTTCAGAAACGATTTCCTTGCCATTGCCAGTCTACATTTTATATCCTCTCTACTCCGACCATCATCAGTTATTTTACTCCCTAAATAGCAAAAGTCCTTTGCTACTTTAAGTGTCTCATTTCCTAATCTAATTCCCTCAGCATCACCCGATTTAATTTGACTACATTCCATTATCCTCGTTTTGCTTTTGTTGATGTTCATCTTATATCCTCCCTTCAAGACACTGTCCATTCCGTTCAACTGCTCTTCCAAGTCTTTTGCTGTCTCTGACAGAATTACAATGTCATCGGCGAACCTCAAAGTTTTTACTTCTTCTCCATGAATTTTAATGCCTACTCCGAATTCTTCTTTTGTTTCCTTTACTGCTTGCTCAATATACAGATTGAATAACATCGGTGAGAGGCTACAACCTTGTCTCACTCCTTTCCAAACCACTGCTTCCATTTCATGCCCCTCGACTCTTACAACAGCCATCTGGTTTCTGTACAAATTGTAAATAGCCTTTCGCTCCCTGTATTTTACCCCTGCCACCTTCAGAATTTGAAAGAGAGTATTCCAGTTAACGTTGTCAAAAGCTTTCTCTAAGTCTACAAATGCTAGAAACGTAGGTTTGCCTTTTCTTAATCTTTCTTCTAAGATAAGTCGTAAGGTTAGTATTGCCTCATGTGTTCCAACATTTCTACGGAATCCAAACTGATCTTCCCCGAGGTCCGCTTCTACCAGTTTTTCCATTCGTCTGTAAAGAATTCGCGTTAGTATTTTGCAGCTGTGACTTATTAAACTGATAGTTCGGTAATTTTCACATCTGTCATCACCTGCTTTCTTTGGGATTGGAATTATTATATTCTTCTTGAAGTCTGAGGGTATTTCGCCTGTCTCATACATCTTGCTCACCAGATGGATGAGTTTTGTCATGACTGGCTCTCCCAAGGCCATCAGAAGTTCTAATGGAATGTTGACTACTACTGGGGCCTTGTTTCGACTCAGGTCTTTCAGTGCTCTGTCAAACTCTTCACGCAGTATCTTATCTCCCATTTCGTCTTCATCTACATCCTCTTCCATTTCCATAATATTGTCGTCAAGTACATCATCCTTGTATAGACCCTCTATATACTCCTTCCACCTTTCTGCCTTCCCTTCTTTGCTTAGAACTGGGTTGCCATCTGAGCTCTTGATATTCATACAAGTGGTTCTCTTCTCTCCAAAGGTCTCTTTAATTTTCCTGTAGGCAGTATCTATCTTACCCCTAGTGAGACAAGCCTCTACATCCTCTAGCCATCCCTGCTTAGCCATTTTGCACTTCCTGTCGATTTCATTTTTGAGACGTTTGTATTCCTTTTTGCCTGCTTCATTTACTGCATTTTTATATTTTTTCCTTTCAACAATTAAATTCAATATTTCTTCTGTTACCCAAGGATTTCTATTAGCCCTCGTCATTTTACCTACTTGATCCTCTGCTGTCTTCACTACTTCATCCCTCAGAGCTACCCATTCTTCTTCTACTGTATTTATTTCCCCCATTCCTGTCAATTGTTTCCTTATGCTCTCCCGGAAACTCTCTACACCCTCTCGTTCTTTCAGTTTATCCAGGTCCCATATCCTTAAATTCCCACCTTTTTGCAGTTTCTTGAGTTTCAATCTGCAGATCATAACCAATAGATTGTGGTCAGAATCCACATCTGCCCCTGGAAATGTCTTACAATTTAAAACCTGGTTCCTAAATCTCTGTCTTACCATTATATAATCTATCTGATACCTTTTAGTATCTCCAGGATTCTTCCAGGTATACAACCTTCTTTTATGATTCTTGAACCAAGTGTTAGCTATGATTAGGTTATGCTCTGTGCAAAATTCTACAAGGCGGCTTCCTCTTTCATTTCTTCCCCCCAATCCATATTCACCTACTATGTTTCCTTCTCTCCCTTTTCCTACTGACGAATTCCAGTCACGCATGACTATTAA
This sequence comes from Schistocerca nitens, assembly GCF_023898315.1. NCBI lineage: Eukaryota > Metazoa > Arthropoda > Insecta > Orthoptera > Acrididae > Schistocerca > Schistocerca nitens. Next base: position 636,257,127 of record NC_064617.1, read on the forward strand.
ATTTTCGTCTCCCTTCACTACCCGAACAATTTCTTTTATCTCGTCATATATTTCATCAATTTCTTCATCATCTGCAGAGCTAGTTGGCATATAAACTTGTACTACTGTAGTAGGCATGGCCTTTGTGTCTATCTTGGCCACAATAATGCGTTCACTACGCTGTTTGTAGTAGCTAACCCGCACTCCTATTTTTTTATTCATTATTAAACCTACTCCTGCATTACCCCTATTTGATTTTGTATTTATAACCCTGTAATCACCTGACCAAAAGTCTTGTTCCTCCTGCCACCGAACTTCACTAATTCCCACTATATCTAACTTTAACCTATCCATTTCCCTTTTTAAATTTTCTAACCTACCTGCCCGATTAAGGGATCTGACATTCCACGCTCCGATCCGTAGAACGCCAGTTTTCTTTCTCCTGATAACGACGTCCTCTTGATTAGTCCCCGCCCGGAGATCCGAATGGGGGACTATTTTACCTCCGGAATATTTTACCCAAGAGGACGCCATCATCATTTAATCATACAGTAAAGCTGAAACTGTTATGATCACGATATTAAAAAAATTGATTACTGAAATTATTATGCGTTCAATATTTCCAGTTACCATTCTTTTTATCTTATTTACTGCTCATTTAAATACCTTTATATCTGTCTCGAAATAAATAAACTTCATTACTATATAAATATTACAGTTATCTTTCAACTTTGTTAGACCTTCGTTATTCATTTACTGGTTCATTAACAAAACAGTTCTTTAAACACCATTCTAACATAGCTAGGTCTGCAAGTAATTATTATTAACACAAAATTTAATTTTTTATTTCGGGACACTCGGATTGTACAACATTTGGAAAGGACCCTGTCTAGGTTAGTTGTGAGGATAATTAAATGATGGGAAAGTTCTGGTAACATTTAGGTTATTATTGAACAGTTCACTCTATGTTCCATACGAATACAGTACTAAAAGTTTCAACCTGCTTGTATCGATGCGGCGATTGGCAGGCGGCGAGATGGCGAGGCACAGAGCACACATACAACCACAAATGGCTCTGAGCACTATGCGACTTAACTTCTGAGGTCATCAGTCGCCTAGAACTTAGAACTACTTAAACCTAACTAACCTAAGGACACCACACACATCCATGCCCGAGGCAGGATTCGAACCTGCGACCGTAGCGGTCGTTCGGTTCCAGACTGTAGCGCCTAGAACCGCACGGCCACTCGGGCCGGCCATACAACCACAGCTATGGCTCTTGACGTATCGGCACTTTAATTCTTCTTAGCGCCGCAATACTTTTACATTTAGTGCCTATGGAATTTTGCCATGCTGCGTGGGCGTTGGAACGGCATACCCGAGGCTCAATGAAGCTACGTCTTCCAGGAGAGCCTCCTCGCTCCAGAATGTGTTGCTCAAACCAGTGCCAGACTCCAACTACAGCTGCTGCTGAGCCCGTTGTACCGTACAGTGCCCGCGTGCATTTTCCCGTGGTCGCCTGCCATCCACCTTTTACCGCTCCCTGTCAGGCCGGGTATTCACCCGAGGTTTTGCATTCTACATATCCTAACACATCGCCTACGTATGGACCAGATACACAGTTACAATTTTAAACATCTTACAACAGTCTCAACATTTGTTACATTTCAATTCTATTACAATATTGCTTGACATTTGACATAAACATTAATATTCACATTGAAACTTGTTTACAGTTTTCTTAACACAATGACATGAAACAAAAACGAAATGCAATCAGAACATCAATTACACTAGTTTATCGAAAAATCAGATGGAAAAAAAATTTACTTATATGTACAATAGTACAGAGTCGTTGTTGTTACAACACATCCATGCCCGAGGCAGGATTCGAACCTGCAACCGTAGCGGTCACGCGGTTCCAAACTGAAGCGATTAGATCCACACGGCCACACCGGCCGGCGCACCTATTATGGTTTATAAGTTTATTTGTTCAACATAGTATACACGAGCCCAAACTGTTTTATGCATGTTGGCACAGTTCAGTGTGGTCACCATTTGTAGCTCAATAGATATCTAAACGGTACTCCACTTCTCGTCACATGTGCATAAGTATGACACGTGTTATGGCTTCTACTGCGACATAGATCCGTTCTCTCCGGTCCGCCAGATCGCGAATCCTTGTTCTGTAGACAATGTCCTTGATAAACCCCCATGCACGGAAATCCAGCCTTGAAAGATAGGGAATCAGGGGTGGGGAGAGGGGGGGCGGGATGCATGCCATGGGCCCTCCCTCCCCCCATTCCGATCCAATGCTCAGGAAACTTCGCATTGATAAATGTGGTAACATCCCATTGGTAATAGGGGCTGGAGTGGGGACTCATTCCTGCTGGAAAATGACGTCGGGAGGCGCGTCTGGGGAAATAAATAGGGATGCCCAGTCCCTGGTACTCATGTGTAATGTGACTGAGCGCCATTCATGAAGTGTTGACGATCACATCTTGGAAAGTGTTTCTATCGACTTCGTGTTTACCGAACAACATAAAATGTCGAATTCTTTCGTTACAAGCATTTCCTCAGGTATACCTCTAGCCCGGACGACCAGTACTAAAAGATTGGTCAACTCCATCTCCGTAGTGGATAGCTCCTATCTGCTGATCTGTGATATTTCACAACTACCCATTTTTCTGGGCTGATATAATGTAACCAAGCCCTACAGGAGGTTGACATCATTTAAAAATTGTTACGAAATGTTGGGAGAGTAGCAGTTGACCATTTCTTGGTGCGAAGTCTGACACACAAATAAGTGTAATCGAATGCGACGAAATTATTAAATATTTTTGACTAAACGCTAGTAATCAGTCATTGGCATTAATCATGAGCGTAAAATACCTATCTGTCTTGATCAATTCAAGGTGAAACGACCACATGAAACTTGTTTAAAAATGCTAAGGTATTTTAAATCATTTACAACGGATGTTGATTACGAAATATTCATTCGACAGATTGTGGATTATTTTTTAGTCTGGGATACTTACGAAGTTGAGTTGACGAAGGACATAGAGTAGGATCAAAGAACAGCAACGAGTGTCGTCATTTGTGTGTATAGCCGACATGAAAACATATACTGAACGAACTCCAGTGTGAGAAGTTATCAGAAATGCTCTATAAGCAGGACTTAATCTTCGACTCGACGATGATACATGAGAAGAGTCTAGTGTCCGTCGTCGAGTCGAATAACATGGTCGGAAAATGACGTTTCTACTCTGTATATCCCGGATACAAAGTACAATGCCTCGGGAGTGCAAGCAGGCGTAATTATATCGAACAGCTGACGTACTGGCTATCGGAAAAAAATTTCGCACAGAAAAGACGATCCACACGAACTGGTGCAACAGCGTTGCGGATAAGGCAGTACCTTGTGGTCTCATGTACGAGACATATGGACCACGATGCAACAGTTCCCAACAATATTTGCGAAGCTTTTCGCTTAAGATTTGAAGGTACACCGTTAATTCACTCTGTAATTATGTTGCTCTATACGTAATGCTATAATGGTGTCGTGGGCTTCAGTGTCCTATACTGTACACATACTACTGCTTCTAGTCTTGACCCATGTGGATAAACTGAAAGACTGCATGAAGGTATAAATAAGTAAAGCTGGTGGGTGGAGACTATGTTAGAAATGTTAAGTGACTGCAAATTAGAGTATTAAAATTACATTTATTGCAGGTACGCTTAACATGCTATCTACATGGTCGCAATCACAAAAAAGTAATCATGAAAATGACATTTAGCAGCGACCTACATAGAATAAACAGACTAGTACGCATTGTACTCTTTAAAAAATATCAGCTAAGCTAAGATCAGTGCAAAAATCGGTTTCAGGCCATTGAGCCGTGGAGGCTCCATGTCGATCTCTCGATAGTATTTCCGGTCGCTTACCTCTGATTCCGCATGCTGGTGGCGTCCTCTGCGATCGGTGACGGAGCTGTCGAAGGTGGGCGAAGTGAGCTGATTTTGGCTGGCCCATGGATATGGAGGAGAGCCCGGCGGGAAGACGACAACTGCGAGGGCGAAGCCGAATGGGGGGATCTGGCAAACGCTTTCCTGGGACCTGTTGGCTGTTTGGGCGCGATGGCTGGACTTGGTGTTTTGGAAGGCTGAGCTGTCAGGAGTGTCCTGCGAGAAAATTTAAGGTATCTGTTACTAAACTTGTGCGAGTCGGTCGGGGGAGACAGATCCCATCGGTAGGTATTAGCTCTGCGTGGGAGCTGGCCTCCTCCTTCGACGAGACAGGCCGCTGTTTACCGGCACACCTGTTTTGAAGCCTCGTGCATACAGCGTTCCAAACTGGGCTACGCAGTGTCCCCCCTCCCCCCCCCCCCCTGCCCCCTCCAAGCCCTCCTCGCTCGGTCGGACGCTACTTGCCGTGTTCGCTATTTAAGATTAGTTCATTTGGCGTTTCTGCAGTCGTTCTTGCCCCTGACAAGTTCTCACGCAATTTTAGTGGCCGGCCGGGGTGGCCGAGCGGTTCTAGGCGCTACAGTCTAGAACCGCGCTACCGCTATGGTCGCAGGTTCGAATCCTGCCTCGGGCATGGGTGTGTGTAATGTCCTTAGGTTAGTTAGGTTTAAGTAGTCCTACGTTCTAGGGGACTGATGACCTCAGAAGTTAAGTCCCATAGTGCTCAGAGCCATTTGAATTTTAGTGAGCAGCAAACGTAGCGTATGACGACATTTTGATCATATACAGTGGTTCCCGAGAAGGTATTCAGCATTTGTTTGAAATTTTTAGTCTTCATGAAAAAAATCAGCTTCACTTGACAAGTAGAAAATAACAATCGTCAGCTTAATTACTTGGACGTCAGTACTGTTATTGACAAAGACAGACCTTTTTTCGGTATTTTTCGAGATACCACTAATACAGAATTGTGCCCGCTAGTTCAGTGCATCTTCATTCCCATAAAAAAAATATATATATTTTCCTATTCAGCCATTCATCGTGCAGTTTCTGTACCTTTGTCGCTTGAAAAGCTTAATGGAGAGATGAATACAATAAAAACTACTGCAGATAATAAGGGCAATGATCCCACGCTGGCTGAAAAGATTTCAAAGGAACCACTTTAGGCATCAGTGTTGCTTCTGGCAGTAAAGTGTACGAAAATGTTTCCTCGATTCCATTTTTAGGCCATATTTCGTATAAAATTTGTCGTCCTCTGATTAAAAAATTAGGATGCAAAGTTACCTTTTCCACTAACAGCAACTTGCAAAAAAGTCTCATTGATAATTTCAAGTCCACTGTTGCTCTTAAACACAATTCAGGAATGCATAAAATCACTTGTGTTACGTGTCCCGTTTATTATATACAACAAACTGGAAGATCTTTCAGTGTCAGGTACAAGGAAAATTTATTGGGAAAAAGAGGCACCAATATACACAATTCCACTTTTGCTGATCATCTGTTGATTTCTGTCACAGACCTAAAAGCGTTGAAGAAATTTCCATTATACATAGAGAAAAGAAAGGTCATAGACTCGACGTACTCGAAGAGCTGGAGATTTCCAAGCATATTTCCAAGAACGATGGCCTCATCCTCAATGAGCAGTTACAGTTACGTAACAAAAGTTTTCTCAATGGTTTCAATCCACTACTCGCGGAATTTCGATTCCTCTACTTTTAATGAATTTCCCTGCCTCTGGTTGCGAAACATCATTTTCTTCGAATGTCATAGATGCGTACTACTAGTGTTACCCACGCGCAGATATTTTTGATTGTATAGCTGTTTGTATAGTTTTTCTGTATTATTCTGTCCTTTACGTAATAGGAATTTCAGTAAAGCCTAATAGATGGTTCAAATGGCTCTGAGCACTATGGGACTTAACATCTATGGTCATCAGTCCCCTAGAACTTAGAACTACTTAAACCTAACTAACCTAAGGACATCACACAACACCCAGCCATCACGAGGCAGAGAAAATCCCTGACCCCGCCGGGAATCGAACCCGGGAACCCGGGCGTGGGAAGCGAGAACGCTACCGCACGACCACGAGATGCGGGCCTAATAGATGGCTCTTAGTTATACTTCATCTGCTTGACTACTATGTATTTTTTAAGATATCTTCCTTTGTATTTTGTTTTTAAAATTACCTGTTTTTTTTCAATTATTTGTGTTATAATGTTCTAAATGGGCACAGGTCACTGTCCGCATCCGACGGGCGGCGCAACTTGTTTTCATGGCCGCAATGTAAGCCACTGGGCCGATCAATCTGCCGCGCGGAAGTAGCCGCGCGGTCTAGGGCATCTTGTCACGTTTCGCACGGCTCCCCCCGTCTGAGGTTCGCGTCCTCCCTCGGGCATGGGTGTGTGTGTGTTGTCCTTAGCGTAAGTTAGTTTACGTTAGATAAAGCAGTGTGTAAGCTTAGGGACCGATGACCTCAGCAGTTTGGTCCTTTAAGATCTTACCACAAATTTCCAATTTCCAATCAGTCTGATGTTGCTTCTAGCTAGGCACACGTACCAAAGCTGGAAAGCGTTTTATTTTATTTTTTGACTTGAGCGTATCTGTTTTCAATTCTGACCATTGCTTTCTCGCAATGTAATTTTACGTAAGTAACCTTTGTACGTCATGACAACTGTCATCTTGGTTAATGCTTCTTGTCATACTTAATTTTCTATGTATTATTTTATAGGGTTTCTCAAAATTTCATTCCGATAAAGACGTCCTTAGAAGTGTCGAAACCTAGGTTAATGTACCAAACAGTTGAAACTTCCTGGCAGCTTAAAACTGTGAGCCAGACCGAGACTCGAACTCGTGACCTTTGCCTTTCGCGGGCAAGTGCTCTACCATCTTTTTTTTTCTATCCATCTCTTTTTTTTTTTTTTTTTTTTTTGGAGGGGGGGGGGGGCGTTCAACTGCGTCGTCATCAGCGCCCATACAAACTTCCAATCTTTACACAGTCCAGTCTAACCACTTTCACGAATGATGAGGAAATGATGAGGACAACATAAGCACCTAGTCCCGGGGGAGAGAAAATCCCCAACCCGACGGGGAATCGAACCCAGGACCCCGTGATCCAGAGGCAGCAACGCTAGCCACTTTTTTTTTTTTGACCTTTGCCTTTCGCGGGCAAGTGCTCTACCAACGTTTTTTTGTTTTTTTTTTCCCTACCATATTTTTTTTTTATTTTTTTTTAAAAATCTTTATTATTGAACAAACGGAGAGTACATATATATACACACAAAGCAAAAGTTCTTCAAGGTACCAGTTAAACATATACAAATGAGTGTTAGGTAAACAAATTATTAGAAGAACATTAAATACAACAAAATAGAACATATCCTGTTTTCCTTTTTTTTGTTCTTTTTGTTTTGTTTTTTGTTTAAAAATTTGTATTGAACAAACTAAAAGTACATATATATTCACCATGCAAGAGTTCTTCAAGGTACCATTTAAAAATATACAAATGACTGTTAGGTAAACAAAAAAAAATTATATATATATATATATATATATATATATATATATATATATATATATATATATATATATATATATATTAAAAAAGAAAAACATTAAATACAACAAAATATAACATATTCTGTCTTCTTCCTTTTTGAAAAAAAAATTGGTGTTTGTTTTTGGTCGATGCATGATGAGAACGTGGATAAGGGTGTTGCATCATGTGACAGGCAGGCATGGTACACCCCAACTTTGAGGGGGGTCAAGGAAGACGCTGCGGAGATAACCGGCAAAAGTTTGTCGGTAAGATGGTTTTCGGGTGAGGGTGTTATGCGCGGTCACAACTTTGTACCAGAAGTCAAGGACTGTATGTGGACCACTCTGAAAGAGATATTCTAAAGCTTGTCCTCGAAACCAGATTAGGGTATGGTGCTTAGCAAGAGGGTAGTGAAATGTCTGGGGCAACAGCAGGAAATCCGGGGTTACCGTCGTTGGCGGGGCACGGAGGTAAAAGCCCACGATTCGTTGGATGAGGAGCCATACGTTTTGTTTCAGGGGGCACGTAAGACGGTGCTCGTCGGTGTCTTCGAGCTGACAGTCAGGGCAGAGTGGGGAGGTGGCCAGTCCTATGCGATAAAGCCGACTATTAGTCGGGAATTTTCCATAGACTAAAACATACCAGAGTGCAGACACAGACGACGGTAAAAAGGGTGCATGCACACACCCCCAAACCGTGCACCAGTTAATGTCAGGATGCTGTAGCACCATGGGGTCGCAAGGGTTGGACAGCATAAACAAACGATAATAATCTTTTGTACGGGGAGGACGGGTGACTGGAAGATCGGCCCGAACGTAGCTGAGTTCCATGAAACAATTGGCGACGTAGTACAATAATGGAGAAATAGGTGCCACATTGATCGGTGGATCGAGAGAAGCTGGTCGGAGGATATCTAAGAGACTGCGTGTTAAGGACGGGACCGGCCCCTGCCAGTGCCGCAACAGAGTGTGGACAAAGAGTGCAGAAGAGCGTGCCCGCACGTTGATGAGTCCGAGGCCACCTTTTGCAGGAGGCAGTGTTAGAGTGTTGTAGCGGACTTTGAAAAGTGCCCCTGCTGACACGAAATATCCAAAGGCTGATTGGATGCGGCGGCCAAGGAGTAACGGCATTGGGAGGATCTGGGCGACGTGTACCAGTTTAGGGGCGACATAGATGTTGACGTAGGACACACGTTGGAGTTGGTTTAAGTTACGGTGCACTTGACCGCGGACATGGTGCCGAATCGACTGCAAAAGCCGCCGGTAAGCCAGGGCCACTGTGCGGTGTGTGGAGCTCGTAAATTCGATACCCAAGTAACGAAGGGTGGCACTGACTGGGAGTGGGGTCGGCACCATAGCCGGGAGGCCGCGCCCAATGGGCATCATAGTCGATTTACGGACATTAAGAATGCTACCAGAAAGATGTCCATACTGGTGGATCCATTGGATGGCGTCATTGAGTTCCGTGGAGGAGCAGGTGAGAAAGAGGAGATCGTCCGCATAAGCCCTACAGTGAAAGGTGTGGTCACGCAAAGTGAGGCCCTGCAGTCTAGAGGTAAGTCCAGTGATGAGGGGCTCAAGTGCAATGGCATATAGTAAAGTAGACATAGGGCATCCTTGACGCACAGAGCGGCGTATAGGAATCGGTCCTACAAGCCTCCCATTGACTTGTACCATCGAGACCGCGGGAAGTAGTAACCGGCGAATGGCATCGACAAAAAGCAATGGGAACCCCATACGTGTCGCCACCATGAGGAGGAATGGGTGTCGAACGCGATCAAAGGCACTCGTGAAATCGACGGATACCAGTGCTGCACGAAGGCGACAAACCGACGCCAGTGCAATGAGGTCACGGCATTCTCCTAGGGCTGTTTGTAAGGTGGCCCCACAACCACGTGCAGTGTGCTCAGGTGAAAGGACCGTAGGTAAGACGGTGCGTATGCGCGCTGCTAAGAGGCGTGCATAGATTTTATAGTCTGCATTCAAGAGTGTAAGGGGGCGATAGGCAGAGACATGAGACCCTCCCTTCGGTTTAGGCACAGGTAGAAGAATGCCAGTGACGAATTCAGGTGGAATTGGGAAAGACGGAGTAAAGAGTTCCTGAATCATTTCCGTCCAGCGAGGAAGCATTAACGTGGTGAACGCCCGGTAAAACTCCACTGGGAGACCATCTGGTCCGGGTGATTTGTTCTTGGCCCCTTTGTTGATCGCATCTACCACCTCTTCTGCGGTGATTGCAGACATCATGGACGTTGACTCCGCTACGGTGAGGGTCCGATCAGGGGAAGGACGGAGATCATCAGGAATGGGCGTCGCCATCGGTTCATCATCATAAAATTGGCGATAATGTTCAGCAAAGGCAGACACGACTGCCGCCTGTGTTGTGTGGTGAACACCATCGGAGGTCGTGATGTTGGGGACGAAAAGCCGACGTCGACGACTATGGTCGGATGCGGCATGGATTGTGGATGGGGTTTCGTCGTGGAGGAGGTCTTGTCGTCGGGAACGCACCACGACACCATGCAGTCGTGCACGTTGAAGAGAGAGGAGACGAGCTTTAGTACGTTGTCGTTCCCTGTGGGTGTCTGGTGATGGAGGGAGCGCATCGAGCTCACGGAGGACGGCGTAGTGAAAATTTGTGGTGTCTCGACGCCATGCTGCTGCTTCCTTGCCACATTGTATGAAGGCCTTTCTGATCGCAGGTTTGGCACATTGGAGCCACCAATGGAACGTGGATGTGTACTGCGGAAGGCGTCTTTCGCAAGACGCCCATGTAGTGGCAATACATTGTCGGCAGTGGGGATCATTAAGGAGGGAGGTATTAAGCTTCCAGTAACCTCTGCTGCGCCACACTGACTGAGGTGGCAGAGCCAGGGAGCAAATGACGGCGCAATGGTCCGAAAATGCAAGGGGCCATCGTTCAGCTTGGGCGACTTCATTGCCGAGGTGAGCAGAGACATAAAACCGGTCCAGTCTGCTCGCGGAATGTGCTGTATAATGGGTAAAACCGGGGGTATTGCCATGAATTTTCTCCCAAACGTCCACTAGATGAAAATCGTTGACTAAGGTGAGCAGCGCCGGGCATGGCGAATAACCAGGCACTTGGTCCTGCGGATGGAGGACACAGTTGAAATCGCCTCCCATGATAAGGCGATCATAGCGTCCAGAAAACAGGGGCGCCACTTCATGTCCGAAGAAAGAGGACCGCTGCCGACGGTTCGTGGAGCCAGACGGAGCGTAGATATTGATGACGCGCGTGTCGAAGATGGTAACAGCCATGCCTCTTCCACAGGGAAGGATTGTCGTGTCCGTGAGTGGGATTCCTTCGCGTATGTAGAAAGCCACTCCACGCCCTGATGGATCACATGTGGACGTGTATGAGTCGTAGCCGTAGACTGGTGGTAGTGTGGCAACGCGTACTTCCTGAAGAAGGGCGACGTCGACGTCAGAGGCCCGAAGCATGTCACATAGGAGTTGCAGCTTGGGTGCAGTGCCGATCATGTTGATGTTCAGTGTGGCAAACCAGTACGTTTGTTTCAGTGGTGGTGGACGCGCATCTACCATCACCAAGGGAAGTAAGAGAAGGGCACCGACAGGAAGTCCCGTCCCATCAGCTGCAATGCCTCGCTTTTGATGTTAACAGGCAGCCTCGTCCGGCGGAGGCAACTCATCCGGAGGAGGGGGCGTACCTTCCTCAATGTCGTCGGCCCATGCTCCTGTGCCGTGGGTCTGTCCAATGTCCATGGGAATTGCGTCGTGGTGAGAGAGATCTGGAGTTGTCGGCGGGGAGACAGGCGTCTCAACCGGCGCACCGATCGTTACATTGTGCGTGGCGACCTCCATAGTGGTCCCGTCCTGTGGAACTTGTTCATCGTGAAAGTTGTCCGCCGACCTCTGCGTGGAAATGTCGGCTGGTTGGCTGTCGTCTTCGTCGTCGCGGGTGGCAACGCTCTGAGAGCCCGTGGGTGAACGGCGACGGCGTTTGCGCCTACGTGGCGAGCGTTGTTTGCGCACGTGTTCCTCAGTGTCGGACGACGGCAAGGAGGAGCGTCGACCTGGTTCGAAGGCGTCGGTGGGTACAATGAAATTGTCAAACAGGTGTTGTGAAGATGTACTGGTCTCCTCAGCGTCCGGTGCGGGAGCCTGTTCGGTGGCAAGGTTGTCAGGTGGGACGTCTGCACCGTCCGTTGGTGACTGGGACGTGGGACGTGCCGATCGGAAGGACCGGGCGACGGACTGGACGAAACTGTAGACGTGGCAAGAGCCGCTGCGTAAGTGACCGGTAGGGCGGTCATCGTGGGTGTGACGGACGCTTCCGACAACGGGAGCTGCGCGACACGTCGTTGAATGCATTCAGACCGTAGGTGACCTTCTTTCCCGCAACCGGAACAGGTCCGAGGTTGGCCGTCGTACATTATAATGGCACGGCAGCCTCCAATACGTAGATAGGAAGGCACGTGTTTCTGCAACTCGATGCGGACCTGTCTAACACCGTTTAAAACTGGATAGGTCTGAAATTGGACCCATCGTTCGGTAACATGTTCCAGAACGTTGCCATAGGGACGGAGCGCCTCGATGACGACGTCTGCAGGTAGTTCGAACGGCAGTTCGAAGATCCTTATCGTCCGTGTGCCGAGACCTGCGTGATCGACGGTAACGGGTCCGACGTTGCCGTCGGAATGACAGAAGCGCAGTCCACGTTTTGCCTCTTGAAGCACCTTGTCGCACGCCGCATCGTTGATCATTTTGACGTAGACGGTACTGCTAACTATGGACAAGTGGATACCAAGTAGATCCGTTGGTGGTATTTTAACTTCATCGCGTATAAATCGTTCTACCTCCAGGGCCTTGGGTCGGGCGAAGTCGGAACAAAAGTTGAAACGTAATGTCTTCTTCCGATAGCTGTGCGCCATGGTGGTCTAGAAGGAAAACGGCACTTACAGCGGCCGAAGTAAACACAAACACACCGTGCGCGCCTCGCCCGCAGCGCTCTGGCGCGTGACCGCCTCGCAGCACTGCCGGCGGCAGACTGCCATCTGAGCTACCCAAGCACGACTCACGACCAGTCCTCACAGCTGTATTTCCGCCAGTACCTCATCTCCTCCCTTCCAAACTTCACAGTCGCCAGACGCGTTATACTAGATATTCAACTCCCCCGGCTAGTGCGACCACCATACCTGCTCTTCTTTGAACACGCGTCAGACATGACGGGACGAAGTTTCGTTGGATCTGCATTATTGTATTAACTATATCCCCTGATCTTTTGGGCCAAAAGAGGTCGAAGCAGCGAGATGATATCCATCTCGAAGATGAATTATGCACGATTTCTGGACTCTACAAGAGATAATGAAACTTTGTCGAAGACTGTATCTGGGTGCCTGGCCCTTTTATTATGATCAGAAGTGGTGTAAAAGCTTCGGAAGACGTGAATAAAATTTCATCATTGTAGTAGTATTTGCTTCAGCGGGTTCCTTTTTCGTTTTCTACTAAGTCCGCGACGAAACTGTATGGTCTTCATTCAAATATGTGCTGGAAGGCAGGTACTGAAGTTAGAGGAAAAACAATAGCTCAAAATGAGCTATAAGTTAGGTATTCTATTTAAACAGATTTCACGGTTTTCCTGAATTTAGGAAAATAATGCAGATGGTGCAATCACTTTTGGCTGTACCGCTTCTTCTTCACAGAACACAAAATTACGTTTCGATCCTAATATTAAAAACTTGTTTGTTATTTTTTGTTCCTTGCCCACATTTATAACACTACGATTGAGCAAAGAAGAGAAAGCACTCCTAAATATAACGAACTCGTTTCTAGTATTTCAGCTTGTTCTTCTGCTGTTAGCGCCCAATACAATATTATCTTCAGGCGCTTTCATTCCGTGACTCTGATGTAATCACAGCGTTGAGGGCCCTAACATTCTGAAACGAACTTAACATTTGTAAGCTCGCTCTTGCAATTATTTTCCATGTGACATCTCTCAACATTTCTATCGATCTGTCAGCTTAATCCTTTTCGTTGCCTACTTAATGTTTTCGTAGTCTTTATTCACATCTTACTTGTCGCTTTTGATAAGAGCGCATTCGTAAACCTTTGTATCTACAGCTACATTCATGTAAATGAATTTATATACAGTCACCCAATGGAAAGTGATCTCTGCTTCCGTTAACAAGGAATGTAAAATATAGCTGCCCAGATGTAATAGCAGCTACCTCTCAGCATCGTATCTACTCGGACAGCCACAGAAAATATGGCTGGTGTCTTCTTTTCCGTCCTCGCATTATGCGAATGAAATTATTTACCTTATTTCAAAGGTACACTTCGTTACGAGGGTCGAAACCTATGGGAAGCAATCCTCCCTCAATAAGATATAAATTGACCACACAGAGCAGCAATAATAGTTGTTGCATGAGACACTGCAATAGTCTCCGCTTACTAATAATTATGTAATATAAGACAAAATAAATGTAGTGAAGTAAACAGGAACAAACTGTAGAGTTATAACACCAATAATAATATCATAGTGCGCAAAAAGTTAAATTGTAGAAACACATGCTGAAAATCAGTCCAAAAATGGAAAATATTGGATATGGGTTGTCAGAGCCAGCCAAAGTATTTAACCAAGTGTTCCTTTCCAAGACCTTAGCTATTAACTGCACAATGAAACTGAATTTGACAACGAATTAATCGTCCAAAATAGTGAGAAAGTACCCACTGAAGTCATTTCCCTCACTTCATTAGAAAACATGGTGCACCCTCCAACGGGCAGCGTCGAGTGCTTGCACTGCTCAAACAATGAGCACTTGTTGCCCCCACGACGCGTCAGAGGACACTGTATAATTTGGAACTGAGTTAACAGGACTTCATTCCTCCTCAGTGACTGGAAGGAGCTACGCCGCCAATGGATAGGTGTCGTCACCATATGACAATTGTGTTCCCTTTCTTCCAGCCGCCGTAATACAGCTGGGGCAGACGAATCGTCTCCCCATTAACTGTGACCAAGGCAATTTATAGAACTGAGTCTTTTTCAGTGAAAATCGACAAATTCTACCTTCAGCCCCCTGTCCCGAGAGCCGTCTCCTGCAGGTTCCTTATGGTGAAAAAAAGTGTTTTCAGAGGTACTAACCAGGCTGTAAGGCCACGACAAATGGTCCGCAATGTTGGATGGAAAAGGCTTAAAAACGGAGATGAGTACTGCTATTATTACCAGCGCAAATGCAGCGTGTACAGGAAGATTAACACTCTCTCGCAATATTCATAAAACGGCCAAATCCAGAGGGAGCAAGAGTTATCTGCAAAAGAGCGACTCAGCCTATCATGTAGATTAAATTTTCACAAAGAACTACATTAATGTTAAATAATATTGCTTAGTTTTATTTAAATGCAGATAATACGGGTGCTGTACGAGAATAAACTGAGTGATGTCTCACCGCCATGGAGATTTTAGTCATATTATAGCGAAATGTTTTACATTTTACAGAGCGTTTTCACGTTGTACTCAGGTTAATTGTTTAATGAGGTGATACGAAAAGAGCGTGATCATTTTATTTCAATTAAGCATGCAGCTTTTTCTCCGTTTACTCGAGAAGCCAGTTACGTTTCTTTGGAATTTAAAATTACATATTTTAGTTTCAATTTTGTTGCGTTCACGAGCTATTTAAACCTTTTAAATCATGGACGCCGCGCGGTCTGAGGCTTCTTGTCACGGTCCGTGCGGCTCCCCACGTCGGAGGTTCGAGTCCTCCCTCGGGCGTGAGTGTGTGTTCTATTGTCCATAGCGTAAGTTAGGTTAAGTTAAATTAAGTAGTGTGTACGCTTAGGGGCCGATGACCTCAGCAGTTTGGTCCCATAAGACCTTCTCACAAATTTAATACTTTAAAAATCATTGACATGATACGAATGTATCATCTCTACTTATCGTAACACTTTCACTATGCCACTACCTGTACCATTCGACTACTACCTACATTTAGCGTTAGTGATACATGAGTAATTCTTTGCTTAGTATACTTTCAGACCTTGATATCAACGACGATAATATTTTGAGACCATAGAGGATATTTTGATACAAAAATTGAGCCATCTAGATCATACGTGGCTTTAACTGACGACACATTTAGACCTTCATTTACCAAGGTGTGGGTTCTTAAACTGATATCCCAACTACGAATCAACTCGCACAAGAATATCATGTCTTAGAAAGTGAAATTATTTAAAAAGAACCGTAGCATCCACTCACTGCACACAAAAAGGATCTGCAGTCTTTATTTAACCATCATAGACTTAAATATTGTCCGAAAGAAGCTCCTTACACTGCAAAATACATTTGAAGACCATGAGAAACGAAAGTTGGAGTATTCTTACGTGGCAAACATTAGATCCTCCTAGTTGTATTATTGGCATGTATCTCACTAAAGTGAAGAAAATAACACAACTTCTTCATTGCAGCTGCACAACCACGCACTATTTCATACTGGAATTCCTGATTGGAAATACCATTTGGGTTACAATTTTCTGCCCTTTTATTCTTTATTCATACATGCAACTAGACTGTTTCCGATTTAACGGCTGTTATCAGGCGTCTGTGTCGGAATTAATATATCCACGTAAAATGCAACCGTCGTATGAAATGCTCGTGCGAGCCGACCACATAGTTATAATTTTTAACTGAGTCGTTTCCTAAGTCAATCATCAATGGATTTAGAAAACTCCACCATAGATGTTCCACAAAATTTCTGGCGAATTGCGGGATGTTTGCAACTCCCTGCCACAATAATTCGACGCTGAGTCTCTGGCCATATTCAGGTGATACTAGCGAAAACTCTCTGAGCCCTGGTATTTAAGGCCCCTCCGGCAAATGCGTGGTGGATTCACTTGGTGTTGCGCGTGCGCTGCTTGAGGGCGTTCGATTCTGCTGTGCTACGTGCCCTCCGTGGTGAAAACTCGCCGCATCGATATCAGTTCGATTGTCATCCCACGATTCCATCACAGAACTACGTCGGATATGGAGGACACGAAGTTTTTCGACGATTGGATTCCATGCCGAATTCAATTGGTAACAGCCGTCACGATTAAGACTCATTGTCAGACAGCCGTATTTCCATGGATTCATTAATAACAGAACTCCAAAATTTAGACGTTGTTTTTGTTGTGGTCTTCAGTCCAGAGACTGGTTTGATGCAGCTCTCAACGGTACTCTGTCCTGTGCAAGCTTCTTCATCTCCCAGTACCTACTGCAATCTACATCCTTCTGAATCTGCTTAGTGTATTCATCTCTTGGTCTCCGATTTTTACCCTCCACGCTGCCTTCCAATACTAAATTGGTGATCCCTTGATGCCTCAGAACATGTCCTACCAACCGACCGCTCCCTTCTTCTAGTCAAGGTGTGCCAGAAATTTCTTTTCTCCCTAATTCTATTCAATACCTCCTCATTAGTTATGTGATCTACCTATCTAATCTTCAGCATTCTTCTGTAGCACCACATTTCTAAAGCTTCTATTCTCTTCTTGTCCAAACTATTTATCGTCCATGTTTCACTTCCATACATGGCCACACTCCATACAAATACTTTCAGAAACGGCTTCCTGACATTTAAATCTATACTCGATGTTAACAAATTTCTCTTCTTCAGAAACGCTTTCCTTTCCATTGCCAGTCTACATTTTATATCCTCTCCACTTCGACCATCATCAATTATTTTGCTCCCCAAATAGCAAATCTCATTTACTACTTTAAGACTCTCATTTCCTAATCCAATACCCTCAGCTTCACCCGATTTAATTCAACTACATTCCATTATCCTCATTTTGCTTTTGTTGATGTTCATCTTATACCGTCCTTTCAAGACACTGTCCATTCCGTTCAGCTGCTCTTCCAGGTCCTTGCTGTCTCTGACAGAATTACAATGCCATCGGCGAACCTCAAAGTTTTTATTTCCTCTCCACGGATTTTAATTCCTACTCCGAATTTTTCTTTTGTTTCCTTTGCTGCTTGCGAAATATACAGATTGAATAACATTGGGGATAGGCTACAACCCTGTCTCACTCCCTTCCCAACCACTGCCTGCCTTTCATGCCCCTCGACTCTTACAACAGCCATCTGGTTTCTGTACAAATTGTAAATAGCCTTTCGTTCCCTGTCTTTTACCCCTGCCACCTTCAAAATTTGAAGGAGAGTATTCCAGTCAACACTGTCAAAAGCTTTCTCTAAGTCTACAAATGCTAGAAACGTAGGTTTGCCTTTCCTTAATCTATTTTCTAAGATAATTCGTAGGGTCAGTATTGCCTCACGTGTTTCAACATTTCTACGGAATCGAAACTGATCTTCCCCGAGGTCGGCTTCTACCAGTTTTTCCATTCGTCTGTAAAGAATTCGTGTTAATATTTTGCAGCCGTGGCTTATTAAACTGATAGTTCGGTAATTTTCATATCTGTCAACACATGCTTTGTTTGGGATTGGAATTATTATATTCTTCTTGAAGTCTGAAGGTATTTCACCTGTCTCATAGATCTTCCTCGCCAGATGGTAGTCTTGTCAGGACTGGCTCTCCTAAGGCTGTCAGTAGTTCTAATGGAATGTTGTCCACTCCCGGGGCCTTGTTTCGGCTTAGGTCTTTCAGTGCTTTGTCAAACTCTTCACGCGGTATCATATCTCCCATTTCATCGTCATCTAAATCCTCTTGCATTTCCATAATATTGTCGTCAAGTACATCATCCTTGTATAGACCCTCTATATACTCCTTCCACCTTTCTGCTTTCTCTTCTTTGCTTAGAACTGGGAAGTTAGACGTATGGGCCACAATTTTTGTCTCATTGTAATTCATGAAATGACTAGTGGAAATACAGTTTTCGGTGATGGCAGACTTACAAGGGTGAAGAAGGCGAGCATGCCGCTGATGTTCTCCAATGCGATCCTGCACAGTACACGTCGTTTGCCCTACATAAGATTTGCCGCATTCACACGGAATCGTGTAAACACCTGTCTTGCGCAGCTCTACGTCGTCTTTGACGGATCCCAACATCGCCGAAATTTTTGCAGGAGGGCGAAAGATTATTTTCGCTTTATATTTCCTTAGTATTCTGCCTATTTGCGTTGAAATATTACCAATGTATGGTAAATAGGTAGTCGTTGTAAAGGCCTCTTCCTCTTCTTTGTTCCGTCGTTTACAGGTCTGCAGCGCTCTCTAGTGACCTAGAGCTGCGTAACGCAGGTCTTTACAGGATTCCATGTGAATGCGGCAAATCTTATCTAGGGCAAACGATGCGTACTGTCCAGGATCGCATTGTAGAACATCAGCGGCTCTCAATTGTGACGCTGTTTTCCAAGACGGCAAGGCGCCTGTTCACACAGCTCGCGTCGTCCAGGACTGGTTCTGTGAACACGAGGATAAGTTGTTGAATCTTCCCTGTTCATCACAGTCACTATATCTCAATATTATTAAGCGTTTGTGGTGTACTTGGAAGAGAAGAGTGCGTTATCGGTATCCACCTCCATCAACGTTATCTGAATTTGCCAGTATTTTGCAGGGATAGTGGTGTAAGATTCCCCTGAAAACCATACCGGTGTGTCAGACCCACCATACTTGCTCCATACACTGCGAGAGGGCTGTACAAGCAATGATCACACGCACGGCACAGCGGACACACCTGGAACCGCGGTGTTGGCCGTCGAATGGCGCTAGCTGCGCAGCATTTGTGCACCGCCGCCGTCAGTGTCAGCCAGTTTGCCGTGGCATACGGAGCTCCATCGCAGTCTTTAACACTGGTAGCATGCCGCGACAGCGTGGACGTGAACCGTATGTGCAGTTGACGGACTTTGAGCGAGGGCGTATAGTGGGCATGCGGGAGGCCGGGTGGACGTACCGCCGAATTGCTCAACACGTGGGGCGTGAGGTCTCCACGGTACATCGATGTTGTCGCCAGTGGTCGGCGGAAGGTGGACGTGCCCGTCGACCTGGGACCGGACCGCAGCGACGCACGGATGCACGCCAAGACCGTAGGATCCTACGCAGTGCCGTAGGGGACCGCACCGCCACTTCCCAGCAAATTAGGGACACTGTTGCTCCTGGGGTATCGGCGAGGACCATTCGCAACCGTCTCCATGAAGCTGGGCTACGGTCCCGCACACCGTTAGGCCGTCTTCCGCTCACACCCCAACATCGTGTAGCCCGCCTCCAGTGGTGTCGCGACAGGCGTGAATGGAGGGACGAATGGAGACGTGTCGTCTTCAGCGATGAGAGTCGCTTCTGCCTTGGTGCCAATGATGGTCGTATGCGTGTTTGGCGCCGTGCAGGTGAGCGCCACAATCAGGACTGCATACGACCGAGGCACACAGGGCCAACACCCGGCATCATGGTGTGGGGAGCGATCTCCTACACTGGC
Source organism: Schistocerca nitens (assembly GCF_023898315.1). Lineage (NCBI taxonomy): Eukaryota > Metazoa > Arthropoda > Insecta > Orthoptera > Acrididae > Schistocerca > Schistocerca nitens. Next base: position 636,276,981 of record NC_064617.1, read on the forward strand.
CGTACACCACTGGTGATCGTCGAGGGGACACTGAATAGTGCACGGTACATCCAAACCGTCATCGAACCCATCGTTCTACCATTCCTAGACCGGCAAGGGAACTTGTTGTTCCAACAGGACAATGCACGTCCGCATGTATCCCGTGCCACCCAACGTGCTCTAGAAGGTGTAAGTCAACTACCCTGGCCAGCAAGATCTCTGGATCTGTCCCCCATTGAGCATGTTTGGGACTGGATGAAGCGTCGTCTCACGCGGTCTGCACGTCCAGCACGAACGCTGGTCCAACTGAGGCGCCAGGTGGAAATGGCATGGCAAGCCGTTCCATAGGACTACATCCAGCATCTCTACGATCGTCTCCATGGGAGAATAGCAGCCTGCATTGTTGCGAAAGGTGGATATACACTGTACTAGTGCCGACATTGTGCATGCTCTGTTGCCTTTGTCTATGTGCCTGTGGTTCTGTCAGTGTGATCATGTGGTGTATCTGACCCCAGGAATGTGTCAATAAAGTTTCCCCTTCCTGGGACAATGAATTCACGGTGTTCTTATTTCAATTTCCAGGAGTGTATTTGAGGGTAACAGTATTCCTCATCATAGTGAATGTAGCTTAGTATTAGAAGAGAAAAAAATTCTTTGAAACAGTACACAGGGACAGGAAGAACACAAATACACAAGGGTACACAAACACATAGCGGAATAACGCAAAAGGAAAGGACAGTGTTTGTTTTCAGTGTAACATTTGGTACTGCAGTCCAACCCAAAACTTCATTCCATAGATCCTTCCTCTTATTTCAACATTTGTTCCCACAAAAAGAATCCAATCCAACCATGCTTTCTGTATTTATATGTTCACATATTTCTTACCTCATTATTTATTTCCATTATCTTACCTCATCATTTATTTCTGAGAAAATCCTACCTAAATCTGTTGTCCCTAAACCCTACTTTTTTGTTGATATCCACTTCCAAAATATTATCTCATTGTACAATACTCATTTTGGCCTAAATCTTTTTCAGATAACTTCTCTATGCATTTCTTCCAATTCATCACAACTCATTCTCTTATATAGCCTACCCCATCTTAAGCTAACTTAAATCTACTGAGCTCAGATGCATAAACTAAGGGACGAGGCAATGCAGCAGCGCAAAACAATAAACACAAACAGCAATGACAAAAAAATGCAAATTGGCAAAGCAAGCAGCAGTATATAGAAATTAGCTAAGCAAATGCAACATTACAACTAATATGAACCAATGAGCAGCAACAAAAAAAATAAATCAGTAGTAAAACTGGCTTAACAGAGTAATACAAAGTGAAATTCAGTAGCACTATGCCTGGCAAACAGCAGCAGCAAATGCAATAACTTATACCTAAATATGACAAACACACAAGCAGAAAAAATAGTACACTAAAGACAACAATGCAGAAAAGGGAAATGTCTATTTACATCTTAATGTCTATGTCATTAAAATGATGCACCACAACAACTTATTCTACAAAAAATTACCAAGTACTTGAAAAGAAAATTATGTATGCAGTTATTGTTATTAGTCACTTCATATTGTCCCTTCCTTTCCAAGTGCTCCTTTTTTTAAGAATGTGGATCATAAAATTATTATTTAACAGATATGTTGACAGAAAGTGTTCACATTAGCAAATGCATTTAATTTTATTTTATAAAACCAATGCTGCAACACAACTTGAAAACAGATATCAAATGAAATAAGTAACTATGTGCACAGCAAAGCATAAAAGCATCATTCAATAGCCATGTGGCATTTCATAAGTCAGCAGAAATTCTCTCAACTCTTGTAGAAAGACACTTGTCATTAGCAGGTGTTTAGATGTAAGAATATTTCTCATCAATTCATAAGCATTTCAGTAAGTAGCACAAAGTAAGAGCTCCACAGTATAATCATATGTTTCCAAGTAATAGCGTGGCATATTTGTGATGCCTTCTACAAAGGAATGTCAATAGCGAGGTTAATGGCCTCTTTTTTCTCCAACTAATGGCTTTTTCACCAGACTGGCGCAGCTGAGCACTCACAACACATTATGTCAAGGTCACTTAACTTTCTTACCCAAAAATTTATGACAGCAGTTTCCACTACAGTGACAGTCTCATATAAAAAATTTCACAGATCGAAAAATTACAGTAGAAATGTGTAGAAACGGAATCTCATGAATAGCAGTGTTGTGATACATTCATGCATGGACACACAAGTCATAACTCTTGAAGTACAGCCGGCCGAAGTGGCCGTGCGGTTAAAGGCGCAGGTTCGAATCCTGCCTCGGGCATGGATGTTTGTGATGTCCTTAGGTTAGTTAGGTTTAACTAGTTCTAAGTTCTAGGGGACTAATGACCTCAGAAGTTGAGTCCCATAGTACTCAGAGCCATTTGAACCATTTTCTTGAAGTACAAGTCTTGGTTTTCTAGTAAGATAAAAAAATTATTAGGTTAAATATATTTCAATTCTTTCAATTTAAATCTGTGTATCATACTAGAATGTCGTGTTCCCAGTTTGGCACAGCTTTGCCACAGGAGACACGAAAGCGGTTGAAGACGTCCGTCTTCTGGTTGGCTCCTGATCGTTGTCAGGAGGAGGCTAGTTTTTGATTACGCAAAGACTTCTATTATTTGGAAAAGTAGGAATTTTATAATTACCTAAGGCATCCTTAACAATGAATGGTAAAAAAAATGCATTTGCAAATGAAATCATTAATAGATGGGGCAGCTATGAATTGTATAGAAGACAAGGGGCGGCCTTCTGTACATGACCAGGATGCCGCAGTATTCTCTGCTGTAGTAAAGGCTGTTTGACATTTATAAAAATAATATGGCATGGAGGTTAAAAAAAGTATAAAGGAAAAGAACAGAATAAGAAATCTGGTAAACACTAAATATATTCAAACAATTCTCACTAGCAAATTAGGGCTTATTTATAAACAATATAACTTACATAAGTACTTTTCTAACTGTATGGTGCGATCAGATTTCAGCCTGCCCTGTGCTGTCTCCTTGGTTTACGTTTTTGTCACAAATTACAGTCATTACTTTTCTCCTTCGTTAAAGACAATTCTTGCACTGTTCAACACCTTCATAACAATAACCTGCCGATTTACAGTTTCGAACATAAATTACTTGAATTTTATTAATTAATAATGTTGTCTGCACGCTGGCAAGACCGCTCACTTTTCTAGCTTAAAGTCGACCTTCTTTTACGTTTTCACTTTACAAGCAGAAGTAGTACATTAAAATCTGAAGATCTACCAAAGTTTTTTACTGTCATCTTTTATTTAGATCGAAGCGGAACGTCAGTTCAGCTTCTGTTAAAATGTTTCTTTGACTACACAATCGATGTATTAGCGTCTGAGCTAGATGCGCATCTTTACAGTTCGTAAATTATATGAAACAAATGTCTTTCAAAGAATGTCTCATCTCATAAGTTGATCATTTAATATACAGATAGGTGAATGCCTTTCCAAGGGTACTCAAAGCTTTCGTACGACGGAAATCCCAATAATATTACATCGCTTCCCGCGTGAGAAGTAATGATTCTGAAAGATCGTTACGACTCACGCGCAGCAGTAATATAATTGGATTCACGTACTTAGTGAAAGAAGTATTTAAGGATCTCTCCTTGTAGGGAGCAAAACAAACATAACATAATGCAGATAGAATTATATACGTTGCACACTAAGTCGTCAAAGCTACTCACAGTTGCTTGATCATTAACAAACTTGGTTGTGGCATGATGCCATCATAAGTGTTCAAGGATTTAACATAGGTTCCTTTTTTTGCGTGTTCTCAAGAACTACTCTCATTCAATCAATTGAAACATTGAAATACTAACATAGCTACAAGTACAAATCAAATACACATACAGATACATATATACATAAATATTGACAAGAAGAAAAAAATTCTATTACAGTATTGGTGCATTTCCGCCAATTTTGAACAGAACATAATACTTTTATCAGTCTTTCTCGTAGCGACATCACTCTTCACTTTGTAGTTGGGAGTATTTCCCATCAACTCGGATGATTTTCACAGGGGAATTCTTTCATCACCTTTCACTTTTCACTGCACTAAAACTGGGGATCACCTTTTCACATTCTGTTGGAAAACACTGGGATTTCACTATGTGAAGGGGGAAGTGATATTTCTTGACTCGACGATCCATCGGGTCATGTCGGGAATCAGGAAAGTTGAAGACTGGTTCCATGACGAATGAGTCAGTTTGGTGGCTGTGTTAATCTCATTCCAATTCATGTTTCAGCACATGAAAATACAGAAAAAAATCTGTATTAGGACTTGCTCATTAACTAGCATCTTAATCTAAGGGAATATAGAGTAAGAATTTAAGACAATAAAAATTACTACGTAGACTATGTACATATACATTATATATTATTCATATTTTGTGTCTAGTTTTTATATTCTCTCGTTGGCAAATATTAGCAAAACACGTTTCGTCTTGTACAGGTCTTTCTTAAGCAATGTATTTAGCAATAGTGCCGTAGCAATTTTCATAGTTAAGCAAAGTCATCATTAGGGTCCTTTTCATGTAAATATAGTAAAATAGTGCGTAGTTTATCAACTTTTTATTATTTTTATGTCCATTTTCATCTCAAATCTTGAGCACGCTCGCGCCCGTTATGGAGAGGAATGCTTATTGTTGAGTACGGGCCGGCGAGCCGTCATTCAATGTTGCCACAGTGCTTCACAGTCACGTGGTAACGAACTGGCGGTTTAACAGCGTTGGCAGTCCGCGTCCTGCACGAGGCAGATAGTTCAGTGGCCACCAACCATTTTTTTTTAAAAAAAAAACCTTGTGCATTTTGTTGAATCGTGGGTACTGGAGCAGCTCGTCAAGGCGACATGGTCAACCTGGACGGTAAATTGACTGCACCAGCGACGAAGAACAGTCATCGATGAAAATGACTACTGTCATCTATTGCAGTGAGTACAATAGCTTGTCTATCCTTTGACTGATAGTCACTGTATCGTCGTTGCAACGTGAGAATACTTGTAATGCTACTTCACACGAAGAACGTCACACGTGTCCATAGGTTTATTACAGTTTTTATTCACACAAGAGATAACTAGTTTTTCGTGTCCATACATGTGTCAAATTGCTATTCTGAATGGTGCTTCTGAAGCACGTTAGATTTTATATATATTTGAAATCTTATTCTTTTCCTTTTATTATTGTTCTACAGCAGCCTTTTTTTGTTTCTTTGTTCATTTACTCGGTTACATGAATAATCAGTAAAATATACCCTCTTTGGCGTGCCAAACAGTTCACGTTCAAAACTTCATTTAACAGAAATCGGGAAAATTATTCATATTTCCTAGGATGCTTTTGCTCACAGCAAATCAGATTTACATCACGTTTCGATAAGCATCATAGATACGCATTAACCAACGAGCCACGATCGTCAATACACACAATATACACACGTCAAGTCTTTTGAACCAATTTCCAAATTTCTTCCCCTACCGGGTAGGGTAGAAAGGTAAGAATGCTAAAGAAGAAAACTACAATAGGATAGTGCAAGGAAATGAAAGATACGAAGATAGATAATAGGTGAAATAATCAGTTGAGCAAATTCATTCTTCGGCTCCACCGTTTTTAGTGTCATCCACGTGGCATAACTTGACTTCAGTATTAAAATGTCGCACAAATCCGCTTCCAAAGCATCTTCAAATACATCTCAAAATCACGGCATGCGGACATAGCAGAAGAATATAAGCAGATTATCTCAGTCCTCAACTAGGTATCTTAGTATCGAAGGTTTCTGCATGATACTCGTGACATAGGAATAGTCTCTCTAAGTTTCTCCAATACAGGACCTAATTATCATTATAAATGCATATTTCTTAACTGGTTGACTCAATAAATAAATTAAAGTTGCTCTCCAGTTGCGAGTACCATTATTCATTTCTTTGTACATTAACTATATGTTGCTGCTTATACTCGGTGTAATCTACAGATTACAATGTATCAGTTTTGCATCGTACATGGTTCTAGCGACTTAAAAACATCAATCCTTTGAAAGCTTAACTTAGGTTATTACTTCACATATACGGACATTCGGGTCTGAATGAGGGATTTAGAGAAAACCTTTACTACTTGGTAAAAAGGAGATTAGCCATAACTTAAAACTAAAGCAGCAGGTGGCACTTTGGCACATCCCTTACTCAATTCAACGACTGCAGCCCTCTATTGCTCAATAAACTTAAAACTAAAGCAAATCTTATTTTCCAAATACGTAGAGTACCTTCTTCAATCACTTCATATCTTTCAAGCTCCATCATTACTTTGTGTCCACCTCACTCAAATGATTAACGTCACCTGCAGAATACATGTACATGCTGTTGACTTACATACTTTCTAAACAGATCACACTCTTGTTTAAAGTTGCAGCTTAACATAGTAAATGGTATTTTTTAAAATGTTTTTCACGGTACGTCTTTAGGTCTACATTGTGGTAAAGTCCTTTTATTCGTCTACTAACTGGATCTGCCAACACGTAAGAACCAATATGTGGCTTCCTGACTATAACAAACGGTCCTTCGTATAGGTGTTACCACTTACGATTTTTACGTAAGATGAGAGATGGTTTGAAGTGTGTCCTCAGAAGAACACGCTCGTTCAGGCGATACGAAAGAACTTTATTGACATGCTTGTCAAATGCCTTTTTTCTTAAATTGGCATGAGTTGTGAGAGAGATCAGGGCTTGTCTTAACTTATTATCTAGGTTGACTTCTGGACCTTGTATCTTGGGGATAGGATCAGTCCATTTATTGCTTTCCTTTTGCCTGGAGATTAATTCTGAAGGTGTGAAACCGGTCGAAGTGTGCTTTTAGTTTTCCGCATGTTCATTAGGTTGAATTTCGCTCACAATTACTTTTGAAGTACCGGGCGGTACGCTCGGTACGAAGTTTGCTTCCGTATTCCACCTAAGTTGCGAGCTATTTGCCAGAATTTCAGTCGAGATGGTGTGTGTTGGCGGGTTTGCTCGGACATAATAGATGCGAGAATTTTGAGGTTCATGATTTTGACTTTGATAGTTAGTAAAAGGTGGAGGACTATTCCTAAAGTTTGGAGTATACCGTTGTTAGTATTGCTTGGAAGGATCTGGAGCATTTCTCCCTTGAGAACAGTGCTGGAATCTAGGCTGTTTACCATACTGCTGTTGACTGTTGGTGTTAATCCAACGTCCTTTTCCACTGAAATTATTATTGCCTTGGCGATCGTTATTGTAGAATGGCGATCATTGTAATTAACTGGTGAATTACCGTATTGCTGTTGTGTTGTCTGGTATATGGGGTGGTACCTGTTTTGATCCTGGAATTTGTTTCTGCTTCCCGTTACGGCGATAGTAGTTATTATCACACGGAACGTCGTGTCCTTTACTGTTGTTGGGTTAGTATGACATACCTCAAGGTTGTCAAGTACTGACAGAAAAGCCTCCGTGTCGTCGTCACTGACATTTACTAACTTCTCCCTGATCGATACCGGTAGCTTTGACTTAAGAATCATAATTACGTCCTTCGTGGAAATGGGCGTGTCCCAGTATTGTATTTTTCGCAGGTATTTCTCGAAGTACCTACGGAAACCAGCACTTCTCACGTTAAACGGTTCAGCATTATATACTTCCTTTCTAAGGCTTTGTTGTATACCTGAACTCCAGAATTTGTTCAGAAATTGCTTTTCGAAGTCAGCGTAATTATTACATCTGTCAATTACTTCTGTTCCCCAGACAGAACCCTCTCCTTGAATGTAACCTACTATAAAGCGCATACGTTGCTTGTCATCCCAGCTCTCAGGAAAAACACCATTAAATGACTTCAGAAAAACCATTGGGTGGATGTTGCGTTTCTCTGGCAGAAAGGACTGGAATATGCGGTGCTTGAGAACGCTTTCTTCTTTCATGAGCTCGACAAGAGTTACTTGATCATTCTGGTTGCGTACTAACGGATTCTTACTGCTGTGACCATGTACAAGTGGAGAGAATTTTACACGAGACACGGGATTATTATTGTATTCATGTTCTGAAGAAAGCAAGTGTGAATACTCACTTCTATTGTTATTAGGAAAATCATTGACTTGTTGTTTCAACTGCTCGATTTCCTCAGAGAGATGTCGTTTCCACTTGGGAAGATCTCGGTGAAAAACTCTACGAATCTCTCCTAATTCACTGAGAAGTGTATCTCCTGATGTACCTGGAGCAGCTAAAACTTCAATTGTGGCTGACTTAACGGCTTCTTTTAAGTCGTATTGAACCTTGTTTTCTATGTACTGTTCTTTAGTCTCGACCCATTCTACAAATTCTTTTCCTATCGTGGAACGTACGTTTGCTGCAGCATCATTCACTCTCTTTTCAATGTTAATGTCGGATAGCGCCTGTGTCAGGTCATTGACCTGGCCTTGCAGAGTGATGACATTGTCTGCAAGCTTGTTTACTTTAGCTCCGACCTCAGCGGACTTTTTTGAAATTTCCGTTGTAACTGCCTGGCAACTTTCGATTTGTACTTTGATGTCTTTGTGCACGTTACCTACTGTGCTCTCACATGCATCTACCTTCTGCAGAATACCTTCTATCCTTTCATTAACTTTAGTACTTAATTCAGACGTATATTCCACCGTGACTGTCCTTATTCTTGCCTCTAAGTTGGCATCAATATTATCTAACCTATTTTTCATTGTACCAATCACGGTATTTAGGTCAAACCATTTTCGCTCTGTCTCCCGTTCCTTTTCCCTTTCTTTTTGTTACCTTTCTTGTCTATCTCGTTGTTTTTGTAATTTATAAGCTTCCCTTTCCCGCTTCTCCTGTTCTCTATCATGTTGTTCTTGTAATTTATAAGCTTCCATTTTCAGTTTCTCCTGTTCTCTTTCTTGAAAAAAAATTCTCATCATTTCAACCATCGAATTTTCTCCCGCTTGCTGTGACGATACGTAACGCACAACATCATCGTCTACCGTTCTCTCCATTCGCGAATCGGGTCTGCCTGTTCCCGTTCGCGAACGTAGTTGGGAATGACTTGACGACTGAGTCATCACCGTCATCCACACTGTTTGTCGGCTTTCCTTTGTCATCTTCCATGTTTATTTTCAAGTTTGTGACGTAACTGCTCAAAGAAATATTTCGCGGCACGCCGATCGTCAACTCTCCGATGCGCGTGCTGATAGTCAAACATCACACCGCGGTAGGTGACAATTGCAGAGCTATTCCGGGTAGAAGACAAGATGGCACCTAACTTTGAAAATAAGTGACAAACACCTACTAGACATTGAATCCTGCTATTATGGCATCCATCTTGTGTTCTTAACCGTAGCAACAATGAAGATGCTGATAATACTAACAAATAAACTTTGCATGAAGAGATGATCAGAAATGAATTCTAACTACGTAAATAAGCAACTCTGCAAGGAAATAACAGCGATAGGATAAAATGAAGTAAGGAAAGAAATTCCGGAAATAAGTTTTTTTTATTTTTTTTAATACAAGACGCGAGGCGAGAATCTATGTGTAATGAAAACCGTACTTGCATCAGTCGTTTTGCGTACTGCTGTTATTTTTCGAATTTTTTTTATACTTCCACGGTTTTTTTCAGTACTTCCTTTACGGCTTCCCGATGCCCACCGGATGATGTCATGAAACAATAACAGAACAGATTAAAAAATTTGTATCAGGTCCCTGTTCGGGCGCCACATCTAGTATGATAAAAAAATTATTAGGTTAAATATATTTCAATTCTTTCAATTTAAATCTGTGTTTCATACTAGAATGTCGTGTTCCCAGTTTGGCACAGCTTTGCCACAGGAGACACGAAAGCGGTTGAAGACGTCCGTCTTCTGGTCGGCTCCTGATCGTTGTCAGGAGGAGGCTAGTTTTTGATTACGCAAATACTTCTATTATTTGGAAAAGAACAACCCGGATTTCTTTACGTAATCAGTATGAATTTTATAATTACCTAAGGGACCTTTAACAATGAACGGTAAAAAAAATTGCATTTGCAAATGAAATCATTAATAGATGGGGCAGCTATGAGTTGTATAGAAGACAAGGGGCGGCCTTCTGCACACGACCAGGATGCCGCAGTATTCTCTGCTGTAGTAAAGGCTGTTTGACATTTATAAAAATAATATGGCATGGAGGTTAAAAAAAGTATAAAGGAAAAGAACAGAATAAGAAATCTGGTAAACACTAAATATATTCAAACAATTCTCACTAGCAAATTAGGGCTTATTTATAAACAATATAACTTACATAAGTACTTTTCTAACTGTATGGTGCGATCAGATTTCAGCCTGCCCTGTGCTGTCTCCTTGGTTTACGTTTTTGTCACAAATTACAGTCATTACTTTTCTCCTTCGTTAAAGACAATTCTTGCACTGTTCAACACCTTCATAACAATACCTTGCCGATTTACAGTTTCGAACATAAATTACATGAATTTTATTAATTAATAATGTTGTCTGCACGCTGGCAAGACCGCTCACTTTTCTAGCTTAAAGTCGACCTTCTTTTACGTTTTCACATTACAAGCAGAAGTAGTACATTAAAATCTGAAGATCTACCAAAGTTTTTTACTGTCATCTATTATTTAGATCGAAGCGGAACGTCAGTTCAGCTTCTGTTAAAATGTTTCTTTGACTACACAATCGATGTATTAGCGTCTGAGCTAGATGTGCATCTTTACAGTTCGTAAATTATATGAAACAAATGTCTTTCAAAGAATGTCTCATCTCATAAGTTGATCATTTAATATACAGATAGGTGAATGCCTTTCCAAGGGTACTCAAAGCTTTCGTACGACGGAAATCCCAATAATATTACAGATTCCAACATCCTTTTTCACAAACCGGAGTCCCTAACTTCTATTTATTATCCATATACATATAAACACGTAATCACATTCTTCATATACGGTAGCATCAGCTTATTGATCATAAATATACCTCAACAGCATAATACACATGTCATCATAATAATATCATAAAACCTCAGCCAAATCTCAAAAACGTCATAGCTTTCTGCAATAATTTCAAAACCTAAAAAAAATTTTCTGCTCATTTCAAATGTGTCATCTACCTCAAACGTACTTTAAAAATCATGATCCCATACCAAATAATGTACTTTGAAAATCATGATCCCATACCAAATACATCATTAAAAGCTCTCATAGTATCAGATGGTTCAGAAAAAGTATGAAGAGTTCACAAAGTACAGACAAAATACAATCTCATAAGTGTGAAGTTATCCAGCTGTGTAATTGCGTAAACATGTGTCACTGACGTAGTAAAAAAAAATGTTTGTCTCTCTCAGTTAAATGATCAGATAGCTGTGTAATTCTGTGTTACAGAAATATGGTACCGATGTGTAAAGTTGTATAAGCAAATATTGTTAGCTAGGGCTCCTTGTGCTTGCCACACACATGGTACACAAAGTAAGCGTGTACCCCCCTGAGGATAAATGATATTATACGCTCAGATGTTGCAGATTACAGCAATGGAATGAAATGTATCACGGAAAACCTTTGTATCTTTGTAATTAAAAAATCTTTAAAAATAAATGTTTTAAGTACAAAATTAATCACTCAAATACGTGTACTGTAGCGCTAAACTGTGTCTTGCTGTAAGATAATCTCTCTCATTGCTTAACGATAAAAATGTGTGAAGTGTCGTAATTATCTCGTCCATAATCAAAGCTCTGTAGAAGTCAATGGTCAATGTACTTACCTCATAATAAATAAAAGTGAAATGCTATCCATATAGATATCATAGTTATTACATACAGTACTGTAATCAAGAAAGTACTATACTGTAACATATTGTTGTGCTTCATTAGTAGTGTCGTGATATAATTGTGTAACTGTCAAATAAACTAACCTCTGTGTCGTCTGGTATCTCTCAGAAAGTACTTTAAATCCAGAATGTATTTTCAAGTAAACCAAAATGTTGCATTAAAATCTCATTAGCAGTATCGGTATATGTTCTAAGTATGTGAGCCTTATAGTCATTACATAATCGTGCAACTAACAAGAAAAATGTACACACACAATAACACTGTGTCATCTGTTCACTATAACAATGCATTTGTGATTACTTGTCTAAATAAGTTCCCTAGGTTCTTGATTGGATAGTTAACTTTAAAACATAGTTGCATGTTAATAGTTCCCAAATGTGACAAAGAGTACTAGTAACGTAAAGAGAAAAATGTTATAGGAAAGACTAAGTTAAAAAGCAGATTATCTCTCAATAAACGGTTTTACATGTGAAATGTGGTGTAAACCTTTACTCTTCCTAGTACGCAGAGCTTCAGCTTCAACGCAGTTATCATGTGGTATACATCGGTAAAGAATGCTCAGATTTTTATCAAGGTTAGCGTCTATGTTATTTTTCTCTGAGCCAGCCGGCGCACGTGGCTGCCTGCGGTGCGAGTCATTGTCTGTTACCTTTGTTGTCGCGCAACGTTATTGGGATTAGGAGACCTAACTTCTATAAATTCACCTTGCTGAGAGGGCCCTGCCCTGTTTGAATCCCACCAATTCTGATGAAATTCAGGTCTGTCGTTACGATTATATCGTCTGTCATCATATCGGTAGATTCCACAGTTCTTTTTTGTCAGTCATATGGTGGAGAATTTCTCCCGGAATCGTAACTTAGCGGTGGACCGTTGCGTCTGAAGTTATTCTGTCTCCCTTGATAATAATATTTATTTTGGTTCCCATATTGTCTGTTTCTCTGATTGTCTCTGTCATAGTCATTAGCAAGGAGAGGTGATCTTTCCCTGTAATTATTACTATTCTGCCAACGGTTGTCATACGGGTGGTGTATGTTTTGGTCACGATTTGCGTTGTAAGAATAGCCTTGTCGTATCCAGTTATAGTTTCTTTCATCGCGGAATTGTGACGGATGTGACCTGTAACTGTTGTGTTCCTGTTTTCGCGTCCCGCGATTGTGAGTGTCATTTTCCAATTCTTGTAAGAGTCCCTGCAAAAGTTCCAATGTCGTCTTAGCTACGTCCTGCCAAAATAATATGTCGTAAATGTTCAGGCAATTTGATTAAGCAAATGCGGATGAGTTCTGAGGGGCTGTATGGGTTTGACAGATACAGATTCTTATGCAACATGTCTTCAAAATATTTCACAAGACTGAAAATTCAGATTGTTGAAATGTTTCATCATTATGATGCTATGTTTTACTCGGTCTTGTGTAGCTTGAAATCAATATGCTGAGAGGAAGGCATGATAGAATTCACCTTCACTGTGACAATCGTGAATGACCGATCGCATTCTTACAGCTGGTTCATTTTCCAAGTAGCCACACATAAATTCTAACCTGTGCTCCAATGACCAGTTGGGAGGAAAACAACGAGAGAATTGATGAAGCTATGCTTGTGGATGAATGTCGTCAGAATTCTTAAACGTTTTGAATTTACGTGTAGTAATGAACAGCTTATAATCAAAATCATCGTGTCGGCGAGTCGCATATCGATTATTGTTACGTCGTTTTGGCGGTTCCATCTCAAAACGTGGTGTACCTTGCCAATTTCTTTCATAATTCCTGAAATTCCCTGTGTTATTATTTTGTGGCTTTTCCTTCTTTCTAAGTCCCTCTTCCCGGGTTGGTGCGTGAGTGTCCTCTGAAATATGTAATTATTGTATTACTTGTGCCAACTGATCTTATACTTCCCAGATTTCTCTTTTGTGTTGCATATTAATTTGATTTTGATTTTGTTTAAATTTCTTAATTTGTTCATACTCTTCTGTGTCAGTGAAGGCTACTGGTCTTGTGTCATTCAGATCATTATCTACCTTGGTAGGTAAGTTAATGAACTGATCCGAAAGTTCGGCTACTTTCTCCGATAATAAACTAATTTCCTCAGTGTGTTTTTCTGAACCAAGTTTCAGAGTTTCCATTTGTGTTGAAAATGTATCTACTGTGTCCTTTAAGTTTTCCTGACTTTTGCAAGTTGCGTAACCGAATCGGTAGATGCAACTGAGTCAATTTTAGCTTGCAAGGTGTCGTGATTTTCATGGACAATAGTTTGCAGTTCCTTTATAGCTGCTTCGTGATTCTGTACTGCATTTTCATGACGCTAAAAAATAGGTTGGAAATGCTCAAAAATTTGTGTTTTTACGTCATTACAGACTTTTTGACATTTCGATTCGATTTTAAGTAACTCAGCAGTTAAACCTTTACGTGTTTGTTCAAGCGTGGTGTCTAACTTTTGAAGCTGTTGCTGTGTTTCTCTGATTTTGTTCAATTGTATCTAACTTTTGAAGTTTTGTCCCATTTGTTGCATTAATTGCAATAACAATGCACTGGTGTATGGAACACGTTCCTCAGTGCTATTCGGCAGTGCATTTGCACCGGCAATATTCGCATTTTGAAAAGCAAAAAATGTGTCCTAACTTATTTGAGAAAACGGTGAGGACGCAAAACCTCAATCTACAGTATTTGCAAGATTGTGTCCTGCCATTTCAGATTCCTGAGGCGAGCTGTTGCCGACCGATCGATGGCTAATGCTTCCCTGTTCACTAATTGTTTCAGTGTCTTCACCATTATTTGCCGCCCGCTCCATTTCTCTATGTACAATTACCAAATTACTACTTTGAATGTCTGTTGATTCATTACACGGTGGTGCTGACAAACTACGCTCGTCGTCACTATTATTTCTCAGTTTACTTTGGAGCCTAGTGTTACGGTTTTCACACGCCATAATTATCACATATTTCACACGATAACACGAAAAGCACAATTTGAAGAGCAAAAATAAGAAAACACATTAACATATCACTGAAAATAATATCTAGTTAATTGCAAGTGCAACTGCGAAATACTTGGTGCAAATCAACATGCATGCCACAACTGTTTTACTGTACAACAAAGAAAAACTAATACTACAGAGGAAATTCTCTCTACAATTACGCTCTAGCAATAAACAATAGCTACACTAATTACACAAACTACAAGAAAACATCAGAAGACTCCAGTGAAGTAACCTTAGAAAAATTATGAGTTACTGTGCTGGTAAACCCCTTACTTTATTTGATTTTCAAACTGCTGGGCAGAACTGAACGTACTCAGACATTTCTCTCTTTACTTATTCTGATCAACACTAAACTGACACACAATATTTTTAGCGCAACGCTATCCGACTTTCAATAATCCCTACAAAAGAATGGCACTGACTGACAATAACCTATACCTTTCATGAATCAAATACCTCACAAAAGTCTTCGTTACACGAAGTACTGCAATACAGCGAGCGTCAATACTGCCAGATAAATAAAAGGTTCTAACTACTGAAGGCACTAACTACTGATAGGCATAGTGAGTAAATGAAAGATTTTGATACAGAACAAAATATATATATATATATATATATATATATATATATCAATTCATTATATCTAGCATTACAAATTTACTCTTTCTGATGGACACACGTCCAGCTCGTCCGCTCTCAAAATTCTGCCATCTCTCTCCCCACATCCACCACTGCTGGCGGCTCACCTCCAACTGCGCAACGCTACGCGCTGTTCACATCCAACTGCCCAACACTACAATAGCGAATACTCCAACAATGCCAACCAGCCACAGACTGCACACAGCACAGCCAGTGATTTTCATACAGAATGCTACGTGACCTTACCAACATAAAAACCTAAACAGCCTACTTACAAAGTTGACGATAAAACAGAGGGACTCTTTCTTCTTGAATATGTTGTGGCAGTCTGCCGGAAAACGTGATTTACAAGTGATGTGGATAACAAAATGCTTTACAGGTAGTTATTTCATAGTACATTTACAGGACTGAACTAAAGTTACAGACTACTGCATAATAGGTGTGACTCAAAGCAGACGGCTACAGACGGAGAGATGTTGAATGAAACGCGTTTGGCTGTTAAGAGAGCAGTGCGTAAGGCGGTCAGTGACTACCATAGTACAATACTGTCGCAAGGTCTCTCACAAAACACAAAGAAATTCGGGTCGTATGCACAGGCTGTCAGTGACAGAAAAGTTAGTGTCTAGTCCCTAGCAAATGAGACAGGAACTGAAATTGAGGGTAGCAAAACCAACAGTGCTTAACTCCGTTCCCAAATGATCCTTTACTAATAAAAAACCAGAATTAATGCCTCAAATTTATTACCTTACCAATGAAAATATGTGACATAGATATTAGTGTCAGTGGCGTTGAGAAACATCTGAAATCTTTAAAACTGAACACTGCTCCAGGGCCCGATGGACTCCCTATCAGATTCTGTACTGAAGTTGTGGCCAAGGTATCCCCTCTTTTAACTGTAAGACACCGTAGATCCCTAGTACAAAAAACCTTGCCCCGGTCAAACCCAAGAAAGATAACAGAGTGGTCATCAAAACTAATCCTTTATACCTGATATCCATTTATTGTAGAAACTTGGAGGATATTATGCTGAGCTCAAAGGTTACGAGGTATGTTTAACGGAATGACTTACATGCCAACCCAGCATGAATTCCGAAAAGCACAGAACGTGCGCAACCCAAATTACACTTTTCTTACACGGCGTACCGAAAGCTATCGATAAAGGCAGTCAGGTAGATGCAGTGTTCCTCGATTTCCAAAAAAATGTTTGACTGAGCCACATCTACGCTTACTATCAAAAGTACGATCGTATGGTGTATCAAGTAAAATGACTGGGGATTTTTCGGTAGTGAGGATGCAGTAAGTTATCTTTGATGGAAAGTCATCGACAGATGTAGAAGTAACTTCGGGGTGTGACCTAGAGCAGTATGTTGGGACCCTTGCTGTTCATATTAAATGTTGCGGCCAATATTAACAGTGACCTCGCGACTTTCGCCTATGATGCAGGTATTCGTAATGAAGTATTGTCTGAAAGTATTCAGTCGGATCGTGAAGAGATTTCAGTGCTGGAAAGATTGACAACTTGCTTTACATGTTCAGAAACGAAAAACTGTACATTTCACAAAACGAAAAAATTTAATATCCTACAACTGTAATATCAAGGAGTCTCAGCTGGAAATGGCGAACGTACAAATATCTGAGCGAAACAATTTGTAGGGATATGAAACGGAACAATCGCGTAGTCTCAATCGCAGGTAAAGTAGCTGGAAGACTACGATCAATTGGTGGAGCACTAGGGTGATGCAATCAGTCTGCAAAGCAGACTGCACACTAAACACTTGAGCGATACACCATAGAATATTACTCAAGTGTGTGGGATCCATCCCTGATGAGACTAACAGGCGAAATTGAACGGGTACGAAGAAAGGAAGCACCAATGTTTACCGGTTTGTTCGATCTATGGGAGAGTGTCACGAAGATGCTGAAGGAACTGAACTCGCAGACGCTTGAAGTTAGACACAAACTATTCCATGAAAACCTACTTAGAATGTTCTTCAAATCAATCGCGAACAGTTGTGGCCTGGTGATATGGCGCATAAAAATTCCATCGTTGTTTGGGAACATGAAGTCTATGAATGGCTGCAGATGGCCTCCAAGTAGCCGAACATAACGATTTCCAGTCAATGATTAGTTTAGTTGCACCAGAGGACCCAGTCTATTCCGTATAAACCCAGCACACACCATTGACTTCAAATGGCTCTGAGCACTATAGGACTTAACATCTAAGGTCATCAGTCCCCTAGAACTTAGAACTACTTAAACCTACGTAACCTAAGGACATCACACACATCCATGCCCGAGGCAGGATTCGAACCTGCGACCACAGTGGTCGCGCGGTTCCAGAGTGTAGCGCCTAGAACTGATCGGCCACACAGGCCGGCGCACACAACATTATAGTGCCACCATCAGCTTGCACAGTGCCTTGTTGACATCCTGGATCCACGGCTTCGTAAGGTCTGCGCCACTCTCGGACCCTACCATCAGCTCTTATGAACTGAAATTAGGACTCATCTGACCAGCGACGGTTTTCCAGTCGTCTGGGGTCCAACTGATATGGTCACGAAGCCAGGAGACGCGCTGCAGGCGACGCCGTGCTATTAGCAAAGGCACTCGCATCGGTCGTCTGCTGCCATAGCACATTAACGCCATACTTCGCCACACTGTCTTATCAGCTACGTTCCTCGTTCGTCCCACACTGATTTCTGCGGTTATTTCACGCGATGTTGCTTGTCTGTTAGCACTGACAACTCTACGCAAGAGCCGCTGCTCTCGGTCGTTAAACGAAGGCTGTTGGCCACTGCTTTGTCTGTGGTGAGAGATAGTGCCTGAAATATGGTATTCTAAGCCCACAATTAGCACTGTGAATCTCGGAATATTGAATTCCGTAACGATTTCCGAAATGGAACGTCGCATGCGTCTAGCTCCAACTACCGTTCCACGTTCAAAGCCTGTTAATTCTCGTTGTGCCCCTCTAATCACTCCAGAAATCTTTTTACATGACTCACCTGAGTAAAAATGGACAGTTCCGCCACTTCACTGCCCTTTTACACCTTATGTACGCTGTACTACCGCCATCTGTATCTGTGCATATCGCTATCCCATGACTTTGGTCACCTCTGTGTATGTATGATGCAGCCCGGAACATTAAACTGATACTCACTCCCTTTCTGATCTCTACCCCTTCCTCCCCCCCCCCCCTTCCCCGTCACCACAAAGACTCTGTCCCATCTTACAAGGACGAGAAGGAAGGATAGCCTTCACATGTGGTACCCTGCTAGTCTATTTTACGTACTCTGTAGTCAATCTTGAAGTCCTTGACAAGCCACAGGCCTGTTCGTAAGCCCTACACGGTGCGTCAGTGGAGAACAACTTGGAGGACAGCGCAGGGCATTTGTCAGGAGGCAAGTGCTGAGGTCGGAAAGCAAGTGTGGCAGGACCGAGTTGCAGTCTGTAGCTCTCCTGCCAGTCAGCGGCGAGCGGGCGAGGAGGCGCGCCGCATCCCTTTTACGGGCGCGCTGAAAAATTGATCGCTGCCTATGTTTCTGCCGGTAAATCCGGCGGCAGCGGCGCGTATCCCATTTAGCGGGGCTCCCGGGATCCAGAGTCCGACTCTCAAACAGAATGAGCAAGCAGTAAATCTTATTATCCGCAGGCGCTGCGCCGTCGCGCCGTGGCTGCCTGAGGGTTGCAGCTTCTCCCATTCCCCCCCCCCCCCCCCCCGCCTGCACTCCCACGAATGCTTCCCCCACCAGCACTACTGCTCCCCCACTTCGCAGCCACCAACCTACGCAGCACGTGTCACCCAAGCACCGAGGGCGCGACAATTCTGGCGCACGCGCAGACGTGGTTCGAGCCAGTGACGGAACTGCTTGCAATTCCCCGAGCTAGGCTGTCACCGACCGTCGACGAGATTATTTGCCGCCGCATACAAATGAAACCGTATCTACATAGCCATACAACAGTACTCGACGCCTCATTTACGCAATATACAGGCTGCTTCAGGAAGAATAGTAAATATTGTTGGTGATAGTATAGACTAATTCGAATAATGCACTGCCTAACAACTTCTAAGGAACAACTTACACTTGCTACGGAAAAACTGCCAGTTGCTGCGGAACAAATGACCATTGCTACGGAATACCCGATCGGTGTTAGTAAAAGGAAATGTATATTGCGGGACGTGTTAACTGCAGAGAATGGTCCGTATGCATTCGGCAGTTCAAGCAGTACAATGTTTTTTGGTAAACATTTTTGGAAACAGTGACCAATAGAGTATTATACTTTAACTAAAGTTCAGTCTTGATCACAACACTTATGTCTCAACAACATAGGTGACCGGTTTCGGTTATATTTATATAACCATCTTCAGACCTGTGAATTAATTTTAGAAAATACTAGAGACCAATCTTAAAATAAAATGAAAAGTGTCTAACGACGACAATGAGCATATATCTCGATTTCTTCTATATATGAGATATATGCTCATCTGAAAACCAAATCATCACTGCTGCTCAATCAACAATTAGATTTTCGCGAAAAATATTTTTACGACCTTTATGACAATTTTATAATGAAGATGCACCTATTCTTTTGTTTTAAAATATAAGATTAGTTATACCCTTGCAAAAGCTATGTATGAAAAATATGCTATATCGTCGCTAGGCAATCAAAACCTCGTAACTCCATCTGACAATGAAATCCATGCAACTCCATTACCAAATGCAGACAATTATGCCACATAGCCTGTTGAAACCTTCCTTCTTCGAGTTGAACGGTGTTGCCATGTAGCGACAATAATGAAAAACTCACATCTCCAGCGATATGTAGTTTGTGCTGTAAACCTCGCATCTCCAGTAGTCGCCATTGTTAGAGTGCAGGGCGAACACATGCTCCGAGATTAAAACGTTTTTTGATGTGATAGTAATCTTTTTGACTGACAGACCCAACACTGCTTTATTGCTACAGGCACGTGTTAGTATTTCTAGGTATTTATATGTTGTATTTTAATATACAGAATTAATAATGACCTCGTTAAATACAATGTTGACTTACGAGTTTTTCATCGCGCGTAAAGCAGACTGCACTCGGTACATACGAGTTTCTAATTTTAGAACTGAACAGAATCCTATACATTCTACAGTAACTACTTTGTTTTCAGCTATGGGTAAAAAGAGTAAATTCACTCCTCACCTTGTGAAACAAGCCGAGAACGGCTCATATCGTATAAAATCACCGGAAGAGGATTCTAGTCAGGTTCCTCCTTGTCCTGCACCAGAGGAAAGAGTAGACCTACAAAATGAAGGTAAACCGTAGTTCATATTGTTGTAACTTCAAGTAAGATCCTTGTTTGGAAGTTGAGGTGATAAAATTATTTAAATATTATTGATGACATTATTGTTTACACTACAGATAATGCGGAGAAAGAAGCCAATGCAGAGGCGAATTCCACTTCTGAGTTTGAAAGTCTTTTCGAACTCAGCAGCGAGGATGATATCTCCAGTGGCAGTAGTGATGTGTACGATCCAGATAAAAACGAAAATGACCATAGCAGTAACAGCAGCACGGAAGACGACGATGACGAAGTTGTTGTGGGAGTAAAAAGTACTAAGCAGCGCCGTAAAAGGAAAAGCAACCAACACTTCATGGACAGGATTATTTAGGAATGCAAAAAAGATGAGTTTGGCAAAAAGAGGCAAACAATGAGCAGAAGTAGAAGGGAAATGAAACCACGATGTGCTTGTAAACATTCTTCCTTAAATCGGAACAGGAATTGCAAGGATATTACAGAAGAGCAGAGACAGCTAATATTTAATCATTTCTGGCAGGATATGTCTTGGGGTGAAAGAAAAATTTTTGTTAGAAGCCATGTCTACTACGTTCCAGTTAAAAGACGCAGAAATAATTCAGAATCTAATAAAGCTCACCGTTCTAACACACTAATCAGGTCCTCATGTGATTTCTATAATTAGTTTTTTGTTTCTCCTGTAAAATTTGACCAATTTGAGTTACGAGGTTTTCATTGCCTAGCAACGAATTAACATACAAAATTTTTATCAATTGAAACTGATTATTATAAAAACTATTAGATCGATGAGTCCTATATATTTAATCAGCGGTCTCATCAGTTATTCAGACACACATAATGCGGAACGTACTCTTGGCTGCTACCCTGCTGTTATAAAGAATGTCACTATGAAAACTACAGTTAAAGTAAGACGATTCTGCAACATCCATCAAAGATGCAATTGTGATGTAGGCGACTCGGTATAATCGATATATACCACAACTTCAAGGACTTTTACATCTTTGATTTAAATGACACTGTAATAGTATTGAGGTTGCCCATAGAGGGCACAGCTACTACACATCGTAGTTTACCGTTTTTATCTAAACTATAAATAAGTTTTACACATACTATCTGTTAATCAGACATTTTAAATGAATCAATTTTATGTTATTAGTGTATTTCGTACTTCTATACTTTGACGATAGCGTCATATTATGAACGCTAATTGGCAGTTGTGAAGTAGTGTGAGAGGAAGCAGGCGGAGCCTCTGCATATTTAAGTTCATGCTCAGCACTCATAACCATCGGTTGACTTCGTAGCAGCTGAGGAGAGCTCCGCCTACCATCCTCCAAGGAAGCCATGGGTATAATAAGTTTTATTTTATCTTGTTAAAATTTTGTCGTCATTAGACAATTTTCATTTTATTATAAGATTGGTCTCTAGTATTTTCTAAAATTAATTCACAGGTCTGAAGATGGTTATATAAATATAACCGAAACCGGTCACCTATGGTATTGAGACATAAGTGTTGTGATCAAGACTGAACTTTAGTTAAAATATAGTACAATGTTTGACGAAGGTTGTTGTGGAACCGATCAGTGCGATATTCCGTGTGACGCGGCAACGTGTCTGCAAGACATCATTTGATTGCTTTCGTTAGCGGAGGAGCAGTTGGGCGGCTCGAAGCCGGTCTAAGTGTCACTAGTGTGGCCACGGTAATGAGTGTGTCCAAAAGTGTCATATCGTGATTCAAAAAAGGACACAAAAGGTCGAAATGCTATGCGAAAGCATGCGGTGGTCGTAGACGGACCACCACACCGCAAGAGGATCGATGGGTAACCCTAGTGGCGAAATGCGAAGACATCTCGCTCCAAACCTTGCAACCGCTACCCGTACACGTATCTCTGCTAGAACAATTTCGCGGCGATTAGATCAGGCTGATTTGTATGCTCGGATGCCTGTTAAATGCATCCCACTTCACCCAAGTCATCTTCGAGAAAGAGTTCATTGGTGTAGCGACCATGTTGGCAGGCGTCGGCAACAGAGTGGACCATTGTGATGTTCTCCGACGAATCCCGTTTCACTGTGGGAAGTGATTCTGGCCATCAGTTAGTGTTCATACACGTCACTGATGTCGCCTACGTGTTATGGTCTGGTCGAGCGTTATGCACAATGGTCGAACACCGCTGCATATATTTGCACGAGGTACCGTTACAGCACAGCGGTACTGAAGAGAGATTACTCTGGTTCGTGATCATATGTTTAGGAGTGCACTAGGTTCCGATTTTCTGTTTATGGAAGACAACGCCCTCCCGCACAGGACCACTGAGGTGTCGGGCATACTGGAAACTGAAGGTCTTGAAATTATGAAATGTCCTGCGTACTCCCCTTACCTAAAGCCTATAAAGGACGACTGGGACGCTCTTGGCAGACGTGTTTCTCAACGAACACGCCCTCCTAGAATTGTGCAAGAACTGAAGACCGCCTTGAGAGAGGAGTGGGGTAATAACTTCCAAGGACTCCCTTGGTAACCACCATGTATAACAGATGCAAAATTGGCATTAATGGCTAGGAAGGGCGTACTCCTTAATGAGCTATATCGAAGTTATTCTGGGAATCTCACCTCTGTCAAACGTGAAGGTTCTTTATGTCTGTTATCCTGCCTTCTGACGTGGTGAAATCTGTAATATTTCAAAGCGATATGAAATGGAACGAGCATGTGGGAATTGTGCTATGGAAAGCGAATGGGCGACTTCTGTTTATTGGGAGAATTTTAGGAGAGAGTGGTTCGCGACAGGAAGCTGGTGCGACCTATTCTTGAGTACTGCTCGAGCGTTTGGGATCCGTACCAGATAGGATTGAAGAAAAACAGCGAAGTAATTCAGAGGCGGGCTGCTAGATTTGTTGCCGGTAGGTTTTAACAACACATTAAGTGTTTCTCTGGAGGGAAGGCGACGTCCTTTTCGAGAAACACTAACGAGAAAATTTAGAGAACCGCCATTTGAAGCTGACTGCCAAACTATTCCACTGCCGCCAACACATATTGCGCCCAAGGACCACGAATATAAGATAAATAAGGGCCCATATAGAGACGTATAGAGAGTCGTTTTTCCCTCGCTCTATTTGCAAGTGGAACAGGAAAGGAATTGACTCCTTGTGGAACGTGATACCTTTCGCCACGCACCGTACGGTCTATGTAGATGTAGATGCTGCCTAGCAATTGTCCTGTAGCGTACAGTCCAATTTTTAATTGAGATAGCTCTCAGAATGGGATCCACACAAATACACACAGGACGTGTTAAGGAAAGGCAAATGATTTAAGTTCGAGTTTGATGTTCACAAATTTCACCTCGGAATTCAACATACTTTTGAATTTTCTCGACAACACCACGTGTAGCTCTTCTGAGGTCATTTTCGCGTTATTTTACGCAGGGATCACCGTTCATAATCCGAACGATCAATTCATCTGCTATATCTATTTTTTCTTCACAAAACTCACGTTTCCACCACCCCGAAAGGCATAGTTCAAGTGGTAAGGTTCATGAAGCTAGGGGACCAAGAAACGTGACCATTACTGCCGATTCATCTTCTGAGGAATGTTATGTTTAGATCATTTTACCTAATGACTAGAATGTGCAGGGGCTCCGTCACACGCGAACATCATCTCCGAAACAGTAGGTTCACGATCGTTCGGATTACGAGAAGTACTGCCCTCATAAAAGAAAACCAAGGCGATCTGATAAGATCTACATTTGGTCCCGTCAACAGAATTCGAAAGGAGACTTTTAGCTTAATCATTTACGTTTCCTTAACACCTTGAGTAGCTGTTTGGGTTCCAATCTAACAGTTACACTTCTGCTGCTAAAAAAAATTGACACATTGTTATATGGAATGTTTCATTGGAGTTAGTCTATACTGCCATCTCCTAAAACATTTATTATTCATCTGGAAACATATTGTATTCAGCAGTAGTGATCGTAAATATAAGACTCTATAACTCTTTCAAAAGAGGAAGTTTCACGTCATCTTATGACGTAGTTGTGAGCTCAAAGTTTAATAACACGACGACGCCTTTCCATCAGATGTTACGCAATGTCCTCGAAGGATATTACAACGCGACATGTCAATTTTAGAAATATCGCTTGACGACTTGGGGTTAATGGATGTAAGCTTTCTGTTTTGAAAGAATCTCAAAGGAGGAACTCTCTCTTTAAGAGGTAGTGTAGGTGGGGTAGCCAAGTGAGGTCTACGTACAGTCAATACAGTGACCTTCAACGCACAGTTCAGGCACTTTCGGGCCTTGGGATGAAAGACGTTATCGTTTGAAAATGAACTTCTATACCTTCCTCGTCGGTATGAGATGTTTTAGCCAGCGGTCAAAGTAAACGAGCCCGTGACACTCCTCTAATAAAAGAAAAATTGACCCAACTTTCGTTAAGGATCAACTTTAATTTTGTTTTCAGTTTTTAGCTGCCACATTCGGTTTCCATACTGGGCATCTTACTTACTGATTTTGTTTAGTAAACTCAGTTAATAGTCGAAAATTTTAGACACAATTGCCGGCCGGGGTGGCCGAGCGGTTCTAGGCGCTACAGTCTGGAACCGTGCGACTGCTCTGGTCACAGATTCGAAACCTGCCTCGGGCATGGATGTGTGTGATATCCTTAGGTTAGTTAGGTTTAAGTAGTTCTAAGTTCTAGGGCACTGATGGCCTCAGAAGTTAAGTCCCATAGTGCTCAGAGACATTTGAACCGTTTAGACACAACTCCTCCTCTCTCTCTCTCTCTCTACGAAGTCGTCAGATTGGTGTCTCAGGTGCGGTGATCCAGAGGTTAGAATCTTTGATAAGTTTTTGCGTTTGCCTAGCTGTTTCTTAGATCTGCCGTCAGGTTAATATACTGTATTGCGTTAATCCCCCACACATCTCGTAGGCTCCACTTAAAGGATTAGGACATTCTAATTGCAGCTCCACAGTGTATAGATTCGATAATATGGATAATATGATATCGTGATAAATAATGCACCAGCATTTGAGGGGAATGATAAAGTCCACACCTATTAGACCAGAAGAAAACGTAATGCCATTCATTAGTCATCAAGCTGTCAGTGGCGACCCATCATCAAATGGTATACAGTTTTTAGTGATAGTACTATTGTAGGGGGGGTGGGGGCTTTGTGTACAGGAATTATTTACATCTTAAGGTGGTCTTAATGGTATTAATTTCAGTTATTTGCATCTATAGGCTGATACTGGTGCGCAAATCACTTTGGAGAACATAGTTTAGGTTTTACTGTAATGTTAACTGCACAGCACTACACAAACTAGTTTGGAATACATAATAAATGTTAATTTAGGACAACGTACTCCAAACACGGATAAAGTTCGACAGTTCATCGGCGTTGTCTTCCAAATCATTAACTTGCTATGAGGATTACGTTTGTAATGTGACGCAGCATGTAGGGCTACTAGAAAAAAATAAGGTGTAAGTCAGCAGCCAGTTGGAACCTGAACATATATAAATTCGAAGTTTGGAAACGAAGAGTAAAGGAATTATTGTATTTTATGAATTTACACACCTTGCTTCTTTAGAAGAAGGTCTAAAAGGGAGTGTAGGCAGCTCCGCGAAAAAGTAGATAATTCGTGTGTCTCTCCCGGATGACGTCCTCCACTTTCCAGAAGATTTGTGTTCCCCACACAGACAACCATACGACTGCAGCACATATGGCCAGGGGCTCCTCGGCACAAAGGCGAGGGACAGATTGCATCAGTTATACGGGATATTAAGTTTCTGTCGACCACGATATGTAAAAGGGCATCCACGTTCCCCTGGTAATTGAGCAACGACAGCTGAATTGGTTTGGCGAATGTGGGCGGTCACTCGAGTGCAGTGCACATCTGACCACCCAAAACGGAGAGTAATAAGAAGTGGCTGCGGTGCTGTGTGTGTGTGTGTGTGTGTGTGTATGTGTGTGTGTGTGTGTGTGCGCGCGCGCTGCAGGAGTGGGAGGCGGGGGTGGGGGCCGGTCAGCGGTCAGGCAGCACAATTATCGGAGGGACATGTATCCGATTGTTGGTGGGATTAGCTCAACGGGCCGAGCGTGCGCCGGGCGCTGGGCGGTGGATCGTATCGATTGGCTAACCGGGCGATCGCTCGATCGGCCTGGAAGCGACGCCTCCTGGGCACAAAGCTCTCACGCCCAGACGGCAGAAGACGGCGTTACCCAGTCGCCGACAAGTCGAAGGTCGGGGTGGGCAATGCTGAAATCTTCTGGAGTGTAAACAAAAAATAGCAGCTCACACTTACGCCACGGGTGTGCATCTTGTTGAATTTCGACTTCATCTTCCGTAGGAGGGGCTTGTGGCGGTTGTGTTCCTCAGATTAGAACTTGCGATTGTTGCATTCCGGCGGCTACGCCAACAGTGGTTACTCCAGTCTTCATTTTGTTCTTTTGAATTTTTTATTTATTTATTTTCTCATCTTAACGTAATTCTGTTAGCTCCTTCAACTTGATACTTAGGTATTATTATCGTTATCTACAGTAGTTTTTGAAATGACGTATTCTCACTCGCCAATTCCCTTTTTAATAACTAATTGTACGTCTTTTTCCTAACTGCGTAGTCATGTTTGTCCAATATGGGTACTCTAGTTACACCTGACGAATTTACGCCACAAACCTTTTTTGTGCCCAGTTTACTGTGTAAAGCAAACCCATTCACGTTGTGATTCTGCCGGCACTGTTGCCCAGTTTGCACCATATTATTGAAGCTGTTCAAAGATGTCAAGCCAATTGTGTTTATACCTCTCGACGATGCCACTTTGGCTTGAGCATTACGATACGATAAGGGTTCTTCTGTTTCAATCTGGTACGTTTCACCATTTTTTTAAGGTCATGTTTTCTGTTCATATGAAATAAGTATCTTTTAGTTATTTCACAATTTATTGTTTACAAGATTCAGATTGTCCACCACTTGTATTTAGTTTTCCCTTTCATAACAGATCTGAAGATGTTCATTATGGACGGAAATCTAATAGCTGAGGGCAATTTGTTTATGATCGTTGACCAGAATGAAAGGAATTCTGTACTTCCTGAATCAGTCTTTATTCGCTATTATGTCAAAGCTTGTTAATCTACGCTTTCGTCAGCGTACACATGCAAGTTAGAAAAAGAAAGTTCCTTTACACCTCTCTGTGATTAAAAGAAAATCCTGTCGACCCTTAGTTTCCAGTGATAAATTAGAGTTAAAAATGGTCTACACGATTCCAGTTCGTTTACAATCTTCTGTCATTAAAAGAGAGTCCTGTCGATCCTGTGTTTCCAGTGATATTGTGTTAATGCCTTCGAGACATCCAACTGCTGCACATATGGCCATGGGCTTCTCAGCTTAAAGAAGAGGTACAGATTGCATCACAGATACGGGATATTACATTTCCCGTCCACGACAAAAATATTAGGGATGGAACACAAACCCCGAATTTTCGGAGGGATCACAGTTTCACTTTCTGTTAGCAGTTTAGGGAAATCGCGCATAATCTAAATCTGCATGCCTGCACCGGAATTTGATCCGCCATCCTCCGAAATACAAATACAGTGACTCATTATTGCTCCATCTCTTTTGGTTTTTGGGTTTACGCATGTGTGATTGCTGTTTCCATTATGTCAAATTCGTTTGGTCTCAATTTATGACGAAGCATCTTCTTTGGCCTGAAAGACCTGTACATGAATATTCGCGCTTATATGTGCCACCATTAACGTACACAGCCTTTTAGATTATGAACAGTTCTGGAAAGTACTTGGTGACTTAAGACAATGATTTAAATGAAAAGTGTTGTACCATGAACAGCTTCAGCGAACACCATCAAACTAATTATATATTTTTATTTATATTTTATATTTATCTGGCATCACATGCGAGGTTTGCAGTCTAGTAGCTATGACAAACCGCCCTATCATATAGATATATTGTAATTCCAGAATACAGTATTTGTAGTCACATAAATTTCAGCACAATGCAGGGTTATTCACGGGTACCACATGGAGTTTCAGAAGACACTTTCGTGAAAACTACAAGACGATAAGAAAAGACACAATATGGTGAATAAAGCATCTCTCCAGCTTTTGATTCGTAATATACGTCGTGGTGTAGTTGCATTAGGGCAGTGATCGTCAAACGTAGTCGGTAAGGGAGCCAATATTGAGACTGTAGACCGGCAACACCTCTGGCCGCATAGGAATGGGAAGAAGTTGGCAGGGTGAGGGGCAAGGAGGTTGACGGGGGGAGGGGGGGGGGAGAGGGATAAAGTGTGGCCACTCAAAGAGAAAACCAATTTTCGCCAAACATGGTTATAGAAAGAAGCTTATACATTTTGAGCATCGCACCAAAGATTTTAAGCGAAAACGAAAATGATATATTGGAACAAGATTCGTTTTTCTGGGCGCTTACATAATGACCAGTTTTCTGTACCTAAGCGGATTCTACGACCATTGCCATCGCAACAGGATCCCACGTTTGCTGTTCTGATTTCCAGGCACTTTGTCTAAGCGTCTTCACGCCCCAGTATCTGAAAGAATACTAAGCGGCTGCAACAGATCGTTTTCAATCGGACTTTTGTATTATGCCAAATGTAACACAAGAGAGACGGTTTTAAGTAATATAACTTTAATTTAATTTAATTTAAAATTGTCACGAAGGAATAGAATGGCGGATAATACCTTTGTACATAAAAGAGTTTAGAAGTTTGTTTTATCTGTTGTATTATCTGTATTTTTTGGAAGTAAGTAACTCATATTGGGATGACCACCTTGGCCACTTTTTCGCGATTTGATCCCATGACGGGATTAGTGATCCACGGAACAACCTATTAAACTGAAATAAATAACAAGTAACTATATCTGTGGGCCAAAAGACGTTATTTAAACACCGATGTTGTAAAAAAAAATATTATTACTCTCCATGCAAGTCAGCTAGCAACAAAAACAGAAATGAAGATCGAGGAGGCATGCGAGGGTACTCCCAGCAGTTGTGCAAAGCCACTGTGCCAGGGTGGCGTAGTAGTTACCGCATCTGCCTAGTGAGCAAGAGACTTGGGTTTGAACCCTAGCCTTGGTGCAAATTTTCAATCTGCGCTTCAGTCTGCATATGTACATCATAATATAAACGACTTATATTACATCAAATGACTCAAACAAGAAGGCCTTTACTAAAAAAAATAACAGAACAAGCTTCTTCTGTGAATCTCAGTGACGACAGTGGCGATGTACACTCCTGGAAATTGAAATAAGAACACCGTGAATTCATTGTCCCAGGAAGGGGAAACTTTATTGACACATTCCTGGGGTCAGATACATCACATGATCACACTGACAGAACCACAGGCACATAGACACAGGCAACAGAGCACGCACAATGTCGGCACTAGTACAATGTATATCCACCTTTCGCAGCAATGCAGGCTGCTATTCTCCCATGGAGACGATGGTAGAGATGCTGGATGTAGTCCTGTGGAACGGCTTGCCATGCCATTTCCACCTGGCGCCTCAGTTGGACCAGCGTTCGTGCTGGACGTGCAGACCGCGTGAGACGACGCTTCATCCAGTCCCAAACATGCTCAATGGGGGACAGATCCGGAGATCTTGCTGGCCAGGGTAGTTGACTTACACCTTCTAGAGCACGTTGGGTGGCACGGGATACATGCGGACGTGCATTGTCCTGTTGGAACAGCAAGTTCCCTTGCCGGTCTAGGAATGGTAGAACGATGGGTTCGATGACGGTTTGGATGTACCGTGCACTATTCAGTGTCCCCTCGACGATCACCAGTGGTGTACGGCCAGTGTAGGAGATCGCTCCCCACACCATGATGCCGGGTGTTGGCCCTGTGTGCCTCGGTCGTATGCAGTCCTGATTGTGGCGCTCACCTGCACGGCGCCAAACACGCATACGACCATCATTGGCACCAAGGCAGAAGCGACTCTCATCGCTGAAGACGACACGTCTCCATTCGTCCCTCCATTCACGCCTGTCGCGACACCACTGGAGGCGGGCTGCACGATGTTGGGGCGTGAGCGGAAGACGGCCTAACGGTGTGCGGGACCGTAGCCCAGCTTCATGGAGACGGTTGCGAATGGTCCTCGCAGATACCACAGGAGCAACAGCGTCCCTAATTTGCTGGGAAGTGGCGGTGCGGTCCCCTACGGCACTGCGTAGGATCCTACGGTCTTGGCGTGCATCCGTGCGTCGCTGCGGTCCGGTCCCAGGTCGACGGGCACGTGCACCTTCCGCCGACCACTGGCGACAACATCGATGTACTGTGGAGACCTCACGCCCCACGTGTTGAGCAATTCGGCGGTACGCCCACCCGGCCTCCCGCATGCCCACTATACGCCCTCGCTCAAAGTCCGTCAACTGCACATACGGTTCACGTCCACGCTGTCGCGGCATGCTACCAGTGTTAAAGACTGCGATGGAGCTCCGTATGCCACGGCAAACTGACTGACACTGACGGCGGCGGTGCACAAATACTGCGCAGCTAGCGCCATTCGACGGCCAACACCGCGGTTCCTGGTGTGTCCGCTGTGCCGTGCGTGTTATCATTGCTTGTACAGCCCTCTCGCAGTGTATGGAGCAAGTATGGTGGGTCTGACACACCGGTGTCAATGTGTTCTTTTTTCCATTTCCAGGAGTGTATATTATAACCAGTGTGGGCACTTTTCGGCAGGCAGCAGTGTTGTACAGGGAGCAAAATATGCAATGGCTTACTATGAACTGGAAACCTACATGTATTAGTATGTTATACGCATTAGTAATAGTAATTGCACTATGTGACACAATCGCAAATGTTTACTGAATACTTTGGAAGACATTTTTGTTTTATTCATTGCATTGTATGGTAACAGCCTTAATGTGATTTCATATTATTTGCTATAAACCGCATTTGAAGACGGCCGTCTCTGTAGTCCGCCTTTACGAATCGATCTTAATTCCATTCGACATTTATACCATAGCAGCTGATCGGTGCTAGTTGCACACGCTCGTGAATGCGCTACATCCGACTCTGCCTCCTGAGGTAAGCTGCAGACTTTACGTAGCTCACGGCCGAATTCATCAACGTCAATTAAAATTAAGCACCCCTTAAAATACTACTGTTTCTGTAAGTATTTTTGTTTGTTACTGAGCAAGGAAAATACCATCTTAAGAAGCTTTTACGTTAGTTGACGTTTTCAGATTCTGCTTTTATTTGGTAGAAACATATCCTGTATGATTGTAAAATTGCGACTGAGAATCGCAGGCCGCACGGACACTTCATTCGGACCGCATTTAGTCAGCGGGCCGCAATTTGACGAACAGTGCACTATGGAGAAAGCGTGCAGGGCGAGTTGACAGATAATCAATTCCGTACTGTCGTATGTAGGCAACCCAATGAGTGATTTACGAAAGTAAGGTGCTATCTCATCTTCCTGGGCAATTCGTGACGGTGAGTCCAATGACTTGCACGCACAAACTGACATTTGCCGCACAACAGACGGCGCCCCTATTGAATACCTGTAATATGCTCGAACAGTACATGGGTGTATTGCCGGTCCATAGTGTCCAACGGGCACAATATTTCGGCGATCAGACATGTCGCCTTCGTGAGGTGCGCTGACGAACGAGCTCCTGAGGCTTCTCTCCCCTCGCGAGGCGTTCTCTCTGCGGTCCGCACCTGTGTGACGCTGGCGTCGTCGTCTGTGGTGGCGTCGGTGTAATTGCCTCGTCCGCCTCAGTCGCCTATTCGTTTCCTTTGCGTGAGCGTCTTTTTAATTAGACTCAATGCTAGTTCCCATGCTCTGCTGAGGTTGTAGCCGCTATCTCGGTTGACGAGCCGCGCGGGGTTAGCCGAGCGGTCTATGGCGCTGCAGTCATGGACTCTGCGGCTGGTCCTGGCGGAGGTTCGAGTATTCCCTCGGGCATGGGTGTGTGTGTGTTTGTCCTTAGGATAATTTAGGTTAAGTAGTGTGTAAGCTTAGGGATTGATGACCTTAGCAGTTAAGTCCTATAAGATTTCACACCCATTCGGTTGATGAGTCCGTCCCTGTACGAATTTCGATAGCCTCTCTAACGACGCTGTCTGTGCCAGAACCCTGGTATGTTGGTAGTCCATTTCGTGATTTTCGGACAAACAGTGCTCTGCGACCGCCGACTTGTTGGGGTACCCAATTCGAGTGTGCTTCTGATGTTCTCGGCAACGATCGTCGATGGTGCGCACTGTCTGTCCAATATAAGTCTTCCCACATTGACACGGAATCTGGTATATGCCGGCCTTCCGCAAACTGAGATCATCTTTGACACTTCCCAATAATGCTCCCGTTTTATTTGGTGGGCAAAAGACAGTTCCTACTCGGTGTTTCCTCAATATTCGTCCTATTTTCCCCGATAGTGGGCTGTACCGCAGAGGTAGGGCGGAGAGCGGGTCTGATCTGCCATTCCGAGTACCCGTTTTTCCAGAATACAGTTTTGAGGTGCTCCAGCACTTGGGGTAGACTCTCTGCGTCAGAGATGGTGCGCGCTCTGTGCACCAGTGTTTTTAGCACCCCATTCCTCTGCGCCGGGTGGTGACAGCTATCCGCTTGCAAATACAGGTCGGTGTGTGTTTTCTTCCTGTGGCCCAGGGTGTCATTTGCTCTTCTTCTGACCATGACGTCCAGGTATCGTAATCTTCCCTTTGCTTCGATTTCCATAGTGAATTTAATGTTCGGATGTATGGAGTTCAGGCGTGTAAGGAAGTCTAGGAGCTTGTCCCTTCCATGGGGCCAGATCATGAACGTGTCATCCACATAACGTAGAAAATAAGTAGGTTTCCATTTGGTTGACGTCAAAGCTTCCTCCTCGAAGTACTCCACAGGTGAGAGTGGGCTCCCGATTGCGACTCCTTCTGTTTGTTCATAGTATTCTCCATTAAAAAGAAAATACGTGGAGGTCAGACCGTGTTTGAAAAGGTCGGTCGTCTTCTCGTCAAATTTCTGTGCAATAAGCTCAACTGACTCTCGAAGAGGCACCCTGGTGAATAACGAAACAACGTCAAAACTCACCAGTGTATCTGAGTCTTTCAGCTTGAAGTTGTCGAGACGTTTTACGGGGATTTAAGACGGTCGCCCACCCTCAGGAGCTCAGTTCGTCAGCGCACCTGACGATGGTGACATGTCTGAGCGCCGAAATATTGTACCCGATGGACACTATGGACCGGCAGTACACCCGTGGACTGTTCGAGCAGGCCGAGCGGCTGTAGGCGCTACAGTCTGGAACCGCGCGACCGCTACGGTCCCAGGTTCGAATCCTGCCTCGGGCTTGGGTGTGTGTGATGTCCTTAGGTTAGTTAGGTTTAAATAGTTCTAAGTTCTAGGGGACTAATGACCTCAGAAGTTTATCCCATAGTGCTCAGAGCCATTTGAACTGTTCGTGCAAGAAATACGACGGGAGAAACTGAAGAATCACACCTGCAATATGAGTCACAAACTCGTCGAGTTGTTTATGTTCATAACCTACAGCTCTGTAAATAATTCTTCTTTGCGTTAGCTTTATTTTTCTTTGAAAACAAATGACATTTTTGAAATGGACAGAGTACGAGGACTTGGTATCAATTTTTTGTTTTGATTGTGTAATATTTGTCTTGTAACAAAAGGGAAGTTTCAAAATAATATTTTCGGATATAAAACAGTGTGTTTGGTGATTAATTGTATAAGAAGACGAATAACTGGCGTCCCCGACGTGATTTAAACTAGAAACAAACATGATGAAAGATAGAGGGAATAGTAATATCCAGAACAGTGATACGAAAATAGGAGCGGACAAAGTTAGCGCGAAACTTTATGCGTTCTGACTGAAAAACCTGATGTATGGTTGTATCAGGCTGAAGCTCAATTTAAAATCGCGGGAATACAGGCTGAAGTAACCAAATTATTTGTAAGCACATTTAGAGCCCAGATTTGTCGAAAATATATGGGGTCTCGTGAACAGTGACGAAAGCAACGAATACTCGTAAGCTAAGGAAAGACTGTTAATGACTTAAGGAAAATACATAACGTCAAATTAAGAAGTTATCTAGCGAATTAGAAGTTGATGGTACGGAACCCAGTCAACTTCTTCGGAAAATGAAAGGTTATGTCAGAACGAACGTTTCAGATAAAATTTTAAAGACAAATTTCATGGTAGTGCTCCAAATATTTTAATAATCTCCGAAGAAAAAGTGGACGAACAAGCGCAAGTGGCTGATCGGATGATGTAAAGCGAAGAACTCAGGAACTTCAATCATGTTCAACGGAAGTGTTCCATACGGCGCGTGTTTATTCAGTATCAGTGGATTTCATTCTGGTAAGGATCGAAGAGCTGGAAACTGAAGTCCTCAAGTGTAGACCTAGTATCAATCACGAAGACGTTGTGGTAGCAGAGGCAGTTCAGGATAGTACAACTATTTTCATTTTCTTTACGCATCAAACTGCAGCCCTCAGAAAAGCGTCCAACCTTGACAGAAAATTGTGAGGGAAACTCCAGTCGGTAGACACAGTAGCGGCAGAGCGTTCTGCCGCAAAGGTACACCAGGCCACCAGTATCGACTGTTCGTGAGACATAAAACTTCAGGGTTATGTTTCCTGGTTGACAACGGTGGTGAGGTCTCCGTCATAACCAGCGTTTCCCAAAGTTAAGGTTAAACAGGCAGAGTAAAACGTTTATACTGCAAATGAATCTGAGATTAAAACTGATGGATAAAACATATTTAATCTTGATTTAGGTTTAAAACTCAGTTTTGAGTGGGTTTCATTGTGGCCAACACGACAAACGGTGTAGGCCTAATCGTTGTAGACTCTCTTCATCAGTTTGGCTTAGTAACACACCTGAAAAGAAAATTATTATTTGACAGTGATAGCTACATGTGGCTTCATTACGGTGTGCAGTGATTTGTCTGATTGCGTTAGTTCACTCCATGCTAAATGTAAATACACTGAACTACTTAAAATTTTTCTTACCTGGCGGAACCCACATTTATGCCAGGAGAAACTGAGCAAGATGTTAAACATTATACTGCAACTAGCAGTGGCCCGCCAGTGTACTCAAAAGAAAGCAGGTTAGATTAACAGTAAATACATTTGGCTAAACAAGAATTCCAGTTCCTAATGAATCATAATACAAGATGTCCGTCTAAATCCCGGTGGGCTAATCCTCTGCACATGGTCATTGGCGCGTTTGTTGGGACTACCGACGTCTTCACGGCCGGACTTTTCCTGACCACTAACCAATTCCTCGCATAAATGATGTAAATTACAACCTTGTGAGCAAGACAGTACATCTCCTCAAAGCATGTTACTAAATTCCAATCGATGAAAGTTACAAGGAAAAGAGTACTGGGATCACACCTTTTGGACTTCATGAATCCAGTTTCATACCATTTGACATCAGGAATGTACACAGTACCTTTTAGAGATTTATTAACGAACGTGTGAGAGGTTTCGATTTCTGTTTTGCATACTTAGTCGCTATACTGATAGCTTCTTGTTCTCCAGAACAACATACTGAACACTTAACTAACCTGTTTGAACGATTGAACAATTTTGGGTTGAGGATTAATGTTGAAAAATATGTGTTTGGAGTTCAAGAAACTAAATGCTTAGATCAGGTGATTATTCCAGAAGGTACCAAACCAAACGCAAAACGAGTACAAGTGATAGCTAATTTCAAACTTCCAGGAACTCTGTCGGGATTAAGTCGTTCCCTTGGCATACTGACTTTTTATCGAAGGCATTTGGAACAGTTCGCAAAACATCAAGCTATTTTAAATGATTACTTGAAGAATATCACGAAAAACGACAAAAGAATCATATAGTGGATAGAAGGTGCAACAAAGAATTTCGAGAAGTGAGAAATGGACCTTGCAAACGCAGCCTTTTTAACATTACCAAATGTGAACAATGATGTTGCGTTATTTGTTAAGGCTTCAGATTTTGCATCCGGAACAGTGCTGCACCAGAAAGTAGAAGGAATATGGAAACCAACTGGTTTCTACTCCAAAAAGTTCTCACTATCCCATAAGAAAAATTCAACATACTATAGGGCACTTCTCAGCAAGTACACGACAATAAGGTATTTTAAGTACCTCCTTGAAGAACGTTCATTTGCAGTGTGTACTGACCATGCTCCTTTGACGCATGCTTTCAAACATCTAACGATAAGACAATCGCTATACTATTTCGTCCCTATAATCCATAAATCAGTTTATTACAAATGTCAGAAATATTTCTGGAAAAGGACAACATATCCTAACTGGAAAAAGTAGTGCCAGTTGAGTACAAGCAGATAGCAGATGCTCAAATGAGTGGCAAAGAAATCGAGAAACTTCGCTCTAGTCCTCAGACTTCATTGAAGTTTAAACAGCATGAAACCACACGTGGAAGATTATTATGGTGCGACGTATCAACAAATAACATTCATTCTTACATTCCTCAGCAATTTAGATATTCCATTTTCCAGCACTGCCACAGTACGACACACCCGTGTATTAAGTCTTCAGTGGAATTAGTCAATTACTGACGAGCAGATTTGTTTTGTCAAACTTCAAACAAGATCTCCAGAACTGGGCAAAATCACGTGTAGCATACCAAAAGAACAAGGTGACTAGACTTATTAAATCTGCTTCCGGCCAGTTCCCAAGCACGGATGGACGATTTAAGATCGTAAACATCGATTTGATTTGTTCACTGCCGCCCTCATGCGAATTCATATATTGTTTAACGTGCATCGATCGGTTCAGTAACTGGACAGAGGTATTTCCACTACGTGATGTTTGAGCAGAAACCATGGCACGAGCGTTTAATAACTCCTGGATGACTAGATTTGGAGGGCCTAACTAAATAGTAACTGACGAAGGAGCGCATTTCCAATTAGAGCTGTTCCGTGCAAGAGCTAAGATTAATGGCTCCAGATTAACTCAAACAACGGCATGTCATCTACAATCAAATGAGAGAATAGATTCCATCGAACGTTCAACGCAGCCACTCGAAGACATGGTAAAAATTAATGGAATGACTCATTTCTACAGTTCTACTGTGACTGCATTGCTGCGTGAGAGAAGAAAATAGTTCAACAGCTGCTGAGTAGCTGTGTGACACAACTCTAACAATGCCTGGTGATTTCATTGTAAGGTCAGAAAACGAATTAGAAGTATGGGTCTACCAGCATTCACTTCTCAGCTACGCCAGCAAATGGGTAAACTATGCTCTTCAGAATGTTCTCACAAGGTAAAGGAAACACCATTCGTCAGTAAAGATCAGCATAATACGACTCACGTATCTGTGAGGAATGACAAAGCCAAACTAGTGCCTCCCTAAGCAGATCCCTATGAAGTCCTGAAGCGAAAAACAAATTATTTCATTCTAAAAGTTAAGGACTTGCCAACTAACATCTCACTTGACAGATTGAAACCAGCCTACATCCTTGTGAGCTCAAACAACAATGGTTTACAGGATAACCTACAGAGCACTTCACCTGTGAATGAGTTACCCACACTTCCAAGAACCTCACCAAGGAAAGTTACCCGATTTGGTCGATCAGTGAGATTCCCCGAGAAGTTCAAGTAGTTGAGTTATGCACCGAGGGGGGAGAGAATAATGTAGTGTCATGTTTATATTCATAACCTAGAGTTCTGTAAATAATTCTTCTTCGTGTTGACTTTATTTTTCTTTGAAAACAAACGACATTTTGAAACGAACGGAGTAAGAGGTATATGTATGAGATAATTGTCTTACAGAAAAAGAGTGGTTTCCAAACAATATTTCGGATCTAAAATACGGTGTTTTGTGATTAATAGTACATGAAGACCAACAGATGTTTTGTCCACTGATATGTCTCTCTTTGCTGCATGCCTTGCAGATCTATGTAGTTTAGGAAGTCTTCTTCTGAAACGCTGGGGGTTCTTATGAATAACCCGGTATTTTTCTTGAGCTGTCTTAAAATATATACTCTAAATTATTTATATGAAATCAAATTAAAATTAAAAGTCAGCATTAAAACTGCAGCTGGTTTCCAGTTACTTGTTACAAATCTTAGCTCTAACGGCCACTCACGGATTCCTATGTCTAGATCAGTTACAAGTGAATTGATCCAGCTACCCTTCTAGTCTGATTCCATTTCGCAAAAAATTCTAATCTACGAGGGCTTGCTGAGATGTTAGATCTCCGATTTTTTTTCCGTCTCCAATGTCGGGCTCCATACAGTCTCGGCTTGGCCCTGTCCGATTTTCATCCGTTTCCAAAACTCTAAGAACACTTTCGAAGAATTGACTTTGATAGTGATAAGGCGGTGCAGACAGAGGTGAGGATGTGGCTCCATCAACAATCAAATTTTTTGTTAACATTTTTGTAGAGCAGCTATCTTTAAGCTGTTTAAAGTTAGTGAAAAACAGTCTAGATCGCAAAGGTTATTTTATTTAAAATGACAGGTTTCGGCCTAGTCTTAGGCATGTTTAGAATAGCATCATCAGCTGAAGTTGACGATGTCCAAAACAGTTAGTAGACCTCAGTCGCTGTTTCAGGAGAAATGGGTTCATCTCCACGGAAACTATGCTAAAAAATAAATATATAGACATGAAGAAAAACATGCAGATTGTTAATAAAGTTTGTCTTGCTTAAAACGCCTTAACAGTTTTCACATAAATTGTGAAACATTACTTTCAGCCGGCTCTCATACATTATATAATAATATCTAATATACCTAATAGGTAACAATCGTCACAAACTGTTTCTCTAATCCTATATGTCCAATTTTTTTCCTATTTATAACTGTAATACAGCAAAGACAACCACTTTTGTATCCTGATCGTCGAGGCAGAAATATTTACTATCAATTATTGCATAACTGAGCATCACATCTTGGTATCAGCCTGAGAAACGTGTAAGGCTAGAGCAAGGCGCTGCATATCACCACAGTCTCCACATATCCTCCCGGCAACCTTCTCGATGTGTTGTTACCTAAGATTATCTTTTAGGCGACTTTAACAATTTGTAGAAGGAAAGATCGTTATATCATTAAATTCATCATTTGCGTGGCCATATTGTCCGTAGTTGCTTTACAATTCTTGAGGGTATTTTTGTTCTGTCGTTGCCCTACAAAAATGCGTTTTTGTCACGAAACGCGTTTCGCTTTATTGAGGTAAAGCATAACACCACTGAAGATGCTTTACCTCAATTAACCGAAACGCATCTGGTGAAGAAACAAGCGCATATTTGTAGTTGCAACGACAGAACAAAAAATACCACCAATGAATGGTCCACATCTACATGTATACTCCGCTAGCCACCAAGCGATGTGTGGCCGAGGGCACTAGGGCACTATTCGCGCCAAAGTCATATCCCCCCCCCCCTCTCTGTTCCACACGCAGATCGCGCGAGGGAAAAACGATTGTCTGAACGCCTCAGTACGAGCTCTAATTATTTCCCTTATCTTTGAATGAACGTTATATCAGTTAGCATTCTGCGACATGGCTAGTATGTCATGCTAGAACAACACTGTGTTTCTCCATTTATCGCGCCACGGCCGTAGGGAAAACGTGCAGTCAGGCTGAGCGCTATGGTACTCGTGTCAGCGCGCGGCTCGCGACCCGAATTCTTAACTGCCTCTGGTTTAGATGGTTCTTGTGAGGTTTTTTGTCATACTGGGAAAATATGCATGCTTCGATGTCTGTTTAGCTGTAGATTTGCTTCGTGTACTATTCGCATGTGCCCCATGAGTGGGAGAGAGAGCTGAATCTATTGTATCTTGAAGAGGACATCCAATAGCTTTTTCGCGGTGGTATTCAGGCAATGGCGAATGTAATGGATTGTCACTCTCTCTCTTACCAGCGCCAAACTGGCTCGTTTTGTGGTGCGAATGGCCGCTGCAGTACTTACGTGGTAAGATATCTTCGCGAAAGGTGGTATCTAAATACCACCTTGACATTTTAAGCCGGGTTTTCCTAGGAGCAGAAATTTTGCACTGCGTAGTACGCAATGCACCCAGCGTAATGTGTCTTCCTCTCGACAGTGATAAAACAGTGACAGTGTTTTCCGACAGAGCCAGCTAATTCTAAACGAGTTTAATTGGTTAACGCAGTATTCTACTGAAGCAATTGCTGCAAGTAAGGTAAGGTTTGTGAGCAAAATGGCTACCAAGTGTACTAAAATGCTACAACTGTGAGTGCTGATAATGGTAAAGTATTAACTGAAACAGCGTCAAAAACATATTAATGACTGTTTTCCTGCGCATCGCACGACTCTGGAGCGAAGTGTCCTCTAAGTTCATGAGCAAACTCAAGAGTTTCCATTTCCTTTTTTCCACAAGATCCATCAACACTGTAAAGTATATTAGCACTTTGGTTAAAGAAGTCACCCTTTGTTTGAACACCTTCCCCACACAGCACTTGTGGGCT
This sequence comes from Schistocerca nitens, assembly GCF_023898315.1. Taxonomy (NCBI): domain Eukaryota; kingdom Metazoa; phylum Arthropoda; class Insecta; order Orthoptera; family Acrididae; genus Schistocerca; species Schistocerca nitens. The sequence goes on from NC_064617.1 coordinate 636,318,127, forward strand.
GAATAGTTAATCCGCTTGCGGTTTAATTTCTTGGGAAAACCAACTGCGCAACGTTTTTAAGCTTGCGTCCCTGGCGACGCAAAACGCACTGTCCTGCTCACGCGGTGCAGAATTCCTACTCCTCGGAAAATCCGACTTCAGCAGGAATATGAGTGAGCAGAGAACCAGCTTGTTTCTGTTCCACAGCGTGTCCAGCACCTTCATCTGTTGAAGTATTTCCTAACCCGTACAGGTATCCCCGGCGTATCTCTGACTTGTAGAATTCCATGGTGTTAGCCCAGGTCACGATATTTCAGCGAATAGTCTTGTTGCTATCTTATCGTGATTCCTGCAGCCCTATTCTTGTCAGCGTCCTATATACTCGTACACTACTGGCCATTAAAATTGCTACACCACGAAGACGACGTTCTACACACGACAGGAAGAAAATGCTGTGATATGCAAATGATTAGCTTTTCAGAGCATTCACACGAGGTTGGCGCCGGTGGTGACACCTACAAAGTGCTGACATGAGGAAAGTTTCCAAGCGATTTCTCATACACAAACAGCAGTTGGCCGGCGTTGCCTGGTGAAACGTTGTTGTGATGCCTCGTGGAAGGAGGAGAAACGCGTACCACCACGTTTCCGACTCCAATAAAGGTCGGATTGTAGCCTATCGCGATTGCGGTTTATCGTATCGCGACATTGCTGCTCGTGTTGGTCGAGATCCAATGACTATTAGCAGAATATGGAATCAGTTTGTTCAGGAGGGTAATACGGGACGCCGTGCTGGATCCCAACGGCCTCGTATCACTAGCAGTCGAGATAACAGGCATCTTATCCGCATGGCTGTAGCGGATCGTGCAGCCACGTCTCGATCCCTGAGTCAACAGATGGGGACGTTTGCAAGACAACAACCATGAGCACGAACAGTTCGACGACGTTTGCAACAGCATGGACTATCAGCTCGGAGACCATGGCTGCGGTTACCCTTGACGCTGCATCACAGACAGGAGCGCCTGCGGTGGTGTACTCGACGACGATCCTGGGTGCACGAATGGCAAAACGTCATTTTTTCGGATGAATCTAGGTTCTGTTTACAGCATCATGATGGTCGCATCCGTGTTTGGCGACATCGCGGTGAACGCACATTGGAAGCATGTATTCGTCATCGCCATACTGGCGTATCACCCGACGTGATGGTATGGGGTGCCATTGGTTACACGTCTCGGTCACTTCTTGTTCGCATTGACGGCACTTTGAACAGTGGACGTTACATTTCAGATGTGTTACGACCCGTGGCTCTACCCTTCATTCGATCCCTACGAAACCCTACATTTCAGCAGGATAATGCACGACCGCATGTTGCAGGTCCTGTACGGGCCTTTCTGGGTGCAGAAAATGTTCGACTGCTGCCCTGGCCAGCACATTCTCCAGATCTCTCACCAACTAAAAACGTCTGGTCAATGGTGGCCGAGCAACTGGCTCGTCACAATACACCAGTCACTACTCTTGATGAACTGTGGTATCGTGTTGAAGCTGCATGGGCAGCTGTACCTGTACACGCCATCCAAGCTCTGTTTGACGCAATGCCAAGGTGTATCAAGGCCGTTATTACGGCCAGAGGTGATTGTTCTGGGTACTGATTCAGGATCTATGCACCCAAACTGCGTGAAAATGTAATCACATGTCAGTTCTAGTATAATATATTTGTCCAATGAATACCCGTTTATCATCTGCTTTACTGCTTGGTGTAGCAATTTTAATGGCCAGTAGGGTACGTTTATTACTCCGGTCGCTGTCGACAATCGTACTTCAAATGGTTCAAATGGCTCTGAGCACTATGGAATTAACTTCTGAGGTCATCAGTCCGCTAGAACTTAGAACTACTTAAACCTAACTAACCTAAGGACATCACACATATCCATGCCCGAGGCAGGATTCGAACCTGCGACCGTAGCAGTCGCGCGGTTCCAGACTGAAACGCCTAGAACCGCTCGGCCACACAGGTCGGCCTACTTTGAACTAACACTCGACCAAAAGCATAAAAGTTTTAACTGGGGTAACATGGGGGCTATATCTGTCCACCTGTAAAACTTCATCTGTCCCATCCTCAGCTATGTAAATGTTCCATTGTGTCACTGCAACCTCACTTTTTACCAGTCCCTCTAAATCCTTGAATCTCCTGCTCTCAGCCTCGCTTTCCGCATTCATTATCCTCCGACACTAGTAATCTACACCAGCTTCAAATATTTCCACATGCCCTCAAGCATCTGGACACCTTCGTCAGTCCTACGCCTTCCACGAAATCCAATTTCAGCTCTCCATTTAATTCCCCATTGTCGCCAAGTACTAACTTCCTTACATTTACACATACTCGTTGTTCTTTGATAATTTCAATGGCCTTTCCCTCCTAGACACTGAGATGTGCCCATTCTATCCACTATAATCTATGCTACTGCTACCACTACAAATGATGGCTCTAGCCCACCGTTTTCCAGAGTAGCTGCAATCCTACCTTCCTTCTAGAACCCACATCCCTCTCTTTGTATTTCCCAACAATCGTGGTTCAAATGGTTCAAATGGGTCTGAGCACTATGGGACTTAACATCTGTGGTCATCAGTCCCCTAGAACTTAGAACTACTTAAACCTAACTAACCTAAGGACATCACACACATCCATGCCCGAGGCAGGATTCGAACCTGCGACCGTAGCAGTCGCGCGGTTCCGGACTGAGCGCCTAGAACCGCTAGACCATCGCGACCGTCAACAATCGTGCCTCATCATATCTCGTATCAGTTCCCAGTCCGTCTCTTCTGTACCGAAATACTTCACCTAGAATTTTCCAGGGAGCGGCAGCATCATCATCCTTAAGGATTTCAAGAACATATTATCGCCTTGTCATGCTTAAGATTATCGTTTTTCCCATAATTCTATTTATTTTAATTGTTAAATACAAAAGATGAGAATGGTTACGTAGTCGCTATTTATACAAAGTTACAGCCCGTGATCTACTACTGACTTCACTGTAGCAGGGTCTCTTTGTCGCGTCACTAGGAGAGGAACGGCCCGAGGCTCCGACCGCCTTTTAACACCGGGAAAGATTCCCGGTACGCATTTGATAGCAGGATGAATGGACCTGAGGTCGCCCTGGAGGGACGGAAAGGAGGGAAAGTTCTCGGCACTATCCAGTGCTCAACCCGGGACCTACAAGCCAGAGTGTAGCACTCTGCCCGCTAGACTACCTCTCTGTATGTATATATTACAACTGCACGAAAACCGAGCGAGGTGGCGCAGTGGTTAGCACACTGGACTCGCATTCGGGAGGACGACGGTTCAATCCCGTCTCCAGCCATCCTGATTTAGGTTTTCTGTGATTTCCCTAAATCGTTTCAGGCAAATGCCGGGATGGTTCCTTTGAAAGGGCACGGCCGATTTCTTTCCCAATCCTTCCCTAACCTGAGCTTGCGCTCCGTCTCTAATGACCTCGTTGTCGACGGGACGTTAAACACTAACCACCACCAACTGCACGAAAACATGACATAGTTTACAACAACAATGTTGTGACTACTGTAACAACAAAACACCAAAATGGAGAAGGTGACGACCAAGATGTCAGCCAATCATATCTCAGAATTTTTGGATGGCCTGAATGTCGTGTTAAGGTGCGAATAAGGGGATCAGTGGTAAATAAAGTTCTTGTCTTGAAGAAATACGCCATATGGGAGTGACTGAAGGAAGCACTCTAAAACTTTTATTTGGTGAAACAGTTAATTTACGTATAGCTCTTAATGCGTAGAAGCCGAGTTGTCATGTTGTATAAAATAGCGTAACAAATCGTTGCATTTTTCACTCTTTCACTTTGCCGAGAACAGTTCTGACCACAAGACTGTTCACTAATGTACAAGGGCGAGCTGGAGAATAGTTTATCGTAATTTTTTATGTGAAAACTGTTAAAGACTTTTAAAGAAAACAAAGGTTATTAGCATTCAGCATCTTTATTCTTCATGTCTACATGTTATATTTCAACATAATCACTCTGGCGACGAACACATTTATCCCAACGGAAGGGCAGTTCGTTGATACCGTCACTGTAGAATATTTGAATTTGTTGACGGAGACACAACCTCATCTCTGCTTGCACTGCCTCAACACTGTCAAGATGAACGCCACGAAGGTGATCTTTAAGTTTTGGAAACCGGATGGTGTGAAGTCGGGACTGTACGGAGGATGGTCGATGAAAAGTTAATCCAAGGCATTCGACTGTTACAGAGGTCACAATGTTCGCGTGTGGTATGACACTGTCATGCTAAAGAACAGGGTGGTCCATATATGGGTAAGCTGCCCGGGATTAGCCGAGCGGTCCCGAGCGCTGCAGTCATGGACTGTGCGGCTGATCCCGGCGGAGGTTCGAGTCCTCCCTCGGGCATGGGTGTGTGTGTTTGTCCTTAGGATAGTTTAGGTTAAGTAGTGTGTAAGCTTAGGGACTGATGACCTTAGCAGTTAAGTCCCATAAGATTTCACACACATTTGAACATTATTGATGAGCTCTTCGGAACTCGATTACGGCACGCTGCTTCTCAGGCACCGAAGTAGTTGCGTTACAAACAGTCATGTTGCATGTGTAAGTAGGCTGTTAAGGTTTTTATGTTGGTAAGCCACGTAGCGCTCTGTATGAAAATCACTGACTGTGCTGTGTGCAGTCTGTGGCTGGTTGGACTCATTGTTGGAATATTCGCTAGTGTAGTGTTGGGCAGTTGGATGTGAACAGCGCGTAGCGTTGGGCAGTTGGAGATGAGCCGCCAGCAGTGGTGGGTGTGGAGAGAGAGATGTCAGAGTTTTGAGAGGTTACTATTAGCGGACGATCTGGACGTGTGTCCGCCAGAAACAGGAAATTTGCAAAGATGGTTCTCATGAATTGATAGATATATGATGAATTTTGAACATTATTAAGGTAAATACATTGTTTGTTCTCTATCAAAATCTTTCATTTGCTAACTATGCCTATCAGTAGTTAGTGCCTTCAGTAGTTAGAATCTGTTATTTAGCTGGCAGTATTGGCGCTCGCTGTATTGCAGTAGTTCGAGTAACGATGATTATTGTGAGGTAAGTGATTCATGAAAGGTATAGGTTATTGTTAGTCAGGGCCATTCTTTTGTGGGGACTATTGAAAGTCAGACTGCGTTACGCTAAAAATATTGTGTGTCAGTTTAGTGATGATCAGAATAAGTAAAGAGAAAACTGTTTGAGTACGTTCAGTTTTGCTCAGCTGTTTGAAAATCATATAACGTAGTTTACCAGCAGTCATTTTTAATTTTTCTAAGGGACGTTACACATGTTACAATTAGGACCCTTCTAACGGCAGAGGACTACAAATACGTAGACATTAAGACTAGAGACATGGAATATTAATAACATTGGTTTTATTTAAAGAGCCTAACATCTTCATGGATACTACTATGGGTCAAGTAGAAGGGGTACTATTCTGGAAACACTTTGTTTCCTGAGGGGTTTTGTGTACGTACCCGTTGGAGAGAGGCGCGTCTGTTGTTTCTGTCTAATGTAAGCTAAGACAATGAATCGCATGCCACAAGTCCAGCCCGCAGCTAATGCCGTCAAACCAACGACATACAGAATGGACAGGGTAGGAGGGGGGCGGGGGGGGGGGGAGGAGGGCTCCAGCTGAGGGTGAAGCTGTCTGCATATCACCATGCGGATATTAGGTCGGTAATTCTATACCATCGTCACATTCCACGATCTACGTTCCTCTCATTGCCATTCTACGACGCTCTTTTATTCACTACTGTCTTGAAGCTTGCCCTGTACGAGTCTAAATTTCATAGTATGCAAGCTCAACGTCCGGATATGGATTATTCTGCAACGTTTCTGCTGACTCAAATTCCAATACTGCATTTTTTGACGTCGACAAGATCGTTGGGCGCTTGATTTCACACTCCCTTTTCGTTTGACGATCGTCCGTTGAATTTTTATTGAATGATACCCACATTTCTGGAGACACAGGTTAAGGTCCGCGTGTGTCATTTGTCTGCTATCTAAGTCATTTGTTACTGGCATACTGTTCTAAATACCCATCATATATGGATATATTACCGCCATTATTTCTAGAGATTTTCAGTTTTCATAAACATATTATGCCAATTATCACTCACGAACATTATGTGCCAAGTAAATGCAATTGATTTACACATTGTATTAATATTAAATACACTCCTGGAAATGGAAAAAAGAACACATTGACACCGGTGTGTCAGACCCACCATACTTGCTCCGGACACTGCGAGAGGGCTGTACAAGCAATGATCACACGCACGGTACAGCGGACACACCAGGAACCGCGGTGTTGGTCGTCGAATGGCGCTAGCTGCGCAGCATTTGTGCACCGCCGCCGTCAGTGTCAGCCAGTTTGCCGTGGCATACGGCGCTCCATCGCAGTCTTTAACACTGGTAGCATGCCGCGACAGCGTGGACGTGAACCGTATGTGCAGTTGACGGACTTTGAGCGAGGGCGTATAGTGGGCATGCGGGAGGCCGGGTGGACGTACCGCCGAATTGCTCAACACGTGGGGCGTGAGGTCTCCACAGTACATCGATGTTGTCGCCAGTGGTCGGCGGAAGGTGCACGTGCCCGTCGACCTGGGACCGGACCGCAGCGACGCACGGATGCACGCCAAGACCGTAGGATCCTACGCAGTGCCGTAGGGGACCGCACCGCCACTTCCCAGCAAATTAGGGACACTGTTGCTCCTGGGGTATCGGCGAGGACCATTCGCAACCGTCTCCATGAAGCTGGGCTACGGTCCCGCACACCGTTAGGCCGTCTTCCGCTCACGCCCCAACATCGTGCAGCCCGCCTCCAGTGGTGTCGCGACAGGCGTGAATGGAGGGACGAATGGAGACGTGTCGTCTTCAGCGATGAGAGTCGCTTCTGCCTTGGTGCCAATGATGGTCGTATGCGTGTTTGGCGCCGTGCAGGTGAGCGCCACAATCAGGACTGCATACGACCGAGGCACACAGGGCCAACACCCGGCATCATGGTGTGGGGAGCGATCTCCTACACTGGCCGTACACAACTGGTGATCGTCGGGGGGACACTGAATAGTGCACGGTACATCCAAACCGTCATCGAACCCATCGTTCTACCATTCCTAGACCGGCAAGGGAACTTGCTGTTCCAACAGGACAATGCACGTCCGCATGTATCCCGTGCCACCCAACGTGCTCTAGAAGGTGTAAGTCAACTACCCTGGCCAGCAAGATTCCGGATCTGTCCCCCATTGAGCATGTTTGGGACTGGATGAAGCGTCGTCTCACGCGGTCTGCACGTCCAGCACGAACGCTAGTCCAACTGAGGCGCCAGGTGGAAATGGCATGGCAAGCCGTTCCACAGGACTACATCCAGCATCTCTACGATCGTCTCCATGGGAGAATAGCAGCCTGCATTGCTGCGAAAGGTGGATATACACTGTACTAGTGCCGACATTGTGCATGCTCTGTTGCCTGTGTCTATGTGCCTGTGGTTCTGTCAGTGTGATCATGTGATGTATCTGACCCCAGGAATGTGTCAATAAAGTTTCCCCTTCCTGGGACAATGAATTCACGGTGTTCTTATTTCAATTTCCAGGAGTGTATTATCAATTTTTTTTCTCTTTAGAGTTTATTTATCGAACTTGAAAAGCCTAGCCGTTCCACTTTTCGTTATGTTTTATTGTTATGTTTTATTGAAAAGTTTGCTATTAGTTTATTGCTGGAACTGTATACTCTTCCATTTGAGGCCACTATCCACTTCAAACCGAAAACAGTCAAATGAAATTCGTCTATTTAAACCACAGCAATAGCGAGCGTTTTTTAAGAGAACTTTAAACACATTTTAGTTCAAAGTAGTGAAGGGCTTGGGATCTTTCTGGGCGTAAACCCCAAATTCTGTCATTGGACGTCTTGATCACTCAGATGAAGTTCTGAAGGGCGACAGTTCGCTAAGCGGATAGTTACCATTCGGTCAAGGACAGAGTGCTCCCCTCATAACAACGTGACAAGTGCATCGAATCAAAGACGGTTTATTTGTTCTTACACACACGGAGTAATTTATACAGCGTTTTCCTTGAGAGTTCTGAATGGTTGGATGAAAGCAAGACAACTTTAGTGTCAAAAATGGCTATGACAAGTTCTGTCGGTCGCCCTTGGAGATATGCCGTCGTGTGAAGTTGGTCATGGCCGCAGTCCACGTACACTTTGCGAGGTGCTGCGACTGGGACTGATTTAATGGACGAATGGCTCCGAATGTTTTCTAGGGGACATCTATTGGCGAATACCGCTCAATTGTCTGCAAGCCCGGGTTCGATTCCCGGCCGGGTTGGAGATCGCTCGGTGACTGGGGGATGTGTTGTCCTTATATTCGTATCGTCATACCTGACACCAGAGTATTCAGAAGCCGGGTGCGCTGTAAACAGGACTTCTCCCTCATCAAGTGCTCCGTGTGTATTCAGATTAGACTGATGCTGAATCCATCAATCCGCAGCTCGTCGTCGTGAGGTAGCGTTCTCGCTTCCCGCGCCCGGGTGCTCGGGTTCGATTCCCGGCGGGGTCAGGGATTTTCTCTGCCTCGTGATAACTGGGTGTTGTGTGATGTCCTTAGGTTAGTTAGGTTTAAGTAGTTCTAAGTTCTGGGGGACTGATGATCATAGATGTTAAGTCCCATAGTGCTCAGAGCCATTTGAACCTTTTTCTTTATTTATTTTTTTTTTTTTTTTGAATTCATCATCGCAGATGATACAAAATGATAGAGTATCCCCATGAAGCTAACAGGCTACCTTAAACTTCAACTGATGCACATATCGCAAAACGTTATTTGACAGGTTCCTGAACTGATCAGGGCCTTGCTTATTGCTTATGATGGGAGTATCTGCGCATTTCAGTTGAATACCTGACTATAACGGTTGTTGAATGATAGAGTTTTATCTAGTAGTATAATGTTTATTCAAACAATGCGTAAAATTTTCTCAGAACACATATATCTAAGACAGAATTTGAGAAAGAATTTACATAATTAAAATGAAACAATGATATGAAAATGAATGGTTGTTAGAGTGGCCACCAGCATGATGCTGGACAATTAGACTGAGCTGGTATCCACACACACAAAGGGCACAAATTATGTTTTCAACCGTGATTACAGAACTATATAGTTACACAAAAAAAGTGTGAATTCGAGCACAGTGCACAACATATCAATGAATAAAGGAAGAATCAGAAAGAAACACCCTCAGAAAGGTAAGCTCCAATGAGTAAACTCGATAGCGAAACAAAACGGCAGTGGTTATGAAAATATTCCCTTTAAAGCAAGAACCAGTGCGTGAAGCGCGTGGAACAAGTTAGGAAGACTATAAAACAGAAACCGGAAGTGAACTTACCCCACTATATCGCGATTACGGAAGTCGGGAATGCGCATTGGAAATGTGATCTAACCGTGACTGCCGCCGAGGATGATGTGGACAAATCGCGGTGCGCCGAACTGCGGCCGCTGCTATCTGTTGTTAGGCTGAGCCGACGTGATGTGTCTGCGAATCACGGATCTCATAGTCCTTGAGATTACTCGTCGCGGATGTGTGTAAGTTTAGAACGAAACTTAAAGTCCTCGGCATGAGGCCAAAGAAAAACTTATACACACACCAAAAAAAGTTTTGCATCAACCCGTTTCCCAGAAATCCTGAAGATAGACGTAGACTGTGGATATTGTATCACAGACACAGTCCCTTTGACCGTTCAGAGATGTCACTAAAACCACCCAAAGATGTAAACAACCATGCATGAGCTGTGCCTATTAGACGGAGGGGGTCCAACAGCCGATCAGTTCCAGTCATTCCACCAGGAAGGAGGTACACGGCTCATGTTGCCTGTGGTTCATCCATACCTAGATGGTCGCGTCCGCATTGTTACTTTGTGCCAGGAAGGGATCTCAACAAGGGAAGTGTCCAGGCGTCTCGGAGTGGACCAAAGCGATGTTGTTCGGACATGGAGGAGATAATGAGAGACAGGAACTGTCGATGACATGCCTCGCTCAGGCCGCCCGACGCATTGTTACTTTGTGCCAGGAAGGGCTTTCAACAAGGGAAGTGTCCAGGCGTCTCGGAGTGGACCAAAGCGATGTTGTTCGGACATGGAGGAGATAATGAGAGACAGGAACTGTCGATAACATGCCTCGCTCAGGCCGCCCGAAGGCTACTACTACAGAGGATGACCGCTACCTACGAATTATTTCTCGGAGGAGCTGTGACAGCAACGCCAAGTGGCCGAGCGCATCTAGGCGCTTCAGTCCGGAACCGCGCTGCTGCTACGGTCGCAAGTTAGAATCCTGCCTCGGACATGGATGTGTGTGATGTCCTTAGGTTAGTTAGGTTTAAGTAGTTCTAAGTTCTAGGGGGCTGATGACCTCAGACGTTAAGTCCCATAGTGCTCAGAGCCATTTGAGCAACGCCACCTTGTTGAATAATGCTTTTCGTGCAGCCACAGGACGTCGTGTTACGACTCAAACTGTACGCAACTCCACCCGCGAGGTCCATGGCGAGGTGTACCTTTGGAACCACGGCACCATGCAGCGCGGTACAGATGGGTCCAACAATATGCCGAATGGACCGCTCAGGATTGGTATCGCGTTCTCTTCACCGATTAGTGTCACATATGCCTCCAACCTGACAATCGTCGGAGACGTGTTTGAAGGCAACGCGGTCAGGCTGAACGTCTTTGACACACTCTCCAGCGAGTGCAGCAAGATGGAAGTTCCCTGCTGTTTTGGGGTGGCATTATGTGGAGCCGACGTACGCCGCTGGTGGTGATGGAAGGCGCTGTAACGGCTGTACAATACGTGAATGCCTTTCTCCGACAGATAATGCAACCATATCGGCAGCATATTGGCGAGGCATTCGTCTTCATGGACGGCAGTTCGCGCCACCATCGTGCACATCTTGTGAATGACTTCCTTCAGAATAACGACATCGCTCGACTAGAGTGGCCAGCATGTTCTCCGATATGAACCCTATCGAACATGCTTGAGATAGATTGAAAAGGGCTGTTTATGGACGACGTGACCCACCAGCTACCTTGAGGGATCTACGCCGAATCGCCGTTGAGGAGTGGGACTATCTGGACCAACAGTGCCTTGATGAACTTGTGGATAGTATGCCACGACGAATACAGGCATGCATCAAACCAAGAGGACGTGCTACTGGATTTTAGAGGTACCGGTGTGTACAGCTATCTGGACCACCACCTCTGAAGGTCTCGCTGTATGGTGGTACAACATGCAATGTGTGGTTTTCATGAGCAATAAAAAGGGCGGAAATGATATTTATGTTGATATCTATGCCAATTTTCTGTACAAGTTCCGGAACTCTCGGAACCGAGGTGATGCAAAACTTTTTTTGGATGTGTGTATGAACACGGGGTTCGGAGTAGTATCAACAAATAGAAGTTCGAATCAGAATACAGATACGAGTACAAATCCCAATATGAAGGTCTCTCTGAATTTTGGTAGCCTTTCTTCAGACACCGGAAAGGCACACCGTACAATTTTTTGTAACCAATCTCAGAAAAGGCCTAAGTGCTCTTCCAATCAGATATCTGGAAGGTCATTCCCGAGCTCCCATCGTTAAGTTAAAATGTATCCTCCAATGAGATACGTACACTATGTGATCAAAAGTATCCGGACACCAGGCTGAAAATGATTTAAAAGTTCTTGGCAACCTCTATCGTTGATGCTGGAATTCAGTATGGTGTTGGCCCACCCTTAGTCTTGATGAAAGCCCCCACTCTCGCAGGCATACGTTCAATTAGGTGCTGGAAGGGTTCTTGGGGATCGGCAGCCCATACTTCACGGACTGCTGCACTGAGGAGAGGTATCGATGTCGGTCGGTGAGGGCTGGCACGAAGTCGGCGTTCCAAAACATCCCAAAGATGTTCTATAGGATTCAGGTCAGGACACTGTGCAGGCTAGTCCATTACAGGGATGTTATTATCGTGTAACCACTCCGCCACAGGCTGTGCATTATGAACAGGTGCTCGATCTTGTTGAAAGATGCAGTCGCCATCCCCGAATCGCTCTTCAACAGTGGCAAGCAAGAAGTGCTTAAAACATCAATGTAGGCCTGTGCTGTGATAGTGCCTCGCGAAACAACAAGGGCTGCAAGCCCCCTCCATGAAAAACACGACCATACCATAACACCACCGACTCCAAATTTTACTGTTGGCACTAAAGTGCGCGTCATTTATGTTGGCGGCCGAGTTTAGGTTCGTTCTGCGCATCTGACGTCACAAAACACAGTCAGCCAATGAACAGAGAACGACATTGCCAGCTCTCGACTGCAGTGCATAGCATGGACGAGTGTCTTCAGTTTTAGAAACGTTCAGTCATAAATAAAGTACTAGAACAAAAGCAATGTCTTGATAGCAGACTTTCTTTTATAGAAAGTTTGGAAAAAGCATTCTTTATACCAATTGCTTCATATTCTATTAGTTAATTAAACCAAACAAGCAATAAGACTCCTAATTCAGGCGATAGCAAGGAAAGGTGTTTGTATCAATCTCACGAACCGCTTTTTCGCAATAAAGAACAGCTGTAATTGTTTATTTCCTATTGTACTTCGACAAAGCGTGAGTAATTCATAGTCATACCAACAGTGTTTGTCAGTATTTTGCGTGACGTGTTACAGTCCTCATGGCGTTCTGTAATCAGACGAGCTGCGTTAGCGTAATGGTTAAGGTGTTCGGCTTCTACGTGAAATGTTATGAGTTCAAACCTTGTGCGCTGCTTAATATTTTTATTATTTAAAAACAATATCGAAGTGTCTTACTTCACGAATTATATTCGTTTGAATGCAATTTTTTTGAAATTTCTAGTACTTTGTCTCTTCATTAACCCTTTCGCTGCTGCAGACACTTGCTCCCCGCATTCCGCGCTGTGCGCGATTTTGTCATCACTGCACTGCTCGCCTGTGCAGACACATGGTGTTCCCACTGCTTTGACACACTTATCATTCGATTTCACAAAAACTATTTGGCGCAAAAATTTGATTTTTACACGTCTTCTTGACTGATACCTTCCCCCCATAAATGACTTAATTTTGTTTAGATGTTCAACGCAGTTATTATACAGCATTACATGTAATAATTTTATATAAAATTTAGGTATCGTGTCCACATTTCATTCTCAACATTGTGGCAACTAAAATCGACCATGCGGAAAGTATACTCTATGGACTTTTACCTCTGCAAACTCTTCAAAATTTCGTGCAATGGTTTAATATATTTAATGCTGCATAATAGCTGCGTTGAACATCGAAACAAAATTAAGTCATTTATGGGGGGAGGGTATCAGTCAAGAAGACATGTAAAAATCTAATTTTTGGGCCAAATAGTTTTTGTGGAATCGAATGACAAGAGTGTCAAAGCAGTCGGAACGTGATGTGTCTGCACAGGCGAGCAGTGCAGTGACAAAATCGCGCACAGCGCGGAATGCAGGGAGCACGTCTTTGTAACAGCGAAAGGGTTAATGCGGCCGTGGTGGCTTTACTTCATGAACTGAGCGCTCCCCCCTTAACGTAAGCTTGCGAACTATGCTATACTTTGGCGTTGCTTCTATTGGCGCGTGCGTCGTGTGCAACTGGCAACGCAGCAATCTCCCGCGTCTGGGCGGGCATGCGCGAGCCGCCAAGATAAAAGAATTGAACTATAGACACACTGGCAGACAACGTTCACCGGGCATTCGCCATACCCACACACTGTCATCGGATCGCCACATAGTGTGCCGTGATTCGTCACTCCACACAAAGTTTTTCCACTGTTCAATCGTCCAATATTTCCGTTCCTTACACCAAGCGAGTCGTCGTTTGGCATTTAGCGGCGTCATGTGTGGCTTATGAGCAGTCGCTCGACCATGAAATCCAAGAGTTTCACGGAGCGCCCCATTCTGCTTTCTCACGATGCTAATGACAACTGAGGTCACTTGATTTGGAGAACCTGGCAGTAGGTGGCAGCACAATGCACCTAACACGAAAAACGTGAGTTTTTGGGGGTGTCCGGATACTTTTGATCGCATAGTGTGTATATGGAAACGTCCCGTTCCCACATCCACATTTTTTTGTCGGTCGTCATGGAAATTTTGTTGGGCTTCACACGCGGTTCCCACTGGAAGGGCAGAGTTTGGTAATTTTCAGACACAAGAGTGGCTATATATTTTGCTTGACGAATTTGTTTGGAGACCACACACAGTAGTATAACGGGAAGTGGACAGGCGAGAAGTTCACGTGAAGTTTACTAACATAGAAGTGTTCTCACCCTTCCGGCAGTAGTTTCCCGTTCTGTCATTGAGGACACCAGCCTTCCGTCCCACAGTTCATTGTCCGTGGAAGCATGCCCCTGAGATATGGCACTATGCCGTGTGTTACGGCGGGTTTTCGGTACTGACTGCCCCTCATAGTTACTGGTTGTAGAACTACTGAAACCTGGTAATCAAGGAAGGCAGGATTCGGTTAAGATTGTGAACGGGGCCGTAATCACTGTTGGTTCCCTTTTGCAATTACACACATTTATTTTAAAATGGTAATTCCAACCTCAGTAATAAATAAAGATATCGCACGTTATAAATGGAGGAATAAACAACTGTGTAATTATGCGTTACAATTTACCAAATGAGCGCAAAATACAGACACAGGAAATAATGTTTTGAAAACAAGCCAATGTGATCCCAATTAGGATTTTAAGGCAAGTATCCACAGTCACGGCTGAAGGCCTTCAACGCTAAGAACGGCAATTATAAAAAATTTAACAAACATACTGTAAAACAGCAATGCAATATCAAGGTTAATTTAAAAAGACAGGCAACTGATCACCAGACGGGTGAGACGAAACGATGGTAAAATTGGTAGCACAACCATTTAAGCCTGCTGTAACGCCAAGAATGGAAATTATATAAAAAATTTGAAAAAAAAGAAACATACAGTAAAACAGCAAGTACAACAGCAAAGGTTAATTTAAAAGGACAAGCAACTGATCACCAAACAGGTGAGACAAAGTGATGGTAAACATGGTAGCACAATAATTTAAACCTGCTGTAACGCCAAGAATGGCAATTATATAAAAATCTTAGAAACATACAATAAAACAGCAAATACAATAATAAAACGTATGGGCCAGTCACAGACGGTGCACCAGGAATCGACCTCTGAGTAGGTCGGCCAAAAAACACTTTCGCGAGCAATGAGATAGGCAGCCAAGATTTGTATTCACTTCACGATGGTAGCTCAGACTAGTGACAGTCTAACGATTTAATTATAATATTGCTGAGGCTTCCTGACGTCCAATAAACCAAATGCAAAGATGTAAAAACATGCCAAAGCCGGAACCGACGGTCTGGACTCCGCCCACAGAATACTGTGCTTAGAGAGAGAAAGGAATCACTACCACCAGAGTAGAAGAATCGCCAACCAACCTACAATCAAGAAAGCTGTCAAAACTACACGCCTCACCGGACAGCAGCGGCGACGCGAGGAAACGTTCACTGCCGTTACATACACTATCCCCCAGGGCAGGTAACTGGGGCATTAGCGGCCATGAGGCAGGAAAAATACCGCTGGTACAACTTAACAAACATTAACAAACTGAACGCTATAAACAGTAATTAGAAGTCCAGGAAAACTAATCAGATCCGCCTTCCCCAAGCACTGCACTCGCTGCTCTTCGCCTCGGCAACACTACGAGCAGCAACACGAACCTAGGTCACTGGAGAATCGCAAGATCTCACAATGGTGGAGGTTTCTCTACTTGAATCCAAATGTACTCAACTCAAAACTTGCAGGATCTGGTTTACGACAAGGTCTTGCACCCTCGAGACCACAGGCCTTCGATCCGGCAGTCCATGCGCGCTGCCAGTGGTCAGAGCGTGTTTGTGCACTGCGGAGACCTTGTTGTGTACATAGTTCCGCGTAGTCAGCGCGTACACAACTTTCCCACTAGAGCGCGCCCCGCTAAGCACAACAGCGCAGGCGCAGCGCTCGTCCATCTCCGCACTACGAGATGGCGCTGCCTTAGAGAGGGGCCAAATTCTGCTTTTTTTTCTTTTTTTTTCTTTATTGAATTTCAATTCCCCCCGAAGGGGGCGGGCTGGCAGCAGCTTAGTATGCCGCTCTTCAGCCTACAGACTTTGTGAGAAATATGAAGAGAATAAATAATAAAAACAGGCGATAAAATCGGACACTTAAAGAGTAACATGGCGAAAAGAAATCGTGGAACTTAAAACAAAGAACAGAGGGATGATGATGCTAATAAAATACATACGAAGCAGACAGGTAAAACAATAGACAGACAATTAGAAAAAAACACGGCGACAGTCTGGATTCTGTTCGCAAAAGACATAAAATTCACACCTAGCGACAGCATGGTTTCTGTTTGCAACACGAGAAAGACGAACAACACTGAATAGTCACTGGAACACTGCACTAAAAAGTTGGCAAATGTGACATGCCACAGCCGAGAGCAGGTGGGGGGAAACTGGACAGATGATGGGAAAACAAAAAAAGGGGGGAAAGGAGAGTAAAAGCGAAGGGGGAAACCGCCAAAGGAGCTGATGGAGGATGAGGACCCATAAGAGGGGTGGGGGGCAGACGCGACAGGGAGTGGGGTAGGCAGAGGAGGACTTGGGGGGGTTTAGTGGGGTAGTGGGGAGAAAACAGGATGGAAGGGGGGAAGAGGGAGCCCAGGGAAAGGACAGAGGAAAGGAGGGGGAGTGAGGATCAGAGTTGATAGGAGGGATAAATGGAGGGAGAGAGGGCATCGTCCGGGAGGGGGAGTTGATGGAAGCCACCTTGGGAAAGGAGATGTAGGGTGTAGAGATGGAGGGTAGGGGGGACACAACGGTGAAGACGTGGCAGGGGGCGGGCATGGGAGAGGAGAGGAGCAACCAGGGGGTGAGTGGTTCAAGACGGCGGGAGGTGTAGAGGATGCGGATATGTTCGAGGAGTTGGAGCAGATGGGGGAAAGGAATGAGATCATAGAGGATCCGCGGGAGGACGGGAGGTGTATATGGAAGGCGAGGCGGAGTGCATGATGCTCAAGGATCTGGAGGGACTTATAGAATTTGGGGGGGGGCAGATATCCAGGCAGGACTGGCATAACAGAGGATGGGACGGATTAAGGTTGTAGGTGTGGAGGATGGTAGAGGGGTGCAACCCCCACGTCTGGCCAGAGAGGAGTTTGAGGAGTCGGAGGCGGTTGTGGGCTTTGGATTGGATGGAGTGGAGATGAGGGATCCAGGTGAGGTGACGGTCAATGGTGAGGCCAAGGTAGGTGAGGGTGGGGGTGAGGCGGACAGGACGTGCGCAGACAGTAAGGGAGAATCCAGGAGCCGGAAGGAGCGAGTGGTACGACCTACGATGATTGCCTGGGTCTTGGAAGGATTGAGTTTCAGGAGCCACTGGTTACACCATGCAGCAAAAAGGTCAAGGTGATTCTGGAGACGGCATTGGGACCGGTGGAGGGTAGGAGCGAGGGCGAGGAATGCGGTGTCATCAGCATATTGCAAGAGGTGTACTGGAGGGGGGGGGTTGGGGCATATCCGCCATAGAGGAGAGGGGAGAGGACAGAGCCCTGGGGCACACCTGCAGAGGGGTAGAAGGTGTGGGAATTGGCATTATGGATGGTAACATAGGAGGGGCGGTGGGAGAGGAAGGAGGCCACCAGACGGATGTAGTTGATAGGAAGGGCATAGGTTTGGAGTTTAGACAGGAGACCGGGATGCCAGACACGGTCATAGGCCTTTTCGAGGTCAAGTGAGACAAAAATGGCGGAGCGATGGGAGTTAAGCTGGAGGGAGAGGAGGTGAGTGAGGTGGAGGAGTTGGTCATCAGCAGAGAAGGAAGGTCGAAAGGCACATTGGGTGTTTGGGAGGAGGTGGTTTTGGTGGAGGTGGAGATGGATGCGCCGGTAAAGGATGGATTCCAAGAGCTTGCTGAACACTGATGTGAGACAGATAGGATAGGAAGAGGCATCAGATGGAGGCTTGTTGGGTTTGGAGAACATCAGGATACGGGAGGTTTTCCACAGGTCGGGATAGAAGCCAGTGGCAAGGATGACATTGCAGAGGGTGGCAAGGATGGAAAGGAAGGAGGGAGGGCAGTGTTTGAGGTGGCAGTAGGTAACGCAGTCGTGGCCGGGAGCAGTGTTGCGTTTAGTGTGGCGTGTGAGGCTGATGTCCTGTGTAGTGCAGATGGTGGGGTGTGGCCCAAGTACTGGAAGCTAGGAGCAAGGGGAGGAACAGAGGTATTCATACGGTTCATGACATCAGGGAAGAGGGAATAATCGAAGTGGGGATCATCTGGGATGGAAAAAAACATCAGAGAGGTAGGAGGCAAAGTGGTTGGCCTTACTGAGGTTGTCAGGAAAGGGACGGTCATTAAGAAGGAGAGGGTACTGGGGGGTGGGGCGGTTCCCAGTAAGGCGGTGGAAAGCAGACCAATACTTGGAAGAGTTTATGGGGAGCGTGGTGTTGAGTTGTGTACATGTCTGGCGCCAGGCACGGCGTTTCTTCGCAACAAGCAGGTTGCGGATGTGTCGTTGTAATTGCCGGTGGCGGGTAAGTGTATCCCGGTAACGAGTGCGGAGAAAAGAGCGGTAGAGGCGGCGGGACTCTCGAAGGAGAAGGACAGCCTGTGGAGGCAGGGCAGGGCGGTGAGGGTGGATGGCTTTGATGGGGATATGGGTGGCGACGGCGTCAGACAAGGTCCGGTGCAGGAAGGCAGCAGTGCGAGAGATGTCATCAGGAGAATGGAGGGTAAGGTCGTGGCCGTCAACCTGGGTGTGAATGGAGTCCTGGTAGGCATCCCAGTTGGCACGGGAGTAATCATGGACAAGTTTAGGAGGGACGTCAGGGCGAGGAGCGTTGCGGGGATGGCGACCATTAGTGAGGAGAACAGGAGCATGGTCACTGCCAATGAGGTCAAGGACATCTGCGGTGATGTGCCCAAGGAGGTTGGGAGAGGCAAGGACCACATCAGGAGTGGTGTTGGATTCGGGTTGGGTGTGCTGAGGCAGGGGAACCAGGTCTCCCTGGAGAGTGGTGAGAAACTGATGCCACCGCTGGAGGTCGGCAGGATCACGGCTGTGGATATTGAGGTCGGCGGCAATCACGTAGGTGGAGAAGGTGCGGTCAATTTGGGCCAGGAAATCGTGTGGGATGGGGGTGCGAGGGCGGACATAAATGGTGGCACAGGTGATGGTAAGGGTGGGGAAGAAGAGGCTGAGGGTGAGATGCTCGGCAGGATTGTTAAGGAGAGGTTGGGGCCGGACAGGGAGGTGCTTGAGGTGGCCTATAGCAACTCCGCCACGCGCCAGAGGGTACGGGTTATCGGTGCAGTGTAGGGTGTAAGGAGCAGTGGAGACAGAGATACGGGGTTGAAGGAAGGTTTCATTTAGGATGAAGGCATCCACGCATTGCTGACGGAGGGTATGGAGGAAGAGGAGTTTGTGGGTGGGCATGGAGCGAATGTTGTGGTACAGGATACAGTAGGGTTGTTGTACCATGCGAGGGGAGAGTTAGACGAGGGTGGTGAGGGGGGTGAAGGTGAAGTGGGCCTGGTTGTGGGAGTATGTGGCATAGGTGCTAAGATGGAAGATGGAACGGGCAGCGAGGGCGATTTGGGAAAGAGTGTGTGAGCGCTGGAAGGGGTGGATGTTTTGGAGCACAATGGTGGTGAAATGGATGATGTCCTCGGCAGTAGGGGGAGGGCGGAGCGAGTTGTTGGGGTGGATGGGGTCATCAACAGGACGGACAGGGACGGTGAGCTCAGGGGCTACTGGTGGAGGTTTCGCTTTACACTTCAAGGAGTAGGTAGGATGTGGTTCGTTGCAAGTGTTGCAGGAGGGGGGAGAGGTGAGGTTGTGGCAATGCTTGAGGAAGTGTGAAGCTTTGCAGTGGGGACAAGTAGGTGGGTTCTTGCAGGCAGAGGTAACATGGTCGTTGTAGGTGAGACAGTGTTGGCAGCGGCAGGATTGGACTGGGGAACGGGAGGGGTCCACCTTATGGCGCCGATTGTAGATGAGGGCTCCCTCGGTGAGGAGGCGGTCAATGGAGGAGGAGGATTCGGTGAATATCTGCATGAGAAAAGTCGGCCCGGCATCATTGAAGATGCGATGGGCCGAGCGGATTTCAATGTCGGGCCGGGAGTTGAGTTCCGCCAACACCTCAGCCTCCGTGATCACGGGGCTAAGCTTCGTGATCACAGCGGTGAAGGTTGGCAGACGTCGGGGAGGTTGAGGCTGACGGGGAGAGGACGGGGTGTGGTAGGGGGTGAGGGTTGCACGTTGGCCAAATTGGATACGGGGGATGCGGGAGAGGAGATCGGTGTGGAAGGAAGCATTGGGGGATTTTATGAGGACTGAGTCCTTGCGAGGAATCAGTTGGGAGATGGGGGCATTGGGGTAGTATTTCCAGATGGCGAGGGTGAGGGAGCGGGCATCAAGGAATTGAGGGTCAGGATTGGAGAGGACACAGGTGTGGGTGGCAGGCGTGGCGGGGGTGGTGGTCGGGGCCGCGTCCATGGGGGTGGGTGGGTCACAGGGATTGGGGGTTTTTTTGGAGGAGACTTCGGGGGAAGGGTCAACATTCGGGCGCTTTGAAGGTTTCGTGGGCACGACCGGGTGGAGAGGGGGCAGGGGTACGGGTTGCAGGGGGAGATGGCGGGGGGCAGGACCACCCTGAGCAGCGGATGACGCAGATGGAGGGGGCGTGGGTGTCACAGAGACTGTGGAACGTCGAGCAGAGATCCGTGCTGGCTTGGAGCCCGTCGGAGGCGGTGCAGCGAGCGGCGGAAAGTCAGTAGCTGTTTATGGGGCGACAGTGATAGGGGAGGAGGAGTTGGTGGTGGTTACAGCCGAAAGTGGCGCAGGGTTGGGGTGGACAGGGAGAGAAGGAAGGACGGGAAGTGGGGTGGAGGATGAGCTCCATATGATGGTGGCGGGAGCAGCGGAGGGAGAGGTGAAAATGATAGTGGTGGTGGGTTGGGACATGGTGGCGGCGCGCGAGAAGGGCGGCGGCGGCGACCAGATGGCGGCGGCGGCGGCGGCGAGGACCGGCAGGCGGCGGCGGCGGCGGCGCGGCGGCGGTGGCGACCGAACGGCGACGGCGGCGGCGGCGGCGGCGAGCACCGGCAGGCGGCGACCAGGCGGCGGCGGCGACCAGGCGGCGGCGGCGGCGGCGGCAGGCAGCGACCAAACGGCGGCGGCGGCGAGCACCGGCAGGCGGCGGCGGCGGCGGCGGCGGCGGCGGCGGCGGCGGCGAGGAGGACCGGACGGCGAGCAGACGACACGGCAAGGAAATGATGGGGATCTTCCACGTCGAAGATGCACCCTGATAGTAGCCCAAGCAGTGAAAGTCTTCGATGAAGAAGTAAGGGAATCCAACCCTCGAATGATTCTGCTTCCGCCGATCCGCGTATTAATATGTAACGCAGCCAATGAGATTGCTGCTAACGTAGAACCTTTTCTCCTCGCGGATCACACTCGCGCAGTGATACCTGGACGCGCGAGGTATTATAACGAGTGTACAGACCTCCAATTAGTCAGTCTGCATTAGTCTGTACCAGTCTATAGTCAAGTTTCAGTCTGCGCCTAATAAGATTATCATATTCCTGTACATAGCCATGAAGATAAATGCATAGACACTTTGTCAAGTATCAGAGATATGTGGGAATAAGATTAACGTACCAAGACCAAAGGAACTTCAGATTGTCAATTGTAAATAGCATCCAGAATCAAGTTAAGTAAGGTTTATGCTTTTTATTATTTTACGAGGGCAGTTCAATAAGTAATGCAACATATTTTTTTTTCTCGGCCAATTTTGGTTGAAAAAACCGGAAATTTCTTGTGGAATATTTTCAAACATTCCCGCTTCGTCTCGTATAGTTTCATTGACTTCCGACAGGTGGCAGCCCTGTACGGAGCTGTTAAAATGGCGTCTGTAACGGACGTGCGTTGCAAACAATGGGCAGTGATCGAGTTTCTTTTGGCGGAAAACCAGGGCATCTCAGATATTCATAGGCGCTTGCAGAATGTCTACGGTGATCTGGCAGTGGACAAAAGCACGGTGAGTCGTTGGGCAAAGTGTGTGTCATCATCGCCGCAAGGTCAAGCAAGACTGTCTGATCTCCCGCGTGCGGGCCGGCCGTGCACAGCTGTGACTCCTGCAATGGCGGAGCGTGCGAACACACTCGTTCGAGATGATCGACGGATCACCATCAAACAACTCAGTGCTCAACTTGACATCTCTGTTGGTAGTGCTGTCACAATTGTTCACCAGTTGGGATATTCAAAGGTTTGTTCCCACTGGGTCCCTCGTTGTCTAACCGAACACCATAAAGAGCAAAGGGGAACAATCTGTGCGGAATTGCTTGCTCGTCATGTGGCTGAGGGTGACAATTTCTTGTCAAAGATTGTTACAGGCGATGAAACATGGGTTCATCACTTCGAACCTGAAACAAAACGGCAATCAATGGAGGCTCGCCACACCCACTCCCCTACCAAGAAAAAGTTTAAAGCCATACCCTCAGCCGGTAAAGTCATGGTTACAGTCTTCTGGGACGCTGAAGGGGTTATTCTGTTCGATGTCCTTCCCCATGGTCAAACGATCAACTCTGAAGTGTATTGTGCTACTCTTCAGAAATTGAAGAAACGACTTCAGCATGTTCGTAGGCACAAAAATCTGAACGAACTTCTCCTTCTTCATGACAACGCAAGACCTCACACAAGTCTTCGCACCCGAGAGGAGCTCACAAAACTTCAGTGGACTGTTCTTCCTCATGCACCCTACAGCCCCGATCTCGCACCGTCGGATTTCCATATGTTTGGCCCAATGAAGGACGCAATCCGTGGGACGCACTACGCGGATGATGAAGAAGTTATTGATGCAGTACGAGGTTGGCTCCGACATCGACCAGTGGAATGGTACCGTGCAGGCATACAGGCCCTCATTTCAAGGTGGCGTAAGGCCGTAGCATTGAATGGAGATTACGTTGAAAAATAGTGTTGTGTAGCTAAAAGATTGGGGAATAACCTGGTGTATTTCAATGCTGAATAAAACAACCCCTGTTTCAGAAAAAAAATATGTTGCATTACTTATTGAACTGCCCTCGTAATAAATGTGTGTGAAAATTAATGAAGTTCTGTTAAACTTGGTCACTGACAATCTGCTACTCTAAGTGTGCAAGTGGCATTTCTAACGTCTGACCTAATGGCAGAAGATAAACACGCCACGATAAGACCAAGAGACATATTGGTGACACTCGCCTACTTCGTTAGAGCGACAAGTCAAATAATCTGATGGTGTATGTACCGATGGTCTTACAGTACGCACACCACACTCCTCACGAGTCCCCAACCGAACTGCACACTGACACGACCCGGAAAAACCACGACGTCGCCCCAAAGGTAGGGCCACAGTTATCACATATCGCTAACCGCCGCTGCTGCCACTAGCGGACAGGCAACGCTTGCCAAACCAAGTGGCGCCTGTCAACACGAGAAGAAGACAAACAACTGCAACCATGTCAACTAAACGATACGGTCTGGCCTCCAACAGAGGACAGAAACCTACAATCAGCGCCAACGCGAGCCGCAGCACAGCTCAACTATGTTGTCAATGATATCTTTGTAATCCTCATTCGACTCATTAACTGATAACAAATTGTACTATCTCCAATAGATGGCTTATGAAAACGGGCAAGCCCGAAACTAGTCAGCCAGGAGATACGAGGGCTGTTCGGAAAGTAAGGTCCGTTCAGTCGCGAGACGGAAACAACTGTGAAAATCAAAAATGTTTTATTTGCAACAGTTAGCTACACCTTCCAGCTACTTCTCTATATAGACCCCACTTCGACTTAAGAGACAGCTGTCATAGCATTGTACTAACTTTCCACCACCCTCAGCCGGCCGGAGTGGCCGAGCGGTTCTGGGCGCTACAGTCTGGAACCGCGCGACCGCTAAAGTCGCAGGTTCGAATCCTGCCTCGGGCATGGATGTGTGTGATGTCCTTAGGTTAGTTAGGTTTAAGTAGTTCTAAGTTCTAGGGGACTGATGACCTCAGAAGTTAAGTTCCATAGGGCTCAGAGCCATTTGAACCATTTTTGAACCACCACTCTCGCCATAGGAGGCAACTGCCTGTGATTTTCTGCACTGGTCTACAGCTCGTTGTTTGTGCCAAAATGTTGTCTTCATAGCCGGCGGTTTATGTGACCAGAGATGAAACTCAGAAGGAGCCAATTACTGACTGTGCTGTGGGTGATAAATCACTTCCCATCGAAGACGCTGCAAGAGTATCTTCATTGCCCCAGCAGAATGCGACCGAGAATTGTCATGAAGAAGAAGACGTTTGGCCGTTATGTGCGTTGCACGACATGAGACGAAATCTCTCACAAGGTCCTCGTACTTGGCGGGAGACACTGTTTTCTATGCATCTTTACATGGTGACTGTGCGCAAAGAATTGAAAAGAGCTACGTGAGGCGACCGACGGGCTTACTAGAGACACTATCCAACATATCAGTGCAAAGCTTCATAGGGACTTCACAGTGGTTTTCATTTCGCGCCCGATCGGACGTTACTTTCCGAATAGCAGTGGTAAATAGCAACGGTCATGTTAAACAATAAAAAATGTATTTTCTTCAAAATTTTGTAAGTTAATTTACGCGTGATCATTTGTATCTGTCTTCATGAGTCTGTCAATTCAGGTTTTCCAACATCTTCGTGATACAATGAAATTTTCACTCTACAGCGGAGTGTGCGCTGATATGAAACTTCCTGGCAGATTAAAACTGTGTGCCCGACCGATACTCGAACTCGGGATCTTTGCCTTAAGCGGGCAAGTGCTCTAACAATTTTTTTTAAATCTCATTTTGTTCGTTTTTGTTCGTTGTATCTGTTCTGGGCGGACGTCGCAAGACACCTGTTTCAGTTCGTTGTTGGTCCATTAACTCAGTTTTTTTATTACAGAGGGCAGCTAGCCCTCTGATCGAACACGCTGAGCCACCGTGCCGGCAAACTGAGCTACCCAAGCACGACTCACGCCCCGTCCTCACAGCTTTACTTCTGCTAGTACCTCGTCTCCTACCTTCCAAACTTTACAGAAGCTCTCCTGCGAACCTTGCAGAACTAGCACTCCTGAAAGAAAGGATATTGCGGAGACATGGCTTAGCCACAGCCTGGGGGATGTTTCTATAATGAAAATTTCACTCTACAGCAGAGTGTGCGCTGATATGAAATTTCCTGGCAGATTAAAACTGTGTGGTAGGAGACGAGGTACTGACGGAATTAAAGCTGTGAGGACGTGGGCGTGAGTCGTGCTAGGGTAGCTCAGTTGGTAGAGCGCTTGTCCGCGAAAGGCAAGGGTCCCGAGTTTGAGTCTCGGTCCGGCACACAGTTTTAATCTGCCAGGAAGTTTCATCTTCGTGATAGTCTTCCGTAGGCAGAACAAACGTGTGCCTCCCCTCCCCCCCCCGCCCCCTCCTTTTATACGTTCATTATTTACTGCTTGTCCTTCGAAAAATTCGTGCTCAGTGAATCTAAGAGATTACAAGAGTAATCTGCAAATCTGTAACAAAATCCGTTTTTGTTTTTTTGTTTTTCTCATTCTTTAATTTTTTACAGCAGTGAACGCTCGTTTCTGACCCGGTAATCCCATGATTCGCAGGAGGTATTCAAGTGGAAAACGAAACCGCGCGTTCACAGGCGATCCGACATTCGCGGGGCGGTGGAGTGTTTTGAGGAACGATGCGAACAGAAGTGCAAATAAGGCGAGGGCGGCGAGTAAACAGCGGGCGCGCAGGTATCGGGACCACCCCGCAGCGCGGCGGCGGAGAGCGATTACATAATGTTTACTAATCTCCCTGCGGCGCCATTGTGCGGCCAACAATGCGGGCCGCGGTGAGAGGTGAGCGCCGGCGGGTTCTGCTGCTGCTGCTGGTCGGACCCGGGACCTGGCCACGGCGGCGCGGCCGCTGGCGCTGTTTGATCTCGGCCAGCTTTGTGCCGGCGCGGCGCTCCTTGCATTCAGGCCGCGTCCCGCCGCAATAAAACGCACTGTGCCGTGATATCTCGTCCGCTGCCGCTGCTGCTTAAAGCGCGCACGCTTCCACAGAGCACACAGCGAGACACGGTGGCTCCGGCTCGCTACGTCACTAAACGTGATTGCAGCCAGCTCTGGTCGTACACGTGTGTGTGTGTGTGTGAGTGTGTGTGTGTGTGTGTGTGTGTGTGTGTGTGTGTGCAGCACTGTGAGAGCAGCAGTCACTCCCTGCCTAGTTCAGCTTCGAGGGGTGCTTAACTAACCGCGGTGTTCGTGCGTTTCTTACGTGGAGGCTGCGTATCCAGATGACAGGCTACGGGGCGATCATCACTTTCTTTCCAATCGCACGACCATTGATAAGGTGTTTAAAAACTGGCTGTTGTTTCTTTGTCGTCTGTTCGTACTTCTTAGTACACCTCTTTCGATCCCTGTTTATTCCCATTACACATATTGAAAGGTCTCTGTTGGATTCCTTTCATGTTAATTTCTTAAATCTGTTGTCATTTACGGCATACATTCACTTCTGAATTTACTGTGGTGTTTCTGACTCCATCTGGGAGGAGACTGGGCAGTGGAACGTGTTACTTTTACACATAAACAAGAACGATCTCTCACACTACTACACTTTAAAACACAGTTTATATGAAATTCATGTCACACAGTCTCATACGGAACCTACATCCGCTTTCTTTTATATACTGTATATGATAAGATACTGTCATCCCCCTTCCCTTCTGTGTGAGAGGATGAATCAGCAAATGTATTTCTAGTTGCATGCTTGATGGTAGCAGACAAGCCTGTCTGCTAGAGAACAGTAGGACCAACGTCGGAACAGGTAGCTACGCTTTCTAAAAGCAAAGAGGTTTCTATTCTTAGTATTGTCCTGTCTGTCCCCTTTTATGTTGGTATAGGAAGCTGCCTCTCTGGTCACTTCCGTTTTGTATCTGGAAGCACCCTTGGTAGGGGCCCACGGGCAGTCTGTCCGCAGCGAGCTTCTGAAGTGGTAAGATCTCCGGCTAAACGCGTCTCTGTTAAGTCCATAGGACAATGGATTTCTTAAGTTCAGCCTAACTGAAAATTTACTTTCTGAGACCAATACCACGTGCTTATACAATTGTTTGACCCATCAGGTTAATAGTAAGACGATAGTAACCAGTTCGAGGTGTTTTTTTTTTTTGTAATTTGTGTTTCGATGTAATTTATTTTAATTATCAAAATTATTGTGGAGTTACACTCTTTGTGTAAACCAAGTTGACCACGTGAAGCATGTAGTGTAATCATCAAAGTAGCCCTCAGCTATTCTTTTCGGGAAGATTTCACAGAGAGTTAGTATGAGTTTAGTATACCAGTGTGTGGTAATTTCATGACGGACAGGATTACGCTGCGAACGTAACTTCTTTGGGTGAAAATTGAATCGGTTGGTGGTAGTTAATTTTCTCTTGCATATGTTTCAACGTTCTTCGTGTGTTATTTTATGAATGTGGTGTTGTATGCAGTCTCCCAATCTTGGCTCCATATTTGATGTGTTCCGTAAGATTACAACCTCATATTTTCACAATCCTAAATAAGGCACCAGTTTAGTTATGAATCAAGTTTAATATGCTGAAATTTTAGCGGAACAATGATCAATGTTAAAATAAATGTCCAAATATAAACTGATTTATTTCTTTTCATTTAAATTGTCTTATATATATATATATATATATATATATATATATATATATATATATATATATATATATATATATATATATAAAATCACCGGTTATCGTAAGATGACTACTAAAAGATTATAATTAATGTTAGTCTGGTTGGGAATTTGGTAAGCTAGACTGGATACCTAGTGCATCAGTTGCTCAGTATTGCAAGGTTAACTTCCCCAGATAGCTCACAGCTTTTAACCCGCTTTTATTGTTTTGAATATCAGTACCGCTTTCAGAACAAATTAAGGCATCAACATTACAATATAAATCCCATATCCTGGGCAGATGGTACGTTTAAGTACATGCGTTTCATTAGCTGGGAACAGTTAACACCCTGCATATCTAGTTAGCTGTTCCAAAAATATGTCTGTGTGGTGATGCTGAAGAGCGGCTTTGGAGAGAGCAAATTTGTTGTGTACAAAGGGGGTTCAAAAAGTTTTGCCCAGTCGACCTAATTTTTTTATTTTTTGCAGTAGGAGAATGAAATTTTTTGTGAACATACTTGGAACATTTAGCTGTAAGTTGGTAAATAAAAGTATTTTCATTTATTTATAGGTGAGCCATAATGGACAGTGAAGTAGATGTCAGGTTGCGACAACGACTGGTGATAGAGTTCCTCTTCCAGACCGGCGATGACACTGCCACATGGATTCACAGGAAGTTGCTACCTGTTTATGGGGAGGACACAGTGGATCGCAGCAGTATCCAGTGGTGGTTGCAGAGGTTTGAATAAGGTGATTTCTCTCTACTGGACAGTCCATGATGCGGTAGGCCATCGACGGTAGGGAGTGATGTGAATAAGGAGACAATTGATCAAATCATCCAAAATGACAGATGCGTGACAACACGACAGCTTGGTGAAATGACTCGTTTGTCATTGGGTAGTGTGGTATCACTGGTACAGTCACTAGGGTACAGAAAAATCTGTGCACGTTGGGTACCTACATTACTGATAAGAGAAACGAAAACTATGAGGAAGAATGTGAGCGAGGGTCTCATGAAGACCTTTACTGAAGAGTGGGAACAGTGTTTTGATGGCGTCATTACCCAGGATGAAACATGGTTGTTTTTGTCCAAACATGAGAGCAAAACCCAATCCATGGAGTGGCGTCATCCGGGTTCCCCTTGGAAGAAGAAACCAAGACTTTCACGAACAGCAGGCCGAAA
Source organism: Schistocerca nitens (assembly GCF_023898315.1). Lineage (NCBI taxonomy): Eukaryota > Metazoa > Arthropoda > Insecta > Orthoptera > Acrididae > Schistocerca > Schistocerca nitens. Next base: position 636,347,091 of record NC_064617.1, read on the forward strand.
GGTGATGCTCTCCTTCTGGTATCAGTGTGGTGCCATTTTCATTGACTTTTTGGAACCTGGATCCACAATTAACCGGGACCGTTACTGTTTGTCACTGGACAAGCTGCGACGTGCCCTCAAGACCCACAGATCACAGCTTCAGGGTCAGCTCATCAGACTACACCATGACAATGCCAAACCCCATACAGCCCTTATTGTCCAGGAGAAAATCAGGAAAATGGGTTGGAAAATTGTTCCTCATCCTCCTTACAGTCCGGACTTGGCTCCGTCTGATTTTTACCTATTTGGTCGTCTGAAAGCCCACCTGCGCGGTAAAATATTTGGTAGTGAGAAAGACCTTATTTCCTGTGTCAAGCGATGGTGTAAAGGTCAGTCCCCAGAATTTTACCAAAGCCCATTTACGTCACGGAAAGAATGTTGGGCCAGATGCGTCACAGCTGATGGAGGCTACAATGAGTAGGCTCAATATATAGCTAAATGTTCCAAGTGTGTTCACAAAAAAATTCATTCTACTTCTGCAAAAAATTTAAAAATTAGAGACGACTGTGCAAAACTTTTTGAACGTCATTTATATATTGTCGTTCAATTATTTGTTATTTTCCGGTTCACCAACGTTGATATGATGTACGTTAACCACTATTTTCTTTTCGCGCACCTACTTTGTTAAATCTGTAGTTTATATTTATGAAATAAACAGAGAACCGTGTGTTACTGTAGAGTACTGTCTGACGATGTGTGCCTGTTTCGTACGCTGCTACACTAGCTGAGTTTGTTGCTTTCTTTGGGGTTTTTCGTCGTATTTTACTAGCTTTGTTGATCTGCATGCATAAAGGTTAGCCTCCTTTTAGTGTTGGCACTATTACAATTTTTCTATAATATTTTTGACAGGTAAGTACCACTTTTCGTTGTGAAGGATACAATTAAGTTAGTGTATGACGGCTAAAAACTGTGGTGTATTGCTGACGAGAAACACTACATTTTTCATGTTCACAAAATCTTCCGTCGGTTCTTGGTAGAACAACATCATAATAAATGAAAAGCACCAGTTTGCTTTTGTTCCACAATATTACTTTTATTGTGTTAACTGGTTTTCGGCTTACAAGGCCATCTTCAGACATTTACTGAGTCAGTAAATGTCTGAAGATGGCCTTGTAAGCCGAAAACCGGCTAACACAATAAAAGTAATACTGTGGAAAAAAAGCAAACAGGTGCTTTTCATTTACTACATTGTTCCTTTGATATTTGTAATCGGAGACATGAAACTATGAAAGAGTATTCTAAAATTACACAGTAGATGAAAGAATAGTTTCAGGTTTGTCAGAGATGATTTGGGGCGAAAGGAGGAGACTATACTTTCATAACTTTTTACTTCAATTGCTGAGCTCGAAAGGCTAAAAGTATAGAAAACTTTGGCTTGTGGCACTGTCAAGGATCAACATCAAGGTTTTCCATCAGCCCCTTCACTTTCTAAGGAAAAAAGACGCGACTTCCATTACAGTGTGTTTGATGTTCTTAGGTTAGTTAGGGTTAAGTAGTTCTAAGTTCTAGGGGACTGATGACCTTTGAAGTTAAGTCCCATAGTGCTCAGAGCCATTTGAACCATTTGATCATTGCTGACAGGGTGGCGGATAATGGAACTACCACCTTCAAACGATAATACAAAATCGGTGGCTGCAGTTAGTAATTTAATACAGCTGTGGTAAAACTAGTCTCTTTTACACGTTGGCAAAGAATGGATTGTGTGCTGTCCTGTCTCTGTAACTTCTTCTGATGCTTCCTGACTGTATATCATTAATGATGTGAATGTTTTCAGGTTCGCCACATTTGAAGAAGAGTATGAGAAGAAAGTTGTTTATTTTGTTCGTTGCCCCAGATAACCAACGATGATATTTGATCAGACGGTGACGTGCTGGTTTCTGTGCCAGCAGTTATACTTGAATTTAAAAGTTTTCAACATTCATGTATCCTCTAGCTATTTTCAGCGAATCTTTCACGCACATATAGTGTACAAATCACTTCGTTTTTTGAAACACGAAAATACTGTTTTGTAAGTGCATCTCGGTGAAGTATCTTAAAATCAAATATAACCTTCAAACTTTCTCATAATTAAAATTTTTTCTCATAGCTCTGTAACCAGTTCATCAAAATTAGCACAATAACCATAAATGAAATAAACTTCTTCGTAGGCCATCAAGTGATAAGCATAACTCTACTATTATTAATTATTTTCAGAAACACTTCAACTGGATTTACTACCGCTAGATGTGTAAACTGATATGCCGTATAATGAAAAGTGTTAACGGGTTTCTTGAAAACTGAACTTGATGCTACCGTGGCCAATAAGACACTCAATACAGTTTTAAAGACAGTCATTACATCCATTATTCGTCCAGTTATTTCATTATGGGACCATAACCATCGCACGAGATGTAGTACAGCTTCGGGTTTTTAGTCGCTGTGAACGGCAGTCGACCAGATGTGTACTGAAACTGGCGATGTGCCAAACTCGTGCTGCACGAAGTATAGCCTGTAGCACTCACCAGGTCCCCTGCGACGTGCATTTAAAAAAAGCAGGTTGTAATTCTCACTGAATACTAACATTATTCTTATAAAATCATCAGCTTAATTACACTGCAGTACAAAACGTAAGGGCGAAAATAACTTTCAGTCCCAAATAACATAGCTCCATGATACTTGGACGACATACAAGATGATCAGAAACAGATTGAAAAGCTTGCGAGGGTAGTATAGGGTACGTTCTGTTGCGAAATAATTGTTAAGAAAACAAATTCGATCCGTTGCGCCGTCTCAGAGTTAATTAGCAGTGAAGTTAGCCAATCAAGCTGTTGTGCGCGCAGATTCAAGTGGGCTGCCAGGTACAATTAGTGCCAGTTGTTGTCATAGCATAGACGATAGCGGACGAGAAGACGCAGCCATTGGCTCCGGTTTGATCCTTACACCGTCTCATGTCCAGCTTTTGTATCGAGCTCTTCTTCGGTTTTAGGAAATTAAACGATGAACGCGTTTGGCGACACCGTCTGTGGAGGTGTGACAGTACGTCACATAAATGGATATTTGGTGAAAGGGAAAAGAAGCTTTTTTTATGAGATGTGTGAACCATAAATTATTTAAAGACTAAGTACGTCTGCGCTTTGTATAACAAATACTAAAGATTGTAAATTATTATTATAAAATCACAAATATCGATGTAATTAACAAAACAGTTTTTTGTATAATCTCTGTGTAACATAGGCCATGAAGATCAGAGACAATGTTTTGATTGAACACGCACTCCTATTTTGTTTCGTCTATCGGTAGGCCGCCGTTGTAGTGCTGTTTGATAATTAACGTAAGTTTTATCTGTATTTTTGAAAATATAATAGAAATTGTTATTAGAAAGTGTGTATTATTGACTTAGTTGTCACCTCTCATGATCGCAACCGTGAATTATAATTAACAAAATATTTACAGAACTTCGTGTGCAGGGAGCTCATCTCTCCTAGCAGGATTTAGTCGGCCATTACGCTGACCGTATTATTTAATTAAAATTCCATGTTATAATAGGAGGGCCGTTCAGAAAGTAACCTCCAGTTGATTTAAAAAAATACACCAAGTTAAATAAAAATATTTTAATATATACATCTTACAACTACATCTTTGCACTATTTTTCTACATAGTCTCCATAGCGATTGAGGCACTTATCGTATCTCTTCATAAGCTTTGAAATTCCTTCTGCATAAAAATCACCCGCTTGTGCCTGGAGCCAGCCTGTGACCGTCACTATCTCGTACAAGAGAGTCTTAGAAATCTGTTAAAAACCAGTAGACAACTCCGACATTGAGAAACGTCGATTTTCACGAACTTTTGCATCAACTGTCTGAACGAGTTCGTCAGTCACCAATGATGGTCTACCACTCCTCTCTTCATCATGAACGTTTTCTCGTCCACTTTTAAATAAACGTACCCATTCACGGACAACTCCTTCACTCATAACTCTTGGTCCGTACACGGCACAAAGCTCACGATGAATAGCTGCTGCAGAATATCCTTTGGCTGTAAAAAACCTTATGACAGCACGCACTTCACATTTGGCGGGGTTTTCTATTGCAGCACACATTTCAAACTGCCACAAAAACTAAACTAGCGCAGTTACGACGTTCACTCGACCACGGCTTGATGCCGACTGACCTGTTGAGTGCGTGAACGCACAGATGGCGTCGCTACTCCCCCCACAACCCGCACTGTGACCAATCGGAGGTTACTTTCTGAACCACCCTCGTATTAAATGTAAATGTGAGAGGTTTCTCTGCCTTGATCTTAAGATAGCCTCAGAGTTAACAGAGTAAAAATAGATTTCGTTTATTAATATTTTGAATACTCAATGAGTTCAGTATGTTTCGAATTTGGCCGCCTAACGGCAGATGAGATTCTCTCCAGTTTTATCTTGCAAATAATGAACAAGAAATATTGAAAATATTTTCATTCAATAGGCTGCGCAATATCTCAGGTAAACTTTGTGTAGTTTGGTACATAAGTAACCAGTAGCCCCTGAGACCCATATTAATGATTACAGTTTGCGTAAGAGTACGCATATTTTCTTTTCTAAATAGCAGCGCTCACGCATTCTATTTACACTCCTGGAAATTGAAATAAGAACACCGTGAATTCATTGTCCCAGGAAGGGGAAACTTTATTGACACATTCCTGGGGTCAGATACATCACATGATCACACTGACAGAACCACAGGCACATAGACACAGGCAACAGAGCATGCACAATGTCGGCACTAGTACAGTGTATATCCACCTTTCGCAGCAATGCAGGCTGCTATTCTCCCATGGAGACGATCGTAGAGATGCTGGATGTAGTCCTGTGGAACGGCTTGCCATGCCATTTCCACCTGGCGCCTCAGTTGGACCAGCGTTCGTGCTGGACGTGCAGACCGCGTGAGAAGACGCTTCATCCAGTCCCAAACATGCTCAATGGGGGACAGATCCGGAGATCTTGCTGGCCAGGGTAGTTGACTTACACCTTCTAGAGCACGTTGGGTGGCACGGGATACATGCGGACGTGCATTGTCCTGTTGGAACAGCAAGTTCCCTTGCCGGTCTAGGAATGGTAGAACGATGGTTTCGATGACGGTTTGGATGTACCGTGCACTATTCAGTGTCCCCTCGACGATCACCAGTGGTGTACGGCCAGTGTAGGAGATCGCTCCCCACACCATGATGCCGGGTGTTGGCCCTGTGTGCCTCGGTCGTATGCAGTCCTGATTGTGGCGCTCACCTGCACGGCGCCAAACACGCATACGACCATCATTGGCACCAAGGCAGAAGCGACTCTCATCGCTGAAGACGACACGTCTCTATTCGTCCCTCCATTCACGCTTGTCGCGACACCACTGGAGGCGGGCTGCACGATGTTGGGGCGTGAGCGGAAGACGGCCTAACGGTGTGCGGGACCGTAGCCCAGCTTCATGGAGACGGTTGCGAATGGTCCTCGCCGATACCCCAGGAGCAACAGTGTCCCTAATTTGCTGGGAAGTGGCGGTGCGGTCCCCTACGGCACTGCGTAGGATCCTACGGTCTTGGCGTGCATCCGTGCGTCGCTGCGGTCCGGTCCCAGGTCGACGGGCACGTCCACCTTCCGCCGACCACTGGCGACAACATCGATGTACCGTGGAGACCTCACGCCCCACGTGTTGAGCAATTCGGCGGTACGTCCACCCGGCCTCCCGCATGCCCACTATACGCCCTCGCTCAAAGTCCGTCAACTGCACATACGGTTCACGTCCACGCTGTCGCGGCATGCTACCAGTGTTAAAGACTGCGATGGAGCTCCGTATGCCACGGCAAACTGGCTGACACTGACGGCGGCGGTGCACAAATGCTGCGCAGCTAGCGCCATTCGACGGCCAACACCGCGGTTCCTGGTGTGTCCGCTGTGCCGTGCGTGTGATCATTGCTTGTACAGCCCTCTCGCAGTGTCCGGAGCAAGTATGGTGGGTCTGACACACCGGTGTCAATGTGTTCTTTTTTCCATTTCCAGGAGTGTATTAGAAGGCGGTGAGTCGCGCGTTGTGTTTAAAAAATATTACATCGTACGTACTTTGGGGCAGCCGATGTCCGTACGAATGTTATCGCAGTATAAGTTGAAAGGCGTATGTACTCGTTGGCAGCGATGATGAGGCATTGTAGAATCTCTGACCAGAGCAGTTGCGCTCGAAGCGCAGTGCAGTACAGTAGTCTGTTGGGAGCAGTAGCCGAGTTATGTAGCGGAGAGCAGTCTGTCGGTAGTGGTAGCGCAGAGCAGTCGGCGGGCGTCGGCACCGCAATGGTCGAGATTCAGGACAAGGTATATTATTAAGCAGCATTGCGATCAGCTAATGATGTTAATTAAGTGTAATTTCTGTAAGAATCGCCCCCAATAATAATTTTTTTGATTTAAAAGCAATTTTTAACAAAGAATCATTCGATTTCCTTCCATTTCCTTTAAACAAAAATTTCAATTAACTTCAAAAAAATTTAGTTATTGCGATGCATCTGCTGCAAGCTGTGGCGCAGAATAAGAGCAGATTTTTGACATGCAGTTATATTAAGGTAAGAAATTAATTCTGATGTTTGCACAGGGCCAAAGACCGACATTTCGGTTTAATTGATTTTTGATTAACACTGTACTTTCATTGTCATCGGATTATCTTTCATTATTTTGTGGGAACTTGTACTTGGGTCAGATTGCAAATTTTTATTTAATTGTCTTTGTCATTAATATTTTTGCGGGAAGGTTACGTTTGGCTCCATTTCTATTAAGTATTGTCTTTCGAATTTTTTGTGGGGAGGTTACACTTGGCGACACCCAGTCCAGGATCGTATTTCGTGAGAATCTTTTGAAAAACAGTCAGATATCTGCTCTTATTTGCTTAAATATAATTATAATTTGGCGCAACGCTTTTACTAATTTGTGACTTTCTTTCCTCAGATCATCGGCAATTCGTTGGTCTGTTGTATTTGAGTGTTGCTTTTTGCATTGTGTTTATTTGTTTTGTGATTTATTGTGACTATTGTAAAAATGCCGCGTAAGACTATTAATAGTACGTCGCGAGGTGTAGTGAACGAATTTACCGACTTAAACAACGTGACCGATAGTACTAGTGACACGCAGTGTAATGATGACAATCCTGCGTTCACTGACAATCAATGCGTTCCAACCACTAATGATGACTTTTGTCTTAATGATGAACAAACGAACTCGGTAATGTCCTCTGTTGATTTGACGACAATCAATGACGCGGGACGCTCTATTGTAATGAGCGCTGCCCAGCCTAACACAACCGGTCTACTAAATTCACGTGACGAACACACAATTTTGTCTAACGAATATGAAAAGGATACACAAAGTACGACGGATTTATTTAATTCCGAAATAATGTCTGACAGTGTACATCCGACTGACAAACCTTTTTGTGAAACTCAGAATGACCAAATGGTCACACAAAATGCGACAATTCCAGTTCCACCATTATACAACACAGTGAATGGAGTAGATAATGTTACATTGGGTCAAATTATGGCAATATTGCTACAAAATAAGGAAGAGTCCAAACAACAGAGTGAAAATCTCAAACAACACTTAAATGAAAAATTAGACAACAATGATGTAAATCTCAAACAACTTAATGAACAGGTCAGACAACAGAGTGAAAAATTAGACAACAATTCCAGGCAGCTTAGTGAACAAATTAGAGCCGTTGCCGCGCAATGTCATGACACTAAGGAACAGTTACGCGAGGAAATCGAGGCTTGTTCAAAAAAAAGTAGCGAAGAAATTAAGTCTGTTGCTCAGGAATTAAGGGAAATGCAAACAGCTACAACAGAAACACTTAGAGCGGAAATCAGTACAGTCGCTAAACAATGCTCTGAAAAAGCTACACAATTACGCGACGAATTTAAAGCAATGACAGTAGAACTTTCGCGCACAATGGACGCAAAGATAGACGCGAAATTCGAACAACAGAACACTCAAATTAACGAACGTCTTAGTGTTCACATACAAAACAGTGATACGCGTTTCCGCAAATTTATTGATGATCAAAATAAAGTAAAACGTCAAGTAATGGAAACAATCACTGCACAGAGACAAGAAGACAAACGTAAGATGTTTGCGAAAGCCAAAACATACGTGGACAACAATATTGCTACAGTATCGGACAAAATTAATACAATTGAACAATTGAACACTGAATTACGTGACGAAATTTCTGATCTTAAATCGAAAACAGACACATACACAACAGATTTTCAAACAGTGACAGACAGACTCGAACAATTAGAACTAACACAGGATTCCGATGTCGTCAAAGCTGACGTTAAAAAACTGAACGAAATTACACGTAAGTTGGAAAAACAGATTAATGCGTCCGATTCTAAAAACGATGATCAGGCAAAAATACTGACTGAAAAATATGATGAATTGGCCAGTCGTATTGATGCTATTGAAACTAATAATGACAATAAATCAGACGATACTTCACCGGTTGCATTTAATCAAACACGGGAATTTCAAAATTTACAGCAGACAATTAATGAGATCGATTCGTCTAATAACACGTTGCGTAGAAAGTTGTCAAGTTTACAACAAGAAGTAACAGAGATGAAAGGTATTTCAGTTAATAACACATCAGAGCAGACGCCACTTTGCGAACATTTGTCAGACTCGCGCAACGCGTATAATTTGGGTAATCTACAGAGAGTACGGGACTTAGATTCCGAACAACCACAGTTCAACAGATTTTCCTACAATCCTGAACCTGTTCTATCACACAGAGACGATAATTTCGATTACAAACATTTTCTGTCAGTAAGAAAGTTTAAAGTGTTTAAAAACGACAGAACACAGATTCATCCGCTAGATTGGATCCAACAATTTAGCTTTGCTTTTCCACCGACTTGGCCTGTAACGCACAAACTGGAATTTATTTGCAGCTTTTTGGAAGGCGAACCGGCAACTCGTATGAGGCCGATCGCGAGACAATGTTATTCAGTAGAGGAATTTCAGAATGCTTTTCTGTCAGCGTACTGGTCGAAGACGACACAGCGCGGAATTAAAGATCAGCTAATTAGTTTGCCAAATTATGAAAACACAAATTTTCCCAGTGTGACGCAATTTTTTGAGCACATGGTCCAGCAAAATCAGTATTTAAGTGAACCGTACAGTGAATCTGCACTTATACAATTATGTATCTCTAAATTACCGCGGTCATTAAGAGTGTCACTTTTAACAGGTCAACAAAAAGAAAATATTTCGGCATTCAGGGATCTGTTGCAGCTTTTAGAAGTGCAGCAATCTGATTATTCCTTTGTAAACAAAAATTTTTCGTATAACAACCAAGGCCAACAAACGTACAGCAATTATGATCAGACACGTAATTTCAATGGTAGAAGTGATAGACGCTTTAGGACTGACAACCACCAGAACTTTGGTAACAGACAAAATTCTAATTATCGGTATCGTCAAAATTATGAGCAACAGGAACCACATTTTGGTAACAATAGACGTTTTCCGCCACAACAACATGAAAGTCAGCCGGTTAGCATACCTAACCAACAATGGAATGCACAAGGTCAACCAGGCTTTAATGTTTCGCCGCGTGCACGTGTAGTCCCTGATACAACAAATAGTAACGCACGGCAGCAAGGAAATAACTACGTACAGAGAAGACAGTATTTCAATTCCTATCGTAATGCACCGTATAGGAATGAGTATCACGACAGACGTAAAAATGATGAGCACAATTATCAGCGTACGTTTAATAACAGTCGGTCATACCAACAGCAAAATTGTCCACAAGAACCTATTCTCATGAATGAACCCGACAGTAGGTATCATCCAGAGCGTAATGCGTCTGGAAGAAGTAATAGAACTGTTCAAATTGTACAAATGCCACAACATCCTCCTGATAATAATAACACGTCAGATAGAATCTGACTAGATACTGTACAGGACGCATCTTCCAATAACACAAGCACTACTTTTGACACGCAAAATGTTGTTCACGAAAATGTTATTACTTTCGACGACATTCGAGACACTCTTTTACAGGAAAAACCAGTTATTCAGAAAATCATTTCACATCCTGTTATCGAAATTAAAATTGGTTCATCGAAATTTTCGGCAGTAATCGATTCCGGATCACCTATGTCAGTAATAAATGAGGAAACTTTTAATGAGTGCAACAAAGAGAATACTTATCCCACATTACCATTAGGCAAAACGAAAGTAAAAGGAGCAGTATCGAGTAAAGGAGTAGACGTTAAATTAGAGACACATTTATCATTTTGTATTGGAGGTCATACTTTTCATTCAAATTTTTGGATTGTTCCCTTATTGACAACAGACGTTATTTTAGGCATGAACTTTCTCGTACAACACGACACAGTGGTTGATTTTCAAAATTCTTATTTAATGTTGAAGGACGAAAATGTACAATTAGCTTTAGAGTTTCAGCATTCTTTATCTGCGGAAGAACAAACAATTAACCGCACAGAGGTCATTTCCGCAACACGTAACATAGACTGTAATCCCGCATTGTTCACAGACACGTACGTACATAACTATAACATTCCAGACGAAGCTGACTACGACGTAATGCAGATGATTTCCGATAAAGTTAAACAAAGTAGTGCAAATACAGACGACGAACGCACGCAATTACACAAAATTCTTTTACAACAAGCTCCAGTTTTTGAGAACATTCCTGGTACTATGTCCGGCTTTATGTATGAATTTCAAGTCAAACAGCACGATACATTTAAAGCAAAGCATTATCCCATTCCATATATCCACCGAGAACAGGTTAAAAAAGAGTTGCAGGATATGCTTGACCAAGGAATTATTGAACCAGCAGTTAGTCCGTACATAAACCCGCTGCATATTGTTAAGAAAAAAGATGGCTCACTTCGCCTCGTACTTGATTCACGTCACATTAATGACATTATTATTAATGAAACAGATCGACCACAGACATTAGAGGAACTTCTACAGAAATTTCACGGTACAGCTATTTGTTCTACATTAGATTTGAAATCAGGATTTTGGCAAATTCAACTTCATCCGAATTGCAGAAAGTATACAGCTTTTCTCTGTTTTGGTGACTGTTATCAATTTTGCAAATTACCATTCGGCCTAACTATTTCTTCTGCAGCTTTTATTCGCGGTTTGAACACAATACTTCCGACAGAACTTAAAGACAGAATTACGACGTACGTAGATGACATTCTTATCGCAGAAGCTAACTGGTCTGAACACAATATGATTCTTGAACGACTGTTGCAAACTTTTCATGCACAAGGACTTACAGTTAACCTGAGTAAATCGCATTTTGGCAAAACTTCTATAAAATTTCTTGGACACGTAATTTCAGCAGAAGGTATTGCGCCTGATCCAGAAAAACTTCAAGCTCTACGTGACATTACTGTTCCTACAACGAAGAAACAATTACGCAGCTTTTTGGGCTTAATTAACTTTTTTCGCAAATTTATTCATCACTCTGCATTAGACACGCCTAGATTATGCCAATTAACAGGTAAAAACACTATTTGGTCATGGGATAAGCAAGCACATTCTGAATTCGTGAACCTGAAAGATGCTTTGTTGAATGCTCCAGTTTTATCGCACCCAGACCTTACTAGAAATTTTTCCATTGCCACCGACAGTTCTAACACAGCTTTAGGCGTACACATTTTTCAGGAAATTGAAGAAGATGGCTCAACAGTAATTAAAAACATCGCATTTGCAAGCCGCATTTTGTCACCTGCTGAACGAAATTATTCCGTTACTGAACTAGAAACATTATGTGTTGTATGGGCTTTTACGAGATTTCGGCACTTTCTTTATGGCAGACACACGACCGTTTACACAGATCACAGAGCTATTCAATTCTTACTTTCGGCTAAATTCACTCACGACAGGTTAAGTAGATGGAAACTTTATTTGCAGGAATTTAATTTTACAATAGTTCACATTCCCGGCACACAAAATGTAATAGCAGACGCATTATCCCGTTCTCTCAGCAACAATCAGCAAGACGTAGCAACCAACTTCTACAAAGCAAATTTCAGCGTCATGTACATTCAACAAGTTGCATTTGAAAATTTTATTTCGTCGTCATTACAGGACATAGCACGAGAACAAAGCAAAGATAATGTGTGGAAAGAAATTAAACACCTCTGGCAAGATAAGAATAATGTTACGATCAGGAACCACTACACTGTACGCAATGACATTCTGTTTCGCCGCTCTCATCCTGACAGCAACAATTGGTTATTATGCATTCCTGACGAACTGGTTAATAAATTAATTTGGTACACGCATTTAAGCTACGCACATTACGGAGCCAGAAAATGTTTTCTTATACTGAGACAGAACTGTTATTTTACAAATATGGAAAAACGTATACGACGAGTTTTAGCGTCATGCAAAATTTGCCAGAAAGCTAAATCTGACACCACTTCACACATTCCTCCATTATATCCCATTGTACCTGTTAAATTAAGACATATGGCCGCAGTAGACATTTTTGGTCCAATTCCGAGAACTAATAGAGGTTTTTGCTACATCTTTGTCGCTGTTGAACTCACTTCAAAATTTGTTACTTTCACTCCGTTACGCAAAGCTACTGCTAAAACTGTTTCGAAAGCATTTGTAAAACATTTTCTATTTCATGTAGGGCATGTGATGAAAGTAATTTCTGACAATGGACCACAATTTCGATCTGCTATATGGACACGCATGTTACGAGCTAGAAACATTTCTCCGATCTATATATCCAAGTACCATGCTTCTTCGAACCCCTGTGAACGAATAATGAAAGAAATTGGTAAACTGTGTAGAATATACTGCCACAAAAGACATGTTAATTGGGACACACACATACACTCATTCCAAGATGTAATTAATTCCATTCCAAATGAATCCACTATGATATCTCCGTCTGTAATACTGAAAAACGTTGAACCACCAAACAAAATCAAAGAATTAGTAACATTTCCTACATCTCGTCGACTAAGACACCACGAAATAATTGACATTGCGCTGAACAACATCAAACGTGCCGCAGAGCGCCGGAGAAGACAGCAAAAACAGGTTTGTAGACGCCGAGATTTTCACGTTGTACAGAAGATATTAGTACGTACACACTATTTATCCAGCAAATTAAAAGGTAAGTGCAGTAAATTTGAACTTCTGTACGCAGGTCCATATCGGATTCGCAGCATTCCTCATCCCAATGTTGTACACGTCGAAACTTTGAGAACCAGGAAAAGTAAGGGGAACCATCATGTGTCAAACATTAAACCCTTTATCGAATGAAACCACTTTACGATGTAACATGCTATGAGGCCATTTACACATTTTATGACCACTTATGCAATTATATTCACATGACTAATTACTGATGATTATCGTATTTTTTCTTGGCAAATGCCCGGCAAGGTAAGGTTAGCAGGTCGCTCTTCTTGTCGTTACACACTAGACCGTGCATATTTTCCAGATGAACTTACGCATTTTATGAATAATTATGCAATTCTCTGTAATGGCGCATTAATTTTATCAAATTGTCTCTCCATTGAAGTCTTTAATTATCGCTTCTATTAACTACACCATATACAAGCTGAGCACAACGAATGTCACATTTTGTCTTTCTTATGTATGTACGATTGTTCTCATGTTTTGTTTGTATGCACTGTGAACTAGTTAAGGTATAACACACACCAGTTGACTTTGACATTTTTTGCCCTATGATATCTCAACATCGTGACTGTTTTACATTTTCCTTTTTTTGCTGCTGAATTGTAATATTTTCTGTACATTTTTGCCTTTGAACACTGTCTATGCTTTTGACATATTACGTTTGCTGTCATGTTATGCTTAATTTTGTCACCATTAACCAGTTATTATTTAATGGGTATATGATTTAAATGCAAGACATTAATCCTTGTTCATCAATTTCAGAAAGAAATGATGCGTAAAGGAAATAAATTAAACAGAAATGGGAATTTCACCTACGGAATAAACGAAAGAAGATGCAATAACTTTATGAAGAAGAGTAAATGGATTAGGATTAACAAGCATTAACAAGAATATACTATACACATCGCAGAATAGTAGTTTTAACTAATTTTTTCTTTCAGAATACGAAGCGATTGATGCAAGCTGTCAGACAGAACTACACATCTTAGTTTTAAGTGATGAAATATGCTAGAGATAAGGAATAGTTGTGTGATGAATAATGAAGTGATTTTTGCAGATGATAATTAATGCTGATGAAGAGTAATGATGAAGAATATGCTACTATGAATAATGAAGTTTTTTCTTTACAGGTGATGATGATAATGAAGTTATGATAATATGGATAATGAAGTTTTTTTCTTTACAGATGAGGATAATGTTGAAGTTATGTATTTATGCTATGTAGTTATTTAAGTATTTGTTGCAGTTTGCTTTGACAGCAGGTGTTATATTGCATAGTAGGATGACTGAAGATTTTGGAAAGGACAGCTATGGAACACATTTTTTATACACATTTCACTACCTGTTAATTCGAAGTTCACTACTTTTCAGCATAGTCTGCGTTTCTTCTTTCAGCTCAATAATCCATTTTGTATTTTTTTCAGGAGAAGCTTTTCATGATACTTACTAAACTTGTTACTTATTATACCTGTTCTAGTACTTGCATTTTTTTTTTTACCCATTTGTGTCTATCATTTATAAATGTGATAACCTTGCTACAGCTGACTCATGACGAATGACGTTACACAATTTAATGCTATTAACTGATTTTTTAATAATGATTTCTTAATGATATGAATAATACTGAATGATGAATAATGTTTTATACTATTCAATACTTGCTGGCCACTGAGTGCCCATAATTAATGTAATTACTTATAATGCCCATGCTTATTAATGCTATGATTGTAATTAACTGATTTTTTAATAATGATTTCTTAATGATATGAATAATACTGAATGATGAATAATGTTTTATACTATTCAATACTTGCTGGCCACTGAGTGCCCATAATTAATGTAATTACTTATAATGCCCATGCTTATTAATGCTATGATTGTAATTAACATTTTTCTAATGATGATTTCTTAATGATATGAATAATACTGAATGATGACTAATGTTTTATACCATTCAATACTTGCTGGCCACTGAGTGCCTATAATTAAGACCTTTTATGAACATGTTCTGTAATATTAAAATACATGGTACAGAAATGTTCAATGACTAGAGTATGGATACCGCAAACCACTTATGTAATCACTAATTAAGACTTGTGTGTTAGTTAATGTCCTTCACCTTCTGACCTAACTACCTGAAATTATTGTAACATCCATTTGTCTTGTCCATCCTCATTATCATGGAGCACTATATTTGGTTTTTGCACTAATTCTACGTTGGTGTGCCTCTTAAGAGCGTGGTGTTGACACGACATGCTGTCCACCACCGTAAGCGATGAAGACGTTATTATGGTCCCACTGTTTGGTGTACCTGGTGTACTGCCAAATGATAGCATGGAATATTACTACGACGTTTCATTGTCTTGATACGCTGATATATACTTCTGGGAACGGAACTGCATATTGTATCACTTAGTGTTGTGACCCTGTGGAAAGATATGGACTTTCAGTGCAGCTGTGTGCAAACTAAAGTGCTACAACCATGATGCAATCCTTTCCTTTCCAATCCTAATAGTGAAAATCATTTTTAACTAACACCATTTATGTTCATGGCCTATACATTTTTTCTCGATTTGTTGAACTCCAGTGCGAGTACACTTATGTCACCTGTCGACATGATTTTTTGCCATTATGTTTATTTATTGTGAAAATACTAAAGACATTTTTCGATTTGTTCTGAAGTGCAGTATGTGTGCACTCTTGTCATCTATATTGTATATACTTTTTGTGATTTGATGATTTTTCTACCCTTGCGTTTATTTGTTATAAAACTGTTCAAAAGTTTTCAGTGCATGTGCACTTATGTGAATATGTTTTCTACTGAACTCCAGTGCCTGTGCACTCTTCTCAATTTTCAATAGGATTTGTGCCTTTTCTGTATACCTTTTATGATTTCGTGATATGTTTTATGTCATTTGTTACTCATTGTATATACATTTCGTCTTTTGCTGATATGTTCTCCACTGCAGTGCATGTGCACTCATGTCCCTTGTCAACATGAATTTGTTCTGAAAATGCTACAGAATCTTACAGTGCGTGTGCACTTTGTTATCTGTCAAATAATTTGTATATACATTTTTCTGATTTACTAATATGTTTTGTACTTATATTTTGTCTTGTCTGTAATGTTTGGTAATCGGTGCATGCGCACAACATTTCATTCATGTACTACATCTAAATATTTTGTAAATGTTAATTAATTAAAAGAAAAATTTGTTACGATGGCAAGTCCAAATGACTCACCATCGCTGCCAAATTTTTGCCCCCCCCCCCCCCCCCCCAGTGGAGGGTTATGAAAGGCGTATGTACTCGTTGGCAGCGATGATGAGGCATTGTAGAATCTCTGACCAGAGCAGTTGCGCTCGAAGCGCAGTGCAGTACAGTAGTCTGTTGGGAGCAGTAGCCGAGTTATGTAGCGGAGAGCAGTCTGTCGGTAGTGGTAGCGCAGAGCAGTCGGCGGGCGTCGGCACCGCAATGGTCGAGATTCAGGACAAGGTATATTATTAAGCAGCATTGCGATCAGCTAATGATGTTAATTAAGTGTAATTTCTGTAAGAATCGCCCCCAATAATAATTTTTTTGATTTAAAAGCAATTTTAACAAAGAATCATTCGATTTCCTTCCATTTCCTTTAAACAAAAATTTCAATTAACTTCAAAAAAATTTAGTTATTGCGATGCATCTGCTGCAAGCTGTGGCGCAGAATAAGAGCAGATTTTTGACATGCAGTTATATTAAGGTAAGAAATTAATTCTGATGTTTGCACAGGGCCAAAGACCGACATTTCGGTTTAATTGATTTTTGATTAACACTGTACTTTCATTGTCATCGGATTATCTTTCATTATTTTGTGGGAACTTGTACTTGGGTCAGATTGCAAATTTTTATTTAATTGTCTTTGTCATTAATATTTTTGCGGGAAGGTTACGTTTGGCTCCATTTCTATTAAGTATTGTCTTTCGAATTTTTTGTGGGGAGGTTACAAAGTTAATTAAAAGTCTCATGCTAGCCCAAAATATTTAAAGCCACCCCAACCAAAATCATAAAATATAATTATAAAAATAAATAATTATCCCGTGATAAGTGATAAGTGGCCACACACACACACACACACACACACATACACCTATACCGTAAAAGAGGGCCGCTTGAATTTGCGAGTGCTATGGCCGGATTGGCTAACTTCAATGCTAATCCTCTCAGAAATGGCGCAACTTGTCGAATTTTTTTCTTGACAACCATTTTTCTGCGCAGCGTATCCTGAAACACCCTTACAAGCTATTCAGACTGTTTCTGACCACCTTGTATACAAAGAACTGCTACAGCACATAAAGAAGGTAGCTGAAGAAAATACGCAATGAGAGTAATGGAAATGACACTAATATTCAAACGCAATAATTACACTTAAGACACCGCAATTTACGATGGTCCCTATGGCATTACAAATGGCGGGACATTTTTTTAAAGGGGCATGTGATCCTTGCCGTATAGAAGGCAGTGCGAGTTCTGCAATGTTCTGCTTCCATGCTGACCACAAGGTTGGCAAGTGGTAGTTATGGCACGGCGTTTTCATTCCTCCATCAGCGTCGTCAACAGCTGCTAGATGGTCGTTGTTGCAAGTTGACGTGCTGGAGTAAGTCTCCACAACACTTTCTACAGCTGCTCGGTGTGATTTAAATCGGGGGAACGGGCAGGGCAATCCATTCGTCAAATATTCTGTCGGTCCCAGAGCTTTTCCGCCTGCGTTGTTGGACGCAGTTGCGCATTGTCATCCATGAAAATCAAGTCAAGACCGAATGCGCCCCTGAAAAGACGCACATAGGGAAGGGGCACAGTGCCACGAAAACGACGATGGGTCAATGTATCGTGCTCAGAGATCTGGAGGTCACGCGTGTGGAATGCCCTATAATTTGAACTCCTTACCCACCTTTTAACTAGCCTCAGAGCACGCGTTGCCGTCCATGGAGATCACACACCTAAGAACCTTGGCCTGCCTTTCGTAATGCCAACGTGACCATCATGACTCCTCTGACATCTCCTTCAGCGCAGTTATTGTCTTTGAGTAAAAGTGTCATTTCTGTTCGTCTCATTGCGTATTTTGTTCAGCTACTTCGCGTACTGTAGGCTTACTGTAGCAGTTCTTTTTATGTAAAGGTCGGATTTCGTCGACCTATGTTACTTGGCAACCGCACATCATGAGAAAGTTACTTTCGACCTTAAGTTTTGCACACCAGTATACAGGGTGTCCCAGCTATCTTGTCCACCCAAAATATCTCTGGAACAATAACAGCTATTGGAAAACGACTTTCACCGGTATCAATGTAGGGCTGGGGCCCATGAATGTACATATTTGGAACATTCTAAAACGAAAGCATATGTGTTTTTTAACACAAACTTATGTTTTTTTTTAAATGGACCTCCTGTATTTTTTCTTCTGCAATCCATAGCATGACAAAGCACATACACAATGGCGTTGATTGCATCGCAATATTCCCATTACATCCCGAGATATTGAGACGCGAAGTTGGCGCTTGAAACACCCGACATGCGCTGCTAGCGCACGTCCTGAGGCTCAGGCGTGAACCCCATGCTGCCCGTAATCGCGATGTGATTGACATGCGTAATCACACTTCCATACTTATCAAGAGGTCCGAAACGAATAATACGGTCTGCTGCCATCCTGCATTAACGTCGTACATTCCAGCAGGTATTTATCCCATAGGCTGGGGGTGATGCGGTTCTGTAACATATCTGTGTACCGCAACGTTAGTCACAAAGTTAACTTCGCTTATCGTTAATCCGTTACTAAAAAGGTAATGCCGTTCAACGTTAAAACTTTACTTTACTGTAGATCTAGCGCAAGTGACAGTTAATTATTCACTCGTAATAGTAAAATTCATGTTGATGGTTTTAGTGAAACGAGCAAGTGGACTACAAGTTTTACCGTTGTTTAGGTAAAAGTGTTTCGATTTGGGAAGTTCAGGTAGGACATAGAAGATGAATGTAAACATGTTTAACCAATTAGTTTTATTATCACATAATTATCAATGTTATGTTTATCTAATGCTTTAAATGACAAATTGTTGCAAACAAATGTTTCTTAACATCAATGGGTAAAATGGCCCTTTGTAGAAACTTCCACTGTGATACCAGCACTACATACTAAACATAGAGCGTTCACATCTCATGCTCAAAGTGATGCCCATTGGCTTGCATACATAGGGTCACTCTGCGGATTAAGGATACCCTACTTCGTGCTACTGTTTCCTCTTCGATGGCTGTACAAGCATCAATAATGCGTTGCTTCATGTCCTCTGCACGACAGGCATAATGGGTCATACAACGCATTAGATAAACCTTATTTTGGGTGTGCAGAATAAATAAGACAACCTGACGGGTGTACACCGATCGGTACTGGTTCATATTGTGTACGTAGATACGTAAAACGTGCAAGAGGGAAACTATTATGTGCTTATGAGAGTTGATGGCAGCAGACCGTATTACTCGTTTCGGACCTCTTGATAAGTATGGAGGTGTGATTGCGCATGTCAATCACATCGCGATTACGGGCAGCATGGGGTTCACGCCTGAGCCTCAGGACGTGCGCTAGCAGCACATGTCGGGTGTTTCAAGCGCCAACTTCGCGTCTCAATATCTCGGGATGTAATGGGAATATTGCGATGCAATCAACGCCATTGTGTATGTGCTTTGTCATGCTATGGATTGCAGAAGAAAAAATACAGGAGGTCCATTTAAAAAAAAAACATAAGTTTGTGTTAAAAAACACATATGCTTTCGTTTTAGAATGTTCCAAATATGTACATTCATGGGCCCCAGCCCTACATTGATACCGGTGAAAGTCGTTTTCCAATAGCTGTTATTGTTCCAGAGATACACTCCTGGAAATGGAAAAAAGAACACATTGACACCGGTGTGTCAGACTCACCATACTTGCTCCGGACACTGCGAGAGGGCTGTACAAGCAATGATCACACGCACGGCACAGCGGACACACCAGGAACCGCGGTGTTGGCCGTCGAATGGCGCTAGCTGCGCAGCATTTGTGCACCGCCGCCGTCAGTGTCAGCCAGTTTGCCGTGGCATACGGAGCTCCATCGCAGTCTTTAACACTGGTAGCATGCCGCGACAGCGTGGACGTGAACCGTATGTGCAGTTGACGGACTTTGAGCGAGGGCGTATAGTGGGCATGCGGGAGGCCGGGTGGACGTACCGCCGAATTGCTCAACACGTGGGGCGTGAGGTCTCCACAGTACATCGATGTTGTCGCCAGTGGTCGGCGGAAGGTGCACGTGCCCGTCGACCTGGGACCGGACCGCAGCGACGCACGGATGCACGCCAAGACCGTAGGTTCCTACGCAATGCCGTAGGGGACCGCACCGCCACTTCCCAGCAAATTAGAGACACTGTTGCTCCTGGGGTATCGGCGAGGACCATTCGCAACCGTCTCCATGAAGCTGGGCTACGGTCCCGCACACCGTTAGGCCGTCTTCCGCTCACGCCCCAACAACGTGCAGCCCGCCTCCAGTGGTGTCGCGACAGGCGTGAATGGAGGGACGAATGGAGACGTGTCGTCTTCAGCGATGAGAGTCGCTTCTGCCTTGGTGCCAATGATGGTCGTATGCGTGTTTGGCGCCGTGCAGGTGAGCGCCACAATCAGGACTGCATAAGACCGAGGCACACAGGGCCAACACCTGGCATCATGGTGTGGGGAGCGATCTCCTACACTGGCCGTACACCACTGGTGATCGTCGAGGGGACACTGAATAGTGCACGGTACATCCAAACCATCATCGAACCCATCGTTCTACCATTCCTAGACCGGCAAGGGAACTTGCTGTTCCAACAGGACAATGCACGTCCGCATGTATCCCGTGCCACCCAACGTGCTCTAGAAGGTGTAAGTCAACTACCCTGGCCAGCAAGATCTCCGGATCTGTCCCCCACTGAGCATGTTTGGGACTGGATGAAGCGTCGTCTCACGCGGTCTGCACGTCCAGCACGAACGCTGGTCCAACTGAGGCGCCAGGTGGAAATGGCATGGCAAGCCGTTCCACAGGACTACATCCAGCATCTCTACGATCGTCTCCAAGGGAGAATAGCAGCCTGCATTGCTGCGAAAGGTGGATATACACTGTACTAGTGCCGACATTGTGCATGCTCTGTTGCCTGTGTCTATGTGCCTGTGGTTCTGTCAGTGTGATCATGTGATGTATCTGACCACAGGAATGTGTCAATAAAGTTTCCCCTTCCTGGGACAATGAATTCACGGTGTTCTTATTTCAATTTCCAGGAGTGTATTTTGGGTGGACAAGATAGCTGGGACACCCTGTATACAATAACGTGCGTCCCGTAGACGGCAAAGTTCTTCGTGATACTACACAATTTCTTTATCACTACAAAGTACATAAATTAGTACAGTATGTAACACACATCGGTATAACGCACTGCACCTTCAAAATTATAAGTTTCTCCAAATATCCGTCGTTTACCTGGATACACTGGTTAAGTCAAGGCGGGAGGGCTTCCACAACACAGTTCAACGTATCCTGCGCAATGGTGCCTGCTTTCACGGTGAATGACAGATTGAAGTCAAGCAACTGTCTGCAAGCGATTGGAAAAGGTCAAGGACTCTTTCCATCTGGTAACCCCAAAGGAAGCAATCTGAAGCTTTTAAATCTAGGGAACTGTATGTCCACGTCACATCCACAAACACGGATATCGCACGGTTTGGAAGTATTTGCTGTTGCGTGACTGTACTCTGGCGTGCTTTGTTAGACGATGCACAGTCCTATTGAAACAAATGTTATTCGGCAACCATTTTCGCTGCAATTCCGGAATGAGGAAATTCTGTAACATTTTGCAGTAGCGATCAGCATTCACTATTGGTACACGTCTGACCTCATCCTCAAAAAATTGCAGACCAATGAATCCATACATGCCAAGTGCACAACATCTGGACTCGCTTGCGGCTTTTCATGTAATTGTTGTGTGCTTACCTGGGACCAATAATGAAAGGCATTTTCCTTTTTTTATTTGTTTTTTCTTTTTTTGGTCATCAGCCTTCTGACTCGTTTGATGCGGTCCGCCACGAATTCGTCTCCTGTGCGAAACCTCTTCATCTCAGACTAGCACCTGCAACCTACGTCCTCAATTATTTGCTGGATGTATTCTAATCTCTGTCTTCCTCTACAATTTTCGCCCTCTGCAGCTCCCTCTAGTAGCATGGACGTCATTCCATGATGTCTTAACAGAAGTCATATCATCCTGTCCCTTGTCCTTGTTAGTGTTTTCTACATATTCCTTTCCTCTCTGATTCCGCACAGAACCTTCTCTTCCTTACCTTATCAATCCACCTAATTTTCAACATGAGCCTGTAGCACCACATCTCAAACGCTTCGATTCTCTTCTATTCCGGTTTACCCACAGTCCATGTTTTACTATCATACAATGCTGTGCTCCAGACATATATTCTCAGAAATTTCTTCCTCAAGTTGAGGCCTATGTTTGATATTAATAGACTTATCTTGGCCAGGAATGCCCTTTTTGCCAGTGCTAGTCCGCTTTTTATGCCCTCCTTGCTCCGTCCGTCATTGGTTATTTTGCTGCCTAGGTAGCAGAATTCCTTAACTTCATCTACTTCGTGGCCATCGATCCTGATGTTAAGTTTCTCGCTGTTCTCATTTCTGCTACTTCTCATTACTTTCGTCTTTCTTCGATTTACTCTCAACCCATATTATGCACTCATTAGATTATTCATTCCATTCAGCATATCATGTAACTCTTTTTAACTTTCAGCGAGGATAGCGAAGTCATCAGCAAATCATGTCATTCATATCCTTTCACCTTGAATTTTAATTCCACTCCTGAACCTTTCTTTTATTTCCATCATTGCTTCTTGGATGTACAGATTAAACAGTAGGGGGAAAGACTACATCCCTCTCTTACACGCTTTTTCATCCGTGCGTTTTTTTTTTTAACAACTCTAATCATGGAAAGCTTCGCTCCATGGGACATCAGTAGTTACTTGAGAAACTGTTGTCTCTGGTTAATCATTGTAAGAATGGCAGCGCATTTAGAGAGTATGTTTGCCCTTGAACCACCCGCAGTTTATACGGATGAAATTTCAAATCATCCAAGAAACTTCCCACTGAAGGTCTCAACAGTTGTAAGGACAGATTCAGGGGGGAAAGGGCGCACGTGCTCCTCCTCTCGCACTTCCAGATGGTCCGACAGAGAAAGAGATATGGGGGAGGGGATTGAGAGAGAGAGAGAGAGAGACAATCTCGACATAATCACCATCATTACTTACGGACAGCATGTGATTATGAGTTTAAAACATGCGGAAAGTCTGGAATTAACGGAACATAAATGTGCCTTGTTATACCTTCATTTCATTACTTCTTGTTTATCTTTTGTCAGAATTTACGATAAAAGTACGATTAACTATGATGTCGTTCATCGTTTGGTGACTGCGTAGCAGATAAATGAGCTATTGTGTAGGTTCTACCCGCGATGCAAATGAAGTTAAATCTTTTACATCGCGTAAAATTTGTAAATTTCTAGGGCTGCGTGGAGCGTCGCACATTCAGATATTTTCGGTAAGTATTTGATCTCTTTGGATTCTTTCCCTATTTGGTAAGAAATAGCACTGTCACCAGTTACTATAAACAGCTTTACTTGAAGCTACACAGTACATTTGCTGCTGTATGCGCCTTCACATTTCAACGAAGTCCTCTTGTTGGCAGATAGTAATCATACACTGTGGTTTGTTTGACGTTTTTATGAGGAACCAGCGTATTTCTGTCATGATACAGCGTTAAGGGAAGGGCAAATCTACCATTGCAGCATTTGTAGACTCAGAGAAAGTTTCTGACAATGGTGACTGGAATGCTGTTTTTGAAATCTTGAAATCCTAAAGGTAGCAGAGGTAAAATACAGGGAGCGAAAGGCTGTTTACGACTTTTACAGAAACCAGAGGGCAGAAATAAGAGTCGAGGGGCATGCAAGAAAAACATTGGTTGAGAAGGGAGTGGGGGTTGTAGCCTATCCCCGATGTTATTCAATCTGTACACTGAACAAGCCGTAAAGGAAACCTGAGAAAAATTTGGAACAGGAATTAAAGTTCAGGAAGAAGAAATAAAAACTTTGGGGTTTGTCGATGACATTTTAGTCCTGTCAGAAGCAGTAAAGGACTCGGAAGAGCAGCTAACGAAATGGACAGTGGTTTAAAGGAAGATATGGACATCAACAAAAACAAATCAAAGTTGATAGAATGTAGTCGAATTAAATCATGTGACGCTAAGGGAATCAGATTAGCAAACGAGCTACTTAAAGGAGTAGAAGAGTTTTGCTATTTGGGCAGTAAAATAACTTATGATGGCCGAAGTAGAGAGGTTATTAAATGTAGATTGGCAATGGCAAGAAGAGAAACTCTGTTAACACTGAATATTGATTTAAGTGTTAGGAAGTCTTTCTGAAAATATTTGTCTGAAGCGTAGCCATGTATGAAAGTGAAACATGGACGTTAAACAGTTTAGATAGAAAGAGAAGCTTTCGAAATGTAGTACTATGGAAGAATGCTGAAGATTAGATGGGTCGATCACGTAACTAATGAGAAAGTACAGAATAGAACTGGGGAGACAAGAAATTTGTGGCACAACTTGACCAAAAGAAGGGATCGGTTGATATGACACATTCTGAGACATCAAGGGATCACCAATTTAGTGCTGGAGGGAAGTGCACGGGGCAAAAATCGTAGGAGACCAAGAGGTGAACGCAGTAAGCCGATTCAGAAATACGCAGGTTGCTGCAGTTATTTGTAAATGAAATTTGGACCAAACTGCTGAGGTCATCGATCCCTAGGCTTACACACTACTTAATCTAACTTAAACTAACTTACGCTAAGGACAACATACACACCCATGCCCGAGGGAGGACTCGAACCTACGACGGGGGGGAGTTTGTAAATGAAGAGCGTCGCACAGGATAGAGTAGCATAGGACGCTGCATCAAACCAGTCTTCGGACTGAAGACGACAATAACAACGACAGCGTTTCACTTCTTGTTTAAAGCCACAGGGAGTAATCCATTAGGTACTAACTAACATTGTCATTGTGGAAGTAACTCTTCCTATCTGTGACCTTTTCACGGCTGAACCACTGAAGCGAATTTGATGAAGTTTGGTACGGAGACAATTTGAGGCCTGAGGAAGAACGTATGCCATTAAAAAACTTAAATAAATAGGCAGGAGTTATAATAGTCAATAATAGTGAATCAAAGCAACAAAATGTTTGTTGGCAATTTGGCAATGCACTCTTTTACAATTCGTTGCGCAGGCGAAAAGAGGTACGTCAAATTGAAAATTACGAAACTGTAGATCCTGAAAAGAACTACACGAAAGCCTACGACAGCATATGCTTATCTGTTACGATTCACCCATAATTATCATTTTTGTCTTTTGATTGCACCTGACGCAGCGAACCCGTAAGGCATTACCAAAATCGTGATTGTGTGTGAATCATGAAAGATAAATGTATGCTCTCGCAGAATTTTTTGTTGATATTTCTGAGATCTAAATTTTAGTGTGACATCAGATTAAATACAACATATTGATGAGGCAGCATGTTGCTGCCACCAAACTCTTTACTATGTGTAGCCGATTATCTTAAAACTAGCCTTAAAATAAATGAAAAAAGTCTGCATTGAAACCTATGCATTCGTGTCGGAGCTGTGATGCCATAGACATACGAAGACGTTAAAATTGTAACACCTGTCTTCGTGCGAGTGGAGAGGACAGCGCACTCCGATAACGATACCACTGTTTTGCGCGAACGAAAAAAATGGTTCAAATGGCTCTGAGCACTATTGGACTTAACTTCTGAGGCCATCAATCCCCTAGAACTTACAACTACTTAAACCTAACTAACCTAAGGACTTCACACACAATCATGCCCGAGGCAGGAATCGAACCTGCGACCGCAGCGGTCGCGCGGTTCCAGACTGTAGCGCCTAGAACCGCACGGCCACCCGTGCGCTATGCGAACGAAGCCGCGGGTAAAAGTTAATTGAATACATAAATAAGTAGACACTTCGAAAATGCTTACAGGTGACACTTTGTTTATGTAGCAATGTACAGATATCCTTCGAACAGACCGACAGACCCAATTTTCAGACACAGTCTGCAGAAGAATATTATCGTCTGTCAATGTTCATACATTTTTTCCTTCATTTGGTAAATGAAATGTCATTAAGACCCCCTACGATTCAGCTACAAAGAATCGGACATCTACAAAAATTTCTGTCGCAAAACTTGGGTGATGAAGATACAGGACTTGTTTTGCAGAGTGCTGAACCATAGAAAGACGATTTACCTTGATTTGTAGCTATGAAGGCAGAGCTACAAATTCGCCAACAAATGGACGAAAATTTGAAGAAGTCTCCAGCAGAGGCCTACAAAAGAGCAACGGTGCAACGGTGTTGCTACATGTTAAGAGTCTTTTGTCAGTTATGCAGATTTCAGTAATAACCAGCACTGCAGAGAGATTTTTTTCTGAAGACATATCTTCGCACCAGAACGACAGAAGACCATTTAAATGGACCGGTACTGATACATGTCCATCAAGATATTGCATCAAAGGTGGACGCTGAGGAAGTGTTGGATATTTTCTGCAGGTAAGACAAGAGGCAACTTTGACTGAATCATGTGTGATAATGAGTGTGATAAAATTATGAATGTAATAAAACTGTATTTCTAATATATGTGTCATATGTGATAATGACAGAAATAAAGTTAATTTTTAATATGTAATATACAGCGAAATTTAGCTGCCCCTACCTATGGGTTTTATACAACCTGCAACACTTTCAAACACTATTTGGAAGATTTTCATATTCTCTCGCTCGCTATGCGCAAACTATTTGTCCTATAGAAAAGATGACCTGCATCTTTTTGTTGGAAATTTATTGTAGTTTAATTTTATACGGAGATAGTTTTCCTTGGAGACCACGGTTTTCGACTTATTCAAGAAACACACGTTTGTAGGTCGTGTTTGTACGTTTTTCTTGAGTAATCCGAAAACTACGACCTTTAGCGAAAACGTATTCCAGTAGAAAATTTAATTACATCAAATTTCCTACAAAAAGATACATTTCATTTTTTCTGTATTTGCGCATGCGAACGAGAGAATATGAAAATATGGCACCTGGTATGTGGAGGCATTACAGGTTGCGTAAAATTCGACTATTTTTAACACACTATATATACATATACGGTGATTCACTGAGAGGTGGTAGTACTCACTGGAACAAGAAAAATTAGTCCAATAAACATGGTCCGGAAGTACATAATTTCTGCGATAAACAAGTGTTTAGGGAGGTGTTCAACGTGGCGTCCATTCGTGACAGTGCACCTCTCTGCCCTCCGGCATAAGGAATGACGCACCCTTCGAAGTACACCCGGTTGTTGTACCTGCTGGCACACACTGAAGACGCGACCCTGTTCAAATGGTTCAAACGGCTCTGAGCACTATGGGACTCAACTGCTGAGGTCATTAGTCCCCTAGAACTTAGAACTAGTTAAACCTAACTAACCTAAAGACATCACAAACATCCATGCCCGAGGAAGGATTCGAACCTGCGACCGTAGCGGTCTTGCGGTTCCAGACTGCAGTGCCTTTAACCGCACGGCCACTTCGGCCGGCCACGCGACCCTGTAGTGTCTACACAATGTTGATTGGCGTGGTGTAGACCAATTCCTTCAAGAGTCCCCATCACCAAAAGTGTGGGGGATTGAGGACTTGGGAACCAGAAGGCCAAATTGTGGCGCCCCCTCCCCTCCCTCCAACCAATCAAGTGGTCCTGAAATGTCTGCGTCAGATGTTCGCACACACTGTGACGAAAGTTTGCTGGTGCACAGTCATCGATTAACCACAATTATATTCCTTGCTGCACTGGCACAGCCTAAAGCATGGTACGAAATACACTAATGAGAAAGTCCAGATGTAGCATGTATGGCCCCATTAATCAATCGCAAAGTACGCCTGCCCATAAGTTGACTGAGAATCGGTGTTGATGCCCTCTTCCCTGAATTGCGTAGGGATTTACATCTACCCAAACATGCTGATTATGGAAATGCACAATCTTCTGTCAGCCCTGCCTCATCGGTTAATAAAATCTTGAAGGTGAACAGTGGATCTCAAAATGGTTCAAATGGCTCTGAGTACTATGGGACTCAACTTCTGAGGTCATAAGTCCCCTAGAACTTAGAACTACTTAAACCTAACTAACCTAAGGACATCACACACATCCATGCCCGAGGCAGGATTCGAACCTGCGACCGTAGCGGTCTCGCGGTTCCAGACTGCAGCGCCTAGAACCGCACGGCCACTCCGGCCGGCGAACAGTGGATCTGTGACACACTTCTGCCACAGCCATTGACAGAACCGCCGTCTGCCATGATGATCCTGTGGCCTTAGGGCCTGAACGCGCTGTACATGACATGTGTACAACGATTGTTCATGAAGTACCCTTAGATAAGCGAGTGAGACACGCCTTCTGCTGTTGCTACTAATCGTCGCACACTGGTTCCAGGGATTTCTTCCACCGTACATAGCACAACCCCCTCCATGTCAGGCGTGGGGACTGTGTGAGGCCTTCTACTTTTAATCTTCCGAGGTGTAACGGTACCAGTGTCACTCAGGCGGTGGAAAAGTCTCCCTTACAGCTTATCAGAGGGCACTCTGCGCTGTGGGTATTTTTCAGCGTAGAGGGCACGCCTCGCAGGCTACGTCCATTTTCTAAACCATAGGAGAATATCATATCCCGCATTTCACTTGTCGAATAGTAGGGTTCCATTCCTAATAAGTTGCGGAAGAGAGAAAATGTAAATGTACTACACCATTTATAAGGACAAAAAGCGCAATAACAGTAAAAATATAAGTGAATCCGCAGGTGGAAGAAGGTAAAACACAGTACTTACCCAGGGTTGACAGAACTGTACAAAAGGCACACAAACAAGACGAAAGCTAACGTAACCTACAACACAACTCGAACCACACTACTGACTGCAGACCACCTGAAACGTCCCCTTTGAACAATTATACATGACTGTGCTTAAACTGACACACAATATTTCTTTAGCGCAACGCAATCTGACTTTCAATAATCCCTACAAAAGAATGGCCCTGACTAACATTAACCTATACCTTTCACAAATCACTTACCTCACAAAAATCTTCGTTACTCGAACTACTGCAATACAGCTAGCGCTACTACTGCCAGCTAAATAAAATATTCAAACTACGGAAGGTACTAACTACTGATAGGCATAGTTAGCAAATGAAAGATTTTAATAGAGAACAAACAATGTATTTACTTTAATAGTCATAATATATATAGCACTTCATGAAATCCAGTCTTACAAATTTCAAAACTCCGCCATCTGTCTCCCCACATCCACCACTGCTGGCGGCTCACCTCCAACTGCGCAACGCTAAGCGCTGTTAACATCCAGCTGCCCAACACTACAATGGCGAGTATTACAACAATGCCAACGAGCCACTGATTGCACACAGCACAGCCAGTGATTTTTATACAGAGCGCTACGTGGCGTTACCAATATAAAAACCTAAACAGCCTACTTACATAGCCCCCATGCTCCCCACAAAAAATTTTACAAATTGTTTTGGGCAGTGGCCAATACAGATTTGAAAATTTTTTTCATAATTACAATTACAATAACAAAGAAATCAAATGCACACACTTATTGATACAATGTCGGTCAAAAGCTAAAATTTTCTCACAGTCCATAAAGACAGTCCTGATCGTTCATCACAGTAAAATTGCAGTGTTTTTCTCAAAGTCGGAGCATTTAAAGAAAATGCACACGGAAGTAGTGGATTTCCATGCAGTCTTGAAGAAGTAGTGTTGTCCTTCTAACGGAAAGACAGTGCTGACTCTTGACATGCAGGCAGGTAATGGGCCACAACAGAGCAGACCCACAGCAGAGTCAGTCGAAGTTTTGAAGAATATTGGCAAGTAGGTCATCACAGAGCAGACCCACTGTAGTCCTGGTAGAGATTACGGTATTGGTGGCCACCAGAGGTACAGACCCACTGCAGTCCTTGTAGAGATAATGGTATTCGTGGGCCATCAAACGTGCAGACCCACTGTAGTCCTTGTAGAGACGGCCAGCAGCCATCTGTTGCAACTGTGCAGGTGCACAATCACCATAGAAGAGTCTTGCAGACAATATAGCAAGTCCATAAACCACCACTTGTGCACTCACAAAGTTTTTGGAATGTCCTTAGAACCAGCAATGCTGTTATCCAGTCCCTTGATGAATTATCAACACACGTGCAAACACTAACAGTCCGAACTTCTCACATATTGTGCATATAGTATGACCAACAGAAACGTGTGCAGTGAAATGTAACATAATTTGGAGAACTGGTGTCTATACAATTATAAATTTACAACATAAGAATACAATTACAAAGGTGCAAAATACATCATTAAAAAACATAACAATACAGATAACATTTGTGGTAATGCAGGCTTTACAAAAGAATAGAAATAAACATGTACACCAGTATTACAAGAATTATGACATAAGTACATACATAAAAGATCAGAATAACTTTTGAAACATCAACTTCACACATGAGCATTAAAAGAAAGCAGAATAAATAATGTCTAAACATCTTTACAAAGAAAATAACATAGTATTTGAAAAATTCTACAATGTAAATCTTATTAGCTAAACACATAACGACAGGAAAAAGATAAATACACAAATGTACATAAACACATAGCAGAATAACACAGGAGAAAAGGACAGGGTTTGTTTTCAGTGTAACATTTGGTACTGCAGTCCATTCCAAAACTTCATCTTATCTTTCGTCTTATTTGAACATTTGTTTCCACCAAAAAAATCCTATCCAAGCATGCTTTCTGTATTTATATGTTCACATATTTCTTACCTCGTTATTTATTTTCCATTATCTTACCTCATCATTTATTTCCAAGAAAATCCTAACTAAACCTGTTGTCCCTAAACCCAACTTTTTTGTTCATATCCTCTTTCAAAATACTTTTTTGGCCAAACCATTTTCTTATAGCTTCTCAATGCATTTCTTCCAATTCATCACAACTCGTTCTCTCATATATCCTACCCTTTCTTAAGATAACTTAAATCTACGGAGCTCAGATGGTAAACTAAGGGACGAGGCAATGCAGCAGCACAAAACAATTAACACAAACAGCAATGAAAAAAATGGAAATTGTCAAAGCAAGCAGCAGTAAATCTAAATTAACAGAGAAAATGCAACATTACAACTAATATGAGCCAATGTGCAGCAACAAGAAAATTAATTTAGTAGTAAAACTGGCTTAACAGAGTAATACAAAGTGAAATTCAGTAGCACTATGCCTGGCACACAGCAGCAGCAAATGCAGTAACTTATATCTAATTATGGCAAAGCTCAAGCATAAAAAAATATTACAGTAAAGATGGCCATGTCTAATACCTATGTCACATCTTAACACTAGAGTGATGCATCACCTTGACTTACTGTTAAAAAATTATTTTTGCAATTCCTGTGAAGGGAAATGTCTATTTGTGCTCTCTTTTCTACGAAAGTACATCATAAAATTATTATTTACTGGGTCTGTAGACAGAAAATAGTGATAAGAGTACATCTATTAAATTTTATTTTAACCACTGCTGCAGCAGCTAGAAACTTGATATTAAACAAAATGAGCAAATATATATATAAAGCAACATATGAAACGTCATTCACTAGGCAAATGGCGTCTCCAAAGGCAAAAAAATTCTCTCAACTAGAAAGACAATAGATGTAAAATGTTTCTCATCATTTCATTAGGCATTTTAGTAAGTATCATAAATTAAGATCTCCACAGTATAATCACATGTTTTCAAGTTTGAGCGTGTCGTATTTGCGATGCTTTCTACAAAGGAATGTCAATAGCGAGGATAATGGCCTCCCCTTTTTTTTTCTTCTCCACCTGTGCCTCTGAAAGGCACACACTAATGGCTTTTTTCCAGGCGACTGTCGCGCAGCTGGGTGCCCACTACGCATTACATGAAGGTGGTCACTTAACATTCTTACTGAAATATTTACGACACCAGTTTGCACTACAGTGACAGTCTCATATAAAAGGGTTCACAGGTCAAGAATTTGCGTTACAGATGTGTAGAAACAAAATCCTTTAAATATAAGTGTCCAAAAAAATTTCGTCGGCATTGTTATACATTCACGCATTTACACACATTTCATAACTCTTTAACGTACAATTCTTGGTTTCCATAATCATTTTCACAAGTCAGAGTCCCTAACCACTACTCCTTATTTCTTACCTTATTACACATATACATATTCGTTGACACTTCTTCAATATTTTATCATAATAAATATGTAGCATAATCAAATTCCTCATATAGCATCAGCTTATTGATCATAAACATACCTCAACAGCATAATACACATTCTCATCATAATAATATCATAAAAACTCAGTCAAATCTCAAAATCGTCGTAGCTTCCTCCAATAGTTTCAAAACCTAAAAAAAAATCTCTGCTCATGTCAATAGTGTCATCTACCTCAAAAGTACTTTAAAAATCATGATCCCATACCAAATACATCATTCAAAGCTCTCATAGTATCACAATGGTTTCGAAAAATATATGAACAGTTCACAAAGTACATACAAAATACAATTTCATAAGTGTGAAATTATCCAACTGTGTAACTGCGTAAACATGTGTCACTGACATAGTAAAAAAGTTTGTTTCTCTGTTAAATAATCAGATAGCTGTGTAATTCTGTGTTAGAGAAATATGGTACCTATGTGTAAAGTTGTATAAGGAAATACCATATTAGCTAGGGCTCCTTGTGCTTGCCAAACACATGGTACACAAAGTAAGCGTGTACCCCCCTGAGGATTAATGTAATTATACCCTCAGGTGTTACAGATTACAGCAATGGGATGAAATGTATCACGGAAAACTTTCTTTGTAATTCAAAAATCTTGAAAAATAAATGGTTTAAGTACAAAATTAATCATTCAAATGTGTGTCCTGTAGCGCTAAATGTGCGTCTTGCTGTAAGATAATTCTGTGGAGTGTCGTAGTTATCGTCCTCTGTAAGCAAAGTTCTGCTGAAGTCAATGTACTTACCTCATCATAAATGAAAGTGAAATGCTTTGCGTATAGATATCGTAGTTATAATGTACCTTACTGTGATCAAGAAAGTACTATAATCTAACGTATTGTTGTGCTACGAAAAAGGCTGTCTCATTGCAGCTATACCACAAAAGTTAGTACTAAAACATGTTTTACTTTCCAGAAGAATTCAGAAAAACTGTGCAGATATAAAACAGAAACACCTCAAAAGCAACATTGTAAATGGTCACTCATTAGTAGCGTCATGATAAAATCGTGTAGCTGTCAAAGAAACCAAATGCTAAGTCATATTTAATGCCACAGAAAGTACTTCAAATAAAGAATGTCATTTCAAGTAAACCAAAACGTTGCATGAAAATCTCATTAGCAATGCCGGTATATGTTCTAAGTATGTGAGCCTTATAGTCGTTATGTGATCGTGCAACTAACAAGCAAGAATGTACACACACAATAACACTGTGTTGTCTGTTCACTATAACAATGCACTCGTAACTACTATCTAAATATGTATCCTAGGTTCTAGATTGGATAGTTAACTTCAAACACTGTTGCATGTTAACAGTTTCTAAGTCTAACAAAGCATACTAGTAATGTAAAGTGAAAAATTTTATGGCAAAGACTAAATTAAAAAGCAGATTATCTTTCAATAAACGGTTTTACATGTGAAATGTGATGCAATCCTTTACTCTTCACAGTACTTAGAGTTTCAACTTGAACGTAATTATCATGCGGTATACGTCGGTAAAGAATACTGGAATTTTTTCTCAAGGTTAGCTATGTTATTTTTCTCCCAGCCAGCCGGCGCACGTGGCTGCCTGCGGTACGAGTCATTGTCTGTCTCTTTGTTGGCGCGCGTCGTTATTGGGATTAGGAGACCTAACTTCTACAAATTCACCTTGTCGAGAGTGCCCTGCTCTGTTTGAATCCCGCCAGTTCTGATAAAATTCAGGTCTGTCGTTATGATTATATCGTCTGTCGTCATGTCGGTAGTTTCTGTAGTTTCTTTCTTGTCGGTTAAGTGGTGGAGAATTTCTCCCTGAATTATCACTGCACGGTGGACCGTTGCGTCTCAAGTTATTCTGTCTCCCTTGGTAATAATAGTTCTGGTTGCCATATTGTCTGTTTCTATGATTGTATCTGTTATATTCATTACTACGGAAATGCGATCTTTCTCTGTAACTATTACTACTCTGCCCACAGTTGTCATACGGGTGGTGTCTGTTTTGGTCACGATTTGCGTTATGAGAATAGCCTTGTCGTGTCCAGTTATTATTTCTTTCATCGCGTAATTGTGACGGATGTGACCTGTAATTGTAGTGTTCCTGTTTTCGCGTTCCGCGATTGTCAGTGTCAATTTCCAATTCTTGTAACAGTCCCTGAAAAGCTTCAGTGTCGTCGTTGCAACGTCTTGCTAAAATAATATATCGTAAATGTTCAGGTAGTTTGATTAAGCAAATGCGGATGAGTTCTGAGGGGCTGTATGGGTTTGTCAGGTACTGATTCGTGTGCAACATGTCTTCAAAATATTTCACAAGACTGGAAAATTCAGCTTGTTAGAAATTTTTCATCATTATGATGCTATATTTTACTCGGTCTTGTGTAGCTTGAGACCAGTATGCTGAGAGGAAGGCATGATAAAATTCTCCTTCACTGTGATAATCGTGAATGACCGATCGCAATCTTTTAGCTGGTTCATTCTCTAAGTAGCCACACATAAATTCTAATCAGTTGGGAGGAAAACAACGAGGGAATTGATGGAGCCACACTTCTGGATGAATGTCGTTGCTAGAATTCTTAAATGTTTTGAATTTACGTGTAGTAATGAACAGCTTATAGTCAAAACCATCGTGTCGGCGAGTAGCACATTGGTCACTGTTACGTCGTGTCGGCGGTTCCATCTAAAAATTCGGTGCACCTTGCCAATTTCTTTCATAATTTCCGAAATGCCCAGTGTTATTATTTTGTCCCTCTTCCCGTGTTGGAGCGCGAGTGTCCTCTGAAATATGTAATTTTTGTATTACTTGAGCCAACTGAACTTGTACTTCTCGGATTTTTCTTTTGTGTTGCGTATTAATTTGATTCTGATTTTGTTTGAATTTCTTAATTTGGTCATACTCTTCTGTGTCAGTGATGGCTACAGGTCTTGTGTCATTCAGATCATCATCTACCTTTGCAGATAAGTTAGTGAACTGATCCGAAAGTTCGGCTACTTTCTCCGATAGTGTACTTATTTCCTCAGTGTGTTTTTCTGAACCAAGTTTCAGAGTGTCCATTTGTGTTGAAATCGTATCTACTGTGTCCTTTAATTTTTCCTGAGTTTTTGCAAGTAGCGTAACCGATTCGGTAGATGCAACTGAGTCAACTCTAGCCCACAAGGTCTCATGATTTTCATGAACAATGGTTTGCAGTTCTTTTATGGCTGCTTCATGATTCTGTAATGCATTTTCATGCCGCGAAAAAATAGGATGAAAATGCTCACAAATTTGTGTTTTTACGTCATTACAGACTTTTTGACATTTCGATTCAATGTTATGTAACTCAGTAGTTAAATCTTCACGTGTTTGTTCAAGTGTGGTGTCTAACTTCCGAAGATTTTGTTCCATTGTGTCTAACTGTTACTGTGTTTGTCTCTGGTGTTGTTCCATTGTGTCTAACTTTTGAAGATTTTGTTCCAATGTGTCTAGCTTTTGAAGATTTTGTCCCATTTGTTTTTGATTTTGTTCAAGCGTTGTGTCTAACTTTTGTAGCCTTTGTCCCAGTTGTTGCAATAACTGTAATAACAGTGCACTGGTGTCTGAAACATGTTCCTCAGTGCTATTCGGCAGTGCATTTGAACCAGCAATATTCGCATTTTGAAAAGCAGAAAATGTGTCTTGATTTATTTGAGAAAACGGTGAGGACGCAAAACCTGAATCTACAGTATTTGCAAGATTGTGTCCTGTCATTTCGGAATCCTGAGGCGAGCTGTTGCCGACCGATCGATCGATAATGCTTCCCTGTTCACTAATTGTTTCACTGCCTACACCATTATTTGGAGCTCGCTCCATTTCCCTATGCACAATTACCAAATTACTACTTTGAACATTAGTTAATTCATTATATGGTGGCGCTAACACACTGCTTTCATCTTCACTGTCATTTCTCAGTTTCCTTTGGAGCCTAGTATTACGTTTTTCACACGCCATTATTGTCACAATATTTCACACGACAACACAGAAAAGCACAATTTGAAGAGAAAAATAAGAGAACACATTAACATAGCATTGAAAATAATATCTCGTTAATTGCAAGCGCAGCTGCGAAATACTTGGTGCAAATCTACATGCATGCCACAACTGTTTTACTGTACAAGAATGAAAGACTGCAACTACAAAGGAGATTCTCTCTACAATTATGCGCTAGCAATAAACAAAAGCTACACTAATTACACAAACTACAAGGAAAAAATCAGAAGATTCCAGTGAGGTATCCTGGCAGGGTCGCCATATGGAACGCCCCCTTTGAACAATTATACATGACTGTGCTTAAACTGACACACAATATTTTTTTAGCGCAACGCAATCTGACTTTCAATAATCCCTACAAAAGAATGGCCCTGACTAACATTAACCTATACCTTTCACAAATCACTTACCTCACAAAAATCTTCGTTACTCGAACTACTGCAATACAGCGAGCACCACTACTGCCAGCTAAATAAAAGATTCAAACTACGGAAGGTACTAACTACTGATGGACATAGTTAGCAAATGAAAGATTTTAATAGAGAACAAACAATGTATTTACCTTAATAGTCATAATATATATAGCAGTTCATGACATCCAGTCTTACAAATTTCAAAACTCCGCCATCTGTCTCCCCACATCCATCAATGCTGGCGGCTCACCTCCAACTGCGCAACGCTAAGCGCTGTTAACATCCAGCTGCCTAACACTGCAATGGCGAGTATTACAACAATGCCAACGAGCCACTGATTGCACACAGCACAGCCAGTGATTTTTATACAGAGCGCTACGTGGCGTTACCAATATAAAAACCTAAACAGCCTACTTACATACCTAATGGTAGGTAGAGTACTGTGAATAAGCCATCATAATACCGCGCAGACGGCCGGCCGTTGTGGCCGAGCGGTTCTAGGCGCTTCAGTCTGGAACTGAACGACCGCTACGATCGCAGGTTCGAATCCTGCCTAGGGCATGGATGTGTGTGATGTCCTTAGGTTAGTTAGGTTTAAGTAGTTCTGAGTTCTAGCGGAATGATGACCTCCGACGTTAAGTCCCATAGTGCCATTTTGAACCCTGCAGACACATTTGAGGGAGCGCCAATGTAACGACTGTGCTACTATTCGCAACCGAGGGTCGCGCAACCCTTCCTATAAACACGTGTTTATCTCGGAAAGTATGCGTTTCCGGACCCATGTTTATTGGACTTATTTTTCTTGTTTCGATGAGACCTACCAACTCTCAAAGTATTCGACACTTTTTTGTGTGTGCACGTTTATTTTAAAATTAGACTCATAGAACCTAGAAGAACTTGTTCATCCTCCTAACTATCGTACCCTCCCACCCTGCCTCCCCGCCCGCCTTCTTCGCTCCCGAAAAAATTCTGACTCCGCACCTGATCGTAATGTTTGTGCATGCACTCAATGCTGAACGTCTGGAATGGTGTTCCGAGAGATATGCACAGTCATTCCAGGTTCTCACCCGTTCAAACGCTCTTTCCACGGTTGACTGCCGGTTCAAAACACTACCACTGACTCGCGGCTGTCTCAACCACCTGAGAATATTGTTTCTCTCATTTAAAGCCACTATTCCGCCGCTATGCCCCTGACAGAACCATTTCGGATAAGGCTTCCATCGCTGCAATTCGCGGCTGCACAGGTCATCTATGCCATCTTAACTGCCTGATTCGCTCCTATTCAGGGATATATGCATGCGCAGCAGTAAACGGGATTTGGTCCGGATTACTAACTGCAATTGGTAGAAACAATACGCGCCATCCTGTATTAGCTTGTTTCACAACTACACACCTGAATTTTGTACCCTACAGAGAGTGTAAATTTTTATCTCAATTTAAACGCATGTAGATGAAAGGGGCAGTAGCATATCAAGCTTTCTGGCAAACATATTTCTCAATCATCTGGAAAGTAAGTTATTTAATGAAAACAATAGATTCAAAAATAAAATAATATGTTTCTGGAGATATGTGGATGAGACCTTGCTTTTATTTGATGGTACGAAAGATGAGATCGAAGAACTACTAGCAGTATTCAGTTCTTTCCACAAAACCGTAAAATTCACAATAGAACATGAGGACAACAAAAGCTTAAATTTCCTGGGTCTTAAAACCACTAACCATCAACAAAAGCATAAGTTCGGCATACACAGAAAACACACATACGCAGACATAACATTGGACGACTCATCATGCCATCCCACCACACAGAAACCTGCTGCATTTAGGTCCATGGTACACAGAGTATATTCTCTTGATTTAGAAGAAAACACGTCAAGAATGACATAGATAAAATAAAGAGCATTGCCATAAGCAATGGCTACATAGCTAAAACTATTGACAATTTAGACAGACAAATACACAAAAGCAAGACAACGAATGGCCACACTATGAAATAAGAGAAAATATTCGCCAGTATCCCATACCTGGACCCCGTCTCACAAAAAAATAGCTAACCTTCTCAAAAAAAAAAAAAAAAAAAAAAAAAAAAACAGTTTCATTCCCAACTAATAATAAATTAGCAAACTTACTCATCCATAACATAAATCAAACAGGCAAACATGCAACAACAGTGGAGTGTACAAAGTATCATCCTCCAGTTGTCCTGCCTACTAGTAGGGAAAACAGGCAGAAACTTCAAAACCCGTTTTTAAGAACACGTAAATGCTTTCAGGCTCGACCACTTTGAAAAATCGGTCATTGCACAACATATGTTAGAAACGGAAGATGTCATCAACAATCTAGAAAACAATTTTGTAGTATTACATAATGAAGCCAATGGTAAGATCCTAAATCTGTTAAAAAAACTGGAGATATACTTCCACAAAATCAAAAAACCAGAATCGATGTTAAATGAACAAAAAGAAGTTGTGACTGAAGGCGCTTTTTAATCCATACCTCGAGTGGTTTGAATACAGTCACGTTTCAAGCTGCGAAATGTGGATAAAATTAAAAGGGGATTTTTTGTTGAAACGGAAAACATGGTTAGTTTGATAATAAGCGAAACAATTACAGGTGTCGCTCTACGGATGACGTAAGAAACGCAACCTTGGTGAAGGGGGGGGGGGGGAGACGTATCCCCGGCATGTGACCGGAAGGTATCCACGTTGGATCTCTGTGCAAGATGCCTAGATTCTTCTAGAACATTGGCGTAATTTGACATCCTGTTACCAGAAAATGTAAGACGCAAAATATGCGCGAAGATACCCATTAGCCAAGAGGACGGACTCGTCCGTCAGAGCGAAGCGGGTATGGAATGAAACACATAGTACGTACGTTTCTGACGAAAAAATAAGGTAAGCACAAATTTCGTAATAACGTATTATTGAAATTTAAAGTCTACTAGAGATGATTCTCCGTGATGAATCTTTTCGATACGGGGCTAAGTATCTGAAATGTAACCTAAATTGATGAGGCGAAACATTATTACCACCTTCGAAATATAATACAGCAGCGATTCTGCGTTGCATGGCTTCGACACGTCCTTGATAGGTTTCTACAGGTAAGCAAGCATCTACACAAGTCACGCAGTTACGAACCGATCGTTTGTGACACTAAGCTAGAGCCCGATAGCGTCTCAGATTAGCCCCGTCGAGTTCAGATCAGGCGAATATGGTGGTCAAGACATCAGGTATGTTCACTATCATGATCGGGGAAGACAGCTAGCGTGAGGGAATGCAGGTGATTTACAATAATGTTCACGTTGTCCACAGCTATCATGGTGCGTTTGATTACTACCACAGGTCCTACGGAAGTCTAGGAGAATGTTCCCCAAAACATAATGCTTCCACCATCGGCTTTCACCCGTAGTGCAGTTCATGCTTCGAGAAGCCGTACCTCTGAATGTCGATGATTCCAGACACATCCATTCGTCTGGTGTAACAAGAAACATTAATCCTTTCTGGCAACACGGTTCCATTGATCCACAGTCCAATCTAGATGATTCCATGCCCACTGTAATCATGTCTGACGATGTCGTTGGGTCAACACAGGAACACTTGAGGATTGTCTGCTACAGAGACCGGCATACTGGTGCACTCCATAACGTTTGTTCCTGCACCAACGTTAACATTGTACTGT
This sequence comes from Schistocerca nitens, assembly GCF_023898315.1. Lineage (NCBI taxonomy): Eukaryota > Metazoa > Arthropoda > Insecta > Orthoptera > Acrididae > Schistocerca > Schistocerca nitens. The sequence continues at coordinate 636,387,875 of NC_064617.1, forward strand.
CAGATCTGCCACAGATCGCGCTGTACAGAGCGAGTAAGCCTCCGTCCTACACATTCTGTGATGGCCTTGCCACCCACTCGCGATTTCACTGACCGTCATCCACTTTCCCTAGATGCTCTCGACAACGGCACGCGAACAGCTGACTGGCTCTGTCGTTTCCGAGATGCTCGTATCATAATAAACTGTCTTTGTCAATAAACTGTCCTCTGTCACAGTCGCTTACGTCAGCGGATTATACCCTGTTTGCGGCGCGTACCTCGCAAGAATGATTCCCCACTCGTCTCGGATCCGTTTACATATAGGACTAGCACTCCATCATCAGGCCACATGTGGCTCACCGGGACCATCCGACCGCCGTGTCATCCCCAGCTGAGGATGCGGATAGGAGGGGCGTGTGGTCAGCACACCGCTCTCCCGGTCGTTATGATGCTTTTCTTTGACCGGAGCCGCTACTATTCGGTCGAGTAGCTTCTCAATTGGCATCACGAGGCTGAGTGCACCCCGAAAAATGGCAACTGCGCATCGCGGCCTGGATGGTCACCCATCCAAGTGCCGGCCACGCCCGACAGCGCTTAACTTCGGTGTTCTGACGGGAACCGGTGTATCCATTGTGGCAAGGCCGTTACCCGTTTACATATGAAATGAAAGAATTAAGAGGCTTTAAATTTTGCCATTGTTAGTAAGATTCACATAAGTATTTTACGTATTAACAAGCAAGTAAATTCTAACAAGAACGTATGGGTGCATGAAGTGTAATCAGTTCTTCATCAGTTGTCGGTTAACTTGCGAACGAAGCCCACCTGAGAACAAAATTCACTATCACATAAATAAGTCACATACACTGAAAAGAAAATGTATTACATAAGGGGTGAACAAATACCATTGCGGCCATATTGTACCATCATTAATAGCCAAGGTCCTAATCTGGCACAGGCACTTTCTTGTCTGATGTGAGGAAGCTGAACGCTGCCGAGAGCGAGTAAAGCCGGCCGCGGTGGTCTCGCGGTCCTGGGCGCTCAGTCCGGAACCGCGCGACTGCTACGGTCGCAGGTTCGAATCCTGCCTCGGGCATGGATGTGTGTGATGTCCTTAGGTTAGTTACGTTTAAGTAGTTCTAAGTTGTAGGGCACTGATGACGAGAGATGTTAAGTCCCATAGTGCTCAGAGCCATTTTTTGAGCGAGTAACCATTGGACAGGGGTGGAGAGTGATGTACCCGGCATGATCCTCGTTATGTGGCACAGTTACACATCAGCCACACAGCAGAGTGATATTCAGTTGAGTGTAAAACGCTAAAAAAGTTCTTCGGCGAGTACTCGCATCTGCATCCGATAAAGTTCAAGCTAGTCTTTCCTTTGAGTTGTAACGAATTTTACGTTTAGCATCCAGTTTCATAAGATGGTGCTGCTAGAATAAGGACCTGTCAAAAGTTACTCAGAGGTTTCTGGTGCTGAGATTGAACTGTAATGTGTGACTCCTGAGCTTGACCATACACTGTAGTTGCCTGAGGCGGAACGTGGTTATTTCCGCCTTTACTCGACTGGTTGCCAGCTCATTTTATAAAGTAATCATCCATATTCCGAAGATTTCGGACAGTGTGTCCTCCTCCGAACAAACCATCACACAACTGTCTTCATAAACCGTGTGCTGTTATTTTACTTAATTCTGATGGTGTTCGTGTTTCTAATGGTTACTTTAGGCAATCTGTCACAAAGTTTTATATTCTTTCCCAAGACATACCATAATCAGTGCAGAAAACAATACAGATAGTAAATCGTTAGTGTTAAGTCGTGAAAAACTTTTATTGCGAGTAGTAGCAAAGTAAAATTGTGGTCGTATGTCCAGATTGTACATACTTTTTACTGAGTAATGAAATGATAGCAAATAAAAATGAAATTTAAGTGAATAATTAACTGTTTTCATTAAGTGTTTCACGAGAAAGCTATTAAATAACCTTTTACCCGTAATACTGATTACGCACTCTACGGTGAGACACTAACCAGAAAATCCCTCCCTCACAGTAACGGTTAAAAAATATTATGCATGGTTCTGAGCAAAGCAACATTTAAAGTAAACATTAACTTAATCTTCAGCCCTACTTTACCTCACACGGATGTTCAAATGTGTGAGAAATCTTATGGGACCTAACTGCTAAGGTCATCAGTCCCTAAGCTGACACACTACTTAACCTAAATTAGCCTAAGGACAAACACACACACCCATGCCCGAGGGAGGAATCGAACCTCCGCCAGGACCAGCCGCACAGTCCATGACTGCAGCGCCCTAGACCGCTCGGCTAATCCCGCGCGGCACACATGGATGTCACATAAACACAAATATACATACGTGACTCAATACTCTTTGAAATCAATGAAATGCTATGGAAGAAACTTGAATGTTTGTTGAGTAATACCGTGCAAATGAATCACCGTTGCATACATATTATATCTCACGTTGTTGGAAGGGTACATTATGAGACAAAACTTTCCATTCACGTTTTGCAATTTCGGCAGTCATTTGTAGACTCGGTGCGCTTGGCACTGATTGAAATGATTTTAAAAGATAAAATATTTTGAAACATAAACGTCTTTCTTAGCCTGATCCGTATCTGTCTGTTCAAACTACGAAATAGAAATCAAACACGAATAAAATACACAATGTAGTCCATTTACAAAATTAAGACTTTATTTATAATGTTCAACAGACTGCTTTACTGTAAGATACTGTTCTAGTGTTTGGTAAAGGTGCTTTGCTCCTGGTAAAAGCAAAGATGTCGGAATACTACTAATCCACCAAAAGCGTTCTGCAATGAAACTGGTAAACTTAAAACAATCTAGATATTTCTATATTGTTGAATTTCTGGAGAAAATTGCATTTGAACTAAAGATTGAATCTTCCCCAGATATGAAAAACCTCCGGAGCTTGTGGCAAATGAAAACTTAAAGTTAGTGGCTGGTTATAGTGACTGTTTGTGATCTGTTTTTTTATTTATGTTACAGTTTATACTGAACTTTCTGTTTGTGACACTGCTTACTGCAACATTAGTAACTCATGCACTAAACGGATATTACAGGTTCTGTATTCTGATATGCCGAGGAAAACTTTCTTGCCCTTTTTTCTGTCAGTCTGCTCGGTCGTCTGACTGGCTTGATGTGGCCCGCCACGAATTTGTCTTCCGTGTCAACCTCTTCGTCACAGAGTAATTTTGCACTCAACTTACTCAACTACTTGTAAGGTATGTTGTGGAGGCTCTGTCCAGGGCAGTCACTTTAAAAGCCCGATAGGGGCTCGTTGCGGTCCGTTGTCAGCCTTATGCACCGGGGAGGACACTTCACTGAACAACGGTTGGGACACGCCTCTTGCAGACTCAATGGCTCCAGCCCAGAAACGGCAGTTCAGGATCTGCTGACCGTTTACTTCTCCAAGCCAATTACTGGCGCCAGTTGAAGGCTGATAGCCTGCTGATTATGTAGGAAGATATACCGACGCACAAGTTGTTTCTCAAACCGTTGGGAGAGCTGAGACACTTTCGAAAAACAAGCAGAATGGTATGGAGAAACGAGCGTTTGCTCATGTCTCATAGTCTAACTCCAAGACAATGTGGCTCTCGTTGGCCGCAAATACGTGGCGTGAATGTTTCCTGGACTTATAAGGTGAGAGGATGGGTGTCGTGTGGAAAATTTAATCTCTTCCAATAGGTGAAACAAACAACCACGAGCTCTGATAGGCTGAAAGGAATCTTTGGCGGAATTAATTTTTATAAGATACAAGAGCTACAGAAACAAAAAAGGACAGAGAACATTCGGTTTGGGAGAGAGGCGCAGAGAACATTCTGTTCTGGAGAGCACTACAGAGAACATTCTGTTCCGGAGTGTGGTGGAGAGAACATTCCGTTTCAGAGATTGGTAGAAAGAAGACTCCGTTCTGAGATGGGTGGAGAGAAGTTGGTGATTGTTAGAGGTCCGAGGCCGCAGCCAAAATATTGTGTTTTCTCTCACAAAGATAGGTTAGCATGTGCCCAAATAACAGTTGTTTCACAGATGAAGTTGTGATTCTTAACTTTTTATTTCAATTCTTTCGCGATTAGTGACTCAGTGTGTTACAGCAAATCCTGAGTTACCATGACTTCTTCGTTAAGTCGCTTTATGCACATATTAATCATTGTGCATCTCTTTAACACGATGGGTAACGCAGTTATTTTTGCCACATCATTTAAAGTCGATTCACTTGCAATTTCTGGAAGTAATGCTTCTTTTACTCGAGTTTCCCAGTTCCTTGCAAACTCGCAGTGCGTGTGGTACATGTAACTGAGACAGTTTAACACTTCACGTATTTCTTATTATTTTTGAATGAAGACGTTTACCATGTTTAGGTTTTGCCATGTGTGTAGATCTTTGAAACATAAATGTGAAGTAATCGAATCTTTTTTTACATCCTTTCGGCAGTTAATTAATCCCATGTCACTCGAATATTTGTTAACCAAGGCCATCAGCCATACTTGTATTTAACGTACGCTGAATCTTATGGCAATTCCGCGGTGCCAATTGAAAGGTGGCTACACTGAGCCACAGCGCCAGAGATCGCTAGAGAACATTGTTCCGCCGCCTCCACTGGCAGTGATTATTGAGATGTCGTAGTGGGCAGTGCTTGGGGAGAGCTCGTGGTAGTCAGTTCGTGTTCAGATGTGCTAGTAGAGAGTGCTTGCTGAGATGTGATACTGAAAAGTTCTTGTTGAGATGTGGTAATAGCGAGTCGGTGTGGAGATATATTGTAATGATTAGAGTGATTTTGGTCAATATATGAAGGTAACGAAACTTGATTTATTTTTCATTATTTCCATGTTTTAAATAATGCGTCATTACAGGTTCAGTCAACAAAGCATCTGGCTTGTGTTCTTGGATTAGAGTGTAATTCTGGTTCTCTTGAGTAATTATGGTATTTTTATTTTCTTTAATTAATTCAGTATAAATGATATTTAAAATTTCTTGTGTTGTTGAAGAAGAACCGTGCCAGATGCGTACGTTGAGTCATACTTCCACACACAGAACAGTTATACTTGTGCTTTGATTTCGTAGGTTTTATAGTTGCTGGGGACTTAAGTAATTAATTGTGTTAATGAAAATTTCCATTTCATTCTTTGTTATTGTTCTATGCAGTCAGATAGCGTCATAATACTAGTCAGGGCCAACCGTTACGAGACTTCGTAATCGGACAGACAGTTACTGAATCAAAAAATTAAAATTATTTTCATTATATTTTAATTAAGCCCCCATGCACGTGGCGACCGCTGCTTCGGATCGTCCCTTGGAATTCTTCTGATTGTAAAAATAGTAGACAGTAGTATTGTTGTAGTAATTTGTAGTTTAGTAATTGTAGTCTATTTTGCATGTGTAGATTTGGTAATTGTCATTCTTCTAATGGTATTTTTTTTCTCTGAATTTGATTGTTGTCTTGTATACGCGTTTGACGATTTAGTGCAATTATTTCAATTGTTCGTTAATCGTGTTTGAGGGAAACATTTCGAGTGAATGGTATTGTTGGAGATAAAGAGTCATTGTGTATAATTTCCGTACAGTGACGAGTTTTGTATGTTTTGTAAATGATTACGCGATCAATGAAAAAGGCGAAAATGATGGATAGTGAGAATGACGAAATTGTTAACATGGCGAACTCGCCAACAGAGGAAAACAGTATGATGGATAATGAAGTGGAAAACAATGTAATAAGTCGGGAAAATAGTCCGGAACCATTTCAAAATTTTTCTCAATCAGAAAATTCACAGAATCCGAGATTAACGACAGAAGATTCTGAAATAGTATCGAACACAGATAGCTTTACAGCCATGACGAAAGAAGTTGGTTTCGCGGGAAATGTTGGGGGCGAAAAGAATTTCGAACCGGCTATTACGGAGCAGTTGATGAGTGCTATATTAAATTTGGGAGCACGAATGGAAACAATTAAAACAGAGATAGGAACTTTAGCAACACGGTTAGACTCACAGGGATCACAAACAGGAATAATTACAACTGGTATGGGAACAATGGAGCAGTTTCGATCTGAATTTAAAACAGATATAGGAACAATTAGAACCACGATGAAAGCAATGACAACACGGTTAGACTCACGAATAGGGACATGTTTCAAAAATACGAATGATGAATCAAACAAAGAAATTAGAGAAGAAGTACAACCGGTTTTGAATGCTCACAATAATAGCTTAATTTCAACAGAAATCAGACAAGAGGAACAGGACAGAGAACGGGAAGAAAAAGATTGCGTGATAGTTCAAAAATTTTCAGAGTTAAATTTACAACTTGCACATGATAAGGAAGAAATATTTGTGAGAATCGAGGAATCCGTAACAAATGACTTAACGCAACAGTGTGAACAGTCAACTACTAAATGTGACAATACCGAAACCCGAGTTGCGACACCGACGGAAGACGTAAACTTATCGGAAACAGTTGAGGAGATTCCAGATAAATTGACAAGTCTTAACTTAAGTGGGGACAGAGATTCAGATCATACAGCACCATTGCCATTTGCAGAAACCGAAGAGTACCAGAACATAAATAAGCATGTTGAAAATCAGGGAAAAGTTAATGAACGCGTCAAAAGGGAATCTGAGGCATTACAAAAGCAAGACAAATATATTGAAAGCGAAATCGCAGGAAAAGACAGCAGACGAAATTTAGTATCACAGATAGCAGAGGGCTTTGAAGAAAGTAATTTGTTTCATTTACGGGATGTAACAAGAGAGCGCCAGGCGCGGGAACTTGACAATAATCGACATTGGGACTGGGACAGACGCGGTAGGTCTTTGTCGCCGCGAGGCGGAAGCTTTGACTGTAAACACTTCTTGACTGTTCGGAAATTTAAGATCTTTTGCAATTCTAGAAATGACATACGTCCATGTTCATGGTTGGATCGATTTACGTGCGCACTTCCGCCAGATTTGCCACTGAGTCACAAACTGAAATTTATGTGCAGTTATTAAAGTCCTCAGGGGATTCACTACACTAAGTGAATATGTGCCGTAGCGAGCATAGGGCCCCGAGCTGTAGTGGTGCTATTTCCCTTTTAGTTTTCAGCACCGCTGCCTACTCTTTCAGTATTCTTTGCATCTATAAAAACAACTCTTCTACTATCCATCTGTCTAAACAGTAGGTAAAGATTAACTGGATATGACGATTTTACCCAAAAGTGACTTCGGAAATTACCGTTTGGACTTACTATATTTTCAGCAGCGTTCATTCGTAGTTTAAACGAAATTTTACCTGTTTATCTTCGTGACAATATTACTTCATATGTTGACGACATTCTTATTGTTAAACGTTCTTGGAGTGAGCACAACAAAATTTTGGATTCATTATTACGTATTTTTGCACGAGGTGGCATTACAGTGAACTTAGAAAAATCTGAATTTGGTCGTTCACAGGTGAAATTTCTCGGTCACATTATTTTTACAGAAGGTATTCTTCGTGATCCAGAGAAACTAGACGCTATTCGTAATTATGCTGTTCCTACCACAAAACGTGATGTTCGTAGTTTCCTTGGTGTCTGTAATTTTCTTAGACGCTTTGTTAGATTGGATGATTTGGCCACACCTCGTTTACACATTTCAGTTATGCGCACTATGGTCCCAGAAAATGCTTTCGTAAATTACGAGAAAATTGTTACTTCAGTAATATGGAAAAACGTATTCGATCTGTTCTTGACAAATGCAAATTATGTTAATAGGCTAAGCCGCCAACAATTTCTCACAGAGCACCGTTGTTTCCTATCATTCCAGCGAAATTAAAGGAGATGGCTGCAGTTGATTTGTTCGGTCCAGTGGTTCGATCTACTAATGGTTTTGCGTACATTTTTGTAGCAGTGGAATTGACATCCAAATATTTGTGTTTTACACCGTTACGCAAAGCAACAGCTCGTTCAGTATCTAATGCTTTCATCAAACATTTTCTTAAAGAAGTGGGTCATGTTGATAAGGTTATATCAGATAATGGATCACAGTTTCGCTCTAAAATTTGGCTTCGTACTCTACGGCGTCGTAAGATTAAACCAATCTTCATTTCACTTTTTCACCCTCAATCTAACGCTTCAGAAAGATGGATGAAGGAAATCAATAAATTGTGCCGTCTTTATTGTCATCAGAATCACAGAACTTGGGATCAGTATCTTCATATTTTTCAAAACATTCTGAATGAACTTCCTAATGACTCAACTTCTTTACCGCCTCTATTGATATTAAAAAATAAAGTACCAACAAATCGCATTTCTGAAATCGTTCCTTTTCCGCCTTCACGGAAACTGCGGCATTCTGAAGTTGTCAACCTGGCTCTACAAAATATTGCGTCTGCGGCTGCTAGAAGAGAGAAATCAGCTAAACATCCTGGTCGTTTAAAAATCTTGTCAGTTGGCCAAAAGGTGTTAATTAAGTCTCATCGTTTGTCTCACAAAGGAAAAGGCTTGTGTCGCAAATTTTTTCTGCTTTATAACGGTCCATATAGAATTCCCAAAATTATACATGATAACACTGTTGAAGTAGAAACTCTTAAATCTCGACGCTCTAAGGGAAAGATCACATATCTAACGTTAAAATTTTTGTGGAATGACATACTTTAGAGAAACTAACAGCTACATGTAAACATGCAGAGAATACAAGGATACCGCGCCGTGTTCCGGCGGCGGCACATACTCAAAGCAACAGTCAAGTCGGCGCGCCGCACAAGGCAGTCGTTGACCGCAAACAATCGCTTCCTACGTCACGCGCCTACAGCTGATCGAGCGCTCAGTGCGAATGCACTGACAGACGTAAACAAATACACAGTCTAATTTCTCCGACTAAATTCAGTATAAAGCTATGGTGACTTTATAAATTATGTTATTAACGTTCAGTATTTTTCAGGATACGGTTGTATAAAATATTTAAGACCTTCAGGTAAATTCTATGTGTGTCCGACGTTAAGAGGACTTGCTATGGAGAAAATTTCAGGAAAAATGTAATTTAAAAAAAAAAAAAAAGGAAGTAAAAAACCAAAAAGGTAACGATTAATTGAGTTTATTTTTCAGGTAACATATTTCCACTTAGGTACGTACTTTAGACGTAATTTGCTGCTCGCGATTACGTGATTCATACTTTGTGCTAAATTTCATGTTCTATGAATTTACTAGTGAAGCGACGCGCTTGCGCACATTAACTGATTTTGACAATGATTGACTAATGTACAGGGTTGTTATTTGTATATATTATGCATTGCTTGGCTGCACTGCTTTTTCACTGATGTCATATTTTTTAATTATGTGCCTGCTGTGCTTATTTATTTAAATTGTAATTGTCACCTGATTAATTGTGCTAATATGGTTATGTATGTAGGTTACACTTTGTGATTTCTCTGCTTGCGCCTTCATGTTTACTTATTAAGATTACATATAAACATTTATTTGCTTATGCTGATATGATGCTAATGACTTGTTTATTACGTAAGATATATGTTTGCTGCTATGCGTATGGATTGCATATTTACACATTTCTGTTTTGTTGTCATAACTACTCTTCAATTTAGTATATAGAAATGCTGATATACTGTGTACAAATATAGAGTTTAGGTTACACTGTGGTATTAATTATAGATTGTTCGCTTGGCAGAGCCTCGTTGTAGGAATTGTGCTGCATCCACTTGTTGACATTCAGTTCTCTACTGGTATATTTACTCGCTATTGCATGTTTTGCTTATGCTCAGTGCCTTATATTTTTAAGATAAGAAAATGAACTGCTATAATTCGACGAACGACATGAGTACAAGAAACTTCATAGAAGTCACATGAGCTGAGGTTTTATGGAAGCTGTATAAATTTATGCTAATAGGAAGGAAGCTAACGACATGACATACCAAAACTAGGTTTAGACCATTGACAGTTATTACACTGCATTTTTCGTGAGCAATTGAAATAGGAAGTGACACTTGACACAAAAAATACTCCACATGTTTGCTTCTGCTATGATTCTTGAAGTGGTGTACACACTGTGAAATATTATGATCATTCACACTTCGTAATCGTAATTAATTACTGAGAGTTATTCGAACTAAGTCTGTTAGAGCTCATGTATGCATTTCTTTTATTTAATGGTGGACAAGGAACCAAAATGTATCTTATAATTTATAATGAGTAGCAGATTTGGATCAGATGGATTACACGAGAGGTTGTGTGTTGACATTGTGTCTTCGGATTGTATGAGATGATGAATTGAAGTTTGCACTAGAATTTTGTCTGTACTTGTTCGAGGAGACTGACTAGAGGAAAGAGTTGTTATGGAAGTAAAATGATATTGGTGCTGAGGTTTATATATATCGACGTAGTGAAGAGGTATTATTGAAGTATTAAGATTAAGTGATGATTATTGGAGTTTTCGCGGACAAGAGGTAAGGTAAATGATATTGATGATAAGGTTTATATGTATCGACGTATTGAAGAGGTATTAGTGAAGTATTGAGATTATGCTGATGATTATTGGAGTTTTGGTGGATAAGAGGTAAAGTAAGTGAGGAGCATATTTTTTTTTGTTGGTCCATATGGAACAAGGACGATGAAGATGGCAGACTAGAACATTCAAGTAGAAGGAAGATTGTCTACACACACACTTTGTCAAATCACAAAGCAGTATATACTTTTTTTTGAGAGAGGAAGCATTTGCATATCTTGGTACACTGACAGTTGTTCAGCAACCGTACATTTTGATCTGGCTTGGCAAACATTGGTCTTGACATGATGACTATGACGTTGACTTAACTATTATTGACTGTTATACATTGCTGCCACTACTACTTGATACACATGATGAACATAAAATTTTGACAGAATTGCATTTACACAGTTAACACTATTCAATTACACAGTAGCACTAATGTGGATGAAAGATGAGTGAGTGTGTTTTGTGTGTTTTCCTTTCCTAATCTTACCCACCTATCTCCTAAATATTATTTTATTTGTTGGTAGTGGCTTGCACTGACACCCATAAATGTTATAGGTTTCCTGGTATTTGTGTATTGTAATAGTTAATAGGACAATTATCTGATATCATTTGTGTGTTTGTTATGATTTGTATGTTTAGTGTAAAAGCATTGTATGTGTATTCAAACTATTGTTCATGCCTGAACTGCCTGATTAGTGATGGTGCTGCACTTTTCAACATGATGTGTGACATTTAGTCATGTTTAATTTCTGCTGATGAACTGTGTGATCAGTGATTGTAAAAATTATGGACTGTTACTTGTACCTTTTCTACATGATTGGTGCCACTAGGACATGTTTAATTTCTGCTTATAAACTCTGATGAACAGTGTGATCAGTGATACTGAATTTTATGGAACTGCTTCTGCTGAGAAATGTGACTTGTTGCTGTGTGTACCTGCTCAACATTGCTGGGTACCACTGATGGACTGCTTCTACTGAAATGATGTTGCTTCTTGCTGTCTGCACCTGGTCAACATTACTGGGTGCCACTGATGGACTGCTTCTACCGAAATGGTGTTACTTGTTGGTGTCTGCACCTGCTCAACATTGCTGGGTGCCACTGATGGACTGCTTCTACTGAAAAGATGTCACCTGTTGCTGTGTGCATCTGCTCAACATTGCTGCTGCCACTAATGGAACTGCTTATACTGAAATGGTGTTACTTGTTGGTGTCTGCACCTGCTCAACATTGCTGGGTGCCACTGATGGACTGCTTCTACTGAAAAGATGTCACCTGTTGCTGTGTGCACCTGCTCAACATTGCTGGTGCCACTAATGGAACTGCTTATACTGAAATGGTGTTACTTGTTGGTGTCTGCACCTATTCAACATTACTGGGTGCCACTGATGGACTGTTTCTATTGAAAAAATGTTACTTGTTGGTTTTTGCACCTGTTGACCATTGCTGGGTGCTACTGCTGGAACTGTCAACTGCTTATTCTTGAGCTATGGAAAGCGTTTATGTGAATATTTGTATAAACTGATTTTTTGTGTATTACTGGTTGTGAAAAGTTATGAGACTCTTACCTGCACATATTCGTCATTGCTGACGCTATTGATTGAATTGTTTAACCACATAATACTTGTGTAAACTATTATGTAAAGTCACATGTATGAAAGAATTTGTATTGCTTACTGTATTCTATATAATAGGTTATTGAAAGGTCAGTGCAAAGCCAAAATTTTATCTAGTTATATGATATTTACGTATTAATATTATCTTTTATTTTTGTCTGTATTTTTTGACGAATTTGGTGGTATTTTCACCACCAATGCTGGCAAAAATACCATCAAATTCTAGCCGTGGAGGAAGGGCATATGAAAGGTGGCTACACTGAGCCACAGCGCCAGAGATCGCTAGAGAGCATTGTTCCGCCGCCTCCACTGGCAGTGATTATTGAGATGTCGTAGTAGGCAGTGCTTGGGGAGAGCTCGTGGTAGTCAGTTCGTGTTCAGATGTGCTAGTAGAGAGTGCTTGCTGAGATGTGATACTGAAAAGTTCTTGTTGAGATGTGGTAATAGCGAGTCGGTGTGGAGATATATTGTAATGATTAGAGTGATTTTGGTCAATATATGAAGGTAACGAAACTTGATTTATTTTTCATTATTTCCATGTTTTAAATAATGCGTCATTACAGGTTCAGTCAACAAAGCATCTGGCTTGTGTTCTTGGATTAGAGTGTAATTCTGGTTCTCTTGAGTAATTATGGTATTTTTATTTTCTTTAATTAATTCAGTATAAATGATATTTAAAATTTCTTGTGTTGTTGAAGAAGAACCGTGCCAGATGCGTACGTTGAGTCATACTTCCACACACAGAACAGTTATACTTGTGCTTTGATTTCGTAGGTTTTATAGTTGCTGGGGACTTAAGTAATTAATTGTGTTAATGAAAATTTCCATTTCATTCTTTGTTATTGTTCTATGCAGTCAGATAGCGTCATAATACTAGTCAGGGCCAACCGTTACGAGACTTCGTAATCGGACAGACAGTTACTGAATCAAAAAATTAAAATTATTTTCATTATATTTTAATTAAGCCCCCATGCACAATCTTCTTGCATATCAGTCAGCCTGCGATCAATTTACAGGTCATAATGTACGTTCCATTATTTTTTCATTATTCATTGATCCTCAGGCATCTGGCGGCCCTTATATTGAATCTTTAGTAGTATCTAATAGCAACAGCTTACTTAGTTCCTCCCCATATAGTAATAGGCTTCTTCCATTTAGCTCACTCTGTCAGGATGTCGATATATTAATAACAGAATTCTTTCATTTGGCCACACTGTCAGGATACGTAATCCCCCGTAATAGATACCTTCTAATGTTTGCAATGTGTGTCTTCTTCTAAGCGTTTACCCTCCATCGCTCCCTCAGGTACCATGGAGTTATTCTTTAATGTCTTAAGACGTGTCATGTCATCCTGTACCTTCTTGTTATTAATGTTTTCATAATGTTTCTTTCCCATTGTATCGTAACTTCATTTCTTATCTTTGAAGTCTGTTCAATAAATAATCGAGGATACATTTGAACTATTCTGTGACACAGATGTTGACAAACGAGAGACAGTCGTGGCAGATCATATCACAGAAGAGACGAAAAAAAAAAGCAACTCGCACAGAAATTGGGTTCCACCCATTTGCACTCTGGCCCCACGAATTATAACAGAAAAACTCCAACATGCCAATAAGAAGCACTAATCATACTCGTATGGTTATGCCCAACTAATTTTCAACATCCATCTGTAGCATCACGTGTCAGACACTTCGATTATTTTTTTTCCGGCTTCCTCGCAGTCCTTGATTCACTTTCCCATCGCTCCAAACGTAGATTCTCAGAAATTTCTTCCTCAAATTAAGGCCGATGTTTGATACTTACAGGGATCTTTTGGAGAGGAATCCACTCTGCCTGTTTTGCTGTGGAGTGTAATACGTGCAGCTACTTGGAGCGTATGTAGAGAAATTTGTTTTACAAGAACACTGAAATATTGAACAATCAAGCGATGCAATTGCCTATGAGCTTTATATTCGTAGAGTGCTGCCTCCTCCTCCTTTTTTTTCGTGCAGTCGACGCAGGCTAGCAGCGAGCCGATTGTGTCGTTTTATTATGAAGAGAAACGTCGGCTGCGGGACGGCGCAGGTTGCCAGGAGCGGCTGCGGCTGCGGCGCGGGTCCGCGGCACACAATATGGAGCGCTCGCCATTGTGGCAGGTCTTGTGAGGAGCGCTCTTTGTTCTGATTGGAGGATGATAGCGATTGTGGCGGCATTATTTAGCGGAATTGCCGTCGCCGTGCCGCGCCGCGCCGCGCCGGCAGCGCCACACCCGCTGGCCACTTTAGCAAATTGCTAGCCTTTTTAGCCGCACCACGGCTGTCCGCCTCCACCTCCGCCTCCGCCGCCGCCGCCGCCGCCTCCAACTTTTCCAAAGCGGCCTGGCGGGCTGCTCGCTGCTGGCGGCGCGGCGCTGTGCGGTGGCCCGAGGCGAGGCGAACCGAGGCGCCCACTCGTCTTCCTTAAAGCCGCACCGACCGAATGTGGCCGGCCGTTTAATTACCTCTCGCCAGTCGCGCCCAGCAACTCAATTGGATACTTCGCCGTTTCCAACTTAAACGCACAGGCCGACTCTGAACTCCAGCAACGAGCTTTCAGAGGCTGATTACGGTTGTCTGCAGGGTGCTGAGTCACGAGCGTCTCCTGGTCCCTGCCAGCTCACTGAGGAGTAACTGGTTCTGCTTATCATACCAGTTATCCTTGTATCCCAGTTGAGCAAGCTTTCAGCAACGTCGAGACTGCAGTGATCAGATACTCTCTTAGGCTGCATTCCAGGAATACTGAGAGAGGAAACCGAAAAATTTCTTTGTAATTTTGATCTCTCGGCTGATTCTAACATAGACTGGAAAATTAGGCCTTCTCCCGAAATTCATCACTACGACACCACGTCACAAGATTGTCACTCTTTTAAAAATGTGTTGAATTACAGATTTCTGCGTATTCATACAGCAAATAGCTTTTTAAAACTTGACAGTGGCTTTCTGCAGGGGTCAGTGACGTGTCGTCTTCAATTTGCTACATCCACCTCACGTCAGGTTCCTAATATTATTATTTGGAAGCAGACGATTAGCATATTAGTAGTTTCTTTTGAGTCGTATAGACATACTTGGCAAATCAATTTCGTTAAGGAGTAACAAAGTGACATTAGCTCGCCCTTGGGCTACTCCCGTCAGAAACCGATTACGCATTCTCCTACCCATGCCGTGTTGCAGTTCCTTCTGATGAGGTCATTATCAGTCGGTGTCACTTTTATGCTGGTAACTAATAATGGGAGGCAGCTGGTAGAGCAAATGGTTCAAATGGATCTGAGCACTATGGGACTTAACATCTGAGGTCATCAGTCCCCTAGAACTTAGAACTACTTAAATCTAACTAACCTAAGGACGTCACACACATCCATGCCCGAGGCAGGATTCGAACCTGCGACCGTAGCGGTCGCGCGGTTCCAGACTGAAGCGCCTAGAACCGCTCGGCCACTGCGGCCGGCGCAGCTGGTAGAATTGAGGACAGCTATCACTAATAAATCAATAATCGGTATACCACTATAGTGTACGTATTGTATACAAACACCTTGAAATTTACAGTGAATATATTTGTATTACTAGTTAAAAATAAGAGCCTCGAAAATGGAACTAAATTTCCTTAAACAATACGAATATCTCAGCTGGATCGTGTGTGAATTGAGTGATGCAAAATCTATCATCTAACGTTATACTGTTTCGAACCTCCTCGTATATTGCCAGGTAACTGTGTCCTCCGTGACTTGTTTCACAAAACTAGAAGTTTATTGCACTGTAATAGCGCCACAATCGTGATCAGTGACTGAGAGACTTAACATGACATTTTGTGTATAAAAACGAATCATTTCTATTAATATTTACAATTAAACCTACGACTGTTTGACACCTACCCTCGGCGTCGCCCACTATCAATTTTCTGTGTGTAAGGTGTAAGGTGTTTTTACGTCATTATAGATTTTTTTACATTTGGATTCGATTTTAAGTTACTCAGCAGTTAAATCTTCACGTGATTCTTCAAGCGTTTGCTCGATTGTGTTTAACTTTTGATGATTTTGTTCCATTGTGTCTAACTTTTGTAACTGTTGCTGTGTTCGTTCCTGATTTTGTTCCATTGTGTCTAACTTTTGAAGTTTCTGATTTTGTTCCATTCTTTGTATGAATTGCAATAACAATGTATTAGTGTCTGCAACATGTTCCTCTGTGCTTTTCGGCAATACATTTGCACCGGCAACATTCGCATTTTAAAAAGCATAGAGTAAGTCTTGACTTAATTGAGAAAAAGGTGAGAATGCAAAACCTGAATCGTATTTGGAAGATTGTGTCCTGTCATTTCGGGTTCCTGGGGCGAGCTGTTGCCGACCGATCGATCGACAATACTACCCTGTTCACTAGCTGTTTCACTGTCTACACGATTATGTATTGCCTGTTCCATTCCCCTATGCACAGTTACCAAATTACTATGTTGAACATTAGTTAATTCATTACACGGTGGCGCTAGCACACTACTCTCGTCTTCACTGTCATTTCTCAGTTTACTTGGAGCTTAGTATTACGTTTTCAACACGCCACAATTATCACAGTATTTCACACGATAACACAGAATAGCACAATTTGAAGAGTAAAATAAGAAAACACATTAACATAGCACTGAAAATAATGACCTATTAATTGAAAGCGCGGCTGCGAAATACTTGTTGCAAGTCTACATGCAACAACTGTTTTACAGTACAACAAAGAAAAACTACAGCTACAAAGGAGATTCTCTCTACAATTACGCGCTATCAATAAACAGTAACTACACTAATTACACAAACTACAAGAAAAAATCAGGAGATTCCAGTGAGGTATCCTCGGCTAAGGGTCGACATATGAAACGCCCCCTTAGAAAAATTATGAATGATTGTGCTGGTAAACTTCTACGTTATTTGATACAGAGACAGCTGAGTAAAACTGAACGTACTCAGACATTTCTCTCCTTACTTATTCTGATCGTCACTAAACTGACACACAATATTTTTAGCGCAACGCAATCTGACTTTCAATAATCCCTACAGAAGAATGGCCCTGACTAACAACAACCTATACCTTCAAACAATGTATTTACCTTAATAATGTTCAAAAGTCATCTTATATATATATATATATATATATATATATATATATATATATATATATATATATATATATATATATATATATATATAAAAGAAAAACTACAGCTATTCATGAGATTCATCTCTACAAATTTCCTTTTTCTGGCAGACCCACGTCCAGATCGTCGGCTTATAGTAACCTCTCAAAACTCTGGCATCTCTCTCTCCACATCCACCACTGCAGGCGGCTCACCTCCCAACTGCACAACGCTAAACGCTGTTCACATCCAACTGCCCAACAGTAACCAAGCGAATATTCCAACAATGAGTCCAACCAGCACAGTCATACAGAATGCTGCGTGGCGTTATCAACATAAAAACCTTAACAGCTTACTTGCACCTGAGTGGAGGGTCGCTCCTCGGACCACCAAACTGCACCACATGGGACGGCATATGCACAGGTGAATCTCTTTATACTGTTTGAACCTCTGTAATGCTAAAAAGTTTAATTTAAACAAATACATAAAGGACACAATTATCATTAGGTACACAACAAAATTGTATTTTCATGACCACCCAAAAACTGTACCTCACTAATTCATTTATGCTGATGACGTGAGAGTCACCATACAAAAAAGGAGTTTTAGTAAGGACGTAACACCAGTTTTTTATGGAATCTATAATTCTTATCAATCGCCAACGGTCTTGCTCTTTGAATACACCGGTTCCCATCAGATCACCGAAGTTAAGTAATGTCGGGGGTGACCGTTACTTGAATGAATAACAACCCGTGTACGCCCTGCGGTGTTGACATTTTTCCCTTTGGATTTCCGGCAAAACGGAGGCGGGATGGTGGCGTAGAATTTCAGATCACCAAACTTTGCGTCAGTGTCCTGGATTAAACGTCAAACTTCTCCGCAGTGTTCAGGGATGGAGGCAATTGACATTGTTGATGCTGATCTGTCCGTCGGCTGTGGACGTTACGTTCGGTGGCCACTTTGGTGCTATTCGAAAGGAGTAGGCAGTGTGCGGGCACCAGATTTCACTCTATTCCTTCTCTCGCCCTCGTACACTGCAAACATAACACCACACGACACAGACACCCATTACAGCCATCTAGACGTATCAGAAACACTCAACAAGCGACTCTCAGACTTCGCGAAGGAAAGGTGCCAATGTGTGTGAAGGATAAGAAAAACTTTTCCAATTAGGCAGTTGAACCTGCCTATTGGCGTTTCCCAGCTAAGAATACCATACGACTTTACTTAATTTTCGATCGATGATGGACAACGTTTTGTCTGTATTTTGTGGATATTTTGTTATTTGTGTTCATTTTTGATTTTGTATCGAATATGATTCATTTCTATAGATACTCGTATAATGTAACCCGTGAAAATATTGTGGATGTATTGGGTTCAGATAAACGTAACAACAGGATAGACAAAGCTGGAGGCAAGTCCCTTTGTGTGGAGGAGGCAAAAGAGCGTCAGTGGAAAATGTGGAGGACGAAAAGAGCACGGCAACTAAGGACAAAGCATCAGACAGCTGCTGTAGTGAGCACATCTCGGCTTGGATTCGAAGCTAAGATCTGTATTGATATACAGAATTATTGCCTGGGATGACCGTTGGCTGCGCTGGTAAAGATATAGAATGTTTCAACAGTGCTCCATGGCATTTATTAACTAGAAGAAGAGCCACTTGTGAGACATGTAAACACTGAAGATGAAACCACGTGTAATGTAGCAAATTATTACGGACTGTTATTTTACATTGAAAGCGTAAATTGCCGTGGAGCCGGGAGGAGCTCAGATTTTGGTTCTCATTCTGGCATAGCTGACGCTGTCTACTGGGACGAGCGAGACTTCTACTTGTCTGACGTTGCGTGCAATATGTTACACATATTCTCTACGGATCTGAAGAAGTGCAATTAAATAATAATCGATCTTTTCCGTACTTTGTATATCAAATTCTATGGATAACACAACCCTAGTGTTAAAATTTCAAATCAATAACTTCAGTACTTTCAGAGATATAAACTATTACCTAAAACTCATAATAACCGAGCTGGCATTGTGAAACTGAGTTAGGAATTGTAATGCGTTCATCTGCAGTATCAATTGAAACTACAACCAATAGGATAGGTTCACATAACCTAATTTTCTGGAATTACCACAGATTTTTGACGTAATTAAAAGTATTTTGAAACATTATTTCATCGTGTTTTGGGTTGTGTGAGTGTTTTGGAGAGACTGAGAATGTGAATGGAGGGCATACGTAGAGATTTCTAGTCTAAATTACTTGTGGTAATCAGGTTGGCTGACATTAGGAATAGCGCGAGTATAGAAGTGCTCGATATGACCTGATCGGCTGCTTAACATAGTAGCCAATAGGAATTCAGTATTTCCTGCACGTGTGAGTAGGGCATTGTGCATCTGATTTATGAGTCGATATAGTCATTCGGGAGACGTCCTCTATTAAACACCTATGTTAAATCGCGCTGATCAAATTTGTACCAAAATGAAGAAATTCGAGCGTTTGATCGGTTCTCGTGTCGCTGACGAAGAGCGACTACAGTATTGAGCATTTTGTGAAAGTTTGAGCCTTGTGTGTGGTTTATTTAAGGAAATATTTTGCGTATGAACATTCAAGTCGTACATAAACTCCGCGTGGCGTGTTTCGTGCAGATTACGAGACGTTATGGTGAGCACTACTTTACAGGAAGCCTACTGAACGACTGAATGTGTTAACTCGCAAGTAGTCGTGAGTCAGTGGCTGTTTACGATGTTCAAAATTTCGGGTCGGACGAAATATCTTCTGGCAGCTTTTGGGAGCGAACTTGTAACGGAGACAGTCAGTAAAATTGCACAACTGATATCGGGATATTAAATACGGACTTCATAGCCTTTTTCTGTTTATAAAGACAATAACCCAACTTAAAGAAAATTTTAGACATTTTTTTTTCAAACGAGTCATGCAAGAACCCCGAACGCTCGATAGTTTAACTAACTTTCGGCTACTGACCACAGACTGGAGTTAAGTGGCCTCTGTGTGGTAGGTACTTAGCCGAATTGTCGTCAACGCTGCTTTTGTCAGCTAAACCAGTATCTACCATCGCAAAGTGAAGGAGCAGAAAACTTGAAATCTATGCAGGTAGGTGGACTGATTGTTTAAAGGATAGTGAGAGACCAAACCGCCCCATCGCACACGTAACTACGACGTCAACGCACTGCTTCACACCGTGGCCTCCATGCAATGCACGCTTTCCTTTAGTATTGTGTGACACATGAACGAGTATTTATTGTCGACTCTTTTATCAATCTAGTTTAATTTAATGGTACCTACAGACTATTGTTGACCCATGTTGGAGTGGCCGAGCGGTTCTAGGCGCTACAGTCTGGAACCGCGCGACCGCTACGGTCGCAGGTTCGAATCCTGCCTCGGGCATGGATGTGTGTGTCGTCCTTAGGTTAGATAGGTTTAAGTAGTTCTACGTTCTAGAGGACTGATGACCTCAGATGTTAAGTCCCATAGTGCTCAGAGCACTTTGATTTGACCCATGTTACTGACCCATGTCATGCTACCTATGATAGAAAACGTCTTATTCTCTTAACAAATACTGTCAGAAATTAATTGCATCCTATAAAAAAGTAATTTATTGATTTAGTCTAGTTAAAAAAGATTCTAAAATTAACTGTTGCACAGTCTTGTAAGAGAATTTGTATTTAACGAAAAGTGAGAAAAGTGACAGTATCAGCCAACAATTCAACAACTATTTGTTAGAAACGCATCATTTCCGAAGAAAACTGACCGAAGCGATGTGGAAAAGAGTGCAACGGATCACCGTTGTGGCAACTGAGTGCGTTGTAGTAATAAGAGTGAGTGAAAATGAATGTAATTATTGGCTCGCTTAACCGAATCTCATTAATTAAAACTAGCATTTTTGT